>NC_139555.1:56244860-57543792 GCF_965112155.1 Podarcis liolepis | reverse complement strand
CTCAACAACAACAAGACTTTCACAACATTGCTTACAGAGATCAAGGGGAGGGAGAGTCTATTATGAAATCTATGAACAGTATTAAGAATAACTCTGAAGAGAGCTGAACTAGAGCCCTCTCTTGGTCAGGAGGAGCTGCTGAGGGAATGAGGTATACCACCATCCCTGCTTTTTCCTGAGGCCAAAACAAGTATAATTGGAAAGTAAAAGCATTTCCTCTGATCACACAAGTGAGTGCCTTAGTGGCTGTTTCAGGTGTATTAGAGAATTGCCATGTCATAAAGCTTGTTCAACGAAAATAGAAAGTCAAGACAAATATTTAATGACATCATACTTTCCTCACCCAATGCGGTTTTATTTTACAGCTGGTGTCAGACTAAGTGTCAATCTGTTGAGGTCAATGTGGGATTTATTTAACATGCTAGCTCTAGGTTTGCCCTTTATGTTTCTTGTGCGGTTGTCAAGTAAACTACCAAAAGGACTCTGTTATCTCCATACTGAGAACATGGCTATAATGATGTACAAGCTCTGGCAACTTCTATAAATATCATGGAACCAGGAATTTACTCTGATGTTTCTCAAGGGATCTAATTTAAAGCAGCATTGTTGGTGAAACTCAGGTCAAGAGTAAAGAAGTAACTATGAGGGAAATGCAGTCTGACAGCTGAAATATCATTGAGCATGCTAGGTTAAGCTATGAAGGGCCGCATGTAAAATGACTTCTTGGGAATGTCATGGAAAATGATATTTCATTTTCCTTTTGATCTACCGCAGTGATTATGCACCAATGTCCATTTATTTCATCAAAGTTTGAAAACTCTCAGGGCAAATGACTTAGAACTGCTCCTGAGAAAAATATTTTTAACTCTGAACAGACTTTTTTGGAGCAATTGTTTGAGCAGCTCTTTGTGGAAAAGAAAGGAAGAAAAGCTACATGGAATTAGGCATCCATGCAATTCTTCCAGACCTGGATCCATGAAGAGAACTCAACATCTATGATCCAGCTGGGAAATCTTGTAGTTCAACACTACACTTCAGTTTGAAAATAGTATGT
Organism: Podarcis liolepis; assembly: GCF_965112155.1. Lineage (NCBI taxonomy): Eukaryota > Metazoa > Chordata > Lepidosauria > Squamata > Lacertidae > Podarcis > Podarcis liolepis. Next base: position 57,542,738 of record NC_139555.1, on the reverse strand, counting down.
GGTCAGTTTTAAGATTGTCTGTGAGTAGCATACATTACATCAGAGATGGTTAAATTCTAAAAAATATATATCCAGCAGTAGGACTGAATCTTTTCCAACTTTCTCATTTGTCCCAATGCACCTTCCAAGGAAATAAAAGATAATCCTCATCACCAGATCCTGAAGAAAGGGGCAGTAAGGGTAGGTGCCCAAAGGTTTTGTGGGTGGCAGAGGAAGTCCTCAAGGGAACCATTGTGCCCAGAGGTGCTATGCTTGCAACTCCAGTTTTTTTTAAAGGATTGTAAGGGTCTATTGGGTTAAAAAACAAAGTAGATGCCCTTCATTAAAGGTTTTGATGTAACTATGTGTAGGATTGCTGTGCTATGTTGGAAATGCCATTTTTGGGTGCAGGAGGGCTGTGGGTGCATCAGTTTGCTGAGGAGATCACTGAAGATGACATTAGAGAGAGCTCTGTTGAGGGTCCTCTCAACCTCTACCTTCAGCTTTAACAAGATGCATTCTACGATCTCTGCCGATGTTGAACTTGTGTGTGAACTGAGTACTGTGTGCTGGCATTCCTTGCGGCGTTGCAGAGGGAGGCTCCACCTTTTGCCCTGCAGTTTGGGTGACAAAATGCCTTGGGCCAACCTTGGCACGAGTGAATATGCTGCATTGCAGCAGAGCTGCCTAAAGGCAAGGAATAATTTGGTGGCCTGAGCAAAGCTTCAATACTTTGGGTACCTTATTATTCTCCAATTAAAGAAAAGTTGGCAGAATAATCTGCTCAGCCTCCTTGGCCTTTTTTCTACTTTCTGTGTTTGTAAACTAATTAGTAAAATGGTCTAATGCTAAAGTCCCAATGCTGCTTTCTGCACCCAAAGAATTTTACTGACAGTTTTCCAGATACACAAAATATTATCTACAAATCAATAGGAAAGATCCCTGACACTTGTTCTATCAGACAATCAAAACAGATGATAGTCACGCTGCATCATTTATATTCTCTCAAAGTGCACCATACTGACAACTAATGACAAGAGTGTTATCAGAGATTTGCAGGACCTGGTCAATTGAAGAGGACAGTAGCAGCAATCAATAGTTTTCCATCATTATAGCAGCACTATTCATAGCGCTTGTGTAAAGAGGCTGTCAGCATTTCCATTTACACACCTCTTTGTAGTTGTTTCAAAGACTGGAAACAGGTGATGATTTTTAAGAGGATTAAAGGTGGTAGGATAAACATAGTTGCCCATATCGAACATGCCCTCTGTTGTTCTAGAGTTATCCTTTACAACCCTAAACGGCCTTGGTCCTGTATACCTGAAGGAGCGTCTCCACCTCCATTGTTCAGCCCGGACACTGAGATCCAGTGCTGAGGGCCTTCTGGCAGTTTCCTCATTGCGAGAAGTGAGGTTACAGGGAACCAGGCAGAGGGCCTTCTTGGTAGTGGCGCCTGCCCTGTGGAACGCCCTCCCATCAGATGTCAAGGAAATAAGCAGCTATCATATTTTTAAAAGATATCTGAAGGCAGCTCTGTTTAAGGAAGCTTTTAATATTTAATGTTGTATTGTTCTTAACACTCGATTGGGAACCGCCCAGAGTGGCTGGGGAAACTCCGTCAGATGGGCAGGGTATAAATAATAAATTATTATTATTATTATTATTATTATTATTATTATTATTATTATTATCCTTGGTCAAACAGGTTTCACAGGTTGTTGAATCATTGCAAGAACCTTACAGATCCTGTGATCAGAGGTGATGTGCGTGTGATGGGCAAGGATGCGACTATCATACCAGCACTTGGAAAATATACAAAGAACTGTCTTATTCCAAAGTAAAAAATAACACGAAACACTGAAAGGTGAAATAAAATGTGATGCAGAACTTGGGACTGACTCCAGAACAGATATCCTCATATTTCATTCTCCTTTTCTCCTGTAAGATTTAAGATCATCCAGTCTGATTCATGACATCATCAAGCTCTGAGTCTTTGCCAACTACACCTAACATTGTGGAACGAGGGTGGGAAACCTCACCATCCAATGACATGGCCACTTGGAGAAAGAGAGAACAATATGGCACAAAGGGAATGGAGGAGAACTCGATGAAAGGAAACTATTTTTGGCAGCACACCCAGGACATATATAAGCAGAGCCGGTGCAGCCATTAGGCAGGCTGAAGCAGCTGCCTCAGGTGCCAGAAGCCCTCAAGGTGGCAGCCCTGCTTCATTGGATGGTATTCAGAATCTTGAGTTAGCAAAATGAGAAATGGTTAACTGTAAGGCTGAGAGAAAAGAGCAAGCATCCAGACAACTTTTTTTTTTTTGGGGGGGGGTGTTGACTAAGAAAAATATGATTTCAGGAACAGATAGGTAGCTGTGTTGGTCTGCCATAGTCAAAATAAAAAAATTCCTTCCAGTAGCACCTTAAAGACCAACTAAGTTAGTTCTTGGTACGAGCTTTCATGTGCATGCACACTTCTTCAGATACACTGAAACAGAAGTTGCCAGATCCTTCTATATAGTGAGAAGGTGGGGAGGGGTATTACTCAGAAGGGTAGTGGGAATGGGTGATTGGCAGATAGCTGAGATGAGCCTGTTGACGACTCTTAACGACTGCAATAGGTCTGCAATCACCCATTCCCACCACCCTTCTGAGTAATACCCCTCCCCAGTGGCGTAGCGTGGGTTGTCAGCACCTGGGGCAAGGCAAGTAATTTGCGCCCCCTAACCCGTGGATTTGCGCCCCCTAACCCATGGATTTGCCTAACCCCCCGATGTTGCGCCTGGTGCGGCCGGCCCCCCCTGCACCCCCCACGCTACGCCACTGCCCCTCCCCACCTTCTCACTATATAGAAGGATCTGGCAACTTCTGTTTCAGTGTATCTGAAGAAGTGTGCATGCACATGAAAGCTCATACCAAGAACTAACTTAGTTGGTCTTTAAGGTGCTACTGGAAGGAATTTTTTTATGATTTCGGGAGGGTTAGAAAAAAATGTCCAACAAAATGGCATTGCAGGTAGTGATGGGACAAATGCATCCCCCCACAATTTGGCTTGGAAATGGATTGTGAATTCCTCAGCGCTCCTGGCATGTGACCCACGACTGGTGCTGTAAGGAAGATAAGTGGCTGGGAAACTGAGAGGGTGGAGGAAGACGGGTGGTGCCTTTGACAAAGGCATGGACAGTAGACAAGTCCTCCATCTAAGGCTATGTACACACTATGCCTTTAAAACATATTTGAAGTACATTTTCCCACTCAAATAATTCTGGGCACTAGAGTTTGTTAGGTGTTGCTGGGAACTGTAAGTCTCTGAGGGGTAAATTCTTTGAGGGAAAGAATGTGTTTTGTATGTGCTTTAAAGATACTATAGTGTGTATGCAGCCTTACATTAAAATCCAAGTCCAAGTCCAAGAAGAACTTTTGGAATGAGACAGGAAAGCAAAAACTCAATCTACAGCACAATAATAACGCTAGTCTCATCATTCCATTCAGATGCAAAATGTATAATTGTATTTGATATTGCGAATAACCTGATTGAATAGTAAGTTAGGGTTGCCATATTTCAAAAAAATAAAAACCAGGACACCCCAAAAGTTGTTCAGCTTTGCAATTCCAGTAGTATCTGGGAAACTCTGGATGTATGGCAGCCCTGTAGTTAGTTAAATTTTGGATTTTGCCAAAGAAAATGACTTCTGAAAGAAGCAAAGCTCATTTTATTTAACTTAGTAACGAACAGAAACAGTCTAGGTCATTTTTTTTTTAAAGGAACTGAAAGCTAAGCCCCCAAATCCATATTTGAGTTTCTTAAGTACATGTCCTGATTTTTCAAAAGCACTGAACACCCATCAGCTCTTTCTGATAAAATACTCGGGGTTCTCTTGATATAGTTCTCCTAATTTAGGAGGAAACATGTGGATTTGTGTTACCTAACCCCATGCTCTCAACTTTGAAACTTTGTCCCATCTTAGAGATGAAGTTTTGCAACTTTGAAAACAGTTTCCAGTAAGATTCATGTGGATAGAAATTCACTTTGATAATACGTGTTATATAGCAATAGCTTTCGAACTTTCTGGTTTACCCCCAAGGTATAGCTCTTCCATTTTGTTCAAGATGTCAAGAAGTGTATAATGTGGCTCTTTTTCCTCTATCCAGTAGGGAACTATTGTCCGGATTCTGCACCCTTGAATCACCATTAATTTCATTGGCTTCTATGCATTAATTTCTTCAAACATGGCAATAGTAAAGCTTATCAGCTAAAAACAGAATTGAGCTCATTCTCCTAGGGAGGCACTCTATTGCCTTGCTGCCTCATGGGAACACATTGATTTTAAACTGAATGGTATTGCTGGATATTTTGAGCATATATTGAACTTGGTATGTTTAGTGCTAGCTTCAAATCAAGGCCCTTTCAAAATATATTTTATGCAAGACCAAAAGGAGATGAAAACTTTGATTCAGAGAGGGACAGAGTCTGGCACCAGCATTCTGCATAACTGCTCAGGAGTTGCCATCCACAATGTATTGCTGCAAGGGGACTCTTTCAAGAAGAAAGGCATGTTCCCTGATCACTGCTGCACTAACTCTTTCCTTCCTCAGCACCCCTTTCAATTCTGCAGTTTAAGCAAGCAAATAGAGCCTGTCATCTTCACCCTGACCCATTTCTATTGTATGGCTCTCAAGGCCACTCTGGGCTTGTGAATCCACCATGTGGATTGAGATAACATGTTTCCAACTCCTGATATATATAGATTGAAGTAATAATAATAATAATAATTTATTATTTATACCCCACCCATCTGGCTGAGTTTCCCCAGCCACTCTGGGCGGCTCCCAATCAAGTGTTAAAAACAATACAGCATTAAGTAGAACTCGTGTGACTCATGTCCACCTTGCAATGTTTACCTCCATCACTGTCATTGGCCACCACTGAAAGAGATCACAGGAATGGAAACTCACTATGCAAATGACAGGATTCCTTAAGTGAATGTGATATGACAACATGGTCCCCTAAGCAATATGGTGGTGGGAGGAAACCTAGCATGGAAATGTCAGGATGGAGATTGTGCCTAGATGGTTCTTAGGCCTTGTTCTCATGGAGGTGGGGAACCTGCACCTGAGGTGTACTGTTTTAGTACGCAATTGGTGGCTCACCTAGGTGAATGTTCCTCCACGTAAACATCTCCCTCCACATAGCAAGCTAGATGAATAGATCTAGCCTAGATGTCTCTCTGATATGCTAGTCTTCTATGTGCAGGGTTTTCTTCATTGTTTGGAAGAAGATTCAGTTATGTGATTCCCCCACCTGTAGCCTGAAGGCACTAGTCTACTATTTCAGTGAGTACTAAGTTGGGGACAGCTGCCAATGTTTTGAGCCAGTGCTTGCACATTCTCCGTACTTGAGGATAAGTGTGACTTCTGAGGAAAAGGACCATAGCTCAACAGTGGACCACCTGCTTTGGATGCAAAAGGTCCCAGGTTGAAGCCCTGGTGTCTCTCCAGGTAGGGCTGGAAAAGACCCCCAGCTGAAACCCTGGAGAGCTGCTGCCAGCCAGTGTAGACAATACTGAACTACATGAACCAATGCTCTGGTTTGGTTTGTGGCAGCTAATCTTATGTGTCTATGTCCCTACACCACGAACTGCTGAAATCTCTTCATAAATCTTTTACCATATAGGCAGAAAAATATACAAATTCAATTGATTGTAATTAACTTTGACACCCTACAATTAGCCAGTTTGAATGACTGTATTAATAAATCCTGCGAACTAACAAGATTTGACAAACCATGTGTGACTTTGATGCTACAGGGCAGAGCTGCAGAACAAAAGAAAACATTGAACCTTCATTGACAAGCAGAAACTCTGGTGTCTCGAAGGCTTGACCTCGTCTTAAATTAAAAGGTGGTTTTCTTTTGCAAAAGACCTAAAACTAAAGATTGTTGGGCAGTAATCCAGAGTGATAAAATGGATATTGGCTTTCTTTGACAATGCTTTATTTGACAACCTCCCTGCGGCAGCTCCCACTCCTGAAGTGGCAAGCTATGTAGAAGCGGGGGTGGGGGGAGTGGAGCCTCCCTTCTCTGTTGCTAGAGCTGGAAGTAAATATGGTCAGGTTGGAAATGGAGTGGGGTAAGGCCATTTTGGTTCTAGCAGAGGGACATGCTCTCTGATGGCTTAAAAGCTATGCAGGGACTCATGGAGAAGGCTGCTCTTAAAGGGTAAAGGAGCATCATCCTAACCACATAGGAAAGAGGCATGCTTGAAATAAATCCTCTAGGAGGAAGGAAGGCTGGGAGGCTGGGTAGGTTTTTTAGATTCTGTGTGCCCCCCCCCCCTGTTATGAGCAGGGCTTCTCTGTCTGTTGTAAAGACAGAGGGATAGCAGCTTCCACTCCAGACATAACCAGGGAGCAGCTGTATTTGTCCCAGGCAAGCAATGTGCGATACCACATTTGTTTGCTTTTAAAATGGGAATTGGACTTGTAGAGGAATGAAGTTTGGCAATAGCCCCTCTAGCTTCAAGACTGTGGCTTAGATATGGTCACATCCACACCATACACTTAAAGCACTCTTATACCATTTCAAGAGACAAAGGGAATTCTGGGAATTATCGTTTGTGCTGACCACACAGAGCTACAGTTCCCAGCACTCTTTGCAAGATTATCCACGACTGGAAAAGTATCGTTTCCAGGTACTTCAGTGATTATTAATATGATTATTTTATTTTAAACTATGGCCCGGTGAAGTTTCCCCGCACCCACCCAGCATAGTGCAGGGACCTGCTTTAGGTGGTATTATGAAGGAAGGACAGGGGAAGGCAGGAATTGGTTTTTGATTGGTGCTCCATGAAATTTTGGAACTGGTAAAGGAGGAAGGTGCCATTTGGGCTCCACTTCAGGCAGCAAAATTCCTTGGGGCAGGGCTGGCATCAGAAACTGGCACTATCCTACACATGATGTTAGATATCCTGGATTTGGACTCCGGTCAAAATTATTTTCAGTGACATGATGCCCATGAGTACTGCTTTTGTGTTTGCAATAAGTAAGGTCAGGAAAGAATTAACTCCTGGAATATGGTCATCATCATATTTTGCTTTTGCCAGTAGTGCGTGGCTTGGCTGACTTACATGAGCTTCATGTGCTATGGACATTGTCTGCTATTGCTCTATTGAAAAGTTTTTCACATAAGAATATTTGGATGGGGGCGGGAAATGTTTCACTGCATCTAGTTACGAGACACTGCTTTATTATTATTCAAGGTTGTTTTGATTTCCTTGAGGGAAACGGTATTTTACATTAATGTACCCAGAGGCTAACATCTAACAGCCTCCACAGCGGAAAAGAAAGAGCCATTAGTGGGTCTTGTAATCAGGCTGATATTAATCCTTTCTAATGGCAGGAGGGAGATAAAGCTCAAAGCAGTCTAGCAGGGCAGATGATCGTTCAGGTGCACACTCCTGTGAAGAATCGCTCTTGGTGTACATGTTTGTAGCCAAAAGAATTAATTGCATACAATATAAAGGGAGGCTATCAGCTTTGTGCGAGACCCTCAAGGCCATCCCATTTTATCTAATGCAAGTTGTTTCTGCCTGCGTAGCTAGTTCATCAGAATATTTCCAGAAACAGTCCACTAAGAGATGCCACAAAACACGTGTTTACGTCTAATGGTGCAGCAATAAAACTGCTAGCACATTTGCAAAGCTAAGCAGAGTCTGGTTTGGTTTCAAACTGGGATTCCTGAATTACAGGGGGTTGGACGGGATGACCCTTGCGAACCCATCCAATTCTGCAAATCTATGATCATTGTACACAGGTTTATATAGCACTTATAAGAGTTGCCCGAGTGAAGCTGAAACTAGCAGCATTGGTGCAAAGGACGGACTTGTGCTAGTTCTCACGTGCAACCCTGAGACTCCTTGCTTATGAGTGTTTGTTCTCTTTGGAAGTGAAAAGCAAGCAGGAAGAGAAAATGGAATGAAAGCAGCAACGTGGAAAATTCTGTTGAAAACCCATGGCACCCACTTTCTTATTAAACAGTGGACTCTGAGTGCCAGGAATGCTTAGACCTGCACAACCACAGTTGTGCATGTCAAACTGCAAAAACTGCAATGTTGTTCCCCCCATCTAAGCAGTTCATTTTGGGGACACACCACGAGAAATGTGCAGAACCCAGAAGTGGTTTGTATATGGAGGTAACTCCAAGAGAAATTAATCTTTATAAACAGTGTCTAAAACATACTTGTCTTACCCAAATCACATTTTAACCTGAGTTTCCTTTTCATGCTTCTTTAGCACTCCTGTTTATTTCCCTGTTTACGGCTACTTTCTTAAGGCATTTCTGAGCTTATCGGTAACAAGAAAGGCTTAAAGCAAGCAATTGCTTCTTACAACCCAGAATTGTCATCACACCTCACCATCACATTTTCACTTTTGTAGGAATGACAGATCCTATCAATCGTTCTACTTTTCTCTTTCTCTTTGTCGGCATGTGTCCATGGAATTGTTTTGGCACTTGTTATTGGATGGTTGGGGTGTGGGGGAGTTTAAACAATCCTACTGGATACCAAATATGCAAGGCAATGTCTTTGTGCTCCAGATGGTTTATTGTCGTCTGTCTCTTCCCCCCCTCCTGCTTTGTATTTGTTATTTTTGGAGTTAGACACTGGGCTTCAGATCTGAACATGATTTCAAACACAAACCATGCCAAAGTTGTACCGGTATTTTTCTTCCACATCAAATGCTATTAAGAGACATGGCTGTTTTGTATTTGCAGTGACCTTTACCTCTATACTTCTGCGTCAATGAACTGTGCTTGCTTTCTTCCTTTTTAAACAAAACCAACAAACAAAATTGCTGGTGGCATTAAAATAACAGATTTCTTCTGTTACCACATAAAATCTCGACCTATTTAATCACTTATTCCAAAGCAGACACAAAGCTGAGCCTTCAAATGATGTGTCTACAAACAAATTAAAAACAACCGAATTCATGTGCATTTTCATCAACTGGTCACATCCACACCATATATTTAAAACACATTTAAAGCATCTGGCTCACCCTAAAAAATCCTGAGAAATGTAGCTTACCCCTCACTTAGCTACAGCGCCCTTAACAAACTACACTTCCCAGGATCATTTGGGGGAACCCATATGCTTTAAAAGTATGGTGTGGTTGTGATTAGGCCAAAGGAAGGAGGATGAAAAAGTAAGAATATTAACTGCCTACTTATACCCCCCCTCTCTCTCTGGGTGGGTGTGGGTGCCATGATCTCATGCAATTTCTTGCGTGGTGCTCCGAAACATGAGAACATGACCCAAAACAAAGTGCCTCTCCTGGGCTCCGTGATCTTGTGGGTCATGTGGTGTTTGCCACAACACAAAAGTTGGTGTTGCCCGCAAATTTGACCATCCATGATCAAGCTGAATAGGAATCTCCACATCTCATTCCCTTCCATTAGGAAAACAGGCCATTTCCTCTCATTACTGGATGAGAGTTATTCTGTGGTAAGAAGCCTTCATGCCATCTTGAGTTGAGTATTTGCAAAGTCATCTTGAAGTGTTCAACTTGCTAGGATGTATTTTAACTTTTTAAAGAAACGTGCTTTGGTTTTAACCAGGGCTGCTCCCACTCTGGTCCCTTAACATCTGGGGCTCCAGCTGTAAGGCTTTCACCTTGCTCCCCACTCTCCGCTGCTCGCTGCTGAACCTGAATTGTCTCCATGACAAGATGACAGCAATCACGCCTGTTTACAGTTAATTTGTTCTGACTAGTAGAACATACACAAAAGGCTTCAATTCCCTGCATGGAAGAAAACAAACCCACCACCTCCCCTCTTGTAAGGTAAAGAATTATGTTCAAATTCCTTGAAATTCCTAGCATTTCCACTTAGGAGACTATAAGGGAGACCTTGCCCAGTGCAGGATGTTTTAACATGTAACTTGCCTAGGTGTGCCCTTGTGCTCTAGCTCTGTCCAGCAAGAAATTAAGTCATACCTACTCCATTATAGAATGGAGCCTGTTCCTATCTCAAGTCTTTTTCACTTAGATCAAATGTGTCATGTTCAATAATGTAAGTCCTAAGGAGCTAATTTTTTGACAGGTGGACTGATGTGCTCGCCTCCCAATCATTCTCCATTAAAGAGCAAATTTTCACACAGGTGTAGCCACACATTTAAGGGGGTGCATTAGATTTCCTGAAAGATAAAAAAAAAATAACAATTCCACAATCGTTCTACACAGCATGGCTGAAGGAAAGTGGTTCTGGAGAGCACTTTTTAAAATGGAGGATGAAGCAAATGTTATAATGTGGGAATCAAATGCAAACATCACATTAATATCGATAGATACTGTCTTGGAAACTAACACAAACACCTACGTGGTTTTGAGGCAATTACACACTATAAAATATATCTAAATACTCACTACATGCTCCCCATTGAATAAACCAGTAACAGGATATGAATTTATTGCTTAAGGAATTAATTATTCCTATATATGTGTGGGTACACCCACCAGCACCAGATGTCCATGGATCACTGTTATCCTTTTGCCTTAAGGGGCCTGTAGCAAAAAAGGAAACAGCTGCATACCAGTCTGATATATCATACAAAACTTTCTCCATTCTCGATTCATAGCCAGTGGGTTACAGGATGTAAGAGAGAACTGGAGTTGCCTAACCATCCTCATGAGGCAGACTTAAGAATGGATGAATCTGCCAATTTTTAGTTTCTATCAATTTCTAATTTTTCCAGTCTTGTCCAGCTTGCCACATTTCCACATCAGCTTGCAATTTTTAAAAATCAATGTTTTAGTTTGTAATTTTTCTAATAGGCAGAATTTATATGCAATTTTGCCTAGTAGACAAATTTTTGCAAACAACATGACAACCTACAATACACGAGGCCTGGAGGGAGGGCATCAAATGTTGGCCTTGCACAGGGTAGCAAATTACCAAGGTCTGTCCCATTCGTATTCCAAAGACCAAGATGGACCTGAATGTGCTTCACTGCTGCATCAGGGAGACAGTATCTCAATGGCAGCCTCCCATTCTTATTCCCCTGGGGGAAATGGAGAACCGTGCAGTACAAACAAAGGGAAGTGTGTGGATGTAAGTAGAGTGGAGGAGAATCTCCTCAGCGTTCATCTCCAAGAGCTGTGCTAAAATACACACTACGTGCAGAGGCTGTTTTCCTGTGAAGAAACCAACTTCAAGTACCACTTCTCCTACTTTGACTTTCAAAATAGTTTCTGTGGGTTATGGGTTATGCACATTACATTTCACCAGAATGAGAGCTGCCTTATAGCAGTTCAGTAACTGTAAGCATTCAATTCAGATCTTCAGCTGAATGTGTGGCAAGGACCACCATGCAAGCCAGTCCTTGTGCAGCCTGTTAAATCAGGACTGAGGAACTTGTGGCTCTCCAGGTGGTGTTGGACTCCAACTCCCATCATCCCCAGCCATCCTGAAGGTCATGGATGATGGAAGTTGTGGTCCAATAACTTCTAGAGGACCACAGGTTCCCTAGCTGTGAACACATCCAAAACTATACCAAGTCATTCATGCTATCTAGAAGGAGATTCCTGTGAGTTCAGCCCAGATTCCTTCACAGATGTGGAGTGCAGGATTATCTACTATTGTGCTTGGATGGTCCTTTTATTCTGATAAAACCCTTTCAACTTTTACACTCATAGAAATCATTCCAATAACCTTCCTCTGAATGTTAAACAGATGCTGTCCTTTGGTATTGTTGGTTTGAAACTGTACATTCATACCTAAGATAACAAACAATGGCACATTTGTCTTCAGCGTTTTTCTCTTGCACTGCTGTCCTTTAGAATTACTTCAAGCGATTTCTGCATATTTTGTTGCTGAGAGCTCTCTGACAATGCGGCACACCTGGGAAATAATAGAAAAATCAGATTACACGAGTTTTGCCAGTGTGGAGAGCAATTAATGTAACAAGTGTGCTCCGAGGACTTCTCTGCAAAAAAGCCTAACAATGGCTAATTAATTTCATGGGTGCAAATGCTTGTTCCTCTTGGGCCAGATTTTCCTACTGTTCCACAGTAGGGAAAAGTAATTTTAAAAAAGGAAAGATGATAAAGAAAATATGAACTGAGGGAGAAGGTCAAAATGAACACTGATGTGTTTGAATAAGTAGAGGAGCGCAAGCAAAAATATGCAGTAGAAACCAGAGCATTGGGCAGGTCCCTGGACCTTGAGGATCATGTATAAGGACCCAGGCTCAGCTGCTAGGACCTCAAGTAAAATGTCTTGGGAAGGACCCAAGAGCCTACAAATGGACCTTGAGCTTGTGTGGAGGTTCTAGCAGGGGAGCACAGCTATCGTATACCCTTGACCGAAGAACGGTACACTCCTATCTGGGATGGTCGTCCTCTTCCACCGAGCGCACAGCTTCGAGAGGGACGCACATGGAGCGGTGAGGGAGGAAGGGGACACCCGCCTAGCCAGCCAGATCAGCCGAATCAACCCTGGTGATCAATGGGGTGACAGATGTCGCAGCCAGATCGCCCTCACATCTAAAACCCAAGAGCCTGGAGCACTGAAAACACAAGGCGCTTAAGCTTCAAGAGACCCAAGAGCCTGCATTACCACCACCATTTTAGACTGGACAAATGGTCTGACGCCACTTTCACAAGTTATTTCATGGTCATTATAGGAACAAATTGTCATGCTTAAAGCATGACTACACATTTTTCTCAAGTATTGTACCTTCAAGTTCCTTCGGCCCCCCAAGGAGCACAGAAGCTTGAAGGGCTATCATCATCATCATCATCATTATCATCACTGAAGGAATGATCAAGGCTCTCTCTCCCCAATGTCTTGTTCCAAAGCAACCCCCTCTTTCAGTGATTTTAACATAAAATAACCTGCCTTTTTCATATCATAGAACCCATGCCACTGTTATTGTGCTGATGATGACTGCTAGCTGCCCCCCAGCCTTAAAAAACAACAACAAGCCCCCCATACATTTACATTCCATTTTCCCTTCACAGAATTCAGCACAGTATGGGTATGTTAGGCTGAGAGCCAGTGACTTACTCATGACTGAGCAGGAATCTGATCCTGGTCCCTCCACTCCTTCATCAGCATTCAAATCCAACAAATCTAGCCACTGGGCTAGAAAATCCTCAAACAACATGCAATAATGGCTCAGCGCTTGATGTTAGCTGTATTAGCAGCAAATCTAAGCATTAACAGACCTAACCCATTAGTCTTTTCTGCTTCTTTGTTCAGCATCCCCAAGACCTTACCTAAATAGGTTTTTCTACTGCTAATCAAACCTATCCATTCTTAAGGAAATCAGCCCTGAGTGCTCACTGGAAGGACAGATTGTGAAGCTGAGGCTCCAATACTTTGGCCACCTCATGAGAAGAGAAGACTCCCTGGAAAAGACCCTGATGTTGGGAAAGATGGAGGGCACAAGGAGAAGGGGACGACAGAGGACGAGATGGTTGGACAGTGTTCTCGAAGCTACCAGCATGAGTTTGACCAAACTGCAGGAGGCAGTGGAAGACAGGAGTGCCTGGCTTGCTCTTGTCCATGGGGTCACGAAGAGTCGGACACGACTAAATGACTAAACAACAACATCTGCTAATTAGTAGATTGCAAGCCACTGCTTGGGAGAGAATCACTGTATGGTTGTACATCATTGGATACACATTTTATTTGGATTTCCACTCCCATTGCTCTGAATTAGAGTCCCATCCCACAACAAATAGCTCCTTATGTTAAATTTAAAGTGAATTTGGAGGGTCCTTCTTAGAACCATGGAAAGGAAAGTAATTATATAACATTCAGGAAACATCTGAAGACAGCTCTGAATAGTGAAGCTTTTTAAGGTTTAATGTTTTATTATGTTTTTATATATGCTAGAAGCTGCCCAGAGTGGCTGGGGCAACCCAGCCAGATGGGCGGGGTACAAAGAAACAATACAAATATATATATATTTTTTAGTAGATTTAACAACATTTCACTTAGAGGTTTTGTGCATCTCTAAGTCCTCACCAAATTTCGGCCACTGTGAAATTTGGGAGCAAAATTTCCGTGTCTGTGCTTAGAATAAGGAATTGGGAGAAATGCTAAGAGAATGAACAAGTTATACAATATTCCCAGGGCAAATTTCAAACTTCTCTATTATGATAAAAAAAATTCCTTCTGCATCCTGCACTATACTGAAGATTATGCACATTTTGTGAAAAATAAACAAACCCTGCACCAAAATTTAATGAACATCTGTTGAAGACTTTTGGTACACTTAGTCTGAATCAAACTAGGATATATTAAAAACAAAAACAAGCCCAAACTTTTTTCTTCAGTTTTAATAACAAAAATATGCTTTTGTTCAGCAATTTCCCTAAGAGGGTAGCAACATGGCTCCAGGCATAAAAATCCATTAACACAAGCAGATGTAACTCTCACAGCTAATTTCTCAATATGTTATATCCAATCTCTTTGTTGGACTGGTTTAAGGGAATGGGTAGTGTTTTCCACTAAATTGGGACATGAGCATAGATGAGTTCTACTTAACAGGGCTTTCTCTCAAATGCGGCTTGAATCATAGCATAACAAACCTGAAGTACTGGGAACTTCCTGACACCTTATGAAGCACCAGGCAGATCATATAGGGCCGTCTTGCCCATAGAAGCAAGTGGCATGGGGCGCCAGGGTGCCAAGTTCTGGAGGGAGCCAGGGAAGAGGGAGAGGCTGGGCGTGGCGCCTCCCGGCATCAGTTTGCTGCCCTCGCCCGCCTTGCTGAAGCAGCACCATTGCCTGCCTCCTCCAGCTCCACAAAGCTGCCAGCAGTGCCGTAAAAAGGTCGGCAACTCTGGGAAATGGTGTGTGTGTGCGCGCGTCAGAGGGATATTTGCACCACGGTGCCGGATATACTTAAGATAGTCCTGAGATCATATAATCTACCCTCCCCTGTTTTGTTACGCTTTACTCAAATTAGATATTCTTTTTTTAAAAAATCATTTCAACTCAAGTCGGAAAAGTCAACTCAAATTCCTCATGTCTTATCGCCATGTGCTGTTCTAGCATGAATTTTGGGGAGGCACAGGGGGATAAGGCGGGGAGAGAAAGTCCCATTGTGCTGGTGGGAGCCCATCCACTGATGTTCAATTGAATGCTTCCCAGTAAATGACTGTTTTCATGTGTATCATTACGAAGTTAGCCAACTAACATCTACTCAAAGTAGACCCATTGAAATCAATTGTTCTAAGTTAGCCATGCCTATTAGTTTTAATGGGTCTTCTCCAACTAAGACTCACATCGTCTACAGCCTTTTGCATTATTATTTTTTTAACGGCTCTCTTGCTGTTTCTCAGGTTAATGCACGAGTTGCCTAATGGTGCATAAGAATTTCACATCGTGTGTGAAATTCCATGCAAGCAATATAATGAAATGCTACCAACCTTGCCTGTATTGTGATTTCTTAAAGTCACATCATGGAGTTCTATGGATAGATAAAATTCCTTGTTCAATAGTATAGAGCACAGAGTGAGGGAAGCCCTAATACCTCGTAGGAAATATTTGTTTCTGTTTTGAATTCTGTTTGGCTAATGCATGGGAGTAGTCTTGAGGTAAGTAATTGTGCCTCTTGGGATCCTGATTAAGAATGTGATTTTATGTCAGGTGAGTGCAGCTGGGTCATGTTCAGGGATTGATTTCAGCATTGTCGTTATAATAAAAGAGCTTCTGGAGGCCTAATGAACCGAACTGTCAATGGAGATCAATGCGATTTTGTAGTAATGAAAAGCAGCTGTTTAACCTTTGTCTCCTTTATATAGCTTCTGGTCCCAGTTGCATGCCACAGATTGTAGGAATCAGAAGGCAGGAAGGAATCACAGGAGTGTTGTTGCACTTAGGTTCTACTTGCGGGTTTCTGGTCGCTGTCAGAACAGGATGCTGGACTAGATGGGCCTTCGTATGTTCTTAGTTTACTTTGGTCACCTCACAAGCATCTTTATAGAAGTGACACACAGTCCAGCCATCTAGATGCAGATATAATGCTGCCCTGAAGAAGAATGGAAGTGTTCTGAAGCGCCACCGTGTGTTCTGTGCCTATCTTAAGAGCAGGGGCTGATATTTGGAAAGATTTTCCACTTGGCTTTTCTGTGTATGAATTTGCATCTGAAAAAGAGACACATGAATGGTCACACTGGCTGCTTCTCTCAACAGGAGGGCGGGAAAGCATTTTGCAGTGTTTCTAGTCATTGAAACACCAGAGAGTGCTTGGTAACTCATCACTTGAGATTTTATACAGCTCACTTGCATGAATAATCAGTTATAGTGACTAACTTGGGGCAGCAACACTTGTAACAACTCTAAACAAGGAAAAGAAAGCTGTAATGCATGCCAGTAGAGTTGAGTTTCTTTTTTCTCTGTCCCATAAACAAGGGATAGGCAATGTGGTTCTCTCCAGATAACAATGGCTACATCTCCACCATCCCTGACCATTGAACATTGACCAATGCACCATATTATGAGGCCTCTCTTCTGATTGTCCAATGCACTGAGGGTGTGTAGGGAATCTAACAGCACAAACCTATAGATGTCTACTCACAGGTATGTCCCATTGATCTCAATGAAGCTTATTCCTAGGTGAACGTGTATAGAAGTGCAACCTAAATGTTATGAGTAGGTAAGGTTTTGTCAAAATAATAAAAGAAAAGGAAACAAAGTTAAGAAGACAAAAAATTGAATGAGAAATAAATTATAGTGCAAGTATTCAGGATAATGTGGTTAATAGACAAGGAAAACTATCGAGCAGCTTTTTCCCACATGAAATTTTAGTGGTAGAGACGACCAGTTCACAAACTCACCATAATCATCCATGCAATTATTTCTCAAGCCTCTCAGGATACACATTAATGTGTGCTGCATGGTTTATGATTTGGGACCTTTGAGGATGATGCTGGAGTGTTCCCACATTTTCTGCAGTTAGAGCGGCACACCTCTCAGTCACTGTGATTATGGGAAGAATATCTGGGTGGCTGATCTTACCTTACATTCATACATTCCAGTAATGTCAATGTGAAGGAACCATAAGCATAAAATCATAGAACTGTAGAGTTGGAAGGGACCATGAGGGTCATCTAGTCCAATTGCCTGCAATGCAGGAATCTTTTGCCCAATGTGGGGCCCAAACCCATGACCCTGAGATTAGGAGTCTTATGCTCTACCAACTGAGCTATCCCCAGCATGAGATGAAGCATGTGGTTCTTTTTCCCAAACATCGATGACAGACGTATGAATCAACCTGCTGGACTGGGAGAAGAAGCAGCGAGCAGTGGAAACACTTTGCAATGACCAAGAACTGTTACAACTGACACAAAGCAAGGAAGGTCCATACAGTTTGTCCAGAATTCTTCTTCCTCCTTCCCAACTAACTGCATTGCACTTAAGAATGGATTATGGAGATGCTGGAGAGCACAACCCTGTTCAGAGCAAGATCAAACTCAAGCGCAGAAGTTACCATATTTTTCGTCCCATAGGATGCTCCGTCCCATAGGACGCACCTAGTTTTTTGGGGGGGAAATAAAGGAAAAAAATTCCCCCTTTATTTCCCCCCCCAAACCAGGTCGGGGAAATTGAACCAGGTTGAGGAACAGCGGGATGGCGGGGCTGCGCCTCCTTGCTGTCCCCCGAGCTTGTGGGGCTGGCCGATGTCTGTCCGGCGCGCGGGGCGCTCTGCTTCACGGTGCCCCTCGCGCTGGGCGGCAGGCTGCTATCCGCAGCATAGGGAGCCGTGCGGGAACTCCCGCAGGGCTCCCCACGCTGCGGATGTCTGTCTGGTGTGCAGGGCGCTCTGCTTCAGGGACCTCCCGCAGGGCTGCCTAGGCTGCGGATGTGTTCCCGAAGCGGTGGGCGCTCTGCTTTCAGCGAGCCCGCCGCTCCGGGAAGCAGGCTGCTATCCGCAGCCTAGACAGCCCTGAAGGACCTCCTGCAGGGCTGCCTAGGCTGCGGATGTGTTCCCGAAGTGGCGGGCGCTCTGCTTTCAGCGCGCCCGCCGCTCCGGGAAGCAGGCTGCTATCCGCAGCCTAGACAGCCCTGCAGGACCTCCTGTAGGGCTGCCTAGGCTGCGGATGTGTTCCTGAAGCCTGGAGAGCGAGAGGGGTCAGTGTGCACCGACCCCTCTTGCTCTTCAAGCTTCAGCGAAAGCCTGCATTCGCCCCACAGGACGCACCCAGATTTCCCCTTCATTTTTGGAGGGGAAAAAGTGCGTCCTATGGGGCGAAAAATACAGTAATATATTTCAGCATACTAGAGGTGGTGAACTGATGCAGTGGATGAGGAGAGATTATGTTTCCACTCATTCTGCTTCTGCATAGGCCCCATGTTCTCTCAGTGAACCTGCACTGCATTTCTCCCTGCAATATTCCCCATGTTTATTCACTACAGAAACAGCATTTGACAAATTTGCAGTGAGTTGTCAACAGCTCTTAGAACAATAGTCCTTATTAAACTCTGAAGCCCCCCCGGGTCATGATCTTTCTCCCCTCTGCATTTGTATTCATGCCTTCTAGATGGAAAAGACAAGCTAGATAAATTCTGATAATATGGAGGGCTTCGGCTTGTACCTGAAGAAGTGACCTTCGTGAGCCAAAGGTTTGTGTGTAATAAATTATTTGTTTGCTCAGGTATTATCTGTAGTATTTTTTGGTGTAGCAGTGAATGCTCTTAGCCTATCAGAAAATTCTGGGAGCTGAAAGCTATAGAGAACATAAATCTTCCCCATAAAGAAACCGGGTGAAACATCACATTGAAACTTAGCATGGCTCTCAACAGGAATAATAAAACTGTCAGTTTCAGCATCCTTATATAAATGTTCCCAATCTTCTTTTATTTCTTTTTGTGCTTTAGGTATGTATGTATACAGAATGGCCAAACATTTGTGGCATCTGACTGCATTTCTCAGAACATGAGAGCCTGATTTCTTACCATATTGACTTGCTGTCCCCCAGCTTCTGCAAATGGGCCACTTGAATAACTAAAAGAAATTTGACATTTTGTTCTCATATCTCCAAGACGGTATGTATGCATTTTGGGGGAGGTTGGAGAGAAGTATCTTAATCCAAGTATGTTGCCTTGTAAAGCTTGAACCTTTTGTTGTTCAGATTGTCAGCTAATTTGAGTTTTGCCTTCCTGATTTGACAATGATTCGCCAAGCAGCAAACTAGGGACTCCGAAAAAGAGCAAATAAAATACCATTTAAAAAAGAAGGCAGAGCAAGTAGTACAGAGAATGACACAATATTATAATTTAGTACTATGGCTTGGAAACTAACTAGCCCTTCTGTTTAGGGATGGAGCAAGGATCCATTAGACTCTATCATAGGTTTGAAGAAGCATCATGATGGCAGTTTGAAAACTTTGTGCTGTGCTTTTAAATCCTGACAATTGGGGGCTTCAGAACATAGTGCTGGGAGGAAGAAGTGCTGAGAGGGAGCAGGGCATGCTCCCATCACCCACCAGCTGATAGGCAGCTGGCAAAGCACCTTGTCCTAGCAAAAGAACCCACTTTCAATTCAGGATTCTTGCTTTGTAGCTTTACCCTTGTAGTTCCACACCCACACCATGTATGACAGGTGTAGGGCGTATGAATTTTGCTGCCTATAAATGGCTTTGAGGGCCAACTGGGGAGGCCTGGTGGGCCAAGTCTGGCCCATAGGTCCCCCACCCTGCATTACAGGCTTATCTTGGAGTATGGAGGTATATACTTCGAGGTATAGAACATAGCCATCATGGCCAATAGCCATTGATAGCTTTGTCCTCCATGAATTTGCCTAATCTTTTAAAGGCACCCAAGTTGAGGGCAGGGCCTTTTTGTGTGTGCCTCTTATGTACTGTACATCACCTAGTAACTGGAGGCTCAACAATAACACTCTGCATAGCATTATTCAGCAATGTACTGTGCAATGATGCACCAGGCTACTGAGTACCAAACAATCCTTACCCTTTTGATAAAGTGAATTCATCCAATTCTGTGTTGGGAAGATGCCTTTTCAGTGCAGCCTTTGTGCCTTTGGAAGCCAACCCCTTAAAAGCATTTCCGAGTAAAAGTTCTCTACTTCTCTGAGGGACAATATTAATTGTTACATTATTGCCCCACTTTTCTTGTGTTAAAGGTACCCCTGCCCGTACGGGCCAGTCTTGAGTTGTGCGCTCATCTCACTCTAGAGGCCAGGAGCCGGCGCCGTCCGCAGACACTTCCGGGTCACGTGGCCAGTGTGACATCGCTGCTCTGGCGAGCCTGCACCAGCGCAGCACACGGAACGCCGTTTACCTTCCCGCTATAAAGCGGTACCTATTTATCTACTTGCACTTTTA
Organism: Podarcis liolepis; assembly: GCF_965112155.1. Lineage (NCBI taxonomy): Eukaryota > Metazoa > Chordata > Lepidosauria > Squamata > Lacertidae > Podarcis > Podarcis liolepis. Next base: position 57,522,402 of record NC_139555.1, on the reverse strand, counting down.
AGGGTGCTTTCGAACTGCTAGGTGGGCAGGAGCTGGGACTGCAGACGGGAGCTCACCCCGCCACGGGGATTCGAACCGCCGACCATACAATCGGCAAGTCCTAGGCACTGTGGTTTTACCCACAGCGCCACCCGCATCCCACTTTTCTTGTGTTAGAGGAGAGCAAATGAAAACAAGGAAGAGACTGATGGCATCTTAAAGACTAACGATTGTATTATGGCAGAAGCCAGGGATAGTCAAAGTATTTTGGACTACAACACCCAATGGCCAATGGTTGAGAATGATAGGAGTTGTAGCCCAGCAACATCTAGAGGGCACCATGTTGACTGCACTGCAATAGACTTCCACTCAAAGCTTATACCATAATAATTTTAAGACTCCAAAAGTCTATTTATTGTAATTGCTGCAACTGACTAACTGTGGCCAGTGCAAGTCTGCTAACATTGTTCTTGAGGCCAATGCAGGTTTAACTATTTTCACATACCCTGCACTGCATAATGAGAGGGCCAGTACCAGTCAGTGTTTCTGTAGTATGATCCAGGCGACCAGAACTTGAGCTGTGCGTTGAATTGGTAAATGAAGTAGATAGACACAAAGTTTGTACCTATAATTTCAAGTTAGAACTAGCTGAGGGCAGAAATTGGCTAGAGGTAGAAATGATTTAGCTTCCAAAGACATGAGCTGAAAAAGTAGCTGCTTCTTGCTTCGAGAATGCTCTCATTCTCAAAACTATTTTTGTGGCATTTTATAGCAGTGTGTAAAATGTTTATAGGCTAAAGTGTTGCCACAGTCATAAGCAAGCCTTGCTTTATGATGAATGTAGAGGCATCAGCATTGTGCTGTGGCATTGAGTCTGTGTGTCGGAAATGTACATTGTTGCTTTTAAACTTCCAACAAGGCATAAACCAGCATACAGGGGGCATTCTGTAAATATCTGCATATATTTTATCATTTGACTTCATTTTCAAAAATCTAGTACTGTAATTTGGCTAATACAATGAGGACTCACAGCAACAGAAGCGCCATGCTCCCAGATTTCTTTTCTTTTTTCTAAAGAAGTGAGTCTCTAGATGTTGTAGAGAGAAAGTTATTAAGCAAACTATGCAGGTATCCATCTAAGTTATTCCTGTGACAATAGGCAGCCTGGCTTGAATTTCTGAACTGTGATAGTACCCACAGGCTAGAACCCCAAGGTTCCTGTGCTGGGAAGAAACCCCTCCATCATCATTCTCTTGTGTCTGTAGTCTTGCTTACTTGCTTTAATATTATGATTGGGAATAAGAGGAGGGAAATGAATTATAAGGACTGCTGCCTTTTAAAATCCACTTTACTTTTGAAGATTTTTTATGCATCCTACTTTATTAATATCTTGTTGGCATCTGTTTGTCTCAAGAGACAACAGAGTGCACTTCTGGGGGTGAAGTCAAACTGCTACATTAGCAGCACCCAAGTGACCTTCCCAGGGTGCAAGCCTGGCCAGTGTGTATGGAGGTTTTCGGCTATCCAGACGACAAGACCCCACTCTCAGCCTCACTGGTGTGGTCCAAAGGAAAGCAAAACAATACATTTGGCATCAGCTTGACTGCAGGAGCTGCTGGAAGAAGCCTTCTTTGTATTTAAAAAGGCTGAAACAAGGAGGCACACCCTGTCTTTATTTGTATGGGCAATACTCCGTGCTCTGTGAAGACAGATTTTGAACCTGGATATTTGGAAGGCCCCTCTCACTTTCCAGGAGAAACTACCGTATTTTTTGCACCATAACACTCACTTTTTTCCTCCTAGAAAGTAAGGGGAAATGTCTGTGCGTGTTATGGAGGGAATGCCTACGGGAGGCATGCCTACGGATTTTCCTCCTCTAAAAACTATGTGCGTGTTATGGTCGGGTGCGTGTTATAGAGCGAAAAATACGGTATATCCTGGAGGCAGGGGGAGGTCTCAGCTTCTGGCAGAGGCTTAATTTGGGGATGAGTCCTCTCCACACTTGAGAGGGGTGAATCCTGATGAGGAGTCAGTTGGCAACCCTTACCTAGCTAGGGAGCTTAGGAAAGTGCTGATTAGATGCTGGCAACACTTGACCTGTTCTGTGTTGATTTGGGCTCTAGCCTTTTATTCTCTTCTACCCAAGAACCAATGAGAGGGAAGGGGTGGGGCCTGCCAACAAGAATGTGGAAATCCATACCAACCTGACCTCAGGAATATCAGAACAAGCAGAAATTGCAGTATTCAGGCGTTCTGATGTTGGCAAAAATTTGCAACCCAAAGATTCTTACAAACATGGAGAGGCATGTTTCTCTTCAGTGCCATTATCTATGAGAAGAAAAGTCTTCCATAATAACTAGGAAATTACAGCCATGATAAAGGTAAGTTGGACATGGAGTTTATTCAGTGTTGACATTCTGTTTATGCAACAGACATTTGGTTGCAGAATGGAGCTTCCCCCTTCTTTGCTTCCCCCATGCATCCTCAACATTTGCTTCAGAGGGCTAGATTCAACTCCTTGTACTTTCCTGAGGTTTTAGAGATGTTCACATATTACATTCAATGAGTGTACAATCTGCGTACCTGTGTGCATGAAAAGCTGAGCTGTACGATTCAATGAGTGTACAGTCTTTCTCATAAATGTTTGTTCATGTGTACGGAAAGCTTGTATCTGTGTTCATTGCAACGCGTGAGCAAGCCCTTTGTCATAAAATAATTATGTCCAAAAGCCTATGTACCATTTCCTTCTAGAATAATCCTTGCATGATTGCTGGGCAAGAAAGCTTTATTTCTGTCTCCTGTGGTATATATTCTGAAGGGAGTGCTATCTAAATGTCTGTCTATCTCATTACAGAACTATACAAATGATTCTGTTCAAAATGTTGCTTATTCTGAACAACATTAAGATTCTCTTGAATGGCAATTGAAACCAAACTATATTAGGTAAAATTTAGACTGTAGAAGCATTTAAAAGTATATTTTATTATCATGCATTGCTGAAGTACTTAGCTTTTAAAATTCAATTATTGTTTTACATTGCAGCTGTCAGCTCATTCACCCTTCACCCACACAAATTTTTACAATGTTCCCTTGTGGCTTCTCCTGCCTGAAAGGGAAGTTGCTCTTTCAGGAGTGAGTTAGATAAGCAGTGGGAGACAGTTGTGGCGGAGAAACGACTCAGGACAGTGTTTGAATTTATTAAGTAGGAACAGTAGAACTGAAGAATTTTAAATGAAATGCTTATACAGTTAACTTAAATGCTTATACCACTGGCATTCTTACAGCAGGACAGATGATTAACATTTCAATGGCAAAGAATAATGAATATGAATCTGGCATGTGTGTTGTTTTAATTTTATACCACAACTTGGTAGTAGTGAAAATCTCAACTTTTAGATCCTCAAAATATAACCCAGGGAGTTTGGTGGAATGCTATGTAAATAGCAGTCCCTTGGATGTTCAAAACATCAGGGCTTCCTTGCAAATAACTGTGGATAAATTTGATAGTACTTGAAGAGAAAAAGCTATTGCTGTGCTGTTAATAAAGATAATACCAAATCATGTGGAAACTTTGCTCTTGGATAAACTTCTGTCACTACGGATATGCATATAAGCTGACATATTACAAATTTTTGTTAAACAAAATGGGACACCAGCTAATTCTATAGTTGGCATTCGTCTGTTTTGATAGAGAATGGAGTGCACCTCCAGGGGTGAAGTCAAACTGCTGCATTAGCAGCACCAAAGTGGCCTCCCCAGGGCACAAGCCTGGGCAGTGTGTGTGGAAGTCCTGGGCTACAGGGTGGGAACCAAAGGTGGACAAACTACCTGAGAAGGAGCATAATGTGTTGCCTACCAAAGGTACTACCCCTCCCCTAACACCAGCTAATTCTATGATGATTGATTAATTCCACTATGCCATATCATGGCTACGTGATAGACAACTATTTCTCTGTCTGTCTCTCTGTCTGTCCATGTGGCCCTTAGAGGGTGGGATGAGTGGGCATTTGCCAAGGCCTGAAGACAGTGCTATGCTTTCCATTTCATTCTAGAATACTGTATCTCTGTTTTCATGCCCTGCTTCTTCCAGTTGAGGTGGGTCCTTTCAGTGGTGCAATGTCTGCCTACCCCATCCAGGATCCAGCATTTATTTTATCTATTTATCCATCCATCCATCTATATAATCATCACCCAGCAATTAGGTAGTAGATGTTATTAGATAGAAAAAGATACATTTGAGTTTAGCCACTTGCTAAAGGATGTCCTAAGTACAAAACATCTAGGACCAAGCTCATAGATTCTATGACTATTTTTTTTAAAAAAATATATTTTATTAATTTTCCATACATTCATACCACATTACAATTTCTATTAAATTTCCCGTTTTTGACTTCCTTCGGCTTCTCTGCCAATCATCCAAATTCTAACTTCTTTAATTACACATTTCCAAATTTTGCTATTGCCTTTATACCTACCCCCCACTTCTATTTTGCCTTTTTACAATATTTCTTATGCTGTTACAGAGCTTCTCTAAATGCCACTAGCGTTATTCCATTATCACTTGTACATTCGCAGTATTCAACTGATTTTCCCCAGTCCTCGATGAACTTTTGATCTCGTAGATATCTGATCTTCCCAGTCAGTTTATCAAGTTCTGCATAGTCTATCAGCTTCATTCTCCACTCCTCCAAAGTTGGTATTTGTTCTTGTTTCCATTTCTGGGCCAGTAATATTCTTGCCGCTGTTACTGCATATTGGAAAAGTTTATGGTCCTTTCTATTTAAAAATTAGATTCTATGACTATTATGTCATTTTTTAAATCACCATGTGCTATTTGGTCACATAAGCTACCCAGTATTGTTTTTGTTTGCATCTGTCTGTTTCGAGACTCAACGGAGAGCGCTTCTGGGGGCGAAGCCAAATCACCGGTCAATCACAGCACCTGTTTTGGCTGCAGAGACTGGTAACTCACAACTGCTGCCTCCTGTGTTGTTTTTGCTGAGCACCAAAGTGACCTTCCTGGGGTGCAAGCCTGGGCAGTGTGTATGGAGGTTGTAGGCTGCCCAGATGACAAGACTCCCCTCTAGCAGTGGCGTAGCGTGGGTTGTCAGCACCCGGGGCAAGGCAAGTAATTTGTGCCCCCTAACCCGTGGATTTTGCGCCCCCTAACCCGTGGAGCGCGCCCCCCAGATGTTGCGCCAGGTGCGGCCGCCCCCCCTGCACCCCCACGCTACGCCACTGAGTGCCACGCTTAGCCTTTGTGGCCAGGAGCCATCGCGAGCATATTTTAAAGAGGTCTAGAAAGGGAGAACCCCCCTCTCTTTTCCCAGCCCCCACCCTCGAAGATGATGGTGGCGGTGAATTAAATTTGTATACCGCCCTTCATCCATATATCTCAGGGCGCTTCACAGCATAAACATGGCCGTTCACATCCTGCACCGGGTCTTTCCGCGCTCCCCACGATGCCCGCCGGCTACCGAGGATCAGACCCCAGACCCGGGCTTTGCGCAGGGGGGTGTCTATTCCCTCTGTGCGCCAGGTGCCTCCAGTGAGGCTGAAGGGCAGAGGGATGGGTGCTCCTGACAGATTTGGATTTTTATGACTTTTTTGTATTAGGCTTCTGCATTCTGGCCATCTTTTAGCGCAGTGTTTCTCAACTGGGGGCCATATGGCTCCCTGGGCCCTCCCCCCAGGATATTCCAAGGGGGCCACAGATGAAAATCGTGTAAATGGGGCGGGTACGGCACGAGACTGGGGGGGGGGGGCAGAGAGAGAAGTGAGAAGTGAAGAAAACAGAAGTGACCTAGAGAAATAAACAAGAAAAAGACGTTGCTGTTTCTTTGCAAGAAGTGCTGCTAGAGCTGCAGAACGAAGTAGCAGCCAGAGTAACTTTCAGTCAAGAAAAACACCGTTTTTGGATAAAGTGTACAATATCTTTAAAGTTTCCACAGCTTTGGGATAAAGCAAAATTGTTTTAGTGGCATTTCCTACGTCTTACTTAGTAGAAGGAGGTTTCTACCTGGCCTGAGCAGTCTGAAGGGCGGGGGGGGGGGCAGCAGAGCGTAGAGGAGAGGGTCCCTGCCTAACCCCTTTCCCACCAGCCATTATCCAACTCAATATTATTCCAGGCTGAGCCTGCTTCTCTCAGCCCCGGGAAGCCATGAGTCAAGAGAGAGCCGGAGAGCCAGCGCTGAGAGCCGGAGCCAGCGGCGCCCCCTTCTGCCGGTAGACCCTCGCCCGCCCGCCGGCTTCCTCTCGGAGGGTTTAGGCGCAGCGAGGCCCCTTGAAGCTCTCCTCCCTCCCAGTCGGCAGAAGCAGCTGCCGCCTGTGGCTGGGCCGAGGGGATGGCGTCGGCGTCGGGGTGCGGAGGCTGCCCGTGCCCGGCCAGGCATCGGTGGCGGCGTCGGCGCTGCTGCAGCGGCTGCTCCTCCTGCGAGCAGTGAGTGGAGCGCAGCCGCAGCAGCGGCGGGGGGCGCGCGCGCGCTAGGGCGCAAGGCTGGCGGCGCCGGGGGGGGAGCCCGGCGGAGGAAGGAATTTGTCCCTTCCCTCTGGACTTGCGCCCCCCCCCCAGATGTTGCGCCCGGTGCGGCTGGCACCCCTGGCACCCCCCACGCTACGCCACTGCCCTCTAGGCCTCATTGATGTGGTCCAAAGGAAAGCAGAGCAATACATTTGGCACTAGCTTGGCTGCAGGAGTTGCTGGAAGGAGGCATACAGGGCTTCACCCGACCATCTTAGGTTCTCCACTCCAGATTTGTGTAGTTTACTCCCTAACTTTTTCTTCTCCTGAAGGTGTCCTGTTAGGTGCCTGGTAACTGCTTGGTTTTTTTACTATAGGAGGTTCATCAGTATGGCTTTTACTCTCCATGAATATTTGTATTTCACCATAGGAACATAGGGAAGTGCCTTAGACTAAGTCAGATCCTCATTCCATTTATCTCAACATTATCTACGCTGACTGTCAGAGGCTTTCCAGGTTTTCAGACAGGGGTCTCTCTCCCCACCAAATCTGGGGATTGAAACTAGGAACATCTTGCAGAAATAGTGCAGGATAGTACGCACCCCGGAAATGATCTCTTTCAGCTTCTGCCTTCTGGAAGAAGGTACAGGGTTATAAAGACTAGGACTAGCCGCCTGAGAAACAGTTTTTATCCAAATACAATTTTGGTTTTAAACGCAGTGTAAGGTAGTCTCTGTGGGAGTATATTGTATTTAATTATGGGGTATCAGAGTTTTTAGGGGGTTAACCAGGCTGGGATAGCTGGGATAGTAGACTTGTTGGTTTTTGAATGTCTGATGTAGTTTTTTTAAATTTCGTTGTTCTGTATGGGACAACAGCAATAAAGATTATCGTATCGTAACTTCTATGTCTAAGTACTGGCCCTTCATCATCCAGATATTTGACAACGTACCTGCAGATCTTTTTATTCAGGAGATCCACTTTTGTGTACTTTTACTATATATTGCCTTCCCATCCCCCTTTCCTCTGTTTAAACTCTTTTAATTGAATTTTTTGGTGAATTTTTTGTATTATGTAAAGTATCTTGAATGCTTGAAAGCATTTTATTATATTATGACAAGCCGGCTGTGCACTGCGGGTCAAGGTGGTAGGGTGATACATAAATTATCTATGGTGAGAGTTGGTGAATATAATCCTTCTGGAAAACACTTGATAGGTAGCAACTTTAAATTATCAACAGTACATAAAGAATGAATAGCTAACATAGGCTGGGAAGCCACTTTAAATTTTAGGATGAGAGCACAATTACATAACAATTATTATATATATCTGAGCCCCCTCTAGGCTGCCATTTTATTTTACAGATGGATTCCGCAACAAGTGATTAACTCAATAATATCCAAATATCCACTGATGAAGGGACTCATTGATCTGACTGGCATTTCACTGGAACTGGGAGAGACAAAAATCCTTCAGCTGGGACAAAGTCAAGAAGTGACCCTGATTCACATCAAGAGATGACTTGACTTTGACCTAGGTCATTTGGAAAGTACTGTGTACAAATTGTTTCTATATTTGATTCTTTTGATAATTCTTCATTTCATCAGAGTTTCAATCCTGGATTCCTCACCTATGCCAAGGAGATAAAGAACTAGACAACTTTTAGAAGGCATCTGAGGGCAGCCGTATATCAAGTAGTTTTAAATGGTTGAGGTTAAGCATGTTTTTATATGTGCTGGGAGCCACTTAGTGTGGTTGGAGAAAACCAGCCAGATGGGCAGGGTATAAATAACAATTAAGATTGCAAGTGGCGACTGGTGCGCACTGGAGCTGGTAGGGCAGAAGGCAGGGAGGTCAACAATAGGGGGAAACAGAGTCAATGAAAGACAGAGGCAAGTAATGCTACTGTTGTGCTCCATCCCCCTTCCTCCTAAAGGCAACTCTGAGACTAAGGAGATGGAGGAAGCTGACCATTTAGGCCGCTGGCTAAAGGGGGCTGGCTAAAGCCAGACTGAGGGCAACCTCCATTGGAAGATTGTACTGAACATTATTTCCTGAAAGCATTTTCTTTTTTAAAAAACCCCAAACCCCTCAGAGCTACATTTTATAATGCATTTCTCTTTCAAGTGGCATTTTCTTTTCTTCCTCTTTTTATTCCACAGACTTTTCCCCATTAATGTTTATGAGCAAATAAAAGAAAATAGCTAGCTAGGGCTGCTGGAACTTTCAGAACGGTTCAGTTATGACCCCATCTAATTTAACGTAATTCATGAATCTTTCTTTTAAGAACATTTTCCTTGTGATGGGGTTTTGATTTGAAAGATATGAATAAAAATGGAAATTAGTTTAACTCCTAAATGAGGTGGCCCTTATCATTCTTTCAACTGGGAGGTGTTAAATAACAAAGGTTTAAAAGAGACTGGAATTTTTGAAAAGGCAGTAGACATAGGGTTGTATCTAGAAGAGCTTCTTTCATCAGAAACAGCTGTCTGCTGATGAACATAGCTTCTCCACCACAAGTGCCTCTGGATCCAATCAGTTGTCTAGGGATGAGGGGCACATGTCCCATCCTATGTATTTTTAAAAATGTATCATTTCCCTTGATCCCACTCAGTGGATCAGTCACATTTTGTGGATCAATTGATCACATAAAGCTTTAGTGAACCAAACGGCTGTACGGTTAAAACACCAGTTATCTCAGTTCAAATACTGTTCTATCTTGATAGTTAGGACGTTTTATTTTATTTGGGATATTCGTGGCAAGTGAAAATGATGACCTTAGAAGTTTGTACTTTTCAGGCCCAAGGTTGGCATGATGCCCTTGCAGAGCTCCATGGCACACATGTGCATGCCCACAAACTGGGCATTGCAACTCCACAGCTGGTATGTCCTTGCACACCAAATAATAATAATAATAAATTTCATTTGTACCCTGCCCTCCCCTGCTGGAGCTGGACTCAGAGTGGCTAACATCATATAAAACACAATATGCATAAAAACAAACAATCGATTAAAATGCATCCCAAAATTAATTCAAATAAATTAAAATTAGACATTGCATACACGCAGAGAGAGAAACAGAGACACAAATACATTGCTTCGCTGTCCCCCTACTGCTCATCTATCTGGTCAGGGGGCTGGGGGCCCACCAGAGAAGACTTTGTGGGGCCCAATCAGGCCCTTGAACCACCAGTTTTCCCCTCCTGTTGTACAGGACCAGCCAATTAATGGTGACAACAGATATTTAATGTAGCAGGCCTCTCAAATTTGCAGTAAAGGTGACAACCAATTTGCTTCTGGTAGAAGCCAGAATTGCTTAGTGCTTAGTGCTTAGTGCTTACCTAAGGGGTAAAACTGTTATTTTTATATTTAGTAAAATGAAATGGGTATGAGGAAGAATGAAAACCTACCGTATGTAGGAAGCTTTTGTTGGATACTTCAAAAGGCAATGACCTTAAACCTTTGGTAATTTTCAGTGGCTGAACTTTTTCTCCCCCCACTGACCAAATCCCAAACCTTTTGCCTATATATAAATACGGAAAGCTGTTTCCTAGCTCCTGAAAATTGATATTGGATCTGCCAGTCTAGTAGTGGTCATTCTTCTGTTACAGACACAAATCTTATGCTGATAAGCAAATTTAAAAATGGCAAAAGTTCTGGAGACAGGGTTTAAGAAGAGAAAATCATAAATGAAAATTTATGTAAGCTTAAATAGGATTCCAGGCTGTAGTGATAAGTATTGTTCAGTTCCGTGAAGGAGTGAGTACTGGTTTTGTGCTGTCTTTGAAAGAGATAGCATTCATCTTTATTTGCACTACAGCTTTCAATAGAATGGACTTAAAAGGCAAGACATTATGAGCCACACTCTATCTGCAGTGGGAAGGACAAGCGGATTTTATCAGAAGCAATAGGTATTCGTGGTTTTGGTAACCATAGAAAACTCAAGATGCATTTTGAATGGGAAATGTTTCATCTTAAAGGAAACCAGAATCCTGGAATGTATAACTTCAACAACGGGAGGCAGCTGAGCTGCAAAGTAATGTTGCACTCTTACCTGTCTATTTGGAATATATTCCTGTTTGATCTTGGGCATAAGTTACCATATTACAAATGGGTTTTATCCCAGAGCCAGGATTCTCTAGGCAGTAGTGAATCATACCTCTGGGATTTTATCCATATGTCCCTTTTAATAGGGTAATCATGGAATTAATAATAGGATATTAACGTAATCATGTTCTTTTTAAATAAATGAACATTTATTAAGGAACATGGTATGTCTGAACATATGCGCAGCCCAGGAGCTTGTTTTGTGCGTAGACCTTTCACATCAAAATCCACTCCTGATTTCCTACCACTTTCTTTTGTTTCATCAGCTTCTTTCTTTCCTTTTCCTTTTTCCTTTTGTAGGGGAGAAGCCCTTTTGTTTGAGTAAGACAACTGGGAATAAGAAACTCTGGCTGATCTGCTGTAAATCACTCAGAGATCCTGATCTAACATCTCTCCACTACTCTTGAGATTTGCCATACTCCACATAGCATCTGTTGTTTGAGCCAGGTAGGACACCTTCCTTATTTGCTTAACTTATGGAGATGGGGCAGAGGGCTGCTCCTGTGAGCTTTGCAGCGAAGTAGTTCCCATGATCGCTAGCATCCCTGTATGCTGGCACAGGTATGTGCAGCAGTATCCTAGGTCTGAGGCCCTATGAAAGGCTTCCCAGGAGTCTTCCTTACATTCATCTGTAGCTCAGCAATTTTGGGAATGGGATATGCCATGAAAGACTCCTCAGTCAGGATCAAATCCCAAATAGACTGGGCAGGGGGATGGCACACACTTAAAATGGATTATTATCATGATATGTCAAGCTCCATATATGTTTTGACTAATATAGCAATTCTATTTTTTAAAAAACACCTATTTGTAAAAATATGTATTTTAAGTTGCAGCAAGAAGCTCCAGGATAATTCAAGGCTTGGCTACTCTGTAGTGTTGAGAAAGTAACACATGCATGCACAGTATTAAAAAACTTCAAATTCTCTTTTGGGAAATTGGAATGATTGTCAGAGTCATGAAAAATGAAACAAATGTTGTTAGTTACTGAAGAACATGATGACATAGAACAATATGTTCATAAACAATGGCCCAATTCAGAGGTAACTATCTCAGTCCGATAAATTTTTAGCAGTCTGAGTATGGAATTTGAACCCACATAGTTCCTCCTCAGCTCTCCCCATCACTCCTCTTCTTCTTTCCAAGTTTTGAATAAGAATTGTGATGTGTTAAACCACAATTTTCTGCAATGTCCAAAGTAGTAAACTGCAGCTTAATTGCTCCTGACTAACCAGGATGTGATCATTTTTTTTAAGAATTCCAGAAAATCAGCCTCCAGAGGAAAACCATATTAGCTATCTCAAATGATGTCAAAAAATAAGGTTTTGTATGTGATTATTTGATAATGCACAAGTTATGATCGACTGTCTGCATCTCATCCTGCAGGGCATTGCTTAATTTAATGATTGATGCCTTTTCCAAATCCTGATTCTTGTCACGTTCATTGTTTTGGTTGTGAAAAGTTCATGAATGGGACCAATGAATTCAAATACTGTGAAAAAGATTTACAGGAAATGATTTACATGTTCAACCTTCTTCAATGTGGCTGCTTTTAGTAAACCTCTTTCTTCTTTATGCTACATCCTTAAACTGCAAAACTTTTGTTTTCCCATTCTTTGTTGTCTTTAGACACAGTGTATGCACTATTCATGAAGGCTTTTAGTGTTTCAGACAAGGTAATATATAAAATTCCATTTTTTATTTTTGTCTGTTCCATTTCAGCTTCTTGTGCAGGTTTGAATTAAGGCTCTTTTTCCTGCTGGTGAACTTTGCCCAAATTTGCTTCTCTCCAAAAGAGTTCACTGCCAGGATGCTATTAAATTCCAACTGCATTCCCCTTTTTTGACATTATGCATAGAACTCCATTAGGTCCCCATATATCAATGAGTGCTTGAAAGTGATGTTGACATTGCATAGTGTGTCTTAGTTTACACACATAAAACACTTTTTTTAGCAGCAATGTAATGGGTTTGTTTTTAATAATGGGGTGTATATATCATCATAAACGGCACACAAATTTAACGAAATATTTTAGGAAGAGGCTAAATTGGACCATGAAAAATGCACAAGGGCTATAAATCACACAGGAGTTTAAATAATTATTATAAAGAACACTGGGCTTCATTATAGACTGTGAAAACTTTGACGGTGGCTATTAAAATAAAATATATCTGCTGCTCATAAGGCTCAAAAGAAATATGGCATTGCATAAAACAATTACACTGAAATATCCAGCAGTTCACAACTTGAGATCTTCCCAGATATTAACTATTGGTGCTTTTGCCAATGTGGTGCCCTCCCGATGTGTTGTACGCCAACTACCATCAAACCCAGCATTGGCACTGGCTGGGGCTGATGAGAGTTGTAGTCCAAAACTTCTAGAGGGCAGCACATTGGCATAGGCAACACTATAAGCATGGAGAAGATGCATGGTTGTGCCAACAGAGCCTTCTCCTTTGAGATGGATGACCTGGTCAAAATGTGTGTACAGTGTCATAGGGATGTTACAGGGATCATGTAAGTAGTATATTGGGGGGTGGGAATTGGGTGTACCAATCATACATTTCTGCCACACACAGATTCATAGTTTTATAAAGATTTGAACCTTTAATCTACTGGTCACCTTCATCTTGTGGTGTTTTGTTTTTTTTAAATCAGTCTCTGATGTCTAAAATGCTGCCAGTTTGGATCATAAAAAGATGTGCAAACTCCTAAGATGTGACTGCTAAATCCCCTTCAACCTTTTAAGCACTTTCATAGCTTACTTTGATAATTCCAGGCAATGTGCATCTCAGCATTTCCAATAATTTAAGTGATCATAGTGATTTTTAAAAACAGATAAGGCAGTCAGTTTTTTCCATCGTTGACAGCACCATAGAGCAGCTGAGGAGAAATGTTTCAGATGTTACACATTGTTGCTGTCTACTTCCACCGAAGATTCAAGGACTAACCAGTGATAGAGGCAGAACTGGCACATTTGGGTATGGACCACTCTTCTGCTAAAAAAAGGTGGTGGTGGGGGAACCATTGTTAATATTTTATGGAACAATAGTAATTCAGAAGTAACAGTGTATCTGAAGAAGTGTGCATGCACACAAAAGCTTATACCCAGAACTAACTTAGCTGGTCTCTAAGGTGCAACTGGACAATTTTTAAATTTTATTTATTTATTTCATCAGAAGTAACATGTTCAGTATCAGCAGAAGACACTTCTCATGTCCTCTCTTAAACCCTATGTGGTAATCTAGAGTGTGATGGTCAACTATCAAAGGAAATGTTGCTTTGTACCTCAATATTTTGTTCATCTGTTTGAGCCTACAAAGTAATGAAGAAATGATGGTGGTGATGATAGCTGCAATAACTACAATGACAACTATATTCTTTGCTAAAAATCTAATGAATAATATCAGGGCTTTCCCCCCAGCCAGAACTCACAGGAACTGAGTTTAGGCACTTCTCAGGTGGGCTCCATTGCCATTATAATTGCCATTATAAGAGAACAAGGGAGGCATTTGTGGTGAGTTCCCGCACGTCTTTTCTAGAAAAATAGCACTGAATAATATCGTTCCTTTTAAAAAAAAGAATTGCAGATCATTGGTCTGGTTAAACTAACTTGCCTCCTAGGTTTCAGCTGAGTTCAAGCTTCTTTCCAAAGCCTTTAATCTAAAAAGAATTCACTGAGCAAAGGATTAATGGGGATTTCCCTGTGGAGATGCTTGAAGGTGCTTTGACTTAATGGTTGGTTAGCATTGCTACAAGCTTCCTACACCACTTTCTTAAGGTTAGCTAGTAAAAAAAAGGCCTTCCCCCCATCATGGCCTGTCAGACTTCATTTATCTTGTTGAATAAGTGTGAATCAATGAACCAATTAGCAACTGTTGAACTCGTTATTTTTAGAATTGTTACTTTTATGTGATTTGCATATGTCTGCGCATGCTACTGAGCATAAAAGGGATAAGAGGACTCCTAATTACACAAAGTTTTAGAGGGTTCAATTAGATGAGGAAAGGATTCAGATCACTGTCTCTGCCAGAGGCAAATTTTATACAACCCTCAAGAAAAAAAAAGGACAATTGCTTTCTTTCCTGTATCACATTCCCTTTCTTCTGATGTTACTGATGCAATGGATGAAACAATATCTAAACAAAAACATAATTTTAAAAGAGAGGTGGTCCCAGCCTGTGAATCTAATTGTTGAGCCATTTGTATGCTACATGTGAAATATCTATGGAGCTTTTTGCCAAAATTCGCTTTCTTGACATTTTGATGAGTGGAAAACATTTCAAGCAAAAAGGAAAATATTTCAATTAGTACAGTAGTGGAATGTCTCCGTTGATTTCTGAAACCAGTCAGCATAATACAGAATCCAGATGTCATCTGTATTTGATAGTCAAGGAACAAACTCGGGTTGATTGAGTTTTCTTTAGTTATATGCTGCTTTTCCACCATAAAGTTTCTGGTACTTCTTTTTCCTGCGCTCCAAGGAACCTGACTTAAATATAATTCAGAGGGGAGGGGTCCACTCACCAGGCTGGATGACATGCAGCAGGTGTAATTGCACTATTGGAGAAGCAATCAGATTTTAGTACAGAGGCCTTTTCGCATAGGGTGATATTTTGTCTTCATTGGAAGGCACAAGAGGAAAGAAAGAGGCTGCAGCCATAAAAACCTCCTGACTGGGGGGCGGGGGGCGGGGTGCTCAACAGTATCAAGGGCTCTGCTGCCCCAAGGGTTTATTGGGTTTACTACTGGGCTTGAATTGTTTTCTTAGGTTTCTTGGCAGGGAGGTTTGCAAACTTTTTACTTCCTCCCCTTCCATCTCCTTGAGATGACCTGCTTCCAACCTAGCTAGTTAAAACAGGATTTAAAGAAAAAGGGTGGGGGTTTGGTCACCTTACAATACGAATGGGGTGGGGGAATCTCAAGGGCCACATGCCTGGAAGCTGTGCCTCCCTTCTCCCTGTTGAGTAGACTACCAAACAGTCCAGCTGCCAAATAGCCAGAGGTCTCTGAATATACATGTCTCCATCAAGGCAAGTAAGAGGCATTATCACACTTTAGGGATGCATTTCAGCCATGCAGAAAACCGGAGAAGGGTGTGGAGCAGGGGTGTGGCATGGGGAGGAGGGGAGGCCCGTGGAAAGTCTCAGGGGCCAGACAAAAAACTCTGGAGGCCAGAGGTTCTCCACTCCTCCCTTATAACATACGCTCTCCAGTTTTGTGAGTGAGGTTTCACCTGTGTTAACGGAAAAATCTGAGGGCTCTCTTGGACAAAACAAAGACACCAACCAGGATAACATGGAGCAAAACAGCAGCCTGTAGGCTTGGCCTTTATTGAACTGTTGCAACAGGGTGTTCCCCTCACTAGCAAGAGAGAGGAAAGACCCAGAACAATGGGCTGCAAGACCTTATAAAAACTTTTGAAATTCCCCTCCTCTAGGTCAAGCCCACCCCCAGAAACATCATGCATACATTACAGAAAGGATTGACATCATGCATACATTACAGAAAGGAGGGGTTGAGGGAGGAGTTGTGGTGGTAACCTGAGTGTCCTGTCACCTGGCTGGTTCCTCCTTTCCCCCTCCCCATGAGTACTTTCCAGGTGACAATGGGGAGTTTGCAGTTTCCTGCCCCCAGAGGGAAGATCTGATCATTGTCCTTTGTTTCAGCCTGTGGTGAATCCACTGTTCTTTGTGATTTTGATTGTCTTCTGTCTGGGATTATCAGGGTTGACATAGCAACTGGGCAGGGCTCCTGTGGATGTGCTGGTATGCTGAAGAGATTATGGCTGACCAGAAACCAAGCACCCCCCTTTGATAGTCCTTGTCACATGGAGTAAAAAATGGAACAGTGCAAATCCGATGTATGGTTGATTTTCTATGAATTTATAACAGAAATGTGGCGTATGTAGTGTGTGAGTGTGAGTGTGTGTGAAGTTTGTGCAAACAGAATGATTGGGGTGGGGGGGTTCCTGCTACAGTTCCCCCCTTCGGAGATAAGATTGCAAAGGTGGCTACTTTGCAATCCTTTTCTCCGCACAATTTAAGGTGGTAAATAATAACCTGGTATTCTCCGTCCCAGATGTGTGTGTCCATGTGAACCTGAAAGGGACTTGGATATCATGCTACTTTAAGGATATTTGCATGGAAATATAATGGTGTAACAGTGCACTGCTCAGTTACTTGTGGTATTCTAGCACCTTGGAAGAAATATTTTCTCAATAGTGATCTATGCTTTACATTTAGGCAGGAAGGTCCACTAATGACTGAAAAGTGCAGTTTGCTTCCCCCCCGCCATTTGTGTGTTCTCAGGTGTCAAGGTAGCTCTTCTGTGGTCTCACATCGGCATGGTGTCGCAGTAGTGGCAATCCCTGCTGAATCTACTTAGGGCTTTCATATTTATCATGTAGCCTGGTACCCACCACAGCTGGCACAGGTTTCGGACACGTCCTGAGAGAAATGTCTTTGCCTTGGCCAAAATCCATGGGATTTCTTATTATTATTACAGGCTCTGGTCTTGCATCCTGAGAAGTTGCTCACTTGCACTTTAAGGACCAAAAAGCTAATTGCAGCCTGGATACACTTGCCCAATTCAAACTGAGTCCAATTTGAATTTATGTGCCCATGGTTCTCAACCTTTCAAACCAGTCTGTTAAAGGAAAACCGTTCTTAAAAGGGCACTTTGTCGAAATAAGACAATTTAACTCTATAAGGGATCATTCCTGCTAAACCAAAGCATATGCACCTTCATGTATCTTATAAGCTTCTCCTTGGTAAAGCAAGTTTTAGCACATTTTAAAGTGGATAGGGAAAGTTGGCAGAGTGCCAGGTGGGACAATGAAATGTGGTTATCTAAACATTGGACTACACAATAGTGTGAGCTATCAGAAAGTATAAAATGCATGAGAATTGGTGTGCAAGCAATAAGACATTAAACATAAAAATAATTACACACAAAATAGCCCCCCCCCTTGTGGGAATAACACACTGTCAGACACATTTCAACATTCCTACATAATAACACTTAAAACAAAACAAACTAATTAAATATCAGTTGCATATCTTGACACAATTGTGATCTTTTACGCATGTATCTTTTGAATCCTGGAGCACAGAGGCTTGAGGTTCAAGTGAAAAGATGTCCTTGCAAGTCAACTCCACCCCCCTTTGTCAGGCCCACTCCCCTGGCAGTCTATATCCTTTGAAAGAGATAGCTGTGGGCACTTGAAAACTCTGGTGTCTTGTGATGACGGAAGAACTGAGTTGAGGGGTTGTTGCTGCTTTTCATCATTGCACATCTGTATAGGTGATATCCTGTAAGGGGCAGGGTTTTGGGGCTTAAAGACAGTTAGAAAAGGGAGGGGGCAAAAGGCAAAAAGGATGTCCTTCGGTTTCTGTTGGAAGCTGCAAATAATAAAAATCTTAGCGAATTAAGCGTTTCATTCATTCCAATATTATTATCACATTTTCCTATAACTACTGTGATTATCTGCCAAGTTCATTTGCTTTCCTTCACTTTGGAGAGAAAGAGAACTGTAAAAAATACAAAGGTTAAAAAATACAAAAGAAAGCAAAAAATTAGATTACCAGTCAGATGAAAACAAACTTGACACAAAGACATCAGATTTAGAAAAGAATTATTATTAAATATATTATCAAAACCACGCAGATTACTACTAGACTGAAAAAAATGGGAAAACCATGGGGAAAAAACTTTAAATTCACCATGTGCTATTTGATAAAAGAACTTCATGAAACTGACTTTCAACATGTGATGAACATGTCCCCAAAGTAAAACACACACACACAAAATGACCTATGAGGAACCAAATAAATAAATGCTAAAACACACAATTAATAAGTAACCTGAAGTAATCTGTTTTGGCATTCTAACATCGCAAATGAAAATAAAATAGTGTTTCTTGATGTGACAACATCAACTGTAATGTTAATACTGGGAAATGAGTTAATACCAAGAAAATGAATGGCAATTTAAAGTTGTGCAGGTACCTTGCACTAGCCAAAATGACAGAATAAGAAATGCTCAGGCAAAAAGGTAAACAAATACCATTCCACAAACAATGTTTGGTTGTGGAAGTCACTAATATAGCATGGATTCAGACTTGTTTCACAGAACAGAAAGAAAGTTGCTGTGGGAGGAAAAAGGGACAAACACTTTGTTATCGGGGTTCACATATCCTGTTAAAAGGGAAAATTATTTCATGTGAGAAGCTTGTCAGGAAATGCTGTTCCTAAAATTCCCATTGAGGGGGGGGGATGCTTTGATATTTACCTGTGAAAAGAATTTGGCATGTTAAGATTTGAAACCTGGAAGGCTCTTGGCTTTTGATGGGCTAGTTTTTTGTTTGTTTGTTTTTTTAAAGCCTTTTGTCTTACGTAGCCTCTGGAGCAAAGAAACATTTAGGGTGATTTCCCTCAATGGTTCAAAGTTTTTGCATTTGGATAAATTTCTCTCTGTAGTTGTCGAAGAAACCTCCTCTCCCCCTTACAGTTCCCCCCTTCCTCTCTCTCTCTTCTTTAGCTAATCTGGCCTCTGTGCATGTGCAGAGTTCATGTCTCAGCAAACGTTTTATACTATTGAAATGTTGCATCCTTTGGCTAAATTACCATTTGAATAAGGGAAAGGAAGGGTAAGGAGTAGATTTTGAAAACAGGGTTTGATTTTAAACAAAAAAGAGAAACTCAGCAATTTAGGTATTCACCAAAGCTAGCAATTTCAGCCCAAGCAAACTGAGACTGCTTCCTTTATGTACAGGAAAGGGCTAATATCCCTCTGGCCATTCGCGGAACAATCAACCGCTCTCTTATTTATGAGTAAAAATGGCCAGAGTTAGAATTCATAGGATTTTTTTTTTTTTAAACTTCTCAGCCATTTCAGCCTTACCATTTGCAGACAAAAAAATATTATTATTATTATTAATATTATTATTATTTCCTGCCCTTTATTTACAGGAATGGTCAAGGCTAATTCTACTTGATTATTCATTTGTATGTGCTTAAACTTTGAGTAGACTTTTAAGTCTGATTTTTAAATAGTAGACAAAATGATAAACACTGTAATCACTCAAATGCTTGGTATTACCAGTTGGGCTTCACCTCTCACCTTTTAAAACTAAAGAGCAAAGCTAGGCTGAATTTCAACTCCATTACCACACCAGAATTTAAGAATTACCCTCCAATGCTTGCAGACACATGGTCTTCCACACAGCCACAAATTGGGAGAGTTGAAAGGGACCCTGGGGTCATCTAGTCCAACCCTCCAAAATATAGGGTTCACAGCAAGATTTCACAGCAAGATTTGTACTACCAAAGAGGCATACACATTTAAGTACAGATTTACAGCTGGGAAAGGAAACATCTATACTCCTGAGAGGATCTCTTATAAAGCACAGTTAAAGCAGCCCTAGATTTGATTTTTTTTAAAGGGAATACACAAGTGTTGCCCCCTCCCCTCTTTGCAGTTTCCTTTAAAGGAAGCTTACTCGGGAGTAAATTTACCTAGCACAGAAGTAAGAAGGGAGAAACCAACTGAAAGAGGCAGAGTGAAACAAGGGGGAGGGGGGCATTTTCTAACAAAAGAGGCCATGAAGTCTTATAGAGACTGATATCAGGAGCCTTACAATAACTCTTCTGTCCAACCAAATCAAAGTTAAATCTGGACTCAAATATTTTTTCTTAGAATGAACACCATACTTTTATAGGCATACGCTTAATGAAATACATACACTGCATTTTAGCTTGAGAGAGCAGTTGTGCTCGACTAGGCTATTGCAGCAGAAACATTTGGTTAACTTCTTCCAGAATAGACTGGAGCAGAGGTGTACTCACGAACTCAAAAGTTACCAGAAAACATTTACCATTAGACTTAAAATCACCCTCCTCACTTAAAACTAGAAGAAAGAGGTGGGGTAATCCCCCTTTCAGAACACAAGTAGCACGTATACAGGATTTCACCACTTGGGAGGGAAACTCTCTTTTAGAGCCTCTCTCAAATAACAAACATTTGCACACTCCATTCTCCATTTTGTTTTGTTTAAGATCGATAAGGCGCAACATGGCTTCCTTAGATTTAAAATTTTGAAGCAAGCTTGCAATTTAAAACTATGTGCATTTAAGAACAGTCTGTGGATGCCAAGGCCAATGTAAATACAAACCCTTGAAATATTTCTAAATCTTTGAATACATCTCTTATTCATTTTTTTTTTTTTGCCTCTGAGCACCATTAAGTTTACAGTTTCATGTTCTAGCTTTAGATTATAGTTTAACAACACAAATTTGATGTGTTCAGCTCTCCCTAAGAGTTCACACCCTGATTTTGTTGAAGGATCCCTGAGGTGGCCACTGTGCCCTGGGTTCTAGGTGGTGGGCCTAAGCCACCCACTAAAAGTTACAACGGTCTCGTACTTTGTACTTGGAAAGACCATTTTGCCCCTTTATTTTATTTCTATTTTTTCTCTAATTGGAGATGACAAGCTGGAGGGGCATATTAGAGTCCTCTCTGGGGCAAAAGGCTTCATGGAAGCTTTGTTGCCAGGAGGAGTCCAGCTAGGGTGTTTAGTGAGCTCCCATTCTCTCATATGTTATTATTGGGGGTTTTTTTTCGTTAACGAAGTACGCTAAAGACAGAAAGAGTGGAAACACACACACAAGGGAGGAAAGAAAGGGGTAGAAGAAAGATTCTTTCAGTATTTGGGATATCCTTGACTTAGCGCAATCCCTACTTGTTTCTTAACCACGAGCTATTTGCTAAAAACCTCAAGCCTGAACGGAAACCTAAACCACGGGTCGCTGCCCGGAAACCTAAACCACGGGTCTCTGCCCGGAAACCTAAACCACGGGTCTCTGCCCGGAAACCTAAACCACGGGTCTCTGCCCGGAAACCTAAACCATGGGTCTCTGCCCGGAAACCTAAACCACGGGTCTCTGCCCGGAAACCTAAACCACAGTACTGTTTTCAAGACTAATCCTAGTGTGGGGCCCCAATTGTGAACCTCCCCTTCTACCCTCCACAACAGCCTCCTGCCTAGCCTTTGAGACTAAGTTTGGGCTCCCTACTGGATGCCTGCGCTGTGCAGTGCCAGATTGGGGGTCCGAGAAAACAAAGTTTTGAAAGAGGAGCAAACGACCTTGCGTTCTCACATACCCAGGTCATCCCTAACAAAGGTCGCCAGGCAGGAGGGGAAGGTTCATTTGTATAGTTAGGGTAGGTGGAGAGTAAGAGAATACTTGAAAGACTCCTCTGGACGACTCCGAGAGAGGGATGTCAGAGAAACAGTAAAAGAGCCACGCTTTCCCGGACTCAATTCCAAGACGGAAAACGGGGGAGAAAAGAGATAGAGAGATTAAGACGTTCCTGGACGACCCCGGGGGGGAACGTCAGAAAACAGCAAAAGGTACCACAATTTCCCCGGCCAAGCACCGCGTAAGAATTTGTGGGGAGAGAAAGGGAAAGGTTTTGACGTTCCTAGACGACCCCGAGAGATAACGTCAGACAGAAAAGTTCCGCGATTTCCCTGGCCACCCTCCGAGGGGGAGAATCGGGGGAGAAAAGGAGAGAGAGAGAACGTACCCGGCCGACTCCGAAGGGTAACGTCAGAAATGAAAGAAGGAAAGTCTGGCTGTCGTGGGGACGTTACTTTTCCACCCCCCTCCCAATGTATTTACTTCAAACCATACTCACGTTCGAAGATGTCCCCCGCGAATCTCAGGATCCTTTTCTTTTTAGCCGGCTTGACCTCGCCTTTGCTCCCCTGGTTGAGCTTTTGGTGACGATTGATTACCGCCCGCAAAGAGGAGGCAGGGAGAGGAAGAAGGATCCCTGGGCTAAGGTTGCCCAGTGGCGCCCGATCCCTTCTATCTCCCCTCTCACCTTTACAGGAGAACCAAGTGTCCCTGAGTCCGGGTCGCCAACTGTTAACGGAAAAATCTGAGGGCTCTCTTGGACAAAACAAAGACACCAACCAGGATAACATGGAGCAAAACAGCAGCCTGTAGGCTTGGCCTTTATTGAACTGTTGCAACAGGGTGTTCCCCTCACTAGCAAGAGAGAGGAAAGACCCAGAACAATGGGCTGCAAGACCTTATAAAAACTTTTGAAATTCCCCTCCTCTAGGTCAAGCCCACCCCCAGAAACATCATGCATACATTACAGAAAGGATTGACATCATGCATACATTACAGAAAGGAGGGGTTGAGGGAGGAGTTGTGGTGGTAACCTGAGTGTCCTGTCACCTGGCTGGTTCCTCCTTTCCCCCTCCCCATGAGTACTTTCCAGGTGACAATGGGGAGTTTGCAGTTTCCTGCCCCCAGAGGGAAGATCTGATCATTGTCCTTTGTTTCAGCCTGTGGTGAATCCACTGTTCTTTGTGATTTTGATTGTCTTCTGTCTGGGATTATCAGGGTTGACATAGCAACTGGGCAGGGCTCCTGTGGATGTGCTGGTATGCTGAAGAGATTATGGCTGACCAGAAACCAAGCACCCCCCTTTGATAGTCCTTGTCACATGGAGTAAAAAATGGAACAGTGCAAATCCGATGTATGGTTGATTTTCTATGAATTTATAACAGAAATGTGGCGTATGTAGTGTGTGAGTGTGAGTGTGTGTGAAGTTTGTGCAAACAGAATGATTGGGGTGGGGGGGTTCCTGCTACACCTGTAAAATAAGAGTTATTTTGGGGCTCAGATTTCAGCCTGACTCAAAGCAGAACACTTGAATATTTAGGTTCCTAATGTTCACATCTTCTTTGAGGGAAGCATAATGGACCCCTGAATGTTGTATCTCATCTTGAGCTAAGTGTGTTTCACCAGTATCATTATTCCTGAAAAACAGAATGCTGACTGGGAAATGCATTTGTACTGAGAACAATTTAACGCAGATGAAATAGATATATAAAAATTTAAAAATAGTCCAGTAGCACTTTAGAGACCAACTAAGTTTGTTCTTGGTATAAGCTTTCGTGTGCATGCAAACTTCTTCAATACATGTACATGAAAGCTTATACCAAGAACAAACTTAGTTGGTCTCTAAGGTGCTACTGGACATATATATATATATATATATATATATATATATATATATATATATATAAACTGTGTCAGACCAACATGATTACCTACCTAGAGCCAGGGCTTTCTCGGTTGCGGCTCCAATCTGGTGGAATGCTCTGTCACAAGAGACTAGGGCCCTGCGGGACCTGACATCTTTCCGCAGGGCCTGCAAGACAGAGTTGTTCCACCAGGCCTTTGGTCAGGGCTCAGCCTGACTCCCTCCTCTGGCAATCTGCACAGAATTTTGCTTAACGGTTGCCATTAATTTGATTTTAATTAATTTTTATAATGAAATGTTTTTAGAAATGTTGGATTATTTGATTGTTTGATTATTTGATTGTTGTTAGCCGCCCTGAACCTGGCTTCGGCTGGGGAGGGCGGGATATACCGTATTTTTCGTCCTATAGGGCGCACCGGCCCATAGGACACACCTCGTTTTTTTGGGGGGGGGGAAATGAATAAAAAAAAATTATTCCCCCCCCCACCGCGGCTGCTGCCCCAAGCCTTGCGCACACCTGCCCGAAGCACGGGGCACCCTCTGGAGGGCTCCCCGTGCTTCGGGCGACAGGCTGCCGCCCCAAGCCTTGCGCGCTAGGCGGAACCTCCTGCCGGGCGCGCAAGGCTTGCGGACACTCGCCTGAAGCATGGGGAGCCCTCCGGAGGGCTCCCCGTGCTTCGGGCGACAGGCTGCCGCCCCAAGCCTCGCGTGCTCGTCGGGACCTCCTGCCGGGCGCGCAAGGCTTGCGGACACTCGCTGGGGCTGCAGGCTGCTGCCTGCAAGCCTTGTGAGCCCGCGGGAACTCCCGCCGGGCTTGCAAGGCTTGCGGATAGCTTCCTGAAGCCTGGAGAGCGAGAGGGGTCGGTGCGCACCGATGCCTCTCACTCTCCAGGCTTCAGCGAAAGCCTGCATTTGTCCCATAGGACGCACACACACTTCCCCTTCATTTTTGGAGGGGAAAAAGTGCGTCCTATGGGGCGAAAAATACGGTAAATAAAATTTATTATTATTATTATTATTACCTGAACTTTAATGCAGAGTTGCCCTTTTCACTTCAATGTAAATGAAAGTTTGCACATGTATTCATGATCGGCATTCCAGAGACTTATGTACATATAAACTTCTCCTCACTATTTCTCCATAAGAAGAAATACCTGCATGTACTTGTGTTGTGGCTGTTATTTCTTTTCTTTCCTTTTCTTTTTTGGGACATTATATTTTGCGGTGGACTGCCACAAGTTGATTACAAATATAGTTATTAAAAGTTCAGAAAATATATCAAACACCGATGCATTCTAATGACATTGACATTAAACTGACAGCACAATCCATCTAGGCTATAATTTACTTTGCCACATTGCATGCTTATTTTAATAAGATTTAAGACTATTTAGATTTGACACGTGATAATTTATATAATAAGCATGTCTATAAACACATTTCTATAGAAGGCAGCTTCTTATTTGAGACCTAAATTCTGGTTAGTTCATAATAAAAAATGTACCCGAATGACCCAGGAATGTCTTTCTTCCCCGCTGTAAGACATAATTACATATGACACCATAGTGAAGAAGCAAATAAAGAAATAAGTTTTCTACAAAGCAAAGTAAATTTAGTTTATAAATACTTCAGTTTATTATGGGTGAAAGGATTAATTATACACATGGATGTCTGCTTAGATGCTCAGCATTCAAATCCTTTGAATTGGCTTTAGAGACAGTGAAACCAGTAGTGATAAGTGGGACCTCCAACAAATTCTTGTAGTGTGGAGTGCTCCTGTTCATTGTTCCAGTCCGTGCCTTCTTCCACGATAATCCATTTCATGTTTTCTCTTACCCAGTTTTCTGTTTATCCCGTTTCTTCAGTCAGCATTCTGGGGCCCCTGGGGCCACACCTTGTCCTTCCTGAGTTTTATTCCTTTTAGTGTTTTTGCCTCTCAATATTTTTTTTTGTAGTTCTACAAATCGCTGAAACCTACTGATTCCTCCCTCTTCAGCCTGGAGGTTGTCGTGTTGGCACCATAAATATGGTCCATGGAGAACTACTGAGGGGCACGTGTGTTGGCCATTGAGAAATATACCATTTCTAATACCTTGTGTCTGTACCATCACTCTGTTACACCACATCACCTTTAATTGAAAATGGAATTTAAAATGCTTGGAAATTGAATCCAACTTCCTGGATCCTTCAGTAAGCTGCCTTTGGCATCCCATCCATAAAGGTATGGCATTTTGTGGCAGGCTTGGCCAATTTAGAGATCTAATTGGCATTCATAGCCTTGGTATCTCTCAAAATAAGATTGGAATTTGAACACTAGTGAGTTAATGGGGACAGAAGGACTGCTGAAACACCCTTAATAATAGTCAGATACATCTTTTTGTAGAGTGGGACACAGAGGAAGAGACATGAGAGACCTGAGTTTTAAAGAATTATTTAAGAACATAATGGGTGTCTCTTACTGGAGAAGCGATGTGACACAGAGGGTTTGGTTGGCTGCTGTAGGGTTAATCTGCCCTTATCTCTACATATGAGCAATCTGTATAAATGTAAATAAACTGAAATATTACAAGACCCCACAAGTCTCCGATGACCTCCTTCCACAGGAAACTAACATGGGTAGAAACTACCTGCCTGAAACTTCTTATCACTCAGAGAAGTGAGGAGGACTTAGCAATATAGAGCTGGAATCAACTAACACATCCTGCTAGCTGAGCCCTGAACAAATATTTCCACTAGCACAATGGGTTCTCCTTTTCTTGTCCCCTGCATGCCCTCATGCCATCCAAATGGGCTGGGGAGGGGTAGGAGAATCCCCGAACAGGGCACAGAGGGAGGAGAGGGGAGATAATTCCATGAGGCAAGAAGAAATGTTTGTGCTGATGGAGCAATCTCCTTAGCATTGTGTTGAATTACTCCCATAATGACTTGATTATAATGATGTGAAGTTTTCAGTTGGATAAACAAATCCAACATTAACTTGAATGTGACTGAAGGAAGGTAAGCCTGTTTAATATAATGGAAGAGGTGTTTGCATCATCAGCTTTCTTTTTCTTTTTAAAATTGTACGCCCTAAATTAATTTATGATTACAACATTGTGTTGTGCTTTGAACATTCACAATACTGGTATGGCTCACACAATACATTTCTCACTGTTTGAGAAACTGTATTGATTCATTCCAGAAAACATTTCATGTTCAGTTGATGGCTTTTGCTGTTCTCTTTATTTAAGTGAACAAATCACTTTTATAGAACTAAACTATGTTTTATGGCTTTAGATTTACAGATAAAATTATCCCAAATGGTCTTCAGAGCACTGTGAAAGATTCCACTGCCATAAGAGCCAGAGGCTTACCACATAAATTTCCCTTCCAGTTTGTTTTTGGGACCCTGGTGGGCTTCTGACGAGTAGTTCTCCTTTTTTTCAGCGCCTTCATGTAGAGCTATAATTTGGCGGTAACAAATTATCATATATTGTTAATTTGGATCACAGAATTGTAAGTTAGAAGAGACCCAGAGGGTCATCTAGTCTAACCAATACATTGCAGGAATCCTGCCCACAGTCGTCCTGGCCCACAACCACCACTGGTTAATAGCCAGATGGACTGACCCATTGCACCACTAATTGTAGAGGTTACAAGCACTTTGTGTGTGTGTGTGTGTGTGTGTGTGTGAATGAGAGAGAGCAGCAGTAGCAGAAGAAGGAAGAATGCTATGAAGAAAAAGGAGCAGACTGGCAAGACTTCGGCTTGAATCCTTGTTCACCCATACAACTCACTAGATGACCTTGGGCCAATCAGTCTCCCTCAAACTCAATTACATCACAGGGATCAAATGGGAGAAGCCCATATAGGCTATATAGTCATACCTTGGTTCTTGAACAGAATGTGTTCCGGGAGTTTGTTTGACTCCCGGAACCGTTTAAAAACCAAGGTGTGGCTTCGGAAGCCACGGAGGCCATGCCAGACATTTGGCTTCCAAAAATTGTTTGAAAACCGGAACACTCATTTCCGGGTTTCGATTGTTCTGGAGCCGATTTGTTCAGGAGCCAAGGCATTTGAGATCCAAGGTACGACTGTATTGATCTCCACAGAGGACATGCAGAATATACATGTGATGATGATGTGATCCAAAGCACTACTTTAAGTGCACCCAGGAATTTCCACATGCCTAGCATAATATTTGCAGCACCCAAGCCATTTGGGAGGAAAACAAAGATTCTGAAATGCTGAGGCATAAATAACAACATATGGCATGCTATACTGAATGCTGTTTGGTCCCTTTAAGTGCATGGGGCTAATTGCATGGGGTGTTTTATCTTGACCGAAGTCAGCATGTCAGAAGATTCATGCTAATCCAGTGCACATTTGGGAAAGAGGCTGAGGGGATGTGTTGCTTCCACAACTGAAAGGCTGAGCAATATTTCACTCTCTTGAAAAGATTCTGTGTCATCCCACCCACCACCCACCGGGGTGTGTGTGTGGCGCAATCTTTGTCTTTGTGAATGCAGCAGTCAGTATTCTTAGATGTACACACAGATTCATTCCCACTTCTGGAAAAACAACATCATACTGTGTTTTATGTAGATTCTTTCAAGTGTTCTATTGCTGCAACCCGCCCTGGGGTCTGAAAAAGAAGGATGGTAGTTTTAAGAACAAGAACAAAAACTGACTAAATAAATCTTGGAAATGAAGGCAAATTATTTAATAATTATTTGTTCAAATTTGTCTTTTACCCCAAACATGTTATTAGCAACCCAAAATGAATCCATTTGCTATTTTAAAAAGCCTTTGGATGACTGCAGCAGCTAGCAATTCCAACTTTCTAGCATTTCTCTCAACTGTCTTCCAACTTTCTAGCATTTTTCTGAGTCCAAGAGAAAGCCAAATCTCACAGGGAAGGTGGGTGAGAGGCTGAGTGACAGCAGTCCACCAGCTGTTGCAGTCACCTGGAGACTTAACATGACACGTAGACTGATCTGTGGGATCCTTTGTGAACAACTACATGGTTAGGGTTTCTTTTGGTCTATTCATCAATGGGATTTAAATAATGTTCTCTGATCTGTCAGAAATTTCCTCTAATTTTGATGGAAGCAGGCTCATGTCATTCTGCTGTTCACAGTTTTGATCTGAATGTCAAATCCTGCCAATCTGATTTTGAATTCCATAATTTTTTTTACAGAAAGCTTCATAATGAATATGAATTCTCCTATGTTGCAAAGTTACACACAAGGGTGCACAAATCTGTTTATTTCCGACTATTTCACACACTATGCACCATCAACTGTGCATTCAAGAGAAATATGTAATATAGTCACAGTTCCCAGATGAACATACCTGCATGATATGTGCATTAGAAAATGCATATTTATCATAGTCATGTGTTACATTTCTGGGTTTGTGCATAAAACACGTTAAGCATGCAAATGATCTATTACACGAACTGTTTCCCTTGTTGAGATAGAGTGGTAGTTGTGGCTTCTGTCCTCTGGGTGTCTATGCTGCAACACAGTTTCATTCCCCATCAGTACAAAAGGAGATAGAGATAGAGAGATGACTATAATCCTTGCCTCCTCAAGGTCAGGCATGGAGTTGAAACAAGAAGGACTTTCATATCTCACAAATTAAGCATTTGTTTTTCATTTACTTTTGATGAAAATAAGTTCAGAATACACTAATCCATGGGTGTATATTATCCTTTATTTTGGAAAAATCATTTTCACCTAAATGCAAGATGATTGTGTGCACATGTGCGTGTGTTTGTGTGTGCTCGTGCGCAAGGTCAGCCACAGGCTGCGCACTGAATGTGTAAGCCTAATGCTTCTTTTTGACGGCTTCTCTATTCCTCCCCTTTCTTCTCCTTTTCCTTCTCAAACAAGCCTTGCATGCAAAGGCTGGAACAAAACAGCTCTGCTAGTTCTGGTGGGGAATGAAATATAAAACCCACTTTTAAATTGTGCATTTTATTAATTTTAGCACATACTTGTCAACCCATGTAAATAATTTTAAGTAGCTATAGTAGGCACTCTCGGTAGATTGCCTTCCCCTGTGATGAAGAACCCTGTGCAATCTGTGCAGAGAGCAAGCTCCCTGCTGCAGATATTTGCTCCCAGCAGTTAGACAGTGGGGATGCTATGGCAGAAGTGGCGTCAGTGGTCACAGCCATGTTTTCTCTCATTACAGTCGCATGGCTAGCTCAGCTGGTTAAAGCAATTGATAATGCTGAGGTTACAGGTTTGATCCCCATATGGGGGAGCTGCATATTACTACATTGCAGGGGGTGGGACTAAATGATCCTCGGGACCCATTCCAACTCTACAATAATAATAATAATTTATTATTTATACCCTGCCCATCCGGCTGGGTTTTCCCAGCCACTCTGGGAGGCTCCCAACAGAATATTAAATACACAATAAAACATCAAACATTAAAAACTTCCCTAAACAGGGCTGCCTTCAGATGTCTCCTAAAAGTCGGATAGTTTATTTCCTTGACATCTGATGGAAGGGTGTTCCACAGGGTGGGTGCCACTAGAGAGAAGCCTGGTTCCCTGTAACCTCAATTCTCATAGTGAGGGAACCACCAGAAGGCCCTTGGAGCTAGACCTCAGTGTCCGGGCTGAACGATGGGGGTGGAGATGCTCCTTCAGGTATACAGGACCGAGGCTGTTTAGGGCTTTAAAGGTCAGCACCAACACTTTGAATTGTGCTCAGAAACACACAACTCTATGACTCTATGTTGTTGAACATTTAAACAAGGCTATTGGATTGCATTCAACTAAATAGTTGTGTCAGTGCCATGGCTTTCCGCTATGCAAGGTCTCTCTTCTCTCTGTGTCCTTCCATTCCTCCTCTAAATCCATGCCTGGAGCTCTCCAAACTCACTGGAAAAGATTCAGGTGGCATGGGGGTGCACAGGAAGAGGAGAGGGCAAGGAAGTTACAATGCACATCTAAACGTCATTGTGCTAGCACAACAATTTTGTTGGATACTGCCCTGTTTAGGAGACTGAAATGAGTGTGATAGTGATTGCAATTTTAAACCTTCTGTACAAGTTCCTTCCAAACACCAAATGGGGATTATTATTTTTTGCTATCTTTTACCCCTTCTGTCACCTTTCGTACCTTGATGGACACAACAAAGCAAGAGACAAACAAACAAACAAACAAACAAACAAACAAACAAACAAACAGGAAAGTCTAAATGGGGTGAGTGGGTGGGTGAAAGAAGGGAAGACAGAGGGGGGAAAATAAATAACTAAAACAAATGATCCTCACAAAAACCCTTTTTCTATAATGTGTATATTTCCCTGGAATTTCCATAGCTAGCTCTCTTCCATACCTTGGTTTTTATATGCTGCTTCTTCCCCGGCTGCCAGGTCCCCACCATGTGTTCAAAGAGGAACACAGGAAGCTGCTTAAACTGAATCAGGCTATTGGCCACTCTAGCTCAATACTGTCTACAGAGATGGGCAATGGTTCTGAAGCATGTATGTGTCTGTGATCTCAAGGAACAATGAATCTTCTGGGGAAGAGACTATTCTGTTTAACTAGGTAATCTTTTTTTGGTGGGATTTGATATTTTAGCAAATAGAATTATGAAGCTACTTGGATTTAGTTCTGCTGCCTTTTCTGGCTTTTAATGACAGGGAGAGAGACTAATCACAGATATTTACTATCCCTCTATTCCACAGTAAGGGCACACAAACTCACACACCATTATTCTTTTCCAGGGTTGCCCTAGGAATATAGTATCCTTAACTGGGTATCTGCAACACTTTACCAAACTAAATTTCCTAGGATTCTTTGCAGGAAGCTATAAAATTGATATGAAAACAATATAAGTTGTAATGAAGAAATAGGATTTCACCATACCAATAAAACTGATGTTGTATTGCAAAAGATACTGAGAAGCAGAGTGAGAAGCAATTTGCCTCTTAATCTATTCCAGAAGCTTATTTCTAATTATAGAAATCTGGTGTCCACTACTATATGATGTTTATGATAAAATATTTATCCGATTTTACTTTGAATAGGCAAGAAGTAAAATAAACATAAACCACAGCTTATGATTCTTGTGCCACGAATAGTATTGATTGCCAGGAATGCCACCCAAGTCTTATATTTACCAACCCAAGACTACTGGAGGGTTTTTGAAAGAACTTGGAAGTTTCTTTGGCATCATATGAATCAACTTTTGTCAGCAACTGACCCATCAACTGTATCTTCAGAATCAGGTCAGTGAATCTAGCAAATCGTGATGGGGAGCAGATGTTTTGGAGCATGCTATTAGTGGTACCTTGGGTATACTTGGTGTTCTAAGTAGTCTATCAGAAACAGAGGGTCACACTGAGATGGCAATTTATCCACAAGGTCAAGCAGATGATGGGGACTGCTGGAAAATGTAGCCAAGAAAGCAGGATCAAGGTCCAAGTAGGAGTGAATTTTGAGGGACAGGGTGAACATGGAAGGTAAGATATGAACCCCCCCCCCAAAAAAAAAACTTTTAGAAGGCTGGGTCATATGATCAAAAGAGTATATAAGCAGAAAGCAAGAAAGAGAAAGCTTTAGAGAGCAAGGTTATGAAGCAACCTGTAGCACAGGATAATGAGTTTTGCAGGACAGTGTGTTCTAAGATTGACAGTGAGAGCTTGGGGAGCTTTCCTGAACAGAACTTGGAGTAAGTACACATGACCTCAGACATTAGAATGTGGTGAATCATGGCACAAGTAAAGGCAGATTGAAAACTAGGAAAGCTGAGAGAGGAGCTCCCCTGCTGGAGAAAGAAATTCAGCACTAGGAGTTAATGGATAGCGTCCCACAAGAGAGTTGTCTAGCAGGTGTGGTAGGTGTTTTGGGCTCATTTTCATGTGAGGCGTTAAGTTTGTACACTTACACTTAAGAGTGCCTCCACTGGGTTAACCGCCTGGTTGTTGCATACCTTATTAAGCATTAGTTCAATGACAGGAAATTCAGCTTTAATCTATAGCAGCGGTTCTCAACCTGTGGGCCCCCAGATGTTGTTGGACTACAACTCTCATCATCCCTGAGCTCTGGCCTTGCTAGCTAGGGATGATGGGAGTTGTAGTCCAACAACATCTGGGGACCCACCGGTTGAGAACCGCTGATCTATAGCATCACCAGTACAAATGATCAGGTAGGAGATGATCAGAAAGATCTCCACCTGAGATGGGAAGTCTGACCAGGTATGAGACAGCTTCCAAGGGTCACAACAGGGGATGTTTTATAATAGGGTATTATCCTGAAAATACACTAGCCAAAAGGGGGTGGGGAACCAATTTTTTACAATTACGTACTGCAATTTGAACAACCAGAGATTCAAGCATGTCCTCTAAGGATCATTTTTTGGCTAACCCCAGTCTTGGTTTGATTTGACTTGATCCTGGAGCTTTGTGGTAACTTTAGTAAGTACATCTCCAATAATTTCTTTTCCCTTATATTGCTATTCAAACAATAGGAAACATAAAATTCTCAAACCTGCCGAAATAAATATATGGCCAATTTGGTAGAAAGCCTTGTGTTTAACTTTGTTCTCCTTGAAGGAGATAATGAGAAGTACATGGATGAAACTGGGCTTGAAGGTACTGAGTGCCACCTATAATCCCATGTGCTTAGATACATTGTGTACATTGTTTCCTAAGAACATACGGAAAGCCATGTTGCATCAGGTCAATGGTTCATCTTGTCCAGCTTCCTGTCCTCACAGTGGCCAACCAGATGCGTTTGGGGAGCTCCAAAGCAGGATATGAGTAGAAGAGCACTCTGTTCACTTGAGAAGCCCAGCAACTGGTATTTAAGGGCACGCTGCCTCCAACACTGGAGTGGAAAGGAAAACACTGCCTCCTGCCCTACTTATGGTGAGCTGTCAGGGCTCTGAATATGGGCAGTGAGTCCACCATGGATTTCTACAGCCTCAGGTGAGAAGGATTGCTCTGTAAATAGCTTAACACTATGCACTCTTACCCATTTAACTCATTTAGCCTTACCTCTGAGTAAACAGGCATAGACCTGCACTGTAAAACCCATGGATTTCAATGGGACATATGCTAACCAAACACTCTCTGATTTGCAGTCTTATTTGAATTCAGTTGTTTTATAGCCTCTCAAGCAGTTTCTATATCTCACTTACTCCTTATAATCTCATAATAGTTTTTAAGTGACTGTTTCTTTATTAGCCTACTAATTGGCTTTAATCCTTCGAAGCTTATCCTTGTCTCTGTCCTTCATATGGTATGCAAGTCCTTCCTCTTACAGTTTTATTTTCTTTATATTATCCACACAAATGCAGCGTCACATGTTAAGCTGTTTAATCTCGTTTCATTGGTTGCATCTTCCATTGATTTGCCTCCTTTTTATCCCCGATCTTCAAAAACGTTATGAAATTTCTGAGCTGGATGGAATTTATCTGCAGGTTTGATTCAGTTTGTTTAGGTCTCAAGCAAGGCCGGCGTTTTCTCCATCACTTCATGTGCTTGCTAGCATAGGAAACCTAGGAAGAGAGTGTCACTGCCAAGTGTTTATCTTGCGCACATTTGATCTTGCCATAGAAATGTCACAGACTGTACCTCTTGTATTTCATGGCCTTTTGGTCCCACTGGACTCCCCCCTTTTTATACCCATGTATATATCTGCCTGCCAAATGAGATTCTCAGTCAGAGAAGAATCCTTCATGCATCTGATAAATTGTACTCTAACCCATGAAAGTTTATGCTATAATAAATGTGCAAGTCTTTAAGGTGTCACAAGACTTTTTGTGTGTTTGTTGTAACAGACTAGCATGCCCACCCAACTTGGGTATCTTTTAGTCTTTATGTCACAGCCACAGATAGCGCAAATCCATTCATCCTGGTCTATGAGGTTGCCTGCTTTCTTCTAGCACACAATAACTTGCATTACTATGCAAGTCAGGATTTAAGCCAGTTCTCAAAAGCTTGCACTGGCTGCCCCTATGTTACTGGGCCAAGTTCAAGGTTTGGGTGCTAATTTAGAAAGTATTTAACAACTTGGGTCCAGGATAGCTTAAAGACAGTCTGATAACTTATATCCCTGCCCATCATTGAGATCTTATGGGGAAACTCTGTTAATGGTCCCGCCATGGCTCAAATGCAGGGTTCCCATCTACCAGATGCCATGCATTCACCATTGCGAGCCTGATTCTGTGGAACTCCCTCCTGGGTAACATCAGGCAGACCCCCCCCGCCCCGTTGAAGTTGAGGTGCTTGACCTTCTATTCCTTCTATTACAGCAAGCATTTTTAGAAAATTTTCTGTTTCCTATCACTTGTTAGAATTGATTTTCTTCCATTATTTTTTATGTACGTTGCTTAGAAAATTTCATGATTAAGCAATATATGTGAAACAAATAAATACTGTGGGGGGGGGGAGTCATTGTTTTTGTCTGTTTCTGTGTGATGTATTTTTGTGTTGTAAACTGCCTTGTGATCCTCAGATGAAGGGCAGTATAGAAATTAAATATATCTATATCCAAAGCTTTTTTTCTGGGGGGACGCAGAGTTACGCATACCCCTGAACATTTTGTGAATCTAAGTTTGGCCTCATTGAGGGGCAGTATTTCAATGTGAGTAGGAAAATGAGAGTACCCCTAAACATTTTTTTTTAGAAAAAAAGCCCTATCTATCTATCTATCTATCATCTATCTATAACTGAAACAAACAAACTTCTGCTGTATGCACATTCAGTGAACACCTGAACAAAGTCTTCATATGCCAGGATCCCAGGAGGCTCTGTTCAGGCATTCAGTGAGTACATTATGGAGCATAATGTGTGAAAAGGGCTAATTTCCAAAGATACCAGTCATTCATAAATTTAAGGCTGACTCATTTGTTTTGTAGTTTATGTGCATGCATACATATTTGTATATATTTGTTGTAAAATACTTTAAAAATTGTTTCCTTTAACACATGCAAACTATGGCCTTCTTTCCTGATGTGCCTTAACCCATGAGTCCAAGAGTGAGTCTTCTGAAGGCCAGGTGTCCCTTCAGTTTTGCGACCCACCTCACAGTTCCTGGGGAAGCAACTATACATGTTACCTACTGTTCCTTGCAAGCACAACTTGTTGCAAACTCATTTCCCCCCCTATACAGATGCAGTCATCTGGCCAAGGGTTTAAAAAATCTAGGATTCCAATCAGTATAAAGGGGAAGAAAAAATGATTACACATAACTCAAGCACATATGTCACTACAGTACTTGGCCATGATATGGGAAGTTTGCAATAAATGATTTCATGATTTATGAACCAGTCATGGAGAATGTTTTATATTCAACCAAAGAGGACACTAGGAGAATGCCCCTTTCCCCATAATTAGCTGAATTTTGCAATGTTTATCATACATCAAATCAGGCATAGGCAAACTTGGCCCTCCAGTTGTTTTGAGACTACAATTCCCATCATCCCTGGCCACTGGTCCTGTTAGCTAGGGACGATGGGAGTTGTAGTCCCAAAACATCTGGAGGGCCGAGTTTGCCTATGCCTGCATCAGATAAATGAGTAGAACAGGTTAGATTTTTCACTGGCTCGACTTGAAAGAGTATATTTCCTTCCTCTTCTTTTGAGAATTTTAATCGTAGACCTTAGAATCTGGAGTGCAAATGCATTCAAACTTAAATGTCTCTGACAAAAAAAAAAGAGATTTATGTTCTTGAGCTGCATAGGGATTGTCATACTTGCCTCCTCAATAAATGTAACAAACAATATATTGAAATGAATAAAAGCTTTCCTTTAGTGATTCATTGAGTGTTCATCAGTTGCTGCCTTCTTATTGACAGCAGTGTTGATTGGGTCACACTAAAGTGCAATTTTACACACCAGGAGCAACACCATACGGGACTGGGAACAGCACAAATTAAATCTGAACTCTGGTCTGAAGACTCCACTTGAACATAAGAGAAAACAAGGCAATGATTCTTTAAGCGAATAAAATTATTACTGACTTGTGTCTCAAGGTGCTTATTTTGGCTTGTATTGCAAAGTGCATGGGATGCCTATCCCGAGAGAGAGAGAGACAGATGATTACAGGTTACAGGATTTACATGAAAAATATTGTTAAAATCTGGTCAGAACCCTGAATCTGGAGTGGCAGAGATGGGTGTCACAAGGTGTCCAGGAGGTAACATAACCAAAGTTCTCTTTTCTTTGGTGTCATCTTAGTTTACCAGCAGTGACTTGAACACTAAATCGCAGGGAAAGGGGCCAGCTGAAAGGTGGGGATGGGGAGGCAGTTGTGCAAAGTACAAAGGCAGCAAGACAGGAAGAAGAAGAAGAAGAAGAAGAAGAAGAAGAAGAAGAAGAAGAAGAGGAGTTTGGATTTGATATCCCGCCTTTCACTCCCCTTCAGGAGTCTCAAAGCGGCTAACAATCTCCTTTCCCTTCCTCCCCCACAACAAACACTCTGTGAGGTGAGTGGGGCTGAGAGACTTCATAGAAGTGTGACTGGCCCAAGGTCACCCAGCAGCTGCATGTGGAGGAGCGGAGACGCGAACCCGGTTACCCAGATTACGTGACTACCGCTCTTAACCACTACACCACACTGGCTCTCAGTGTGGTGAGCCAGTAAGGTCCCAGATCCATAAATGAAGGGCCTCCTGAGCTGAAACCCCTGCTGACTTCAGCCCCTGAGGAAACTACCCAAACTTCATTATCTCCAAGGGCCTTGCACAAAGACCATTAACCCTGTCTGGCAGCCAGCATACCCAGCAACAGATAATGAAGAGGTAATGAGGTGGCTGGCTCCAAGTCAGAGGACCATGTTGAAGGCTCTCAATTCCCCAGCAAGGGGGCTATAACAAGCTGTTTGCTCCCTGGGATCTGACCAGGGTCCTGGAGGACCTGCCTCTGACCTTTAATTACAGTCCTCACCTTTGAGAAGATAAATAGTCCTTGGCTGTCCATTTCCTGTTCTAGTAGCTTTTCCCAGACCTGCTTCCTCCAGACTCCTTTGTGGGCTCAGCCTTGTCAGGACATGGAAGCTCTGTAGCTGAGGAAGAGATGGGGGAAACCAAGGGAAAGGGAATTACTTTCTGGAGTGCGGGCACAGGGAAAAACCTCCCAAAGACAAGGTAGATTCCCAACCATCTAGCCATCAGTGATGTCTGTGAATTGTGTTCTTTGATAGGCATGAATCCTGCTCTCCGTGCACCTCATCTCTGCATCTTTTTGACAACTAATGGACCAGAAGACAAGCCATCATCACCATCATCATAGTGTATGCACTAAAGCCAGAGTGCTCCTTCCTTTTAGAGCCCTTTGAACTTCAGCATAGAAGCAGACACAAAGTCCTCAACAAAAGACTTCTCAGTTCAATTGAAAGAGACTACTAAGCCCAGCTCAGAACCTCTCAGGAACAAGGCTGGGGGAATCTCTACAGGACCCAGTTCCATGCAGAACAGGCATACTTCCTCAATAAGCTACCTCTAATAAGAGCTGTGTTCACACTGGATGCAAATATAACTATCAGAGTAAGCAATGCCTGTTACAAAACTGTGAAGGACTTCACCCAACCCTTTCTGGTCCTTTTTGTTCAGTCTCATATAGGTTGTCATTTAGTATATTGGCAGTCCAGTTATGCTTTCAAGTCATGTCTTTATGTGGACTTAGTAGCTGGCAAAGTGATGCACTTTTCATGCATTTAACACAATCCTATTAAAGTTATAAGCAATGTCCAATTTACTCAAGAACAGTAAATGTTCAATACCATGCCTATATAATTGTTTTTTTGGTTCTTTTGGATATCCTATTTTTAGTACTGTTCATGGACCTGCTGACTTCAAAAGCAATAGGCAAGGAAGTTCAAATGTTAAAAAAGGCAATTATATTCCGGCTTTTCTTTGCTCATTTTAATGGCATTGGATATAGGGAGAAGCACAGAGAAGATGAGACTATAGGATGCTGCAAAATGACATTTTTGACAATTAGATGCTCTTTGAAACATATATAAAGGTTTTTGCCCACCCATCCCTGCGTTTAATCAAAATAGAACCATGCCATCTCCTATGAGATATGTTCCCTTTTAGCCCATGCTGACAAGCTTTTGTCTTTTAAGGCTCACAGACATGGCAGGGTAGATTTTCTGTGCTTAGACAGACAGAACAGTAGCACTCGCTTCATGCCTGCAGGTCATGGTACTGTCCCGCTGAAAATCTTCTCCCAAGCTGCAAGATATGCAATAATTAAAAGAATATCTGTCTCTTTGTCCCAAGATATTGCCTACTGTAGGAGAAAAATAATCTTAATAGGAATGATCTGAATGAAATTGAAAGGCATACAAAACCTTTGAGAGTTCAGTTTAAGTCAGGTCAAGGAACACTGCTTGTGCAAAAAATGAAGGCTCTTCAGACACTCAGAGTGAGTCCACAAACAAACCATTAAAAAGCATGCCAAAAGTCCAAAATAGGACTCAAGGAAATAGACATAATGTTGGAATTATGACGGAATTTGCCCAGATCCCTTTTTTGAAACTTGCAGAAGAAGAAATCAAGTATTAGCATCATTTCTCAGTGAAATAGGAAATATTCCTCCAGTGTATGTGTAAATAACTATATTGAGACCTGCTGCTGGCTGTGGCTAAGAGCACAGTGATGCTGCTTTCTGCTTCCCCTCTTCCTTTGGCTTTGCTCCAGCAGGAAGTATGACCCTATTAGCTTTCTCACTACATTCTTAGGCTTAGGCTGCAAAGGGTCAACCTACTGATTTTCTGTCATTATGATAGGATGACACAGACAATAACTATGCCCATTTGTGTCCATTCAATGCTGTCCCTTCTGTGTCTCTTCCACCCCTATTCCCCTTAAGTCTTTGAAACTGTCTGTAAACTCAGTGTTGGGAAAGAAATATTTCTTGTGGCTGTAGAATCCTCCTGCCCCCCAAGTTTGACTCTTCCAGTTTTCAAACAGCTGCCACATCTTGGTTCTGGACTTTCACATCGAAGTCTGTGAACTGATATATCCATGTGTTTTGGGTGAAAAGAATCAGCTAGCCCCAGATTATTAATATTTCAGGTGATGGAGGAATGGCACAGAAATTTAATTTAGTTTTTCTTTCTCTTTTGAAATGAGATTCCCAAAATGATTGTGTTTGCCTTGCATGTGTGTGGGGTGTGTGTGGGGGTGGTGGGAATAGTGCTGATGGGGATGAAATTGGGGCTTTGAGCAAACCGAGCTCAGAGGAAAGTCTGTCTGGCAAGAGCTGGTGTGCGGTTTCGAAGGTGGCTTGACAGGATTGTAAATTATGTCATACGCAGTTCATCAATTATAGAGATAAAACTGTGAAGGAGAGTGGTTTGTCAGGAGAGATAAGGAAAGAGGGACTGAACCTAGATATATGTTCTATCCTGATGATCTGGTCATTTTTAGAAGTGAAAAGAGTCCACTGAAGGAGTCGCTTAATAAATTTAATGACTTGTTAGAAGGGACAGGATGAAAAAGTGGCAGGAGAAAATGTTAACTATACTCCCAGTTGCAAAATCACAGGGCCCCTTTGTTAAGTTTGCTAATGACTCTAGATGTGTTCAAATAAATATGCCATGAAAAGGAGGTTTGCTTTTCAGCGTTAAACTGAAGCATTTCAGAGGCTTAGTTAGGATACATTGCTGTATGTTAACACCAGTATTTCTGCTATCTATGTGGAATTTATTTGCATGTTGCATATTATGACAAGGGGTGGATGACACCGTTTGCCCAGTCCAGTGGGTCTGGGTAAACAACTGGGATGTATCCAGAACCAGATGCCAGGACTTTTTGAGTCCCATGGAAGGATCAAGCTGGAGAGCTCAACAATGGGCACCAACTAGCCAAAAGGCAACATGAAATAGGTGAGGAGTATGTTCTTGCATATTCCAAGAGAAATGTCTACACTATTGCTCTCACCATACTGCAGATGAAGTCACAAGTGATGTATGTTCCTCACTTGAGAACTCTACCATCTAGGATCATCTGGCATGGTAGAATGAGGCCTCCTGAACAGTGACATCATTCGCCTTACAAGGATTGAGCTGGGGTGGCAGCAAGGTTGGGGCTGTTGCAGTGCACCAGCAAAACCAATCCAGCATTCCTGATGGTGCACCCACACCCCTCTAACCTCACTGATGCCCTGCCCTGGTAAGCAGAGGTGACAGCACTGTCAGGAAAGCTGCAACATGGCACCACTCCACATCTCCTGGTAACATCAAGTGATGATCGGCAAGCATGTGCAAAACATCTGTTGTAGATCAAACATCCTGGAAAGTCAGAGCATTCATGTCCTTTCATGTGACTTCAAATAAATACAATGACCATCACCGGCTCTTGTGGAAGCGAGTTGCACAATACTCACAATGCACTGAATGAAGAAGCACTTCCTTTCATATGTCATGAAAGATCGGAAAAGCTTTAGAAGTCGAGAAACTTCAAGGTGGCAGCAGGCAGATTGTGGGGCAGTGGGGAGAAGGCAGTGAGTAATATACCGTGGGGCCAAGAGAGAAGAGGTGGGGCTGAGGAGAAGAGGCAACAGGCCATGTGGCAATGTGCACTCAGCTGGCAATTCCCACCTTTGTTTTACATCTTCACACAAATTGGGTGATGCAGCGGGATTCTAATAGAACACACATTCATCCTCATTCTCCCCCGCAAATGTAATCATCATGACCTAGGAAATGTGAGCTCTAAGCCCATTCCAATCCGTATTTTCCACAGCTGAGATGATTTCCCAATGAAAAATTGAAACTGTGTCACAATGAACACATTCAAACAAAGAGTGCATGATAAAATTATGCAAATTGGGTATTCTAAAATGGAACAGAACTGTAACTGTCCACTCTGTGTTTACCCAGGGATGTGCCTTATTATGCAGTGTTAATTACTTTGTAATTTTTGACTAGCTTCGGCTAGTGTGAGCGCACACACAGTGATAGACTCTGCCAAACCCAGCTGCTGCATCATGCTATGTTAATTATAGACAAATTAGCATGGCCAAATTTCAGGTCAATTTCAATCTCTCCACTGGCCTTAGGACACACTGATGCCTTTGTCTATTGTGCAAGGAGAGCAGGCCAGCCATTTGCAGATTTTTCAAAAGAGAGACCGCAGTTCAGACAAATGTGTGATCACTTCCCTAAACTCAGTGGAAGGTTTCACCACTGACCTTGTCTTACCCCCATGGAAAGCAGAGTTATGTAGTGGCTCCCACAAGCTTCAACTCTAACTAGCCCTTCTGCCAACAAGCCTCTTCTGTGCCAAGGGGTGGTATTCTGGCATACAGTTCTTTGAGCCATTTTCATGGGAACAAAAGCATGCATGTGCACAAAGAGTGGTGACATATCCAATGCATAGCTGTCAACGTTTCCCTTTTTTTTAAGGGAAATTCCCTTATTCTCAAATCTTGCAGTCCTGCCATTTTGTCCTTGACCCACCTGGAGCCACTGCAAGAGATGCTAATTAAAGGAACTAACTTGATGAGGGTTAAGGCAGCACAGAGCTTTGCTTCCATCTTTTGGGAATGATGCAGTCTCCAAAGTTCACCAAACACAGTAAGGTTAAATGATTTTCTTTTGGGTCACGGAGCTCTGTGTTGGTACCTTCTCATGGCCTGAGGTCTGAATAATTTCCAGGAAATGTTGGTGTTTTCCTTTTTTTCTAAAAACAAAAATAAAAAATGAAGGAACAAAAATCATCTTTGTTGTGTAGGTTCATCTAATATTGATGTCTAGTTATTAGAAAATAAAACCTCAGTACACCTCTGTAATACCCACAATGCTTAGGTATCTAGGCCAGTGGAAAGGCAGGGAACAAAAGTATTACTTGAGAGGTTTGCATAACCATATGATTTGGTAGCACAAGTCGGCAGATTCCATGTGCAAAAACTACCAAACCTATTTCTGAGGGCCCCCAGATTAAGCTATAAAATAGAAAAACCTAGTTGTCCTTGCATGGAATGTAGAACAACCTGCTAAAAAGCATTAACAATTTTTAATGAAAGTGTTGGAGCCTGCACACTCATGTTTTCACTGGAACTTGTGCATCTGAATGCTGTCACAATAGCAGCTTTCTGATGACAGCAAAATAGCATTTTGTTATTTCTTTTATTTTAAAAATTGAATTAGGTTGATGGAATACTGTAATGCTTTTTTTTTTTTTTAGATAGAGAAAGATCTCAAAGAAACATCTTGGCATTTAAGGAATTGATTCATGTACTTAACAAAGAGAACCCATTTCACATAAAAAGAATTTGCCCTTCTGTGTTTTTCCCATATAGGTCAATTTAACTATTTCAAGTTCATTTCAGATTCTATTTTGATAGACATTTGATGATTCTTTTTACTGGAAGCAATCACGGTCCACGCTATTGCTAATGCATTTGCTATCAGTTCAAGATTAGCAGTTTAAATTGGAGGTCTTTTAGTTAAATCAGTTTATAGAGTCCATTATAAGCTATAAATTGTTTTCCTGTCTGTATTTTTAATAACAATGTCAGGCCCCAGACTGTTTGGTCATTTCTTGAAAAGTTGGCATTTGTAGGATTACCTCCCATTTCCTTCCCTCTTTTATGACCCCATTCCAGTGCTTTTTGTTTGGTTTTTTTCCTTCCCTCCTGCTTTGGTGTTATACATTATAACACAATTTAAACCAGGTGTGGGAAACCTGTTGCCTTCTAGATGTTGTTGGACTCCATCTCCCACCATCCCTGACTGTTGGCCTTGCTAACTGGGGTTTCTGGAAGTTGGAGTCCAACAACACCTGGAAGGCCAAAGTTCCCTATCCCCACCTTATATTTTCAGGACTAGAGGGGTTAAATATTAAAGTAATGGCAACCAGTTAAAACCAAT
This sequence comes from Podarcis liolepis, assembly GCF_965112155.1. Classification (NCBI taxonomy): domain Eukaryota; kingdom Metazoa; phylum Chordata; class Lepidosauria; order Squamata; family Lacertidae; genus Podarcis; species Podarcis liolepis. The sequence continues at coordinate 57,478,958 of NC_139555.1, read as the reverse complement.
AAGTGAACTACTACATATTTCATACAAAGAGTGGATAGGCTGGTCACTGTTGACAGAAGTAAAGCACAAAGAAGGTCTTTAGCGTATAATGCAATCTGCTCCAGAGAAGGCAAGATGGCCTCTGCTAGTCATCTTACCCTTCTGTTTTCAAAGCAATCCTTAGTCTGACTATGAGACAGTGGCTTAAATGTATTTGATATAGTACAGAAATGATCCGGCATCATGTTGCCTTAATTAAAAAAAAATTACTCACTATTTTCACAGAGAAGATCATGCTAATAATTACTTGGTATTCTGAATGCTCTCCTGACCTATAGAGTAAATATCGCTGTGTGAACTAGTTGCTATGGCAGCCTGTGACAAATTGGAATGCAGAGGGGTAATCTTTCAACCTAGGATCCAAAACACCTAGGGTAAAAACTATCACATCACTATGTCCCCCCTCTTTGGGGCAGGCCATGGGCTGAAGTAGACCAGTTTCTCAGATGTCAAAGAACACCTATATGGGCTTCTTAGGCCTTGCCTAAGACCTTGCCAATGACATGAGGGTACGGACTGCTGGCAGGGTTCCAGCAGGCAGAACACGATAACAGCTGCAACAGTTCCACACATGCAAGTGCAGCTCTGGGAAACCACAACCTGTTGGATTTTGTTCTGTCATGAAGTTGTTCATCAAGGCACAGAAGGCAAGCTAAGAAAAGTGCTTCTGTGAAGCCAGTCTTCACAGGGAGAGATCCAACGTAACAATACCATAAGGAATGTGATTGTTGTTGCAGAAGTAGCTGTACAAGAAGCAGGGCACAAAGCTTAAGTGTCCCTGAGTAGTTGCACTGGACGGTTGCATAACATATTCTACAAATGCAAGGCGCCCATTGGATTCTGCCATTGTGCTGCACTAACAAGAAGGCTCAAGTTTGCATCATTTCATTTATTTATTATAGCATTTATATTCCACTTCTCTTCCAAAGAGCTTCAGGTGGTGTACATGACTCTCTCTCTCTGTATCAGCCTCACAACAACACTGTAAGGTAGGACATGTTGGAAGTTGATGACTGGTCCAAGGTTATGGGCCACTGGAGATTTGAACCCTGTCTTCCTAGTCCAGCACTCTAATCACTGCATCACAGTAGCTGCTGTGCAAGTGTGCTGCCCCAACTAGACCAATATTTTTTCTTGTTTTTAGCATATGTACCTGGCACATTGTGTCTATTAAGACACAGTAATAACTTACTCTTTTTACTAATATAGACTGCCATTTGGCACGCAGTTGTGCATCCAAGAGGCTTGCAAGCATAGCTGTTTATTTAATTTTTAGAAAATAAACAAATTGCCTACAGCAAGAAGAAAAGGCTAATTCCCATGTTTTGCCTAGTGTAAGAGAAGCACAAGGCTATAAGCACAAAGGTGCGGTTGGCAGGCTAAAGTGTTTACCATTCTGCTTCCAGCTGCAGTGAACGTGCAGAGTTGACGATGCAATATTGCTTTGTTAAAAAGGGGAGTACCTGGAGAAGAAAGACTCTGCTAAGCCCTGAGAGTGGCATGCTTTATTAGTTGAAATAAAACAGAAGGAGTAACAGCACCAGCTGTTGGGGCATAAAGCAAGATTATATGACTAGGACAGGGAACTGGTTTAGAAGATGTGATCCAAAAACCAAAGAGGCAAAAGCAATTTCTTGACTCATAGCCAACTGACATATGAGGAGCAAAAACTACCCAAGTGAGTTGTTAGTACAGAAGTTGGGAGAAGAATAGTAAAGACATATTTAAACACACACAAAATGCCCCACAAGAAATGTGGATATCATGTTCATATTTAGAACACATATTTGGAATGCATGCAGAGCTTCCTAGTGCTTGCTGATGGTTAACTTCCATCTTTCCTGAGAAGCAAGAGATCACAACAGTTCCCATAACTGTGTCATCTGGAAGATGCTCTGCTACAATTATGCAACTATACTGCCACCTTCTAGATCTATGATTTCCCAGCTCACACACTGCAGACCTTCTTAACACAAACCTGTAATGGTGTAGGTTCCTCCACAACAACTCTCAAATAGATGCAAAGAAGCTCTTCCTCTCAAATAGTTGGTCCAAAGCCATGTTCAGATACCACAAAAGCAATACCCAACCTTTCAGAAAACATCTTGGGCTACAATTGTGGAACCCAGAAATGTTTGTCTCAACCCAACCCTGTATCTTTTTAGGAGCCACTTATTTGCCTCAGCCTTTGAATCTCATCTCTGGTGATGCTGATTTTTATGCTGCAATTGTACGTGCTGTTTTTCTTTGTGTTCATTTTCCTTTATTGCCGTATAATTCTTTATTGTTGTCTGCAATTGTTAATTCACCCTGAAAATAGGAGTGTTGAAGGGCAGAATAAAAATTTGTGAAATAAAGGAAAACAATGAGCAATCCGTAGAGCTGAAGATGCATGTCAAGGGGAGCATATTTGTCCATGCAAATGTGTGCCTGAAAAAGACCAGGATCTGTGAGCAAAGGTTTACTGTAGAAACTAGAGCTTTTTTTCTGCTCTTCAGCACTTTATCTAGATGGTTATTAACGACAAAATAATAGCTGAAATCCTTGGAATCGCAGTAATCTAGAATGGCATCTTATAATGAATACCAGTTTCCACCAAAGATACAATGCTAGCTATCAGATGGTTTTAAGAACAACTTCTGTTAGATGAATGCTTGACTATTAAAAAGACTAAAGGAGGGCCAGACCACTTGAATTCTCTGGTACTGCTTAGGGACTGGGGTTGGGGCCTCTTGTTTTAGCTATAATTGGAGATGCAGTGGACTTGCAGAGTTTGCTGAGGCCTCCCTATCTTATTCCCCATAATTCAAGAGACCAGCAAATGTTCCTACAGGAAAGAAAACAATTGCTGATCCCCAAGACTACGAGGAGCTCTCAGGATGGCTTAATACTGTCAGTGTGACAAACCTAATGGAAGGAAAGCTTGTTCTTGTTCATCTGCTTGGGTTTGCTAATGCACTTTGTGGGATGCTGTTACCTTGCATGGAAATGCTGTGTTTAATATTCTCACTGACTGTGTGCACATTTCCAAAGCTGACTGAATAAAAAATACAATGTGAATGACAAGGAAACCCTGCATAGGTTAAATTCCCAGGTTGAACATTGTTTCCCATTCAGCCACATGAGTCCAGGATGCTTCTTCAGAGTGCTCGGAAATTCATTTTCTCATTAGTTGGCTTTGGAATCAGTCCCATTAAAATCCCCACAGACTGAAAATGTGGGTTATAGTGTGGTTTGCCTTTAATTTCCTGTTTTATTCTTGAGGCCCCTGTAAAATTGCTTACCGAACAAGAATGCTTATTGTATGCCGTAACATATGCCAGCAAACATAATATTTAATATGCATATTTTTCTACACAATTACCTGCAGCATTATGCCTTTTTTTAAAAAAAAGCCTTGTAAAATCAACAGAGGGAGGTATTCTGTTCATGCTAATAGGTTTTGAAGGGGTCATAAAAATGTTAAGGGTGCCATCTCCTCCAAATGTTCAAAAATCAAGTCATTTCTCACAAACAGCTTTCCTTGTGGCTCGAGGTCTTTTGGGTTAGTATACTGTAAAATAAAATAAAATAAAGCTGAGCTACTGAAGATTTCAGCAGCTGTTGCTTTGACTGAACTCCTAAAAGTTGTTACAGTTCTAATGAAAGTGTTAGAGTTAGCAACTTGCAATATATGGGACAATAACGGTGGGGCGAAAACCCTGAAAAGTATTCAGAACGGCTGCTTCACACGAGCCTACACTTATTGACTTGATTACTTAGTACTCTGAGCTGAGTGTATGATAGGTCTCTACAGACACCTATTTCATCCGAGGTGACACCAGGTGCTGTAAAAATCCCCTCTGTGTCTATTAATCTGTGATAGCTCATTTATACATGGAAGCCATCTCATGATGCTATAGTCAATGAATTATAAACATGCATGTGTGAAGTGGCCCAAGTTGTTAAGTAAGCAGCCAAATTATCTGTTTTTCCTAATCTGCCGGGGCTATGGCTATGTGAACAGCAACACATTTCTTAACTACCTCTGGGAAAATCATTATTTCCCCAGCACAGATTAAAATATCATAATCTCATAATGTATTATTTATAAAATCATCCAAAATATACCCAGCGCCATGCATGGATATACAGTGCAGGTCCCAGCCAGCAGGCTCACGCTCCAAAAAGCATGAGACAAAAGGAGAGCAAGGAACTGGCTGAATGGGACACAAATGAAGCCAAAAGAGTTAAGCAAAACCTAGATAATAATTGACCTGTAAGTCGAAGGAGAGTCAAAGAAGTCAAACGGAAAGGGAAGAAAAAGGTGTGTCATTCATAATTTCTTCAAGCTGGAACAAAAAGGAGTTCCACGCATAAGCAGCGAGAGAGAAAGCACGCAGATGAGAAATTGCACAAGGGACCAGCAGTTTAGTAAGGAGATTAGCATTTGATGAATGAAGGGAATAAAGAGAACAGAGAGAAAGCAATGAAGATGAATAAGAAGAGGCCAAAGCATGAAGAAATGGGAACGCTACACGTTTTGAAATGATATAGAGTATGGGGAGGGCATGATAGAGGTGTATAATGTTATGCATGGTGTGTGGAAAAAGTGGGCAGAGAGGTGTTTTTTCTCCCTCTCTCATAATACCAGAAGCCAGCGTCATCCAATGAAACAATGGTAGCAAATTCAGGATGGAGAAAAGGAAGTACTCATTCACACAGCTATGGAGTTTTCTGCCACAGGATGCAGTGATGGTGACCATCTTAGATGGATTTAAAAGGTGATTGGACAAGTTATTGGAGGACAGGGCCATTAATGACTACTAGTGATTAAAGCTTTCTATTAGAGGAGCACATCAGCTCCGGGTGCACCATGAATTACAAGGCAAAATGCTGTGATTCAAAAAAGGTTCCCACATTTCCAAGTTGGAAATCACCATTATTAACAAGGTACCTCAAATTGGACTGGGGACTCCTGAAGTATCCAGGTAGCTCTGTGGTCTTGGCTGTCTTCCTGAAAAAAACATAACTAAGTTGACCCAGAGCTTGAGAGGGGGAGGAGATGGGAGTGGGGAGGCTCTTTTTGTTTGGATTGGCAGTTCTAGCTTTAAAGCACAGTGAAGATGGGGGAGAGCACTTGGCGTAGACATCAAAGAGAGTGATTTGTGTGATGTGCATGAAACCAATCAACAACAGTCCACCAAATTTCAGAGAACGAAGAGAGCTAAGAAGCAGAAATGGAGCAAGGGTACCGAAACCTCAAGAGAGATCAAGGAGAATGATCATGGAAGAGAGTCCTTGTGGCTTAGCATAGAAGAGATCAGTAGAGATTTTACACAGAGCAATCTCAGTACAGACAGGAAATGATGAGAAAGGGAATTTGAAACAAGAAAAGAAAATTGAGACACTGAGAACAGATCATATAGAAGGCTGCAGCCAGAACAAACATAACCTTGGTCACAGAAGCATACTTCATGATTGCTTTTTTTTTGGGGGGGGGGTGCAATTCTTGCATTTTGAGGAGCAAGATAAAAGAATCCTGCCTTCTTTACATGCTGTTCTATCCCTGAAATAGTGTTAGTGAGACAGCAACAACATCATAAGGAAAGTATCCTAAACTGCTTTTCTCTTTTGCTTTGGCCCTTTCCAAACCCTGGAAATCTGAACTCTCTTGAACTGGATCAAACTGAATGTAATGTGACAGTGTAAAATCGAGTGGCAGGCGTGATTTTGGTTTTATGGACCTCTTCTTAGTTCATTATAGTCACTTGTTATTTTTAATGTTCAGGGTGGTCAAGGGACAACTGAACACTAACAGATCACAGTGCAATTAACACATCCTCTCCGTTTAATCACACTTAAACAGCTTCATATTAACAAAGCCAATCACAAGCTATAAATCACAAATTGCATTATAACCAACTAATAGATAACACCAACTACCATTTCTTGAAATTAAAATGTAACCATTCAAATATGTGAAAGCTAGCCAACACTAGCACAGAACGCTTGAAATGACTGAGATGGGAGGTGCACCATCATTGCAACAAAAACTGTACTTAAACTACCCCAAACATATCAGAAATAGCACTGAAAAGTAATGTGGATACTTTGTTTTTCAAAAGCCAAGCCATGGGCCCCCTACTTTTGAAATTGAGCAAATGATCTGACTCTGTATAAGGGAACTTTCTATGTTCTTCTGTTCAGACACAGGTTTATCGGCTCCACTGTGTTCTGAGGATTAGGAGGAAAAGTGAAATTCAGTTGTTTGTACTGAAACCCCCTGCACATGAAATGATGCTCTATACTATTTCATTTTAGGAATGGTCTTACCATAGCCTCCTTCAAAGCAGGAGAGAACATTCTAAGCACTTCTCTTATTCATTAGGCCTGTCCTGCTCCTCAGCACTTTCAAGTAGGTAAGAGGCATGTTTCACCTTTCCAAGGATCACCTTGTTTTCATCATCAGGCTGCACAAACTGGAAGGTATCCCCCCAAAAAGATAAGTGAGTGTCCTAGAGAAAATGGCACATCACAATTTGGACCCTTAGCAAACGCATCATCATTATCCCTTTCTTTAATCACAGTTCTTTTATAGGGGAAAGAGCTTTATTGCTTTTTTTAAACCAATTATTCCCACATAGTTAAGACAATTTGTTTCTGTATTCTGTGCTTTCCTGAAAACTTTCCCATATGCTGCTAAAATTTGAGCCATTGGCTAGAACTCCCCGAATCAAGCTTTTAACCATCTGTTCCATTTTTTTCCAGTTGCTAATCTCTTCTATTTTATTCAGTATGTCTGGATTTCATTTTTGTCATACAAGATGCTCTCCACACTTCAATTTAACGACTGTGCAGTTCAAAAAATTCTTGTCTCTTAGCATTTTTATGGATAGTGACAAAAATGCTATTGTTACTTTCCAAAGAAAACATGCAGATTAAAAAAGCAAGTAACAAAGCTACAAAAAGACAAATGCTATTATTCAAGCATAGTAGTATATAAATTGCAGAAATGCAATCCCATTGTGTGTGTGTGTGTGTATGTGTGCTGTATCTTTGACTGATGGGGTGACTGAAGTGTATTTCATGTGTGCAAGCACAGAGAAATTGACAGAGGTTTGTAACTGCTATTAAATACAGTAACCTAATATGATGATGCATGTAAATGGAAGCCATATTGCTTATCCTGGTCCTGTTTCAGTGCCTAGGTGTTATGTTCTTTCATTTCTATCTGGGTCTTGTTTGGACCCCTCAACCCAGAAATACATGAGACTCCAGTTAGGATGCCTGTGCAGTTGTTCCTCCCAACACACGTACACAGCTGAGATACGAGGAAGCAACAATATTTATCTAAATGAACCAATAATAACAGCAACAACAGCATAGTCAAAACCACAACAATATTCCAAGTTGAAAAATGCTCCACTTCTTCAAGGGTCTAGCTGTACTAATGAAAGACTTGCACCCATTGCATTTACATATGGTTAACCCAAAGGTCAACTGGTTAAAGAGTGTCCCTGGCTTTCTCTATCAAAGTGAGAAAAGCCAAGAGTGCTGCAATGTACCAAACACCTTTGGGAAGGTGGCAATAACAGCCTTCAGTAATGCCTCCAAAAAGTGAGTGAATACATAATTCACCAAGTGTGCAGAGTTTTGGGTAGAAAAGATTGCCTGAAAGTCTCTTTCAAGGGGGTCTATGGTCACTGGATTTGCCTGGTCCCCAAACAGAGAACACGAACTGGGACATCTTTATTGACATTTTGAGATCAGTGGAAGCTGGCTTCTTATCTATGTATGTAGAGGGAATGGCTTCACCTTCTTAATGGTACTTGGTCAGTTCAGAGCAACTGGGAAAGTAGAGTGGAGGTACAGTCAAGGATATTAATTCCCAGGCAGGTCCAGAGCCCCAGGCTCGATGGCACTACTGCTCTGCCTTGGAATACATGCGTTCTCTGACATTCTGCTCTAAATATAAAAGTATTGAGATGGATATATAGTTGAAACTTGTATATTGTATGTTGTATGGCGACCTTCCATCCATATGTCTGAACTGTAACTCTCCCATTATCTCAGACCACTGGCCATGCTGACTAGACACTCCAACATCTGGAGAGCACCAGGTTGGGGAAGGCTGTTTTCTGGTATGAACAAAACTCTGGCTTTGTTTTGCATAGTTATTTTGAAACTGATGGCCTTAATCTGAATCACACACAAATGTGATCCATGTAACAACCAGCAGGTCGCGAATACGGCTGCACATCACCATCAAGAGACATATGCACCCAGTTCAATGAGAGATGTAGAGGGCATTGCCTGGTTCTGGGATAACAGGAGACCACCCTCTTTGATTCTTTGATCCCAGATCCCAGTTGTGCCCTTGTGAAAGCTGCATTTCTTGTCCTGCTTTAGCTGTTATTAGATTGTAAGTAAAGAAAGAGTTATGGAAAGTGTGTAACAATTTCCCCAATGCTCAATCTAGCAAGGTGAGCATCTGATGCCCGGTCTCCTGGCCTTGATCTACAAAAAGTTGAAAGGAAAAGAGGACAGGGTTGGTTCCTTTTCCCTTCCACACAAATGGATTGTTTCAACATTCTACACTCCTTTCTTTCCCTTCAAAGAACAGAATGCCACCAAATCTCTGTAACTGATGCTCAGCCTGATATAGCTCAGCAGTCCCATAATTTCCAGCAACCTGCAATCTCTTACATAACATCATTTAAAAATCAAATGTAAGGACTAGCTGTTTAGGATTGATATTTGGTAGCAACTGATATGAAAATAATAAAGCACCCTATCACCATAACTCAGTGAGCAGCCAGTCTGTTCAAGTCACAAGGAAGTGGCTACTTGAAATGAGTACTCCTGCTGATAGCACTTTCTTATGCTGCACAAATATCCCTTTTCTCTCTCTAAAGCCTTATGTGTACTATCACCCTTTATATGAGGAGCACCGCAGTCTCTGCCTCCTAAGCAATTAATGAGGCTTTGCTCACTCAACAGAGCTGTCTCTGATAGTTGACTGGAAGCAGGTTAATATTTGGTTGCCTCTGTTTATTTTGTCCTTTTCCAGATTGAGCTAAGGCTCATTAAGGATGAAGATAAATACATATAGCATGTACCAGCCTGAAATCCATTAAACCAGCATTATTTTTAAATATGGAAAACAACCCATTACGCTTAACCTTATGCACAGTTTATTCTATGGGTCATCTAATTAAATAATCTTCCTCCTTTTGTAACGAGTCATCGTCACAAGAGGTTGAGCCTGCAAGCTTTAATTGCTTTTAAAAGTGAGAGCGGAAGGGGTGTAGAGATATTTAATAGCAGACCAGTTTCTTTCAAATCTCCCCTTGCAATTCAGACAATCCTATTAAAGAGGGATTTCTGGTAAATGATCTATCTTTTCTCACCTGAACAACATGTAACAGTTAAAGACCAATTCGCAGGACCAAATTAATGTGTTGGGCAAATATCCCCTAACTTGATAATGATTGTACATCTTTAAATGATGCCACAATATTGCTATAGAGAGAACACACTAAATATAATATACGTAAGAAAGCAGCAACACAGAGATCAAGATGAGTGATATAGGGATTGAGTGGGAATGCAAAATTCAGAATTCAGAATCATTCACTTACAGAAGACAATAGTCAATACTATTATGGAAACAGTAATTTGAGAACATGTCCTGGGATGGCCATGTGCCCTAATTTACAGAAGACAGTCCCAATGTAGGCTCCCCACTTAATACAAGTGGGGTACTGTCCACCTCAAACCTCCAATTCCCCATATCCATTCTCTTACATTCATATTAAATACATTATTTCACATTTAGAACCACTCTGGACTTCATTCTGTCAATCTCCTGTGCTGCCCAGTCATTTCTGGATAGAACAAGCAATCTCAACCATCTCTATGTTCCAGCTCTGTCTCAGGGGTAACAAAAAAGTTCTTAAACAATAAATTCTAGTAGGAGTGGCTTAAGAAGTGCAAGGGACCCCACTGAAACCTCAGTTTGATTTTATTTCCCTTGAAATAAACCAGGAGTCCCTTGTGTGGGGATCAAATTAAGAAAGAAAAAAAACAGGTGTGATTTAAAAGGGATTATTTAAATCAAAGGAAGTGATTTAAATGATCTGTTGACCTTGCACAAAGACCAGAACAAAGAACACAGTGCAAGAGAAACAAATTACAACACTTGGGAAGCATGCAAAGGGGTGCTTGGTGGCAGCTGGCAATGATCAGCAGCTGGCAGAACCATAAATAGTGTAATCCATTGTCCAGTGAGTTCTCACAACACAGCCTGGAGAATCAAAGCCAGTGATGTCATTTTTTCAAAATGCAAGAATGAACCGAGCTGTTGTGCATTTTGCAAGCAGTGGACCAAAGCAAACTGAGTTTATAAAGGGATACAATGAGAGGAAAAATGAGTGGGTACATTACTGTGAACCCCACCTCTAGCTGCCACCTCCTCTTGCCTATCCCACCCCTGTCCTGGTGAACCCAGAGCCACTGCTGGAAGGGTGCCAATCTCACCCCACATTCTGCTGCCCTTGCAAGCACGTCAAGAACTGCTGCAGTGGGAAAGTCACCAGCAGGGAAGGGGTTAAGCCTGCCATTTAATGGAAGTGGCCCATGAAGGAATTTCTCTTTGGCCCTGACACACACACCCAAAATCTCTTTGTATTTAGTAGAAAATACAAAACTTCATTTGGGCATGAAGTTACTGAAAAAAATTAAAAGCAAGGTCATTCTTTTCTCCACTTTAAAGCTTTGATGGGGAATTACAAAAGCAATTAAACAGCCATTCTACCTTTTGCTTATTGATCACTAGAAAGCACATAAGGTTGTCTGTCAAAAGCAGATGGCATGGTGTGATATAGATTTTCCATATTACTTAATTGCATTACTGCAATCACTATAAACTGATAAACATGCCGTAGCACAACTGGAAAGGCAGATTGGTCTGTGCAAAGATTGGTCTGTGTTTGTCTTTTAGGTAATCATATCTGATCTTTCTTATTGGCCTTGTGATGGCAACAAGAACAGCATTGAATGAATCATTGCTTGGAGGGAAGATGCTGACTAACTTAAATTTTCCAGGCGTTGTCATGTTTCACTTCTGAATAAATTCAGACTTATTTTTTTAACCAACACTAACTGTAGCACTCTATGTCTTAAACAAACAAACATAATTTGAAACCTATAGCATGCCTTCCACATGCCCCAGAAAAGGGACATCCCCCCTTTTTTTTGCATGAGATGCCAGCAGCCATTTTGGGTGCCATGATCTCACGTGCTGTGCTCTTTCCCGAAAAAAGCACTTTTTCAGGCTGAGAGTGAGGTGCGGGTCACATGATTCGCCCAGGAGCATGTCCTGGAAGATGCGCATCCCGGTTTTGTGTCTGAAAAAGTTGGATGGTATGCTATATGTCATAAAGAAGGCTGATCGCCGAAGAATTGATGCATTTGAATTGTGGTGCTGGAGGAGACTCTTGAGAGTCTCATGGACTGCAAGAAGATCAAACCTATCCATTCTGAAGAAAATCAGGCCTGAGTGCTCACTGGAAGGACAGGTCATGAAGCTGAGGCTCCAATACTTTGGCCACCTCATGAGAAGAGAAGACTCCCTGGAAAAGACCCTGATGTTGGGAAAGATGGAGGGCACAAGGAGAAGGGGACGACAGAGGATGAGATGGTTGGACAGTGTTCTCGAAGCTACGAACATGAGTTTGACCAAACTGCGTGAGGCAGTGGAAGACAGGAGTGCCTGGGGTGCTCTGGTCCATGGGGTCACAAAGAGTTGGACACAACTAAACGACTAAACAACAAAACATGCTATAGATGGTATGACTTTTTCAAGCGAGTGGCACCTGTAAGTTTACCTGTGATAAACTTGTTGCTACATGGCTACCGCACAATGCACTTTACTCTCATTCAGGAAGACAGAACACTTAAGAACATAAGAAGCTGCCTTGTATCGAGGCAGACCATTGGCTCATCTAGCATGATCAACAGTGACCCGCAGTGGTTTCTCCAGGCTTGCAGAGAAGATGCATTCCAAGCCCTGCCTGGAGATAATGGAGACTAAACCTTTTCCCTGCAACACATGTGCTCTACCACTGAGCATCCCCCAAAACCTTGACATTTTTTTGATGCCAGAGATTGGTGGCTCATCTTCATTTTGATAGTCTCCATGCTATAAAAAAGGCTTCATTTTGTCTGGAAAGTTCAGCTGGTAAGTTAGGACAGACTTTATCTGCAGTTCCCAATGGCACCGTGTACTGAAAAACAGCAACCAGTGTCCCAAAATTCTATGCATATGCCTGGGAACTCTTGGACTCCCTTAAGCTTAATCTCCTCTGTTGACTCATTCAATCAAGGCAAAGTGGTAAAGTAGTTGGCATGTGTGGGAATGCTAGAGGCAAGCTGTGTGTGCGTGTGCGTGCCCCTGGGTCTCCGCCCACTTTTAGCCTATGCACATGCAGGTGGATTCCATCATGTGCCAATTGTTAATTGGTTATTGCAAGCCCTGTGTTTCTGAGCAACTTCTCAAGGAGCATTGCAACACATCCACCTGAAGAAAAGTGGTCAAAGTCCTCCCCTTTGGCACCTGGAAATCATCCTTCCACCCTAGTCTTCTGTATGGTTTGGTTTCTAAGACCATAATCACTAGTAGGCCCTGAAAACTGTCTGACTTCAGCAGGCAGGGTGAACTCAACCTAGCTCTCTTTTGAGTCTCTGTGAGATCCCATTAGTGGCAGAAATTCTTGGTGGGATGAACCTGGTCAGATTGACTCCTCAACTCCTGGGTTCTGGGTGTTGGTCTTTATTCCCCACTCCACCCCCCACTCCAGCAATCTTTGCAAAGTAAAGCTGCCCTATAGCCTATGAAAGCCTGTTCCTAAGACTTATCTAATTAAAACTGTCTTCTGTTTTACTTTCTTAATAAAAGCTCATTTTCTGGAATGGCTCTGATCTCAACTCTGTGCTCTCTCCCAAGTACACTCCTGCCTAAACTCATGTTCCTAAGGCACTCTTGCGTTTATTGGTAAATGTTTGAGTTCCTGAATCAACAGCACCAGACTTACAGCAGAGCTTCCTTTGACAAAACGCTACAGAGGGTCAAGGTCTCCCTAGCACTGGAGGTCAATTTTGTGTTACAGCTGATTCCTGTAATATGGAATGGTAGTTTTCCAAAGAGAATAGAGACATGCTTCCTGAGCAAGAGTGCTGTCAGAGTCCTCTCCTTCCCCTCAGTCACTTAATAACGAGCAGTTTATATTTTATAGTTCTTTTTATTCAGTTATCTGGTTGCAAGCAAAAATCCACATCTCCCCACAAGGAGAACAATTGGCCACTATGAATCATCCCTCTTCCTCTTCTATCAACATCCTGGGTGCCAACGGGAAGTTCCTCCTCCTCTCTGCATTCTCTGTTCTCAAATACAGACGGACCTCCTAGTTCTTGGAGAGGGAGGGTCCCCCACACTCTCTAATGACATCTCTGCTAGCTGCTCCCTCCCTTCTCTCTCTCCTTCCCTGATCTCGTAACTAGGCAACTCCTGTGGAAACTGCTCAGTGTCTGTGTCTCTCTCTGCTTCTGAAAACTCTGGAAACAAGGGGGACAAATCTTTCCCCTCCTCTTCCTCTTTGGAGAGGAGCTGATCTGCTTCAGAATGCATTCCCCAATCCTCTGATCCAGACCATTCCCTGACATCTGGTAACATTTTCCTTCTGAAGTTGGGTTTGTAAATATTTGAAAAGCCACTAAGAACATTAAGAATTACATTGCTGGATCATATCAAAGGACCATTTGATCCAGCAGTCACTCAGTGCCTCTAGAAAACTCACAAGTGTGGCATAATGGAGAGATCTTCCTTTTTAGTCCCTAACATCTGTTATTTCTAACTTAATATTGATTGATTGATTTACATTTATATCCTGCAATGGGCTTGAGGTGGCATACACAGTTCTCCACCACCTCATTTTATCCTCACAATAACCCTGTAAGGTAGGTTAGCCTGAGAGATGGTGACTGGCCAAAGGTCATCCAGTGAGCTTCATGGTTGAGGGGTGGCTTGGACTCCTGATCTCCCAAATCCAAGACACGAATTGGTATTCCAATCTGGCAATTCATGGAGATGATCACAGACATTGCTTCTGCTGCCCACGTCAAATCTCTCTCTCTTTTAAACCTGACACCCATTCTACTCCAGCACAGAATTGGGGGGACGGGGGACGGAGAACCTTTCCCCTTCTTTCTCTTAACATTATCTTTTTTGAAGGGGAAAAGGGGAGGAGGAGATATTGACTTTCCTCCTACTTGAAGTGGCTAAGTAAATGTACTTGAAGGTGTTAACAGTCATGTTCACCATCAAGAAGAAAGTCAAGTGGAAACTGAGAGCATTTCAAAGCTAAGTGCTGGACTTGTTTTAGATTGCTGCAGCTATGGACACTATAGTACTGTGGTACCTCCGGTTACATACGCTTCAGGTTACATACGCTTCAGGTTACAGAGTCCGCTAACCCAGAAATAGTACCTCGGGTTAAGAACTTTGCTTCAGGGTGAGAACAGAAATCGTGCTCCGGTGGCGCGGCAGCAGTGGGAGGCTCCATTAGCTAAAGTGGTGCTTCAGGTTAAGAACAGTTTCAGGTTAAGAATGGACCTCTGGAATGAATTAAGTACTTAACCCGAGGTACCACTGTAGTTCTGTTCTTGGGATTTTTTTGGGGGGGGCTTTAAATGTATGTTATGTACACTGCCTAGTTTCACTGGCAGTGCACTTCTATACATATTTATTTGGTAAGCCTCACTGAAATTGAAACTTGGGCTTACTCCTATCTATGTGGGTACAGCATTACAACCTAAGACAGCTTCAGTGTGAATACACATTGAGTGTAGCTCGGTTATGGGAACAGAGTGCTTTCCTCTCCCTTTTTTGTTCCCTGATTGCCAGGTTCATTACGTGCAAACAGAGGATTCCCCCCTCCCCCACTTGTAATAAAATGAGAGAATAGGGTTCAGCACTGCAGTTGGCCCAGTTATTTTCATTTTTCAGCCAGGGCTTATCTTGCCAATCCTATACCTCTCTACTCAGCATATCAAGGGAGCGATTCTAAATTCTGCCTGCTGTTGCAGAAATCCCTTTCTGGATCAGGTCCTGCACATGAAAAAGGAGGCTGTGCACATGACCCCGTTTGGTGATTTCTCTGTCTACAGGAGAAAAAGGAAGGGGTGTGGTTGAGCAGGAGGGAAGAAATTTGCTCAAGGCACAGGGAAGGGGGCAATTGCTCTGCTTTTCCTGTGCTGAAACTAGTTCCTATAAAACCAGAGGAGCATTTTTGAAAATCAAGGAAGAATGGAAACGCTTCTTTTCTCAAGTTTCCTCTTCTTCACACAGTGACAGTTTTACTACTGAACGCAGTCCAATGATCCTAAATGAAATATTCCTTTTGATGCTTAGAGGAGTAAAAGTGCCATTTTCACTAATTCTTTTTCAGGAGAATATATCATGCCAGAATTAAGTCTCCTGATGAGGCAGAAATCCTGTAGTGCCCATTATTACACCACTTTATTTTTGTCCCTTCCTTCCATCACTGTAAAACTATTTAATCTTATGGCAGGCCAGGAATGAACAACTCCCTTTAAGACATATTAGGTAAGCTCACATTAGATGACACGGCTGTCCTCTGTTATGACACAGGTATCATGATCGTTTTTCATCAAAATGAAAGTATTTTTAAATTTTTATATCCCACTCTCATACCACCCAACATGACATGGCCCAAATCTGAGACACCATCTTCCGGGTCTGAAATCCCGCATGAGTCATGTGACCCACACAAGATCGCGGACACAGAAAAAGTGCTTTTTGGGGGGCGGATCTCAGCCCAAAATCACGAGAGAACAAGACACCCAAAATGGCCACCGTGCTCGGGAGGGGGGGAATGTTCCTGGTTTTCCAGGCCAGTTGATGGGTATGCACTCTTTCCAGTTTAAGAAAAATTCTCAAAGAAGCATGTATATAAAATAAATGGAAAAACAGGTTCAAATATCTATATTTATTTAGAATGTATTTGTAAAAAAAATATGCATTTCATGCATTCAATAATCATCCATTTAATAATTATTATTTTATCTAATGAAAGTCTGACAACTGGAGCAAAATCTAAAAGCAACCACAGTCAAAGCATAACAGAACACTGCAGTACAGCAAGCAGCACAGCCTATAAAACAGGGGTAGATAGCCTTTTTCTGTTCAAAGGCCACCCCATTGCAAACCCTCTGGGGGGTGCATGTTAAGATGGACTTGGCTAAAGAGTGGGTTTGTCCAAAGTCTGACTGTAGCTAAAGCCAAAATCAGAATACTTTATTAATCAGATGATTAACCCAAATTATTTTTCAAACATGAATAAAAATGAATTTATTGCCCTGGATTATTATTATTATTATTATTTACAAGATCTAAAGAGGGGTTTTAAGCATGTTTGGTTGGCATCACTTAGAAACTCTGTTCTCCACTTGAAACCCTGATAAGTGAGAGCTCCCATTATAGGGAAGTGGTGTCTCTCTGTGTTTGAAATACATTCAGTTAAAAACCCACTTCAGACAAAGATCTGAAAAGCAGTTCGGGGTCTTTCCTTCCTTCCTTCCTTTCTTTCTTTCTTTCTTTCTTTCTTTCTTTCTTTCTTTCTTTCTTTCTTTCTTTCTTTCTTACTTACTTACTTACCACAGAGCTAAAGAGCATTTCGGTCTCCAATTTCTCCCCCCTCCCCCCTAATATCTAAATCTGAGTCAAATTGTGTGGAAACACTGGAAGGAGGAGAAAGAGAGAGAGCTGAGACTTCATTTTAGGAAGGCAGACAGTTAAAACAGGCTTGCTAAGCAGTCTTCTTGCCTGCCCAATGCACAATCAGCGCTCCCCTCCTTGCTTCTCTCCATGCCCTTTCCTGTCCACTTCTCTAACCCAAGATCCACAGATAGTGTTGGAAGGATGCTTTAGACTGCTGCTTCCCAGCTAGCAATTTTCTTTTCCCTCCTCCCCTTGAGAATTAGATTTGCTCTCCCCTCTCTTCTAGTGCTCTTCCTCCCTCCTCCCAGCTTCCAGTCTTTCCATTTTCTGCCCCGTCTAGGAGCAGATCTGAGCACTCTGTCCTTCATGAGACAGATCCAGCTACACAAGCCTGTTGAGTCAGGTGTCTTGGCTGTACAAAAAGCTTTCCTGGGAGTTGGATCCAGGCTACAGGCTAGCCACACCAACTATAAACATTCTCAGCAGATAAAATCATAAAGGTAGAAACCCCTCAGAAAGATGTGAGTGCTTGAGCAGATTTGCGTAGGAGCAGATGGTCCTTCAGAAATTCAAGTGGTCTCAAGCTTTTTAAAAATACCATACTTAGAATGTTGACCCTGCCTGCCTGGAAACATAAAGAGGGCAGTGAGATGCCCTCCTCCACCAGTGAGATGTTTTCTCTTCATCTGATACAAGTCAGTAAACTAGCTTCCATGTTTTGCATTAACTGAGATTTTCATTCAAAGCAAGTCTTCAAAAGCAGCCCCAAACACACTCTGCAATAATCTAATGAAGACATCACTTTTTAATGTGAACCTATGGTTTTCAACCATATACGGGTGGCGCTGTGGGTTAAACCACAGAGCCTAGGACTTGCCCATCAGAAGGTCGGCGGTTCGAATCCCCATGACGGGGTGAGCTCCTGTTGCTCGGTCCCTGCTCCTGCCAACCTAGCAGTTCGAAAGCACGTCAAAGTGCAAGTAGATAAATAGGTACCGCTCTGGCGGGAAGGTAAACGGTGTTTCCGTGCGCTGCTCTGGTTCGCCAGAAGCAGCTTAGTCATGCTGGCCACATGATCTGGAAGCTGTACACTGGCTCCCACGGCCAATAAAGCGAGATGAGCGCCGCAACCCCAGAGTCGGTCACGACTGGACCTAATGGTCTGGGGTCCCTTTACCTTTACCTATGGTTTTCAAAATATGTAAATGCCAGTTGTACAATAGTTACCACCCAGTGTCTTCCAGGAAGACCAGTTTATCATCATCAAATAATGTGGCTATGAAATAGCTACAGGTAACTAAATCGCTGTACTGGTGATTACTGTCCCTGAGCACTTGTATAGCCAATGAAAGATGAAGACTTGAGTTTTGTGAAAGAGTGGACAATTTTTATTTGTCTATAAATCACATGGCAGAAAGGGATCTGAAGGACATGTATGCTAATATTATGTCTGCATCATTTTTTAAATAAAAAAGTTATATCCTAATAACCTGATCCTAAAGCCAGTTAAAGAGAAATGTTTAGATTTAGACACACTTAAGCTGTGCTAAGGCAAACTAATGTTGATTGACAGGGTTTAATGGGCAGTTAATATTGAACATGAGTCTTTGAGATATTGCAAACAGGTTTCTGATAAAGGTTCTCCTCCCACCCCTTGTCCAAATTGATCCTGATTAAATGGTGAAAAAAGGGTTGGGATTTTATTTATCATTCTCGTTGTTGAATAATTGTTCTTATACCTGACCTCCTAACTAGAGTCCAAAGTAACTGAAACATAAAATCATACAGATATATCAATTCACATTATGACACATTCATCCCAACTTTAACACAACAGCAACAAACAATTTCAGCAGTTGAAATAAGAATAATTTCAGGTGGCACCTAAAATGCCATCACTTGGGGTACCAATCTAATCCCAAGTGGCAGTTCCATAAATGGGGAACCAAGCAAAAAAGGCCCTTTCTTATGCTACTGACCTAAGGGTCTTGCCCATCAGTGGTGCCATGATTAGGTCTTCAGGCATACCATCCAACTTTTTCAGATAAAAAAACCAGGATGCGCTCCCAGGCGAGTCATGTGACCTGCAAAAAGATTGCACCCTGAAAAAAGTTTTGGGGGTGCAATCTCACATTTTTGGGTGCCGCGTGAGATTGCAGTACCCCAAAGTGCATTGGGGTGTGTGTGACATCACGGCGCAAGAGTGCGGCACCCAAAATGGCCACCATGATCTCGCATCAAAAAAAAGGACACAATTTGAATGAGTATTCTGTTTGTGGCTTCTGTAGTAGATCTTGTACATTGCTCTCTCAATTTTTGGATTATTAATATAAATTTTGGAATGTAGAATGGTTTGCTAGTGTTTTGTGTGCCGCTTATGTGCTGCTTACTTTATACTGGTCTACTATGAGAATTGGCGGCATAGGTTCATTTCTTCAGTATCTGTACTTCCACTTGCAGCTAAGATAGACTGATTGAGTCAAGTAGCCTGGGTCAAATTAGGGGTGAGACATATCCCACGACCAGATAATCTGCATTCCTGAATGAAGAATTGAGGCCTCTACCGCCTGTGGACTTTGCAGGTCTCCTGTTTTGATTCAGCAGCTCCTGGCTATATGTCTTCTAACACAATGGAGCTGTGAACAAAACAAGTAGATAAAATACACAGATTTTCTTTACTCCTTTTATTCCGCATAATGTTTTATCTATCACACGGATGGTACCTGAAAGCGCACTATCACTTCTGTGCTATTATGATGGAAGGAACTTTCCTTAGGAAATGTGGAACAATCTCTTGCTTTTGCAGTAGCACACATACTTTAAAAATGATTTCTGGTACTCAGAGGCTTTGTTTTACACAGATTACGATGGTACCAACAAGAAACAAAAAGGTAATGCCAGCTGATTTATTGGCTGTATATGCAGTACGAAGCAGTGCAAGATTTGGTCTGAGCAAGGTTTTTTTTTAATCTATCAAAGGATTTAAATGTTTTGCCTTGTATATCTATTTGTATATAGTCTGCACAGTTCTACAGAACACATTTTCTTTCTTTCTCCTGCTCAACGGCATAGGAAGAATGGATCTGGAGCCCATAATCTACTGCAATTAACTGATCTTTTTTATTTTATTTTACACGTTCACTGCATCAATATGTGTTGGCCTTAACCTGCACCGAAAGCATTGTAGAGTTATTTGTAAACATGTCAATATGATGACATTTAGGTCTGGCTTGTTGTGCCCGATGTCTGTCCTTTATTGATCAGTCCGGGTGCACGGCAGATAGGTTACCTTCCTAAGCTATATTTTTGCATTATTGCTAGTGATAAGAGAGCATTAGTCAGTGCTTTTGCTGATATACATCTTTGGCCCATTAAAATGCAAATGTTCAGGTGTATTACTGATAGGAATCTTTGCCTCTTAAAGCAGAGAAATGCCTGGCTAATTATAACTCGGAACTATTTTTTCAGATAACCGAGCAATAAGTCATTATAAAAATGTGTCATGTAAGCCCTTTTACGTCTCTGTGTCCCTGACTGCTGGGCCAGGGATAATCTAATAAGACTCCCCCCCCCCCCCCGTACAGGCTTTCTGAATTAGTTCCAGAGTATTGTCTTTTCTTCTTTTAAATTAAAAATCAAATAGCTCTAAATCAACATGTTGTACAGGCTGTTAAGGGCTCAGGAAACATCAATATTAATTATTAAATAAGAAGTCAAATGATGCATAATTTATATGAAAAGAGAGCCACATATATATTATGGGTTTGGTCTCTTTGCCTATTTATTTTTCACAAATTATGAATTTCTGAACTCATGGAGTGGCATTGAACTGAATCATATGGTCAGTCCTAAGCATTCAACTTGCAGCACTCAACGGTAATTCCAGAATTACCCCTGCAGAAATTCACTTTTTGTTAATGAGAAACTGGAATGTTGCATGTTTCACACGATTTCCCAAAGCACTGTCGTTTTGAGATGTTGATATTTTGGTCCAGTTTAGATCTGTAGCTGTTCACCTGCCATCATTTTGTCCAAGCACATTGAGACCCTCAGCTCCTGGTTCTAATTTTATGGAGATATAAGTTGATTTTAATTAGAGTTGGAGGGGAAATTTGGCCCAGTTCACATTTATACAATTCACATTTTCCAAAATAATACATAAAGACAGCCGTCCTTTTGAATTCACACTTCTACAAATTTTGTGATGCATTTTTCTAGCCATGCAATGTATCTAGGTATGTATCTAGTAGGGTAAACTATGCATAAAAATACAGGGGAAATAGCATACAAAAGGAGAAAATTGCTATGTGAAATTAAATACAAAGTTGTGTAGATTGGAATAATAAGGTGCAAGGTGCCTCTGTTTGGTTTGGGGCATGAGTTGGCCATCTTGATCAGCCCTTGTTTCATTTTCAGTTCACTCTGGCTTGACCCAATCTGGGTCCCAAACTCTAGTGTTCAATTAGAGTTTGGGTAGTGAGGGGGTGGGACAGAGGAGGTAATGGACAGTTTTCTCTGCAACATTTCCTTCTCTGAGAGCCAGTGTGGTGTAGTGGTTAAGAGTGGTAGATTCGTAATCTGGGGAACTGGGTTCGTGTCTCCGCTCTTCCACATGCAGCTGCTGGGTGACCTTGGGCCAGTCACACTTCTCTGAAGTCTCTCAGCCCCACTCACCTCACAGAGTGTTTGTTGTGGGGGAGGAAGGGAAAGGAGAATGTTAGCCGCTTTGAGACTCCTTCGGGTAGTGATAAAGTGGGATATCAAATCCAAACTTCTTCTTCTTCTTCTTCTTCTTCTTCTTCTTCTTCTTCTTCTTCTTCTTCTTCTTCTTCTTCTTCTTCTTCTCTCCCCTCCTCAGCACACAACAATGTGTTAATTTGTCCCCCCCTTTTTTGTTATATATATAGAAGCAGAATTCTCTTAATGCCAAGATCCAAGTTTGGGGCAAGGACTGTTTAATGAGAGAAGCCCAGCAGAAATTTAGAATCAGAAAATATGCAGCAAAGTTAAGCATGGTTGGTAGACCTTTCAAACATGTGCCCCCCCCCCCGTGAGCTCCAAAATGTCCCGTTAAATTCCCGTATACCCTCAACTGCTGTGCTTTACCCAGAATATAACTATATGTTGAGACCAGGAATAGTTTTGTTGCCCTTCAGCTATTGTTAACCTAGAGATGGCAGACTCAATATGGGTGTTATGTACCAACAGACCTGAATCTATCTCACCAAGTTAAACTTTGAAGGTAAATGTGTTAAGACAGAAAGAAGCTTGGGCATTCTAAATCAGTTCTTATTTTGATAAGTCAAGTTTGTGAGCCTTCACCAAGGAAAACGAAATGTCACAAGTTGGGTTGCCAACAGCCTCGGGGAGGGAGGGAATGTCAGTGCTAATACGCATGCAGAATTTTATGTTAATATGTTCTTTTTGGATAATAAAAATATTTTTGTTACAACCCTGTGTACTAAGTGGGAGGAAGTGGTTAGGCATTACACAAATAGCTGTGTCCAGAATTGAAGAAACACGTGTCTATGTCTCTTGTACATAAATGAAGGCTACTTCAGAATGATATTTAAGCAAAGCCAATCACTCCATTACCTCCACTGTCAGAAGCTATAGGCTTCTGAATACCAGAGTGTTGTTGTGCTCAGGTCCTCTTTGTGGGCTTCCCATAGGCATCTGATTGGCCACCATGAGAACAGGATGTTGCACTACATGGGCCACTGGCTGATCCAGTAAGGCTTTCAGGTATTCTTATTTTATGCAACTTTTAATTCACGTAATTCAGTTGGTATTTGCACCCCTCAAGAATGAAAGAGGATACTACCCTGAACCCATTGATCCTATTCAGTAAGAGAGAAAATGTTTATGTGCTTTCCATATTCCAACCAGAACCCTTTTCAGAAACATTGTGCTTTTATATCTGGGCATTATCTCCTTGATATCTGAAGGGAATGTGTTCTACAGGGAGGGCACCACTACTGAGAAGGCCCTCTGCCTGATTCCTTGTAATTTCACTTCTTGCTGTGAGGGAAGCAGCAGAAGACCCTTGGAGGAGGACCTCAGTGTGTGGGCTGAACGATGGGGGTGGAGGCACTCCTTCTTATGATCTGAAATATATGCCTTGATAGAACCTTACCCAGAATTTTTTTCTAAAAGATGGAGTTTGTATCTGCAAAAGCTGGATTTGCCAAAATGCCTTTGAGGTATGTAGGTTTTGTTTCAGTGGTAAGGGATCCCAAATTCCCTGTACAGTGACAGACAAGGTGGCATAATGAATACCAGCAAATAATTGTTGGTTTTCTCCAACTGTGTGATAGCAAATTATGTTCTTTATAAGTGTTACACTTTCTTAGTGTGTATTGCAATAGTTTCAATATCTGATACAGTGGTACCTCAGTTTTCAAACGCCTCCGTAGTTGAAAGCTTCGGAACTCGAATGCCGAAAACCCAAAAGTAAATGCCTTTTATTTTCGAATGCACCTCAGAATTCAAACAGGAAATGTGGCTTCCGTTTTGAGTTTTTCATATTGAGGCTGCCGTTTTGAGGCTTCCGCTTTTAGTTTTCAAACATTTTGAAATTCGGACGGACTTCTGGATTGGATTAAGTTCAAAAACCAAGGTACCACTGTAATAACAGTGTTAAATTTAGACAGATTGATTCAGTTAAAACAATATATTTATTCTTCATCAAGCCTACTTTACACATTTCAGACCTTGAAAATATGGAGTAGCATTGGGAATATTTGGGAGGAGAGCAACATTCAAAGTCACCAGAAGAAAATCCAAAGTTAATTTTACTGGGAAAACAGGACATTGCAGATGTGGTTCCCACCATTGTCCTATAGCTTCCTATCTGGCTATACCACTTTTTCTTGCATATTCCCTCCTACCTAGCCTGAGAAATGCATATTTCTCCCCTTCAATGTTCAGTGGTTACATCAGAAAACCGCCATGTCCCTGGTGTGGCTAAAATCAAGCTGAGTCCCATGGGCACCATTTTACAGAACCAACTAAAATCATGGTGTGAAATCCATGGTTCCTGGCAGAAGCAACCAAAACAGAAGGATAAAATGGTTTCTCTGCTTGGCTATTACAATTACTACTGAGAGTATCTGCCTACTGGTTGCAAACTAGCAAATGCAAAATCAAACACTTGCATGCCAGATGGTTCTACCTGTCAAGTAGCCCATTGCTAATTGAACCACAATGCCGTATGTGCCACATGCCAATTTCTTTTCTAGAAATGAATGGAGAATGTCTTTTTGTTCCTTTGTAATGCAATGGACTTTCTGACTGTTAAATTAGAGTCTGTGTCTGTCTCTTCTGCATGTCACAGGCACTTCTTGTAAACAGCATTTCTGTTTCTCTTGCCGTTCACCCGTTCACTCTCTTTCACAGTCCTGAAGTTGTCATCATGTACCACTGTTTGTAACATCCTGGTTGTTTATTGTGGAAGTAATTATTTCACAAGGAGAGGGAGGACATTCAGAAGCAACGGGGGGGGGGGGGGGACCACCCAAGAGATTTTTTGTCAATTCTGAAATGTTAGAAAGGAGATCATTTGAAATGATGAGCCTAGAAAAATTTGACTACAGATTTGCAGCTACTTGTCTCCTCCATCACCTTTGCTGAGGTAAATTGATGTAATACTACATGGTCATGTGAGTTGAGTGTCAGCAGTGGAAAAGATTTATGCTGCTGCCTTGGCATTTAGTACCTGAAGTATGTGTGATTCATAAATAGCATATTCTGGAAGACTGGTGATTTCTCTTAACCAGGCATGCGACCTAATATCGGTATCAATTTTATTCTCTCTCTCTCTCTCTGGCTGTCTACCATGGATCTAAAGTTGAACGATTTTGCCTCTGTAAGACTAAAATCATTTACACAGTTACATGAGAGGAAACCCATTTTAAACTCGGCAGGATTATTTCCAGGTAATTATGTATAATAATGGGTTCTCTGACTGCAATCCTAATAACTTACAATTGAACCTAGTGAGACTTGCTTCTGAGAAAGCATGCACAGGATGGAATCAGGCTCCATGGATAAAGAATATGGACTAAAATGAAATACAAATGTATTTAAAGTGGTTTCTGCATTTTGTACAGAGCAGGGGCTGCTGTCCTGTGAAGAAAGTGAATATGCAAATCAGGGCAGCCATGCTGGACTGAACAGTCCTGTATAATGTATGAACAGGCTTGCTAAGGTACAGAAATTAGGGCAAAGGCTGTTTAAAATTTGGCAAGGGAATTTTACATAAAAGGTGGGTAGTGCAACCACCAGAGCTACATTACAATGACGTTGGCATGGTTAGCTAGTATAGAGCAATGAGTAATATTCAAACTTAGCACTTGGGAGAAACCTCTCCATGGACTGTCATGTCACAACATTGACCCTGCATCTTGTTCCAGCACGCAGGGGACTCAGTTAAACATAGGACAGTGACCAGGTCTGTAGGGCTTCACCTACACTGACTGGAATTGGGCTGTATAACAAGCCCATCACTGCCTGTGGCCATACTTTAAGGAGGAAGAGGGAGAGAAACTGAGAACTACTTCAGAATTTGGGTGGAAGGAGGGTTGAAATAATAACTTTTCAGTTTGTAAATCCTGTAGCCTTTGAGGTTTTAAAAATTTTAAATCCTCATTCATTCCTGGAGGAATTAAGAAATGAAGAACAGTTGCCAGACTTAAGCCATGAGCTTGTCCTCCTCTAAACTATTTCTTCCCTTACTCTGAAGATTTCTGAGTATGTTTTGAGATTGTATTATTGATGCTAGAAAGAGAAGTTCTGATTAGGACTCCATTTTCTTTTAGAAAAGTTATTTATTCCTCCTTATTCATTTATTGGGATGTGTTCACCAGAGTTCTGTGACCAACGGAGGATTTAAGCATGCTTAGAAGTCTTCATTGCAGAGAGCTTTAAACAAGGAGGAGCAATGGGTTTTTAAAAGAGCCTTCTCCCACCCCCTGCTACAACTTGTAAGTTCTGAAGAATTTAGGAGGGACAGTAGGAGTTGAGAGGTATGGTGATAGTGTAAGAGCTTCCCCCCATACACGTGGGTCTTTCCTAGCTTTGCCCAACCCTATAGGAACAGCCTGTACTTTCCACAGTAATTTTGGAAAGAGGGTTGGAAGTGTCTTGAACATTTGAAATGAAGAAGGGCATGCTTTGTTCATCTTTGAAGAACATTAGCAATGATGAAGCTGTCTTTCAAGGACACCTGTTCACCATTGCTAACATTCTTGTTGAGGAACCCTTGATCGTCCTCCAAGTCAGGGGTCAGCAAACTTTTTCAGCAGGGGGCCGGTCCACTGTCCCTCAGACCTTGGGGGTGGCAAGACTATAATTTTTTTTTTGGGGGGGGGAAATGAACGAATTCCTATGCCCCACAAATAACCCAGAGATGCATTTTAAATAAAAGGACATATTCTACTCATGTAAAAACACACTGATTCCTGGACTGTCTGCAGGCTGGATTTAGAAGATGATTGGGCCGGATCCGGCCCCCAGGCCTTAGTTTGCCTACCCATGCTTCAAGTGATAACCAGGAATATAGTAAACAATCAACTAGTGTAAAGCATGATAGACACGCCACAGGATTTTGAAGATGAACTTAAATATGTGACCACAGGGAAGAGTTTCTATGTCAAAAGATAGAAGGGAAAAAGTTGGTCTCTACATAGTCAGCCTCTACACCTCAACATTGGGAAACATGTAAAATACTTGCCTGTAATGCTGTGATTCATAAATAGTCATAGAGAATTGAATGTGTGACCCATTTCCTCTTTTAATAGAAAATAAATAAATAAATGCAGGATTCGTTATGTGCTTGAACTCACCCCCCCCCCCGGCAATCGATAGTCCTATCCTGGCAAAATGAGCAGATTGTCAGCTCCACTTTCCATTGCATGTTATCTATTCACCACATAATCTCAGGGCTTCTGTTCAGTTCTTTTCTACAGGATTCTCTTGCAGCATCAACTTATTGTTTTGCAGCTTTTAAATCTCTCTGTGCTGGCACAAAAATAATAGGTAAGGTTAAATTCTTCAGAGTTGGGATGCCCCATTTAAACAAAATCACATTTCCATAACCTTGGGTGCCCAATGCTACAAACCAAATATGAGTTTATCATGGTGTTTGCCTTGAAATTCACCTACAAAAAGCCCTGCCATGTGCTTTTGAAACTGCTGCAAGATCTCTCATACAAAGACAAGCTGTTATTCATTTTTAATGAATAGTCTTTGCAAAAAAACAAACCCAAAACCGCACATCAATATGAGCAGCTATTCATATTTGTTTTCCTTTTCTGTTTTATCGGCTTGCCACCCACATGCCAATATGTGACTGTGTAAATCTGATTCTCGGAAGCACATAAATAGCTTTTCAGGAGCTTAAGAAAAGAAGAGCCTTTTCCCCTTCAAAAGGCCACCTTTATTGGTCCCTCTTGCACCATGGTGCATTGTTGTACATACCTTTGTAATTATTAACGATAGCTGAGAGCCATTAGGATTGCACAGGATGGCTGCTTTAATCGAATTTCAGACTGTGCCACTTCATACCGCAGATGGAGTGTCACACGTCTGAATGCTCCTCTGCATAAAAATGTCCATGCAGGTAGCTCATCAAGGAGAGGGATAGTTTAAAGGTATTTTGTAAGGGGGAGAGCAAGGAAAAACAAGGCAACTCGCATCTGGTAGCACAGTTTAGCATTCTTCGGTCTAGTAGCCTACTACCTCATTTTGCACAGTGCATGAGGACAGATTCAGGCGTGCTTTATGCAAGCAGTGTAAACTTACTTGTAGGAATTAGGGGGAGAAATAAAATTCCCAAATCTGCACTTTCAGAAGAAAAAGAAATGCAAACCAAAACACAGCCATCCTTCAAAATTTGCTGTTTTCCAGATTTTGCAAGGCCCAGCAATGTGCATATAAATGCATAGATTAGTGAAAATGTAAGCAATATATCTTAACCAAAAGGGTTTCTATTTGGCTATGAAGAGGATGTGTTGCTGACAAGAGCCATGGCCACCCAGTTCACAGAGTGCATGCCAAAGATGGCTGGGAAAGGGGAGGCTGTAGTTTAGGGGCACAGCAAATGCTTTGGATGCAGAAGGTCTCAGGTTCAATCCCTGGCATCTCCAGGTAGGATTGTGAGAAATTCTCACCTGAAGCTCAGGTAGTCAAGGTGGTCAATATTGAGCTAGATGGACCAATAGCTGGATGGATAAACACAGCATAAGGCAGATTCACATTTTCTGCCCCACAAATACAAAAAGGTTTAATGATCTGGCCCTAAGAAGCAAACAAAACAGAAACTTACATGTATATTTTTTATGCTGACCATTATTATTATTCTTCCAAAGAAATATTTGATGTTGATCAAAAACATGTACCCATTTATTAAAATGTCAAGCTGCCTAGATAACAGGCCACAATGTCTGACATCCTTAGTTGCTAGTGTTTCCCATCCCAAATGTTCAAAACATGAAACCATTATTGCAAAAAAACAAAAAACACACAACTGATTTGAAATATAGTTGGCACCAAAGGAAAACACTGTTGGGAATGATTTCTGACCCCTCTATAGTACACTAGTAAGTGACTACTAATGCTACCTTACTACAAATGTTAACAGACATATAATGACTAAGGTGTTTGTGTAGTTCCTTTGCACAAAATATCAGCGGATGGATGGAGTCAGGGGTGCCAATGAACCACGAGGGAACATTGCTATTGCCTCCACTGAAGCCAGGGATTTAATTCTTTATGAATTATTTAGGATCTAAGAAGACTTGATTGGAGAGCCTGATGAGAAAATGATTAAAATCCAGGAATCTCATATTCATTGTTCTATAATAATTAAATTAATTAATGATTTATAAGGTGCAGGGAGTTATTAGGGATGTCTCAGAGTCTCTCTATTTTAGTTTAGCAGTTCTTGATTATTAGTGGAAAATATTAAAACTACTTTGATAGTCGAAGATTGATTTACTTTTGAAATGTATCACTTTGGGTGTGTGGGTGTGTTTAAAAGCCTTGCTCCCCAATTGTGAGGTTTTCAGTTTTCAAAATCTAGTTACTGTTTCTCCATAAATTCTTTTCTTGATATTTTGTGTGCTACAAAGCTCTATATTTGAGAATTAAAAAGAAGCAGCTCCTGTACCCTGTTATGTAGAAATGAGTGGCTCCTGCTCGTTCTGCTATGTAATCACCTAATTATTAACTGGCTGCACAAAATGAATTACACTTTAATAGTGAGGCTTCACAACAGCAAGCACAACATCAGTGTAAAATTAACTAAGCTCATTCTTGACTAGCATCTTCTGCATTTTCATACTGATCTAATTGTGGTCAAATTAAAAAAAAAACCAAACACCCTCATAAATTTGTATAGCAAGTGATCAGCTCCAAACTATTTAAAAGCAGAAAACGAGGCTTAAATAGCTGAACACATTATCTGCTCACATTATTTTCTCATTTGCGGTTTTAAGACCAGGTTGATGTATGCAGCCATTCCGCTAAACTTTGACAAGGTGTCTTTTTATATATATAAAAAGTTCCACTGTAATCAGCTGCACCTGCACATAGCAAATCCCTTTAGCTGGAAAATATGCCAAGCACAGAAATTCCCCAAATTAAATATTTTTAAAGGATTGAGAAAAATAACAGTTTCTCTAGTCACATGCTGACTGCTGTGGTTGCATCCACACTTTTTAAATCTAGGATTTAAAAAACAACAACACACCTTCGGTTTAAAAGAAGAGTAAAAGTGCTTACAAATGCACTCCTGCCTCAGATACCGTGGAAGTTGTAAGTTAAGGCACTTGCATTTATCATGCAAGCTGTAAACATGCCCTGCAGTTCCATTGAGCTCATTTACAACTTAGCCTCCATGTATCCACCCCCCCCTTGATCTTTCGGTTCCAACCCTCTTCCTTCGCAGGCTGGGGAACACTAAAGCTCATGGCACCATGGTGTCTCAAGCACACTGATCCTGTGCTCTCCTTATACATTTCATTTGGACTGGGGAGAATGGCATGCCTCCATGGCAATGGGCTGTATATGGGGGAAAAGAGGCTGTGGATGCGGTGAGGGATGCCAGACTGGGGGCAGGTGGCCAAGGGGGTTATGCGTCTGTTTAGTAACATAGGAAGTTGCCTTCTACCAAGTCAGACCATTGAGCCATCTAACTCAGTTTTGTCTACGCTACAGGTATCTTTCCTAGCCCTGCCTGGGGATACTAGGAATTGAACTTGGGATCTTCCATATGCAAGTCATCATGAAAATACCGACTCACCTTAACTTGTTGTTGTTGTTTAGGCATTTAGTCGTGTCCGACTCTTCGTGACCCCATGGGCACGCCAGGCACTCCTGTCTTCCACTGCCTCCTGCAGTTTGGTCAAACTCATGCTGGTAGCTTCGAGAACACTGTCCAACCATCTCGTCCTCTGTCGTCCCCTTCTCCTTGTGCCCTCCATCTTTCCCAACATCAGGGTCTTTTCCAGGGAGTCTTCTCTTCTCATGAGGTGGCCAAAGTATTGGAGCCTCAGCTTCAGCATCTGCCCTTCCAGTGAGCACTCAGGGCTGATTTCCTTAAGAATGGATAGGTTTGAGCTTCTTGCAGTCCACATTAACTATGGTGCCTTAATATACATTTATTATGCAAAATAGTAATTTAAGGCCCATCATTTGACTGTGATGTTTTCCAGTCATTGGGTTTCTCTGGGATTATTTCTATTTTATCAACAACACTATTTGTTCAGCAAGGGTCTTTCTGTGGATTCCTGTGAGATTCAAGCTTGCAGGATCTGCTTTAACTGGTGTCATTAGCTGCATATCTACTGAATGCAAAGCCTGTGCTGTTCTCCACCAACTTGTGACATAAAATCAATACTAAAATATTGACAAAATGTTGTGTGCCCTAAAATTCTAGGAGCGTGCTTCCAGAGAATAAGTCGCCTAACCTCAGAGGTTTCAGGGGACAAAGCCACTATATTGGGGTAGGCAATATGGTGCTCTCCAGATGTTGTTGGACTACAAGTCCCATTAGCCACAGCCAACATTGTCAGGAATGATGGGAATTGTAGTCCAACAACATCTGGAGGGCACCATGTTAGTTACATACAATCGTCTGATAATGACTATAACTGAGAGTACAAAGTGCTCTGAAGAAGAGAAAAGCATAAAATAGAAATGTGTAACGTAGAGTTTTTCCCATACAAAATGCATGGAGGAAAGATATTTTTGAGAGTTTGATCCCTTAAGAGGTGTGCAAAGAGTCAGGAGACTTGAGTGGTCAAACGCACATCACCACAAGATGTCACAGAGTCCACGTGGAGATGAAATGGCATAGGAAGAATTTATATGGAAGAACTAGGAGGGTGGAGGTAGCATGGTATAATAATAATAATAATAATAATAATAATAATAATAATAATAATAATTTGTTTATTTATTATTTCTACCCCGCCCACCTGGCTGGGTTTCCCCAGCCACTCTGGGCGGCTTTCAACAGAACATTAAAAACAGAATAAAACTTCAAACAGTAAAAACTTCCCTAAACAGGACTGCCTTCAGATGTCTTCTAAAAGTCGGATAGTTTTTTATTTCCTTAACATCTGATGCAAGGGTGTTCCACAAGACGGACGCCACTACCGAGAGGGCCTTCTGCCTGGTTCCCTGTAACCTCACTTCTTGCAGTGAGGGAGCTGCCAGAAGGCCCTCGGAGCTGAACCTCAGTGTCTGGGTTGAATGATGTGGGTGGAGACGCTCCTTCAGGTATACTGATCTGAGGCCATTTAGGGCTTTAAAGGTCAGCACCAACACTTTTTGTGCTCGGAAACCTATTGGGAACCAATGTAGGTATTTCAGGACCAGTGTTATATGATCTCAGCAGCCAGCCACCAGTCTCGCGGCTGCATTCTAGATTAGTTGTAGTTTCTGGTTCACCTTCAAAGATAGCTGCACGTAGAGCGCATTGCAGTAGTCCAAGCTGGAGATAACTAGAGTATGCACCACTCTGGTAAGAGAGTCTGCAGGCAGGTAGGGTCTCAGCCTGTGTACCAGCTGGAGCTAGTAGACAACTGCCCTGGACACAGAATTGACCTGCGCCTCCATGGACAGCTGTGAGTCCAAAATGACTCCCAGGTTACACACCTGGTCCTTCAGGTTACCCCATTCAGGAGCAGGGAGTCCCCAACACCCACCCACCCCCTGTCCTCCAAAAACAGTACTTCTGGCTTGTCAGTATTGGTGTGTGTAGGAGATGAGCAAGCGAGGAAGGTGAATATAAGATTTGAGATCCTGGAAAATTTACAACTTTTCAGAGCCTAAGAAATCTTAATCCATGCGTTGAGATCTCATAGCTCTTCCAGTCTATTTGGCTCTGCTTCTGGAAAAAGCAGTATTTCTAAAAATTTTACCTGGGGGGCCTTGGATTTCAACCTCCAACCTAACAAATTTGGCATTCAGGACTTCTCAGTTACATTTCCAAGTATCACTGACAATCACATGTATGACAACTGCTATCTCTCCTTTGTTCTCTCTAGCAGACTCCCTTGGTGACTCAAAAAATAATGAACTCACAAGGAAAGGCAAAGCAAAGCAAAGCACAGCACAATGTGGTCAATGCAGTTAATCTAGCCCGTTTAGAAATGATGCACAGTTTTATAACATTCAAAAATGACTAGATTATACTTAGCTAATGCTGATCCATTTCGTTGAATGTATGAATATGTTAGCTTGAGGAGAGAACTTGCTTATTTGAAATCAGGTACAAATATTTATAGCAGTGTTAATACTTACACATATTAATTTATGAAAATGTATACCCTGGATAAATTTAACGCAATGTTTTTAAAATCTACTCTACTCGTTCTTTTGGGATGTGGGTGGCTCTGTGGGTTGAACCACAGAGCCTCTTGGGCTTGCCGATCGGAAGGTTGGCGGTTCGAATCCATGCGATGGGGTGACCTCCCATTGCTTGGTCCCAGCTCCTGCCAACCAAGCAGTTTGAAAGCACAAAGTGCAAGTGGATAAATAGGTACCGCTCCGGCGGGAAGGTAAACAGCATTTCTGTGTGCTGCTCTGGTTCGCCAGAAGCAGCTTAGCCATGCTGGCCACATGAACCGGAAGCTGTACGCCGGCTCCCTCGGCCAATAAAGCGAGATGAGCGCCGCAACCCCAGAGTCGGTCATGACTGGACCTAATGGTCAGGGGTCCCTTTACCTTTACCTTTTACTCATTCTTTTATTTATATACTATGGTTTGGATCCTGCTGTGAATGGAGTCCCTCCATTTGTGGAAGGGCCTTTGATCCAGATGAGGCTCTCCTCCTGGAGAGAAGGGAGACTATGCTTTTCTAGTTCCTTGTTCCAGCATCCTGCACCACTTCTAGATGGTGCCACAATCCTCTGGATCAGATTTGTGGAATGCAGGAGGAGAGGAAATCAATAAAAAAGTTCCTTACCATTAGCAAGCAGCTGGAGTGCCCTTTCTGTGATCCGATCTCTCCTCGTGAGATCTTAGGATACAGTCTTTTCCAACCTGGCCTTGGGAGCTGTCCTTCTGTCCATTCTGCCCCTAGCATTTGACACTAAACCATCCTGCTCATTTCAACTACTCTGCCAAAAATTAGTGAAGAAATTGGGTCAAGATCATGGGCTGGGAAAGAAGAACATACTGAGCCTTGATCTGAAAAGCCCAGTTGATTCGTGAAGTTACAAAACAGTTCGGCCCATTTCTTCTTTGCTTTATAGACTGCTGGTAAAAAGCAGAATAGACAGGCAGCTATGTGCGAGCCAAGAGGACAGTGTGCTGTTCCAGTTTTAGACAGGCTGCCATTTAATGCGGTGTCCCTACCAGTTTTATCAGGTCATTTAAATGACCTAGTTTCTTCCGCTTTTATTATTGTTCTCCCTCTGCCTACGGGTATAAGTGATATTTAAAGCTAGTCATTCCTGGGAAACATTGGATGTAAAGCAGGCAGAGAGTGGAAGTTACAGTAATAAAAAGAGGTAGGAGAAGGGAATCAAGCCTAGGTTTTCATTTCTGTTACTGATGGTTGATGGATGTGAGATGAGACAGTATTGCTTTTAGGGCTCCCACCCATTTACCCGGCTGTAGCAATCTCTCATTACATAATTCTGGATGGATGTGCTTGTGGGCTGGGAACCTCTGTGACCTGTGAGAAATACATAGGTCTGCTCTGTATTCTTGCCCTTACTAGGTATTTTGTTTCTATTTAGAAACAAAGAAAACCAGTGGTGCAGTGTAATGAATACAAACTAATCACAGCCCATTAGCAGCCCTTCCTGCTAGAACATTCGATGATTTGGAGTAGAACTCATTTTTTATTTGTCTCTAAATAATGTCGGTGTTTTGCTTCCTCACATCTGCATCTTAACTAGATCCTGTGTAGCAAAATGAATAAAAGACCCAATCGTTCTGGCGTTGGGATGTCCTCTATAAATCCATGGAAATAGGCTGGTGCAGCGATCTGCCTCCTCCCTTTCCCACTTCTGCCCTTTGTGGCATGCTTAGAAAGGATGTGGCAGTGGCTCTGTCACTGGGTCAGGATCTGCTGTGCAGTGACCAGAGTTAGGATTGTACCACATTTTTGAAAACAAGCAGAGTCTGGTGAACTAGGAAGGAAGGAAGGAAGGAAGGAAGGAAGGAAGGAAGGAAGGAAGGAAGGAAGGTGCAATAGGAAACATATAGCAATGCAACACATTGCTACCAAAATGTCTGAAATGTTCCCTTCATTATTTAATTAGAGAAATAAGAATAGCTGCACGAAAATGTGATTTGTGAACCATGAGAAGTTAATAAAGATTTTATTTTCTTCCTGTAACAAATAAATCCACCTGCTCCTTCTGTGTGATCAAGCACTTTCTCCAGTGGCCTGGTTTTGATTATGATTTTTAGTCAGAAATTAATAGCCAGAAGGTTAACACAATTGCTTGGTACAGAGTACTATTAGCAAAACCAGAAAGTGGATAAGCTTTTAAAATGACTGACTTTTTGAGGTGTCTTGATTTCTGTAGTGTGCAGACCAGTTGGGCTGCTTTTAATATTGCCTGACTTTTTTTGAACCTTGTAAACAGGTGAGATTAAATCTGTAAAGAATGTTATACATAAAAATGCTCCATAAATGCGTACATAAAAAGCTAGTTTCAGCTGTAGATAATGGCATCAAAAATACCACTCAATTTAACAAAACGATGGGTGCTCACTTAGGCAGCACCTTTTGAAATTAGCATATGGGCTCTTGGATGAATAACCATGCAGAATATTTAAGGTTGTCTGCCAGTTTATACATATGGACATTGTACACAAGTACTATTGCCGAGAATTTGTTACTTTAAAAAACCCCCCACAAGCCAGTCTATGGAGTATGCACAATATCTTAAGCTTAATGGTAATTAAGTTTCAGCATGGTGCGAAATAACATTTTATGTGTCTGTGCTGATGCCACTACTTGGTGAGATACTGCAATAGGTCCATCCAGATGCCTCCATCTGTGATCTCGTGATAGATAAACACTGCACTTCTCAGCAATGACATCTGCTGGCAATGTGTGATAATGAGCCAAAATTCAATGCCCAAATTAATATTTCTAGGAGGTCTTCTCTGTTGCAAACTAGGGCAGGATTACAGAATGAGCAAAAGGTTATGCTAACAACTACATGTCCATTTGTACTCACACCATCAGCCTGGCTGGTGCAATCAGTTTCTTGTACTAACAACATAACTGGTTTGTAGCTGTCTAACCTGCACGAACTCTCCATAGTCTAGAAAGCATTAATTATTATGAAGAGCATTTTTAGATTCAAGAATAATTTGCAAACTAGCTTTGATTTCTATCAGTCTTGATTT
Source organism: Podarcis liolepis (assembly GCF_965112155.1). NCBI lineage: Eukaryota > Metazoa > Chordata > Lepidosauria > Squamata > Lacertidae > Podarcis > Podarcis liolepis. Next base: position 57,443,257 of record NC_139555.1, on the reverse strand, counting down.
CTATCAACCTACCATTTAACCCTAAGCATTTGCTGGATAATGTATGAAGAAATTCCACTTCAATCAACTTCCCAGCCCCAATTAGATCACAAATGGCTTTGCCTGCCTCTGCCATCACCCAAACAACATCTCTTGCTCACTGGGCCATCCATTGCAACTTCTGCTACTATTATAGGGGATGAAACACATTGATACTCTGATGGATTATCCATGGCAAGGTAAACACAATATGGCTGTCAACCCACTGTTGAATACCGGTAACTGATGACTTAAAAAAACACAACGCCCCTTGATTTCTTTTTTCTTTTTGAAGGAAATAGGAGATGGGCCATTTGTAATTTGCAGAGTTCAAGAGGACTTTTTCTTTCTTTTCACAACCTTCATGAGTGTAACTATTTATTTAGTATGGTGCTGACATCATATCAAGTGGTAAACATCAGATCCACAAAACTTGTGACTAGAGAAGTACAAATCCATCAGTTTTAGTTCTCTGTGTTTCTCAATTTTCCCATCTTAAATCAGTGCTGCACATTTCTGCAGCAATTTGTGATTTTTTTAAAAAAATGAAAATTCTTCAGCATTGTAGTGTGAATTTCTCCTAAAACATTTTTCAGTATGCAGTTTTGACAAATATATATTTTCTGCATGCAATTTCCCCTAATATATGTCATGTTACTTTCACTAATACATGCATTCGTGTGCACACTTGACATTAATATATACATCTTTTGTAAACATTGCTTGGCTGAGGAACAACAGGGCAATATTATGAAAATTGTGAATTTCAAAGGACATCTGTATTTCTGTTTTGCATCTTGTAATGGAAAATTTGTCTTTAAATGCAGCCTGAAACAAATTTCCCCTCCATCCCCACCTATGACCCAGCATGGTGAATCAAGCCCAGGATTCATGTATCATGGAATGTCATGTGGTTTACTTTACTGTCTTCACATTACATTCTCTGACAGGTAGCAAAACCAAGAGCTTGGTCATACACCTGATGGATTAACTCACAAATAGGAACGCTTGAGGAATTCGCTCTTTCTAAATTTGGTTCAGCCTTACCTGATCTGCACATTTTATCCAGTGACTCCAATTAAAGTGATGACTACAGTCTCTTTCTCACGGTTTATTCTTACTGGGGGCAGGGGGGGCAAGGGGAGGTCAGGTTAACAGATAACCCACCCCAAAAAGATAAGGCCAAAAAAATCCCCCAATTGCTTCCCTATTTCGCAGGACTAGTTCTTGCGTCATTTACAAAATACAAGAGGTGCTCTCTCAGGATGAAGATAAAGGTGTAAATGTCAAGTCATATATAGCAAGTGAGTCCCAGGCTACCCTGGTGCCTTGCCTTCAATGGTAATATTAATGAGTTTTCACCATAAAATGTGTGATTGCAATGCAAGTGTGAGAGCATTTACTTTTATTTTCTTTAGGTTAGTCAATATTGATACCCTCCTTTTCTATTAAAGTTAATCTAGGTGACTACATTTATCTACACTTTTAGTCCTGAAATTACGTCTGTCCCCCCAATACTATAAGAAGTGGGTGTATGATATTGGTGGTAGAGATTGAAAGTTGTACTCAGGAGGTAGACTTCTAGGGTAGAATTCAACATCATGTTATGGTGAATGTCATGCCAGCACAGGCATTGGTCCCATGCTTCTACTCTCACAAGATTGAATGTATTGCCCTCGGCTGTACTTGAGGGACAATTCCAACAGATTCCACACGAAAAACGCTTATGTCCGTGTGGAGATAGCAGTAACGAATCGGTGGTGCATGCCCTTCTGGCTTGCCCTCTTTATAAAGACTTGAGGAATGAGATTATTACCCCTATTTTGTTGTCCATTCCCAACCACTGCCACAGTGTCCTTTCTCTTGGCAGATCAAGATGAGCAGGTGACAGCAAAGGTTGCAAGGTTTTTAGCTGGGGCAATCAGAATAAGACCCACTATTTGACTATTGATTCAAAACCCTAAAATGTATTTTTATTTCTATTCTTTGTATATCATATTGTTGTTTTATTGCTATGGCTGATGGCTGACGCAAATAAAGATTCATTCATTCATTCATTCATTCATTCAAGCATTGGTCCCTCTCCTCCCCCCAAGTGCTGTTCTGAGGGTTCACCCAACAACCCCAGAGCCAATTTCGGGGTGCTGCTGCTGGGGGAATGTAGGGGAGAAGAGGAGGGGAAGTCCCTAAAGCACAAGTGGAAACCCTCACACAGGGCCTGCACTGACAGGACATAGCAGGACATATAAACTACAACCCAATACCAGGGAGTATGTACAATCAAAGTCAATGGAACTTAGTTCCAAGGAGAAATCAATTGCATTACGCCTTTAGCTCATTGTAAGGAATGTCTTGTCTGAATTCAGAACCTGAATATATATGTTCATAGAATATATCTTTTTCTTTTTCTTAACAAAAACCTCAAACGTTTTCAGCCTAGATATAGGAGACATTTTCTAATCTCTCGCTGTCTAGCTTTATTCTAGCATAGTGATATCAGTCAAGCGGAGCTTAGTCCCATCACAAGAAATACTATGCAACCAATAAAACTGGGGTGTGCGAATACAGTGCCAAATACATCAGAGCAATAAGACTTTGGGGAAATCATCTTTTTAAAAAAGGGTTGGGAGTAAAGAAGGACAATATATATATTTTAATGAAAAATAGCACAATAGCATGGTTCTTGGCTCATGCTGCCTGGGGCAACGCAGGGGGCAGCAGGATACAAAGGTGCCTTCCTCTACAGTGCCAAAGTTTTTAAGCATTTACTGTACCTGCAGCTCTCAGCAGTGAATTCCCAAACTGGTGATAGAACTCTCCAGAATTTGAGGGGAAACACCCCTACTTATGCATGCTACTTTTCTTCTCACCCCCCCCCCCCCGCCATGCTGGCAACTCTTGTGCTTCCACACAATTTCAAAAAACGGATGTAGGCACTCATAGCTGATAGAGAAATATTCTCACTTAGATGTGTTTAATGCACCTGCTCCTATGTTACGCCTATGGTGGCTGCATTTAAGAAATAGGGTACACATTGAAATGTGCGCTTCTTTGTTTTCCTTGCCTCAGGAGGGCTAGAAATTTTAGGCTAAATCCATCACAAAATTAGACATGTTGGTTTCAATGAGCTTATGCATATGTCTAGCCCTGTGGTAGATTTAGGCCTTTAAGTTTGATATCTTCTCTTTTATTTTCTGTTAGTGTAGCACGTAGAAAAGCTTCTTTTCTTCCTATGGGCAATGTTAGGGATTGATTAGCTGCTTGTGCGTAAAACGTGCTCCCTCAGAGTTTGTGCGACCCCACAAACCTCCGTGTGTGACGGAGCTCCTCAGACATGTCTGCTCTAATCACTAGTAGGGTCCGACAGTGGCTGTCTGCGGAAGCGTTTCCAGCAAAGGAGCTCCTTAACGGAAACGCGTCTCCTGGACTCACGGCGTGACAGTTTCCGGCGAGGTGTGGGTCTCCCTATGGGAGACTCAGATACCTCCCCACTGTTCTCGCTGGAAGCGTCCCTGAGCCCTCCCTCCTGCTCGCATTCCCTCAGAGATCCACTCCTCCCCCTGCTGGTCCCTGCTTCAGCTGTTGAGTCTCTTTCTTCCTCCCTGAGCCCCTCCACCACCTGATGCTCCGATGGCAGTTCCCTGACATCCACCTCCCCTCCAGGGCCCCCCTCACCCCCTCCCATTTCCTCTCCCCTGGGAGGTGAAGGGCTAAAACCCCGAAAAGAATCTTCCTCATCTTCCGACGTCTCGAACAATTCCCTCCATCGATCGTCGTCCTGGCTCGCTGAATCCTCTTCCTCTTCAGAATCTGGGAACCCCTCCAACTCCTCTTCCTCGTCGGTGGTGGCAAAGTATTCCCTTCGGAACCTCGCTACAGGCTGAGGTTTACGTGGGAACCTCTGATGAAAAGTCTCTATTAAAACTTCGTCATTGACATCCTCTGCCCTAACCCAGGTGTTTTCCGACTCCGGTTCCCCTTCCCACATTACCAAATACTCTACTTGATCTCCCTTCCACCTGGAATCGAGGATCTCCGCTACATGGTAGCTGTGTTCCTTCTCCTCCATTGCTGGTCCCCTAGTGACCCTCCCTTCACTGTCTCCTCTATACGGTGACAGCAACGACCTGTGAAAAACTGGGTGCAGCTTCATGTGGTTCGGTAACCGGAGCCTGAAAGCCACTGGATTGACCTGCTGCATGACTTCAAACGGACCCAGCCTTTTGGGTCTTAATTTCTTACAACCTCCTTTGAACGGCAACCCTTGGGTTGACAGCCACACCTGGTCCCCCACCCTGATGCTTTCACCTTCCCTTCTGTTTTTGTCTGCCTGCCTCTTATATTCCTCCTTAGCCCTGTTTAAGTTGAGTTGGAGCTGGCGATGGATCGCTTCCATTTCTTCAACGAACTGTTCAGCAGCTGGAACGCTCCAGTTCTCCCCCTCCCCCCCTGGGAAGGCTCTGGGATGGCACCCGTGATTAGCCAAAAAGGGGCTCATCCCCGTGGACACGTTCTCTGCATTGTTGTAGGCAAATTCTGCCAACGCCAGCTTCTCCACCCAATCATTCTCTCTGTCATTAACATAACACCGCAAATATTGTTGGAGAACCCCATTTGCTCTTTCCGCCTGCCCGTTGGTTTCTGGATGACGGGCCGTTGAAAAATTAACCTCTACATGCAGTAAGCTCATGAGCTTCCTCCAGAACCTGGAAGTAAATTGTTTCCCTCAGTCTGAAACCACCCTCAAGGGGGCGCCATGCAACCGAAACACATTCTCTACAAACAATTTGGCTGTTTCTTCTGCTGTGACCGCATGTGAGCAGGCTATAAAGTGGGCCATTTTAGTTAACAGGTCTACTACAACCATGATGGCTGTTTTCCCTCTAGACCTTGGCAGATCAGTCATGAAATCTATTGCCACTGCTTCCCATGGTCTTTCAGGTGTGGGCAGTGGTTCTAATAAACCAGCCGGCGCCCGCCTCTCCCCCTTGGCTCTTTGGCATTGTTCACACCCTCTCACATACTCCCGCACATCTTCCCTGACCTTGGGCCACCAAAATTCCCTGGTAACCAGCCACATGGTCTTGTGTTGCCCAAAATGCCCTGCTGTGGGGCTATCGTGCAGCTGCTTGAGTACCTTCTCCCTCAATTCCCCTTCAGGTATATATAACGCTCCCTTATAATACAATGCCCCGTTTCTCTCCTCAAAACCACCGGATTTGTCTTCCTCCCTCCTGAGACCCCTGAGTTTGTCCTGGGCGTATGCATCATGCACCGTACCCTCTACCAATTCCCTTTGCCCCACCAAAGTCGCCCCACACACCCAGCGGTCCTCTGGAATGATATGGGTTTCTTCGGGTGCTCCCTCCCCCTCCAAATATTCAGGTTTGCGTGAGAGAGCGTCCGCCCTAACATTCTCTGGGCCTGGCACGTAACAAATCTCAAAGTTAAATTTGGAGAACTCCTGGGCCCATCTCAACTGCCTTTGGTTGAGCACTCGCGCAGTTCTCCAGTACTCTAGATTTTTATGGTCCGTGCACACTTGCACCTTATGTTGTGCACCAACTAGCAGATGCCTCCATCTCCGGAACGCCTCATGAATAGCAAGAAGTTCTCGGTCGTACACCGTGTAGTTCCTCTCGGATTTGTTCAGCTTTCGCGAAAAGAAGGCACACGGTCGCCACTCTGACTCCTCCTTCCCCGGCTGCAGAAGAAGCACCGCCCCTATGGCTCTGTCAGATGCGTCTGTTTCAACCCTTAGCTTCTTTCGTAAATCCACATGCAGAAGTTGTTCTTCAGAGGCGAAGGCCCTTTTCAGCTCCTCAAACGCTCGCTCCGCCTCCGCCGTCCATACAAACTTCTTTTTACTGCTGAGACAGTCAGTGATGGGCGCCGTCAGATGGGCGAAGTTGCGGATGAACTTACGATAAAAGTTTCCAAACCCTAGGAACCTCTGCACATCCTTCTTGGTTTTGGGTGTTTTCCATTCCAGCACTGCCTGTACCTTGCCGGGATCCATGGCCAATCCCTTGTCTGACAGGCGGTACCCCAGGAATTCCACCTCCTTGGTATGGAACCGACACTTCTCCAGTTTCACCCACAGCCTGTTGGCTTGCAGTCTGCTCAACACTTCTCTGACGTCTCTCACATGTTGCTCCTCATTCTCCGAATACACCAACACATCATCTAGGAAAGCAACGCAATTCTTGTAGAGCAAAGGGCCCAGTACGTGGTTCATAAAAGATTGAAAACACGCTGAGCCTGCTTGTAATCCAAATGGCATAACGAGGTATTCAAATGCCCCCAAAGGGGTAAACATGGTGGTTTTCCATTCATCCCCTTTCCTTATGCGTATCAGGTTGTACGCCCCCCTTAGATCCAGCTTTGTAAAAATCTTTCCCTTCCTCACCCTGGTCAAAATATCATCAATCCTGGGCATAGGGAAAGCCACTGGTTCAGTCACTGCATTTAACCTCCTAAAATCACATACAAGTCTCGGCTTGTCCGCGTTTTTTTTGTCCACAAAAAACACTGGGCTACCCCCTGCTGCTTTGGACTCTCTGATGAAGCCTCTCTTCAGGTTCTTGTCAATAAACCCTCGCAACTCCTGCATTTCTCTGTCTGACATGGCATACAACTTGCCCACGGGAAGCTGTGCTCCAGGGAGTAAATTGATCTGGCAATCAAAGGGCCTATGAGGTGGTAGTTGGTCAGCTTCCTTCTCGCTGAACACGTCGCTGAGATCTGCATACTGTGGTGGTACCTTCACCTTCTCCATTACTTCAGTCCCTGCTAGGGTGGCTTGGGCCCCTGCTGAACCCTTTTCCCCTTTGCAGTGTTCTAAGCAATGTGCTGAACCAAAGGACACCACTCTTTGATGCCAGCCAACCAGCGGATCATGTAGAGCTAGCCAGCTCATTCCCAAAATAATGGGAGCGCCTCCCAGGGTGGCCACATTAAACGCTATCAGTTCTGTGTGCCTTGCCACCCTCATTATCATTGGGACAGTCTGCAAGCTGACTCCTCCTCCCAACAACTCCCTGCCATCAATCGTGGTCACCTGCAGGGGGTTGCTTAAAGGGATAGTCTGTATCTGGTGTTCAGCAGCAAACTCCTTGCTCATAAAATTGCAGGAGCTGCCTGAGTCCAATAGCGCCTTTATTTTTAGGGGGTGCCCATTTTGCAGCTCTAGCGACACTTCAATCACTAGAGCAGGTCGAGGAGCTTCTGGCACGGGCACTTTCACTGCTCTTTGGCCTGGCTGCAGTGCCCCGATTGTGGCAACCAGGCGTTGGCTTTTACCTGCTCCGTTCCCCCCTGTTCTCCCCCCTCAACAGCTCCCACCATCCCTTGCCATTCCTTCCTCTGGGGGCAGACTCTGGCAAAGTGGCCTGGCTGTTGGCAGAGATAGCATTTCCGGGCGCCCTTTCCCTCCTTCTTAGCCCCCTCGCTGGTTTTTGAAAATGCGCGCGCGCGCGCTGTTCCGATTTCCATCGGCTCTGCCGGCGGGAAAGCTGGCTCAGGAATGTCTGGAATGCGGAACTCCTTCCAACGTTCCCCTCTCCCTTCCCGCCTCTCCAAGGCTCTTGCCTCCTGCCGCGCTCCTATGGTCAGCGCAGATTTGGTCAGCTGATCCATAGACCCCGCCCTGGGGCTCCGTGACAGCTCGTCTTTCACCGCCGAAGAAAGACCTTCTTCAAATAGCATCTGAATGGGTGGCGCCGATAAATCCCAACCCAGTCTGTGAATCAGCATGGTAAACTCAGTCCAGTACTCACGGACAGATCGACTTCCCTGCTTGCAAGCCATTAGCTGTCTGCGCACCACCCCTTCCTCAATATCGCTGGAAAACATGATATCCATTGCACGAAAGAACTTCATCGTGTCCTTTAGTACGTCATTGTGCGTTGCCATTAGGGGTCGAACCCAGTCTCTCGCCCCTTTCTCAAGATGCCCAATTACGAAAGCAACTCACGATTCCTCATCAGGGAACTCATCGAACTGCACATTAATGGCATATTGCATCTCTGTCCTAAAGGCATGGTAATCCTTGGGGTCCCCCCCAAATTTCTGCACCAATCCTGGTACCTTTCTGGGGAACTGAGTGGCTCTCCCCTTCTTGTCTGCATCCTGAGCCCTTCTCTCCTCCAGCCTCGCCGTCTGCAGCGCCAGTTGGACCTCCAACGCTCGGTATCTATCTTCCAAGCTTGGACCAGCTCCAGCCCCCGCTCCTCCGGTTCCGGTTGGTTCGCTCATGATGCTTTCTCTTGCACAGGCAGCGTACAGAGACTGTCGGACTGCTGTTGGGGATTGATTAGCTGCTTGTGCGTAAAACGTGCTCCCTCAGAGTTTGTGCGACCCCACAAACCTCCGTGTGTGACGGAGCTCCTCAGACATGTCTGCTCTAGTCACTAGTAGGGTCCGACAGTGGCTGTCTGCGGAAGCGTTTCCAGCAAAGGAGCTCCTTAACGGAAACGCGTCTCCTGGACTCACGGCGTGACAGTTTCCGGCGAGGTGTGGGTCTCCCTATGGGAGACTCAGATACCTCCCCACTGTTCTCGCTGGAAGCGTCCCTGAGCCCTCCCTCCTGCTCGCATTCCCTCAGAGATCCACTCCTCCCCCTGCTGGTCCCTGCTTCAGCTGTTGAGTCTCTTTCTTCCTCCCTGAGCCCCTCCACCACCTGATGCTCCGATGGCAGTTCCCTGACAGGCAAGGTATTGGAAGATCCCACAGAAGTACTCAAAATACCAAAAATGCACAAATAGCTATCCAGCTGTCGTCGAATAGATTTTGCTCATTCTGGAATCATATTTGCGAACATTGGTAATAGTAATATGCATGCAGTCTGATTCACTGCATCTTGATTCACTTCCATCATGTTGACCTCGCAATGTTCTCTCCCACCTCAAACACTTTATTAAGTAGATTATACTGTGTAGGCCTTTATATATATATTTTCAAGACAGCCTGCAAAAGAGAACCATAAAACAAATAAAAAATATCAGAAACAAAAGCAATTATCATAGCAACAGTAAAAATACCAATAGCAGTAGATACAAAATCAGTTAGAATCCTGGGCAATCTTTTTTCTTTTCTTTTTCAAATGTCTAAAATGTGGCTCTCCGTGTGCCAGGAGACATAATATACAAATGAATGATTGGGAAAAACTGTGGAAGGTGGATCTCAAATTTACTGCATGTACCACACTTAAAGAGTATATGAAAATGATGTATCATTGGTATATAACTCCGGTAAAACTTGCTAAAATGTATAAAACAAGTTCTAGTAAGTGTTGGAAATGCAGAGAAAAAGAGGGTACATTCTATCATATGTGGTGGGAATGTAAGGTTATTAAAAGCTACAGGGAAATTATATGTAATGAATTAAAGAGAATGCTTGAACTAACTTTTTTAAAGAAAAAAACAACCAGAATCTTTTTTATTAAGTGTAACAGAAACAGAAACACCCCCATCGTTCAGCCTGGACACTGAGATCCAGCACCCAGAGCCTTCTGGCAGTTCCCTCATTGCGAGAAGTGAGGTTACAGGGAACCAAACAGAGGGCTTTCTCGGTAGTGGTGCCCACCCTGTGGAACGCCCTCCCTTCAGATGTCAAAGAGATAAAAAACTATCTGACATTCAGAAGACATCTGAAGGGACGTTTTTAATGTGTGACATTTTAGTGTATTTTTGGTCTCTGTGGAAGCCGCCCAGAGTGGCTGGGGAAATCCAGCCAGATGGGCGGGGTACAAATAATAAATTATTATTATTATTATTATTATTATTATTATTATTATTATTTCCTAAAGAATAGAAGAAATTATTTATGTATACCACAACAGCAGCCCAGATCCTGTTAGCCCAAAGATGGAAAGAAGAACAGTTGTCAACAATAGAAGAATGGCAAATAAAATTTATGGAATATGCAGAAATGGCAAAGCTGACAGCAAAACACAGAGACTCTGACAATGAGAAGTTTAAAAAAGAATGGGGAAAAATATTGTATAAGTGCAGAAATATTGTAAACAAGTTGGTACATTGTCAGGGTTCGATTAAACACTTGTAAGCAGTAAGGAACTAGAAAATGTTAAGGAGTAACAATTGGATAAAAATGATAACAAAATGCAGAGAATGAGGTAAGATGTAAAGAACCAGTAGAAGGGGGTGGAAAGAAGCCTTGAGGTTTAAAGAACATCAAAAGAAGGCTTGTAAAATAGTAGGATTCCTTATTAGAAGTTCAAATGTTAGATTGTGGTTTGATTTTTGTATCCTTATTTTATTGTTTACTATCTGTGAAAAACAATAAAAAAATATTTACAAAAAAATTACAAAAAAAAAAAAATTTAAATGTGGCTCTCCAGGCAACCCAGTCACGTGGCAGCTTATAAATAATAGACAGTGTTCTTGAAGCTACCAGCATGAGTTTGACCAAACTGTGGGAGGCACGACTAAACGACTAAACAACAACAACATTATTAAGAAAGCCAAAGAATGGCAGGGATATTTAGATAAGGACCTCTGGTGCCAGACTTAACAAACAGGTAGGTTCCTTTTGTAAAAAAAGAAAAGGGGAAAAGGGTAACATTTTCAATGTATATATCCCTTCCACAGACACTTCTGTGATGATGATGACATAAAAATATTCTGTTCCTCTTCAGTAAAAGAGAGAAAGGGACACCAGATGTATCAAATGTATCTTTTTTGGAGATGCCCTTGATTGGTCACCGATGCTATGTGAAGCGTTCTGATAGGGCAATACTCCAGATATTATTTTAACCCAAGCCTCTATTGGTACATTAGAGGTTTCCTTCCATCTCTGGGCAATAACTAGTCTAGCTGCTGTGAACAGGAAGGAAATTAATTCTTTAGATTCAAGGGTGGAGTGATAATAAAGCAAGTGCTGAATTAGGTGGGATATATTTTTTGGTAATTTTGGAGGTCAGATGAAAAGCTTTTTTGCCAAAAGGTGTGGACCACAGCGAAACCTTGTTCTCCACAGTCTTTCAAACATAATGGTGAGCTTGAAGGCTTGATCTTTGCAAGGCTTGTGGAAGTCCAATGCCACTGAAAGAAAATTTTAAGGGAAATTACCTGGAGGTGATGCCAAGGAATATCAAGTAAATTAAGCCTTCTTAAAACAATTGATAGTCGAACGTGTCCACCTGCTTAATTACTCTATTCTTATTTTGTGGCTACACTGCCTGTGATCAAGCCAGGATTCACAACCTGGAATCATATTACGTTCTTGCAACTGACCACCACCATTCCACCTCTACGGAAGGATGAGCAAGTACTAAGGTAAGCCTGGTGTGTTGAAAAAGCTGGCATCCATTTTTTATGAAAGGCTATGGAAATGTTGTTTCTGTGCGAGAAGGATCCCAAGCGCATTACATCTTTCATATAGTTTTAATAGTTCAGACGGAGTCAGGATGATTTCCAATAAATCATACCTGTGTTCAGGCTCTCATGGCCCCAGGTTGTGTGCTGATTATTAGTTGTAGGCCGGCACCTCAGTATTTTCTCCCTGTCTTCTACTTCTTTGCCTGCTTGACCCCTCTTTCTCTCCACCTCCCCAACAATATAACTGTAAACCCATCACCGTTGCCTGAGGCTGGAAGAGCCTGACAAGCAGTTGTCCTGAAACTGGTATTGGCTATTAAACAGAACAAGGGATAAGCTCTACAAGAGAGCGACACTATTGCTAATCTGCCCTGGGGCATTAACTCTTTGCCTGTGTGCATTATGCTGATCCACTAACAGCACAGAAACCTTGAGCCTGAAACACTCAGCTAAAATTGCCTCTTATGTAAGGCAGCATGAGGTGCTGCTGACATCCCATTAAAGCTTACTTAGTTCATCAAGAAAACTCAGAAATGATTTAACCTGATGGGATGGGATGAGCTTCTAGCCCTAGGAAACCCACAAAGTGTTTGTAGTTATAATTAAGAAATGCACTAGCCCTGCTGTTAACCTAATTGATGCAAAGCCTTGATTGGGCAGTGGTTCGGATTTCCCTAGCTGACTTGAATGCAAGAACCACACATTGTTGTTGCTTTTTGAAAGGAAGAATATAAGGAACACCACCAGATTTTTCTTTTCACTTTCTGCAAAAGCGCACAGGCTTGGCTGCGATGTGAGGGAATGGCTCACCCAAAGAGAATGGCAACAAACAGAAAGCACAGTGGCGTGGCAGCTCTTCATTAAGGGTGGCAAGCATGTGACTCTCTTCGCCTCCTGATTTTAGACTGGAGAATACTGGCTTCAGTGAAAAAGTGAGAATTCTTTCTACCAAAGCACATGGCAATCATTTCTCCACAAATCCTCAGCACTCAAATAATGGGAGGCAAGGTTTTTGTGTGCTGTCTATTCTTTCTAAAATCTATTTTCCTTCCCAGCAACAAAAGAAGGGAAAGCATGTTCACATGCCCCTTGGGAGGAAGTTTCCAGGGTGCCTGGGTGAATCTTCCACCTGTGCCTCTCACTTTCTGGTGATCGTACCACTGTGGGAGCCAAAGGAGTAGCTGGTATTGCTGCATATCCCAGGAAATGGCATTGCAGATCTCAAGACTATTGCAAGCCAACAGGGGTACAGAGGTGGAACCTGTCGATGATATGTAACAGTGCAATCCTAACCCTCTCTAATCAGAGGTAAGTCCCACTGAATTCCACCCTCAAGAGCCCTTTCTCAATGCACTGATAGGAATCCAAGTGGATCCCTGCATTTTATCTCTGTTTGCAGAGAAAGGGGAGGAACCTTCCCAATGAGCAGAGAACCCTTGAGCAGTTTCTCTGTCTATTGCTGAACAGCAGTATTACGCTCTGACAAAACTAGCTCCCCCACCAAGTAATATTTATACAATCTAGTCCTTTCTTCCAAAACTTCATAAGTGTAGGACATTGCATAAACATATGTTTCAAAGAAGTATTATTCTTGTTACATCTTCAATATATTGTTGTAGACAGTCCCTTTCTATACAAACATAACAGAGTTCAAAAAATATTATTTTTTGTTTTATAAGACATAATTTAAAACTCATCAACACCTTTGCTACAGAAGCTCGCACTGTCGAGGTAATATAGGAATCTCCAATTCTTTATTCCATTCATTTCTCAGAGTCTGCATATCAAATTGATTTATTGATACCAATTATCTATTAAAAAATAGTCACCAGTTTTGGGGTCTCAAAGGATTTAACCAATTGTTCTAATATCTCTGGTTTCTTAGATACTGTAAAAGCTGCTGGTCCAAACAGGGTTATTAACAAATGCTTCAATTGCAAATATTGCCATTGGGCCATTTCCAATAAGTGCCATTTATCTTTTAACACAGCATATGCATAGAATTAATCTCATTCATATATCAATTGGTCCAGAGTCAATATACCTGCATACATTTAATCCTTCCATACTACTCCCCCAGTTATTAGAGTAGAGTTACCCCACTGTCAGTTTAGCGTACAGCGGTACCTCGGGTTACATACGCTTCAGGATACAAACTCCGCTAACCCAGAAATAGTACCTCGGGTTAAGAACTTTGCTTCAGGATGAGAACAGAAATCGTGTTCCGGCGGCACGGCAGCAGCAGGAGGCCCCATTAGCTAAAGTGGTGCTTCAGGTTAAGAACAGTTTCAGGTTAAGAACGGACATCTGGAACGAATTAAGTAGGTAATCAGAGGTACCACTGTGTAAGTAAATAAATTTTCGCCTATTAGCATTAATTCTGATTTAGCCCAGTTTACAGAGTATCCAGATATTTTACCAAAGGTATATATTGTTTGCATCAATGCAGCAATACTATTGTGAGGTTTTGAAACAAACAAAAGTATATAATCATGGAATTGTGTCTTGAAAAGTCCACATCAGTTGTGATTCAGAATTCGATATGGCAATAGTGCTATTAACCAAGTTAAGAGATCCCAAGTTAGGGATATTTGTATTTTGCAAAGCAGTTCTGGTGGTGAGTCACAGCTTCATTCAAAGAAAAGTGCAGCTGTGTGAGGACTAGAAAATATTCCAAGCATTCATTTAAAGAATAATGGCATAGTAATCTCACCTGTAAATCTCTGTGCTCATATCCCATTCAATTTATCTTCTATGAACATTCATACAAGTGATAGCCATCCATAATCTTTATCTTTAAATTACTAAACAATTCTTTTTAGAGATTTGGCTCAGTGTGGCTAAATAAATCCACAATTCCTGTAGAAGTACTTTCTATGGGAGATGACACATTTATTGTTTTCTTCTAGTCTTTACTCTTTGGTGAAGGTTAGCCTGGCCCTCTTCTGATGCAGGCCGACAGCTTCTGAAGTATTGTGCCATTCCTTAGCTTGAATATAGAATTCTGACAAAAGTAGGATTCTGTATTATAGCACTTACTTAATAACATAAGGGGAACCCTGCTGGACTGGGTCAGCATTCTCTTCTCAGAGTGGCCAACCAGATGCCTATGGGAAGCCCACAAGCAGGATATGAGTGCCACAATACTCTTCCACTCATGACCTCCAGTAACATTTTGCTATCACAGCTGGTGCTTTGCTTTAGACAGGATAAGTAGCAACCCACAGTAATCCTTAGGTGGAGTTACCTTAGAAGGTGTTGGGACTATGAACATCTAAGATGGATACCTCAGCTGGGTCTGCCACATCCTCAGAAGGTTGGCCAAAGGCTCACATGCATCAGTTCACCACCTCTAGATGTTCCCAGATAGTCAGACTGGACTGATCTCTACCAGTAGTCAGGCCAAGATAATGGAAAGTAAATGCTTCATACACCCAACCTTTTGTATGGCTGCTAAAGTTGTGATGTACTATTCACCCAGCTCTGTTTCATTGGCTTTCTCATTTCTTCCATCCACATTCCTGCTGCAGGTAAAATGAGAGATTTTAGGAAAGTGCATCAGAAAAAATGATCCTGGAAGGCAAAGTGCTGTTGTTGATAACATGCAGAAAGCTTCATAGATTATGAGGCATTCTTTGATTTCTCTGGAAATTTCTTCATAGCAGAACTAATATGGTTACTTTTGTTGGGTGGTTGACAAAAGGACAAAGGCGCAAATATAAGAAGGTGGGGGAATCACTTTGCTACCTAAACTATAAGAGAGAATTGTTAAGCAGAAGTGGCTCGCTGGTTAAAGTAAATGAAGCAGAGAATGCATAATTTTCAGTATGGAGAGATGTACACAATGAGGTCCCTTAATGGAACTGCATTATGACTGGTGCTTTTTAGCTTGTTCATATATTATCTTGAGTTAGAGGTGAGAAGTGGGATGGCCAAGTATAATGATGGCATGAAAAAAATTAGGTGATGAAAATAAAGATGGATAGTGAAGAGCTGTACAGTGGTACCTCAGGTTACATACGCTTCAGGTTACATATGCTTCAGGTTACAGACTCCGTTAACCCAGAAATAGTGCTTCAGGTTAAGAACTTTGCTTCAGGATGAGAACAGAATTTGTGCTCTGGTGGCGCAGCGGCAGCAGGAGGCCCCATTAGCTAAAGTGGTGCTTCAGGTTAAGAACAGTTTCAGGTTAAGAACAGACCTCCGGAACGAATTAAGTACTTAACCCGAGGTACCACTGTAGAAGGATCCCTCCAAATTAGGGAAATGGTCATTAAAATGGCAAATGCTCAGTGGAATGGACAGTGCAAAGACAGCCCAATAATAGTCTGTTGTCCCAAAAACCTGGAGCTGGCCCTGCACATTACTATCTAAACCCTGTAAGATCATTATTATATCCAGAGTCTAAAACAATAAATTGCACCACTGCTTGCTCTCAAGGAAGGAAAACAGCCAGACTCAGAGAGAATGATCTGTACAGTTTTGATGTGTTTGCATGTGTAATCTTCCCACTCTTAGAAAAGTTATATAGGAAAGAATTAATTCAGCATTTATCTTTTACCTCAACTTTATTCAAATGCCTCCAGAGATCAGTTAAACTGCAGGCAGCTTCTTGTATTTCTTTCAGAAGACCCAAGTGCACCCTTAGTGGGCTTCAGTCACAAGGACATCTGAAGATGGATGGAATTGTAACAGGAGTCTAATCCATTTGTCTGCAGTGCAGAGATGATTTGAAGTTGCTTCCCTGATGTAAAGAAAGCTGAGAGACAGACAACTTGGAGGTGAGGCTCGCTGTGTGTTTGAGCACTTTCTGTACACCTGACAGTCATAATGGAATACTGTCTGTGATTTGTGAATATGAGCGAGTGGATTGAACTGTGTGGTGCTTTATTAACTGCACTGCCAATGAAGCATTATCTCATAGACTAATTGCCACAGTATAAAACCCAAGTATGAACTCCTGCTAAAGAGAATCTCCCTTCCTTTGTCCAACACCTGCATAACAGACACTATGCCATCCCAGCTGCAATGCTACTCCTCAGCCATGAAGGAATATGTAGGAGTTGTGCCTATATACATATACGCAATGCTACAGGATATATGCAATACAGTGGTACCTCTGGTTACGAACTTCCGGAGGTCTGTTCTTAACCTGAAACCGTTCTTAACCTGAGGTACCGCTTTAGCTAATGGGGCCTCCCACTGCTACTGCACTGCCAGCACGTGATTTCTGTTCTCATCCTGAAGTAAAGTTCTTAACCGGAGGTACTACTTCTGGGTTAGTGGAGTCTGTAACCTGAAGTGTTTGTAACCAGACGTGTTTGTAACCCGAGGTACCACTGTATATGCAATGTTACAGGATAGGCTTAAAATGCTATCTTTAATTGTTGGAATGCTAACAGTACCTTGTGCTTCTTGAGAAGAAAGAGATGTCCAGTGGTTATCTTTTGCCATCTAAATCCTTAAAAGCAGCCGAGTGGATCAGAAAATGAAAGCATCAGAGGGACCACGATGTGGCTTTAATGACTCATAGTGTTTCACGTGCGAGCCACTCCATACTAGAATTTTTTGACCTTCTCACCACACAGCAACACGTGGAAGCATTTTGTACAGTTCTACCAACAGATGTTGACACACCAAGGCTCAGGCCTTACTACTAGTATAGAGTAGCCAGTTGTGTTCTTGCTCCAATGCTGGAACAATATTACTCTGTGGAGTCAGATTATGCATGGGGAATTGGTTAGGTCCAGTAGACCAGCTGGTCTGTGGTGCGCTTTTGGCTGAGCCAGGTCTTTACCAGCCCCACACAAGTCAAGTGCAGGGCAGTGGGTGTGTCTTGGCTGATATGGCCTGGTGGGCCTAATTAAGGGACCAGCCAGAGGTCTTCAACCCTTGAAGTAGACATTCTGAAAATGCACTGATGCTACCAAAAGCAGCAAGTCCATGTGGAATTCTCTGCTCCACACCCCTAACCTCTTGGGAGAAGTGTCTTCCTTAACCTCCTTATGTTGTGCACAATGACTCTCATGAGGGATGTTCAGGGATGATGCAAACTATGGCCCAAAACATCTGGAAAGCACCAAGTTGGGAAAGGCTGGTGTAGAGCATCTCCACATCCCTGTAGTGCAGGGAAAGGGAAAGAGTGTCATCATGTCAAGCAAGATTGATTTATTGACTTAAATCATTGCCATACTGATTTATAGACATTCTTTTAAACCCCTCAAAGTGGTTTACAACCTAAAGCATCGAACAGAACACTACAAAATATCAAAATAAAAGATGATAGATGAAGGTCAAATACAAAACACACATTTAAAGCAGCATAATTAACAGGAAAACAAAATGTTCCCTTAAACATTGCAGATCCCAAAATACCACAAAACAACATCTTTAACAGCTAAATAAAACAACTGAAATAGAAGCTGCATCCATGCTTCCCTCTCCCCCAGAATAACTTCTCCCAAACACATCCTTTGCAATTTCCCACACATGAGCCTCACTCTCAAGTATTCCCACCAACCAGACAGACAGCACAGCTAATCTGCAGCCAGCCATTTGTCGCAAAGGGGACGTCTGGTTTTCCAAAAATACCTGGCATAATTTTCGACTCACACATCCTCCCGCCTCCATTTAGGGGAAAACAGCAACACAACTGCTCCTTTCCCACATCTCCCATTCATGCAGGGCCTTACTCTGTATCTGTTCAGTCACAGAATCACAGTTGGAAGGGACTACAAGGTTCATCTAGTTCAACCCCTTGTGATGCAGGAATCTTTTGCCCGATGTGGGGCTTGAACTCACGACTCTGAGATTAAGAGCCTCATCCTCTACCAACTGAGCTACCCCAGCCCTCTCACAAAGAGTGATATTCAAAAGACTTTGAAAGTCATGAAAACATTACAACCCAGACTCTCACTCAGGGCAGCCAAAAACACAATTCCAGTTACTACCCAATAATGCACCACACACTTTCTCCCACTGGCTAATACATTCAGCAGTACAAATTTAAGATGGGTAGTGCCCTTGTGGTGACTTCAGTCACACCACTTCCTAGTCTGTGGGCTGGGGTGCAAATTTCTTAGCTGCAGCAATTTCCACTCTCCTCTTCCTCCTCCTCCAGAGGCAGCAAGAGCACCCCAGGGTTGTAGGACAACGAGGAGCAAGGTGGGCAAAGAGATGGAATGGCATCTCCCCTGCCCCCAGGTTCTCCCCCCAGCAACAGGCAAAAAGTATAAGAGGTCAGTCGATGTGCCTGCTGTGCATCACATTAGGGGAACGCTAAACTCCAATGCTACTGTTTTTTGTATCAGCCGTGAGGTTTCCTTCTTTGTTCGTAATTGCCTAGTTTATGTTTTATTGAGGCTTCCAAATGATTTTCCAACAACATAGCAAGAACAAGAATACCCTTTTACAGCACGTTCCCATATCTATATCCGTTCTCCCTCCTGCCTTTGCCTCAGACTGCCCTGTTTTTGAAAATTATATAAATACTTAACAAGGGATTAAAATAATCCCTCCCCAGAAAAAAAGGCGGGAGGGAAAGGGGAGAACCAAGAATAGCTGCTTCTCTTTTCTATTAGTATACGCGTCTTAAGCAGTTTCCCAACGTTTTTGTACTTTTTAAAATTTAGGGAAGCATACATGGTCTTCTCTCCCCCCCCCACTCCCCCATTTTATCCTTAAAACAACTCTGTGAGGTAGGTTAGGCTGAGAAAAATGTCTATTCCAAGGTGAAATTCATGACCAAGTGAAGGTTGGAACTTGGTTCTCTCCAGTCCTACTTCAACACTCTAAACATTGTGTCACAGGGGCCACTTCCACTCTTCCTCCAATGAGTTTCGTTGCATCTACAAAGTGGGGTGTTTTGCTTAGTTTGAGACATAATAGTTTAGCTTGAAAACAACAAAAAAGAAAAGAAAAGAAAAATTGCTTGCTGCACTGAAATGAGATTGAGTGTTTTCTCACATTATTAGCACGCCACTAGATGTATGCAGTGATAAGTGTCAATCTGCCACTTATCCTGGTACTTTTCACATATCCCTAGGTTTATTAAGAGACATGCTGACTGCACATCGACATTGCTTAAGTCAACTTATTTTGCCAGAACCAACTTTAGTGAAGCATTCTTTCTAACGTGCATTAAGGCTGCCTCTTGGAGCAAACTATTTTGTAGAATAGCCTGGTCAGTGCCAGAGATTTCAAATATTAAGTATAAATAAAGATTTGAATAACCCACAAATCATTAACCGGCTCAATTTTCAGTTGGGGATAATTAATCCAGAATCACTTTGCTGGGGCTTTGCTGCTCTGTGTTCATTCCTCCCTTCTCCTTAAAAACCATAAACAAAAAACAAGGCTTATTGTGTATTTTCCTTTCATCTCCTCTTGGAGAACTCTTAATGCCTATGTTTCTCCCACTGTCATTAGATCAGCTGGGTACACAGGGTTTCAAGAGACGGGGAAGAGGTCACTTGCAGGATGAAGGACTTTGTTGGTAAGTTTTAATGGGCTCCTAAAATATGTCATTTGCCATATGTTGGGGGAGGGGGGAGGAAGGAGGTATCTTATCTTGTTTTCTGGGCCAATCCAATGTGAGTCTGTGGGAAGTTGCTCATCCCTGGTTGGCACAATACAGAGGGGCAGAAATATTTGTATTAGAGGGTGGTGTCTAATTCCCCCATATGATCAGTGCACAGATTTCCAATTTTATAATGGACTTTTCTCCCACTCCTTGTCCCACACTGTCCCCCAAACCACTCTCAGAACAGATTTGGAGAGCATACAGTGGGTGGGGGAAGGCAGGAAGTCCCGTTGTGCAAGTGGAAATCCTTGTACATAGTGTTTAGTGTCTTGGGTACAAGCCAAACTTTCAAAGGATAAAATTTTGATGTGGCCAGAGGTAGCTTGTATGATAAACAAAATGAAGGTAATTCTGGGTATTGTGTTAGCATTGAGGAATTTCTTCATATTAATATTAATAAGGGCACTTGTATGCAGTGGGAATAAAAGTCTAAATCTGTGCCCTCAAGTTAAAGCTGAGTTTCCAACCTGCACACAATCGCTTTCTCCTATCAGAAATAATATCTATCTACAATGTACCCCTCTCTGTGGTGATCTAATTAGAACGCTAACTGATGTAGCATTCTGACAAAGCCAACAGTAGGAATGAAGATTTAGTTGAATGGACAAATTAGCTTTGGATTTTCCTGCAGTCATAAAAGCTTTTATTGTAATTTTCCATTTCTGCTCCTGGCATATTTGCATTTTGCTTAACAATTTATCTTCCGTCATTTGTCAGATATTATCAATCTCTTGTTAATAAGTTAAGACAGCTCACATTAAGTCTTCTTAATATGCGCGTGTGCTCATTGTCTTAAATAGGCTTCCTTAGGCTCTAGCTGTGCAGCAAACCCATCTCCTGCTGCTTCTACTAGCAAGAGGTCAGCCATCAAGGATGGGCATAAATCTCCCATGTGTGGAGCATTAGCAGGAGGGCTTGGGTTTGACATCATGACCTCTCAAACTCTGTGTGAGCTACAGAAATGGCACAAGCCCTGTATGCTAGCATAAGGAGCGCAAGGTGGTTGGCATCCCTCTGTCTCAAGAGACAATGGAAGAGTGCGCCATCGGGGGGGGGGGTAATGTCAAACTGCTGGAGAGCTGCAGGACAAAGCTACAAGGACAACATGGACAAAATGGGGAAAAAAGATATTCCTCAAAGGGCATTGGTAGAATTGGAAGACATCTTCTATACGGCATCAGCTAGCTTGCTTCATTGTGCCTCTTAAAGCCACTTTCCCTGGTATTCATTACAATTCTATGCCAACTCCTGAGACTGGAGAGAAGGCAATACTGCTGTGCACTCTGAGAACAGCCCAGCAGCAGGGGCACTATATCCACCCAGGAACAGACTTTTTATTGATTTATTGAGTCTCAGCTCATACTTCCTAAGATGGTCAATTTTGCTGCTGCCTCTGCATCTATTATTCCTTCCTGGCTAGCATGTGCTTTTCCAAGAAAAGGTAATGGTGATTGCTCATGCGTTTCCTATTCTCTAAATCAGGGGGACTTTTCTGAGCCCTTCTGGTCATCCTTCCAAGGGCTAGTGATGGGCAGGGCCAGAACCAAAAGTGGGCAGAGCTTTCAATGTAAATTGCCCCTTTGTAAAGAAGGCTACTTTTTACATATACACACCCCTCTCTGGTCTCCATCCAGACAAGCAAAAGGCATTATCAGAGTTCAAGGACATATGAGGTGCAAAGCAGCAGCAGAGCAGGGTGGTTGCCACTGAGCTGCCTTGGCCTATCCTGGCTGTTCCTCTGCAGCTCACTTGGACCACTTGCTCACCTCTCTGGGTCACCTGCCTGCTGTTCTATTGTCATGAAGCAGCTCACCTATCAGTGGCCATGTGAAACCGCAGCATGACAACAGTCTCGCACCTTTTTTATATAGTAAGAAAAAAGAAAGCAAATTCCCACAAGGCTTCCTTAGAACAACTAAAAACAAATTCCACAAGGCTTCAACTACAACAGGGGATCTGATTACTATTCAGAGATGGCTCACTGCAACTGTAGGTATGCCTTCAGCAAAGGAAGTCCTGGATCTTTTTCAGTTAGCCCAAGGCAAGGCTTCACCAAAGGAACAGACAGACCATCCTGCAAACTCCCTAAGGAACATCCAGCGAGTTCTTCTTCAAAACCTTGTCTGCATCTGCAGCTCATTGTGTCCAGTGTTCTTATTTAATTACCTTCCAATTTTTCTCCTCCCTTTTTATAAACCCTCTTTCTCTCCTTATGCAAGAACATTCTATTCCCTGTTATTGCCAAAATTATACAATGGCCTCATGGCACTTTGTTGTTAGCTGCTCCCCTCATGGTATGATACCTGCATAAAGTGTCTTTGTATGTGACTGGATGAAAAAGGAAGTCCGTCCCCCCAACTCCTAGAGCAAAACTAATATCATAGAATCATAGTATTTGAAGGGACTATGGTGGTAATCTAGGGGGTCATTCTCCATGCAATGCAGGAATCTTTTTGCTTAAACCCATGATCCTGAGATTAAGAGTCTCATGCTCTACTGACTGAGCCATCTAAGCATATATTTACTTTATGTTCCTCATATCTCTGACCATTCAGCATGAATATCCCCAACATTGTTCATCTGATCTCTCCCTCCATCTTCCCTTTGCTGCTTCCAAATTGTGCATAGCATACTGTGGCATAGTCTACTGTATAATCATAAAAAAAATTCCCCTAGAAATGTTTCAGCTCCAAGAGCCTTCTGGAGGTTCCCTCATTGCGAGATGTGAGGTTGCAGGGAACCAGGCAGAGGGAATTTTCAGTAGTGGTACCTGCCTTGAGGAACGCTTTTCCATCAGATGTCAAGGAAATAAACAACTATCTGATTTTTAAAAGACACTGGAAGGCAGTTCTGTATGGGGAGGTTTTTAATGTTTGAGGGTTTTTTGTGTTTTAATACTTTGTTGGAAGCCAGCCAGAGTGGTTGAGGTAAGATACAGCCATTTCTGTATCTTAAAACATGCACTACATTCTTTTCTGTGTAGTTCAGCACCACTACAGCTTTCATCTTTAGCTTTGTTACTTATCTTTAGGTGAAAATGTTTGTCAGAACTAGGCCTTTGGCTGATTAAAGAATCTATGGCTTTTTAAAATATGTTTGGGAGGGGGGGTTATTGGTTTGTTTTTGTTTCATTGTGTATTTTGTGTTCTCATTTTGTACTTTTATGTTGTGAATGGCCTGGTGATCTTTGGCTGGTGGGTGGTAAACAAATTTAAATCATCATCATCATCATCATCATCATCATCTGATTACCTGATGATGTCAAGACAGCCATTGCTCTAACTCTGAATGATGAGGGAAGAAGAAAATCCAGGAAAATGTTCAGGCACTTAAATCAATTCTTTCTGTCTCATCATATAGGGCTGGTGTTTTCATTGCCTGCCAGTCCACAATCATCCAGCTCAAATGACCAAGTCTGTTCCTGAACGGAAGGGAATTAATTTATTAATGGTTGATTTTTTTAAAACAAACAAACCCGTTTGCAGAAAAATGCACCCTACAGTAAAACTGCTTATTCAATAGTAGTTCCATTGACTGCTGAAATGCCACAAGGGAGTGGATTTATGGACTCCAACAAACCATCCAACAAAGACTAGTTCAATACTGGAATATTGAAAAACCAGTTTCTAAGAAAGACCAGTTTCCAAGACCAGTTTTTAAGAAAGACCTGTAACCACGCAGAGATTCTATTGACAAATACTGTACTTAAGCTCAGGAATCGTTAACTGATTGATCTTCAAGTCCGATACAGTATCTGCTATGTTTCTTGAAGAACCTTTGAACAAGAAAGAAACAAGACAGCCCATCCAACAGAAAAATAATAATCTATGGAGATCCTGCATCAGAAAAGAAGCTCACCAAGCTACAGAGGTTTTAAATTTTGCCAGTGACTGTAATGGGTGGGGCATGGTTTCATTCATTCTTCTGAAATATGGTAACCAGTCCTTAAATTCACTATGTTAACAAATACATTCTTCCAATCTGAAGTGAAACATCTCAACAAAAGCTGCAGCACTCATTTTTAGTAGGGATTTGAGCTTTAAGTTAGCAAAAGTTTTAAAAATATCTGACACAGAAGCCAGACTTATGTCTAACGCAAGCAGTTTTCAGCTGACAAACTCTGAACTTCTGTGACCCTAAAAACCTGAAAGTGATGATGCCCTGGCTCCCTCGAGTCAACTCACTAAATTAACTGTGTTTTGGGGACCAACCAGGCTTGAGCAGACGCCAGATACTGTCATGCTTGGTAATGCAATATGATTAAACATCAAAGCTGTTCATTCTGCTTGTTGTGATCAAAAAGAGTTTTAGTTCCTGCCAAGGGCCCAAAACAAGTTGTTTAACAATAACAGAAATCTGAAGAGAAAACAACAGGACAACAACATGATAATCCTAGTGCACAACTCTTCAGTGTTAAAAGGAATTCTGCTTCATTAATATTATTTTAAAACATGTTATTCAGGAGTTTACAATTTCATGGCTGTTTCGATAAACTTAGTGGATGAGCTAGTCCACACATGACTCCTGCCCTCCAACACAATTATTTATTCATATTTTGTTTTATCATTACTGGAACAGTTATAGACCAGTAAGCATTTAGCAGTACCATGCCAATGTACAAAATTAAAACAAAATACAATTTAAGATATAAAAGGCAGTTCTCATACAGTCAACAAATACTATAAACGAATACTATAAAATACCACAGTGACTAAGATATAAGGCAAACAGAAATTGACTTGAATCTTTCAGATGTTCCTTCATTTCTGTGAAGAACAGAGCAATATCTGCCAACTTCCCACTGCACTCCTCCACCATACTCCACAGCATTGTGAAGACTTCCCCCTCACAATTCCCAAGAGCAGATATTTCTGTGGGAGGAATAGGATACAAAAGGGAAGGAGGCAGCAAAGCTCAATTCTGTTCCTTGACTTCTGCTCTATTTGCAGAATAAAAGTTAGGATCTAAACCATAGCACTCTCCTTTCCGAAAATGGACAAGAGAAACTGGATGAATGCCCCTACGGCCCTCGAAACATAGCACATAGTACTGTGATAAATTTATAGGGCTAATAGCTTTCACACAAAGATTTTGAAACTCCAGTGAAACTCCAGTGAAAGGGGAAGTAGGTGGCTGGAAAAAATAGGTTGTAAACACACACACAGAAAACAGTGCACAAAGTAAAGGTAAGCATTAATTACTTCTGTAGATTGCATTAATAGCTTTCATTCTACATATACCAGACTGGGTTTACATTTCCAAATTCAACATGGGACATTGAATTAAATGTATGGGTTTGATTCCTGGCTGGATAATTTACATACGCTGATAGGTCTTTTTGTGCACTGCATCATTTACAGACATACATCTTTTTTAATTGACCCAAATATTTCCCCCTTTTTTATAACAGCTGACTAAGCTATGTGCCCAGCCTGTTTTAGCACCTCTTTAAAATTAGAAGTGCACACAATTTCTATGTTCACATTTATGTAGATAGAATGAGGAACTTATTGGGAAGAACATTCCCCCACAGACCAAGTTATGTCATAGTTTGTTATTTAAACTAGAGTAGCTTTTGCACTCCAGTTCTCTCTGAAAATAAAGGGTGAATGAGCCTTGAGAGGCAACCATGCAATTTAGATAACTTGGGACAGAGCTAAAAAGAAATCGAAGAGTGTTAAAAACTAGCATGTCAAGGAAGGGAGGAAGAAGTTAAAAGTGGAAGATTGAGCAGGCTGCAAGCACTGTGAGACGGATTCTCCACATCGGGGTCTATACATGTGGTCATCCAACTCATGCAATTCTTCTTCTTTCATAAAAACATCACACAAATCAGGCTTTTGTGTGTCCTCCCCATGGACCACTTGAAGGTTTCTGAGCCTTGGCAGACCACTTTTCTGTCTGGCAGAGCAATTGCGTAGATGCTGTATGATTTCTAAAGCTTCTTTTGTTTCTTATATTGCATTTTTTAACAATGTATTTTATTAGTTTGAAAACATACAGCTAACTAACTACATATACAATATACTAAACGAAAAACATACAAAGCTACAACCAAGAGCCTTCCTCAAGCCTCATACAACCAATCACTAAGGTAAAAATTGTGTTGAGTCTCTTTTCTTTCCCACCTTGCACCTACAGCAGTTCAGTAGCTGCATGATTGATAGGATAGGGCACACATCCGCACAAATAGTGGTGCCCCCCCCCAGGTAAGTGTCTGAACTTATTTATAGTCATAAAAAACTTTACTTGTTAATATTCCAGGGGCCTCAGGACAGAGCTATAGGGAAATCATTGAAGAGACAGGAAACTCTTGCTTCCCTTTATTTCAGTACCCATGTAGTGAGGTCTATCATTGCTAAGTACAGTTCATTCAGAGATTTCACAAACTTTGAAATAATATTAATTAAGAAGCTCCTTAAAGGAAGTCTGAGTCAGTTATATAAAATTCTAGAAGATCTAGTTAATATATTCTTATCAGCATAAATAGGAAGATGTGCTGCTTACAATTATCTCACGAGGGAAATGGAATGGTATGTTGAAGCACAGTCTGCATGAATCTCAAATAAAAAGTTTAAGTGAATGTTCAGGTGGTATTTAACAGCACAGAGACTGAGTTGAATATCTACCAATATGACAGGAAAATGCTGAAGATGCAGTGTAGATTATTCTAATTTGTTCCATACTTTTGGGACTTGCTCCCAAATTAAAAACTATCAGACTTCAATATCAAATGAGATTAAAAATATTAGTGGTTATGAGTTACCTATGAGTAGCTTAATAAATGTCCTAGGATATCTGAAAGATGCAATACTTCCAGATGATTAAACGTTTAATGACTATACCTTTTATTGGCAGTGTTCCGGTTAGCTGTTGATTATAAATGGCAGGGGGAAAAAATATTAATCTACCCTTAGGAATATTGAAGAATAAGTATTTAAGGATACCAATTTTCGAATATGGCCAAACTTACCAATATGATAAGAGCAAGAGAAGGAAACTAATGAAGTTACTTGATTATACAGAAATGTAGCTTGTTTATTCACTCCTGCAACAAAAAGGTACAGGATGCAATTATGTCACATGCTTTGCAAGAAAGGATCAGATCATTAAACGGTTTTCCTCCCTATTTGCTCCCAACTTTAGGGAGTATAAAAGAACAATCTAAATGCTTATTATGAGTTGTCTTAGTATTATACTTATGAGTTATACTTATGAGTTTTCAGTATTATACTTATTTACCTTATCCTCTTTTCATTTTGTATGTATTGTCTTGCACCACCCCAATCTCTGAGCGTTGTGAGCTTCAAGGGGTTTCAATTTTTTTATAACATATTTATTAAGATTTTCAAAAAATTACAAAACAAAAAGAAAAAAGAAAAATACAAAATAAAAATGGTTAAAAACAATTCAATCTTTCCGTCACATATTTTTCATTTGCTTATTTCCCGGACCTCCTCCCGTCTCCCTTTTCTGTATTCCAGTTCAGATTGTTAGTTCAGCAAATCCCTCCCCTCTTTATTCATCTTAGACTTCAATTTTAAAATATTGTGACTTTAAATTTTTACCTATTAATAACCATTTTCTCTTATTCCCTTATAACATTACAGCTAAAGACCACTTAGTTTCTATCCAACATTGTACTAACATTCATTAATTTTACAATATTTCTGTAGATAATCTTTAAACTTCTTCCAATCTTCTTCCACCAACTCTTCTCCCTGGTCTCGGATTCTGCCAGTCATTTCTGCCAATTCCATATGGTCCATCACCTTCATCTGCCATTCTTCCAAAGTGGGTAGATCTTGTGTCTTCCAATACTTTGCAATAAGTATTCTTGCTGCTGTTGTAGCGTACATAAAGAAAGTTCTATCCTTCTTTGGCACCAATTGGCTGACAATGCCCAGGAGAAAGGCCTCTGGTTTCTTCAGGAAGGTATATTTAAATACCTTTTTCATTTCATTATATATCATCTCCCAGAAAGCCTTAATCCTTGGGCACGTCCACCAAAGGTGAAAGAATGTACCTTCAGTTTCTTTACATTTTCAACATTTATTATCGGGCAAATGACAGTTTTTTGCAAGCTTGACTGGTGTCATGTACCACCTGTATATCATTTTCATAATATTCTCTCTTAGGGCATTATATGCCGTAAATTTCATACCTGTGGTCGAGCTTCAAGGGGTTTCAGGCACTTATCCAGAGTTTGTATTTCCTTTTGGAAATGAGGCATAGCAGAGACTGTGGTGTCTTAATGATACATGGTTTATTTATACATATATACAACCTGAGCCTACGTGGAGGGAATTCACAGTATTAACATCCCCAAAGGGTCTGGTTTCTCCTATAGCCACAGACTTGGACAGAAATTAAACATCATGCTCTGACTGTCTCCCGTTTGCTGCTTTTTCTCTAGCTCAAATCACAGCCCCAGAACTCTACTTCACGCTCTGGAGTTGTCCTCCTAACTGTGACCCCCCTTTCCTTTGTTCTCTTAATGGCCCATCACCCAGGCAATCACCTTATGAAGAATTTAGCCTGGCTTATGTTTTAACACTTACTAGATCCAGGGATCAGAGGGGTCTCACATATAGCCTGCTTCCTACCTCCCACCCTGCAAACTCATAACGGTAAGATAAATAAGAGTTTCTATGACTAATTATTAATTATGAATAATGCATTATTTACTGCATCAAATACATTCACCTTCCTTTTCTATATAGATATATTTTTGTGTGGACATTTTTATGTGATTTTTGAAAGGGAAGAAACCAATAAAAACAATCATAAAAATAAAACAAATACTGAAACATCATTTGAACAAGATTTTCTTTTTGTTAGAAGTAGTTCTGATGTCAGCATCAGCCCAATTCAGGCAGTATAGGAATGTGGAAAACAGAGCACAGGCCCAGAAGTAAGCATGCTGCTTCTGCTCCCCAATAGGTTGGAAGGTGGCTGCAACCAGAGACCTGATTTTTCCGGGGTCATATATTGTCCAGGAAGCCAACAGGATTCTAAGTAGGCTCCCTACTATACAAAGTCAACACATTCAACACATTGAGGGCAATGGTTGCAGGGGGGTCAGCCCGCCATGCTTGTCCCAGCTCCCATGTTGTGTCTCTAGATTACTAATACTTACATTGGGCCATTGTTAACCATAGAATTATTCTGAAGTCACAACTGCTGTTAATCCACATGTTTAGTAAAACCATTCATATCTATGTACGGGCGATAAATTAGGCTTAGATGCTTGCTGAATATCTTGTTAGAGAGTGTTTTCAATGGTTTGCCTGTCCACCACAGGCTGCAATCACGTGGCAGTTTATTATGTTTTCATTACTTTCCCCTAACTTTTAAGTTGCACATTATATTTGAGCTTTCACGTGATGTAAGATCCACTTCGGGAACTATAGTTTAGTGTTCATTTCATATATTCTAGGGGTGGGGTGGGGGGGTGGAAATCTGTTTGTAAATAGTATAGAAATGAGTGCTAAATCTGTGCTATATTCCACTATAGCTTTGCTATATCTATATTTTGCTATAGTTCCAGAAGTGGTGTTTGTTTTTTTTTTTACATACAATGGTACCTTGGGTTACAGATGCTTCAGGTTACAGACACTTCAGGTTACAGACTCTGCTAACCCAGAAATAGTACCTTGAGTTAAGAACTTTGCTTAAGGATGAGAACAGAAATCGCATGGTGGCGGTGTGGCGGCAGCAGGAGTCCCCATTAGCTAAAGTGGTACCTCAGATTAAGAACAGTTTCAGGTTAAGAACGGACCTCCAAAACAAATTAAGTTCTTAACCCGAGGTACCACTGTAATTTGAAAGCCCAAATATAATGAGGAAATTAACTTTTTGGGAAACATTGTGAAAATGGAATAAACTGCCATGTGAATGCAACTTAAAGTTCACTCTGTTCCTCTTCTTACCTTCAGATGGTAGCCAGCAGCAAAAATATTCCAAAAGGGAGGATATTAAGCAAGCATGCATTGATGATGAATGCCTCCTGTTATCCCAACAGAGTTATCATTCATTTGATTTAAGCTAGCTTCAGTGGCATCTTCTTGCCCTTGAGGATTTCTTCACTTTTTCTTTCAGAGCTCTGTGTGCTTTGTTGAATTTCTGTCTACAGCTGTGTAATGACAACATACCAAACTGGAGTCATGGCATATTGCAGTGAACGACATGTTATTAGATCATATTATCAAAAGGCGTCCATAATCGTCTTTGATGTTGCTACCAACGTTATCCATCTCCATCTAAGTGAAATTGGAAGCTGGGATATTTCTGATCTGTTTCAGGTGGTAATTGCCAAAGGTAGTTTCAGTCTTTGTATGGTAAATAATCCCTTGCACATAATCCCTTCTACCATGCAGATAATGTCATCAACAACAGGGGCAATGCCTGAAAGGGTCAGATACATGCAGATGCTCAATTTGTACAATTCTTCCACATCAAAAATATGATGGAGATCAAGTAAAAGGAGGGGTCCACATAATTTCATTCATTCAACCAATTTATTTGCAACCAAATTTTCTCTCCAAAGGAAACATCATACAACAAATACATATTTTTTTTTGGAAAATAAACAACATGTAGTGGGGCCGCTAGGGGTGCCTTGGAAGATGGCCGACAATACCATCTTTCTGGCTCGCACGAGGTAATTTAGAGGCTGATTATGGGGAGTATATCAGCCTCCCTCATCTCCCCAGGGGGTAGGAAGACGCTGCCTCGCCTGCGGTTGCCCATAAATCACCCCCGAGTTCGAAAGAAGGAGGGGTGGGGGCACTGGGCGGAAAGCTCTCGAGCGAGCTTCGGAGCTCCTGGACGCTGCTTTCAAGAGCGAAACTAGTTGCATTGCTTAAAAGGAAAAAAATTGGAGAAAAGTAAATGCACATGTTTCGAAGTCAGGGGTGTATTATCTGCTAAATAAATCTACCACTGAGAAGATAAGAGTGATGGGACGGAATGAAGAGAAGACTCATCAAAGAATCACAGCCATGTCGGTATGTTGAATGGAATGGAAAGGGAGGGGGGACTTTCTTTCTTTTTCATTATGATTTACCTAATAACCCCCCCCCCCCAGAAGAACCGTCACAATGACTGATAGCAAGTGAGACTGGAAAAGAAACTGTGTGGAAACAAAAATACTAACAAAAGGTTTTATTTTGTGAAAGATCTGGAAAGAAGAGAGGCTTTCTTGTGGCATAGTTATTACAGTGATCCGCCATTATGAGACAAACCTTGTTGCGAGACCTACAGTCATAGAATCATAGAATCATAGAATCATAGAGTTGGAAGAGACCACAAGGGCCATCGAGTCCAACCCCCTGCCAAGCAGGAAACACCGTCAGAGCACTCCTGACATATGCTTAAAGACCTCCAAAGAAGGAGACTCCACCACACTCCTTGGCAGCAAATTCCACTGTCGAACAGCTCTTACTGTCAGAAAGTTCTTCCTAATGTTTAGGTGGAATCTTCTTTCTTGTAGTTTGGATCCATTGCTCAGTGTCCGCTTCTCTGGAGCAGCAGAAAACAACCTTTCTCCCTCCTCTATATGACATCCTTTTATATATTTGAACATGGCTATCATATCACCCCTTAACCTCCTCTTCTCCAGGCTAAACATGCCCAGCTCCCTTAACCGTTCCTCATAAGGCATCGTTTCCAGGCCTTTGACCATTTTGGTTGCCCTCCTCTGGACACGTTCCAGTTTGTCAGTGTCCTTCTTGAATTGTGGTGCCCAGAACTGGACACAGTATTCCAGGTGAGGTCTGACCAGAGCAGAATACAGTGGCACTATTACTTCCCTTGATCTAGATGCTATACTCCTATTGATGCAGCCCAGAATTGCATTGGCTTTTTTAGCTGCCGCGTCACATTGTTGGCTCATATCAAGTTTGTGGTCAACCAAGACTCCTAGATCCTTTTCACATGTACTGCTCTCAAGCCAGGTGTCACCCATCTTGTAGGGTGAGCCACTGCTCGGTTATCAGGTTTGGATCGTAAATTTGAAAGGGCAATAACCCTTCTGGAAAGGCTGATTTATGTGCAACGGGTCTGGGAAAATTAAGGAGCGGACGCCTAGACTGTATTTCATCTGAATTGACTAAAATGGCAACGGCCGCTTGAACAGGACTTTTGGATTTTTGGATCTGCGTTGAGATGAATTGCGGGAGAGCATTACAAAGTTCACACAGGAATATAAACAACGTTGTTCCTTTCAACTCACTTGTGGAAACAACTCGGAGGTTATTAAGAAGAAAAAAAGATACAACAAGGAGATGGGAAGATGGGACTTGCGAATACCAAAGCAGCAGAAATAGAAGACGATTGGACCCCTACCAAACTCGAAGCATGGGTACCCCCCACAAAAATTTAAAATTCGGTTAAATATTTGGATTTTGTGATATGTATTGGCGTAATTTGGAATAATTAATATGATATGATTGGTTTGTTAAATGGAAGTTAAATAAAAATTATTTTGGGGGGGAAAAGAAAATAAACAAGACGTAAAATTATCTTATTTCATATTTTATATGCAAAAAACTTCACTAAGCACAAAAGGTTGCAGGAGCTTCTTCTCAAATGCAGCCCTTGCCCTTCTGCAGCCTTACTGGCAACTTCTGACAGAGTATGCATGAGCCCATATTTTCTCTCTCATTTTGATTTATTAAAAATATTACCATTGCCTTTACTTCTCTTCAGAGAGCCCTATTTAGCCTATTATTTTATTTCATATTTATTTATATCCCACTTTTCCTCCAAGGAGTTTAAGGTGGCACATATGCTTCTCCTGCTCCCCATGTTATCCTCACAACAACCCTGTGTGGTAGGTTAGTCTGAGAGGCAGTGAATGGCACAAGTTCTCCCAGGTCATAGTCTAGCACCCTAACCATGGCCCCTCTATACAACTCTCAATAGGATTCAGGAATACAGCTTTTTCCTCAGCTGAACACTCCACCCTAACCTAAACAAAGAAGTCACTATACGTAGCGGAAAGCATCTTCTCCATAAATACATGTACACACTAGTCAAATAAATGCTGTGGAGTTGTCTGTAATGTGCATTATTGCAGGGGTCAGCAAACGTTTTCAGCAGGGGGCCAGTCCACTGCCACTCAGACCTTGTGAGGGCCAGACTATTTTTTTTTTAATGAACGAATTCCTCGGCCCCACAAATAACCCAGAGATACATTTTAAATAAAGGCACACATTCTACTCACGTAAAAAGAAATAATATAGAGATGCATTTTAAATAAAAGGACATATTCTATTCATGTAAAAACATGCTGATTCCCAGACCGTCCGTGGGCCGGACTGAGAAGGCGATTGGGCCGGATCTGGCCCCTGGACCTTAGTTTGCTTATTCATGCATTATTGTGTCTTCCAGGTGCTGAGAAATTATACTACAGTGCACCAAAAGCAGCATTGAGATGAAAACTGACTTCTGATTATCTATCTCCTTATAAAGAAATACTAGGTTTAAAGCCACCATAAAAGGTTAGCCTTTCTGGAGAAGAAATTAATGGCTAACCAAGGGAGGATGGATTGAATTATTTCTCTGATCACTGAGGTCCAGAATGCTCCGTAGGTGGTAATATTTCAGAAACCAACTCCATCGTACTTTCAACCAGTTTCCATTTATCTCTTAAGTGAAAGGCCTTCAAACATCTTGTAAAATTCCAAAGGTACAAAAGCAAGTATGTTTTTATTTGACTATGATTCTGCAGGATTCTGTTACATAAACTTTCAATAGTTGCTCAGCTTCTCCATAGCTTATTATACCACAATTGTCCCAGAATTAGTCAGTCTGGCAAACAGCTATGCTTGTGTTGATATAAGTGTGTATTGGATTGCAGCCTTAATACCTGTTCGTGGTTTTATTTGGGTTTAATGCCTGAAGAATGACTGTGATTCATATTTACTATTTTCAGGGTTGATTTTTAAACTGTTGTCACCTGTCCTGGGACCTGCTGGTGAAGGGCAGATAAGAAAATATCATCATCATTGTTGTTGTTGTTCAAAAATATGGTTCGTGTGCTGGCTAAATTAATAATAATAATAATAATAATAATAATAATAATAATAATAATAATAATTTATACCCCACCCATCTGGCTGGGCTTCCCTAGCCACTCTGGGCGGCTTCCCAAAAAAATATTTAAAAACTGTAATACATCAAACATTAAAAGCTTCCCTAAACATAAAAATAAGAAAAAGAGCACCAAGACAGTGAAATTTAAAACACTAATCCTAGTTCCTTGTTTCACAGAGTGTCAGAGAAAACAGTAAAATAAATTTGTCCCACAAAGGAAAAGGACAATTTTGTCATTTTCTACTTCTACTTTTTATTAAGATAGTGACTAAAAAGAGAAGCAGGCAGCAGAATCACAAAGGGAAAATATATGGATAGAAATATGGTGAGATGAAAATGCCACTCTGGGATAACTACAATAGTTCTTGTTTGTGTTTTCCCATTATAAGTACTTATCATCGTAAAATGAGTTCCTGATTGTTACCTGGTCAGTTTAAAACTTGCAATGTGAACATGCCTAAGGAGACTTTGTCTGCTTTTTTGATACTGAATGGGTGGTTGGAACATTGCTGTCAACACTGCAGACATTTGCAGAAAAAGAACCCATTTCCTTTTTACACATGAAATAATTGTAGTGTCTGAAGAGACAATTTATTCTCTCAATATGCAGCCACTTCATTTGCAGCAGGCAGAGCCTGAAAGCACTTAAAAAGAAAAGAATCAAGTATGAGCTATAAGTAGAAAGAAACACAGCCCTCCTTTAAGCTGGGACTGCTAGCAACTTCTTCCTAAGTCTGGGATTTATGGGAATAGAAACAAGATCAGGGCTCTAGAAATGGGATGCTGAGTTTGGAGAAAAGTCCACCGAGCATTGCTTGTCTGGGTGAAGCTGATGGAGTAGGAATGTCAATGCATCATGGCTTAGGAATCAATCGAGGGGCAGGAATATATCCCACACTTCTTACTAGGTTGCCCCAGCACTCTGGGCAGCTTCCAACATATATAAAAATATAATAAAACATTAAACATAAAAAAACTTCCCTATACAGGATTGCCTTCAGATGGTTCCGTGGTCTCCATACCTTCCAACATTTCTCCAATGAAAATAGGGACATCCTAAGGAAAAGTGAGACATTCTGGGATCAAATCAGAAATTGGGACGGCTTCTCTAAATCAGGGACGTCCCTGCAAAATAGGGACACTTGGAGAGTCTGAGAATGCAGCCTGAGGGACGAAGATGACAGATAGTTGATGAAGGACCTTGTATGAGATGCAGGGAAGAGAAGATCTTCCAGGGTGGGAGGATGGGAGAAGAAAGGGAAGCTCCCAGGTAAGACCTGGGAGGCTTCAGCTCTCTTTGCATGGGACAACTTAAGATTTACCTGTGAAAGAGGACTTCATATCCTTCTTTTTTCTTCTTCTTTGTTTTTATTGTTGTTCAGATTAGTTTGTTTTGCTTTTGTAACATACAGTGGTACCTCGGGTTAAGAACTTAATTCGTTCTGGAGGTTCGTTCTTAACCTGAAACTGTTCTTAACCTGAGGTACCACTTTAGCTAATGGGGCCTCCCACTGCCACCACGCCACCGCCATGCGATTTTTGTTCTCACCCTGAAGCAAAGTTTTTAACCTGAGGTACTATTTCTGGGTTAGTGGAGTCTGTAACCGTAAGCGTCTGTAACCTAAGGTACCACTGTAGTATGAAAGGTCTGAATAAAATAATATATATGAATGGAGCCTGAAGCTGGTGTCATTATGAACTCTGGGTCTGCATGGATCCACAGGACTTAATTTGCACACTGCCCTGTATCCACATATGAGGCATAGGATTGTCTGGGGAATGCTTAAAGGCTTTGTAGGCCTCTGCTTTTTCTAGATAGACATTCTAGGGCAAAGTCTGAATGCACTTCCAGCATGGCAAAGCAAGTTAAAAGTACCTCTGCATAAAACCAACAAACTTTATCTTCCACATAAATCCCACCAAGGACTGGAAGTGTTTTAAGGCGCATCAGCTTAAAGAAGTTTTAGAATGTGCTGGGAAAGAACTATAGTGCTGCAATCTATAACAGGGAACATTCGCTTGACAATAAGAAACCTGATGCACTGGGCTGCAAAATATGCTGCAGTGTAGTATTGGCTTGTTTGTGGTTTTCTTCTTAAGGCAGAATTGTACGTTTTATTGGCAATTTATCGCTGCTTCTTGATTTCAGAAATATAGTTAGTAAGCCAAAGGAATAAAGTTGCTTACTGCAAGGTAATTGTCAATGCCAGAAAGAAGAAAAAAAAGTAAGATCTAGCAATATAATACGCTTAAGGGCTTTGACAAAGGGCTCTTTATTAGGAAATGAATGTTGTAGAGACTGGTTCTCAGCAGAGTGAGGGTGGCTTTTGAAGGTGTTTCTCATCAAAGTTGTGAAGAGGATTAGACGTACATCTGGGCACCTCAGTCCACCCTGTTATGTCATTTTGGTGGGGAATCTTACCTTGGCTCAATTTGGAATTGGGAGAGACCTCATATGTTTTCCCAAGAGTTAAGAATGTAAAGAACAGTAGAAGGGTCCTGCTGGAACAGGCGAAAGGCCTATCTAGTCCAGCATCCCATTCCCCTCAGTGGCCAGCCAGATGTATCTACGAAGCAAGGATCGGGATTCAACTAAAGAATTTCGCTAGTGGATGCCCACACATAGACTTCCACTAGTACAATTGGGTCCCCTTCCTCATTGCACCCCTCAAATTGGCTCTGTGGGGGAGGGGTATCTCAAGAACAGGAGGAGAGATGGATCATTCCATCTGGCAAGCTGAAATGCTTGCACTGATGGAACAAGTGCTATGTTGAATAATATGGGGAAAGTTCTTCACCCTTGCAGATTAACCATTTGTATCTGATGAGGGGCCCACCAGCACATATCTAGTAGGATTAGGTACCTAGGCACCTCTCCCCTCTCAGACATTTTCTTGCTGCCAAACTTAGCAAGTTCGACAAACTTTCATAAAATGCTTTCTCTGTCCCATATTGTGTCTATGCCTCAAAATAACTGAGCCGATCTTTCAGGCACACCCACTACAATTTCCTTGGATAGTACAAGAGCCTATTCTAAGCTATTACGGCTTCTGCTTAATGGTCCTGTTCAAGCAGTTTTGGATGGCTAGGCCTTATCTCAGTGTCTCACCTCAGAAATTTAAATAGGCTTGTATATCAAAGCTAAGTCTTTATCTCCTATTTCTATCACTATTCTAAATCACAAGGGTACCAGGGATTTCTCTAAAGCAGCTATATGGCTTGCTGGCATTAGGCAGTACCTACAGCTATCAAAAACCACCCTTGAATATGCATGTTTAACTAGCAAATTTGTTCAAATCTAATGTTCCAGTTGCTAAGCAGTATTTTAACGCATCTCGGGATGTATCTTTTCATCAGTGGTAACCAATCTTTTCTCCCCTGTTCCACATTTATAAGGCTGTGTGTGTGTGTGTGTGTGTGTGTGAATTTTCATAAGCATCATTTCCTGAAAACAATTCTACACAGAGCTCCCTATACTTTCTTTTGATTTTCCTATGCCAGACAATTCTGTGGCAGGGGTATCTAACCTGTGACTGTCTAGATACAGCCCCAGTCAACATGGCAATGACCAGGGATGTTGAAAGCAGTGGTATGCAGTCTGTCAGGAGGGAGATGTGTGATAATAATAATAAAAAATAAAATTTTATTTATATCCCATCCTCCCCAGCCAAAGCCAGGCTCAGAATGGCTCAAGTGGGTCCAAGAGCCCTCCCACTACCTCCCCCAAAACTCACCTGGCTTTGGGAAGGAGACAGCAGGGCTTCAGCATCCTGTCAGAGCCCTGGTGCCCCATTCCCAAAGCCCAGTAAGTTTCTGCACAGCTTAGCAAGGAAGGCACAACTCTCTCACACACAACATCAGGACGTCAAGACACACCCCCCCCCAAAAAAAATGACCCTCGCAAGTTGGCACCTGTGGCCCTAATTGTGGTCCTAATTGTTCCCCTACAAAAAAAATTCACTGCATGTCACTGGATGAAAGGTTAGCCCTCCCTGCATATTTATTTTGGGTGAACCCCCCCCCCCACACACTGCCAACATAGTGGTGAACAAGATAAAATCAACAGCAAAATGATAGTGATCAATAGAAAATACATCACAAATCAGTAGATCAAATTAATGCATAAACATAGTTGGATCACTCCTTAGGGAAAACCTGGGTGAACAGCTGCCTAAATGTCAATATTCTAGATGCCTGCTTGATGTTGTTTCGGGGTCTGTTTCGAAGGGCAGGTGTCACCACACTAATGGTCCTGGTCTAAGTGGACACAAGATAAACCTTGGACTACAGCACTTCTCCAAATTTTGCAATGCAGTTCTTTAGTCAAGACAAGTGTACAAAAAATGCGTTTAGTAGTGCAAAGTGTCCATATGAATGCATATATCAGCAAAATAACATATGGAAATCCATTATATTAGGGGGAAATGCTTACAAACATTTGTATACAGGGCAAAACTGCATAAATATGTTTAGGGGTACTCTCATTTTCCTACTAATATTGAAATACTGCCCCTCAATGAGACCAAACTTAGATTCACAAAATGTTAAGGGCTATGCGTACCCCCAGAAAAAAAGCCCTACAGAAATGAATTTAGGGGGAAAATGCTCTAAAATGTTGGTAAATTTTGGAAACACGAGAAACAAAGACAACCAAAATTGACAGGCTTGTCCATCCTTATTATGGTCTATATACTTCAGTGTTAAGAGTCAAAAATACTTTATACCCCTTCAAATAAGGATGAGAGCTCATTGCTATCTTTTTCTTACACAGCAATATATAAGAAGAGCAAAAGATGCTCAGAGAAAGTGACAAGGTCATTTGAACCAACACTTCTTATAGTGTCATTTGGACAGTCACTTCTCAATTGCTTTGCTGAGCTCCTCGGTATCATATTTGACCAATCCTATGAAAGTGACAAGAGTTATGATTAGTCTTTGCACTTCCTTCTCTATAATAGGGTCTTCCAACAGCACTCCAGTGCCTTTCAGCATTTGCTTTTTTCCAAAGCTGCAGCTCTTTATTCAGGGGCTTTCTATTATGGGCTTTTCATTGGAGATGTGCAATCCTAGAAGGGAATTTGGTCTGTAGTCTATTCAAATGACTCAGAACCATCGATTACCACTGAAAATTCATTTGTCCTGCTGGATTGTACCTGATGCCATTTCTGTTGTCCTCCATCACTGTTGTCAATTCTGATTTCCTTTTAATGATCCGGATGTCTGAGTCCATTTGTGCTGCTCTCCATCACACTGTAACCATTGTGTGATCAAAATCCAATTGCATCATGGGCTTCATAGTGTTACTGTTTAAGTACTTCACATTCCAAGAGAATGTTCAGCACAGCTGAGAGGTATGCACTGTTTGTTCTGAGTGTGTTAAATCAATGATGGGGCGGGGACCCATGGCCCTCCAGATGTTGTTAGACTCCAATTCCCATCAGCCCCAGCCAGCATGGCTAAGGGTGAAGAATGATGGGAGCTGGAGGAGTCCAACAACATCTAGAAGGCAACAAGCACCACATCTCTGTGTGAAGAGTTGCGTAGTTGCACTTCATATCCTTTCAAATGAAGGTGAGGACACATAGTGGCACATCACTTGTAATTGTTGTTGTTCTATTTATACCCTGCCCAACTGGCTGTAACATAATATATGAAAGAAGCAAACAGGTTCTGAGAAGGAAGTGTCATTTGGGAAGTCAGCATAGGGATTAAGTAAACTGAATTGTTTGCCTTGACTTTGAATTCCTGTCAGCAGGACTTAATTCGGAGTAACCATGCACAGGATTGCTCTTAAAGGCTCACCAAGACCACTTTAAGGAATTGGAGTGCTACAGGAAAACCCTATGAAAGAAAAGGAAGTATAAATTATTATAACTACAGGTAATCTGGAATAAGAGCAATTCTCTTTGATAAAAAGAAAAAAGATGCTTTAACTAGGTGGCTTAACATTTGACTAAACAAAAAAGCTCCCATCCCTCAACGTTTCTGGGTCTGGAAATCTAAGAAACTTGTAGCACCACTGCACATTAGCTGCCATAGGAAAGTCTTCCTGGTCACAAAATGGCTGCCTAGGGGACCTTCCTCAGCACCAAGGCCAAATAACCTCCCAAGAAACTGAGTACAAAAGTCAGAATTGAAAAGTGAGTACCAAATCACACATTTACCCTCACAAAACACAACAGGAAAATACATTTCACAGAAGAAAAACTGGTAGATGCTCAGAGGAACACAACTACTCCAAAAAGTCATGAAAATTAACCCCCCCCAAAGCCAGTAATGCATACCGTATACTCCAAGAAACATGCAAAACATCACCCCAAATACAAAAACCACCTACACTACTCCTTAAAAACGGGCAATGCAGAAGCATACAAACACTTAAAGTAGGACTCCAGAATATCAGGTAAAATACCACCTAAAGTCTTCCCCACCTCTATTACTCCAGTCCTCCATCTTCCACACTTAACAGACAGCAGTCAAGTCAGCTTTAGCAGGCACCTGGAAGACCAAGCACCAGTATCCAGCTGCCTCCTCCTCCTCCTCCTCCTCCTCCTTTCCTTTCCTGTGTGAAGTGTCTATGGGACTCAGAGATATTCTTGGAAAAGGAAGAGAGTGGCACAGCTAGAAGTCCACATTTTATTTTCCAGGTAGCCCAGTGCCATTTGAGGTAGAGTTAAAGAGAAAGAGGGGTATTGAAGAAAACTTTTAAAAAAATATCCAGAAACAGCAGGGACATCCATGGGTGCCAAGTGGGTGTCTAGAGATGTCAACAACACACTACAGAGCCCAAGAATACCTGAAATGCACAAAAGACATATTCTCTGTTGCCAACACTGTTACAACTTCCCATCACATCGTAGAATAATTGGCCCCTGACTGTTGTTTTTGTTATCAAAATGGCCAAATACAAACAGAAAATTCAGTGAGAATAATTCCTAAATGCAAACCTTGTTCAATAACTAAGCAGCCTGCCCTCATTTTAGATTAAGCTATCAACATACATTAGTTGATTTGGGAGGTGGGTGGGAGGGAAGGAAACAGACCTAAAAGACTTGAGACCTGCTAAAATGGACCTAAACTGGCAATCTATCCAGGACTTGATAAACATTGTGGATTATCATCAGCATCATTATTACCACTGTCTGCCTGGGATTGCTAACACAAAGGGAAATCTATGGGACTATCAAGCACAACACATATTGAGAGAACTCAATATATTTGCCTTGGTATGTCACAAGATGGACACACCTGATTTAAAGACACAAGGCAGATGAAAGATCTCAACCCTATTACTATAGAGAAATCCTTTTGATAATTTCACTTAAAGTGCTGGGAATCCAGGGGTTCTGTGAGGTTTTAACTCAGGTTTCCTGACAATGAGTTAACAGTTGAAATTAAACCCTTTAAAGGGGCATAATGGCATTACTTGCTCAAGCTAATACAGCTCCAGTAATGCCTGTATTAAAATCTTTAGTATTTGAGTAGGCTACCTCATTAAACATACTGAGCTGTATTTATAGCAGGATACTGATTATTATTACTGACCAATCTGCTCCTTAATGATTCGGCAAGCATGTTGGTTTTTATAGTAATGAAAACGGAGCTCTTAATCAGGTGATCTGACAAGTGTGCAATTTGCCCAGGAAAATTATGCCAGGCTGGAAATGGGGGTGGGGAAGGAAAACACAAAGGTAAATGTCAACACTAAGCACTAGAACACAGAAACGAATGACAACTAAATAATGCATTTATTCATTTTTCTTATGCTTTGGATCAGAGGAGTGCTCAAAGCCTGAAATGAAGGACTTGATGGCATATAAAGACCCCAAGGTTAGGATAGTCTCGCTTTTACCTCAGTGAAGACTAAATGATTGTTTCTTGGGTGTGGAGGGGAGTAGAATAATGAATCCATTTTATAATGTTCTGTGAATAGGACTATGACTGAGGGAAAGCTTAAGGCAAGCTTTGTCCCTCTAGCTGTTTTTGACTACAATTCCCATCATCCCTGACCACTGGTACTGTTAGCTAGGGATCATGGGAGTTGTAGGCCAAAACATCTGGAGGGCCGAAGGTTGCCTATGCCTGGCTTAAGGCAAAGCCTAGGCAGAAATCTTGGACTTGACAAAGGAGTGTTAATAGCCTGGGATATTCAGGTGATGTGTTTCCATGGTAACCAATTGTAAATCATAGGTAAGTCTTCTGAATGAGATAAATGCAGACTTTGCTGGCCAGGGTGCAAGTTGGATGAGCAGGATGATCTCTGCACCAGTATGGAGCTAGTGTAATAATCAGGCCTAAAGGTAAAGGTAAAGGGGACCCCTGACCATTAGGTCCAGTCGTGACCGACTCTGGGATTGTGGCGCTCATCTCGCTTTATTGGCCGAGGGAGCCAGCGTACAGCTTCCGAGTTATGTGGCCAGCATGACTAAGCCGCTTCTGGCGAACCAGAGCAGTGCATGGAAACGCTGTTTACCTTCCTGCTGGAGTGGTACCTATTTATCTACTTGCACTTTGATGTGCTTTCAGACTGCTAGGTTGGCAGGAGCAGGGACCGAACAACGGGAGCTCACCCCGTCCCGGGGATTCGAACCGCCGATCTTCTGATCGGCAAGTCCTAGGCTCTGTGGTTTAACCCACAGCGCCACCCGCATAGATGGAGCCTAATACAGTGGAACCAGCTCAGGATCCAGTGGATCCCATTCCACTCACTACTGGCTGCATGGATTCTGTCACTGCCACTTACTACTACTATTTAGTTCATTTCTGCCCTCCCTTTCACCATGAGATCTCAGGATAGGTTGCAACAATTTAAATATTAAAAGCAGTTTTAAAAGATTCAGTCAAGGTAATAGGATGGGTCCTAAAATATATATCTCTGGTGTCAAAGGCAAGAGGTTGTTTTTGGCATATGATGAAAATTACATAATGAAAGTGTTAGGGAATAAATGTGGGGAATAAGTGTTAGGGAATAAGTGTGGGGAATAAATCCCACAACTTAAGGGCTGCCACAGAAAATCTCCTCTCTGACACACTTCTGAGGGCATTGAACCTATCAAGCAGCTGATCTGGTGTGAGGTGGGGTGGCAGTCCCAATGTTAACCTGAACCCACCCCACCCCCACAATTGGAGCCACAGGGCAATTTGAGGGGACTATGCACAGCCCTACTGTGTACCTGTCAAATGATGCTCATGGCAGTTAACAGCAATAACGTAATACAATATCGAGTAAAAAAAGAAACAAACATAAACACAGACAGGTAAGGTACCAATAAAATGGATAAAAACAACTAGCTAAGCCAAATGACAGTATATTTACAAGTGAGCTTATGCAGTGGCGTAGCAAGGTGATGTGGTACCCTGTGCGAAAAATTTCTTGTCAACCCCCCCCCCATTGAAATTATTTAAAGAAGGAAAAATAAGATACAGTTGCAAGTGTTATTTTCTGGTTTATTTACTTAACACTGTGAGCATAAGCACTTAAAACCTTTTTTCGCGATGTGAATTTATTATGAATGAATTTTTTTTTACTGAATTTTGCAGCTTTGGCTTAATGTACAAATACAAACAAATAGCATGCATATAATGTTTATGTTACTTATCAAACTCAATATCATAGAGAAGAGGATGATCACAATGAATCAATGAAATAAAAAAATGTAACAAAAATAAATTCAGCACAACTAACTCAACAGAATGACATGGGGTGACTAACCAGCAAGGCAGTGGATAGGATTGGTTGCGGGATGAGTGATGATGAGTCACCTGTTGTTTACATCTTGCTCAAGTACAAACTGCAGAGACAGACTTTGGCGAATCAGCGGAAAGAAACACCCCTTTTCCTTCCTTATCCATACGATCTCCACTACGCAGTGCTGAGTTCAGCCCATAGCTGTCAACTTTTCCCTTTTCTTGCGAGGAATCCTATTCAGAATAAGTGAATTTCCCTTAAAAAAGGGGAAACGTTGACAGCTATGTTTCAGCCACATTTCATTGCATTTGTTGACTGAACTAAAAAGTTCCACTACGTATTATGTTGACTTGCTGAGGTTAATTAATTGTCAGACAAAGTTATTAAACCTGTTTTATATAATATTATTTTTTTTTTAAAAAAGGTGCCGCGGGCCCAATTTTATTTTATTTTAAAAACACATATTTTTGCCATTTTGTCACCCCCCTCAGTGATGATGCCTTGTGCGACCCGCACCCCCCTTCCTACGCCACTGAGCTTATGAAACAAAAGCCAGTCCAAATGAAAAAATATATCTACCAACCAGAGCAAGGGCTTCTCTCCCTCATGGCTGCCAAAGAACCGTAGTGGCAGAGTAGTGTGTTTCCCTTGTATTCAGTACAGTATCTGCATGCCCAATACAGCCTACCTGTTGGGCCCCTGATTTGCTACAAATTAGTAATGCAACCAGAGAAACGA
This sequence comes from Podarcis liolepis, assembly GCF_965112155.1. NCBI lineage: Eukaryota > Metazoa > Chordata > Lepidosauria > Squamata > Lacertidae > Podarcis > Podarcis liolepis. Next base: position 57,398,793 of record NC_139555.1, on the reverse strand, counting down.
AGGAACAGACCCTCATCTTTTTGAGAAAAAGGATTGTTCCTCATCTAATGCAGAGCTGGCTTTGAAATGTTGGAGACTGAAAGCTTTATTCCTGTGTTCTCTGTTGCAGCCTGCTGACCCCTCCTTTGCCCACTCTATACCCTTGGTATGAAGAAGCTATAAAAGAGGCAGGAGGAGTAGCCACCACCCCATCAAATTATACAGCTGGGAAAAGGTCAGTGTAGGATGGAAGGGTAGTATAATTCACATGACCGTGAACAGAGTGCCAGGTCAGTGTCTGATTTTTATGCTGAAGGTTTCAAATGTGAGCAGAAAATAGCTCAAAATTGGTTCATTTTCATGACAATCCTGGGGACTCTTATGGGGAGGGGTAGAGACATTTGTGACTGTAGTCCCATTAATTGTCATATTTCAAAGAACACAGACTCAGTATTACCAGGCTATAGTAGGGAACCTTCTGTTTTCAAAATGCCAGTTGCACACATTTTAAATTATAATTTTGAACCTTTTCCCCTGTTAAACTTTACTTAACAACCATCTTCGGTTCCTGTGTTAATGTCAAAGAGCTGGAAGGTATGTGAGATGTGATAATTGCAGGGGGTGGGTGTTAGTGTTGAAACTTGAGGAGGAGGAGGCTCTGAACTTCTTTGATGCAAGTGGGTTGTGTGTGCATGAAAATAAATACCCCAGATATCCCTTATAGAGATTACACAAGCTCCAGAATGTGCCCAGAGGAAGGAGATAGAGAAGATGAGGGCTCTAGAGGCCAAGTCTTATGAAGAACTAGAAATAGGATATGTTTAGCCTGGAAAAGATGGTTAAGAGGCAATATGCTAGCCATCTTCAATTTTTTGAAGGACTGCCATATAGCTCTGGAATGGAGAACTGAACTCCAACTCTCATCAGCTGCAGCCAGCATGGGTAATAGTCAGGGATGGGAACTGTAGTCCAGCAACATTTGAAGGGCAGCTCATTGCATGTCGAGGTCCCCAAGCCACCCCCCAATAATTCACACAACACACATCAAATTTTTGTTTAGGTTTTTGGCATGATTTTGGCCACAACTTTATTTAAATACACACATTTGAGTGGTTGCTTAGGCATTGGTTCCGACTATCTGTCCTTGCCCCAGGGACAGAACTGACTTCCAGATTCCAGCGGAAGCCAGTCAGGGAAACAATTTTGGGGAGAAATGAAGCTGGGCATCAGTCCCTCACTTCTCATCGCATGCTCCTGGTGGCTTGCACGGTCCAAGTCCGATGCCAGGGACAAGGACAAAAAGAATGCCAAGCCCCTGGATTTCAGCACCACCATTGGAAGGGTAGGCACTTACCCCTCCACCTACCAATTTTAACCAATGCCTAACCGCCAACCTTACAAGTTGTGACTATTTGCTATGCAGTAGGCAAAAACCAAATGGCACCAGCCAATCAGCCAGATGGACAAAATTCCTACCAGGCCCCTGCCTCAAAGCAGACGACCCCATGACAGGCATAGCAAGGTCAAGCGAACAACCCCCCAATACAGGGAGGGTGGGCGGGTGATCTGGTGCAAGCAGCCAGCATTTAAAACCTCTGACCCCTCCTTCAAAATAGGCTACAAGCAATTCTCCCCAGTGACCCAATTAACCAATTCACTGCCTGGGTCTCTCCACAAATCCACCCAGCAACCATGTGGTGGCTTGTATCCCCCACTGCAACACGTGCTCTCTGCTAGGGAGAACACGTTTTCTCTGCTACTGGCATAGATGATAGGGGGAAATGTTTTTGGTTCCTCCAGAGGGTAAGATCTGAACTAATAGATTCAAATTACAAATTCTGAAATTGTTCTATGGGTCTTTGGACCGCAATAAAGATTTATATTATTATTAATTACAACAATAGGGATTTAGACTAAACATTGGGAAGACCTTCCTCTGAATATGACCAGATTGCCTTAGAAGGTGGCCAACTCTCCTTCATTAGAAATTTTTAACTGGATATTTGTTGGCCATGTATCAGGGATACAGTAGCAACTGATATTTTGCATATTCAGGCATTTCAACTAGCTGTCAATTTGGTCCCATCCAGCTTTATGATTCCATGATGCTTCAACCTAGTTTCTATTGCAGAATTTATTCCTCTGAACATTTCCAATGGGACAGAAGTTTACCAGATCCCTTTACCAGTTGATCTTTACCCTACTCAGGCCTACCAATTTCAAAACTATGCTGCAGTGGTATATAACTTAACTTGAGAAAACATGGGGTTTTACAACTGGTACCAAATGTAAATACTGTTAGCTTTACAAAGATTCCTCAAAATTTGTGCAGCTGCATTTGAAGTAAAATCAGTAGCTTCATACAGGGCTTGGGATATTTCTGAATCCCACCCCCAATAAATTTGTCTAAGGATTATAGTTTGGAAGCAGAAGCTGGTATTTCAATGTGGAACAAATGCATTAGGAATCCTACATTTCACATACTCTCTCTTTCCAAATTTTTGAACAGAGGGAGCCTTGAGCATTTGTGGTTTGCAACAAATTTTAGTTCCTTGCATTCATTCTGCCCTCCCCACATCCTTGATACCACATGTACATTGACAAAACATTGTAAAAAGCAGTTGTCATGTGACTGCATGTACAGTTCTATCAAGATTCTCTTTGAATTGTGTTTTACTAACAGAATGGGTGTTCACACCAGTAATACACAGCAAAGAAAGAATGTCAGTACAATTATACCTCAATCTCATTGGTGTTCTTTTTTCTTTTGCAGTGTTTTATCAATGCACATGCTTGCATTGGTAATATATGGTTGTTGGTGGTAGGAAGAATTGAATGAACTATATGAATTGAAAACTGCAGCAAAATTTTCCTTCCAGAATTTTAGATACTTTCCTTGCTGTCATGGGAGACTTTGAAGGCACAAATACCAGGAAGCTAGAAAGTAACAATAGGAAACCCCTGACTTCACACAGATACAACTAAGTCCAGTGATATCTGGCCTCATGACTAAGGTATATAATCACAAGATTCACACTGCTTAAGCAGAAGCATAATGCAAGGCAAAATGGACCCATGGAATAATGTAACTTTGCAGGTTACATGTCAGCTCCTGACAGTATTTTCACCAGGTATCCATTACAAACCAAAACAGAGACAAAGCTTCTGGGTCACCTCAAATGCTCTCTTTTGGAAAGCAACTTCCCAAGGCCACAGGTGGAAGTCTTTATTTTTTTTTTGGTCCTGCCAGAGATCCTTTTAGGTAAAGAGGGATGGAATTGAACCTGAGTCCTTCTGTGTGGAAAACACATGTTCTACCTCTGTGATGTGGACAAATACAAAAGGAGTGTAGGAAGCAGACACAAAATAGGCATCAGTGGAAATCAATAAAAATGAATTCATCTCTACATGAGAGGCAAAACTACATTGTGCAATGTCTCTATAATCCCTCTGTTATTGGACATACCTGGGTGTCATTGAACATTTTGCAATACAGTGGTACCTCTGGTTAAGAACTTAATTCGTTCTGGAGGTCCGTTCTTAACTTGAAACTGTTCTTAACCTGAGGTACCCCTTTAACTAATGGGGCCTCCTGCTGCTGCTGTGCAATTTCTGTTCTCATCCTGAAGCAAAGTTCTTAACCCAAGGTACTATTTCTGGGTTAGCTGAGTCTGTAACCTGAAGTGTCTGTAACCCGAGGTACCACTTTATATTTATCTGCGTGGTAAACCTGGATTTTTTTTGTTTTAATTTTTTGGTCATCAAAAGCTGTTATCCTGGTCACAATCCTCCCTGAGGACTTGGTTGTTATAGGGTGGCATAAAAATACCTAAAATAAATTAAAATAAATATGGTAACCTGCACAAGGTTCTATATGACCTGCACAGGGTTGAAGTGCTTCAGTGTGACTGTCTCAATGCATTTGCCTGAATGCAAAAAGTGTACCCTACACAGTATGGGTAAGACAAACACAGAAAAGGATTTATGGCAGCCCCCAGAGAAATTCCACTCTATTTTTTTCAAAATACTTTAAACTTCCCTTGAAATTCCTGGGAGGTTTGGCTCAAGCATAACCCTTTGGAGCCTCCTAAAATTTTGAGCCAGGTGGAATTTTGGTATAACTTTAGCCATCTTCAGTCAAGAACAGTATCCAGCCCCCTTCCCAGCCACAATTTGTCAGTCTCTTTCTGGTGTCACAGTCGCCATGTTGGGCATAAGCTCTTGAAGCAGGGAGCCTGCTCTCTGCATGCTAAGCTCCCTGTACAATTGAGAAGCCTGATCCCCTAGCCTTGGCAGTCAGATTCTATAGACATGCATTACCATGCACTCAGTTACAAGCAGTAATTCAGCTGTTATCAATTGCACTGGGATTGGAGGCTTATAGGAAAACAAGCAAGGCAAACTGTGAGGAAAATGGCAATGAGCTGATTTTTAAAGAAATCTTTATGTTCCCTCTGTATGCTGCTGAGTAAACACATTGAAAATGTATGTGGTTTGATTTTCTATTAGAATTGCCTTTGAAAGACTGTTGTTGAAATATCTGAGCCACGCACATAACTGAGTGAGAAAGGAGTGGTCCCATCTTCAGCAAGAGGCCTCAGAGAATTAGCTCATACATAGATGTATATCACTTGAAATCTCGTTATTTGATTGGTTAATGCTTAATGAGTTCCAGCTAAACATGCGAATTGGCTCCATTGGAAAACAATAAGGCTCAGGTGATTCAGGGTACTATGCAAGTTCTGCCTTGCAGAACTTCTGCAAGCATTTGACCAATGTTGGTTCTCATTCATTCACACTTTCAGACCTGCACTTGACCTGCCATCAAGTGACTAACGCAGGCATAGGCAAACTCGGCCCTCTAGATGTTTTGGGACTACAACTCCCATCATCCCTAGCTAACAGGACCAGTGGTCAGGGATGATGGGAGTTGTAGTCTCAAAAAATCTGGAAGGCCGAGTTAACCTGTGCCTGGATTAATGGGTATGTGTGTGAAACAGCCCATAAGAGGCTCATAAACTTTCTAGTTCCTAATTTTTCTTAGATGCCTTTCTCCACACACCGAAACACGGTAATATGCTCCAAAGGCATATTGGAAGTCTCTGAGTCCAGTCTGAGGATCAGGATGTAAGAAATTGCCCTGGAAATCTTGGCAGGTATGATTCTTGTTTGATATCATATGGTTAACATGATTGAGTTTGGGGAAACTGTTTCATGTCATTAAGGAGCTTCTCTTCATGAATTAGCCAGAACCTGCAGCAATATTTATATATTATATATTATAGAGGGTGGACTCACATGCAGCAGTAATCTTCTGTTTACTTGCCTTCATAATGGCAGTGTCCCACAACTCCCTCTGGAGAGGCATCCCATGAGGTCTGAGGGGCTGCCAGAAGGAAATATTCCTATTCCTCATCGTTCAGTACTGACACTGAGGTCAAGTTCTGAAGGCCTTCTGGAGGTTCCCTCACTGTGAGAAGTGAAGTTACAGGGAACCAGGCAGAGGGCTTTTTGTAGTAGCACCCTCCCTTTGGAACGCCCTCCCATCAAGGAGATAAACACCTACATGACTTTTAGAAGGCATCTGAAGACAACCCTGTATAGGGTGGTTTTTTTGTTTGTTTTTCAAACGCTTGATGTCTCACTGTGTTTTTATATTTTCTTGGAAGCCACACAGTGTGGCTGGGGCAACCTAGTCAGATGGGCAGGGAATGATGATGATGATGATGATGATTACACTGGAAACATTTTCTGTTTGCACACTTCATGCTGATTGGGGCGGATAGGAGTTGTGGTTGAAAACATCTGGAGGGTGACAGGTTTGTGGAAGCTGACATGGAGTCCCAGTCGTAAACCCAGCCAGGGATGTCAACTTGAATAAAATATTGTGGGGGCCCAGGTAAGCCCCAGCCTGCATAACTGATCACATGATGCAGTGCACACACAACATTTGAATGGGGGTGCCCAGTCCCCTCAAATATTTTATCGTAGGAGCCAAAGCCCCCACGGCCCCTAGGAGTTGGCTCCTATGAACTCAGCCTTGAAACAGTACCACTCATAATATTGTAGCATATTTGTGTGTGCACATGTGTGTCTTTGTCTGTGAAATATGCCTTTGTTTTCTTTCAGATGCTACATAAAAAAGTAAAAAGCATTTTTCTGTGCTTTTAGTGGCTGATGTGTTAAGTCATTTTTTGGTGTTTTAAATTGTGCTATGTGTGTGATTTATTATAATTACTGTTATTTTACTGTTTTGATTATTATGTATTGTGTCCCTATATTAGTTTATTTATTTTTTTATAAACTGTCCTGTGATCATTTTAGGTGAAGGATGGTTTAAAAGGTAAAGGTAAAGGTACCCCTGCCCGTACAGGCCAGTCTTGACAGACTCTAGGGTTGTGCGCTCATCTCACTCTAGAGGCTGGGAGCCGGCGCCATCCGCAGACACTTCCGGGTCACATGGCCAGTGTGACATCGCTGCTCTGGCGAGCCTGCACCAGCGCAGCACACGGAACACCGTTTACCTTCCCGCTATAAAGCGGTACCTATTTAAGGGTGCTTTTGAACTGCTAGGTGGGCAAGAGCTGGGACCGAAAGACGGGAGCTCACCCCGCCACGGGGATTCGAACCGCCGATCATACAATCAGCAAGTCCTAGGCACTGTGGTTTTACCCACAGCGCCACCCGCGTCCCTGAAGGGTGGTTTAGAAATTTCTTAAACAATATACAAATAAAATAAAACCTTGATGCCTTAATAGATGGATCTGTGTGGTTTTTGCCTAGTTTTCAAAACTGGGAAAGTCAGCCAACTGTGCCTCATTCATAGTTTTATTTCCCTTGCATTGTAGGAATCATTCCCCACCCTCCATATTATGATGTGGGACGCCTCTGAACAGAATAGCCACATGACACCTCCTGTAATTCACAGGCTAGTGAGTATGCAGTAAATTAAGATACAGAACCAAAGCTGAATGGTAGACTAATGCAATTACCAGGCAGCTATTCTTATTGGGACAACATCCTACCTAATAACATGTTATTTATAGTCTTTAATTTTATCAGAATAAAAAGCCTTGATTAAAATAGGCTTTTAATTTCCGTTATTTAGAGCCTTTCAAATGAACCCCCTAAAATACAAATATTCAAAATGTAGTTAGAATGTGTGAACAATTAATGTTAGCAAACTAGTATTAACTGGCACAATGCCTGTATGACATGAATGTTTCTTCCACCTATTCCACTGCCACTGAAGGATCACTAATAATAATAATAATAATAATAATAATTTTATTTATATCCCACCCATCTGGCCAGGTTTCCCCAGCCACTCTGGGCATCTTACAACATATATATAAAAAAACACACACACACAAAACATTAAACAAAATATTCTATACAAGCAACAAACAACCCAATAAATCAATAGAAACCAATAGTAACAATAACAACAATAACAATTATAACAAAAAGTTTGCAGTTATAGCCGAATCAAAATAACCACCAACCCTAAGTAAACATTTAACCAACACCAACCTGACAAAAACAAAACAGAGGAACCAAAATTAGAACCATTTTAAACATTTTAGCCAGTTGCCCCAACCCAAGCGTTTTTCCAGCAATGTCCCAGGAGCCTCCCAGGAGCCTCTTTTAGCTGTTCAAGGTGAGTCTGTTCCTTCCTACTAATTTATGATTAAATCAATGATGGTCAAATAGTGCTTACAGCAGGCATCCCCAAACTCGGCCCTCCAGCTGTTTTGGGACTACAATTCCTATCATCCCTGATCACTGGTCCTGTTAGCTAGGGATGATGGGAGTTGTAGTCCCAAAACAGCTGGAGGGCCAAGTTTGGGGATGCCTGGCTTTCAGTGTTTAGTGGTTATGTTAATGCAGAGGGCAATGCCCAGTCCCCCAAAGTAAGCATTTGAATTGATTTTGACCCATTTATTATTATTTAACATCCTTATTTAGGAATTCAATACGGCCAAAGTATACCAGCAGAATGCCTCCCCCTATATAGACTTAATCTGTTAGAACATCTGGGGACGTTGTTTCAAGTGTCATCTTTCTAAGATGCTAAATCAAGGGGTGTCTGCCATAAGAGCTATGACCCATTTAGTCCAGCAGGACTTGAGCACCAGAGCACTCTCCACTTCTCTGCTTTCCAGCAACTGGTATTTGGAAACATTGCAGCCATCAGGTATAATAGCCATGCATAGTCCTCTTGTCCATCTTGTAGCCATCCTTGCCTCCTGGGGTAGCAAGGTCCATAGTTTAACTATGTGCCGCCACTTCTCTGTCTCTGTGCCTGAACTGAGGAATATCTGTGCTTGAATTACAAGGAGACTAGGGGGAAATCCATATGTTTCATGCTGAACTCCTAAACTAGTGTTTTAGAAAGCTTAAACCGGAGAGTCAGGCTTTAGAATCTCATCAAGGTCTCCTATTTTTTTCTCATGTAATTTGAGCACTGCGAACTATATTCCCCAAGAGGAAGGCAAAGCCACAAGTCTGCTGGAGTTTAGACACAAGGGAAACCCTTTTAAAATTATTATCTCAGTCTCGTACCATCCCAGATTCAGTCCCTGGCATCTCCAGCTAGGGCTAGGAGTGCCCCCAATCTGAAACCCAGGAGAGCCTCTGCCACTCAATATAAACCAGAGGTGGGTAAACTGTAGCCATACAGATGTTTCTAGACTACGACATTCACTGTCCTTGATTATTGGCCAAGCTGGGTAGGACCACAGGTTCCCCACTCCTGATGTCAGCTGAGCTAGATGGACCAATAGTCTTATTCAGTACAAGGCAGCTTCCTATCTTTGTAACGCTATGCAATCAGGATCGATAATAAAATTAAAAAATTCCTTCCAGTAGCACCTTTGTTGTTGTTTAGTTGTTTAGTCGTGTCCAACTCTTCGTGACCCCATGGACCAGAGCATGCCAGGCACTCCTGTCTTCCACTGCCTCCCGCAGTTTGGTCAAACTCATGCTGGTAGCTTCGCGAACACTATCCAGCCATCTCGTCCTCTTTCGGCTCCTTCTCCTTGTGCCTTCCATCTTTCCCAACATCAGGGTCTTTTCCAGGGAGTCTTCTCTTCTCATGAGGTGCCCAAAGTATTGGCACCTCAGCTTCACGATCTGTCCTTCCAGTGAGCACTCAGGGCTGATTTCCTTAAGAATGGAGAGGTTTGATCTTCTAGCAGTCCATGGGACTCTCAAGAGACTAACTAAGTTTGTTATTGGTATGAGCTTTCGTGTGCATGCACATCTGGTATCTGAAGAAGTGTGCATGAACACGAAAGCTCATACCAATAACAAACTTAGCTGGTCTCTAAGGTGCTACTGGAAGGAATTTTTTTATTTTGTTTCGACTACGACAGACCAACATGGCTACCTACCTGTAACTAGGATCGATAAGGACCACCACAATGTGGTGCTGATAACACCAAGGTTGCAGGTTTGATCCCTGTATGGGGCAGCTGCAGGGGGTTGGACCAGATGACCCTCAGAGTCCCTTCCAACTCTATGATACTATATGGACTGATGCATGGAGGAATATACCTTGTGGCATAAGGTTGCATTATATCTTTATTCCTTTGATCACTATATATTTATTTATTTTTCTCTTGAAGACAGTTGTTGACCCTGAGGTGGTAAAATAAGCAGGCACACAACTATATCATTTCTATGCCCTTGGGAACGAGGCAGTCTATTGCAATAAATCCCAGACTCTTATGTGATGAAAAACTAACAATGGTCCCTTGTTACAGCCCCTTTAAAATGTTATCATGAATCAATGAAGTATTCAGCCTTAACCGAGGGAGGGGGGAAGGTACATAAATCAGGGGTTCTTAAAACACAGAGAAAATAAGGAGTTGTCATGCTTCATATACAAAATTCGGTTTTGCATTTGAATATTTCTCCTGGATACCCTTTGCTTACATTTCACTTTTAATCAAGATAGCCGAATGTAACCTGAAACAAGACCTTTCTCTCACGCTAAGCTTAATGATCCCTTTTAATATCAGTACAGTTTGATTTCTTCTAGCTATCTGCTGTGTCCCTTCAGCCTTGAAGCATTAAACATGTGATTAAAATAGACTTTGGGGCATGGTTCACAAATTAACCAAAAGGCACAGTGAAACTCTATATTCACCCAGCATGAAATAGAAAGCTAATCAAATCAGATTATTATATTACATTATTATATTACAATTATATCAGATTATTATATTAAGCTGGTAAACAATTAGATGAATTAATGCTACCTTACCTTCAACATAGTCCTTCAAGATGAACAGCTGGTTTTTCTTTCTTCTTGCAGAACTCCAACTTCTGCTTGTAAATTATTTGTACAAGATTATATAGAAGAATTTAAGTTGCTCTGAAATTGATTTTGAACTGCCTTTGATATCATGAACCATCTGTTGTGTCACATACTTGAATCAAAATATTCAGATGCTCCCTTCCTCAATGAGACTGAAAGAATTTCATTTATGACCTCCAGGACTGAAAATTTTTGATGTCTCTTTTCAAAAGCTGGTTTGTCTTCATGTATTGTTAATATTCAGTAAAAGCAATAAGTACAGCAGAAATCTATAGAAAATTATGACCTCTTTTTTCATCCTTCCATAGTTCATCCGGAGAAATTTATTTATTTCCAAAATGTTTATTTCTACGAAGAACTGCTCAGCTGTAGTTTACATTTGAGAAGAACTTTTAAAACTAATGTTAAATGTGAAAAATGCATGTTTGAAATTGAAAAACACCCGTAAAGAGCATCTGTCAACATTACATTCCTATTCCATTAATCCAGGGAAGATTTGGAGCTTTTCCTCCCACTAAGAAGTACAGTGGTACCTCGGGTTAAGTACTTACCGTATTTTTTGCACCATAACACTCACTTTTTCCCTCTTAGAAAGTAAGGGGAAATGTCTGTGCGTGTTATGGAGCGAATGCCTATGGGTGGCATGGGGGGGGGGTCTGCTGCAGTTGTGAGCAGAGGATCCATGGTTCCCCTTCCTTCCCTCCTCCGCGGCTCGCTTTGAAACAGCAAAGCGGGAGAGGAGCCACTTACACAAGTGTAAGCGACTCCTGTCTGGTTGGCTGCTTTAAACCGTGCTCTCTGTCCCTCTCTCCTCCCCACTAGGCTCGCTAAATAGCAGCAAAACTTTTCAGCTCCCTAAGCCGGGGAGGAGGGAGAGAAGCAGAGCCTGCTTGTTTTAAAGGAGCAAAGCGGGAGAGGAGAGAAGCCTTCTCCCCTTATACCCCTCTTCTGCATTATTAGCAGCATCCTTCTCCACCCACCCCACGCATGCTCCTTGTCCCTTGAGTGCTTTTCCTTCCCTCCCCACTTAAAACGTGGTTACAAAGCACGGATCCACATGGATCCTCAGGATTTTTGCATTGGGCTATCCCAAACTCACCGTCAGATCACATGTCTGTGGCCATTGCATGAACCACAAAAATCATACATCCACTGTTTCGTTTAGAAAATTTTTTTTCTTGTTTTCCTCCTCTAAAAATTACGTGCGTGTTATGGTCAGGTGCGTGTTATAGAGCGAAAAATACGGTAATTTATTCCGGAGGTCTGTACTTAACCTGAAACTGTTCTTAACCTGAAGCACCACTTTAGCTAATGGGGCCTCCTGCTGCTGCCGTGCCGCCGGAACACGATTTCTGTTCTCATCCTGAAGCAAAGTTCTTAACCTGAAGCACTATTTCTGGGTTAGCGGAGTCTGTAACCTGAACCGTATATAACCTGAAGCGTATGTAACCCGAGGTACCACTGTATAAGCTAAACAGGCTATAGCTTAGGGCCCCACTCTCTTGGACCCCCTCCCCAAAAAATTCACTATTAATATACTTTTTAATTGTCCAGTAGCACGTTATAGACCAACTAAGTTTGTTCTGCTATAAGCTTTTGTGTGCATGCACACTTCTTCAGATATCTGGTATCTAAACAAACTTAGTTGATCTATAAGGTGCTACTGGACAATTTTTTATTTACCGTATTTTTATTTTATTTTGACTGCGTCAGATCAACATGGCTACCTACCTGAATATACTTCTTCTTAATTGTATTTCAGTTCAACAATTACTATGATAAAATACATATTTTGTTATGTGCAAATGGCTTTAGATACCTATTAGGTCCATAAATTACCATATAGCATATATTCAACACAAAAAACAGAGACAATTTGTTGTTGGCAAAGGACAGCTGGACGTATAAAGGGCCCCATTACCTTCAGTAGCTTAGGGCCTCATCAAACCTAAATCCGGCCCTGTCTGTGAAGCTGCTATTATAAAAAAGCTGGTATGCTAGAAGGCATACCACCCAGGAAACGACACAAGAACTTTGTCTCTCTTGGGGCTTGCCCACACTTCTGCTTTTCCCGCCCCTAGAAAGCATGGGTCCGAGCAGTTTTCCGCTTGTCCCATGCTTTCTAGGCACAGGTCCAAGCGGTTTTCTGTTTGTCCCACTGCTTTCCCTGGGAAAACTCGCTCTTTAGCACTGAATCGGAGCAAATGTCAACCCATGGAGAAAATGATTAAAGTTTAATCCGATTAAGGAGTAACGATCAGGTTTCCCTGGGGGGAAGTGGCCAGACAAGAGGATAAGAAAGTGGTCTGAATGAGCCCTTACCAAAGCAGAAACTCCCTAACATACAACTAAGTGCAGTGTCGCCTAGTTACTAAACCACATAATGACACTATCCATATAGCTGCCCTTGAGAATGAAGATTTAAGCTGTGCAAAAAAACCCTGCAGAGATATAAAGTACCAACTGAATTATAATAGGTGCCATTCAACTAAGTGTTACTCAGGGTAGACCTATTTAAATTCATGAAGTTAGGTTAATTTCAGTAAGTTTGCTCTGAATAAAAAGGTACAATTCCACCTGTTGGCATTTCGTGGGCGTATAAGCATAATCCTGAATAGTGTCTTGATGACAACAGTAAGAAACTACAGTACAGTTAATTCTGGAAGAAGATCTACAAAGTAATAACTTTGCAATTTACAATCACCAAGTTTCGTCATAGTCCAGTTCAAGCTTGGAGTAGGTTCACTTTAAGTGCAGCTTATAAGTGAAAGTGCAGCTCCAAACTCTGCCCATTCAAATGGATGTTTAAAGACAATCATATACAGAAGGATAGTCTGGAAATTAATACCATTGATTAATAGCTCTATGTAGATCATGGGTGGCTATGGTCATGAATTCTTCTTGGGGAAAGTGTTATTCAGTGGAGCATGTAATGTAAAATGCACAGCTCTTTCTAGCACATTACTTTTTCCATTTGATTTATCCTTTTTGGTTGCCAATTTGATTTCTAATTAAAATAAAGCAACCCATAATATTAATTTAGCTATATTAAAATGCCATCAGAACATCCTGTTTGTCTTCGTTAATGTTGCTCTCCCAAAATATAAACACATACTTTTCATTTCTTTTTCAGATCGTGTAGGAATTAAACTGTGTTTATTTTTGCAGTTACATCACAGCTGATAACTGTTGCCCTTCCCACTTCTTTTGCTCCCTTTTTCTGTAGAATGGTGGGAAAAGCAACAATTATCGAGATTCACTAGCTTCCAAAGGTTCTGAAAGGGTCAAGAAAACAGGTTGCAGAAATACTGTACTCAAGGTAACATTCAGATTCACTCAAAGCATCCCCATCATCCCTCCTTGTAAACAGGTCTCCACTGGTGAAGATGAACTGCAAGCAGGTAGAAGGATATTATTCATTGAAAAATCAAATGTTGCAGAAACATTTAATCTTTAAATCTTGTTCTCTGTTCTGACAGTCCTTAATTATACATATGCCATCTGGAACGATGAAAAGGTCTTGACTTCCCTCTAACAAAGTGTTTGATTCATTTTCCAGAAGATGCTTGCATGATTTTCAAACCAAGTGGAAGCAACTTGCAGTTCAGCAAGCATCTTTGAACAAAAGGGAAGGCAGATTCTTTTCCTGGGAGCAAAGGAAAACTCAGAAGTATACATGGGAAGATATTCATGTTTTCAAAGGGAAGAATCTTAAAAACTCACAGAGCACAATCCTTGCACCCATTAATACGGACTGGACAGACTCCAGTCAAGTCCCCCTGTGCTAGTGGACCCTGAAGGTGCCAGCACTGGCGATCTATTCTGGCGTAGTCAATGGTTCTAGAGATAGAGTCAGAAGGACTCCAAACAGAAACTGCGGCGAGAGATCTTGTGCAACTCCTTAGCTGGAGTGTTGTTTTCAGTACTGAGCATCTAGATGCAAGACCTACCCGTTGCAGCCAGTAGCAGTCAGTGAGATAAAGAAGTGCTACAGAACTTCCTTCCTAACTTCCTCCAGTCCACCTGGGCAGTGCTGGGATGGGGCATAGTGCTGGCATGGTTGGGGACTGCATGGACATACTGGTGGGAGCGTTGGATTGCTTCTTTGGCCACCACCCTGCCTCCGTGCACTCCAGATAAGGAACAGTAACATTGAGAAGGCACTCCACGACACTGCTATAGGCAGCTTTTCATCTTTACTCATCAATGGCCCTGGGTCTCTCTTGGCTTGACCCAAGAGATGGTGAAGAGTTCTACTTCTGCTTGTCGAGTGTCACATATTACTGCTTTCCCCGCCGCTTCTACAGTGGTTAAATGTGCTTTTCTGTGGAACAAACCAGACATGACATAGGCAGTAGGGACTGGATAGGAACCACTACAGGAATTGCACCACGGTCCTGATCATACGTCCCGCCATCCCAACTCACTGCTGCTGCATGTTTGCCATTTGCAACACAAAGAAGGCTCTCGTTTCCTTTCCATGTGGACAGCAGGCATGAAAGAGATCATTCCACTTGGCATCAAAGGATGGAGCAAATGATTAGGGTTTCCTCCCCAATCTATAGCCTCACTTTGACTATCAAAGGTTAGCAGCAGTTACTGGCCTTGGTGGCTTGGCTTTCCCTCCACTGTCAGAAGCAACAACTGTTTTGCCAAATGCAAGATGGTTCTTTTAAAATTAGATTCAGAAGCAATACAAACACAAATGGGTGAGAGGGTTACAGGTTTTATTCCGAACAGCAAGCAAAATATACATTACAGTGGTGCTTCAATCTGCCACTGAGGAGCCCTGAAGAAGTGGCAAAGTGACCCCCAGATAGCCTTGATGCATAGCACTGAGGCCAACAGTCTATGCGGAGCTCCTGACTGACATGCCCCAAAACTAGACATTTTATAGGCCTGTGTCCTGTTGGGCTAATACAGGCTCAACCAGAGCTACTCTACATCAAAAGACAAAAATGCCAGGCCATACATCAAAGGCTTTAACTGACCAGGTTAGAGAAAGCAATAAAACATAGATAAGCAGAATCAGGAAAAGACCAGACACAGAAGAGTTGACCATGTCTGATCATTATCTCCTTGAACTCACAATAATCTTCCGCAATAATTATCCCATACAACAAGATTCAGAATATCAGTTGCTTCAAACTGCAGGAGGGGAGACTCAGGTCTTGCTTGTGAGCTTCCCTGATGCATCTGGTTGGCCACTGAGAGAACAGGATGCTGAACTAGATGGGTCACTGGCCTGATCCAGCAGGGCTTGTTCTTCTGCCCCCCCCCATCTGTGTTGGCCATTTTTATAACAAAATCTCCTACACAACATCAAATTACTGAACAAACATCACATAGACTTCTAGAGCTGTAGAGTTGTTTGTTTCCTGCTTGGCAGGGGGTTGGACTCGATGGCCCTTGTGGTCTCTTCCAACTCTATGATTCTATGATTCTATGAGTTGAGAGGGACTGTGGGGGTCATATGGCCCAACCCCCCGCAGTGCAGGAATCTTTCCTGATGTGGGGCTCAAACCCACAACCATGCTCTACTCACTGAGCTATCCTAACGTGTTCCTATGCTAATTGTAAACCACTCTGAGGTGGTTTTTGTTTTGTTTACAATCAAACAGTGTACAATTTTTAATGATAGCATGAGTCCTTCATCCTCATGAAAAGAAGACTTTTCAGACTTAAACATTATTGTAATATAGGTCACTATATTCCACAGTCTCCAAAGTCCACCCCCCCCTTTCCAGCATGTTTCCAGAGAGCATGCCTTTATTGACCCCCACCAGTTACGGTGCCACCATCAGTGCCAATAAACTGCTCCATCTGGAGTTGCCCATTGGCTACAGATGCTTTCGGTGCTTTGAGCATTATACAATGTCCCTCTTATGTTTGGTGCTGCCAGATAATATTTTAATACATCATAAAAGGGAATAAAGGGCTAAATAAACAACCCATTATAAGAGGGAAACAATGTTCTGAAAAGGGAGGAACAAATGATCTTTGATAGACGAACGCTGCTTTCTTCTAAATCAGAATCTTTATTAATGAGGACTGAGCAAAGTATCAAGCAGTACTCTTAGCCCGACTTCACTTACATGAAAATTTCCGAATTGATTCAAGCGCGTTTAATAAGTTTGTCTTTTAAGTCTGAACTTGAAAGGTTATCCAGCTAATATCTCCTTTGAACATTTCAGCTTGTAAAAGCATCATAGTTTGCATCCAATTCAAATATCTTTTTTGTTCCCAGTGCTTAAGCAAAATGAAGTACTTTATGGATTTGGGAATGTGTTGTAATTCGAAACTTGTAGATTGCTAAGCTGCTTTGATAGTGCAGAAAAGTCTCCACTAGAAGAATGAAACTGAAGAAGCAAAGTAATTAATAAAAGACTTGTTTGAACTATGGGGACCCTTTTATCAGAAAGGAAAAGGACTGATTCTTCTTCCCCTCTACTTTGAAACAGACAATTATTTTTGCTAACTGATAGGTTTACTATGCTGAAAGAGTGCATAAATTCGTTAGCTGCTTCCTTGTTCCTACTGATTGCATGCCAGGCTGTAGTTGGGAAAGAGAAGGGAAACGAGATAGATTTAAAATACTGCGAGAGAGTTGTAGAAAAAGTATTTTGCTCTTATACATTCATTTCATTCATTATGAACTGTGTGCTGATTGCAACCATTGTTCTATTAGGAGCAATTTTATATAAGAAACCAAACCCATGCTCCATGATTCATGCATCTGAGCTAAACAATGAGACACAACTTCAAGAATCTCTAGATGAAATACTTAGTGACAAACTGCTTGCAGATCAAATCAAAAAGAGAGAAATGTGCAAGAGTAATGAATGAAACAGTTAAAATCATTTGTGCAGCCACTGAAGTCTTCATCCTCTAATCCTCCCTGCCCACCATCACTTTTGTCTGAATTAATATGGTGCCAAGGAAGGAAGAAAAACTTATTCACTTGCTTGTTGTCTCATTTAAGCCCAATTGCTTTGCTGGGATGTGCAGTGTTAGTATATCAGGTTAGAGATGGGTGAATCTGTCAATTTCGGTTTCTTGCTTGTCCGTTCATCTCATTTCTGCATTTGAAATAGGATCAAATAGGTATTTCGAAAATCAAAAGTAGCAAAAGTTAGCTGCATATCCTCAAAACTGCTCTACCTCAAGCAGCAAAATGTCTTTAGGCCACTCCTGCCATCTTGTGATTTTTATTTGACATGCCAACCCTATAAATAAACAATTTAACAAAATAAATGGGAAAACCCTTATTTCTTCAATAGAGTCATAAGAACCAACGGGATGAAAACTGTGGGGATTACTGACAAAAACGTACTCTTTTCCAGGGCAATTTGGGAAAGGGAAAACAGGATGATGTCTACGTCCAGAAAGATTTTTGTCACCCTGGTTTATTGGGGGCAAAACTAGATGTGACATTAAATGTGTTTTTGTGTTTCAAATGGAGGATTTATTTATTTTTAATTCAAATTACCGGTACATCAGAGCAGGGTTGATAATTAATAGGATTGGAGCAGGCATGGTGATGAAATTTAACCCTTCCCTCCTTGGCTATAGGCTCTCATATGAAATTAGTATTTGTTTTGGTGTCAATGAGGGATTTCCTCCAAAAGGAAGAAGAGGGTTTTTCCTCAGGAGTCAAGCAGGGAAGAAAAGGGTTAGATTCCACTTCTGCTTTTGTTTTCACGCCCCCCCACCCCCATGTTGGTACAGTTTGCATTAAAATACAGTTTTTTAACATCAAGTGTAGTTTGGTCTCAGTGTGAAGGACAGAAACCTGGTTTATGTAAAGGTCTCAGGCATATATATTCCTCTTCACTTGTGTGTACTGTGCTTAAGTGAGGCAGACTGAGAGGTTCAGGATGTTTGTGATGGTGAGAGGTTTGCTCTCTCTCTCTCTCTCTCTCTCTCTCTATATATATATATATATTCACTGAGGCAAAGAAAATGGACATAGCCATTAATTAGTAAAGAAGTAAGTCTCAAATTACGTGCAAGCATTAAGGTTGTTTCAGTGAATGCTAGGAAATTATGATGAACATAAAGGCAGCTCTTCTGCATTCAGGGAACTAAATGTCTTGAGATATTAAAGCAAAACAGCTTTGGTTTTGAAACTGATTTTTTTAAAAAAAAAGTTGAAGAAAAATTGTTAATGGTTTGAGGACTCCATTATGGATATATATAAAAAGAAATCAAACACGCTTCTGATTGGACTCAACAGATTTGCATATGACTGGGATGCCTGCAGATCCTAGTAAAGGAAATAGCATCCATGCAACAATGCAGAATGCCTAATGCTCCTTAGAGTCTTTAAAAAAACATCACGGGGTATAATGGGACATTGAAACATGAGAATCCATCAGGGCACTGGTCTCATGCCAGAAGGGAGTGGATAGCAGCCAGAAGGCGTTAAGTGGATTTCAGTCCTCCTAAAATGGTGATTGAAGTCCAGCATGACAAAGTCATGTTGATTCTCAATTCACTGCAGCGCAGGTTTTCAAAATGTACTAATTAAATGGGGCGGAAACAAGCCTTAGAACTCATCATCTTGGCACATAGTGGGGACAATTATGGGAGGAAACGTCGGGGTCTCTGAATTAAATGCACAAGACCATTGCCAATTTTAGGCAAATGATGGCTTTCAGAACCTTCTAAACATAGCAGCAAAGGGGCTATCACAAAAGGTTATTGATTATTTAAATTAGTATACCACCCTTTAGTCGAAGATCACAGGGAGGTTCACAACATAAAAATACCGAATGAGATCACAGAATACACAAAGGGGGGGGGGACAAATTTAAAAAACCTAAACCAATAAGGTAAATGAGGGTAGCCTCCTTTATGCACCTTGTAACTCAAGCACACATGGTCAAACCTCAAGTATACTTGCCTCATCACACACTGAACTCACTAGACAAGGAATTGTACATAGAGTAGTATAACTAATTGCTTATGAAGTGGATTTTACATTAGCTAATGGAGTTTGGATGCAAATGAAAGTAACAAAGATAATTAAAGCTGGCTTCAAATGTGTACTTAGCACATGATTAAGATTCATGTGCCAGCTTACAAAATGCACAGTTCCAGCGTGACATTGTATCTCACGTTTTGCTTCTTCTTCTTTGACATCTCAGTGCATATCTGCAGTTCATAGGCCAGTCACTAGTCTTTGATTAATTGTGTGGCTGGGCCAGCATAGGACATTTTGGAACATGAGGTATAGTAACCCCGTCATAGTAAAACAAATAAAGGCAAGTCTAAGTGCGCAGGTAAGGGCTTAATCGGTCAAGGCAGCGGTGCTATTGGTCAGCAGGAGAGCTGAACTGGGAGCAGGCTGGGTTGTATTCCCCTTGAAAGACCAATCAGGTCTGTAGCTTGCTTCTGGTCCCAGTTCAACTCCCAGTGGCAGACAGGCTTGGAGTGCTTTGGCACAGTTGCACCCTGTTCTGAATAAAGCAGACCTGGTCAACTGTGACACATCCCCAATCCACTGAATTACTGAAAGGCACTCTGTGTGAGGCTGCCTCTAAAAGCCATCTTGAAACGTCATTTGACTTCCACATCATTTCCAGATGCAATCTGAAATGCTGGTTCTTCCTTGTAAGCCCCATGTGGTTTGGGAGTAGGTTATTTGAGGGCATTCCATACACTCCTGTCAACCCACTGTATTTAACACTGAAGGCTCTGCTAATTGTCACACCACAGTCAGAAGCCCAAGTCGTTGGAAAACGAGGCATGTGGCATCAATATTTTAGAACCCCCTGATACATTTTAGGGGCCCTCTCTTTTAAACTTTACATGAGTAGCTAAGGTCTTTTTGTTCCATCAAGCTTCCAGTGTCTCATTGCTATACTGACATTTAAAAAACCTGCTCGTTTTTAATGAATGAAATTCATAAACTGTTTTGTTGTAATTTGAGCTGCTTCTTTTGTTGTTGTTGTTGTTGCTTTATAGGCTTGAGCTGTTTTATTGGTTGCATAGGCACCATTCCTTGAAAACACATTCAAAGCCCATTATTTGCCCCCAAAGAATTCTGGGAACTGTAGTTTACCGCTCACAGAGCTACACCTCCCAGTACCCTTAATAAACTACACTTCCCAGGATTCTTTGGGGGGGGGGCAATGTGCTTTAAATGTGGCTGATGTGGCTGTGACCCAAGCATCCTACCTCTATTCCAGATGCAGGCACAAACATACTACCATTGAAGGAAAATACCTAGAAACTCAGTTGATAACATCCCTACTTTTGATATATGTATCTCACAGCCTACCACTAGGCAGAGATCATGGATAAGATAGAATGTTGGCACGCTTGGTCTTTCCTCATCCAAATCAGCTCTAATTCAATGCTATCCAAGGTTATAAAAGACCTTTCTAACCTGAAAGATCTATCTGTGTTAATAAAAAATAATGACAGTTAAGGTAAAGGTAAAGGTACCCCTGCCCGTACGGGCCAGTCTTGACAGACTCTAGGGTTGTGCGCTCATCTCACTCTATAGGTCGGGAGCCAGCGCTGTCCGCAGACACTTCCAGGTCATGTGGCCAGCGTAACAAGCTGCATCTGGTGAGCCAGCGCAGCACACGGAACACCGTTTACCTTCCTGCTAGTAAGCGGTCCCTATTTATCTACTTGCACCCGGGGGTGCTTTCGAACTGCTAGGTTGGCAGACGCTGGGACCGAGCGATGGGAGCGCACCCCGCCGCAGGGATTCGAACCACTGACCTTTCGATCGGCAAGTCCTAGGCACTGAGGCTTTTACCCACAGTGCCACCCGCTATGCTCCAGATTTCTGGGTGAGAGCCAAAAGCACTATAAGGGTGTTCTTTTAAACAGAGACTGAAATCCTAGACTGAATATGTTTGCGAAGGAAGTGAAAGCAGCCCAGGAACTCGTGGGCATTGCTTGCTCAGAGAAGGAAATGACAATAAGTATTCTTTAAAGAATGGATTCTTTTGCAACTCAACTAGTGAGGCTGTTTATCAAACAGAGAAAATCTATTATATATGCAAGCTGAGCTCTAAATGATATTAGTGAGGAAAGATTCAGTCCCTGAGAGGGTACATTTTCTGTAATATGGCTATAAAGTATTATGGGATATATAATACATACATATCTGAAGGAGTGATTGAATATTTCATTCTCTTGCGCTACCACAAATATATTTTTTCTCGCACGAATCGATGAGATGTCACAAACCCAGTTGTTTTTATTCATTGTGAATAATGTTAACTGTAAATGTCATTTTCTGTTTATAAATAATTTTGAACACAATGCCAGTTACTACAATTGTATATTAATCATAATCTCAGCCTAGTTTGTGTGATTTCTTGCAATGTTTCAGACTTTCAATTAGACCTGGTACAATTGTTTATTCCAAGAGCCTGAAAAGTGGCCTGTCGTACTGTATCATTCCCACACTCGGAATGGATGACTGAGATCATTTAACCTGCAGAATAATCAATTAGGTACATCAGCTAAGAATGCAAATTGTGTGGACACACTGTATCACATTAGGGGAAATGACGATTTAATGGACAGAGGCCATCAACAGCAGCTGGTGGACCATGCAGAGAGAAGATTTAAAGAAGAGGACAATGAGAATAGACTTCATTTTTTTGAACCACCAGAAGTAGATGAATCAGAAGGTATTTTGTGCAGCTGGTGGTGAGGAGCTATAATCAGACATTTTCTCATGAACAAGGAGACATCTTTGGGAAGTTCTCTTATTATTTGTTTAGGGCATTTACATCCCATCATAGAATTCAAGGCAAATTGTATATAATTCGCCCACCTAAGAAGTGACTAGGCCCAGACCTTGTAGCTTTGGAAGGGGAGCAAGAGGTCTCCTAGCAACTCTCAGCACCCTTAACAAACTACAATTCCCAGGATTCTTTGGGGGAATCCATGGCTGTTTCAAGTGGCATCACAGTGCTGGAAATGGGACAAGAGAATGGCTGAGCCTGCTCAGACTACCAACCCTAGTGCTAAAAGTGCCTATCTTGCTGGGCTATCCCATTTCATCAGCTTTAAAAAATGGTCCAATTGATATGTAAGAAAACACTCCACAGCAGCTCCAAATTTGGTAAATTATGAATTGGGCCTTAGCCTTTTCGGAAGCCAATTGAAAGAGGAGAAGAAGGATGCTGGTGACTGGTGATCCCCCCACCCAACAGGATCATGGAAACATCCATTAGGTGGATCTGGCATACTGATTGATGTGCACTCTGCTTGGTAGTTTGACAAGGGGATTGCTAGATTCCAGCATGTCCCCTGACTACACAATCTTCATCTCTATGTGCAGCAGTGATAATTAGCAGATTCGAGGGGACCATAAATCTCAAGGCCATCAGGTGATTTCTTCTGGGATAGTTTCAGTCAGGGACAGATGCATTCTTAAAGGAGGACGTTTGCTCTGCCAGCTGATAGTGTCATTAGTTTGTAAAAAGAAAAGAAAAGGTGAATCGATTGTGTTTTGGAGTAAGTAGCCTTTGGGCATGATTTGTGAAGTTCATTGTGAAATCTTTCACAGGATAAATGGCTGTTTTCAAAAGGGTCCCATTGAATCTTAATCCAATGTAAACAGAAAGTTTGGCTAAATGTTCACAAACAGCTCAAACTCTTCCTTTTAACAGCTTGCGTTGTGGTATTTCAGAAATTCACATTTAGAAATTCGCACTCATGGCTAACTATGTGCAGAATATTTAGGGTTACCGTACATTGATCTGACTGCAAGAGTTAAACACAAGCTTAAAGCTCTCCATTGAATTGAATTGAATTAAAATTTTAAAAAATGTGTCACTTGGCAGGATCATACCAAGGCTGGCCTAAGACAGCATATGCTATAATAATTTTGTTAGTCTTAAAAGGTGCCACAAGAGTCTGTGTTGTTCCTGCATAAAATTACTCTGACAACTCTTACTTCTTAAGCCTTTATTATCACAACACCATCACTGCACATGAATTACTGGCAGAATGATTCTATACTACAGTGATGCCAAGGCTGGATGTATGTTGGCCACTACACCAGCTGAATGGTCCCCATATCCAGTGCATGCCCAGTCTGGGACAGGAAGGGAAATACATACACAACTAAAAAAAATAATAATAATCAGAAGAATGGCATAAAGTAACAATGGCCCTGGAAACAATACCATGGCCCACCAATGAAGGACTGTGTTGGCAATGACACCCATATATGAGCTGTGCACAGAGGCAGCTAATGAACTCAGGCTGATGGGGACACCATCACCCACAGCACATTCCATCCGTCCATCCACACTTCATGCAAGAGAATGTCACAGCATTCTGCTCTATCAGCCCATTGGGACAACCAAATGCAAAACACTACTAAACCTTAGGTTACATAAATAAAATCCTGGTAACAACACACAGAAGGTAACAGGCTGTTTTTTACTATGTAACTTCTATTTCAAACACAATTCAACATATAATATCTGTCAGGTTTAGCGCTTCTCCCACACATGACACGGAACTCTGGCAGTTTAAGTAGCTGAGGTTTATTGACCCGACTGGCTTCTGACCCCTCCCAAGGCCAGATATACGCCACGTCCTCCCCTGCCTCCTGCTGGCCCGCCTCTGCTCTAATCGCTTGCTCCTCCTCCTACTTCTTGGCAACTCAGGTACAGCCAATTCCTCTTCCTCTGGAGATTCCTCTCTGCTGGGAATATCCCTGACAGTATCTCACAAAATGTAATTCCATAGACAAACACATCATGCAAACAGAACATATCAAGAGAAATTAAAGTCCAATGGATGGTCAGGAGATAAAGTCCATTCGGTTCCTAAATTGGCATATTGGCAATAACCACAATATGGTATGCTTATCTTATTATGTTCCAAGTATTGTTGCTTTGAGGATTCTAACGTTCCTTGTATGTAGACATTGGATCAGATAGAAAACTTGAAGGTATGGCACATGTAGATATCCTTTTTAATCTTAAGTAGTCAAAAACAGCCTGTTACGTTGTGTGTATTGTTACTATTGGGACAACCAGCAATGACCCTTCTACCGCTGCTCCAGAGGAATCCTTTTAGCCAGGGCTTTGAATGACCTTATGCTGTTCACAATATTGCTGCTTCAAAAGCACAATACATTAGGGTGAGAAAGGAGAAGACCCTCCATACAGCTTCCATGTAGGTCCCTGGATGGGATGCCTGCAAAGAGCACTCTTCACCATCAAGGGAAAGGAGTTTATGTCCCATTATGTAAGAGAAAGGCTCTTTCATGAAGCAGCCAAGCTCTAGGTGGGTTGGACAACTTAATTATATACGTTGGAGGTTCCTACTTTGAATTCGGGGTACAACCTGATCCTAGGAAAGCGGGGAGGGCCTCCCAAGCACATTTGAGCCAATCAGAAGATGTGGTGCATGGACCACCCTCCCAGATCTCGCATGAGCCAAGCAGCACTTTTGATGTACGCCATCCTTCTAGCAAACCACATGACCACCCTTCCTTCTATGTTGCCTGATAGGCCAGCGCTGCTTAAGAACATTCCAAAATAGCTGAAGAACATTCCAAAATCGCTAACTACTCATGCACCTTCTAACCATAATCATCCTACTCCACTGGTAGGGAACCTACTTAAACCTAGAATGGGTCCCACCATGGCCACCTCTGATGTCACATCCATATATGACATCAAGCATGGGGCAAATGAAAATGTTGTGCCAATGAATGACTGGGACAACTGAAAGGCAGTGACAGCAAGCCTGCAGTGAGCAGCTATGCTACAGAATTCTACATTGGGAATGTCGGAGTGCAGCTGATCCCAGCAGGCTTCCTGTAAGTCCCAAACAGTCATTTGGCACTTACAGAAAGCATGAAGCAATCAGGTTTACTACAGAATTCTGCTTAAGGAACTTCATAGCTCCTCTGATCTCAATATCTGATAGGCACTTACAGGAAGCTACACTTACAGAGGGCCCAAGATAAGGCCATTTTGAACTGAAGCCAAAGATGTAAAGAACCTTCCTCTGCATGCACAGCTTGAGATACCCCTTGCATTTGGGTTTTTTGAGGAGGGGTTTGGGTCATTTGACATCACTGAGAGACCAGGTGATTGACAGGTGGGAGGCCCCAGTCACCTGTCAAGATGGTCTATGGGGCACTGGGCAGCTGAGAATCTGGTCTACTGGGAGGATCCTGTTCCTTACCCTTATCCTCAGCCCTCCCTCTCCTCATCCCTTTCCAAATGACAGCCTCAAACACTCTGGCAGCAGCACCTATCCACTTCAGTCCTGTATTTTCCGTTCCCCTCATTCTTTCAGACACTAAACAAGCAAAAGTAATTAAGGGCACAACCCTGTGCTGAAGATTTGCCAGCATAGCGGGGCTTCTGTTGAATCCTGCAGGCCCTCCGCCAGGGGGAATCTTCAGTATAGGATTGTGCCCTTAATGACTTTGGCTTGTTTGTTTTTTTAGTGTCTGAGAGAATAAAAAAGAAAGCAGAGAACTGAAGCTGGTATTTAACACTTAGTTCTAAAATGTCAATGTTTGTGACAACAGAAGCACAGGGGTCAGCAATGACTGGGACTTTGTCAGTGATTTACTCTCCCGGGACCACTGCTGCAGAGTACAGTTCAATTGCTTTCACATCCACTTCTACTGAAAAGTGAAGCCCAGCCATGCACATTTCTCACCATAGTATACAAACCTCTACAGTTTTCTCATCAGTGTATGCCAGGTGGCTTATTCCACAGGTATGTGCGCACAGGATTGTAGCCTAGAAATATCAGCGTCATGAATAACTCCAAATGCTAATATATTCTGACTCCTTTAATAAAGTCTCTCAGAGACTAATGGAGTGGACAGGATGGAAAACTAACGTCCCACTTTTAGCTCAGGTTAGATGTGGCAAGGGGCTGCTAAGGCTAAGAACTTAAGAGGAGCCTGTTGAATCTGACCAATGGCCCATCTTGTCCAACCTCCTGTTCTCACAGTGACCAACCAGAAGCCTGTAAACAGGACCTGAATGCAAGAGCACTCTGTCCTGGATTTTCTAGCAATTCAGAAGCGTATTACCTATGACCATGGAGGCAGAGCACAGACACCCCCCCCCCAAGGAGTGGTGAACCTAATATTATGCACAGGGGCTCTCTTTTACCTTTGTTGCAGGGTGAGACAGGCAGGGAAGCACCTTTTTCTGTTATTCACATTTTTCCATGTGTAGGACTGCCATCGTATGCTGGGTAATATATACTATGTAATCTAATGGAGATCAGACTCAGCAGTATTTGAGGGGTGGGGAAACCTGTTGCCCTTCTGACATTGTCAGACTCCAGCTCCCATCACTTTCAGCCAGTATAGCCAAGGGTCAGAAATGACAGGAGTTGTCATTCAGCAGCATTTGGGGGGTGGGCACCGGTTCCCCATCTGGACTTTAAAGGAAAGAGCCAGTGTGATGTAGTGGTTAAGAGTGGTAGACTCGTAATCTGGGGGACCGGATTCGCTTCCCTGCTCCTCCACATGCAGCTGCTGAGTGACCTTGGGCTAGTCACACTTCTTTGAAGTCTCTCAGCCCACTCACATCACAGAGTTTTTGTTGTGGGGGAGGAAGGGAAAGGAGATTGTGAGCCGCTTTGAGACTCCTTCGGGTAGTGATAAAGTGGGATATCAAATCCAAACTCTTCTATATATGTCAGCGACCTTCTAGTAACCAAGTAGCCAACTGGTGGGGAGATGGTAAGTGTAAAGCTCTTTAATCAACTCTATACTTTTCATTCAAGATTTGTATTAAAATACTCCAATGCAAAAGAGTAAGAGACATTTGGAAGAGGAGTTTTCTCAGTATCTTTTCTAAGCAATCTTTCCTCTAATACAGCCCCTAATGTTAGTCTAGTGACTTACACAAAGCATCAACAATAATGTTATATGCAGTCAAATACACGGGGCATTGAATTCCATCCCTAGCATTTAAAGTGCCACCAGACTCTTTGTTATTTTTGCTGCAACAGACTAACATGTCTACTTCTTGGCAAACTCTGTTTATCTAGTACAGTATCTATGAAAGGAGGGTGGAAAAGGTGAAGTGGCACAGCCTTTGGCTACTTTTTGCTTGCATCTCTAGGGCAAAACGTATTAGGGATTGCTGTCAAATTCCAATCTGAGTTGGATTGTGGATTTCTGGTCAGGTGGAATGCATTGAGAAGACACTAGTTTGCCATTATCTATGGTATGTTCTGCCTAGATATAGACTGTATGTCTTTTTGCAGAGATCTAGACACCAGTGTACACCAAATATATCACTGGTACACGGCATCAGCTAAGAATACAATTCTTTTCAGGTCCTTAGCCCAGCATCTAGACATTAAGTTTGTGAAGCTTTTTCCAAGGGTTGGGAT
The DNA here is from genome assembly GCF_965112155.1 of Podarcis liolepis. NCBI lineage: Eukaryota > Metazoa > Chordata > Lepidosauria > Squamata > Lacertidae > Podarcis > Podarcis liolepis. Next base: position 57,371,114 of record NC_139555.1, on the reverse strand, counting down.
CTGCTGATGGACCAATACACTCGATGTGAACAGTGATAAAAAGGATCAGAAGCACACACTGCTTTGTCACAGGAGACCCAATTGGCCTCTGTGGGATGTGCAAACTGCAGAACTTCAGCCACAGTTCTCCAAAGTGCGAGGTGGGCCTGAGTCATTGCTGTTCCTTAGTTTCCTTGCCTAACTTCAGTCTCCTATTGCAGACCTCAAAGATCAAAGCAATACAACACCTTGAAAAATGTAATTGCTATTGACTTTGTGGAGGATTTGATTAGGATGAATTGGCAGGGAAGTGATTTAATGTTAAATATTGAAGGTAGTTTCTCTCTCATGTCCAGGAGTTATTTTAGAGGGTTAAGAAAGAGGTATGCTCTCTCCCTTTCAGTAGAAAATAAATTGATTTTGAATGGATGACAGAAAAGATAAGAAGTTATGGTGATGAGAGCAAGAGAGATTATTTTTTAAGAAGGAGCCATTTCTGCCCTTTTTATTCGTGCAAGAGATAAGCTCCACAAAGTAACGCACTCACAGAAAGATGTGGCTGTATAAGCATTTAGAAATAGAAACGCAGGATTATTATTTTTCGAGGCACTTTCTTGGGACTTATTACAAATGATTGATTATGTGAATATCTGGGATGTCCCTAGACCATTAGAATAAATGTGATCTATGTTGCTAGATGCACAATTTATTTGTCAAACAAGCACTCACCCAAGTCAGGAAATATCTCAAGTGCATCATCTGCAAAAGGTCTAAGAGGTCAGAAAGGACTTTTGTACATATCATGTATTCTCAATACTGCTAATCATGCATTTGTTTCTATATGCACAAAATGCATAAGCAATCAGGGTTCCCATCCCCATGGAGGAAATCACAGGCACATGGAAGATGCTCCCTTCAGACTGAGCTACTGGGCTTTGGGATGTTGCCATGCCGCACAACGGCATTGACAGGGAATTGGTTCATTTATGCATTTGGTGCTCATGGGTACTAAGTTCCTAATAAGGCTAATGAAATGAAAGCACATGCGGTTATGCACATGCAGACGTGCAGTCTGCAGTGCTACCATTTTAGATTTCAGAATATGTCGGAAAGATTTCAGTGTGTACAAGTGACATCATTCCACACAGTTTAAACCCATAGTTGAATTCATTTAAGAATAAATTGGGGGGAGGCAGAGTATTTAAATAATATTGGTTGTTTCAATATGTTATTAAAAAATGGGGGGAGAAATTCAACATTGCACTCTCCTGATACACTGGCACACTGTTTGTGGTGGCGGGGGGGGGGGGGATATGAGGGGCAGAGAAGAAAGGGGAAACTTCCACTAGCACACTGGGTTAGTTTTATCTGAGCCATAGTTATTAACCTAGTCCTAGACCTAGACCATACCCTTTTATAAAGGAAGAAACACACAATGTTTAAAAAGTAAAAGGAAACAAGAATGAAGATACTGAGAAGAGGTATATTAGGATATGAGGGTAGATAAATAAGGCAAGACAAGGTCATGGTGTTGGTACTGGAGATCCAGGTGTGAGTTGTAAGCCATTTTAGGTACAGACATAGTCATGAGAGGTGAATCATTTTGACCAAGGAATTTGCATGGAGATGAAAGGGTTGAGGTGTCACCTGAGAAGGCCAAAGAGAAGGATGTGATAGTCAAGATGTGAAAAGATTAGCGCATGGGTAGGCAAACTAAGGCCCAGTCGCCTTCTGAATCCTCCTCCTCCGGAGGAGGAGGAGAGGAGGAGGAGGAGGAGGAGGAGAGGAGGAGGAGGAGGAGGAGGAGGAGGAGAGGAGAAGGAGGAGGAGGAGGAGGAGGAGGAGGAGGAGGAGTTTCACTCTATGGGAAGCTGAATGATCATAGTAAACAGAGAACTGGCTAAAAGAACAGAGTCTTGGAGTGCTAGCACATGAAAAGGCTCAAGTAGAAGAAGATATTATTAAGAGTATATAAACACACAGTGTAGTTGGTTTTTGTTTTGCTGCATTATTGAAAGCTGAATTTATTTCTAAAATATACTGTATTTTTTGCACCATAACACTCACTTTTTTCCTCCCGAAAAAAAGGGGAAATGTCTGTGCGTGTTATGGAGCGAATGCCTGCGGGTGGCGGGGGGGATCTGCTGCAGTCGTGAGCAGAGGATCCATGGTTCCCCTTCCTTCCCTCCTCCGTGGTTACAAAGCATGGATCCACATAGATCCTCAGGATTTTTGCATTGGGCTACTCCAAACTCACTGTCAGATCACATGTCTGTAGCCATAGCATGAACCACAAAAATCATATATCCACTATTTCGTTTAGAATATTTTTTCCCCTTGTTTTCCTCCTCTAAAAACTACGTGCGTGTTATGGTCTGGTGCGTGTTATAGAGCGAAAAATACGGGTATTTGAATTCTAAAACTGTAAGGTTTTTGGGTTGTTGTTTTTTAATACCTTAAAATGTTATAAAGGAAATCTTTCTGTAGCAATGAACAAAAATAAGAATAACTTCTCAGCATTACTGTATATCAATAGCCAATTATTTTCATCTGGATGTGTTCTGGCTGGCTGCTAATGGACTGACAACGAGTTAGCTTTTAGAGGAGCCATCATTTCAAAGATAGAATAGCTGACCCTTTAATTTTGAGGTATTACAGAAATTACACCCCTCACCTTTAAAAATGGCAAATGCACTAAATCATTTGATCTCTTTGTGGGCTAAGGTGCTTTCTCCTTGCTGTTATGTTTTATAAATGTATACCAGAGTAGTACTAATGTTCAATTTTGGGCATGTTCCACAGTTTTTCTAAATGCTGTTTCTTTTGGCATAAACATATTTTAGGCTGTGTGAGAGATTGTTTCACAGGATTGTAAGAACACAAACCTTGTGGTCACCTTCACCGTTGGTAAAAAGCAGAACTATGTTTGCACATGAGTAGTAAGCCAACCGTATACTCAAAATCTGAAAGTATTCCAATTTTGTGCTTCAGCTTGCAAGAGCTGAGACATTTGACTTCTAAAGGACCAAGCACCTAAGTCCAATTTGGCTTAGGGTATCTCTAAAATCAGCCAGGCTTACTAAGGTGTTTTGTTTTTTTAAAAAAACTTCCTTACTTTTCACAAGTTGGGCACAAGTTGTTTCCTTTTTAGAAGCCAAATGAGGACTTTGTTGGGTTCTAGTACTGTGAGCTGGCATGGTAAAGTGCTAGTGGATCTCTCTGTAAACTTGGATTTTTACAATCTTTACTTTGTTAAGTCTGATAACTGTGTTGTAGTAGAGTAGTTCATGATGTAATGGCATGGGTGCAACTTGAATAAAATATGGGGGGGGGGGACCAGGTAGGCTCCACTCTGCATAATGAATCACAAACACACACACACACACACACACACACACACACACACACACACACACACACTATAAATGGCAATGCCCATCAACTTGGGGGAGGGCACAGTTTCCTCAAATATTTTATTGGGTGGGGGGCGAAGGGACCTCAGCCCCTAGGAGTTGGCTCCTATGTGTACCAGCATCTCTTAGAGTTACTGTAGCTAGTTTATGCTTGTCTTGTGTCATGAGACAATAAACACTGAACTGAAATGAATAAATACTTTAAACTGGACTGAATGGGCAAAGAGTTTTCTTACCTGGGAACTCTGGAAAACACTGACTACTAGAAAGCAGGAAAACTCTAACGTTCTGCTGGAAGACTCTGCTGGAGCTGTGCATGTTCTGCTGACCACACTGGCCAAAGTGTGGTGTGGTATCAACAGCAGATGGTGGGCCCAAGTTTAACAGGTAGTGCACTAACAGGTTATAAAAGTCTGACAGAGTTTATCTGTTGGGCACCTGGACTTCTGTCGAGGTTTATCTGTTGAGCTACACAGAATAAATTTTGGATGTTGCTATCCCAGGGACGCGGGTGGCGCTGTGGATTAAACCACAGAGCCTAGGACTTGCTGATCAGAAGGTCGCGGTTCGAATCCCCGTGATGGGGTAAGCTCCCATTGCTCAGTCCCTGCTCCTGCCAACCTAGCAGCTCGAAAGCACATCAAAGTGCAAGTAGATCAATAGGTACCACTCCGGTGGGAAAGTAAACAGTGTTTCCGTGCACTGCTCTGGTTAGCCAGAAGCGGCTTAGTCATGCTGGCCACATGACCTGGAAGCTGTATGCCGGCTCCCTCGGCCAATAAAGCGAGATGAGCGCCGCAACCCCAGAGTCGGTCATGATTGGACCTAATGGTCAGAGGTCCCTTTTACCTTTTATCCCAGGTTTGTTTTCCTGCAGTTGGCATACCAAGAATGCGTGGGTGTGAAATTCTAGGCTGCTCCTCTTGCATCATTTTGCTTGACCATTTTAAGCTCTGCACATGTTCTAATAACTTTAAAGGATACGTGGGCACAAAGGACAACTGGGCACACAGCTGGAGGCTTCCTGATGTCACATATTCTGAAGAACCAGTGTGAAAGGAAGGATGAGTTACTTGTGCATTATTCTTCTATGTGTTCAACAATTGTGCAAAGGGAGACAGGCACATCTCCTGACTTCACACAAGAACCATGTCGGATATTAAGTGCAACTTTATGCTCTTGAACTGATAAGCCAATTAGAACAACTTCTAGGTCAACTAGGTCAACCATGTCTACACAAACACAAATGTCATTGAATTCACTGGTAACGGGGGTTTAGGATTGCAGCCTAATCTTGTAAATAGTTCTTTGAATATCTAAATCATCACAATTTGGCTTACAGTATCACTCAAGGAAGAGTTGCACACCGGTGTCCAAACTTAATAAAAGTAGGCATCATTTTCCACTGAAGAAGGCAGGATTAACACCTGTTTACTGCTGGGATTAGTCTGATGGCATACGTTTTGTTGTGGATGCTTTGGGGAATCGTTGGAGAAGCATCAGTGTTAATTCAGGTATTAAAAGCTATCTGTTATGAACCGTTCAGCCAGTGTGCCCTCTGTATCACCAAGCTAGCTGTACTGACAACCTCTAAATATATAAGAAATGTATCTTGAGTTCTCTGACATTTTATATTCCAAACTTTGCCCAGTGGCTGATGGTTTCTTCCTCAAAGTGACATATTGATTGTAGGTACATGTAGGGCGAGTATGATTGTGTTCAGTATTTTGAGCTCATCATCTGTTATCCCATTCTTATTGTCATCCTAGGCCCAGACAGTATCAAATTGGAAGCAGTAGTGTAGAAAATTACGAACAAATCAGAAAAGACTACAGCTGTGAAATGAATCAAGCCACTGTTTCCACATTTAGTATTTCCTTGGGAATAAAAGACTTTTGACATATTTGGGGGACTTACAGTTATCAAGACAAGAATGCATTTCTGTAATTACAGACCCTTGTTGGCTGTGCTGTGGAACCCAGCCAGATTGCAATAGTACCAAATCTATGGACGGATTTCTGAAATAATCAGATTTCAATCGTAGCAAATGCATGGGAGTTCTCAAAAATGTGGTTCAAGGGATATGAAGGTTGACATAATTAACATAATTAAACAAAACTAAAAAAAGAAAATCAAGACAATCGGACTCGTTTTATGTGGCTTTTTTGTATGTACAATATTGGTGATTGTACAAAAATTATAGTAAAATGTATTAAGCTGGAGGAAATCCAGGCTTGTGTCTAAACCTTTTCAACGTGTAACTCTCAAAATTCAGAGAAGTGAAAATTTTGAAAGATAACTGCCTATGGTTTTGGAAAATGTTCATATGGTAGATTGCCCTTTAGATTTCCCTTTAACTGCAAAGTGGATCAAATTTCTCCCCAATTTCTGCATATGGATAAACATTTCGCCATGTTCAGGTATTATTGGTCTAACTTTGAACCCTTGGCTTTCTACAGAGGAGGCCACTTCACACAAAATGATTTGATTTGTGTTTTGTTTTTGTTTTTACATAACTAACAGCCATGGGTCCAGTTTGGAAGTAGATTCTTCGATCCAGTTTGAGAGTACAACATGGCAGGGGGGACTCTAGACCTTTGTCCCTGTTGGGGAAAAAAGGATGTACCGGTAGACTATAATCCTGGTGGCTTGTTCTACCACTCATTCAGATCGTGCAGCATATGTCACCCAGCGTTAACTATCAGCTGGATCAAGGCCAAGTGAATTTAATTAAATCAAATTCAATCAAAGACTATCTCATGTGTATCAATCAAGAGGTTTGGAAACATAAATATTATTCACTTGCATGCTTTGTTTTTAAGGCTAGGTGGATCTGCCTTTGATGCTTTGCTTGTTTTGAATGTTGCTTTGATAACTGCTCTGCTGAATTCAAGTGCTTCTCAGGCTGTGCTTGTTTGCTTGTATGGTGCCATTGATGTACACGACACTGTGGAGTTCAACCCCAAATCTCTTCCTCCCCCTTTCATTTCTTGTTTTGGCTGTGTCATATTTTACATTGAAATTTCCTTGAGGCAGGAACCTGTGTTAGTATATTGCAGATACACTGGGTTGTCACCAGTTAAGGTCTACAACCCCACTGAAATCAATGGTCATGACTATCAGAAGTCCATTGACAACCATCAAGAGGCTCAGTACAATTCATGCAGACTGCCATCTTAATAAGCAAATAATTAAAAGTTGGACAATGCAAATAATGCTGTCACTCTTGTATGCCATCTTTCATTTTTCTGTGGCTAAGATTTCCTTCTAATTTACAGCATTTAAGGTTCCTGGGCCCTGTTATGAGAGATACTTACTGCAACCACCGTTCTTTACACATTTTTAAATAAAATAAAGATCATGCTCCATAACAATTGTTACAAATATATGAGGGTCTGATTAATATAAATGTTATATTGCATTTGTTTGTCTGATATGTTTTGTCATGTCTCTTACAGTACTATCCTTACACTTCCAAGAACGATGGCAAGAAACAGTACAGTCCTATGCATGTTTACTCAGAAGTAATTCCCACTGACTATACTTCCTAGTAAGTCCACATAGAAATGAAGCATGTCACATTCTGTAAATCTTATGAAAGAAGCTAGAAACCAATCCAAAAAGGCATTGTGTGATGCTGTGTGGTCCACATAAGGCTCTTTTGCTCAATGTATCCATATTTACTGGAATGGGTGCTGCAGCTGCAGTCTGTCTGAATTTTCATTTATTTGTCACACTCCCTTCTCAATCACTTTCAGGCAGAAATGCTTATTTTCATCTTCACTGAAAACTGATTTCTATCCAAGCTATTTCAGCTCTAATAAGGATTTGTAGAATTTTGCTTTGGTTTTTCTCTGCTCAAGGAAATGTCCAGTCCTTGTGTGTTTATAATGCACTCTCTCCTTCTTCCACAAATAAACTGCTTTGTTTCTTACAGTATCAAGTACCTGTTTACGCCGATGTCAAGTCTGAACAGCAATTGCAGACCACAAAAAGCTCCTCTGGTTCTTAATGGCGCAAAAGCAAGCTATTCATTGTTGCATCCTTTGAAAAATGCTCCTTCCCCTAGCTTTCTATAGCCCAGCAAATTGAAGCTTGCAGCCTATCATAGTCTGAATGATAACAGTGTAATGATGGTTAGACAAATCCTTTTTTTCATGCTTCTTTTGCCTAACTGGGGATTCGTGTTCTTAATGTTTTTTTAAAAAAAATAAGGGGAAGGTGTAATCTTTTTAAGAAATGGAATGGAATGAGTACTCATGAGGGAAAGGGACATAAGAAGAGTGGCAACTAAGGGTGTCAATGACCCACCCGCCCTGCAGGTGTTCACTGCTATTTTTGAGACACATCATTTAGAATTTATTTGCATCTGGTCTCTGTGCAGTGGGTTTCATTCTTGAGCTACAGGGCTTCCCCATGTGCAGACATGAATTGGTCATCATTATCCCCCAAGCTTCCCATCTCTTCCTCAGTTCCTTAACAATCTTTCTCAAAACCTATGCAATTGGTTCCATACCTCAGCAGGAAACACAGCAGATGCAAGCCTGGTATAAATGAAGCCCAGAACTTGATAGAATTCAAAGTGACTGCAACATGTCTTATTAAAGATGCTGTGCACAATAGGGATGAATAAATTGGTCTCCTTCCAACCAGTGCCGGTTTTGCAGGTGTCCATTCACAAATCCAACCTATCCTATGAATTTGTGAATCTTTCTTTTAAAAAATGTATAAAATTCATATTTAAGTATATATTTAAATAAATAAAATAAAAATAAATAAAATAAATAAAATAAAATACACCTTTTTCACATTTGTGTGTGTGTGAGAACTACAGTGGAAACATTGGAGAAGTGTGAAATCTATAGAATAATTAACATTCTGATCCATATTGTAATTTCAGTTATGTGAATTGGGTTGGTTCACTTCCCTAGTGAGCAAACAGAAAATAAAATAAAACAAAGTATTCCATCAACAAGGACTGAGGAACAGAATTATTTCCTCTGCTCTGGAACTAGTGACCAGCTAGTCACACTTGTCGGGTGAGGATGACAGTGAGAGGCTGCCCCATAAACTTAAAAAGGGCTGAAAACCAAAACAAATGCATGGTTTGCTAAACCGTTCATATTAAAATATATACAGTGGTACCATGGTTCCTGAACTCAAGCCATTCTGGAAGTCCGTTCAACTTCCAAAATGTTTGCAAATCAAGACGTGGCTTCTGATTGGCTGTTTGGCCCCAGAAACAGTGCTGACAGCTGACACTTACTTCCGGGTTTGCGACGTCTGGGAGCCAATTTGTTCAGGAGCCAAGCCGTTCGGGAACCGTTGTTCCTTCAAAAGTAGACGTGTACCCCAGTTCCTAGATTTATCAACAAAACAACCCCAAAACAAATGGAAAAACTAACAAGATGTATACAGTGGTACCTCGGGTTAAGAACTTAATTTGTTCCAGAGGTCCGTTCTTAACCTGAAACTGTTCTTAACCTGAAGCATCACTTTAGCTAATGGGGCCTCCCGCTGCTGCCGGTGCGCGATTTCTGTTCTCATCCTGAAGCAAAGTTCTTAACCTGAAGCACTATTTCTGGGTTAGCGGAGTCTGTAACCTGAAGCGTATGTAACCCGAGGTACCACTGTATAGTTAGAAACTATTTTTGGAGGGATGTCTGAGGAGGCCATTAGATGTCAAAGGGAGTTACTAGAGTGGGACTCGCAAATGCCCACAGAGCTTTTCCTGGGGCCTGCAGGGGATCTTTTCCCTCTGCACTGAAAGTAGGTTTCGAAGAAGCATTCTGTTGTAGCCAATAGAATAGGCTGTGGGGTGTGCTGGGTTGTGGGGTGGGTGTGATGCCCACAACACTTTTTCCCATTTACAAACATGCTTACAGGCTGCATAAGGTTTGCAGCCAGTGATCCAATGTGTAGAAATGGGGTAAAGCACTCACTTTAAGCTATCAGTACTGATCAACATTCAACAGTGAAAAGGTGGGTAGTTTCTTTCTTTCCCCATATTCGTCTCACTGAAGTAACTGACATTGTGAGTGACAAAGTAAGAGGGAAGTTTTCCAGAGTGCCTGACTGACAACGTGAGTGACACAGTCTGATAGGACAACTTGAGGGGTTGGGAGGCTGCTTGTTTCTCTCATGACCTCCATGAATACGCCCGTGTGCATCTTGCTTTTACAAATGTTTTGTGGTAACTGTTGTGTAAACCCATAAAAATACAAGCACAGACTATAAAAATGGTACAGCTTACATATACCTTGCCAGTTATACCACTAAAACATTCAACACAAGATGTGTGAGGAAATAAATACTGCCTTCACTGTATGCAGCTATGAAGCTCTATTTTAATAAATACATTACTCATTTCAAATTGAACATTTTGATAACTCAGAGAATAAGTAAATATTATAACTGGCAAAGTTTTTTCAAACCTCAACAAATAGTAAATAATACTTTATAGCCACTGTTTCTTTATTATTTTCTTTCTTTCTTTTTGCCTAGGGCGGATACAGAAGAATATCTGAATTTTTATTGAATACAGGAAAAAGTATTGTTTCTTGTCTATTGCAAGCTTTGGGTTTGGGATGTTTTCATTATGTAAAATGAATACACACAAAATGGGCAGATGGTTGATGTCCAGACATTTCAGAGAAAGATAGCTTACTACTGAATTATAAATGCAGCACCAATCAGGTTAATTTATACGTATAGGGTGGATTTACAGAAGTCATCCCCATTTCTTATTTGATCCTGGAATGTCCCACTTTTCCTTAGGACATCCCTATTTTCATTGCAGAAATGTTGGAAGGTATGGTAGGACGTCCCTATTTGCATCAGAAAAATGCTGGAGGGTATGGAGTTAACCGACCCCCAAATCATCTGAAAGCAGCCCTGTATAGGGAATTTTTTTTAATGTAAATGTTTTATTATACAGTGGTACCTCGGGTTAAGAACTTAATTCGTTCCGGATGTCTGTTCCTAACCTGAAACTGTTCTTAACCTGAGGTACCACTTTAGCTAATGGGGCCTCCTGCTGCCACTGCACAATTTCTGCTCTCATCCTGAAGCAAAGTTCTTAACCCGAGGTCAACGGGTCAATGGAGTCTGTAACCTAAAGCATCTGTAACCCGAGGTACCACTGTATTTTAATATATGTTGGAAGCCTCCCAGAGTGGCTTAGGCAACCCAGTCAGGTGGGTGGGGTATGAATACAACAACAATAACAATAATGGAATAGGACGTTCCTATTTTCATCAGAAAAATGTTGGAGGGTATGGTATAATCATCACCATCACCATCATCATCTGCCATTCCCTTCTCTTGCAAATCAAAGGAATTCAGATGTGAACTAGCTTCATGACTGAGTATTCTAGGGTGAAAACCTCTTCAGTTTAAAAGCAGTAGCACCTGCCACAGAGCGAAAGTGGTGCTTGCCTGACCTCCCAGCACTGTCATTGCTTAGCCTTACTGGGCAGGAAAGCAGGAGGGGTACGGTGATAGGGAGGTTGGTGCAGTGCAAATGCATTGACAGGAGCAGCATCTTGCTTCCACCAATGCATTAGCACTGTGCCAGTGAATTCCCCATTGCCTTACCCAGTAGTGGCCTATGTGGAGATGTAGGTGGGGCACCACTGCTCCCCCAGCTTCCAAACATGGAAAATCTGTGGTGCTCACTGGAGGTAGAGAGGGAGGTAGAGAGGGAGGTGTGAGGCATGGGGATCTTGAACTACACAGCCCTATGCCTTGCCCCTCCTCCTCTGGGCACACCACCATCACGCTGTGTTTTGAAGCTAAGAGAGCATAGGTGCCTCGCCTACACTGCTGCATGGGCCACTACTTGCCTCACTCCTCTACCCGTTCTTCCTGGTAAGGCACAGCAACAGCAGTGATAGGAGGCCAGGTAAGCGGTGGTGCCTTTCCATGCCAATAGCTAGTGTTTAAAAGAAGAGTTAATCTCATTGCCACTTGCTGATACAGCTCATCGCTACCACTGTATGCCATTCTGTTTAACCCCAATGCAAATATATAAGGAACAAATAACTCCCTGTTGTTAATAAAGTATATTAAAAAATATAAAAAGACAATATTTATTTGAAAGATTGCTTGCATTTCTAATTTTAAAAGCTTAAAATAACAATAATAAAATGTATGGGGAAAGCAGAGAGTCAGTATGCAGCAAGATGCCCATTGGCCCCATAGTATTTTGTGTATTAGGGTTTCCCCAGTCTACAGAGGAAGAGAACTGGGGCTGAATGATCAATGGGTAGTGCTGAGGATAAGCAAGCCTAGCATGTATCATTGTAAAACATGCTTTTGGCTTACCATAGTGTGGAAGACAAGACAGGCATATTAACTTAGAATTTCCATGCTTTTTGGCACATGAGTACATTTGTAAGTGCCATCTCCTAGACTTAAGCTTTTTTTGATCCTAGGATTTTGCTTGTGCTCCAGAAAGAAAATCCACTGAATCGCATGAGCTTGGGGGTGGAGGGCACATTTAAATGGCAACATTTAACTTTGCTATGACTCAAAAATAAATACTTGGGATTTATACTGCTAAAAGCACTTGGCATATATTAGATCGGAAATCTTTCATCAGAGATGGGATATCTGTAACTCCCCAGATTTTGTTGGACTTCAACTGCCATCTGTCAGTGTTTGTAGAAAAGCAAAAAAAAGAAGGAAAGGGTTCTGACCTCCCTTTATCTTCTCAGTCTCCTTGTCGGTACAAGAAGAGTCCACGGGAATATCCTTGCAGAGTTTTATTAAAAGTCCTTGTGCAAAACACGACTGAATACACACCAGCACCAATCAACCCAAACACCAGCCTCACGACACCAGCCACACCAACAAACTAACATCTCTCACTTATATATATAGAGATTGATGCAGACCGCTGAGTCATGCTGACCCAGCTTTATTCACATTAAAGAAACAGCGGCCATTTTAGCCGTGACACCCCTTCTGTTTCTTAAATGCGAAAAACCCCAACAGAAACCATACATTACAACAATACAACAATACATTATATACATAAACCCAGTTTTGTCATCAGTTCATTATGGCATGTTGCTGGCAAAGGCTTGGTAAACAAATCAGCAATATTATCTTGTGATTGACAGTACTCCAGTTTGATTACCCCATTCTGTACACAATCTCTCACATTCGCATGACGGATAGCAATATGTTTTGATGCGGATTTCATTATTTCCGAGCCCGCTAATGCAATGCACGATTGGCTATCTTCATACACTTGGATAGGCAAATCTACTTTGCAATCTAGATCTTTTAGTATCTGTATAAACCACATGATTTCATTGCATGCTAGCGACAGGCTCCCATATTCTGCCTCACAGGATGAGGTCGCAACAAATCCTTGTTTCTTTGACCTCCATCCAATTATGGAATTGGCAAACATCATAACCATTCCACTTGTAGATTTTCTAGTAGCTACACAGCTTCCCCAGTCCGCATCAACAAATACTTCTAGTTTTTCATCTTGTGTACTAGATATCTTTAAACATACATTTAATGTCCCCTTTAGATATCTGATAAGCCTTTTCAAAGCACACCAATCGGCAGTACTGGGTTTAGATACACGTTGGCTCAGAACATTTGTAGCACATGCAATGTCTGGCCTTGACCACTGGCTTAAATACAACAGTGATCCTATTTTTGAGTGATACAACTCAGGCTGATCAAATTCATCATCACACAGTGTCTTTGGGAAATCTGGTGTCATGGGAGTCTGAACTGGCTTGCAGTTTTCCATGCCAAACTGCTCTATTAAATGAAGAATTTTCTCTTTCTGACTCAATAGGAAGCTTCCATCTGCTTCCTGCCTTACTTCTACTCCCAAGTAATTGCTTACAGGCCCTAAGGCTTTAAGCTTAAACCTCTTTTCCAGTTGACTTGTGAGCTTCTGGATCTCATCTGTGGAACTCCCTGCCACAAGCAAATCATCAACAAAGACTAAGAGCATTAGATATTTGTTGCCTGTCCCCTTGGTGTACAAGCATGGATCAGCCACACTCCTTTTAAAACCAAGTTTTACAAGAGCTTCATTTAAACACTGGTTCCAACACCTTCCACTTTGTTTGAGACCGTAAACAGCCTTTCTCAAACGCCAGACTGCACCATTCTCCTCTTCAAACCCAGGGGGTTGTCTCATTAACACTTCATGGTCTAAATTTGCATGCAGATATGCAGCATCAACATCAAAATGGTGCACTGCTAGTTGTCTTACAGCAGCAATGGAAAGCATTAAACGAAAAGTTTCACTCTTTACCGTGGGAGAAAACACTTCATCATAACTCTCCCCCTTAATCTGAGTGAACCCTCTGGCTACTAATCTGGCTCGAAAACGTGGTTCCCCAGATGCAAGGGTTTTCCTTTTGTAAACCCACTTGCATGACACCACTCTGCCACCAGGTGGCGGCATTATGACCTCAAACACTTTGTTACGTTTAAAAGAGTCCATTTCTTCTTTCATAGCTTGTTCCCACAAAGCACGTTCCCCAGGAGGTAAGTCTAAGACTTCGTTATAACTTTGTGGTTCCACACAACTCACATTGCATACTCTCACTCCTCCTAGGGTCAAACGCTGAGGAGGTACACCCTTGTTTGAACGCTGGGAGCGCCTAGGCACAACTACTTCTTCTTCCCCCCTTATCTCTGGCTCTTCTTCCTCTTCCTCTAGAGAAGAAGTATTATCTATTGCCACATCTTTTGGGGAAATCTGTGCCTCCTCCTCATTCTGCTCCTGTGTTGCCAATGGCTGAGAAGAAGACTCTTCTCTTACTTGCAGGGGCAGTAGGCAATCAGGGTTGGCATGGATCGCAGTCCATCTGTCCTGGTCAGCGAAGTCTGCGCTTCGTGACAGAACCACGCGTCCTGGGCGTAAATTGAAATGCCACCCTTTGCCATAGGACTGATATCCCACAAACTGCAGTTTCTGCGCTCTAGCGCCCCCTTTCTGGCACTGAGCTTTGGGAATGTTTACATGTGCCCAAGAACCCCAATTATGGAGCATTGTCCACTCTGGTTCTTTACCAAACAACACACGATATGGAATATCTTTTATAGAGCTAGACCAGGTTCTATTAATCAAAAAGTTCGCGGTCAGAAAAGCCTCGCCCCACAGCCTATGGTTGTGGCCCAATCCTGCATCCACTAGCAGGCAGTCCTTTACTGACTGTATCACAGCCCCACGTCTTTCACACAGACCATTTTCAGCAGGGCTATAAGGGTTAGTCAAACGGTGAGTGATCCCCTTACGTCGCAACCATGTCCCAAATTGTTTGTTCAGAAATTCTCCGCCCCTATCTGTTTGCAACTGCACAACAGGGCGAGCGAAGAGCTTTTCAGCTTGGGCAACCCATTCTCTGAATGTGGGGAAACACTCAGATTTCTGCTTTAACAAAAACAGCCAACTAAAACGTGATTTATCATCTATTACCAGAAAAGCATATCTGGCGCCCCCTTCAGTCTTCTGTGGAAAAGGGCCTATCACGTCACAATGGACAAGTTCTAAAACGTCTTTAGATACTCTGTCGCTTTTAGAAGCCACAGGCTTCCTCTTAGATTTGGCCATTTTACATACATTGCAATCTAGGAAACAGTTACAGCTATTTACTTTTAGGTTCTTGCACACCTTTTGCATCTCTGAAAGCACACGGAAATTGGCGTGACCCAGTTTTCTGTGCAGTTGATGTACACACCCCTTATGAACTGGCAAATTATCCTGAACCACCTGGGCTGCTTTAACAGGCTTGTCCTGCATTACATATAACCCATTTTCCAACTTTGCATGGCCACATACCTGAGTTCCATTCTTTATCAGACAGCCATCCTGCGTGAACTTAACACTATACCCTGCATTAATCAAACAGCTTACAGACAGTAAACAATAGTCCAAACTGCTGACAAACAGAGTCTCTGGTAGAGTAGTGTTCAAGCACTGCAGGAAACATGTTCCCTGGCCATCAATCTTGCTTCTACGACCATCAGCAAGATAAATTGAGTCCTTTCCATCAGCTGGCTTCTCCAGGGTCTTAAAGTCCTCCCGACTATTGCAGATAATCCTGCTGCTGCCAGAGTCCAGCAACCATGTTCCTCGAGGTATCTTTCTCTCCTCCCGAGAAAATGCAGACACAAACTGAGCAGAACGCGTGTTCTTCTTCCCTGAAGAGAACCCCTTCTGCTTACGTTTCTGCGTCGATTGCTGCCTCTGCTCCACGTCGTCTCCTGGAAGTCTTGCCCTGCATTGACGTTGGAGATGCCCGGGTTGGTTGCATCTATAGCACCTCCTCACCGCCATTGCCAAGTCCAAACCTTGGCGTTGCTCCATTGGCAGATTCTGCTGCTGGCCCCCTTTGCGCAGTCTTTCTGAGAGAAGTTCAAAAGGGATGCCTCCCCCAATATTTACAACTTGGGAAGACTGGAAATCTGCCATCTCTGCTGGTGCTTGCTGAGCCCCTTCTGTGGGGTCTCCAGCAATCTCTCCTGACTCTCTCTTTAGAGTCCAACTGGATGGTCCTGGCTGGCACTCACCGGCTTCTAGCTGCTGCCTCTGTTGACCCTCAGGTCCCGCCTGGCTCTGCAACTGGTGTAGCCACTCTGTGAGTCGCCTACTGTGGTCCTCTAGCAGTTCAAACTGTTCCAGTAGCCGACACTGAGTGCTTTCCTGATCCTCAGATCCTAGCCACTCCAGCGTCACTGCAGACAGTTACAGCTTGCCACCAACTGCTCCAACGCACAGCCACTGTCTCCGTACACCACCAGGACTCACCAGCTCCTTGCTGAAATGCTGTTAGTCGTTTTGCACTCTGCACATGCTCAGAAACACTGGGCCCATAACCTGTCAGTGTTTGTAGAAAAGCAAAAAAAAGAAGGAAAGGGTTCTGACCTCCCTTTATCTTCTCAGTCTCCTTGTCGGTACAAGAAGAGTCCACGGGAATATCCTTGCAGAGTTTTATTAAAAGTCCTTGTGCAAAACACGACTGAATACACACCAGCACCAATCAACCCAAACACCAGCCTCACGACACCAGCCACACCAACAAACTAACATCTCTCACTTATATATAGAGAGATTGATGCAGACCGCTGAGTCATGCTGACCCAGCTTTATTCACATTAAAGAAACAGCGGCCATTTTAGCCGTGACACCATCAGCCCTAGAAAGCATGGCCACTAGTTAGTGATTATGGGAGTTGTAATCCGGCAGCATCACAGCTTTACATCAACTCTCACAGAATAATAGAACTGTAGAGTGGGAAGGGACCTTGAGGGACATTTATTTTAGTGCAACCTCCTGCAATGCTGGAATCTCAACTAAAGCATCCATGACAGATGATCTTGTAAGACGGTGTTAACACACACATATCATCCAAGTTTCTATTATATTCTTAGTTCAATCAGTTTAAAAAAGAGTGTACTATGCATATGATATAGCACATTGTTTTCATTCCCATATTACTGTAAAATCTAGGGTGAGAAATTGAGGCAGAATGGCTTATGAAAACCCTGGAATGTACTCCTTGGTTATCAAACCGCAAATCACATGAATGTGACAGAGATCTCAAAAGAAATGTAGAAGAAATCACAAAGGAAAATGAGCTGAGCCAAAGTCTGCAGATCATGTGAAGGAACAGTGACACATGCAGTCGTGTGCAAACACGTGCCACAACACTTCACATGCAATTACACAAGTGCCACATGTAGCAGCACTTCCAGCACAAACATGTGGGGAAATGAGCCTGCATATCACATACAAACACTGGCACATACATGCAGCATTTCATACAAAAGTGTGCAGCAACATTTATTCATTCATATATCCAGTTCTTCCACTCACCCTGAAGGACGCCCAGGGTGGCTAGCAAACATAAAACCATAACCAATATCCAAAAATTAAAATAGCATCTATAAAAATTATAGTACCTGAATGTATGCAACCCCCTTCGAAAACCCTCCGCAAAATCAAAATATCTTCAGATTCTGGCAGAACATGGTCAGAGAAAAGAACTCCACCCCCTGGGGTGGAGATTCAGAAATGGGGGACACCAGCAAGAAAGTTCTCTCTTATGTCAGAAGCAGGCACAAACACACAAATGCTTACACTCATGTAAGCAGCAAATGGCAAAGAAAAATCAAGGGGTTTTTTATATTAACGTTAGAATTCAGGAAATTTAAAGTGTGAAAATGTCACATATTTTGTGTCCAAGAATCCAAAGCTGCAGAGCACATCTTCAAAATGCCTTCCCCCATGGAGATGTTGCAGATTGGGGGAGGAAGAGAGAAGATTATTCCCAGCCTCAATAGCTTTTACTAATGCAGTCGAGGGAACACTGTATTTTTGCAGGTTTTCCGGTGGATAACATAACTATTTTGTGTCCCCTAACTTGTTATTGACAGTTTCACACAGCCCAATAATCCATTTCAGGTTTCGGCATCCTCTCAAGAGGAACAGCCACCAAATAACAATTTTTATTACTTTCTCACACTTTCCCCAAAGAACGTTTTCTTTCAGGGAGTCCCAGGATTCCTCATTAAACAATG
This sequence comes from Podarcis liolepis, assembly GCF_965112155.1. Lineage (NCBI taxonomy): Eukaryota > Metazoa > Chordata > Lepidosauria > Squamata > Lacertidae > Podarcis > Podarcis liolepis. Next base: position 57,353,157 of record NC_139555.1, on the reverse strand, counting down.
CAACCACCGGCCTTTTCGATCCCAAGAAGATGATATTGCTATATCTACACAGGAGAATGTGAAAACCTTCTTTTTTTAATTTTGCATTTGCAGCCAAGGGACTAACTTGCCAGGTGACGGAAAAGAATTATTAAAACTTTGGTACCATAGCCACAAAAGACTCTGCAGGACAGAAGTCATGACCTGAGATCACCCTTTGGTTGGGCATTGCATGATGACTAATGGCAGCTTTGACCATGAAAGTTCAGCAGACAGGACAGTCTTGGAATGCATTTTATTCCCCTGCATTACTTTGTTAGAACAATGAATCTCCTTCATTCAGCTTTCATTTATCCTCACAACAATCATTCCAGCTCTAGTTAACCCAACCATCCTACCTCGCATCCTTCCCTGTAACAGAATATGAGAGCCGCCCCTAAAAGCCTGTAACAAACAAGCTCAGCTCAGCTCATCTTTCCCCGTGCTGTTGTCCTGAATGCTCTCTCAGCAGCAACAACTAAAATGAAGCCTCTTGCTGACTCATCTAACCTGATTCGCTCCTGTCATAATCATGCTGTACTTCTGGGTTTGTTTGTTTTCCACTGGTGCCAGCAAGCCCTCACTTTAACAGAGTTATATTGTGGTAAATGGCTTTACGGGTGGTGGGCAGAATGATGGTGAATTGGGCCCTATCCAATAAACCAGCTCAGAGAGTAGAGCAATGATTTACTCTGGTGATTTATAGCAGAAGTATGGTGTTCTTTACATTGCAGCTCCTGCAGTAGATCTTGGCAGAACTACACACATAATAACGGTAAAGGTCATGAAAGGAGAGAATGGCTTTACAAAAACAGCCCCCTCCCTCGCCCAATCATGCTGGAGAAATGTGATTGAGTGCATTGGAACTATTTGGGGGCAAACACTCTGAAGTTTGCAGTCCAAGTATAATTAGAGTGGAAGTAAAGGTTTAATGATATTTCAGGAATCTGCATGGCATGAATTTTTTAAATGGTCCATCGCGTTCTTATCACTAAAGTGATTCGTTGAGATGTTCTTGTTTAGCTTTGCGCTGGCGTGATTCTATCACTGGTTCATGTAACTTGAGGTTTGTTGACAATGTCACATCAATCAGAGGAATGAAAAGAAAGTGCATGCTTCTGTTTTAGTTGGGAGTTGCCAAATCCAATTAAACAAACTCCAAAGTTATTTAGCCAAAACCAGAGTTCCAAAAGTTAAAATTTGAATAGCAAATGCAAAAGCTTTTGCATCATTTCTTTGATGCACATCAATATTTGCTTCCAAAATTGTCCTAAAGGTAAAGGGACCCCTGACCATTAGGTCCAGTCGTGGCCGACTCTGGGGTTGCGGCACTTATCTTGCTTTATTGGTTGAGGGAGCCGGCGTACAGCTTCTGGGTCGTGTGGCCAGCATGACTAAGCCGCTTCTGGTGAACCAGAGCAGTGCACGGAAATGCTGTTTACCTTCCCGCCGGAGCAGTACCTATTTATCTACTTGCACTTTGATGTGCTTTTGAACTGCTAGGTTGGCGGGAACAGGGACAGAGCAACGGGAGCTCATCCCGTTGCGAGGATTTGAACCGCCAAGTCCTAGGCCACAGCGCCATCCATGTCCTAAAATTGTCCTAGAGCCTTACAAAAACATGGTACAAGACTGTATATTGGCACTGACATTCTAACACATTTTATTTAAAGTTTAGCTGCATCTTAGCCTAAACAGTACAGCTAATTAAATAATAATTAAATAATAATGATTGCAAGCAGTCCTGTTTGTACCCAGACCTATGCTTATAACAGACCCATCAAAAACATTGGGAATTAAATTAGTCATGATGGCTAACTGATTCCGATAGTTCTGCTTTAAGCATGACCAAGACTGGATCCAACTCATTATCTCATTATCAAGTGAGTAGATGACAATGAGCATTCCATAATGAATTTCTGGTCATGCAGAGCCTAACTGAGGGTGGGGAGAGAATAAAGAAAAAAGATGAACATTTTTGGAACTCCCTACAGCCTGTTCTACACATCTTTAGATAAAGTTCATATACAAAACAGATGTTGCACTAGAGCATCAGACTTCCACTAGTACAAAATAAATTTCCCATCTTATCCTCTGTCATGGAGCCCCGCTTCACCCTTAGAATCTGGCCCAGAACAGTTTATGTGGGTGTGGGGGGAGATGAGAGGAAGGGGAAGTTTCCAACCTTCTGTTTTCTATCGTGCCCCTGCTTCTTTTGGAAACCTTTTGTAAAGTGTGTGTGGGTGCAAATATATATCCCATCTTGATTAGCAACAAATATTAATTCTTCAAATTCAGTTGGACTTTTAAAAGAGTCATATTTCCTAATTAAAAATGCAATCCTGAACACACTTGCTAGTGACTCAGTTCCATTGATATTAATAGGATTTGCTTCTGAATATTTCTTTACTGAAAGCATGGAAATCAACTTGTGAAAAATGTGGCTTTATGTACACTGTGTTGGAATGATAGTGTCAAAGGCTGCCTCAGGTCTCAGCTCACAAAAGACCAACGCCAAGCTATTCTTATATACAAGGATGTTTATTGCAGTTCATTATTGGTTCCACAACCGAGGCGCGCAGCCCCGCGTCTCTTAACGTCAGACATTTGAAGTCCCCTCTGAGTCGGTCCTGCCTCTACACCAGCTTAAGAGGCTTGTGCTAGACCACCTCTTCCTGTCTTTCCTTTTCCGCAGGGTCTTTCTGCCCCCCTGGGTTCCTTCCCTCCTCCTCTCTCCTGAAGCGGATTCCTCAGATGCCTGTTCCCCCCTCCTTCGTGCTTTGGGGCTAGGCTCCTCCTCCGGGCTTTCTCCATTTCCGCGCGCCTACACATTTGAACTTGGCGCGCGTTCGCTACCCCTGACCTTCCTCTTGACACTTACACTACTCCCTGTACTACTCTCCGCCTCTTCCAACAGGACGTCCTGCCCCGATCTCCTTCCCCTGTCTCTTTCCTGCTCCGCTCCGTGTGTCACACTGGGAACTCCCCTCTCTTCCCTTCGTTCCTGCTGGGAAGCCGGCCCCGATCTCCCACTCCCACTCGGGGTTTCCCTGCTGCTTCCCTGCTCCTGGCAGGTCCCCCCTGTGACCCCCCTTGTCCTGACTAGGGGCGCCCCCTCCTGGGAATCCTCCGATTCACTTGAGAGACTCATGGAAGACCTCAAGTCATTGTCATCCTCTTCCTCACTGTCCTGGGATTCTTCCTCGTCGCTCTCCGTCTCCTCCCTCACCTGTGCCTCTGTCTCTGAACCCCTGACGGATAGATATATAAATTATTTCAAGATAAAAAGTGGTTTAGATCCCACTTTTCAAACACGTTAGCAGGGTCTGACCCCCACCCCCCACCCCACTCACCATTCACCCCTCCCCCTCTTTTCTTCCTAACCTAACACTGCATGCAACACTAATGTCTCACAACAAATGAAACTGAGTTGTAGAAAACAAATTGAAAAAAGAGACAATGCACACATTTTTGTAAACTAAGAAATCTTTAATAAAAATATATTTTTTAAAGAAATATTAAAATCACAATATTTCTAACTTTGTTCTTTTTCATATTTGTTTTTCTAGTCTTCTAAATAAATAAAAACAAATGCCAATGGACCTTAACAAAATGGAGCATGTAGCTAGTAGCTGCAATTCATTGTCCATAAGTTGCAATTGTCAGCTGTAGATATAAATTAATGGAACAACATTAGACCATGGGTGCAATCACTAGCACACTGACAGTGTTAGCCTATACATTATTATTCGGATGGAAGTCCCATAGAGTTCAAGGGGAATTTCTCTCGGATTCAGGGGAGATATTCCCAGGTAAGTGGATGTATTTGATTTGCTCTTGTTTATTTATATATGCCACCTTTCCACAGTAAGCTATGGCCAAAGGGGCTTACAACAAACACCCATTCATTATCAACAATCAATTTAGCAAACATAGGAAAAAATCAATATAAGAAAAATACCTAAGTACAGAGCAAAAAGAAAGTTAGCAGACAATGAAGTTCCAGGTGCTAGTTTTATTGCACTCTAGGTAGCCTGGCTTAAACACCAGCCTAGATTATTTTAAGGTGTCTCCCTGATCTTTCCTCCAGAGGACGCTGACAACAACAGAAGAGAAATGTCAGGAAGGACAACAATTGTGAATCCTTTTTTCCAGTTTTGCAGAAGTTCAAGCCATGGGTGTAAGTCTTATGAATGATTGCAGTCCTATATATACCCTTACCAGGGAATAAGTGTCATTGAGCTCAATGGATCTTACCTCTTGGTAGACGTTTGCACTGTAAACAAGAACATTAGCATGATGCACATGCTCCGGTATAACACCTGGTAGAGCTGCATCTGAATGCCTGCTGCCTCCTCACCCATTACATCTTAAGATGGTGGCTGGATGCAATCTCCAGGACCTTCATCACAAACCAGCTCCCCATCATTCCACTCCCCGTTGCTCTATTTACCATCTAGCCTTCTGGAGAACTCATAAGCTTGCACACTATCTTGGTTGCTTTAATACAGGTATTGTTCAAAGATGGATTTTGGAAAAAAGGTATCTGTGAAAATCATAATTTCTTATTTCCTAGTCAAGTTCACACTTCAAAGCCCCCCCCCCCATTAGAAGGCATCCTATTGGTGATGCAGCTTGAGACCATGTCTTAAATGTAACTTAAGGGGGGAGAGAAGCAATCACCCTGTTCTGTCAGGGAAACAATGGAGAAACAGCAGGTTTATATTGCACCCTGAGCAACTTCGGAGTCAGTATGCAAACGACTGGGCTGCAAAGGATTAAGATCTGTTTCACTGAAGGCTCTCCAGCTTAAAGTAACCTGGGCTGGTTGAGATTTATTAAATTGGATGGGACATGATTCCAGCTGACTTGATTCCATTCCCCACACGTCTTACTCCTTAAATTGTCCTATTTTGCATTTTATGCCTAATACAGAATTGAAGGCTCCCTTTGGTGCTTGCAGGAGAGCCTGTTTCATATGCCATATTGACATTGCCCATGTAGAAGGCAGCAGGAAAGAAGATAGGGACAGAACTAGAATGAGTAAGCTCTGCCTATCATTGGCTCTGGCTCCACCTACTGTTAGCCTTTCTGCCTTCAGCCCTACCAGTCCCAATGAGCACTAGCCAACACACAGAGAGCTGTGTATCTTGCAGCTGCAGCAGCTATCTCTGGTCACTCACTTGCATTCTCCCTTTCAGCAGCACAGCTGCAAAGATTAGACATCCTCACCACTACCATGAGAGAGAGCACAAATGAACAAATGAGAGGCATCTGGACAGTGCAACAAGGAGAATTAGGCCTGCTGGTGAGTGGGGAGGCTAGGAGCCCATCAAAGGTACTGCCAAGAGTCTTCTATAGCCTCAAACTGGCTCTGCTGCTGCAACAGAACTGAGCCTGTAAAGCATTAGAATTTGTTTTGCTCAATGCTCTCTAGGTTGAAGCAACATGTGTTGGTTTAGATTTCTTAAATTGTACGGGACATACGGGAAGTGTCATGGCTCAGTGGCAGAGCACATGTTTAAAAGCAGAAGTTCCCAGGTAAGATTGGAAACACCCCCTGCTTGAAACCCTGGGGAGATACTGTCAGCCTGTGCAAGCAATACTGAGCTAGATGGACCAATGGTCTGACATGGCATACCACAGAGTCCCAGGTTCCTAATCCTGTGCACACTTGCTAGGGAGGAAGCTCCAAAGGATGGATGAATCCACACAGATACGTTACCCAGAGAGAGGATGGAGGTGAGGCAGCAAAGAACAGCACCTTGCTCAGCTGCCCTCTCTTTTGCTGGGCAGCAAGATGGGGCTCAGCAGGTCCAGTCCCAGAAGCCTTCTGTTGGAAGTAGGTAGTTGAGCAGTGAAGGATAAGTGGTAATTGAGCAGATGAGGGGGAAGACGGATGGAGCATACACCTCCAATGGCCTCTCGTTCACTCTGAGTGGCAGTGCTGGGCCCAATCCACCACCACCCAGGGAGAAAGCAAGCATTTTGGTGGCTGTGCAAATGCACTTGCCTTTCCTTCTCTCTGAGTCTGAGGAGAAGAGATTTTTTCCATCCCTGGCCACCACTGGAGGCAAAGATGTGGTGGGATGACCTAAGGCTCTCTGAGAAGCTTCTGCCAGTGGTTGGGATTAGACACACTGATAAGGTGCATTGGAACCCAGAACGCTTCCTAACGGTGAGTCAGTACTCTTCTACCTATATCAGTATTGTTGACACTGACTGGCAGCAGCTCTCCAGGGTTTGAGATGGAGGGGATGCAGCTCAGTGGTAGAACAGCTGCTTCAGAAGATTCCAGGTTCAGCTCCCAGCACCTCCAGGTAGGGATGGGAGACACTGGAGGGACGCTGCCAACCAGTGTAGACTCTACAGAGTTTCCTCCTATGTCCGGGAGGAAAAGATTGCTCAGGGAAGGAGAGCTGGGAAGAAAAGTGAAACTGAGGGTTCTCTGGGCAGCGCTTGCCACCCCACCCAACTTTCAGTGCCCGTCCCTGAGGCCGTCTTTGGTCAAGCATGACACAGAGGCAGTCAGGGGCAGCTTCGATACGCCTCATAATGGGCCAAACTTGCACAGAGGGAAAAAGCAATTCTCACTTCACTGGCAGGCCGTAACTCAGAGACCCCAGGCGCCCATCACCTGAGCCCCGCTCCCTCCGGCAGGTTGGTTGGGGCTGATGAGAGTTGGAGCCCAGGAAACCCCTAGCGGGACACCTGGACGCCCCGCAGCCTCCATTGCCCTTCGCCAGCTAGCCAACATCTCCCGCTGCCTTCCCTCCTCTCGCGTCTGGGACTGCCGCCTCTGCTCCCCCCCCCCCCTCCAGCACAGGTGTCAGCTATTGGGTAGGATATGCAAATGCGCCGGTGACGTCATGCAGCGCCGGTCCAGACAGCAGAAATAGGGCAGGAATTCAGCAAAGCAGCATTGGCACCTCTTCGCGCCTGGATTGCGACCGAAGCGGCTCCTCCTCCGGCCCCCTTCGTCTGTTTTTGTTCCGCTCCAGCTCGCTTTTCTCCCCTTCCCCTGCTGCCTATCCCTTCCCTCTCCCGCTCGCCGCCAGCCTTTCGCGATCTCCTCCCGCTTCGCCCTTCCAAACGTTCCTGCAGACTTCATCCCACCCCCACCCCATCCACCTTTCCTGGAGAAGATCTTGCTTGTTTCAAGAAACCCCCCAAACTCTGACGTCTCCTCTTCCAGTAGCTGTTGGCGCTGCTTCTGCGGCGCTCTGCATCCCGAGGCTCCGTCTGCCGCGCTTGGAAGACCGCTACAGGTAAGCCTTTGATCTCCTCGGCCAGGTGGACGAAGGATGGGCGAGCCGGCAGCCGAGCAGTCGTTTCCTTTCTTTCCCCCCCCCAGCAGCCCCGATTTCTCAACAAGGTTCATGGATCATCCAAGTGGGGGCGACTCCCCCAAAGGATCCCATGTTCCCTTCTGGGTTCTCTGCGGAGTCTCTAAAGAGCGAGCGAGAGTTTACACGCCGGTGAACTTCGTCGGCAGAGAAGCCGGCGGGGCGCGCAGCGATTCCTGCTCCCCGGTGCAGTATGAATGGTATTCGGGGTGGAGGCGGTGCGGTAACGTCAGGGCGGAGAAGGATTGCTGGGGAGGACGGGGCTGGTGCCATCCCCGGCACTTGCTGGAGGGAACTGTCCACCTCCGTGGTGCTGAATGGCTAGGAGAGAATTCAGCCCGGCGCGGAGAGCGCGGTGAATGGCCGTTCTGGGGCAGTTCACCTTTGCGAAATTCGCTTCTTCTCCAGACACCCCTTTTCTTGCCGGTGAGGGCTGATGGTTTCAAGTTTCCTCTATATCTGCCTTGCCTCAGTTGTCAGCGAGTGTCGGATGGACCGAGAAAGATGCTCCGCAAATCCGACCGGGTTCGCTCTGTGCTCTTGGCCAGAGGACCTCGGGTTCCTCTTCCTTTCCAGTTCCGCTCTGCTCGTGACAGAGCTCGGGGAGTTGGGGATTTTTTTGCGGGTGGAGGAGGCTTTCTTTTCTATATTCCTTAGTTCAGCGGTGTGAATACTTTTTCAGAGCTCAATATGCTAGAATCCAGTTTGTCCTGCAGTGGGGCAGAGAGCCATGTGAGAGATGCAGAACTCCTGGCCAAATCTTTTACAGTCCTTAACTTAAGAAAGAAATGGCACGAAGTCCCTCATTTGTTTTGCATGTTGCAAGCCATCTAGGGACTTATTCATATCAACACCTAGGTAAATTGTGCTGTGGACTTGTTGGCCCACTCTAGAGAATGGCAAAGACATTCACAAATTAAAATATAATGGTGCATTAAATTAAAATACCCAAGTATCTTTCCCTGTCCTACAAACACACACACCACTTTTCTTCTTCACACTTCTATTTAAATTGCACACTAAGTGTACTACTTAACTTGAAGAAGTAGGTTGCAGTCCAATCCTATCAATGTTTACTAAGAAGTTTAGTCCCACTGGGTTCAATGGCGCTGACTCATAGTATGCAAGACTGCAGGCAGGGTCTTACAACTGGGGTACTAGGCAACCAACTATTTATTCATTTTTGTTTTTGCATAATCAAAAGTTTTGCAGCACCTCCTCTCTATAGAAGCTGTGGAAATACAACTGTGTGTATTCTGCATAACCCAGTGGAGCATATGGAATAAATATTTGCAACCATCTTCAAAGACATGTAAAACTAAACATTTTGTGCTTTGCTAATCTTATCCTTTTTGTGGAAAATAGAAACTGACTAAAGACAAAGCCTTGAGAGTTCTCTAAAATGGGAAGATAGTTGGATGTTTACACCACAGCTAGAAAAAGAAATTGGCAATATTGGAAAGATCAGGCTGTGGTGTAACAGTAGCCATGTAGTTAGACATTCACTGTATGCTGTTTCTAATAGCTTTATCACAACAGACTTACACTGAATCACACTGATGCAGAGACAAGCACTCTTAACATTATTTAAAACAAGTGATGTGTTAGAGACATGGCCATCTGTCATGGATGCTTTAGCTGAGATTCCTGCATTGCAGGGGGTTGGACTAGATGACCCTTGGGTCCCTTCCAACTCTAAGATTATATGATTCCATGACTGTCTTCCATGGAAAGGCACAGACAATCTACAAACGACTGATAGATCCTCTAGGATCCATTCATATAAATATTTACTTGGAGGGATGCTCCATGGGATCCAATGGGACAATGCTAGGTAAGTGGGCACAGGACTGCACACTGTATGCTTCTTATGCTTTAATTTAAGAGTACAGGATTTATATTCTCTGACAAGATGCTAAAATGCTCCAGAATATCTTCAGGATTTGTGTTTTGGTCCAGAAATAACTTGAAAAGTTTCAGAGGGAGGTTTCTTCTTATCCAACACTTCCTCTAATCCAATATTACACTTTCCTTTTATTTATGCTGAAATTCTAGCATTTTAAATACCTTGGGTCCTCATTTGTTAGTTGCTGTATGTGTCTTTGTGGAAAATCCTGGCAGATATTTGATGCATTGTCCTTTAACACACTGTAATATTATGGATCAGCCATCTGGTACTTCAACAAGGATACTGGTCTTTGTGTGGGGTAGCCCTCAACTGGGTTATACACAGCAGGGATGAGTTGTCCATGAGCTGTGGTTCTGAAATTCTGCCTTAGAGTTGCACTTGTGCTTTTTCTCCTTGTTTTGCCCCTAGGTGTCGCCTCTGCTGCTACACTGGATTTAAATCTCGAAAAAGAATGATCTGTTGTTTGTTTAAAAAAGGAAAGGAAAGGGGGAAAACAGGGAAAATCCAAAGTTCAGTAGGGCAGATAGTTGTCTTCTGATGTTCATGCTAGCTTCCTTCCCCTAGTGTCTTTTCCTGCATAGCCCTGAAAACCTAGGTATGCTTTGCCCTCAATAATTGCTGTGTCCTGGTTAAACAGCTGAATGTAATAGATTTTCCATGATATTCAGTAGAGGAAACTGATACTATTTCATTTCAGAGAAGTAGCATTCCTTGTTTTTTAATGCATACTTTGGAAGGATATATTTAACAATGATTATAGGTTACAGTTGACTGCATGTATTTAACCCATCATTCATAGACTCATGTCCATTTCTTCTTAATAGCGCTATCATTCATGTGAAATGGCATTCAGTTGAAAGTGAGCTTTTGCTCTTAAAAGTACAAATCAGTGTTACTTTCTGAAATCATCTTTAAACTACTACTGTGCATTTTTACCTTTAAAAGTGCTCCGTTCACATATCTTGTCTGGGTGGCTAACAAACAAACCATAAAAACAAAGAAGACTGAGAGCAGCAGCATAATTATAATATCACATTAAAGCACCTGAGATAAAGAAAACATAAGCATCATGGCAGAATAAAACTAACCAGAAAAGCCTGGGGAGGGGGGGGGGATGAGATTTTCACACCAAAAGATCTCAAGGTGGGTGTTAGGCAAACCTCTTTAGGGAAATCATTTCACAGGCAGGGTGCTACAATTGACAAGGCCCTCTTACTGATCATCACCCCCTCAATTCAGAGGGCAAGGTCACCCAGAGAAGGCACCCCCCCCCCATAATTATCTCAATACTTAGGCAGGTATATGTTGTACGGAGTGGTCCCTGAGTTACCCAAGTACTAAAGCATATTGTGCTTTTAAAGTAAGCACTAGCACTTTGAATTGTGCTCATAAATGAGCCAGCATTGTATTATTACCACTACTACTACTACTACTACTACTACCACTACTACTACTACTACTGTTATTATTATTATTGGTGTGATATAGTCTTCTGGGACCAGTCTGCATGAACTCGGCACACAGCAGCTAGACTGCAAACTGAAGTTTCCAGGAAGTCTTCAAAGGAAGCTCCATGTATAACAAAATTGCCAAGATCTGTTTTAGAGTTTCCCAAGTGAATGGATAGGGATGCAGGTGATGCTGTGGTCTAAACCACCGAGCCTAGGGCTTGCCGATCAAAAGGCCAGCAGTTCGAATCCCCGCGACGGGGTGAGCTCCCATTGCTTGGTCCCTGCTCCTGCCAACCTAGCAGTTCAAAAGCACATCAAAGTGTGCAGGAAGGTAAATGGCGCTTCCGTGCGCTGCTCTGGTTTGCCAGAAGTGGCTTAGTCATGCTGGCCGCATGACCTGGAAGCTGTACGCTGGCTCCCTCGGCCAATAAAGCGAGATGAGCGCCGCAACCCCAGAGTCGTCCGTGACTGGACCTTACAGTCAGGGGTCCCTTTACCTTTACCTTTAAGTAAACAGATAACTTCCAGGCTATTTTAGACTATGTGGGGTTGCAACTAATGCATTTGCTGGTGGAAGGAACTACATTGTCATGGAGGCTAACTAAGTTTGCAGCAACAAAGTTTGAACAATCAGCACCCACACATTATGCAACTGATCTTTCAAGGGCACACAACCCTTTTAAAATCAAGATGAATGGCATTTCCTTGCTGTTTTGCAACATCCTTGATAGGCAGGGGCAGTGTATCTTGTTTCACCACTTGAGGCAAAATAGGAAGTGCCGCATTGCCTCGCCACTCCTGCCACTCCCACCACCACCTACCTGCTCCTGCCTCCACTGCCTGTTCTGCCGCTGCCACATGCCCCACTGCATCCACTGCTGGCAGAGAAACAGAACCACAATCACACCAAGTTTGGGCAAGCTCTCACCCCAAATGGACTCAATCTTGCCCAAAATCAGCATTGATGGTGGCAGCACTTCTTTGCCACTGGCAAAGGTGATGATGTACCCATGGACATGCTGCCTGGGGAACTTCTGCCACCTACCCGATGACCAGGCTGGCTCTGTTGATAGATCTCAAAGCAGCACAGAAAAGTACCATGCCCTTTCACAGCTTTTCTCTTCTTTACTAAGTTGATACTCATACAATCTTTAAATCTTTACTTTTCTGTTCCATGTATTGAGTTTGAAATGCCTCAAATTCTGTTTTCATTATAAGAATATCTGGTGGTCTACTCCACTAACCTTGTGGACTATAATGTTGAGAAAACTTTTTTATAGTATTTTAGCTTTCATAATTTTTTAACTACTAATTTCTTCCACAACTCTGTAAGCAGCTCTTGCCAATAATAGCTGATAATTTTCTAGCAATTTCAAATCATGAAATGGTTCAAGCACAGCTCTGATTACAATAGACATTATGTCTTCTGCCCCAAATGTTCAACAGAAAGTCCCAATCAGACGGAACTGCAAGTTCCATTAAGTACAAGTGCGTCTGCTTGAGCTTTTAACATGAATTCACTAAATTTTTCTTAACAAGTCAGTTTTCATTTGATTTGTGTAGAAAAGTAGCTATAGCACACCAAATATAAGGTGAGGGTCAAAATGGGGACAATGTTACACATACTTACATACATTGATTCATGCAAAATATAGAAAATGTATCCAGTAAATAAAAATCCAAAGAAGCTTTTACTGCTTGCACATTTTTTCAAGGTCACATTAATAATACAGAATGACAAGGTGACATGAATAATGCTGATGTTCTGGTGTAGGAACCACTTCTTTAAGTCAGAAATGTCTGCTTGACTTCAACAACAGCAAGCTGGGAGAATGTCATGCATGCTCTAGTTTGCACTGAAAAATACTGATTTTAAAAATAGTTACAATGCAATGCAGTGCATGGGTGGTTAATTGGTTTCCTGTTCCTAATTGCTAGCAGATTGCAAAAGTGTGGGGAAATGATCTGATCCAAAACATGGAATGTTTTGAAATGTTTGATATGAGGGAACTAGCCCAAATCCAAAAGCAATGAAATAAATGAGACAAGTGACTGCAGCTTCTATTAACATACCAGGCTATTTGGGGGATGTAGTCAGAGTAATTTAGATGAAACCTTTTATTTGGCCCATGCAAAATGACTTCTCCTTCAGACGGATAGAAGAATACTGGATCCATATGTGATATTTTGTGTATCATAAAGTTTACACAGCTGCATCAAAGATAAAATAGTACATCTCCTCAACATTGGTACAGTATGCTTTTGTTGCATGCTTCATTTTTACCAGCTCTTTCCAAGATATTCAAACCAAGGATCAATTCTGCTCTGTCTATGATTGAGTTTCTATCTTTCAGCCTGTTTTGTACAATATATCTGTGGATACAGATAATCTAAAATATTTCTTATGGGCTTGAACTGTTGTTTCTTCTATACATCTTCACAAATGTCCCTGGTGTGTGAAATAGAATTGTATAGTCAGAAGGGACTTTGTGGGTCATTTAGTCCAGCCCCCTGCAATGCAGGAAACTCAGCACGTGGTTCCCCCTCCAATTTGAAACCAGACCAGACCCTGCTTAGCTTTCCAAATGTGGGAGCAGTTTTATTGCTGCACCAGACAAGCAAATTCATCTTCATGGAATAATAGAAGTGTAGAGTTAGAAGGGACACTCAGGGTCATCTAGTCCAACCCCCTGCAATGGAGGAATATGAAGCCATCCCATATGGGGGTTGAACCTTCAGCTTTGGCATAATAATAATAATAATAATAATAATAATAATAATAATAATAATAATAATAATATAAATTTATTATTTATACCCTGCCCATCTGGCTGGGCCTCCCCAGCCACTCTGGGCGGCTTCCATATAAACCAAAAATACAGTAAAATATCACACAATAAAAACTTCCCTGAACAGGGCTGCCTTAAGATGTCTTCTGAATGTCAGGTAGTTGTTTATCGCTTTGACATCTGCTGGAAGGTGCACCAGACTCTAATCACCTGAGCTATCCAATCTACATCATCATCATTCTCTGTGCTTCTTACAAGTTCCTCAGAATATTACCAACTCACCACATCCTCAGAGTAATCCTGGCTGAAATGCAGAGTGTTCGTATGAATCAAATCTCCACTGTACTTACATATGCCTCCAAAATAGCTGTGTGATGCAGAAAGTTTGTGCAGTCCTGAAAGAGAGCTGATAGTGATAGTGTTTCATCTTAGCTGCTTTGTTTATTTCCTGATCATCCCAGCATTGACAAGAAAGGAAACTCAGTCTTGGTTATTTTGTGAGACAGACACAGGGGGCAAAATGAAAGCACTGTGCTAAGTTTTCTGCTGTGTAAATTTTTACAAATGCTCTTTGTCTCAAATGGAATGCCTGGCAAAATGTAACACATTATACTTGGTGCCATTTAGGCATCTCATTCATCAAAGCCTAAGAGATTAATCCGAGATGGTGTAGATAATTAATTGGAACTGTAATTTAACTTCATGACGGTTTGCTGAAAGGGTTAGTATAGAATTGTGCAATTAATTTTCCTAGGATTAGCAGCATTTTATAAAACTGATGGGCAGTAAAATTATTTTCCAAGCCTCACAGCTATGCAGCTGCTGCAACAAATTAGCAACTTTGTTTGAGGAAGTGAAGCCCAGATTTGTTTTGGAAGCTGGTTGTGTTTCTTTCCTTGTGCTCAAACTAATAAAGCAGCTGAACTGACAATGCCTGAAAGGTTTGATTTGTCCTTCTTTTTGTGGCTAACTTTCAGTGGCCAGTCTTTGGCAAACATTTCCATAGTGCTACTTTTTCTAATAGCTCTGTACTGGAAGTATTCTGGAAATTGCATTATCAAACATGTGATATAAGTTTGTGTGTGCACGCGCACACACGCACGCATGTACATCTAGACAGTGGCGTAGCGTGGCTTGTCAGCACCCGGGGCAAGGCAAGTAATTTGCGCCCCCAAACCCGTGGATTTGCGCCCCCTAACCCTAACCCCCAGATGTTGTGCCCGGTGCGGTCGGCCCCCCCTGCACCCCCCACGCTACGCCACTGCATCTAGACATACAAACATATGATCTTCTAAGTGTGCATGGCTTGTTTTAAGCTATTGTTAGAGTACTGGTTCACCTGCTCTGTTGTTGTATTTTGCACTCTAGTTTCCTTGTTCATTGTGAACTACCCCATTGTCTTACTTTCATGGGGGGCACTCTCTGAGACAGCTTGATGCTCTTGGGAGTTGGAATGGTTTCTTCCGAACTGGTGATGTAGTTGTGTTCTTTATTTCAAACACAAAGGAATGTGTGGATGAGGGAGGAAAGGCAAGTGCTGTAAGCTTGTGGGAAGATTTGATGGCATATTGTGCGCTGTCTGCCACTGAGAAGTGCTGCTTGTGGAATTACAAGAAGCATTGAGCTTTTCTCCTTTTTTGGTAGCCATTGTGCAGTGAGACAGTCAAGACTGTTGAATGTAGTTTTAACTTTTAGACTGAGGGCCTTCGTTTCGCAACTCATTCCATGACTCACACACTGAGGGCAGCTCACACTACTGGGCGTAGGAATGCAGCCCTGGAGCATGGGTACAAGGGGACTGATCCTGCCAGTGTCAGGACCTATTTACCCTAACAGCAAGTGCAATTGTTTTAGTGCTTCCCCCATTCTGTTATGAGCCAGTGTGGTGTAGTGGTTAAGAGCGGTGGGCTCATAATCTGGTGAACCGGGTTCGCGTCTCCGCTCCTCCACATGCAGCTGCTGGGTGACCTTGGGCCAGTCACACTTCTCTGAAGTCTCTCAGCCCCACTCACCTCACAGAGTGTTTGTTGTGGGGGAGGAAGGGAAAGGAGATTGTGAGCCTCTTTGAGACTCCTTAAGGGGAGTGAAAGGTGGGGTATCAAGTCCAAACTCCTCCTCCTCCTCCTCTTCTTCTTCTACTTCTACTGTTTGCACATGTTTTCCATTTAATATGGGGAGTGCTTTACTGCATGCATTTGACATTATTCAGATGTCACAAGGGCCTTTTCAGGAAGCCACTAGAATAGTGCCTAGGCTCTAGAGTGGTTAGATATAAATGTGTATGTAGACATATTTATTATTTCATTTCACTTCACTTATTATTCCCTTACTATGAACATCTCACAGGAGCTTCACAATAAAGAATAAGGGCAGTAAAAGCATCCGCAATAAAACAGTTTCATATTCAATACAGAACCTGGCTGGGATACAATCAACCCAATGTCAAAGAGTCAGCAGAGAAGGCACCTGTCTGACATGCAGTGGGAGGGACTTTCAAAGGGTAGGTCCCACCACACTAAATGCCTGATTCCAACACTGTGCAGGGAGCAGACCTCCTGATAAGGTGCTTTCTGCAGGATACCCTCTCATGTAGAGTGCCGTGATTGGTTGGGTATGTAGGGATGAGGTAATATTTTAAGTAAATAATAGATAAATCAGTAATAAACACACCTCTCCTTAGTTCCCCTTAGGAATAAGGAAGTGGATGCTTGCGACATCAGCACCCATATGAAGAATAATAAAGTCTATCTATAGCTGGAGAACAAGGTTGTATGGATAGATCACTCCATATTTGCTCTGTGCCACTTTAAAATGAGTTTACCCATCATTCTGGCCTCTATTATTTCCTCATCAATCTGGCCTTTAACAATCCTTTATGAAATCTGCATTTAAATGCACTGAAAACAAATTTCTCTTAAAATATGCTTTTTAAAAAATGTGCTTAGATATAACCTCTCTCACCACCAAAGAAGCACAAGCGGATAGCAGAGAACCTGCACAAGCGACGCTGACACAAAACCCCACATATATTAAGTAAAATAGAAACATCACCACCCGCCCCACCCCCACTCATCTTTTCCCCTTTTCTTCCTAATGTCTCAACAAATGAAACTGATCTGTAAAAAATGTTACTTGAAAAGAGAGAGAGAGAGAGATTTCTTCTTTATCGGAGCCAAAATCTGCAGCGTGACCACTACTGGGAATCCAAACCACATGACTACCTCTACAGGAATGCTCAGCTACTTCTGTGAACGCGGGTTTTTACCTACTGCAAGAAAACACTTCACCCTTTCCCAAATGATGGTATTCGATGCCCACATGGGATAGACCCATGAGGATGTGTCATTACTTGAATGTCTAATCATTTATTGGATTGGCTGGTTAAGGTTCAAGATTTTGGTATATAATGTGAAACTGTGTGAAGGGCATTAGCTTGCTTCAGGCATTCTTTACCTGAGCACTGTAATCAGGGGGACTGGGCCAAGAGGGGCCTTTTGTACTCATAGAGGCTCCTCACACATTTTAGAACCCTGACTTTTTAAAGCAGTTTAAATAATGTCTTAAGAAGACTACTGTTGCAGACACACACAAGACACAGAATATGCTACAAATATTTTAGACTGGTAAGGATGTCAGGCTGCATCCACATATAGCAGTTATTCTGTTTCCCTGACATTTCCCTAATTGTTAATTTCCATGTAATATATGACCTTTCACACGGTGCAAAAGCCACTTCTGGAAATTTAGTGGAGTATTGCGGAAGTTTAGTGCTCATTTCTGTGCTAATTGGTTTGCATGCGCATTAACCCAGAAAATTGTGGGAGTAAAGTGATGAATTTTAAGGCATGTTGGCATACTATTCTTTCCTGCCATTTTCATGGGCGAATCATGTGAGAACAGAAGTCCACACATGTACAAAGTGTGAGGGAGTAGCGATGTTGTCCAATATCGGTTAAAAAGCCACTGTTCCATAACACAACAGTTACAGCTGTGTGAAAGGAATGTTAGAAAATGGGGCAGAAACACTAGCATTATAATCAGGAAAACTAATGCAACATTCCCCATGTTGGAATATACCCTCTATGTTTCTTATAATTATCCTAGATTGCATTTGGTACTGGGTCAGATTTCTGCCACCCTTCTCTGCTGCACACAAAAAGTTGCACTTCTTAAGTAGAATCTAACCCAAGATGCGGTGCTCATAAATATGCATATGGGTTTGATTGCATTTAACCCCAGTAATTTAAATCAAAGTATGTTAAAACTCACTCTGCACAAATTTTATCACCAACTTGGTAATTGCTTGACAGCAAATCTGATTTTAGGCAGGGAAAGCACTCTAAAGCATGATGAGGAAACTGCTCTCCTGGCATGCGCGTTGGGAAATATTAAACAGTCTGGGTGCAGAGAGTAGAACATGCTTCTTTGTCTTGTACTCTCTAAGCACAATCTGTTTAAGGAGTCTGTTCAATCTTGGCTTGAACTCTAATGTATAAATTCATTCCCTATTAATGCATGTGACCTTTTTCACCCTCCTTCCACCCAAAATGACCCAACATTTCCCTATTTGCAGCCTAACCCTCAGGCAGGTGGATTTGGAAGTTAGCTCTGGAGGGCTTATTTCATACTTCAAGCTTAAGCTTGAGGACTCTGAGTTCTAATGAAAGAGACATCTGCTGGTTTGATATCAAGATGTTAGAAGCAGAAAGCTTATTGCCAAAGCTTCTAAGAATGGTGTTCCCCGACTTTCTACCCTGGGGCCCACTTGAAACGACTTAAAATTACAGCCTCTTCAAACCACAAAATGGTGATGCAATGACTTTGTTGGTCGCAAAATGGTGGCAGTGGAGACAGAGTTCAGCATAATTAGTTGCCCCCCCCCCTTTTAAAAAGTGATTAATTATTTGGATTTAGTTACTTTCTTCTGAACATGAGGCTTCAAGAGGAAATACATCAGAGCATGGTGGCACTGTGGGTTAAACCACAGAGCCCAGGACTTGCCGATCAGAAGGTCAGCGGTTCGAATCCCCGCAATGGAGTGAGCTCCCGTTGCTCGGTCGCTCTCCTGCCAACCTAGCAGTTCAAAAGCACGTCAAAGTGCAAGTAGATAAATAGGTACTGCTCCGGCGGGAAGGTAAATGGCGTTTCCATGCGCTACTCTGGTTCACCAGAAATGGCTTAGTCATGCCGGCTCCCTCAGCCAATAAAGCGAGATGAGTGCCGCAACCCCAGAGTCGGCCACGACTGGACCTAATGGTCAGGGGTCCCTTTACCTTTACTTTTACCTTTATGAGCTACAGTTAATTTTCTATTTGGCTATGGGTTTGTGTGAGCCATCCCACTGCCTCACCTATTGCATGAGGATATTTAAAGTGACCCATTTAATGGGGTTGTCGCAAAGATTAATGAGATAATTTAGATTAAGTGGTAGAAAGAGTTGCAAATAAAATATTGTATAAATGCTAAGGATCCAATCCATCCAAAGTTATGCACATTCCTTTGAAATCAATGGAGATTCAGAAAACGATGTATGTATCCTTATGAAACCAGATCAGAATTTTGTGAAAGTCTTTATGTTTCACAGTTGCTTTTGGAAATGATCATATTGTAGCAGCAGTCCTATACACACACATTTGGGAGTAAATCCCAATGAACCCAAAGTGATTTATTTCTGAGTAGATATGCACATGGTTGCGCTGTAGGTCTTGCACTGGTGTGTTTTCTTTCAGACTCTGTTCACTGGTGTGCAGCTCTCTCTCTGTGTGTATGCAATCCATTTCAGTCAAAATAATGCAAATTTCCCAGTGGAGCTGCATCCAGTAAAAGCACTTTTTACTCAAATGAGATACAATATTAACTTGTGAAAATTAAACTGGATTGTGGGGGGGGGGGGCAGCATGCTCAGCCCCAATGTCCTTGCCTTTCATTCATGCCAGCCTTTTAGAACGTTCTGGTTCAGATATTCCCTTACAAGCAGATTGTGCCAGATAACCAGGTACTTCTCCCCCACCCGAACAAGAATGCTAACACTGTAAATGCCTAGTATAAGAGAGGAAGCCGGGATTTACCATAGTGACCATTGTTCTGCTATCATCATCAATATTTTTAAAGGGGCCTAACGTACTGGATGCATCCAGAGATTAACGTAAACAGGTTACTGCTTGCAGACTCACACCCTTAAATTCAAAACAAGAAATAATGACAGGGTGATGCAATAGGTCATTGTCTTCCTATAGGCTACCAGGTATGCTATGTAAGAGAAATATAGCTGGAGGATTTTAGAATCATAGAGTTGAAATAGACCACAAGGGCCATCGAGTCCAACCCCCTGCCAAGCAGGAAACACCATCAGAGCACTCCTGACATATGGTTGTCAAGCCTCTGCTTAAAGACCTCCAAAGTAGGAGACTCCACCACTCTCCTTGGCAGCAAATTCCACTGTCGAACAGCTCTTACTGTCAGGAAGTTCTTCCTAATGTTTAGGTGGAATCTTCTTTCTTGTAGTTTGGATCCATTGCTCCGTGTCCGCTTCTCTGGAGCAGCAGAAAACAACCTTTCTCCCTCCTCTATATGACATCCTTTTATATATTTGAACATGGCTATCATATCACCCCTTAACCTCCTCTTCTCCAGGCTAAACATGCCCAGCTCCCTTAGCCGTTCCTCATAAGGCATCATTTCCAGGCCTTTGACCATTTTGGTTGCCCTCCTCTGGACACGTTCCAGTTTGTCAGTGTCCTTCTTGAACTGTGGTGCCCAGAACTGGACACAGTACTCCAGGTGAGGTCTGACCAGAGCAGAATACAGTGGCACTATTACTTCCCTTGATCTAGATGCTATACTCCTATTGATGCAGCCCAGAATTGCATTGGCTTTTTTAGCTGCCGTGTCACACTGTTGGCTCATGTCAAGTTTGTGGTCAACCAAGACTCCTAGATCCTTTTCACATGTACTGCTCTCAAGCCAGATGTCCCCCATCTTGTATTTGCGCCTCTCATTTTTTTTACCCAAGTGCAATACTTTACATTTCTCCCTGTTAAAGTTCATCTTGTTTGTTTTGGCCCAGTTCTCTAATCTGTCAAGGTCGTTTTGAAGTGTGATCCTGTCCTCTGGGGTGTTAGCCACCCCTCCCAGTTTGGTGTCATCTGCAAATTTGATCAGGATGCCCTTGAGTCCATCATCCAAGTCGTTGAGAAAGATGTTGAATAAGACCGGGCCCAAGACAGAACCCTGTGGCACCGCACTAGTCACCCTTCTCCAGGATGAAGAGGAACCATTGATGAGCACCCTTTGGGTTCGGTCAGTCAGCCAGTTACAAATCCACTGAGTGGTAGCATAGTCAAGACCACATTTTGGTGTAATGGTGGTTCATTTCATTTTACTCTTCCCTCCCCACCCACCCCAAATAGGAATAAAATAAAAATCTAGCAATGTGTGCTGATGCAGCAAACTGGATCCTAGAGTCTTGACATTGTGCATCTTCACGTGACTCTTTTTTCCTGAAATTTCCATAAAGTTTATAAGAAGTTGATAGACATCTAATCTATGGCTGCCATCCTATCCACACTTTTTCAGAAAAAGCCCCCTTGAATTCAGAAGGACTTGCTTCTCAGCAAGCATGCATATAAGGCTGCACTGCACAAATCTTTCAATCCCTGAATATGGTTGAGGCAGGAAAATGTCTTCCTCTTTTAGCAACTAAAACTAATGCACTCTTAGGAATGTTTTTGGCGGCTCTACGCACTAGTAAGACATCTGTTCACACATGAGCTGCTTTGTCTGGCAGATTTTTCCTGTGAAAAGATGATTTTATGATACTGTGCTGATGACATGGTTAATACATCCCATCTGAGGTATTAATTTGCCTGTCACTCTATTCATATCCCTATTGTCTTCTGATCCTTAATGCTGGTGTTCTGTTAATTTAAGCATAACATTTTTCTTATACTTGAACAGAGTAGGGAATCAATTCAGCCCAAGGGCCACATTCCCTTTGACAGATCTAAAAAATAAAATTGATAGGCATATATTATATAGTATATAACTATTTAGCAGAGTTAAAACAGCTTGGAAGCTGGAGCCAAGCCTCCACCCATAGTTTCAATCACAGACCACTAGCATAGCTTAAAAAAGGAAAATAAAATACACAGGAGTACCACTGGTAAAAGAAACAAAGGTTATTCACTTACAGTTACTTCATGTTCACAAGGATGGCTTTGGATTCTATGTCTACACCGTGAGCAATAGTTTCATGGCTGCCTTGTACAAGAGAAGAGGTGAGGGGGAGAGCAGAAGGAAGTGACAGAACATATACATTTAGTGAGAAACCACAAGGTATATTTTCCCTGACTGTCTGTTAGTCTCAGCACTGCCCTCTACTGACTGGAGACATGCAAGGTTGCTTATGCAGTGGTACCTTGGTTCTCAAACGTAATCCATTCCAGAAGTCCATTCGAATTCTGAAACGTTTGAAAACCAAGGCACAACTTCCAATTGGCGCAGGTGCCCCAGAAACAATAGCCGACAGCCACATCGGATGTTAGGCTTCTGAAAAAATGTTCGAAAATTGGAACACTTACTTCCGGGTTTTCGGCATTCGGGATCCAATTTGTTCATTAACTAAGCCGTTCGAGAACCAAGGTTCCACTTTACCTAGCACCTTCTGAGTGGGACCAGAGGAAAAAGTGGGTGGAGCAATGAATGTGAACTCTCCTTTTCTACAGCAGGCTTATGAAACAGAATGAATATCTGTCCATCCAAGTGAAAATGCAGTTATACACACCATTCTTCACTCCCACCAACCAAAAATGCAGTCCTTCCTAACGCAAACACCCACCACACATACCTAAACCCTGTAAAATAGGGATGGAGAAATCTTGACCTTCAAGCTGTTTCTGAAGTACAATTCTTATCACTTTGCCATGCTTGCTGGAGCTGATGAGAGCTGTAGTACAGCAACACCTGTGGGGCCAAAGGCTCCCTACACCTGTGCAAAGTTACAGATCTACAAATTTGTCCAGGGTAGATATCCAGGATATCATCCTGGGCCTCACAAGGGGCAACGTGGTCATCTGACTGCACAGCCAAATGAAAGTTCTGTTAACCTCACTCCATGCTGAAACTCAGTTTGGACATCAGCTGGTAAGATGCTGGTGCATTAAAACTGTGATTGGTGTGATAAGTCTTACAGCTTCATCAATGCAAATATTATTTGCTTTGGTATAGGAATCTTTACAAGCTACTCAAGTTATATGATGAACTCCAGAAATAGTGTTAAAATGTGAACCTAGTCTGCACTGAATGTAGCTATTGGCTCTGGTTGATACTGTTGTTTTTCTTCTTCTCAGACATACAGCAATGAAATCAATAAGCTTCTGGTCATTCCTCATATTACTTGAGGTTTTCCCATCAACTGCTTGGGGATGGATGGAATCCAATGGGAGCAAGCAATTTTATTCTGATACTGGGAGGCTAACACATGAGGTATGGTCTAACTTTTCCTTGCTTTACAATGGCATTTCTTCTCTGTTCTTCTCTACGTTGCTATACATCCTTTCCTGAAACCCAGATTATTATTATATTATATAATTAAATATTCAGAATGTGAATAGTCTATACTATACAGGTGGTAGTATGATTTAATGGCACAATGTCAGTTTCCATGTTCTGCTTTTAAAACAACAACACAACTTTACTAATCAGATTGATATCCCAACTTTCCTCTATTGAACTATATATATCCTATATGTGGTTTTCTATTTAACTTCAACTACAAACATAGGAGGTGTTGACTTTTCCCAGAGAGATGTTGACTTGCCCCAGACTACACATAAACTTCATGACTGAGTGGGGACTTGAGTCAAGATCCCTACAACTCAAAATAGCCATTTATTCTGATTCAGCAGTTCTCTGCTGTTGTTCAAGAGTCCAGGAAAACCCAGACATATGGCAAACCTAAGACCCACGCCACCCAACAAGATGCTGCTGCTTTTCACTGATCTAAAAAATAATTTTCTCATGAGCTCTGGCATGAGAATGGCAACTTCAAGTGAGCTTTACCTGGGCTTGAAATAGAAGTGAGAAAAATGACAGGCACAGAAATTATCTCAATTAGCTACCGTATGGATGAGCAGATGATAGTCTGAGTTGGGCTACCAGTGCATCTCATTTGTGTATCACATTGTTTCATAACAGGACAAATTTAAACTGCCAACATCTGATTGTGAAACAGAGCTTCCTACCCAATAGTAATAATTCTGTTCTTTGCTTTGAGTAATATTTTGATTCATCAACACCTTTTATAAAATGCAATATGTTCCTAAATACAAACAACATAAGTCCTCTGTGTTTATGCAAAATTTACAAATCAGGGTTGCACAAATATCCTGGTCCTCATGTTCATAAACAGACCACAATATTTAAATTAGCTTACATTTCTTCCCTTCTATATAGTGACAAGGAAGTTAAAAGCTATCTGCTAGTCTCTTTGGGTTGTAAATTAATGGCAATACTAATTTAGGTCCATGGTTATACTCTGATTGGAACTTTCTAACCACATGGAATAAAATTCAAATAGTCATTTTTGAATATTGTATCGTGGTAGTCTCCAAATCACTCTGAACTGAAACAGGCTGTTCTCCAAAGCAGTGAATAGGGATGCAAACTATATCTCATGTTGAGTAAGGTAAAGGTAAAGGGACCCCTGACCATTAGGTCCAGTCATGACCGACTCTGGGGTTGCGGCGCTCATCTCGCTTTATTGGCCAAGGGAGCCGGCGTACAGCTTCTGCCTCCTGTGGCCAGCATGACTAAGCCGCTTCTGGCGAACCAGAGCAGCGCACGGAAACGCCGTTTACCTTCCCGCTGGAGCGGTACCTATTTATCTACTTGCACTGGCGTGCTTTTGAACTGCTAGGTGGGCAGGAGCTGGGACCGAACAACGGGAGCTCATCCCGTCGCGGGGATTCGAACCGCTGACCTTCTGATCGGCAAGCCCTAGGCTCTGTGGTTTAACCCGCAGCAACACCCGTGTCCCTCTCATGTTTAGTATACACCCCTAATTTCAATGGCCCTTAAACCCAAACAATGCATATATAGGACAGCAATATTACCTCCAGAAAGGAAAAACAACATTTTGTTGTTTTCTTTCCTTTGAACATTTGCATCCTGCCCTTCAATTCAAAGTATATCCTAGGTGGCTTAACAATATTTAAAGCATAGAAATGTATAGATACCACATGAAACACCACGTGGCATACACAAGAGTAAGAACGAAAGATAAAATTTCAGCATATGGCTGGAGGTTTAAAAACCTAGGGAAACAAAAAGGTAGTTAGAAGAGCATGATTTTAAGATTCAACATGCAAGGTCAACGAGGACAACAATCTGCCAAAAATATTAGTACTTCAACATTGCCTATAGTCTGACGAGTGTTCTCCTGAACTACGAAGTTACATTCAACATTGCTGCTTTTCATCATGAATACCTTTCAGTCACAGAAGTACAATCAGGGCCTACCTGTGGAGCAAGACTTATTTCCTTAGCAACCAATGCACTCTTATGTTCAAATACCTGTCAGAATTGTCATTTTGTGTACTTTGGAGAGTTCTGGCAGAATGGAAGCTGTGACGGTTTAACCACATACAACACTTTTCTAGTTCCAAACACTTCCCGACAGAGATGGTCAGATTTTCCAGAAGCATCTCCCCGAGAACATGGCACCTCATGAAAGACTACCCTGTTTTATAAAACTCAACAATCGGTGACTATTCTACAAGTGTAGCAACAAAGGGAAAGGACTTAAAAATTATACATCCACTGTACAGTAAGTCATTGGCCTGCTTTAAAACTATCAGGTAATCATTTCATTAAGAAGACTTTGGGTGTCTCTTAACAGAAGGACTTGCTGGAAATACCATCAGTGGATTGGTTGCATGTTGAGGGTGGAATAGAGACAGCTTTGTGCATGCCTGTATCCCGTGGAACTTAGAATTCTAGAATTGTAGAGTTGGAAGGGACCACGAGGGTCATCTAGTCCAACCCCCTGCAATGCAGGAATCTTTCGCCCAATGTGGGGCTCAAACCCATGACCCTGAGATTAAAAGTCTCATGGTCTACTGACTGAGCTATCCTGGTAGCAGCGGTGGAGGAAGCCTATCCGCCCTTAGGGGTGGGGGGAACGGGGCAAACCGACCATAGGGGCGGAGTGAACTGCCCATAGGGGAAGGGTGCGCAGCACCCATAGGGATGGAGCACATGGAGCCCAGGGGGGTGGGGCGGGACACATAACACCCTTAGGGAGGGGCAGGGAGGGGTGGGGTGGGCAGCACCCATAGGGATGGGGTGCGCTCTGGGGCCTCAGCCACCCTACAGCTCCGTGCCCTCTGACTTTATGGAGGGGATCTTAGGAGATCGTGCTGGTAGGAAGAGCTGAAAGAAGCACCCATACATAACACCACGCAAAACACATTAGAGTCCAGTACAGAGATGGTGCTACCTTAAATATTTCTTAGCTTTCTGTTTAGGCCACATCTTCACTACACATTTAAAGCAGTCCTAACTTTAAACAGGGCTCATAAACAGGGCTTTAATCCCACAGTTCAGTTTAACCACAGTTCTGGGTTCAGACATAACAACAAACCATGGTTAGTTGAGCCATGAAAACTTATTGTAGCTGCATTATTGAAATCATTGCATCAAAGGCTTCAACCCTAAGCCCAATTATCTGCAACAGGCCCCATTGAATTCAGTACAGTGGTACCTCAGGTTACAAACATCTTGGGTTACAAACACTTCAGGTTACAGACTCCGCTAACCCGGAAATAGTACCTCGGGTTAAGAACTTTACCTCAGGATGAGAACAGAAATCGTGCGCTGGCAGCAGCAGGAGGCCCCATCAGCTAAAGTGGTACCTCAGGTTAAGAACAGTTTCAGGTTAAGAACGGGTCTCCAGAACGAATTAAATTCATAACCAGAGGTACCACTATACAACTGACTTCTGAGTAAACATTGCTGAGATGGCCCTACTTCCAGATGTTTAGTCTTTAGCCTGACAGCCATTGAAGAGCTGTTCAATGGATTTGTATAATTAAGTTTCAGGCTTTCTATCCAGAGACAGAACAATCTGTACCAGCTCTTTAAGAACAGTAGTAAATAATAATAATAATAATAATAATAATAATAATAATAATAATAATAATACCCCACCCATCTGACTGGATTTCCCCAGCCACTCTGGATGGCTCCCAAGAGAATATTAATACAGTGGTATGAAAGCATTCTTTTTAAATACATCTGTCATGCTGCTTTCAGCTCTGTCCCTCTCACTTTATTTGGTATAGTGTAGCA
The DNA here is from genome assembly GCF_965112155.1 of Podarcis liolepis. NCBI lineage: Eukaryota > Metazoa > Chordata > Lepidosauria > Squamata > Lacertidae > Podarcis > Podarcis liolepis. The sequence goes on along the minus strand of NC_139555.1, from coordinate 57,326,297 downwards.
ACTAATGCTGCAGGGATAATCCCATTGGGGTCATTAAATGGGACTTACTTCTGAAGAATCATTCAGAGGATTGTGTTCTGCGGCTGTGAGCTATGTGCAAAAGGAGCACCTGTTCCATAAATCACGTCCTCACGTTCTCTTACTTATACCCTTCTCTTAGTCCTGGCCTACTTTACAGAGTTGTTGTAAGGATTCCAGAAACAACATGCAGGAAATGCTTTGAAACATGGTGAGAGTGTTTTAATCCATTAGGTGAACGAGTGTTTGTGTTATAAATATTCCTGCTAAATAATATGTGACAGTATAGTAATCCATACTGTCGGGGGGGGGGGGGAATGGATGGGTGGGGACCCTCTTCTTCCCCCCCCCTGAAATCTGACACTGTGTTTTAATAATACTTTCCTTATCAGCAGGAACCATACTTCAGCATTAATCAAGAGCTGGTAACACAAAGTGGTCATTGTTTTTTTAGCTTGACAGCTGGAGGCAGTCTTTCATAACAGTAGAAAAGCTATTTGTGCCGAGATGTTGTCAAACTGTATCAAGGTTCACCCAGGTGTCTTGAAGTGCTTCAGTTCAGGTGCAATAAGGCTATGCACTAGCTTCATAAGATAGCATTGTCATATAGAAAAACATTTTTAAAATGATGGCAATTCATACCTGATAATGCTACCACAACCTCCTTTTGGAAGTGCAGATTGCACAGCAGTGAATATCTTGCAAACAACGCTCCTCAAAAGAGCAGGTGACAGTGACTTTGGCATAAACAATAATTATGTATTTTAAATTCATTTATATTGCATTCATGGGGGTGGGGAATAATAGATTCCGAAAGTGAGGTCTGAAGAGAAAATGTGGTGCGTGCTAAACGGCATTCAAAAGGATTTGCAGAATCTTGTTCATGAAACGGTTTGGCAAAGCAAATTAACGTCCTGAAACCAAGACAACACATCAAAACATATGACCTGTGCCATTGCAAAATTAGATTTTTAGCTCTCATTATGTGCTGTCTTAAAATGATGCCTAGGAAATAAACCCCATTTATAAGCCTCCATTTCAAAACTTTGGTGCAATATTACTCTTCCTGAGGCAAGATATTTCACTATCATTTCTTTCAAACCATTTGGCCCTGGATTTGTATGTAATCAAATATATTTAGGAGAAATGTGAAGGATAAGTGGGAACACTCCCCCCCCCCGCACATTAAGAAACACTTGAATATTAAATTACCTTTGTGCTTTTGTTCTGGGGGTACGCAGGGGTACGCATACCCCTAAACATTTTGTGAATCTTTGTACTTTTGTCCATTTACTGTATTTATTTTCCCCGATTTGAACTATAAAATGGTGATTTTCTTGAGTCAAAATGAGAGTACCCCTAAACATTTTTTTAGAAAAAAATGCATTGCCTTATTTTTATATCTGTGTATGTCTTGAAATGATTGTGAGAAACACAGAGTGCACACACTACAGCTCTTAAAGTTGTGGTAGAGAATCTTGGACCTGGGGACAAAACACGGTCCTCTAGTTCTCTCTATCTTTATTATGACTTAATTGATGTTTACTAAATATATCTCTGGTCCTTTGAACTCTTCCTAGGCCACACCCCTCATTGCTTTGCACCACATGTTTTTGCTTGGCTGCAGTGGCGTAGCGTGGCAAGTAATTTGCACCCCCACCCCGTGGATTTGCGCCCCCTAACCCTAACCCCCAGATGTTGCGCCCAGTCTGGCCGGCCCCCCCTACACCCCCACGCTACGCCACTGCTTGGCTGGAATGTATCTTCAAGCTTGGATCATGTCCCTTGCTTGTGAATGGAGAATTTAGAGGGGTATGTGCTTATTTGTGTAGAAAGCAGCCTACTGTACAAACATAAATTTTGCATGTGTTGCTCTGTCCACTTGACGTTTTACATCAATTTTAGGTACTTTATGTTTAATTCCCCCTTAGTCTGTGCCACTCTGAGCAATACATGGTGACTATATGGGAGAGTAAAGCAAGCTTCTTGTATCAGGCAAAAATCTAGGATCTTGGTTCAGAGTCAATGGCTACAGTGAACTTACACAGGCCCACATCAAGATTGTGGCCTCTCCTAGCACACTGCTATCCACTGTTTTTCCTTGACAAAGACTTTGAGCTTTGAACCGCTGTGTGATGGGCAGGAATTCAACATGTGTGCCTTTCCGTTATGGCAGCTCTGCGCTGGATAAAGCTATATGTTGGATTAATAGTAAATACAACGTCTACAAATATTGTAGAAGTTAGACGTATAGAAATAATTTATAGTTTGAAATATATTCAGATGAGTTCTGTTGTGTTGGTAAATATATATTTTGAAATGGTTCACCAACTGCCTTTCAAATGTAGGCGTTCACATTTTGCTAAGGGTTCATAAATCACTTCGAAGCTTGACACTGATCTTGGTAATAAGGTGTTGGTGTTTCTATCTAGAAATGTCTCTATTGACTGTAAATTCCTCTTTGAGAGCATGTTCCTGCCTGTACTTGTACACAAAATTTCTCAGTGTTGGTGTCAATAATAAGACAACTTGAATTAGAGTGTAAGTATATGATCATTGTGCTCATTCCCATTTTCAATTTCTTCTACAATTGAAACGGAAACTGAATGGGAAATGAGGTCTGTGAGGCTACTGTAACATCCATTGTAACCTGATACTTAAGTATCTACTTCAACATATGCAAGGACATTGAGAAGAATTAACTGCAGGAAAATGGCCAAGCACTGTCACCTCTTGATGGTGTTTCCTTAGCTTCACTCAGCTACTATACTATGATATAATCATGTTTACCAGAAATGAGACCCACTGATTTCAGTAGAATTTTATTTCCACCTGCATATCTTCATGATCTTGTTTGCGTGCCGCGGTAAATAATAGTTTATGGCTTACTGTGAACATAGAATCATAGAATTGTAGAGTTGGAAGGGACCACGTGGGCCATCTAGTCTAACCCCCTTCAGTGCAGGATACTTTGCTCAATGTGAGATTCAAACCCACGACTCTGAGACTAAGAGTCCCATGCTTTACCAACCGTGGGTGTCCGGGGCCATGGTGCCATGCAGCGTGCATGACCCTGGTATTGAAATATGTGGTTACCCAGTCCCTTCATGGAGAATTTTGTGGGTGCTCAGGCACCCAGGGCCCCAGGGGGTTGGCACCTATGTTACCAACTGAGCTGTCCCAGGCTGATGTAAGCTATGTTGCTCCTCCCCACTAGCACAGAGAAGAAACATAACATAATCCCTGGCTTAGCATTGTGCCTCAAACCAGGCTCAGTCATTTGTTTCACTCACTGAAACAAACCACAGTCTGTAAACCAATGAAAATTATTGGCTACCTATTGTGGTTGGAGCAAAATAAACCATGATCAGAGCGGAAGAACAAAGCAGCCCTGATCAGACACAAACGATTTATGTGGCGTTCTGTGACATAAGAGGTAGGCCTATATTTTCCCCTGCAGGCGACTGAAAAATGTTTAATTGGAAGCAAGTTCTTTTTTAAAAATGGAGCATATCTTAAGATAAACATGATTATAATCAGGCTGTTACTTTCTCTGGCTCTCAGTATCTTTGTATATGTCACTTTTGTGAATGAAAGCATTTTTAATTTTAATGGAATCATTAAATTAGCATTAACCATCTGATTTAATGGAAATGTGATCTTCTGAAAAACAAATGTAAGCAGAGCGAAAAATAAATATATTTTTCTTTGCAGGAATCCAGACGCTTTGAAGGCACAAGAAGAAAGGGTAAGCAATTAGTTTTTTATTTTTAATATTTTTTATGGAAAATGTAATCATTCAGATTTAAAATAGGCATCTTTTTTAACATTTTAAATGCTTACTGGTTAGATAGCATTTTTTTTTAAAAAATATCATCCACAAATGTTGCTCTGGAGCAAAATCTTATCAATATAATATGCTCAATATTGAGAACTGATTTCAGTGTATGAAACTTTTCACTGTCTCTTAATTGTAACAAACAACTGTTTTGATTCAACTTCACAGCCATAAATGTCTTGGAACTTTATATGATAAACTCTATTTGATGTTCTGTGAAAATTCATTTCACAAAAGGGAACAAAAAGAAGCTGCCTATAAAGGAGATTGATAGTTCAAAACCCGTAGACATAAATAGTGTCCATTTGGTGAATATTTCTACATAGCATCCTGTTCTGATGCACTGGTATATTAATTCACTTTATCAAACTGTAGCAAATAACAATCAGCACAAACAGCTAAGAAAAAATGCTACTCTGTTTTAACTTGAAAAATTGTGGTAATATGCTTGTTGTACAATGTGGTTATGCACAAAGGAATCAAAGTACAGGGAAACACCAAACCGCCCCATGGTTTCATAGTTTTAATTGAAGGGGGTTTCACAGAATTGCACTAGGCTGGTGTTGCGGAAAAACTGTTTGCTTTATGTTTGGGAAGGGCTGTTTGTAAACGTTCATTTGGAGGTTACTTGGTTATAGATGAGGCTAGTTTTCTAGATGGATTAGTACTGGAAGCAAAGCGTGTTGCAGTTGTATGGATTGATGGCCTTCATTGTTGCTCTACAGCAATCCATCTCTGGTCAGTGCGTATAACTTGATAAAATGCAGAGGCTAAAATGTTTGAGTCCGCTGTGTGTTGTAATCATCGCCCGTGTCCATCTGTACCCAGTTGCCTTGAACAACCATTCACTTCGCTTCACTTCACCTTTCAGTGGAGAGAGGGGGAGCAAGCACAACAAGTGTAGTAAGCAGCTGTTTTAATTCAGCTCTTGTCAACTGCCTCTCAAGTTAAAACCAAAAGGTTATCGGCAAAACGTCTCAGACAGTTGTGTGATTGCATTGTGATTGATGGCTGTCTAAGGACATGGAAAGAGTCATGAAGCGCTGACTAACAGCAGCAGCCAAATGCATTCCTGCCCTGCGAGCACAAGGTTGCAGCCAGTGGGCTGAGATTCGGTGGTCATGGGAGGGGGGAAATGTTGAGAGAGGGGAAACTGGAAACAATAACGGATTCCAGGGTGTGCTGACATTAGGAGTATATGAATTGCTCAATTATTGGTTTTTCTCTCTTTTTTTCATTTTTCAAATCTTAAATTCAGGTTGCCTATTTCTGCATCTGCATCAGTGAGGTCCCGCTGCACTCCAAAAGCTTCAGGGATCTTTGAGGCTGGTGGTGGGGGAAAGCAGCGCTTCCCCCCACCGCCAGCCCCACAAGCTCGGGGGGCAGCGGCAAGGCTGCGCACAGCCTTTGCACTGTTCCCCAACCTGCTCTTGTTTTAGAGGGGGAGAACAAGAAAAAAAAAATTTCCTCCTGTTCTCCCCCTCCTATGGTCCGGTGCGTCCTATAGAGCGAAAAATATGGTATATATTTTCTCTAATTTACACATTTTTGTAAGCCATTTATTTCAATACAATGCGTTTTTGCGCACCGCTTTAACTGATATACAGATTTCCATGCACACGGTCCTCTAATATATGTGTTTTGGAGAAGTGAGGTAGTGATCTGTTTACAAAATTTGGAGATAATCAAATTCCAAATCATAGATGTGTTTCAGTTCACATCATGCTTTGGGAAGTGTGAATTAGGTGGCTTCACATTACAATGCAATCTGAAATGAATCCCCACCCCCTTTCCCTAGTTGGCACAGATAACATAATGTGCAAAACTGGGACAGCAATATATAAGGGGTCAACAAATACCTTCAGATTTCCATGTTTTCTTATTAATTGGAAGCTGTCTCAAGCTGGTCTTTATTAACACAGACAATGGACAGCTGGCTGAAAAATGGCTATCAAAGAGCTCCACTCTATTTACTGTTAACTTTTCAGTTTTGTTTAACAGATGTTTCTGGAATGCCTAATATATCTCTGTAGAAATGTGAAGTGGGAAACAGTTCTCCAATAAATAGATGACTATAATTCCCTGTTTTGTCTGCACTGTGTTTTAGATCAGGCTGTAAAACTTCAGCGTACAAATTTTCTTGTAACTGAAGGGCACCACATGGGCACCTGCTCTTGTCCATATTTGCAAGAGTTTCAAACAAACGGGGGGGGGGGGGAGGCAAGCAGCTGTGACTATAATTGAATAGGCCTTTATTGAACTCCAAGAACTCTGAGTCTTATGATGCTTTGCTACAAATGATCCAATAAATGGGTACCTAAGAACTATGAGATGTCTTTCCTTGAAAGACTGAAATGACACCCATTTTTTTCTGAACCTTGCTTTCATTTTGAATCTCCTCAACAGGCAATGCAGGACTTGAATGAGTACCGCAGGCCATAAACGTGGAAGTATAGCCACTCTGCAGCTGTGACTGGGGCATGGCAATATTGTGAGATGCCAGCAAGTCTAAGTCTAAGCCTTCCCTTCCCCCCTTTCCCCCTTTAGAAGGCAATCCCTCAGCTAATATGTGGGATGTGTTAATGTCTGCCATCTTGCAGCTCTTTGGTGTAGTGCTATCCCTTGCTGCTATTGCCCACTATCATTGACTGCATACCAGTGCATGGCCAATTCTGAATAAACCAATAGTCCCAAGCTGATTTAGTGAGGACTATATCCTCACTAATACGGCATGAATAAGCAAGCTATTAAACAGGCTGTTAGCATTACTTGCCTCAATCTCCCTTTGGATCTTTGTGACAAAAAAAGGGCTCCCAGAGTGGCTTTCATATCACAGAAAAGGCAGTCCCTGACCCCAGGTTTACAATCTACAAAGACAAGACCCAACAGGGGAATGGACTGGGAGAGAAGAGGAAATAGACAAACTCTGGTTTAAGTTGTTCTAAAGACCAACTAGGATGGAAAAAACCAAGAACAGGAGGCACCAACAGTTGTTTGTCAGCTGTACAGGTGGAGTGGCCCTGCATCCCTTCTCTTATTCATTCTTATAAACTGCCCTGAGACCTTTTTGGCAAAGGTGGTATATATACATTTTTGAAGAAACAAGACCTGTGACACATTGGGAACTGGATACAGAGGTTGCTCAAGGTACTAACTATTGAGTATTTTTTGTTCTAACTCCTCCCTCCAAACATATTTTGGGAAGGGCTGTAGCTCAGTGGTACATCATCTCCTTTGCATGCGGAAGGAGGTTCAGTCCTCAGGTTCAGTCCTCAGCATCTCCTGAGCTAGATGAACCAATTGTCCGACTCAGAATAAGGCAGTTTCCTATGCTCCTATGCCAATTATTATTTTTTCCCTAGTTATCTACACCTTCCAGAGAGATGAAGGGATAGTGGGGTTTGTGTGAGAGGTTATAATACTGTCATTTTTACATTGAATTTGAATGGTATAAATAGCTGTGGAAGGAACAGAGAAGGATTGCTCCTTCTCTCCCTCCCCACCTCAGCCTTTGCAGTTGTAGTCATATTTTGTGACATTGTGTTTGCTTTCATCAAACACTTTTTCCAATACCATCTGTCAAAGCAAGCTCCCTTGAATCGTAGACAGCAGCACAAACAGTTGGATGTGAAGAGATTCTTCAGTGCCAGCCTGAACTCTGCCTATCTGTAATCAAAGTGTGTTTGGAGATTTACAAGCAGTGGCAAGGAAGTCAACAGCAGAATGTTACTCAGCCTGATAAATATATGGCTGGTCACAGAAAATATCGGAGGGGATTAGCGAAACTGGTGTGGGATTTTTTATTCTTCTCTTCATATCAGCAGATACTGAAGCACTTGCCCGTCTGCCCTGATCTTCTCCCATAACAAAAAAGTCCTACATATAATGCACTGCACTTAGAAATAAGATACATAGATAAATCAAGTGATTATTAAATGTTGTGTAACAGCAAGATGACAAAATGCGTAAGAAAACAGGATAGCCAGGTTGGTGATCTTTTGGAAGAGAGTGTGTTCATCTGGATATGTCTAGTGCACGTAGCAAAGGTTTGATTGAAGCTCTGGACTTGGGGCTCAAAGTTGTTGTAAGAGGCAAAGAAGTGGTCCTCAGCAGTAGCAGATGGCATCCATTAGGACTAGTAGGGAGGAAGGCAAGGAGCCAAGGGATAAGTGGAGCCAGAGCCAATGACAAGTCAAGCCAACTAAATCTATTGCTACCCCCGTTCTCCTCCCCGCTGCTAAGGAACAGGAAGCAGATAGGCAGCACTATCCCCTAGGTTGGTTGTAAGTAAGAAAGCAGGTAGGTGGTGGCTAGCTGAGGACAGCCTGAACTAGGAGGGGCAATGCCCCATTCATCCAAACTGAGCAGCCTCCACTGGTCCTCAATTCACAATGGTTACTTCAATACAGAGCTTCTGAAAGCAGTGCCCCTCCACAATAAGCTGGATGCTGAATTAAAGCTATATTTCCACATAGCACGTCACATGGTGCACTGCTATCATTCGGCAATGCTCTTCCCCATGGTCAGCATCCTGCTATACAGTTGTACAAAATGGGTGCCCCTTTATACTAAAGAGCAAAGACTTTTGGTGTAGTGGGAGATGCCCATGAAGGAGGAGAGGAGGGTATTCCCCCCCCCCACCAATTCCTGCTGCAGCTCCCAGTGTTCCCAAAAAGTCTCTTCTGAAGTGTGCCTCCCCACCTTTCAGAACAGATTTTCAGAAGGCAGGGAAAGGAAATTGGGAAGAGAGACTTCCATTGGTGGATGTCTGGCTGGAGCAACGGCACGAGTATCGATTGGATTCTACCCCATAATGTTTACTGAAAAGTGAGTTTCATTCTTCAAAAATTCCTTCTATCTTCCCTCCTTGAAAGATATCACATAAACTAAAACTAACTAAAGGGCAGAATACGAATGATCATTTTCTTTTCCTTTTTTAATTTTTTTTGCTATATGGCATGATTTTATTGTGTATTATAAAGGCACACAATTGCTCAGTGTCACCAGTATATGCTCATCTGGTTCATCTAAGAAATTTCATAGAACCTTTGTTCTGAATAATGATGGAACTCATGGGTGAAGAATACTTTTATTTCAATATCTTTGTTGTTTGTAAAGGGAAACTTTGTGTACCTTATTATTCTACTGTATTTTTGTACTTTTGTCCTTCTAGGCTGTGATGTTTTACGGTTTACATCTTGGAGTCTTAATTTTCTTACTTTTTGCTATATTTGCACTCCTTAACAAAATCAATAAAATATTTCTTAAAAATTCTTCCAAGGTTTGCTTTATGGAATTCCTGCCCTTTATTTCTTCCTGTTCACACACAGCACAGCTTAAGTTACAGATAGGTAGCCGTGTTGGTCTGCCATAGTAAAAATAAAAAAATTCCTTCCAGTAGCACCTTAAAGACCAACTAAGTTAGTTCTTGGTATGAGCTTTCGTGTGCATGCACACTTCTTCAGCACAACTTAAGATGCTCATTACTGTAAGTTTCTGCTCCTTTGGGGGAGGAGGCTGCAATTCCTAACTTCCTAACATTTTATCCTAATTCCTATATAGAAAAAAAGCTCTATGTTGCTATCTTAAAATGAAAAATGAATCTTGTGCTAGTAGCTTATTCCCGTTCCAGGTCTGCAAAAGTGGATTAATATGTTCTACATAAAATATTTGTGAAATCATACAATCATACAAAGTTGGAAGGGATCCCAGGGGTCATCTACACACAATATAGTGTGCGTGCTTATGTAGTGTTTGACTTGCCCCCAGATATCAAAAGCAGTGAGACAGCTGCTTGTGCATGCTTCTAATTCTCACTTTCTGTGACAACATCTGTGTCTGAGACTGGGTTTGTTCCCCCTGCATATGCTGCTGGGTTCCCAGACTCCATAGTATTTCATCTCTAGGGCTGCATTACCTCACTAGTATCCTTCCAAGGGCCATAGATGGGGCCAGAGCAGGGGTCAGCAACCTTTTTCAGCTGTGGTCCGGTCCACCGTCCCTCAGACCATGTGGTGGGCTGGACTATATGTTGGGGGGGGGGGGAAATGAACAAATTCCTATGCCCCACAAATAACCCAGAGATGCATTTTAAATAAAAGCACACATTCTACTCGAACACGCTGATTCCTGGACCGTCCGTGGGCCAGATTGAGAAGGCGATTGGGCTGCATCCAGCCCCTGGGCCTTAGGTTGCCTGGGCTAGAGGCAAATGCTGTGATGGCCAGAAGCAGACGTGGACAATGCTGTGGATATGACCCTTAACCTTGTACAGTAGGCTGCACTGCAGCTACACAAAAGTGAAAGGATTCTACACCCACCTGTCTCCATCCATAGAATCATAGAACTGTTGAACTGGAAGAGACTCTGGGGTCATCTAGTCCAGCCCCCTGCAATGTAGGCATCTCAACTAAAGCAGCCATGGCAGATGGCCATCCAAGCTTCTTTGAGGAAGGAGAGTCCCCCAGGCCTGAGGTCTCCCCCACCGCTCTGCTGCAGCCCCACCTTTTCATGCACAAGTGTTTCTGTCTTCCTTTAGGAACTGTTGAAGAGGATGGTATTTTAGGAGAGCCAAACGCCTCTATGACTCCCACTAAATGTGAATGTTTCAGTTTCCCTGTACATAGTGCTACATAAAGCATATGGTTTGGAGCTGATTCTTAAGGCACAATTCACATATGAAACTCAGGCAACTTTGTCCTGTCATGTGCCATTCAACCGGTTAATTGATTATTATACCATTAAAGACTTGTTCCACACTGTTAAGGCCCGTTCTTGCAAGGTTCTAGGAAATATGCAGAAGGGCCCAAATTGCCCTTCTTTGCTTCTGATATCCATGAAGGATGAGTCCCTTCTTAATAATATTTTTTTAAAGACCCATACACATGCCGGAGTGAGTAATTGTACTAAGCTTAAGAGACCTGGATTCTCGGCCGGGGCAAATTGCAATAGCTTTCTCCCTCCTATCCCCTGTTTGTTGATGAAGCTATTCAATCTGGCTTGGAGACTCCAGCCTTAATTATTCATTTGTTTATATTTTGCTTGCAGCCATCCATTCAAGAAATTGGTGTCAAATGATGGGGTTTTTTAAGTCAGCCAGCCAAGAAATGATCGAACCAATTTTTCCCTCTCCGCTCATCTGTCTAACTTTAACAAATGACATGTATCTTGAGGGTTATCAGCAGATGAATAAGACAGAACTGTGCTGCAGGTTGTTGTAGTAGATAGCTTTAAAAAACCCCTTTTTAAAAAATGCATTAAATCCAGAAATGCTCAGGTGCAACTATGCATTTGTTTTACAATGCCGTGATTTAACTTATTTCAGTTTAAACATTTAAATAATGTACATTTCATCTAGTACTGCAGATAAGCGGTAGCAAGGCTGTATATTTTTAATCAGAATGAATAAGAACTTTGCATATTCTTTATTTATTTGCTTCAATGTTATTTCATCTTCAGGAAAACAAATATTTATAGGGTTTCGTCCCTCCACTAATGGGAGTCTTGATCCAGCAGAAGCTTCCATAAGCACTAAAGGAGAAGAGATGGTTTTTGCAAGAATCTCCTCTTTCTTCTAGTCCTCTGTGGAACTTCCCATCTAGTCTAAGGTTACCATATTTTTTTCAATGAATCCGGGGACACTTTGCAACTTCAATGGATTTTGTATGGGGACTGATTTGTAAATCTGGGGACTGTCCCTGGGAAATGGGGACGTCTGGTAACCTTAATCTAGTCCCAAAGAGACCTCAGCCCTCTGGAACCAATGATTATTCATTTACCAAAGGGTCATAGCTTATGACCCTTGAGAGCCAGTGTGGTGTAGTGGTTAAGAGCAGTAGTCTCGTAATCTCGGGAAACGGGTTCGCGTCTCCACTCCTCCACATGCAGCTGCTGGGTGACCTTGGGCCAGTCACACTTCTTTGAAGTCTCTCCGCCCCACTCACCTCACAGAGTGTTTGTTGTGGGGGAGGAAGAGAAAGGAGAATGTTAGCCGCTTTGAGACTTCTTAAAGGGAGTGAAAGGCGGGATATCAAATCCAAACTCTTCTTCTTCTTCTTATGGTGAAATTGCCACTTTAAAACTTGTGCCAAGCCACTTCAGTGAATCATCTATACGAACATATAGGAACTCTGAGTTCTTTTCCACATCAAAGGGCAATGAAATTATCATGAATCTGTGCTAGACATTTCTAAATTCCTGGAACAGTAAGTGTTAGAATTTAATCAAGGCTCAGAGTGTTAAAACTGGGGCCAGACCCATGTATATTAAGTTGTACACTAGACATTTCTAATCCCCTGGAATTAAGTCAGATTAAGCTTCCAAAGTGAGGTGATGGATCAGAGGAATTGGGCATCAGATAGCAAATGGTTGGGGCCTCTTTTCTTCAACCGGTAAAGCCAGAGCTTAGGGTAGAGTTAGGAGTTAGGTGACCAAGATGCAAAGCCGCACACAGAGCACAATGTTTGACATCTGTTTGTACCCAAGGAGTTCCTAGCACCTGGAACCCCTGAAATCCCACACCACTCAGAGATTGGGCTGGCATGCAACAATATCCATTGTACACTTACACAAAAATTATTGGGAGAAATGTGCATTGAACTGGTCAATTAACTGTTACACAAGTTGCATTTAAGTTTATTTGATTGTGGTCATAGTAATTACAATGAATCTTTGGCAAGCAGCACCTGTTGACACTTGGTAAATGTAAAGGGACCCCTGACTATTAGGTCCAGTTGTGACCGACTCTGGAGTTGCGGCACTCATCTCGCTTTATTGGCCGAGAGAGCCGGCGTACAGCTTCCGGGTCATGTAGCCAGCATGACTAAGCCGCTTCTGGCGAACCAGAGCAGCGCACGGAAACGCCGTTTACCTTCCCGCCAGAGCGGTACCTATTTATCTACTTGCACCTGATGTGCTTTCGAACTGCTAGGTTGGCAGGTACCAACTGCCTTTTGAGTCACTCTGTTCAACTATAGTGGCTTCTTGTGACAATGCAGAGACAAAGAATGGCCAGTAAGTGATGAAATCTGTGAATGTTTCTCCCACATACAATATTTCCTATATATGACCATTCAAAAATAAGTTCCATTGAATACCATGGGGCTTATTTCCAGGAGCATGGATGCTGGATTGCAGCCCTAATATGCAAAATTTAGAATGTTTGGGGAAAGAGGACGTTGTGTTGCATTCTCTCACATGCACTCTGAACTGATACAATTTGACAGACATTTCACAGGCTCCATTTGTTTCCCCTTGCAGAATTGACCCATATTTTACTTGCCTTGGAGAGGGACATTTCCTTGGGCATATCGTTTAGTGCTGAATGTTTTGGGACCATTGTATTGTGAATTTTTCCTTTCCTCACCAGTGAATGCTGTGAATTTTCTGCCTATTCTCCATTCATGCCCAAGACCCTACATGGGAATGGGCAGAAAACTATGCAACCAACCTGGAGAAAACCATGAGGGTGCTGTTCCTATAGGCTAGAGGCAGCCAATGTGGTGCCCTCTGTATCTTTTGGACTCCAAATCCCAACAACCCCAGCCAGCATGGTTAATGGTTGGGAATGATGGGAGTTGTAGTCCTCAGTATCTGGAGGACACCACATTGGCCAGACCCATGTATATTAAGTTGTGGGCCAGTGTGCTATAGGCAGTGTAACCTAGAGACTGATTCTCAGGGGGCACTTCTAATTGTATAGTAACTTGCATTTTCAACTGACAGATCATTGTGCTTTCAGTCAAACTAATGGATCAGAGGGCAGTTGCTTCATACTGGATGCAGCACCATCCTCTCAAACGAAAGAACCAAAATGTTAAAGCATTTAGCAAGACAAATAGTAGTAACACAAATCTGTGCCATATAATAATTAATACATTAATCATTCTTGCCACAAGTTTGGTAACACACATTACCCAATGTAGACAGCTTTATCAGGAGGAAAAGCAATTGCTTTCCACATTATTTATTTTGCCCATTTTAGCAACTATTCTCATGTGGATAGTTGCTGCAACTGAGAACTCATTTCACTCTTTCTGCACTGTTGTCATTTTATATACATCTTCTTTGATTTTCTATTTCCCCCTCAGCATTGCCGTGAAAGTTTAGTGCCCAAAGAGGAATATTTGACTAGGACAACATAGGGTATGAATGTGTAACTTGTACTATTTTAGCACGTGACACTATTGACAATTTTATCCTGCCTTGTTTACAGCTTCCATTAAATACTTGTGATTAGTTAATGGTGTTGAAAAATGCAAAACACCACACACAACAAATGTCACTGTGATGGACTTCTAGGGACTGCTCTGCTGCATTCTCTGTTTCCTACCTGCTTAGATGCAGGATCAGGGCCACAGTCAACAATGCTTCCCAACAGGGCCAGTGTGGGGAGCCTTTGGCCCTCCAGTCATAGCTAAACTACCACTCCCATCAGCCAAAGCCAACAAAGTTGATCAGAGTTTTACTTCAGCAGCATCTGGAGGGCCAAAGGTTCCCCATGCCTGTGGTAAGGAATGGCTAGGAGGAGTGTTTGTAAGCATCAGTTTCCCCTTCCTGTTAGGTGGCATGACTGGTCAGATAGAAAACACCTGGGGCCAAACATAGCTGCTGACCTTCACACGCCCTCAGATCTTTCTGTAAAAGAAACACTGGTGGAAGGAGGAAGACTGACAACATAAGGGCTAGCCAGAGTTGCTGTTGACCCAAGCACAGAGAAAGCTCCCAGGAGGAGCTTCTGTGACTCATTGTCAACATGGAGAGGCATGTGACCACATGCCACACCTAACAGATGCTCTGACTGGGGAGCTGTCTGTAAAGAGCCTGGAGAAGGAATCAGAGAGCTGCTCTCCTGGCATGAAGGAGCGACTCATGCTAATTCCCCAAATGAGGTAAGCATAAACATGAAATTAGACCTCTTTGTCTCAACCTTAAGAGTTTACTTATCTAGAAATGTCAGAAGTTCTCAAAATTAGAGTTGCAAGAAGAGGTATTTTCCATACACACACACACACACACACACACACACACACACACACACCTGCATCCACCCACCCCACCCACCCACCCCCGAAAAGAGAGAGAGAGAGAGAGAGAGAGAAAGAAAGAAAGAAAGAGCGAGCTTTTTTCTGGGGGGACACAGGGGTATGCATACCCCTAAACATTTTTTGAATCTTTATACTTTATCCATTTGTTGTATTTATTTCCCCCTATTTGAACTATAAAATGGTGGTTTTCTTGAGTCATAATGAGAGTACCCCTAAAAAATTTTTTGAAAAAAAAAACCTGGAGAGAGAGAGTTGGCTGCCCCCATAAAACACTGTGTTACAGTTGTTAGAAAAAGAGCTGCCTTATTTTAACTAGAAAGAACTACAGAACTCCTCATGAACTGGATCACAGGTGAACTGCATTAACCAAAATTACAAGAAGGAAGTTTTAATACCTAGGAGTGTTTGCTGTGAGTTGACACAGTCGTGAGGAATGCTCAGTTTTATGCCAGGAAAGAGAAGGGCTGTGCCCATGCCCAACAGTCACAAATGCGAAAAAACATTTCCTCATCCCAAATAATTTTTAGGGATTCAAATTTTGGCTCTCCCCAGGTGACCTTGAGCAAGCCAGTCTGTCTGAAGCTCAGGCTCCTCACCTGCAATATTGGGTGGTGGTAATAATACTGACCTCCTTTATAGAGAGGTTCAAGTTGAAATCCTCGAAATGGACTCCATGCTGCATGTGCAATGCTTTGGACAGTTGAAAACATTATGTTAAATATAATGATGATGTTAGGATTACTCTGTGAAGAATGTACGTAAAAATGCCCATTGTCCCCATCCACCAAAGATGAAATACAACTGATAATTAATCTTTGCACCACTGGAGTAGATTGAAACAACAGAAAATTACAAATTTAAAGGAAAAAATCTGGCAGCTTGTCAGACATAAATATGTACCCTTCATGAAATCAAACTTATTATCCCATCAGTTATGCACATTCTCCATTTGGAGACTAGTTCTGTAAAGATGGTGACGTTAATTATTTTATTACGGACCTGTCGGAGGGGAGACTTAATTATCAGTTTGACATGTCTTGGCCTAAAGTGAAAACTGCTTGTGGGAGAGAGAGAGAGAGAGAGAGAGAGAGAGAAGGGAATAAAGCTATCAGTTCATTAACTGGTGCCAGAAACAGCAATAACTTAACCAGAACATTCTGATTAGCACAGTGGGACCAATCTGTAATATCTTGTTAAAGACAACTTCATAGAGTTCTTGGCACTAAAATGTTGGCAGAGAACTGAATATTTGAGAGGAACTTTAGGTTTGCAATATATCGTTGTGAAGTTTTTCCTCAAGTTCCAGTTAAGAAAATAACTTTCTTTTTTTTTTTTTGCTAGGTTGATGGAATTTGTTTGTTTTAACAGTATGTTATGAGTTGTCCTTTATCCGTATAATCTAGCTATACATGAGGCTGCAATTTATGGTGCACTCTGCTGAGTGGCACATACCACCTCCACCAGAAGGGAAGTGTCTTGCTGGGTGACATGTTTTTCTCTGTGTGTGCTGAGAGGGAATATTTCCTGCATGGAAGAGCTTCCCTTTCTCAGTACATAGAATAAAAATGCCACGAACCCTACACAGTCAAGGTTCTGAATAGAACAGGCAGCATCCAGGAGGCTTCTCACTTCAGATCTCTGCCCTTAAGCTCATGGACATCTGAAAATAGGAAAATGATGATGCCTTGGAGAGAGCAGGACTTGGCAGAGTGCCTTCATATTCCCCCTTGTGTAATTCTTTTAATGACTTCACTGAACACCCAGACAGGACTGATGTGTGTGTGAATGCATAGAAAGGATCTGTGATTCTGTCCTTTCCAGACTTGCTCACATTGGGGTCTGGCCTTTCTATGACTGGAGTATGTCCCCACCCCCCAAGCTTCCTCCAGGGTAAAGTGACCCTCTGCCCCCAAACAGTTTCCTACCCTGGTGTAAACACTGAGGATTAATATACACTGCATAGTTAATCTGTTTGAATAGTCTTTTCTTCCGAGGGATTGCTGGGAATTGTAGCTCAGGGAGGCGGATAAGATTACTAGGGTAAGAATTCCAGTGAGCTGCACTCTTAGAACTGAGCTGAGATTTCTCAGAAGACATCCTTCTGACAAAATACCTCTTTTCGGAGAGGGAGAGAGGGGAGAGAGGGGGAGAGAGAGAGAGAGACTAGGGTCAACGCATTGTAGAGAAAGCAAGACTGCCAGGCTGCCAACAGAATTGCTGCTGGTGCCAGAAAAACAAATCCTTTGGGAAAATGAAAGTATTTTTGTCCTCTAGAGATACTTGCTGAAATGGTCTCCCTTTCCCTTCCGCCATTTTCTCTGTCCACTTAGGGTAGATAAATTTGAGGTGCCTTTTGATCACAGTCTTGGTCTGCATAGTCTCCTAGGTCCCCTTCCATGCTTGCCCAGCTGATTGTCAGTCCTTTCCAGGTCTTTGAACTTACTGCCTTTCCTACAGTCACATTCATTTCTTTTCAAGTAGACTAAATTATCAGAAATTATGGGCAACAAATGAAGAGGTTTAGCTCTCACCAGAGATGTGTGACCATCCTGCCGCTTGCTTTCAAGTGGGGCAAGGCTTTGCAAAGGGCTTAAATCTAATGTCCCTACCACCAAACATTTGATTCTCAGATTTGCAAACAAATCGGAGGGCGCTTGCGAAGCACAAATGGTGCCCACCTGCTCCTCTTTGCCTCTCTCCTAAGGTTCAGTCACTTACACTGGAGCAGGAGCAGGGAAATCAGTGGCAGTGGAGCACCCTTCCAACCTTGTGGAGCCTCTTTTTCTGCCAGGAAAAGGACAGAGACTACCCGCCCCAGGATTTTGGTTGGGAAACTGGTGCTGAGATTTAGTTTAATGTTCAGGTAAATGGCTCTTCCTTTCCCATGTTGCTTCTCTTAGGAATATACTTTTTATTAGCATCGTTGCCCTGTTATTCAGTCAAGAAGGCTCCCAAGGAAGCTTACAAATGATCAAAAATGAGGTAGTCAGGTTGCCATCAGGTTTACAATCGAAAAGACATAAAAGGAAAAGAGGTGAGGAGGGGGGGAAGCAACCTCAGGCACCAGTTCTCAAAGTTAGTTTTTATAATGATCAGCTGGGATGGGAAAAGATCAGGGTTGCTGGAATGGCTGCCACTAGGAGACAGCTGAGGGATGGTCTAATCTGCATCCTAATGACACTGTCTGGAGGCCAGCAATTAGTCTGGACAGAGTTAAACTGGGTTGAAAGAGTCATTGCTTCCCATAGTGTATTTCCAGGCCAGTCGCCATGATTGCTGAGAATGATGGGAGTTCAGCAGCATCTGGAGGATCAAAAGTCCCCCATTCTTGGTTTATATGCATGAGGGTTTTTTTATTTGTGGTGTAAATATTGGTATGACTTTGTGGTTGCTCAAAATACCTAAATTCTTGGGACTAATAGGAGATAGAATTTAATTAAGGCCAGGGGTTAAGACTAGATGCCAAACCCGTTTGTATTAAACCAGACCCAAGTGTATGAAGCTGTGTACTAGACACTGCTAATCCTTTAATTAAGCCAAGTGCTAAAAGATAATTAAGCCAGGCTAACATCCTCATGAGGTGATAGCCTGGGGATGGCCATTAAGAAGAACAAAGGATTGTGAGACTTTGTCAGAGATTGCAAGTGAATGGGGCCTCTTCCTCCTTCAACAGATAGAAGCCAGCAGATTAGAGTTGGGGTTGCTGTGATGGGATCTAGAGTTAGGAGTTATGAGACTGAGACACAAAGCAGCAGGCAGAGCACAATGGCTGATGGCTATTTCGATCCAGCAAGACCCTCTTGGACTGTTAATGCTGTGAACCCCTCCACTGTCGGCTCAGTTTGTATATATGTGTAAATAAAACATATGTCATAGTCTCCGCTGTGCCACAGTCCCAAAAGGAGAAACAAACCCTGGGGTAAAGCATGTCTGAAACCCTTGGAATCTCGCACTGCTCAGAGATTGGGGTTGTGTGCAACAATACATATTTCTTTCCCCCTGCCCTGGTTTCTGAGGGATTTCTTTTTAAAATTAAATTGCACAAACTTTGCCAGAGAGAAAAGTGAGAAGAGTATGGACACCACAAGCCGTGATACGCTTTCAAAATTATTTCACCTCCCTGAAACAATTATAGTTTTGTCTCCTGCCATTGATAAGCAATTTTGTGTCTCTGAAGGAGGCAATGAAGGAACTGTTTGTTCCAAAGTTGCTTTGAATCAAAATAATCAGTGCTTGCAGATTTCTTTTTTTCAGAGAAACTATTTTAGTCGCTTAACGAAATCTGTTTAGCTACTCAGATTTTCCAACAGAGATGATCAAACGGTTTCCTGTGGTTAGCACCTGGCCCACAATATGATTTTAGGATAATCTGTTAATTCCCCATAGGAAATTGTACTTTCTTTCATTTGATCTCAGCACAAATCTGTGATGAATTCAGTAATTGTGGTTAAATAGAGGTTAAGTTAACTTGCAGAAATTACTTTCTACAATGATTACTGTCAGTCCATTGTTTTGAAATCTATTACACAACAGTGATAAGTATGTTTATGTAAGATGCCTTTTTAAAACCATCATAGTGGAGGGGAATGTGTGAAATTAACTTATTTTATAGATAATAGTAGAATGGTATAAAGAAAGTCTGTCTGTAAAGTGATGGTATGAAAACATTTTTCTGAAGCTTTCTGTATTTAAAGTTACTTTAAGGCAAAGTATTTGGAAACATAGAATGACTGGTCATAACAAGTGGTGTTAATAAAGAATTAAAAGCAGAGAGGATATCAGGCTAGGTGGACAGTTCTGGATAAAGAATTCAAGAAGAATTTTAGCAAACACAGCTAAATCTACACAAATAACATCTTTTTATTTTCGTATGTGGTGAGAATGTCCAAAAGTTCAACAAAAATGGTTTCAGATATCTGCAGAATTTTTTTAAACCATAGCTCCTGTCAACCTAGCAGTTCGAAAGCACATCAAAGTGCAAGGAGATAAATAGGTACTGCTCTGGTGGGAAGGTAAATGACATTTCCATGCGCTGCTCTGGTTCGCCAGAAGTGGCTTAGTCATGCTGGCCACATGACCCAGAAAAACTGTCTGCAGACAAACATTGGCTCCCTCGGTCAGTAAATCGAGATGAGTGCCGCAACCCCAGAGTCGTTCACGACTGGACTTAACTGTCAGGGGTCCTTTCCCTTACCTTTTAAAAGTCAATATTCATTTCTCTCCAAAACTTGCTTTACTTTTGGCATGTAAAGAAAAAAAATGAGGACATTGATATTTGAAGCAATAAATTAGGGCATTAAATCCAAGTGCTTACCTTCTGATTCTCGCAGCTGGAGAATCTCAAGGTTGGAAGACACTTCGTGATTTCATTCTAACAAACTGATGGAATAACTTTTGGAGCTTTGCTCTACAGGAAAAACTTATATGGCAAGTCAGATTCCTAAATTGAAAGGCAAAACTAGCTTCCTTTATGGCAGTCTAATGGGAATTTTCAGACTTTGTTAAAAACCATCAGATACATCCCACTCTTCTTCCAGCAGCTATGGACCTCTGGGACAAGTAACTTGCTCTAAGTTTACCTTGGCCAGAAGAAACACAACCATAATCCTTCCACCTGTTTGACCCTCAAATGCTTAATTGTCAACTTTCCTATACCTATCCTTTATATCTTTTACATAATAGTGTAGCAGTATTATCAACAACTGTTTTTTGCCTTATGCTTTATGTTTATGTGCATACATGACAGATGACCATCCAACCTCTGCTTAAAAACCTCCAAGGAAGGAGAGTCCACCACCTCCCAAGGGAGTCCCTTCCGCTGTCAAACAGCTCTTACTGTCAGAAAGTTCTTCTGATGTTCAGTCAGAATCTCCTTTCTTGTAACTTGAAGCCATTGGTACGGGTTAATGTAAATGTATTTAGAAAACATTTTGTTCTGAAACTCTTAATGAATTTTTTAAAAAAAATTAAAAGAAAACTGTACACCAATGTTTCCTTGGTGTTTGCTGTGGTAGAGTCCGAGGGGGGGGGGGATGTCCACTCACATGCAATGTCTCATCATCCTGCGCATACTCAAGTGTTCTTTAAGTGTTTTAAGATATATATTTTTCTGGGGAGTCTCTTCTGAAGTTACCTAAATGGCTTGAACCTGGACTTTATTGAGCAATATCAGCTGAAGATTCAACATTCTGGAATTTTCCCATACCACATTTACAGGAAGACTCCTCTCATACGGCCCAGGGCTTATTCTTACATGAACTATGTAGTACAGGAAGGAGACTCACTTTGGTGCAGGAGTGGAGAAACTTTGTCAGCCCACGGGCTACATTCCCTTCTGGGCAGCTTGCTGGGGATCAGAAGCCACTGGCAACTGTGTTCTGAGGCAGAAGTGGGTGGAGCAGTGGATCTGACCACTGTACAGTTGGCTGGTTTCTGTGCAGACTCACACACCACTCTCTGTCCTCCATCTGGGCCAACAAGTAATATTGTCAGGGACACATTCCAGCCAGGCAAAAGCATCCAAGAAGGCTTTGAAACAGATCTGTGGAGAGGGATTGTGGTCTGCGGACCAAGAGGAGAGGCATGGGTGTGGTACATCAGACAAATTTGCCTGAGGTTCCTCTTAGAGCCTCATACACATAACCTCATCCCTGAAGCAAATTCCAGGGAACTCAGGCTGCCACATAATGGATGAACTGTCTCTCACTAATGTAGGGGAAGAAACAGATTTATGGCTTTCTTCTTATTGCAGCTATCTAATAGCCCACTTAGTTACATTTGATTGTTATCTTCAGTGAACAGGTTCTGTTATACTATACAGAGAAAGCCACACCTCCATGATGAATGTAGAGCCCAATACCCCCACAATAAAATAACTGCTTTAACAAATGCACCATAATAACAATGTATTTATGCTTCTTTAGACGGGACTCAGTAGGACCTTTTGTTCCCCTTATTTGTTCAGAGATTTCTATTTCCTCTGTAAATGTTCACTTCAGGCTATATTACTGCAAACAGGGTCCCAGCTCGGTAATTAATGCCTGTGTTTGTGTATGTATTTTTAATAAGTCGAGTCTGTAAAATGGTCCAGTTGTTTTTTTGAGTTAAGGAATGAAAAATTTGCAGCATGTATGGTAATGTAATTACTTTTTCAAATACATTTCTGGAAGATTTTTTTTTTTATTGTGTGCCTAAATACATATTTACTGCACTTAGTAGACCAAAATAAACCCGAATAAGCTATTTTCGTCTGTTAAATAAATAAAAGCACTGCAAAACCCCAGAGAGGCCCATTCCATCTACCGAAAGTATCTTCATCTCCAAACAATTGATTCAAACATTAAACATTTCCTTGTTTCCTCCATCTTTGTGGGTTTATCCTGAGTTTATACATGCATTGTTTAATGTCCCCTGCATTTCAACCAATATTCTCAATATTGCTTATGCCACCACCTTGCTGAAGCTAAGCAGGTTTATGGTCTTTATCATTACCAGGGTGGGTGACTACCTGGGAATCTCATATGCACTGTCTTGAGTTCCATGACTTATTAAAAGAATAAATACAATTGTTTAAAATGGGTTGCATTAAAAACTAGCATGCATGGCTTTCAAATCAGCATCACATAACACAGATGATGAAAAAGTCTAATGCTGAATTCTAGTGGTTTATGCTTGAAGTGTTAGCATTTAGTTAGGAGCTGTTGAAAATGGGTCTGTGGGATGAACCTGGCAGATCCATGTTTCTTTGGCAGATGCATGAAGAGGAGCCTTGGACCCTCCCACAAAGCTCTGTATGGAGCAATGTAGCTCCCCCTGCCTGCCTGATATCCAGGCCCAGGTAGGAGAGGGTGGGCAGCTGGGTACACTTGCCCCAGGCCTTGGAGGGCTAAGCTGGAGGGGAGCCCCAGGCTTATGCCAAGATTGCTCCTTGCCTTCCATCCATCCCAGGCCTCAAACAAGCACTGCAAGGTCCTGTTGCCATCCATGGCATGTTGGTGGTAGCCAGCAGAAGGCCCCAAAACAAGGTGCTACAGAGTTGAGGAGGGGCCAGACTGAGCCCACTCGCTGCCATCCCACAATGACATTGGGAGCGATTGCTGTGCCAGCTGGCACAGTCATGTTACTGCCCCCCACTTCCACCCCATCTTCCACAGATGTGGCAGTGGTTCCACTGCTTCATATAATTCCTTCAGGGAAGCGTGGGGAACTTTGCACTGTGCCTGTCATCTGGCACAGTGGTCTGAAAGAAATCTCCTGAGTGGAAGGGGTGGATGAAGACATCTTCTCCCTAATTTATTGAATATACATTTCATTGGCATCTCAAGCATGTTTTTAAACCCCTTGTACTTCCTTTGACAAACCTACAAATTTATTCTCTTATGTGTATGTTCCATTCTTGTTCCACCACCACATGACTCCATATGTATTCTGCCTCTTTTATTTTCACTTAAAATTCATTGCTTTGCTCTTTTTCCTACTGTGATGAGCCACTCTAATTTCTTGAAATCATTACAGTTGTTTTCTATTATTTCATGCTAACCTGTTAGAGCAAAGCAGTGTGAGATGATAGACCCCAGGAAGAGCAGCAGTGACGATGCTACAAGTTGGATTCTGAATTTGTGTACCTTCTGCGTTCCAGGCATCTCCAAGTCTATGTTGGCATCGGTGCAAAATGAGGAATACTTTTGTGCCAGAAAGATACCGGTGGCGGGGCGGGGGGGGGGGTGAGGAGTGAGAAAGAGAGCGAGAGGCAGAAGTTGATAGGAATTGGAGAGATTCTGCAATTACAACAGATGCACTGCAGAGTGGATACATAGTCATCACAGAGTGAGAAAGGAAACTGACAGCATGGGCCCAGCATGCTCAACAGAAGACTGCCTGGTGCTCCATCAATTGTGAACATTAAATGCAATGATGAAACCTCCACTTCTCGTCTTATGCCTCAGCAAGAACTAATTACCCGCTTTAACAACACTTTAAGGATCATACCAAAAGAGCCCTTGCAGAGCTGGAAGACAACTTTTTCAAATGGGATAATTCAGCTGCCTGGAGGAAAAGGCAGTGGGTTTTCAACCAGCTCCCAGAGAAGTAGCCAAATCGCTTTGGCTTGAATTGCAGATGAAGCCACTTGCTTGCAGAGCTTGGCAGCAAGCTTCATTGTCTCCTCATTATGTGCCCTGTGAGATAAACGGCAGGTGGAAAGAGCTAAATGATCTGATCAAATACAACATGAAGGCTTTCCTGGCAAGTAAACAGGAGCTGGGTGTTCTTTTTTAAAAAAATACTGGGCTGCTCAAACTAGGTTGAGGGCGAAGGGTGTGTTACTGCTTTATGATGTATATGTATAATATGTATTGTTGCACTCCACCCCAATCTCTGAATGGTGCAAGATTCTAGGGGTTCCAGGCACCAAGGGTTCGTGTTTCCTTTTGGGAATGAGGCACAGTGGGGACTGTGGAGTCTTTATGATATATGGTTTATTTACGCATTATCACCCCAAAAAGGTATTGTTTCTCACAGAGCTGCAGCCTTGGGTCCAAACAGAAACCAGCCATTGTGTTCTGATCCGCTTTCCATCTTTCTGCCTTTGACAGCCTGCAACCCTATTTTCCCTCTAAGTCACATCTTGACCAACCCCAAAACTCAACTTCAGACTTGCCTTTGTTTTCTAACTCACTCTGAATTGAAGAAGGGGCCTCTCCCATTTGCTGCCTGGCACAGAGCTCCCTCTCTTTGGCTTTCTAAATGGCTCCTCACCTTCCTTTTGTTCTTCTAGTGGCTCATCTCCCAGGCAATGTCCTCATCAGGAAAACATAGGGATAATGATTCCCTCTAATAGTAAACTCCTGTGGTGAGTACAGATAGAACTGAAGGCATAATGGGCTCCCTGAAAAGCAAGGCAGAGTATCAGTTTTGGGAAACCCCAAGCAGTACCCCCCATTATAGATAGATAGATAGATAGATAGATAGATAGATAGATAGATACACACACACACACACAGAGAGAGAGAGAGAGAGAGAGAGAGAGAGAGAGAGAGAGAGAGAGAGAGATGGGACAGTTTTTAAAAGTAGTAACAGCCAAATGAGAACTAAATATACTCAGTAGCCATTGAACGTTAGGTGTTAGTTGGGAAAGAAAAAGGAAAAGGTGGTGTTGGGGTATAAGTGGAATGGCCTACTTGAGCCAATTGCAGACTTATTTCTCCCACAGAAGGTCAGGGCTGACCATGTGTAATCCTGCACAATGCCACTAATAGGGTTGGGAATCCATTGCAACATTTTGTTGCAGTTCCCACTGGTAATTTATAATAATACTTAACAGATATTCTGTTACCTTTTAGAAACCATTGCTACTTTTTATCATTTTAGGAGATGAGGAAAGATTATTTCTCCATCAGGTAGGCTTGTGATGAATGTTACAAAAAAAAAAAAAAGCAGCTAATTGAAATGCATTTTTGTTCATTTGACAAAGGACTACAACAAAGAGTGTTAATAGCATGCAATTTACTTTGTAGCATTTCATGTACCGAACTGATAGTTAGCTGGGTGCAATAATGATACACTTTCCTTTCTGAATTTATTTTACT
Organism: Podarcis liolepis; assembly: GCF_965112155.1. NCBI lineage: Eukaryota > Metazoa > Chordata > Lepidosauria > Squamata > Lacertidae > Podarcis > Podarcis liolepis. The sequence continues at coordinate 57,300,810 of NC_139555.1, read as the reverse complement.
TTGATGTCTTTAGATCTTTCCTAATAAGCTGCCTTCAGAGTGTGTTCCCAATACTAGTCCCAATACTAGCCAATGGAAATTGTACCAGCAACCAATTGTGTGGTGTGTTGGGGGGTGGCGATAGATGGGTGGTTTTGTTTTGTTTTTAGACAAAGTTTTCTTACATTTCTTACATAGCTTTGAGAAATACAGTTAACATCCGGTTACTTCTGCTTCTGCAAACGGATATAATTTTATTCATCATTATAACTCCTCCATATTTTCCTGTAGAAACTATTATGATCTTGGGAGTCCTGTACAGTCCATCGTGGTCACTTTCTAGTAATTTTCCTTAAGGGCGTTTCACACATAACCTTCACCTAACTAGGGGAGACTGAGAGGAAATAAGATAGCCATCTTCAAATATCTGAAGGGCAGTCACAGGGAAGATGGAGAAAGCTTGTTTTCTGCTTCTCTGGAGAGTAGGACCCCAACCAGTTGCTTCAAGTTACAAGAAAGGAGATTCCAACTAAACATTAGGAAGAATTTACCAACGGTAAGAGCCATTCAAATGTGGAATGGACTACCTTGAAAGTGGAAATAGAAGAGGGCTTTCTCTAAGCTTCAACAGAAGCTTAAAAATGCAGTCTTTCCTTGTGTCATTTTGTATAAACACTGACACAAATAATAATATCTTTAAAGAGTTACAAAGGGCCATGGCAGCACACAATCAACCATTATGTCCTTTGTAATACAGGAAGAAAACCTTAGAAAAAGTCCTTTCCTCCTTTTTTATTTTTAGAAACCATTATAGCACTTTAGCTTATTTGATGGCTAAAATACAGTCAGTGAGAAGAACATATTGCAAGCCCGTTCCTCAAAGCAATATCCAGGCTTTAAAATTCATCATGAATATGGAATGATGCGTACCTTATATGGGCCTTTGGCCTGATCCAGCCACATTAGACTAGCATGGCCTTTAAAACCTGACTCTTTACTCTCAATATAATGCTACGTTGAAAAACATGCTCCCAGTCAACAAGGCAAGACAGCATTGTATGACCCAAGGGTTTCCAAACTGTGGTCCACAGACCATCAGTGGACCATCAGCTTCATTCGTCTGATGCATACCTATGGATTTTGTGGTTGAAAATGGGAGGTGGCACATTAATTTTAATATGCATTTTAATTGTTTTTAAAATTGCTTCTTTTAGTTTTCATATATTGTATTTTATTGTATTGCAATATGAAGTCTGTGGGATTAAAACGGTAATACAATAAAATACAATATATGAGGAATAAAGTAAGGAATAAAAATAGAATTAAAAGTCGTAAAGCATCTAACTCGGTGTGTTACAATTGCTACAATAGGCAAAAAAAATCATTAAGCAGTCCTTCAAGACCCTCAGCAATTTTCAAGTGGTTTGGGGGGGGTGAAGGTTTGGGAACTGCAGTTATTACAGCTGGTCCTCAGACAAAATGTGCTTACTTAAAAGCTACTCTGAATAGTCTGGAATTTCAACATTAAACAAAATAACCCTAATTGTTTTATTATTATCAAAGCTGACCTGCTCTCTGGGCATATAAATTCTCTGGAGTGCTCTCTGTTATGCATTTACAGTACTGAAGAATCTTTTTACTGAAAAGGAAGACTGGATAGAATACAAAGCTACAAAGTCTAGTACCTTTGTAGGAATAAATTAGATGCGTGATTGCCTGCCACTTATGACAGAAATAGCTACCCGACTGGCAACTGGTGGTTTTGGCTACCATGATGATAAAATGAGTTATTTAAGATCTCCAAACATATATCTGCTTGATCTTATGTTGCCACCTTCTTTCTTTCCTTGGTACCTTGCAAAAGTACCGTATTTTTTGCTCTATAAGACTCACTTTTCCCCTCCTAAAAAGTAAGTGGAAATGTGTGTGTGGTGTAGTGGTTAAGAGCGGTAGTCTAGCAATCTGGGGAACCGGGTTCGCGTCTCCGCTCCTCCACATGCAGCTGCTGGGTGACCTTGGGCCAGTCACACTTCTCTGAAGTCTCTCAGCCCCACTCACCTCACAGAGTGTTTGTTGTGGGGGAGGAAGGGAAAGGAGAATGTTAGCCGCTTTGAGACTCCTTAGGGTAGTGATAAAGCGGGATATCAAATCCAAACTCCTCCTCCTCCTCCTCTTCTTCTTCTTCTTCTTCTTCTTCTTCTTCTTCTTCTGGAGCGAATGCAGGCTGCGCAGCTATCCCAGAAGCCAGGACAGCAAGAGGGATCGCTGCTTTCGCTGCACAGCGATTCCTCTTGTTGTTCTGGCTTCTGAGATTCAGAATATTTTTTTTTTCTTGTTTTCCTCCTCCAAAAACTAGGTGCGTCTTGTGGTCTGGTGCGTCTTATACAGCAAAAAATACGGCATTTCACTTCTTCCTATTTTAGAACAATCTTTCTCCTCTTGCAAAATTGAAGTGTGGAGATGTTTGGAGCCATGGCCAGGGAAGGAGATGCCAGCACAATCAACTCAAGAACATCCAGCAACAAACTGAACTTTAGCTTGTTTAACGTAGGGACTAATGAAAAACGACAGTGCTGAAGTTCATGCATTTTTACTTGCACAATGCTAAATTGAATTTGAACGTTCATTAGTGAGAGCTAATATCTGATTTGTGCATCAAATTAGATAAGCCTGATGAATGTCACCCATTGATTTATCCCTCCCCACCCCCACCCACTGCCAATGCAATCTGCTGTGTATCTGCCATAATAAGAAAAGCCTAAGGCCGGTTCCCACTGCCAAATGCTTCCACGCGCTTGCATTCATGGCACCACCAAGTCAAGAGAGACTAGCATAAATTGGCAGAGCAGGTGGAGAGCCAGCCGTGCTTTCTGCCATCACAGATGTCGGGGAAAGAACAACTACAGCCATGGAAACAACTGCAGGCTTTCTTGATCTACCGGGCAGTTAATACATAGGTATACACCAGTCCACTGTGCATGTGAAAGGGAGGGGTTTGGCACTAGGAAGCAACTCTTTCGTCTTCTCACTTTCCATATACTGCTCAAAGCCTGATGAAAAGTGAGGCGGTGCAAAAATGAGAAGCTTATTTCTGCCCTCTTCTTAAGCAATAGTTATTAAACCTGCTATGAGTCTCAAGTTCCATGATTTTGAAGCTGGTTTTCAAACTATCTCAGTATTGCTCCAGCTCTTTTGTGATGTGAAAAGAAGGCCTGTAATGTATACAATGGTATCTTTTAAATGAGCTGAGAGAAAGAGATGTTAATTACCGTATATAAAAGCATTAGCATTCCTGATTTTAGTTCCTTTAATAGCAGCTGAGGTGGGGTGTGAGGAATGAACATTCCTGAGACCATGACACTGAGGTAGGGAGGGTTAATATTTTCTTCTCACTCTGTGGTTCCAATGAAAATAAGACTCCTTAATTGGCCATAACTGCTGAACAGGAAACTTCTTCTGGCCCCAATGAAAGCTTTATTCCAAGGTTAGCAGGAGATTCTGGGGTGGGGCAGCATGGGGAGAAAGCCCATGCATTACATGCTGTGGCCCCATTGCTTCATCTAGCTCAGTGACTAAAAGATCACTGAACATCAGGAAGGACTTTGTGGCGATGAGAGCTGTTTGACAGTGGAAAACACTCTCATGAGAGGTAGTGGTCTCTCCTTCCTTGTAGGTTTTTTAAAGCAGAGGTTGGATGTCCATCTGTCATGTATGCTCTAGTTGAGATTCCTGCTTCGCAGGAAGTTGGACTAGATGACCCCTGGGGTTCCTTCCAGCTCTATAATTCTATGATTCTAAGCAGCTCTTCGAGTTTTCAGGCATGGAAAGATCTTAGGAAATGAACCTGAGACTTTCTGCATGCTCTATCAATGAGCCATAGCTCTTTCTCAACCCGGGTTGCCTTTTATTCCAACAATACTGTATTTAGTAGGGAGGGGATTGTATGAAATATATCAACCACATGTTTGACCAGCTTGTGAAGGGGCTCCCCCCGTGTATTTATGCATAAGCATCTCCCATGTGATGGAGTACCTTGGCCCAATCCCAGGTGGCCACATGTTCTTTCAACACCTTGTGCTGGTATCACCTGAACCCTCCCCTATGGCTTGGCAAAGTGAATGCTTTGCTCAAAGAATAAAATGCTAATTCATGAAAAACAATGGGTTGTCTCGAAAGATGCTTGTATGACAGGCTTATGCAAAATGTCTCCCCCTCTCACACGAGGAGGGAGAAGCTTCTCTTGCATCAGCAATGAAGTATGTTTGTACACTAAAATTGAGAGTCAGAAGAGTTCTAAACAATTTTTCCTGTTGATACATACCTGTGCTTTCCCTTTCACATAATGCAAGCATATGTAAAACATGCTGGAAGAATAATTGACGCATGATTCAGTGTTGGTTTACATAATAAATCTGGCATTATTTGCTATGGCAGGTGCAATAAGTTGAATACCATTTTAGATCTTACATAAATATTGGACTGTTCCAAGCTCCATCCTAAGAAGCAGTGTTTCCGATGACTATCTCTTTATCAGCGGATGAGTTTGCTATTGCAAACACTAGCTCTTCTAGACACTATGCATTAAATTACTCCATGTCCCAATTCCCCTTCTGCCATAAGATGTATAGTATGTTTTTTTCTCAGGGCAATAATAAACTTTCTTTATAGAAATAATTCTTCATTTCCTTGTGTAGGATATAATTGATATGGAAAGATATTTTCACCCACACTCTTCCTTTTTCTGTCTCTACTAATGAAGTATTAATTCCCGCTTCAGGCTTTATTTGTTTGCTTGTAATGGTGTTCATTCATCAAGAAAGTGTATGATTTAATTCCTCTCAAATAATGTTCTGGTAAACTTTGATGCAGGATTTCTCCCTTTCTGCTATATCTAAAGTTTTGGTCAATATTTTTCTGCCCTTTAGTATATAGTTACTTTGTGAGCTCCTTCAGATAACCAGTTTATTGAGCATTCATCCTGATTTGATGCACAGTGCTTACACTGTAGTTAGACTATGACTGGTCTGTATTGAACATTTGTTCTGATTTGTTTATGGAGCAGTGATGACCATGAGCATGCATCCTGATTTGCTTGCACGGCATTTTCACACCTTCCCAATAATCCTCATTTATCTCCCTCTTTTCTTCTGTGAAACAACAATCCCTTTAAAATCTGCATGGATTCCTCTCCATAGCTGTGTCTAGCTAGCACTGTTTGCTTGTTCAAGCAATAGAATCTATTAACACATTTAACTGGATCTCAATACTATACAAGTTCATCTGAGAAGATTACCTTTAAAATGTCACCAGGGGATTTTTATTTCAGTTACAAATGTGCATATTGCTGAATATTTCTTTAATGTTTTCATATAAAGCAAAGAGAACACCAGTATATAGACAGAGCTAAGGAGAAACGTGTGTGTGTTTAATTTTGTTATGAAGTAATTTTGGGAATGGGTGGCACTTGGAATACATTTGTAAAATGCTACTACTACTTGGGATGCGGGTGGGACTGTGGGTTAAACCATAGAGCCTAGGACTTGCCAATCAGAAGGTTGGCGGTTCGAATCCCCGCAACGGGGTGAGCTCCCGTTGCTCGGTCCCTGCTCCTGCCAACCTAGCAGTTTGAAAGCACATCAAAGTGCAAGTAGATAAATAGGTACCGCACCGGCGGGAAGGTAAACGACGTTTCCTTGCGCTGCTCTGGTTCGCCAGAAGCAGCTTAGTCATGATGGCCACATGTACGCCGGCTCCCTCGGCCAGTAAAGCGAGATGAGCGCCGCAACCCCAGAGTTGGCTGGACCTAATGGTCAGGGGTCCCCTTTACCTTTACCTTTTTACTACTACTACTTTGCCAAACCTTTATTAGGGATTACAAATATAGGCCATCATCCCTCTATAATTTTTTGTAATATATACAAATAAACAGCCATGTAAAAATATGGAATAATGAGGATTTTGATTGGAATTTCTTCCCGCTAAATAGTGCCATTCACCACTCTGAAAGATACCATTGATAAAAACTCAGCCACCCTTGCAGTTACCTCTGTGTTAATGTCAGACAGGTAGAATCTGATATTGAATTGTAAAATGCAGCGTATAGCTCATTTCCAAAGCAGTCTGAAGTATTTTGAATATTGACATGCCAGTTCTGAATGTGTTGAAGAAGTAATGTGTTACAAATAAGAACATGTCTTTCTTGTGTCTTAATTAGCTCTTGTGTCAGTCAACACCTTTGGTAGGACCAATTGTTGTATCCACCAACCTCTACTGTATCTGAATATTACATATATATATATATATTTATATATTATATTGAGTTCATTTTCAAATATTCTCAGTCCCATAATTGGAATGAATGTTGAGCTTCCATATCATTATATATTTATCAATATCAGTGGAGATATGGGACAGCTTCCAAGCCCTTCCCCCTCCATGCGCATATGATGAGTTGACCCTAAAGGTGCTATTCAGAGGAGCCAAGGAGAGCCATGTTCACTCTCCTCACCTCTGCAGTCCATTCTCACTGGCCCCAGTCCCTGCCATCCATGCACTAAGGGAAAGGTTCGAAGGAGGGAAACTTCTGTATCTGAGTAGGCCAACCTTTCCTAACCTGATGTTGATGTTGGACTACCATTCCCATCAGTCAAAGTGGCAAGGCTAAGAGTAAGGAGTGATGGGAATTGTAGTCTAACAATAGCTGAAGGGTACCAGGTTTGGAAAAGCTGCTGTACGATCTCCATGTAATCTGGAACCCTGATTCTGAAGGGTCGACCTTTATTATTTTATTGATTGATCAATTGATAAATGGGGGGGGGGCTATGCACATGCAGGGGGCTCTCTGTTTCAGTTCTTTCTCCAGTGATGCATGGGTGGCAATGGCAGTGAGGACAACTCTACTCTTCCCCTCACATAACTGTTAATTTTGTGGGGAAATTGATTGACTAGGACTCCATAGGGTTGTATCTGATGCTACACAGAGAGAGTTCTGCTTGTACAACAGGCAGCCTCCTTCCTCTCACCTCTGCATGTGCCCTCAAAATCTGCTCTGGAGGCAGAGTGGCAGTCCCATTTGGCTGCCTGAGGCAAAATGGGAAAATGTCTCCCCACCTTGCCACGTCCACCAATGCCTCCCTTACCTGGGTTTCACAGTGGCTCCTGCAAAGCAGTAGCTGCAGCTTCTGGCAAGATCCTGGCCAGATTTCAGTGAGATCTCATCAGAAACAGGCACTGCTGCTGGTGGAGGCAGAAGGGCAGACCATGGGGGGGGAGGGGTTCCTCATGGGCTTCTGCTGCAAGAGGTGGCTGCTTCAACCCGCTTCATGGGTGGGCCAGCCCTGTCTGGAGCATCCTGCGACCCTCTGGAGCACATTTTAAGGGGGCTGGAGGGGAGGGAAAAGTTCCATTGTACAAGCAGAAGTCTGCTACACTAGCAGAATTGCAGCACTGGATACAACCCAAAATGTCCAAAGAGATGATGGGAAGGGACGCTGTTGTGCTTCAAAGTGATTCCAGTTGCAATCCTACGCAATGGGGTTGGGGAACTTTGCTGCTCTAGGTGTTTCTGAAATACAACTCTCATTATCCTTGACTGCTGGCCATGCTGAGTGCAGCTGATAAGAGATGGAGTCCAGCAACATCTGCAGGACCATAGATTCCCCATCACCTGGAAGTCCTGATGTACTCAGTGGACTTATTTCTGAGGCAACATGCACAGGACAGCACCATCAAAGTAGTGGGATGAGCATCATCTGTTTCATACCTACTTTACAGACTACAAAGGCAGCATTAATGCTCAGCAGACAAACTTGGTTTAATCTGGCTAATGTGAATTTTGATAATTCACACTTGTATATCCAGCTTTGTATGCTTGTCCAAGAACTCCTTCCTTGCAGCCCTGTGGTCTATCTCATTTTTATTTAAAGGGCAAGGAAGTTTGTCCATGCTAGTGAATCACCAACAACTCACCTAGACGTCCTGGGTATCCTATAGCATGCCAATTAATTTTGAGAGGAAAAGTTATTCCCCCATGGTGACTGGTCTGCCTTTTTTCCACTCCTTGTTTTATATGCACTGCTAGTGCTGCTGAAAGTGTTTGTAATGAAGAACCCTGAATACCAAACACCTTGCATTCGTATGGATGAACCCAGAAGGGCAAGTCTGAATGCTGATAATGTAAAAAACAACAACAATTGACATTCAAGAGAACAGATGTTGATCTACCTTCTTACATTAGCCATATGTAGTGTCAATTTGCAACCAGAAGCCACAGTGCTATAGAAAGAAATCCTCCTGAGGCTTTGCAGTTTTTACTCTCCTGTCTAAAAGACTAAACGTTTACTGGGAAATAGTGCTATGTGTTGTTCTTATTTTATTCTCCCCCTGATTCTGAACTAACCAAATTCTTACACTGTATTTTGTTGAAGGGGTGGAGAAAGAGAGGGAAATTTTGTAACCAGTCATCCAAGGGCAGGATGATAAATTAGGTGCTTGTGGGATTTAAGAATCCAGACACAGGCACATAGAATCATAGAATCATAGAGTTGGAATAGACCACAAGGGCCATCGAGTCCAACCCCCTGCCAAGCAGGAAACACCATCAGAGCACTCCTGGAATATGGTTGTCAAGCCTCTGCTTAAAGAGCTCCAAAGAAGGAGACTCCACCACACTCCTTGGCAGCAAATTCCACTGTCGAACAGCTCTAACTGTCAGGAAGTTCTTCCTAATGTTTAGGTGGAATCTTCTTTCTTGTAGTTTGGATCCATTGCTCCGTGTCCGCTTCTCTGGAGCAGCAGAAAACAACCTTTCTCCCTCCTCTATATGACATCCTTTTATATATTTGAACATGGCTATCATATCACCCCTTAACCTCCTCTTCTCCAGGCTAAACATCCCCAGCTCCCTTAGCCGTTCCTCATAAGGCATCGTTTCCAGGCCTTTGACCATTTTGGTTGCCCTCCTCTGGACACGTTCCAGTTTGTCAGTGTCCTTCTTGAACTGTGGTGCCCAGAACTGGACACAGTACTCCAGGTGAGGTCTGACCAGAGCAGAATACAGTGGCACTATTACTTCCCTTGATCTAGATGCTATACTCCTATTGATGCAGCCCAGAATTGCATTGGCTTTTTTAGCTGCCACGTCACACTATTGGCTCATGTCAAGTTTGTGGTCAACCAAGACTCCTAGATCCTTTTTACATGTACTGTTCTCAAGCCAGGTGTCACCCATCTTGTATTTGTGCCTCTCATTTTTTTTGCCCAAGTGCAATACTTTACATTTCTCCCTGTTAAAGTTCATCTTGTTTGTTTTGGCCCAGTTCTCTAATCTGTCAAGGTCGTTTTGAAGTGTGATCCTGTCCTCTGGGGTGTTAGCCACCCCTCCCAGTTTGGTGTCATCTGCAAATTTGATCAGGATGCCCTTGAGTCCATCATCCAAGTCATTGATAAAGATGTTGAATAAGACATGGATGATAAAGTAAGATTTCATTTATTAGGTTTCATTAATAAAGAATTTTGTGACCTGACCTTGCCAATAGCAAGTGCGTAGTAAGGCACAGAGGAAGGCACTTGGTATACTGGATTCCTTGAGCTCGCATGTTGGTGTGGGCTGAGTCAGATTAATTAAAAAACAAGGATCTGTTCCAGCATCACACAAAAAATGGCATTCTCTTTCTGGGTTTAGCACCACCACCCATGAAACTGACTCCATACAAGTTGTAGAGGTGGGAAAGTCAAGATGGTTCTCAGTGCTGTTCAGGCACACAACCAAAAAGGCAACACCACATTCATGACTGAAAGTTGTGTCCACAGCTTGCCTAATTGTCAATCTTTCAGACAACCATGCTAGGCTTTTAAAGCAGGAATCAAAGTGACTGTGATAGTTGGGTGCTAAGGTTCTAAATGGTCCAGCAGGGCTCTCCTGATGTTCTTATCAACCCGTCCTCACACTGCTCTCTTGATTTTGTAATAAATGATCAGGGCCGGATTTAGGTTTGAGGAGGCCCTAAGCTACTGATGGTGATGGGGCCCTTTATATGACCAGCTGTCCTCTGTCAACAACAAATGGTCACTGTTGTTTGTGTTTAATATATGCTATATGGTAATTTATGGACCTAACAGGTATCTAAAGCCATTCACCACTGTTGCTGTATGTAGGTTTTATTTTATTTGTTTTTTATTTTATATTTTGGAAATGTACATCCATTTTTTTCTTTAATTTTTTTTGGGGGGGCTCCAAGAGAGTGGGGCCCTAAGCTATAGCTTGTTTAGCTTATACATAAATCTGGCAGTAAATGATCAGTAAATGACACATTTGCTCCAGCCCCTTGTATGTGCTTGTTTGAAAATGTGTAAAATTATTATTCAAATCCTAACTTAGTTATCTCCCTGCCCCCCACCCACCCCAGTTTCCCCTTTGTTTTAATGACAATGCTTTATTTATCATTTCTAAATGAAACGAAATGGCAGAATAAACTTTTCATACATAAAACCACAGATAATGCTTGTTCTACTTGAAGTGTTCACTACCTCATTGGCTAATATTGATGACACGCTTAGAGCTTCTTCTTTCCTTTACCCACATATTAGCATGGGGGGGGGGGTGCAGAACAGCACCCACCTCCCACCAGTAAGTCAACTGCACACTCTACTTTCAACGACTCTGACAAGCCAATTATTTGCAGCAATCCCAGAAGTGTGGAGAATTAATGTGCGTAAATCTTCCTGCAGGTCCCTTAGGCCTGTGTATTCCACAGTGGAATTTTCAGAAGGGTAGCTGTGTAGGTCAACTGCAGAAAAAAAAACTCTTTATGGGGCTGCATTGTGTAGCTATGGGCACAGGGGCCAGCTTCTGGAGCAGATCCAAATGCCAAGCCTGCTCTCATGTCTAGTCATGGCCCAATAATGTCATTCACAACATTAGGGTCTCATTCAACTCCCAATGTGTTTCAGCAATGGCGTTCTGTATTCAACACTGGGAAACAGTCTAGTTTCTATGAAAAATAAAAATAAGTGGGCACAAATCTGACATCAGAAATGACAATACAGTGGTACCTCGGAAGTCAAACGGAATCCTTTCCCGAAGTCCATTCAACTTCCAAAATGTTCAGAAACTAAAGAGCGGCTTCCGATTGGCTACAGGAAGCTTCTGCGGCCATCCAGAAGCCATGGAAGCTGTGTCAGACATTCGGGTTCCAAAGAACGTTTGCAAACCGGAACACTCACTTCCGGGTTTGCGGCGTTCTGGAGCCAAAATGTTGGACTCTCAAGGCGTTTGGGATCCAAGGTACGACTGTATTCATCTGTCAGCAGGGGGACATTTCAATTTCCCATGACACTCTGTAAGTTACCTCACTGGTCACCAACCTTTGAGGGCTAATGGGCACATTTGGAAATTGCCAAGGACACATGAATGTCACAAAATGGCTGCCACAGGGGGCCTGGCATAACAGCTGCCACATCTAAAACTGCAGAAAAAGATAGAGGACCATGTCTTACATTTTCAGAGGCCTACTTTATCTCACAGCATCAAGGTGATAAAACATTTTTTTAAAGAATGAGGAACGATCAACGGTACAGCATCTGGAAGCCATATGGGGAAAAGGCACCAGTTTTTATCGAAGGGTGCTACACTCCACAGCAATGTGACTTCCCAATATGTTCTGTGTATGAGCCAGCCACCATTGACTTTGCTCTGTGACTCACAGTGATATATGATTCTGCCTAATCGTTTCTTTCAGTGTGTCTCTTGGGAAGACAGCCCTTTAGGTGAAGCTAGAGATAAGATTGAAAGATTTCCTGTGATCTTCCATTAATTTTTTCCCCAACTCCCTGAAGTAAATAATGGTATCATGTGGTTTCCCAGGTGTGCTCTCAACTGAATACAAGCAAACTGCAATGCTCTGGGATAATATTTTATGAAGCTTTCCATTAGCAAATATTTAGCTGCAGCTGTTATTTTAATGTTATGTTTAATACAAAAATTATATGCTTTGTGTTTTGATATTGTATATGCAAGCCACCTTTGCAAGGATATGTATATCCTAAAAGGTGGAGTGAACTGATGTTTCTTGAGGTTTAACTTTCTTTTTGAAATTCAGGAACGCTCTCCTCCTTCGGTTCACTGTATTGATGAGTAATTTGCACATTTTTTTTCTGTAGCCAACAGGTTGATGCAGTGAACTGTGTTGATACAGACATTTACACACACACACACACACACACACACACACACACACACACACCCTTGAAAATGAAAGGCTCTATTGAAAAATCGAAGATTATCAGGAATCTTGAAAGTGGACTGGATCATTTAACATATATAATTATAAACTTTTGAACAGGATCATTTCATCTGGCAAACCGTGTGGGACCTGCCTTCCAATTACTGTGTTCTAAAGAGTGAAAATCTTCTACCCTCTCAGGGGCTGGAGGATTAGTAGCTGTTGTAACCAATTCTCCTGTTCCCTGTTTCCATAAACACGTATTTAATTACTTACCCTCATAATTTATTTGGCAACATTTTGTTTTGCAATGCTTCACTGTGGCACTGCTCTTCAACCTTTGGATGGCTGCTTATGCAAAATATTAATATCAATTAGAAAGTTTTTTGCATACATAATAATTTTGAGAAATGTTTAAAGAAAGGAATATGTTGTTCATTTATCAGTTATTAATGCAAGGTACTTTATCAAAGTACTAGGTCAAATAGTTAATTAGTGAATGACACTGAAACCTATTGATAAATGATAGATTGTCTGAGTAAATTAGGACAGAATTCTAAACCAGAATAATAAGATACATTAAAAATAGCTATTAAAACTATTTTTACACTACTTTGAGTCATACTTCGGGTTAAAGTTGCTTCAGGTTGAGGATTTTTGGGTTGTGTTCCACGGCGACCTGGAAGTAACAGAGCGGGTTACTTCTGGGTTTCGCCACTTGTGCATGTGCATACGCTTAAAAATGGCATCATGCGCATGCGCAGAAGCAGCAAATCGCGACCTGCGCACGCGCAGACACAGGTTGCGTTCGCTTCAGGATGCGAACAGGGCTCCGGAATGGATCCCGTTTGCATCCAGAGATACCACTGTACTTACAACTTCACAAATCAAGGTTTGATACAAACTTAGTACTCCTGCCCCCCTGCATTGGATTAAGGGATCCAAACAAATTGAGCAGTATACACATCATGTATTAAAAGCATACTCTCCCCCAAAGGATCCTGGAAACTGTAGAGCATGCTGACAATTATTGCTCTATGATAAGCACAATTCTCAGGATACTTTGGGAGTAGAAATGTGCTGTGAATGTGTTTTAAATGTATGGTGTGTGTGCAGTCTCAATTAAACTGGAAGTACTAGTAAACAGGAACACAAGGTAAAGGTAAAGGTACCCTGACCCTTAGGTCCAGTCGTGGATGACTCTGGGGTTGGTCACTCATCCATAGGCCGAGGGAACTGGCGTTTGTCTGCAGACAGCTTCCGGGTCATTTGGTCAGCATGACTAAGCCACTTCTGGTGAACCAGAGCAGCGCACAGAAATGCCGTTTACCTTTCCACCAGAGCGGTACCTATTGATCTACTTGCATTTGATGTGATTTCAAACTGCTAGGTGGGCAAGATCTGGGACCGAACAACAGGAGCTCACCCCGTTGTGGGGATTCGAACCACTGACCTTCTGATCGGCAAGCCCTAGGCTCTGTGGTTTAGACCACAGCACCACCCGCGTCCCAAAACAGGAACACTAGTTACTGCTAACTGGCCATATTTAGAGTTTGTGTACATCATGTTTCAGCATACCCCTAAGATGTTCAGCTTAATTTTACGAAATGTCATTTGTGTATTCAGTAACCCAAAGGACCTCCGGGGATTTCAAAGTCCTGGCATGCACTGATGACATCATCAGGCACTCCATAGGCCTCTGATGCTGTGGTACTTCTCCTAGTTGTTCATCTGGGATAGTCAACATTCACTGGAACATAAAACAACTTAAGGGAAAAACTCTCACCACAAGCAATATTTAGGCTTGAAGCCTAGTTAAAAAGAAAATTAACACAAAACCTATAGAGTGCTTTTTGCAGATTCTCTCAGGTTCTGGCTCCTTGCCTGCAAGATCCTGCTGCTTTAAAACATTTCAAGCAGTTAAAGTACTTATTCCTTACTTTACCACCTTTTTAAAAAATAAAAATACTCCCTTCTTATTTTTCTCCCACTTTTATCTTGCCTGTGTTTTTGCAGCTTCTGAAATAAAAATAAACATGACTGCCAGTTAGTATCTCTCTCAGGGTGTGCAGTCAGGCAAGTAGGATTAGAAACTTTGGTGTCCAAATTCAAGACTTAAAACTGGGAATCCCAAACCCACCTCATACAAAGGATTACAGGCATCAAAGCTAGAGTTTACCAACAGGATAGAGACTTAGCAATTGTACAATTAAGGCTGAGATTTGGGGGTGAAACAATAAACTTGTTCCTTCCCTTCATAACTGGCTCCATCCCAGGTAGTAGACGGGTTTTCCATAGATGACAGATGAGCACAACTCGCATTTTCAGCAGCTGCAAATAAATGCTTTTAGAATTGACTAGAACTGAAATGCAGAACAAAATGCATAGAGATCTATCTATGCACGGGCCTTTCTAAACTTACCATTTATACTGGAATAGTTGCTGGACTTGCTGTTTCATTTTTTGATTTTTGTTATGTTGCCACGTGATGAATTCTGCTGGTATTCCAGAAAAATGTACTGGAAAAAACCCACTTTGTCTTCTACCGCAACAAAATCTTCTTCAGTATTTTCAGTTGTCTGGCATGTGTACATGTGTGGCAAGTTGTTTTAATTTGTATAAGTCATATTGATTCATCTAGAGAAAAGGCAGGATGATGCTGCTGCTGATGATGATGATAGTACTAATGCAAGTATCATCCTACTTTTTGATTAGTGGGAGTTGGTGGGCATGGTTTGGGAGATGTTTGTTTCATACTGCGTCCCTCTGACTGGTGCAAGTTGGGGGTATGTGAGCTCAGAAAAAAACATATGGCAGATAGAGAGAATGGCACTGAGTCAAAGTACTGCCTGTGACAGCAATCATTAGCTGCAGACAAAATTTTACCACGATAACCAGGTTTGCCATAGCTCATGCAGACACATAGTTCCTCTTCTAATCTCCTATACTCCAAGTATTCCAGAATACTAGACATTTTGTGTTTTTTTTAAAGCTGTGAAAGGGCTATCCATGTGCACATGTTCATAACTCCAATATTAACTCTCTGGAAGAACTTGATGGGGTGTGACTACTACAGCCAAATAATTTATCTCAATTCAGGGCTTATCTACACTTATCTTTTGCCCCACTCTTTCCAGGCACAAGTTTGTACTTTAAAGTTCTGTGTCTGAGTGCTCCCCCCTCCCGCATCCCCCACGAAAACCCAATGTTTAGAGCTGAAGCACAACGAACAACAGTTGGGGTTTTCTGCAGATTGCTGTTTGCTCCAATTCAACTTTAAAGAGTCAAGTTTCATGGGAAAATCTCTGGAGTAAAAAAGTAGAAGAGAAGAGAAGGCTCAGACATGGAGCTTTAAAACATGGATTGTGCCTGGAAAACATGTAGGATAAGCCCTCAGGCACAACCCACCATTTGTGTGGAAAGGAAAACTTCACCCTCACACTCTGTTATTAGCAACATGTGACCAAAGGTGAAGAAAGCTACAAACTTGCTCTTAAAAACATCAGATCAAACAGCCAATTATTCCCACTAACAATGTTAAGTGCAGAAAGGCCCTAGGTTTAAGGTTCAAATCAAAATAAAGTTCAAAGCTTATGAGAAGTGTGTGTGTGTGTGTGTGTGTGTGTGTGTGTGTGTGTGCGCGTGCATGCGCACGCATGCACACACACACACACACACACACACTTGTAAGTTGATCTACCCACCTGTATTTGTAACTAGCAACAGGCTTTGAATTCAGAAGTCCTAGCTGGTGGAGCAACCAAAACAAACACCTCAACCAACCCAGTTACAATTCATAAGATGCGACTGGCCAAGCATATTTAAATCACATCACTGCATAATAACCTCGAATCACATTATGCATATGGATTGTGTTCTTATTTTTGACAGGTGTCCCTTGAACAGAGCTTCTTCCTCAAATAGAATTATGCAGCTATTGTTTCAACACAAACTCCTTCCTCTCCCTAGCTTACAAAATACCCTTTGGACTTTTTGTTCAACACTTAAATGCCCCCCTCCCCCCCCAGATATAAGTTGGGATTAACTAATGTGAATTGTTCCATGGTGCAAGCATATATAACTCAGTTTATGTGCTATCAAAATAGGATGGTTATCTGATGGCTATTGGAAAATAATTGGTTTATAGCAGTGTCATGAAGCTGCCAGTGGGTAGGCAGTGTAGCATAAGAAGTTAGCATATGCTGAGGCATGTGAGGCATGCACATGGAAGGTGCACATCATACAGATAAATGAGGTCTTCCTTTGAAACAAAAGCTGCTAAGGGCTGGGATTGGGTTCATCACATGATCTATCAGCCACACACCAATGAGAAGAGCACAGTGAGTCTAGCACATCGTGGAGGCTTCACCAGCCCCAAAAAAACTGCATATAACTAAACAATATAGAATTAGACCTGTCAGCTGCTTAAATATTTGATAATTGATTGTCTGGCTGTTAAACGAAATGTAAACCAAAGTATATGCTAAGGAACCTCAGTCATTTGGGTATTCTAGATGGCTTCTGTAGCTCCTATTTATAGAAGCCTATGCTAGTTTTGCCCATAAAACTATTCATTAGCTTTGAATATAAACTAGAGATGAACAGGGAAAAAAGATGTTTAGATCTGGTACACTGAAGGGCCACACACATCTCATGAGCAGTATGGTCAGGTGTGAACACTGCCAAGTCTCTGCAATTGCAGAGCGGTCTGGTCTTATTTCAGCCATGTTGATTCCCCAAGTGGAAAATAATGACAACAGGAGCACTAGCGCAGAGAAGTCTAAGCACAACAAGAGCAGCAGATCTAATAGACTTCCCCTACTCCAACCCAAAGCTCATAGCCTATATGCTTATGCTGCACACAGATCTCATATTTAGGGTTGCCAGGCCAAGATCATCCCATATCCTGGGATTTCAGGACCCAAACCTGAAACCTAGGGATGGCCCCTGGTGTCATGAAGTAGGCATTGGAGAGAGAAAGAGGTTAACTAGGAGAGAGGAGGGGAGCAGCTCAGACATTACAGAGCATTTAGGCTATAATTGTTGTTAGCCACCCTGAGCCCGGCTTCGGCTGGGGAGGGCGGGATATAAAGAAAAAAATATTATTATTATTATCTGATTCCTGGTGGGATTAGCAAGCTCACACACCCAGAGGTTCAAGGTCACCACCTGTTATCTGGAGGGGGTGAGGCAAACCTTGAGACTCCAGATTAGACTTGGAAGTTTGGTAACCCTACTCATCTTTCATTGCCCTACCAAATACCCAAATAATTCTCAAGCTGAGTATGTTTTTTATTATAAAGAGTTTAAAACAAAATAAGAAACTTTGCAAGGGTTCTTTTTGCTACTGTGGCAATGATTTTAAGCCCAACAGACATTTCTGTTATGTGCATCCCCACCCCCGTCTTTTAAGCACCTCAGTTGAGAACTGCGAGGGGGGAAAATCAATACTCACAATACTGTTCTTTTACTGAATGTCTGATGGAAGAAGTGGTGGGGGGAATATATTGCAGAAATTAAATAGCGCCTGCAGTTACACTTTCTTTAGCTTAGTCTTCCCTGCTTTAAGTCTTTCCATGGGCTGCAGGCAGGAGAAAAGGAATGTGCTTTGAACAACCCTGGGCTAGTTCCTATAACATTATGCCATGGTATTGAAATAGATTGCAAGGGAACTGAAATATCTTGGTATTAGCTTAGTTTATGATATTTTGCTAAACAGTTAAACACCTCCTCTCCAGTGTTTCCTGTTACATTCTTATCTTTACAGTTATTGCTCATTTTCCTGAACTCATTTTATAGAATGCAGAAAGGCAAAGGTTTAGAATATTCTCGCATGAATTTTGGATGAGGTATCAAAAGAGTAATAGGTTGAGAGGGCCACCCCCCCCACCCACCCAAAAACGGGCAGACAAGAGTAGCATAGTTTGCCTAACTTTTGAATCCTGAATTCATTTTGGGATAAATTTGGCAAGATATGCCTGGCCAAGAGTCTTCAGAACATGGTTGGGGAACCTGTGGCCATCCAAATGTGGTTGGATTATAACTTCAATAATTCATGAACACTGGGGCTGATGGGAATTGTAGTCCAACAACAAATGAAGGGACTCCCTTAGGTTCACTGGGGGTTGATTGTACTCCCATCCTATCATATGGTTCATTGCTTTTATCCAGTGATCCAATCATGCTTGTGAAAAACTGACTCTTTGGAACATTATGTATTTCCTCTTAACTATTATTTTGATATGATTGCTCACATGTAATACTTGATTCCTATACTGTGAGTTGTACCGTGTTTTAGTGTTCTCTGAATCATTTCCCATGAGTCACCGTAATGCACATCTCAGCTCAGTCCAGTTTGGAAAGTTTGCAGTAGCATGGAAAATAGTAGCATATTTGCAAGCAACCTGTTTGTTGTAATGTACTAGCAGCCACCAGGGTATGTTTCCACTTTGCAAGTCTGAGTTTCTCTCTCCTGTGTTTTGCACATGCTAGCAAAGCCCACTGGACTCTGGCCTAGATATGGGCTTTGGGGACTTGCAACACTCATCTCAAAGAAGAAATGAGCATTAGGAGCCTGAATTCTTCTCCATATTGGATTAAAACATGAGCCAGAGAAGAATTTGTTGTGTACCATGCCTCTCCCATTGGGTTCTTAAAAAATGCCTTTCCTTTCACACCAGTCCCTAAACTCTACCCTTTCCTTTGATTCTATCCTACCTGGGTTGGCTGGTGATATTGATCAGTCACAAAAAGAGGGAAGGTGGGCAGGTAAAGGGATTGCAGCTCTGAAAACCACAGGCAGGGGAGATGCTTCCACAGACACACATACATGACCCCTGAGGCAATAAAATATTGTGAAGGGTGGTTTTCAGGGGTTTTCGGGGATGTAGTCTTTTCCCCTTACCCTATGCAATCCAGGCACATGACCACCTATGCACCTGAATGTTCACCTGAATGTTCAACACACACATTTTCGTTTTATACACTTGATGATGTGTACTCTTCCCTATGAAAGGTAATTCTTCAACAATTTGAAGAATCGTCACAGCACTCTTCTTCTTCTTTGCTACCATAGATCAAGAGCAGATTCATCCATGCTCACTGCAGTGTGGGAGCCACTTCTGCATGGCCCGATGCATGGTAATTAGCTATGGAAAAGCTTTAAACCCACAATAATTGAATTGCATAAGGGGAACCAGCAGCTGTACAACTTTGGTAGAGTAAAACATTGCCATGAAGGACACTCTTCCAAAGATACTCTTGTCATAAGGATCCTCTCTGGAGATTTTTCCCCATCAAAGATTTAGCCTCTTTCCTGCACTTTATTCCCTACGTCTTTCTATCAGCTCTAGTTAAATTTAAAGGGAAGGTTTTAGTGGTTTAGGTATGGTAGGAGAGAGGGATATGGAACTAGACATGGGTAGCTTTTATTTCTAGTTGATTGATTTGGAAATGAACAGCACTGCATTGAATTTCGGGGGTAATAACTTGCCTCCCCAAGTTGATTGAATGTACTTTGTTGCTTTTACTTTTTATTTAAAATATTAACACTAGTAACCCTGGAAATGCTTTTGGGTCTGTGATGTAACGTATATCAACAAAGTAGAACTGAACCCACAAGCTTTTTCAGAGTAATGCACATGGAAGGGGAGTTTTTCTAACCTGTGCCCACTTTTAGCTGCTGACAAAAAAATGGCTGCCAGTTTGGG
Source organism: Podarcis liolepis (assembly GCF_965112155.1). NCBI lineage: Eukaryota > Metazoa > Chordata > Lepidosauria > Squamata > Lacertidae > Podarcis > Podarcis liolepis. Next base: position 57,280,901 of record NC_139555.1, on the reverse strand, counting down.
GACTCCTTTTCACAGTTTAATTATCAGCAGCAAACCTGGGAAGACTGTGGTGAGCTACAGGCTTCCTTTTTCATTACTAATGATATAACAGATAAAGCCATTCTGCCCAGAGCTGTGGGACTCCCACCTATCAATTAATGAGAAGCCTGTTAAGTCCTGGATAGCCAGGCAGAAGACAGAACTGTAGAGGTGGGTAAATCTATCCAAGACCCAGTTTAACGCAGCTTCCAGTGAAATAGTAGAGCGATTTACATTTAATCAATGACCACTGAACTCCAGGGAGACAAGAGAGTTTGTGGCACAACTGAGGAAACTTGTTTCAAAATGGTAAGAGTGGTGGATGTGCTTCATTACACAGCACACCTGTGAAAATGGCTGCCAAGAGATAATGGCGATAGGTTTAAATTGTCAATGAACTGGGACAATGTTCTTACTATACGGGATGAATGATGCTCCATGTGATTTTCAGTAGCATCTACATCTCAAGAGATGGAAAATAGGAGGTAGACTGATAGCAATCATGCAGTTTTGTTTGTAACCACAATTAGCAGAAATCTTATCTAGGGCAAGTCTTGCCAGGTAGCATGATCAGTGGGAGGAAGGGATACAAGACTCAGAATGTTTTCTGTGTGGCACTGTGTTCTATGGGCAGGTGTGAGATTGCATATGGCCCAATGCTTTGAAACTGGTCACAAGAAACATGACACTGCCTTGTCAAATTTGTAGAAATGAATAAGCAGACTGGTGGACTGCACAATCAGCTCTGGACCTCCCCAGATCGCTCTTCCTTTACAGAGGACAGTCTTCTATTTGGAAGAGCTGTCAGAGGTCATTTCTGAATTTGAAAATGTCCTTTATATGAGAACTGCCCAGTCCAAGACTAGTGTAAAGATCAGGGACCACAAAAAGGGAGAGGGGGAGGGGCCTGGAAGTTGCTCATCAATCAGCACCTGGTATGAGAATGCACCTGATGTCTACTGTGGCGAGATGTATTTCTGTAACTGTGTTGTATCCAATGCTAGTTCTCTTCCATTGAAATGAATCAACCTACCCTAGTTCATGTCCATTCATTTCAATGGGGCTACTCTGAGTAGGCCTAACACTGGATACAAACCTCTGGATGATAGTCAACTAAACCATCCAGTCAGTACAAAGATTACCACTAGTTGAACAGGACTCCCTCCCTCCTTTCTTCTCTTACTACATGTGCCTTGTGCTCTGAGGGGCTGGGGGAACAGATTTAGTGGGTATGCAAGGAGAAAGAGATGGGGGAGGTTCAGTAGTAGAGGTTCAGTAGAGGTTCAATGCAACTACTTAGTATTATGTTGAATACGACTCACAATTTTAATTTTTTGTCTGTTCATATAAATCACCATGTGCAAATCTTAGGCAGCTGGGCCCTCCTTTGTCTTCCCTTCCTTTCTGGTGATGCATAATTGGCTACCCTATTCAAATCATCCACTCACACCTCCACAACAGCGTCATCTATGAGATGGTATGTCATGTCACCCAGCTGAAAACATTGTGCAGGTGCAAGACACCATCAAGATCATGGGTGCATGCCTGTAGGTAGACCTAAGAACAGAAGAATAGCCTTACTGAATGAGGTCGATGGCCCATCTAGTCCAGCATCCTGTTCTCACAGTGGCTAATGCTAACCAGATGTCTGTCGGCAGCTTGCAAGCTGAACATGGCCACAACAACACTCTGCCTACCTGAGATTCCCAGCAAATGGTATTCAGAAACATACTGCCTCTGCCAGCGGAGGTAGAACATAGCCATGGTGACCAGTTGCTGTTGATAGCCTCGCCCTTCATGAACTATGGAGTATTGGAGGTGTCCTGCAGGATAAAGTCATTAATTGTCCTTGGTCATAATGGCTATAGTGATGCATCAGGGTTCTTTTTCTGTGGTGCAATATTGATGAAAAATACAAAAAAGTCTATTGTCTGAACCACAGTTAGCTTTAAAGCTAGTCTGGTTTTGGAACTATCAAATAAAAATGCTCAGGATTTAGACAGAACGACCAGTGGGGACTGAGAAGGAAGAAAAACAGCACACAGGAGATGCAAGGAAATATTTTAAAATATATAGAAGTGCCTGAAAAGTAATGAAGATGCCTCGGGAAAGTTGTTAACACTATGGGTGAAAGTAGGCAGCAAACGCCTGTGAATTTAAAAATAAAATATTCCACATTTGTGGTCTGGCAGGTCACATTAGAAGACTACGTGGAGTAAAAGAAAAAGGTGAAGCTCTACAAAGCCTTGTGCAGTTGAGGGGCAATTTAAGACACACAGAAATTGTATTAAATGAGTTACATTGTTTGGGGAGTATAGGTGATGAAATACCCTGAATTGTAACTGAATGAAAAAATCTGTTTAATGTGGGCACTTTTCAAATTCTATTGGATGTGAACTTATTCCTGTTGATGGTACTATTTGGACTGGGCAGATGACGCTTATGAGCCAAGCATTAAACGTGGCCTTATGGAAGTTGGAAATATGAAGAGATGTTTTCATTTTTACCGAAAAGCAGTAAAATGAATTTGCACACCTAGGAGAAGTTCTTTAAGAAACCAGGTACCAAACACTTTACATCATATAATAACAGTGTGAGATAATTCCCACTGGGAATGATTTGAGATTGTGGCAGTTGGTAATTTATTTGACAGGGGATGCTTAGCTTAGTTTGTAGGAAAAATATATATCACTTCAAAAATGGTATGAAAATGACCTCTTGAGGACATATTAAACAAATATCAGGATATTTTCACAGAGGTGCCATGTAGTCTTCAGCCAGGACACTACTGTATGCTAAAACCAGTAGTCCAGGTCATTATTTCAAACCTAGATTAATTTTAATTAATTAGAAATTAATTTAAAAAGGACTGTGGAGTTGCAATGCCTGAAAGAAAGACTATTTGTTGAAACCATTAAGCTTTGGGAATGAGTAGTACTCATTTATTCCTATAGAGAAGATAATGATATGTGCATATGTGCTGAATAGAAGTTGTCCATAAACAGGGTAAAATGGCAGGAACAATATTCTATCTCAGAAATGTAGGATCTTGCATCATTAGTAACGGGAGTATTGTTCACAGTGATGGAGAAATTGACATTTCAATGGCTCGTGTGATAATTCTAAGTAGTATGTTACATCACATATGGAAGGGACTTTTAAAATTTAATCATTTACTTTTCACAGTTTCGTTTTGTTTTTTGCACTTGCTGTCTTTCAAAGGACCAATTCTTCAGGTGGTATTATAGAGAGAAATCAGAGGGCCCCCAAAATATAGACTCAATCGATATTTAGCTGAGTTTGTAAACAGACTGAAGGTGGCTGGACTATTATTAAAGAAACAAACAGCAGCTCTTTCTGGGGCATCAGAAGTGATGTATTTGAGAAACTACACTCTGTGATGGATGAAATAAAAGCAATTTGGAAAGCACCTCTGCAACAGAATGTCTTTTTGCTGAAGCCCACCTTGGTTTGTGAAATCACTAACAGCAATGTTTTGCCTAACCAGTTAATGCTTCTGTAGCCTTGGTGTAACTTCCTCAAGAAAAATGGCAAGTTGCACTGGAGAGTTTTTAAAGAAAAGGAAGCATTTGAGGATGCCAAGCAATTGTTTGCTACAGACCTCAGAGATTCTGGTGCACTATCAATCTGATATTAAGAGTTATTTTTGACATGTGATGTTTCTTATGAGATTAGAGCAGTGCTATTGGCCCACTGGAGGGGAGCATAGATCATAGGAACCAGTAGAATTTGTGTCATGAACCTTGCTGAACTACTGAACACTGTCACCCACAACTGGCTCACGAAGGGCAAACTGTTACATTTGAAGTTCAGAAATTTTGGGAGTGTGTATATTGGTGGAAACTGACCACTTCCACTGACCATAAAGCCCTAGTTTCATTTGTTAAGAGAATAAAAGGAATGTTACTGATCACATCACCAAGGATTTACGGGAGACATGGGCTATGTCCTTGAAGACCTGTGAATAGGATAGTTGAAAAGGATGATGATGATGATGATGATGATGATGATGATAATTAATAATATGCTGCCCATCCAGACTGGGTTGCCCCAGCCACTCTTGGCAGCTCCCAGCAGAATAGTAAAAAAAAGATAAAACATCACACATTAAAAACTTCCCTAAACAGGTCAAACATCAGATTATCTTTGTCAGCTACAATTGCTACAGTCTCAATATTGCGGCTCAGATCTACTGTATATGGGGTTGCAATCTGACTGCAACAATGGACTTTTTATTGCCTTGATTTGGTCTTAGAGCCATCATTTTGGACCATTTCCTTTTTCTGAAGGTATGGACCATTTCAATTAATGAATTTTTTTTGAAGCCTCTCATGCTTGACACTGAAGGTTTGTCATAACACCTTTTCTCTCGAATAGTCTGCATGCAAAGTTGTGCTACATGCAAAGTACTCCAGTTATATAATTTCAGAACATCCTTGAATTTGAACTATCTTTTAACGCCTTATAGAGTCAAGAGATGGGAGTATATCAATGTCTTAATCGAGCCATAAAATAGCACTACCCTCAAAGGAGATAAAACATTCTAGTGCTGTTCTCATTCTTTCTCTTGCATTCCATTAGCAGGTGCAGAAAATATGCCGGGCCACTGAATTGTCAAAAAGAATAAAACCCTGGAAGGGATTGTGTGAATGATTGAATTGTTTCCAAAGAGTTGTGAGCCATCAGTTAGGTAATTCAGAATGGACAAGATCCTCAGGTTGGAAAATGCAGTGTGGGAACAGTATAAGGTTCTGAATACACAGTTTAAATACACCATAGTGTATGGGGGGGGTATAATTGGCCTGCAAACTACATGGTGAAAAGTAGTAATTTGTGCCTCACTCTGTGCTGCACTGCCATATATTGAATAACTACAATTTTCCCCTGGTTAATTCTTTAACTGTCACACTGATTGTCACATATTAGCTGGCATTCTTGCCTGCAGTGCCTCGTGATTTATGACATTGACCCAGCACAGTAATCGCCATGACCCATTTGGAGTATTTATTTGCTGGCTTAGCATGTCCAGAGTCGTCCATATAACACCCATAAGCTGACACTGTTCACAGAAATGAGGTCTGCATAATATTAAGTGTATTAATCAGGTTTTCAAGAAGATGCCTAAATGTTTAAGAAGGTTTCCCTCCCACCACCCTTTTAAAAGCTTTTTCTTCTTCTTGCATGGAGTGCTTTGATTAGAACATTGAGAACGAGAGCTAATAAAGTGATCACAACTAAATTGAACTGTAAAGTTTATTTGCTTGAATATGATAACAGTTATGCTCAATCATTCGTGAGACATAAGTCCGTAAAACATCTTCTGAAATGAGGTTGTACTGAAACTTGGCACTGTCATAAATAACTAGGCTCACCAATTTACAGTGAGCTCTGTACTACTAATCTCCGAATAAGGAGTGAGTGGAATAATGAGAGTGGGACATAGTTAATTAAATAGTGTGTGAGATGCCGTAACCATCACAGCATTATGAATGGAAATTAAAAGCTATGTACTGGGGGCACCCATCACAGTCTGAAGTCTCAAATGTACCTGAAATGATGTCTTCATGACAAATGCCTCAGTACCTCTGTGAGGTCTTTTGAATTGATTCAAGGGCATTTTGAGCGTCGTGGTCTCTTTTTCCAACCTCTCCGTCAAGATAGTAACACATTTCATTTACAAGGAAAACATCAACAGTGCGGAATATATTTCATAAATATAAAATCAGTGACCACAAGCAATACTTGTTAACTGAAAATGGAATTTGCATTTGGAAGATTGATGACTGCATTGTCACAGATGTCAAATGTTCTTCAGATAAACAACTTCTAGGTGTGGGACAAATGCATATTTCATTATATGACACTGGGGAATGTGATATGATAGATTTTAATGAGTCTTCTTGCACAGTAAAGCAGTAATTAAATCTAGTCATATCATTCTAGCCAAAAAAAGCCAACAACATTCATTTGGTTGAAAAAGATTACTTTTTTATTATTAAAAATCCACTCTGGAAATAAATGCACTTGTAGCAGAGTGGTTTTAAGAGCCGTGTGAGAGAAGTGATAACTAAGTGCCAAATATTGACACCTTTAGCGGAACAAAAATTTGGATAATTTCCTTTCTTTCTTAAAAAAATAACTTATTTCAGAAATTAAAGTAGAAAAAATGTTTCCTGGTTTAATAAAAGTTTAACAAAAATCTTTTAATATATTTATTGTCACAAAGCTCACAATAATTTCTTGAGTCACATGCTCCTGAGTTTTTTCTTTGGACTACTTCTAATGCTTTAATTAACATCAATGAAGTTCAAATGTCATACTACCTATTTTAAAAAGTATACTGTGTGCCTTGTATTTTCCCCACCCTCCAAAATATTTGCTCATCGCCATTTGCTCCTTGCATCTCAAACCACTTCGGCTTCTCAAAGTACATCTATGTAGCTTAGAACATCTGCTCTGCATGCAGAATGTCTCAGGTTCAATCTCCCGTGTTTCCAGGTAGGCCCGAAATAGAAGCCAGCCTGAAATCCCGGAGAGCCACTTCCAGTCTGTCATGCCAATTCTCCTAATACTCCACCCGAGCCAATTGCTTGCACATTTTGTTTCATAACTTTCTTGCTAGGAGGCCTAGAAGACTTGCTTTTTTGATTGAATGGAAGTTCAGAATCAAGGACCTCTGCTGACTGTGGGTCCGATACAATACCCATAATCATTGGAACTTGGTCATGCTGGCTGGGGCTGATGCAAATTGAAGGTCTACAGATTCCCCACCTGAGCTGTAAGGAACAGAGACTGTGAAGAGGCAGAGTTTATGAAAAATTGGTTCAGCATCGAGGAAACGACTTCCAACATGTTATACACACATCAAAATATGCTAAAAACATATCAACATAATAAGAGTTTTGCTGAATCAGACAAAAGGTCCAACTGGGTCAGCATCCTGATTATCACAATGACTACCCCAATGATTCTAGGCAGCTCCCAAGCAGGGCTTGAAGGCAATAACCCCTGTCTACTGTTGTTTGCCATCAGCTGGTATTCAATGGCTAGCTGCCTCTGAACCTGGATGTCCCATATAGCCATAATAATTTATAACAATGTGTAAGCCATTCTATGAGTGTGCTTAATGCCTAATATCATTTTAAAGCCATCTAAGCTACTGACCATGACTGAATCTTATGGCGGTGAATGTATACACGTATTGTGTGGAGTAGCACTCTTTAAAAAAAACAAACCACTTGTACAGAATCTACTGGTCATCAATTTCAATGGACAACTCCCTAGGAGAGGGAGAGAAACAACATTATCACTATCCATTTTCTCACCATCATGCATATTACTACCTGAATTACTTACCTATTCTAACCAGGAGTGGGGGAGATGTTGCAGACATGTTGGTAGTTTATAGAACTCATATTCTTCAATGATAAAATCACAATGGCTATAAAGTTATCTGCAACTGTTATCTATCTTATACCATGGGAGTAGACTTCAGAAGTACCTGCTCTGACCTTCAGTGCACATCCAATTCTTTTATGTATACATAATTTTAAAACCAGGAATCCCCCAACATTTATTGTCATGTGCCCCTTGTAATTAGCTCTCCTTCCCATCTTTCTGTCATTGTATCAGAGCAATAGGAATCCACCACCATGACTTCAAGGGAAACCTCATTCAGCTTGGATGAAAGCTGTCCCTTGCATCCCCATCCTCCCCCTTTCTTTCTTCTTTGGCAATCACTCGTATCCGAGTAAGACTGTCTTCCATGAACAAGGTCTTAACAGTGAGTCCATGACTGTGGAGGCCAATTCTGGATTTGCATGTCCTTCCACAGTAGGGACATTGGTTTCAGGGCAGAAGTTGATCACAGTGATAGTTTGCCAAACATACCCTCCTCTTATCTCATTTCTCCTTTTCGCCCTGAGTTCAGGCTTCTTCAACCATGACACCTTTGGTAAAGGCTGTTCTCCAACTGGAGCGCTCACAGGCCAGTATTTCCCCGTTATCGGTGCTTATACTACATTTTTTTTTTGTTAGCCTTGAGAGCGTCTTTAAACCTCTTTTGTTGTCCATCGGTATTTCACTTTCCATTCTTAAGTTGGGAATAGAGTAGTTGCTTTCAAAGACGATGATCAGGCATCCGAACAAGATGACTAGTCCAACGAAGTTGATGTTGAAGAATCATCGCTTTGACACTGGTGATCTTTGCTTATTCCGGCACACTGGCATTAGATTGCCTGTCTTCCCAAGTGATGTGTAAAATATTTTGGAGACACCGTTGATGGAATCTTTCGAGGAGTTGGAGATGGCCATTATGAGTGGTCCATGTTTCACAAGCATACAGTAAAGTTGGTAGTACAATAGGTTTGTAAACAAGCATTTTGGTTTCCCTGCATTGGGTTGCATTCAATGTCATATGGTTGGAGTTCCACTCCTGCAACAGGTGTTCCCTTTCCTCTCCTCTCCCTGTGCACTGCTTAGATCCACTCCAAAGGGTCTCCCAACTTTGCAGAGAATATTTTGGGGGGTGCCTATGGGCTGTAGGGAAGAGAAGAAAAGTTTGAATTTCCATTGTAGAAGTGGAAGTCTGCTGCATGAGTGGAGCTACAGCATTGCATTCAGTCCGACGCATCTATCTTCAGGTACAGAAAATATATACTTTGCCTTTTTGTTGTCGTCCCCCCCCCCCCCACCGCTTAGTGGTAATCAGATCAAGGGTACAGTGATCTAATTCACTTCCCTAGATGCACCTTTTGCTTTTCTCTCCATGTCTGCCTCACACGCACTTGCCTTAAAGTTGTTTTGCCTTGAGGGATCCTGCCGCAACATTCAGCACTCAAGGGTAAGCTGCTTATTCAACCATCTGTTCTCATTCTCCACACTACCAGGAATCGGAATAGGAAACACATATGCTATATTGCTATATATTCATTGTGTCTGAATAATTTTTAACAGAGCAATGCCATATGTCTATCTTCAGGCAGCGGCTTCCTTGCAATATATTGGAGGTTTCCTTTTTTGCAGAACACTGATGTAAAAAGTAGAACTAAGCCAGTTTTGATGAGTTGTTGTTGTTTTGTTTCTAGCAAGGCAGAATCAGTGGGCAACTTTTACAAAACCAGACAAAGCCACACTGGATTCACCCGCACACTTTCTGCCAGCAGTATCACAAGAGTGACATTCTCTTCTTGAGCCCAAAGAACCAATCCCATGGGAGTTTAGGAGGTCATGTGGTGGTGATAGTGCTCTTGCAATAATCACACAACCTTTTCATAAGTGACCTTAGAATCTCAAGTCATTGCTGCCTCCTCTTCCCCAGCTTTGTTGTGACATTAAAGTTGCCCTTGAGTGAAAACCCTAAAAGGCTGGTCGTTTCTTGCTATGTACACACAGCACTAGAACATTTGTAAAACTTACCCAAGTTAACTACCCATGTAATAAGTTACACTTTGCAGGAAAGCTAAACCTGACTCCAAGTTGTGAAAGTGAATGATAAAACAATGTAATGCATGAATTCAGTGCTTGTTGATAAAAAATGGATTGTAGGCTGTGCAATTTAAACATTTGTCTAAGGGTATAGAAACAAAATCTTGGAACACAATGGGACAGATTATTATTACATTTTTCAAAGGCTGAAATGACAACCCAACTGTTGAAAGTGAATGCGATAAGCTCCTGAATATGCACAATTTATTTCCATACTCATTATGATATAGATTTAAAAAACAAACAAACAAAACAACCAGTGACATGTCGGAGCCAGCCGTTACAAAATGGTGCTGTTTAGCATAAAATAAAGACACAAAGAGCCAGCAATATTTTCATGGATGGAGGGCAGCTCCTTTCCAGCTTCTTCTCTCCTCTCCAGTAACTTTTATTATCCTTTGTTCTCTCTCCAGCCGCATGGCCGTTTGCCAATGTCTCACATTACCTACATCTGGTCATGGCTTTAACCCACTCATCGCCAAATAAGGTTATACTGCCCAGGGGGGGAACATAGCTCCATATAAGGCTATGCTCTTAATACATTCCAATACATTGTAAAGCTCAGAGTGCTGGTCAGCTGAGGTCAGGGGGCACCCTGCAATATTACAAGCCTTTACCGTGGCTTTATGACTCCCACAGTGACAACCTTATATGTTTTCTGTAAGTGAACCTAAGTGAGACTCAGATGGTTATTAAAACCCAACTTGGGTCACACGAGGCTTGGAACCCATCTTTATAATGAGAAGGTAGAGTTGAGTAGCAGGCAACAAACATTTGTTATGTTTCCGGGCGTAAGAACATAAGATGAGCTTTGTTGTGTCAGACCAAAGGCCCAACTAATCTCACATGCTGTTCTCACAGTGGTCAACCAGATTTCTATGGGGATCCTGCAAAGCCCGGCCTGAGTACCCTGCTGCTGTCCTCACTTGTGATTTCCAGCAACTTATATACAGATATATACTGCCTCCAAGAATGAGGTCACCATGCTTCCAGCTCACAATTTAATCCTGCCTAGGTTTGAGTAACTTGGAAGCCATGCACATATAAAAACAATTTAGTCAAAAGAAAGCAGTTGTTGTGGTTCAAAGCTAAAAACTGCCTTCAGGTTTAGATCAGCTCCAAAAATATGAATCGGTGCATGTAATCTAGGAAATGGCCTCATAAACTCCGTCAGGCCTTTGGGCCATCTAGCTCAGTGTTGTCTATAGTGGTCTGCAGCAGCTGCCCAAGATTTCAGGCAGGGGTCCTTCCCACCCTGCCTACAGATGCTGGTGATTTAACTTGGGACCTTTTTCATGCAAAACTGGTGCTCTGCTACTGTGTTACAGCTCTCCCTGCAAAGTGCTATGCTAATTGTACTTTTAAAAGATACATTGGTTTCTGTTTTTAAAGAGTTCAGGCATTTCTCATACATTCTAGGGAACATCAAGTTTTTTCCCCTGCTATGACTCGCTGCAAAGAGTCTCTCAGCAATATGAAAGAAAATTGCCTTTTGGAGAAAGATTGGGGGACAGATATCTAAGCCTGTGTTGACTTGCGTTGTCACTTTCATGGTAATAAGTTATTAGTCTGAATCATACTGAAGGCAAAATAGGCAGCATGAAAACCGTTTGGGATCTTGTTGAGAAAAGAAGCATGTATCTTACCAACTTTTTGTGGGAGAGAGAGTGTGTGTGTGTGTCAGTTTTGCAAGAGACTTACTTTCCTTTGAAAGTAAAACGATCTGGTTTCTATTATTATAAAGGAAGAGGAGATGCATTGTTTGACACCCAGCTTTCAGGTTCTGTAGCTCAGGCATTAGTGTAGGCTGACTTCTGTTCCTGCATACATACTCAATAAGTGTATCACAAGGTTGCCAGGAGAAGGAAAAACCTACATTCAGCAACCTCAAACCTCGTAAGTGGTTATGTGAAAACCATATAAATAAACAACATGAAATTATCCTGATCCTGATCCAAAGGACTCCATATGCATCAGGGATCTTCTTAGTCTCCTTGTTGTCATGGAAGTCCTCAGTGCCATTTGACAGACCACAACCCAAATACCTTCCAATGCAGCAGAAAGAGAGTGTAGGGATGTGTTTTACTTGAAGTTTAATTATTTGTCCACCTAGCCCAGTATTATCTGTCTTGACTAGCAGCAGCTTTCCAGCATTTCTGGCAGAGGTCACCACCACTTCTACCTGTTTCTTTCACCTGAATATACCATGCAGGATCAAAATGGGGGTCTTCTGTATGTGCTCTACTGCTGAGGTATGGCCATCTTCTCTATGTAGATCGAGGTCAGCAGACTTTTTCCACAGGGGGCCGGTCCACTGTCCCTCAAACCTTGTGGAGGGCTGGACTCTATACACACACACACACACACACACACACACACACCCATGAATTCCTATGTACACTGTGAGGGGCGCAAGTAGTCCTCCTCCCCACCCCAGGGCCAGCTGCCTTCTCGGTTTGCCGCCTGCCTCATTTGCCGAAGGGCTGGCGGTGCTGGCGCGAAACAGGCTTCCTCCCCGCCTAGAGAAAGAAGGCACTGTGCTTACCTTCCCAGGGGCTGCCACCACCACCACCACCACCGCTGCTGCTGCTTCTCGTGAAGTGGGTAGGCAGAGTGAGCTCATCCGCTCCACTCTCTGGCCCACAGGAGCACCAGGCTGGCGGTGGTGGTGGGAGGAAGAGGCCGAGCGGCAGCGGCTTTGCCAATCAAATGCCATGCCTGGTTTACCTCAGCACAGCATGGGGACAACTCTGTAAATCAAACGCCACTGAGGTAAACCAGGTGCAGCGTTTGATTGGCAGAGTCGCCACCGCTTGGCCTCTTCCCCCTGTCACCATTGCTGGGAGTCCAGGCTTTGTGGCGGTTCCGGCTTCAAAGCGTGGGCTGGATTTAGGACCCAGGTGGGCGTGATCTGACCCAGGGGATTAGTTTGCTGACCCCTGATGTAGATGCTAGGGGGGAAGGGGGAAGTTCCAGTAGGCATGGCCCTGCCATTACAGAGAAGTTTGTGCATGTGCACAGGCACATAGAATCATGGAATTGTAGAGTTGGAAGGAACCACAAGGAACATCTAGTCTGCACATAAACAACTCATGGAATCATGGTTTATTGCCACACAACCCCAGAGCCTACCAGCAGCTTTTGCCAGGAGATGGAGAAGCCTGTATTCAGCAACCACAGACCTCTCAAAAGATGACTGGCTCTGTCAAAACTGACAGCAATAGCCCTCTGTTTGGCCATTAGGCATGTTCAGCAACATAAGGGGTGCAAACCTCTGGATCAGTGGCAAGGCAGAATGTAATTTGAAAGCAAAAGATTGTTGCCCCATATAATACTGTATTATATTGTCCTATAGGGTTATGATCCCTTCCAACTCTACAATTCTATGATTCTTGTATTACATATCTGGAAAACGGCAGTACTTGACTTACAGTGTCAACGTCTAACCAATGATCTCAGATTACTTGAATAGTTGGAAAATGAAACACCCAGACACTTGCTTAGTACTTTCCTGAGTTGCTTCCAAGAGTATATAGTTTTCCCCAGCCCCCCATATGTGTGAGTAGTACTGTTAGCAGTGTTTTAATTCACAAATCAGCTTAAATTACAGTTAGAGGTTTAGTTTTACATATGTCAATGGAGTTAATCTCATGGAATAATGCCAATGGAGATACCTTGAAGTAATTCCTAAATACTCGCTGAAAATTCTTTTATTTTATCTGGATGGTGAGTGAATGTTCTGAATAATACAGCCAAACCTCCAAGTTTCCATGTGATAATTTTGTTGTTGTTGTTGCTTGCCTTGGAGGTATCAGGTGTTGATATTATAAAGCTGTATGAAAGTTTTACAGACTGAGGTGAATTTCCAGGAACACAGTCCCTGAACCCATTTAGGTTGCTAAAACCCACGCTGAAGGGCACAGAAAAAGAATGCTTCCATTTTTTAAAGCAATTGATTTTTAGTAATTGAATTTCAACGATGTATTAAAAAAAAAACCTATGTAAAATCATCAGTTTTCTTTAAAAATGGCTAATAGGCCATGACACATCAATTAATGTGCAGCCATTGGTTCAAATAGTGAGAAAAACTCAATTCATGCTGTGCTGTTAAAAATAGCTAATTAGTATAGGAAAAAGAGTTACATAAAGCTATTCCACTGCTGTGTTTGACAATCCCAATGCATCACTGCAATGTGATCACACAAGGTTATAAATGCTAGCTTTGTGTTTGGGATATACTGATGAGAGAGCTCATCCCTTGTTATGCCTGTGAACTGCCTCTTAAAAGGATCCCAGTGCAATTTTAGAGATGGTAGTAGGTGAACTGACCTGCACTTACCTGAAGCAATATGGTCACTTCAGCTGTTAACCGGATATTTGAATGGAATTTCAACTAAACTAACTCCTGCGTTTTGACTGCTTTGGTGAATATATTGTGTGTTCGGGAGCATGGTGAGTGCAAAGAGCTGTCAAGATTCTCTCAATGTATAAATAAAATTAAAATAACTTATGTTTGAGGAATGATATGACTATACAATCTGCAGAACAGTTCTGGGGGGGTTTACACTGAAAATGAAACAATGCAATGTTTTTATATCTTCTAATGAATTTTTGACTTGTAATTTAGGCTTTTCTGGCCCCTTATCTAACCTAAGTCCTTTGGAATTAATTTCCTTCCAGTGATGTCTTTTGCTACCTCAGAATGAGTGATCTGTAACTTAAGACCATGGATTGGAATGGGTCTACTCTGAATATGACCTAGTTGACTATCGCTCAAGCTTTGCCAATAGTCAGGAATTATAGGAGTCATAGTCCAATAATATCTGGAGGGCCACTGGACCCCCAATCTCTGTAGACATCTTTATGTGCTAGCAATCCAATCTTAAAGCCATCCTCGTCAACAAAAGTGGATGAAGGATGACATGTTGTGATCATTGTGCCCTACTACCAGCACAGTGTTTTAGAGTTGGGAAGGCAGAGCTGCAATCCTGCTTTATTCAGGAGAAAGTCCTGTTGAATCCGGGGGGGGGGGGGGCCTTACTTTGGAGCTAACATGCATAGGAACAAGCTGCATTAATTTAATCCAGGTTTGACTGTGAGTTGTTTTATAAGTATAATCAGGTTAACACTGAAAAGTAACATTCCCTCCCTGCCTACATTTCAGCCTGCTGGAATCTCTGGAGAATGCGCTCAACCAGCAAAAATCAATTCCATTCTCTGCATTTATGAGGTCAGGGGTTTCAGTTGTAAAAAGAGCAGGTAAAATGACTTAGTATTTTCTAGCCATTTTTTCCTTTTGATACAGAACCATAGCAGGCAAAAGAGAGAATTAGCCAATTGCAGAGGAATAAACAGGGCCTCTTTGGAAAAAGCTTCCAAATGTCTTTAAGACACAATGCTGCATTTAGGTATATCTGCTGAGCTGGATGGAAGCCTGTGAGTTGTAGTTCTCTCTGTCACATACCATTTTCAACAAGCAAATAAAAAATTCCAAGATTATATGCGGTGGAAATGATGACAGTCCAACTGGTATAAAGCCAGGATAAGTTTGCAATGCAACTGTGTCCCTTGCATGGGGCTTTGAAAGTGAGTCTGCAGACAGCTCACAGTGTTGTGTTACAAAGAATGTAGTGATTAAAACTAAAGCTCCAATTGTTCACATTAAGTTCTGCCTATTTATGGGCAGCATTACAGCTACTGCTATTGCTTTTGGAACAGCCTGTATTCCATAGAGGGATCCTTCAAGCTGGTAAATTGCCAAGTCAGGTACCTGTGTGGAGCAGTCTTCTTTGATTCTGCAAAGGGTGACTCTACTGTGGCAGTTAAGAATGAAACAGATCATTAATTTTCTAATGTGCTTGGATTTATCCAGAAAGGAAAATTCATGAGAATCCTCAACAAAAAATTTCCCAGGGATCTGGATGAAATTATGCTCAAGTGTTATAGATGGAATTGGACTGCTACCTCAATCATCAAGGAACAGGGCCATGTTAGGAAACACTTCTTCTACAGCTTAGTTTTTAAATATACTAGGCTTTCTGGCTTGTTTTTATTCAGATAAATCAGAAAGCAAAACGAGGAAACTAGCATGAACTTCGCATCCAGATGAGTAGGAATCCTGCTGCAGGCTCATAATATGTGCTGAAGCTGTTGTGACTTGCTGCTGTAGTCTATGATGTGTAAGAGAGTGATTAGCCTAGCAGAATTTGACCCCATTGCCTTTTTAATTCATTACAGTGGTACCTTGGGTTACATGCGCTTCAGGTTACAGACTCCGCTAACCCAGAAATATTACCTCGGGTTAAGAACTTTGCTTCAGGATGAGAACAGAAAATGTGCTCTGGCGGCGCAGCGGCAGCAGGAGGCTCCATTAGCTAAAGTGGTGCTTCAGGTTAAGAACAGTTTCAGGTTAAGAACGGACCTCCATAACGAATTAAGTACTTAACCCAAGGTGCCACTGTACTGGTATGAACATTGTGTCTGAAGTATTCATGTGCTTAGAAAATGCTTTCTTCCTGTGTGCAAGCGTTACATGTTCTTAATGTGATGTGGGCCTCCAGCCAATATAAGGGAACCATTGGTGTAGACCAGGGGTCATGAACCTGTGTCCATCCAGCTGTTGTTGACCTCCAGTTCCCATCATCCCCAGCTAGCATGGTCAGGGATGATGGACCATGGAGTCCAACAACATGTGGAGTGCCACAAGTTCCTCATCTCAAGGCACTCGGTAGGTGAGAGAGCCAGCAGTTAGGATATGTAACAAGCAAATACTGTTTCAGGGTTGCAGCCATGTGTTTGTAATATTCATAACTGAGGAGACAGTTCGGTATCTATTAATGCCATGAATCTGTGATCAACTCTGCCAAGAAATGGAGCAAAGCTGTCCTAATGAACAAGTAATGAAAAGGACTGATGACACATTTTGAAGTATATTTCACAACTGTATATCTTGAACGATGAAGCACTGATTCCCCCCCCCCCTTGCAGTAGACTCTCAAACCACAACCATAGTTTCAATAAAGCTAGGCTGACACAATTAATCTCTTAGCTGATAAAATGAGCGGATTCATTTCTATAGATTTTTTTAAAAAAAAAAAAAGAAGAAGAGTTCCCTGCAACTTTGAACTAGAGAGTCACTCTGAAACCCCTTACCTTGATGGCATCTGAAACATTTAATAATGCAGTGTGCTAAGCATCATCAGAACTAAGCCCCATGGAATTCCATGGTATTGGATTATTCATTATTGGTTAAACCCCAGGTAGTGTTTCAGGTTATTCGTGGGTATTACAATCAGAGAAATAGGGAAGTAAAGACATTATGAATTCATTGAGATCTTCTTCCAGGTAAGAGTGTTTAGGATTGTATCGTATGCCTGCAATCTTAGGCACACACACTTGGGAGCAAATCCCATGGAACATAGTGGGATATACTTCTGCGAAAACATGCATAGGATTGTACTGATACAGCATTTTACAACAGTTTCTCTCACTTACCTTCCAGCATTATGTGCAATTTACCCTTTGGAGTTGAATATTAGAGAGGCACTCTCTCTATTGTCTTTCTTGTACGTCCTGAAGACCTTTCTCTTTCAACAAGCTTTTTAAGCTGAGGCCTTTCCCAGTATGCATATGTATTGAAATTGTTTTTAAGATGTTTTAAATGTGTTTTTGCTCTTTTATCGTTTGTTGATTTTGATCTTGCCAAACTCAATCCGTATTAATTGGGTCCCTATGGATATAACATTCCTGTATGGAATAGTAAAATAAAGCAATGCCCCTTTTTAATAGTACTCAAGCTACAATGAATGTGAAAGGTGTCTGAAGATGTCAGCCAAGAGTATTGCCACATCTTGCGTAGCATCAGAATTCCAATAAAGTGAAATCAGTAGCAGTATAAAGTCCTGGGATTAGGGTAATTTTGTACTATGCAGTACACACTGAAAAGAAGATGAGCAAGACCAGTTGCATTTCAGCTTTCTCCTGAATGTCATCATATCATAAAAGGGAACTTGGGCATCTCACAGCATTTGCTGTTCATACCATGTTGTAATTTGTATAGCTTGCATCTACTCTTGACTGCCTGCATACACTATTCATTTTCTTGCATTTTCTCATGCCTAGTGTGATCTGCTTCTGCAGTTAACTGTTGCTAAACTCTTGTAGGAAGTAAAATTGGATGCAGTAGACAGTGTAAAGGGAATTTAAAAGATAAGGAAAGGAGACCTCCTTATGTCAGTTTAAATGTCATAGCTCATGGACTAATTATATTGAAGATTTTTTAAAAAAATATAACAATCCCCCCACAATTATCTATATATAGCCAACCTTATTTTAGCTCTTCAGAAAAAAAGTCAATGTCAGTTTTCATAAGTGGAGGCATCATTCAGACATTTATAAAAGCAAAGAGCAATAAGGAATTTCTATATTTAGTCTTAACTAGTGACATTTCCTTATGATTACATGGAAGAAAATGGCAAGAGCAATTCACTGTGTTTCCCCAGCACTGGATTTTGCAGTGTCTCCTGTCAACAGCATCAAAAGTGTCACCTAGGATCAAACAGACAAAATCCACATAAATAACTATTCTGGGTATTTACAGAGCTAAAACGGATGGCTGCTCGCAGTTCTATTAGGTTGCATTAAACTGACAATTGTATTCAAGTTGTAACGGATCTCAGTCTTGTTCAGTGGCTTAGCTGTCTTAAAAATAGCCATGAAAATCAATCATTTTGATTCCTCATTGAGTGGCGAGAAAATTGTGCAAGGAACTTTAATGCAATGTTTTAATTATTAGTCTGCTCTCCAATATGATTCCTGGGGCTTATCACTCTCTTTCTCATCACTTCTGGAAATATAGACTTTCTTAATGAAATTCTGCTGTGTGCATTATTCATAGAATAATGGGAGACAGCTGTAATAAAAAAACCCCTCTGCTTATAAACTGCTTACCTCTGAATATCAGAGTGTAATATAAATATACTGTATTTTGATTCTGTGGTTGATTGAAAATGATGCCATTGAATAACATACAAAAAAGTTGGTTGGGGCACTGGGAAGCCTCAGTCTAGGTAGACTTCTGAACACTCAGCTCTAGCTGAATTGAAACCTTGTCCAAACTTATGGAACTGCAGACACACAGCACTTTCCAAAATGTGTTAATAGTACTTATTAGCTTGCTTGAAAGGTTGACTGTGGTTGACAGCACAATCCTGTGTGTCTTTCCGATGGCAAGCAAGTTCCATTGTATACAGCAGGACTTACTCTCAAATTAGGGAGAAATTGAAGGTTTTAAAAAGAGCAAACTTGCTGAGATAAAACTTTCTAGCGAGAACAATTAGATGCTAGAAAGTAGTTTTGTGGTTATTATTTAAGCTTTTAAAAGTGCCATAGGTCACATAACATAAATATGACATTACCAGAGGGCCTCATTCCACCCTTTTTGTGCTTCACTGAAATCCTAATGCATTTTGCATTAGCAAGAAGGTGGACCTCTCACATGATTATAATTTGTGAAGGGTGAACAACTTCAAATGACAACATTTTCAGCTAGAAAGCAGGTAATGAATGCTTTTGAGTTGTGACTGTTCAGATGAAGGTAGAATTTTCTGATTATCTCAAAGGGAGCAAAACAGGATCCAGTCAGACTCATAATTGGGCTTTCAGTAAGCTTACCTATTTTCCAAGTTTGATGGGGAATAGTTTAATTTTTCCAAGGGATGTTGTCATCTTAGCCTGGAGGAGAGGGTTCAGCTTATCACTACCAGTGTCCTACAGCACTTCCTATCATTATTGTGGCTATTTCTAACCATGCTGCGTTGTGGAGGGTGGGTTGGGATGGGATAGTCTAGCAGGGGGCCTTTCGCAGGATGGAGTACACCTGTCATCAAACTGGAACAGTTCCTGGGGTGATATTTGCCTCTCTCCCTCTCTTGTATGCCTTCCAACCAGACCAGAGTGTATGGTAGAAGACCAGTGGCTGGGGGTGGAGGGTAGCTCAGCTGGAGCAAACCCTGTGGTGATCTTGCCGCTCTCTCTCTCCTGTAAGCCTTCTAGCTAGATACTGTGTGATGGTGGAGAGATAAGTATCCTCCATCTGGGCATCTGGGACAGGTCATAAGGTGGTCTTTACCAGCCTCCCTGCATCTCTCTCTCTTTGAATATTGACTTGGTTTAATCTACAAACATATACATTCGTACCTAACTTGGTTTCTGAATAGCTTAGTTCTCAAATGTTTTGGCTGCTGAACACTGCAAATCCAGAAGTGACTGTTCCGGTCTGCAAACTATTTTTGGAAGCCAAACGTCCGACGGGGCTTCCACAGCTTCTGATTGGCTGCAGGAGCTTCCTGCAGCCAATCAGAAGCCACAATTTGGTTTCCAAACATTTTGGAAGTTGAATGGACTTCTGGAATGGATTCCATTTGACTTCCAAGGTCTTTGGTGATCACTCATAGCCAAGTAAGATTGTCTTCCATAAGCACGGTTTTAACAATGAGTTTGTAAGTGACTGTGGAGGTCAATTCTGGATCCACACTTCCTTCCACAGTGAGGACATTGGTTTCCGGGCGGGAGTTGATCATGGTGTGGATTTGCCAAGCGTTCCTTCCTCTTAACATGTTTCTCCCTTACGTCCTGAGTTCGAGTGTCTTCAAAGCCCATGACACCGTTGGTAAAGGCTGTTCTCCAATTGGAACGCTTGCAGGCAAGTGTTTCCCAATTGTTGACCACCAGCATTACACTTTCCATTTTTAAGTCTGGAATAGAGTAGTTGCTTTGGAAGACAATAATCAGGCATCCGCACAACATGACCAGTCCAAAGAAGTTGATGTTGAAGAATCATTGCTTCAACACTGGTAACCTTATTCCAGTACACTGATATTAGTTCACCTGTCTTCCCAAGTGGTGTGTAAAATTTTTCGGAGACTGTATTGATGAAGTGTTGCATACATTTTATACACATGTATAAAATGTATAAAGATTTCTATGTGTAATGTGGGATGCATGTGTCATTTTGGTCAAATGGAAAGCTGACCAGAGGAAGAATTAGCTGAGCTCATTCTTTGTTCTCTTTCAGTCCTTTCTGTGTTCCTTCAAACAGGCCAAAAGACTGAAATAAACCTGGGACAAGTTTTGCAGTGTGCGACTCATCCTCCCAGACAGACTTGCTAGAGGAATTCCTACAGCTATACCACTTTGGGCTGTGATCTTGTCAGATCCAATAAGCAAAGCAAGGTTGAGAGCAGTCGGTATTCTGAGAGCAGACATTACAGGGAAATTAAAATGCTTCAGGAAGAATCTTTTTTTATTTCAGAGGCAGGGAGAAGTCTCCCCATACTCCTTCTAGGTTGTTGCTAAGGCAGTGGCTTAGCATAGCTATGTGAAAGAGCCTCATACTTGTGAGACCCATCCTCTTCTTTTGGTGCAGCCATAAGGAGGAAACTGGAAGTTTTCACTATGTTTTGATATGTCCAAACATAGAACTGCAACTAATTTGGTTTAGGGTTTATGGTTTAGGGCAGTGGTGGCCAAACTTGGCCCTCCAGCTGTTTGGGGACTATCATCCCTAGCTAGCAGGACCAGTGGTCAGGGATGATGGGAACTGTAGTCCCCAAACAGCTGGAGGGCCAAGTTTGGTCATCACTGGTTTAGGGGATGGATGGCTCTCCAGATATTGTTGGACTACAGTTCCAATTGGCAGATGGGGATCATCAACCTGGATAGGCAGCCCATCTAGAAGAGGGAAAACTCTGATCCTAAACCTCCTCTGTTTTGTGGCTATATGCTGCTTTGTGGCTATATGCTGCTTCAAGAGTAAACACTGAGGAAAAATCCATACCTGCTGCCTTGCAGGACATCTTCAAGAGAATAGTAGGTTAAGGAACTCTACACAAATTCAGAGTGAAGCCCCTAAGATGGTTGGATGGTGTCTTGTATGCCTCCTTCTGACAACTGCTACAGTCAAACATCTGCCAAATGTATTCCTCTGCTTTCTTTTGGACCACATCAGCAAGGCTGAGAGTGGGGCCTTGTTGTCTGGGCAGCCTAGGACCTCCACACACACTCCCAAGATTTGTGCCCTGGAGAGGTCATTTCAATGCTGCTAACGCAGCAAAAGCAAAGCAGGAGGCAGCAGTAATGAGTTACCAGTCTCTGCAGCCACAGCAGGAGCTGTGATTCTGCAGTGGTTTGACTTCACACTCCACTGTCTCTTGAGGCAAACAGATGCCACCAACAGTTCCCATTGTTTTTAACCATTGGCCTTGATAGCTAGGGCTGAAGGGAGCTG
The DNA here is from genome assembly GCF_965112155.1 of Podarcis liolepis. Taxonomy (NCBI): domain Eukaryota; kingdom Metazoa; phylum Chordata; class Lepidosauria; order Squamata; family Lacertidae; genus Podarcis; species Podarcis liolepis. The sequence goes on along the minus strand of NC_139555.1, from coordinate 57,259,090 downwards.
GACTCTAACAATATCTGGGGAAATAAACCAGGATTAGTAACTACGGTTTATTGTTTCCCTAAACAATGGTTAAGACTAGGAATTGACAAATCTGTCAGTTTTAGGTTCAGCCTGTTTCTCAGTCTTCTGGTCTTTAATTCAATTTGTCACATATGCATTAAAAAAAACTTTTTAGTACACATTTTTCCTGACATAATCCTTTTTATAGCCAATTTTGACTAATATAGAGATGTTTGCAACCATTTCCCCAAATACAGAGTTCTGTATGCTTTCCCCCAAAATATATGCATGTCATGCAAAGTTTCCCCTAATACACACACACACACACACACACACACACACACACACACCCCTACAACCATGTGAGGTAGGTTAGGCTGAGAGATAATGACTGGTTCAAGGTCGTCCTGTGGGCTTAATGACTTTGTGGAAAATTGAACCCTCTTCCAGTACTCCAACCATTATACTACATGAAGGAGCATGCCACATTAACAGATGGTAATCCTAAGCACACTTCCTTGAGTAATACCTGCTGATCTCAGTGACCTTTTCTTCCAAGGAGACTTGCATAGGATTGGGCTATTTGTTAGTCTACAACAGATTCCCCAAAACTAATACCCTCCAGATGTTTTGGATCATAACTCCCATCGCTGCCAGCCATTATGGGAGTTAAAGTGTAGAACATCTGGAGGGCACCAGGTTGGAGAGGGTTGGTGTATGAGATAGCCTAACCCTTCTGGTCTTACTTTTTTAATGAACCGAAATGGAAACTCTTCTGCAATAAGTTTCTTTTCTATCAAATTGTTCACATCTTTTGATAGACTGCTAATCTCAACTAACTTGTCTCTATAGTCTCTGACAGGAGTGAAAGACAGATTAATAACACAGACATACTACTAGAAAGGGGGGGATATCATCAACTGTCCCATTCCTTTTTTTAATGTTCATTTTGCATCACCTATTTCACCACTACCCAGAGTTTCACATATATCTGACAGCTGAAAAGGCAATGTTTTGCAACTGATCATCTTTGAAGCAGCTGCAAAATTGGTATAGTAGGTCCTGATGGGCAATTGGTTTTTAATGAAATGTCAACATAGCATGCCCACAAAGAAAAATTTTCATAGACTATGTCTGTCCCCAAAGGGATTGGCTAAGTTCACAAAGTTTTTTTGCTGACCTCTTTTTATATGTTTGGCTTCAGGTGTGCAGGCTAGTGACACACAGTCATGATTTAAATTCCTCTCCAACTACTGGAAGAGAACAGATAAATCATGGGCGAAGTTAAATTATATTCCTTTTCTTTTTGCTGATTTCCACCATCCCACTCCAGTAGAATAGAAAAATGTTTGTTGTAAATTTCACCTGAAGCATTTCGGCAGTGACAGCTTATGTGGTTATGTTTAAAAGGATTCACACCACCATATTTCAAATGGCCCCCTTTTCTACTACAAGTGAACTTTTAAAGAAGTTTTTTTGAAAAAGCATGTCTCTGAACATAATAGGTCAGATGTAGGGAACTTTTGGCCTTCTAGATGTTGCTGAACTACAATTCCCATCAGCCCTAGGAAACATGGTCAGGGGTGAGGGATGATGTGAGATGCAGTCCAGTAACATCTAGAGGGCCAAAGGTTCCCTACACCTGTATTAGGTAGAGCTTTTCAGATGGTTTGTCTGCATTAGAACTTTGTGCTCAGTTATGAAGACTAATAGAACATCTGCTACATTTTGTAGCATCTTCAAGGGAGTCAAGATGGTGTCGTTTTGTACTTTAGGATTAGGCCATTGATCAGACTCTTTATGCTCACAACACATCTTTAACTGGCAACATGACAATTTTTAAAAACAAACTTTCTCTATCTAGATTTGTGATAAAGGAGAAGGATGAAGTCTTGAATTGAACGGAAGTGTGAAGCTGGAAGGAAATAAAGTGTGCAGGGAGCAGAAAACAGTGTGATTTTCTGTGGGGAGGGGGGGAAATCTTAACCCCCCCCATTTAAACTCCATGTAATGGGGCCATGCCCAGCTGCCTTCTGTTACCAGTCTCCACAGGTATTATGTATCCTCAGTGTTGCAGTTTGGAATTATCTCCCCTACACACACAATTTTCCATTTTGAATTACCGTTTTGCTTTTGTGAATGAGAAGTTAAGGACTGGAAATTGCAAAATAATAAGCAAGGACTTTCTAAAGAGTCAGTGGGTTTAGAAGATGAAGCCAGGGTGAAACGTTCATCTATATAAATTTTACATCAGACAAATCAACATTCCCCTTTGTTTTTCTTTCTGCTTGAACTCATCTGGCCTTCCACTGTGTGATGATGTGATTTCTGAAAGGACTTGTATGTCTTCAGTTGGGGCAATGTGAAATGAAATCAATTTGACTGTGAGTGAGAAGTGGAAGAGGAGATGTCATGTTGGGGGACGGGGGGAATGGGAGAAGTGATATAAATGGAATTTTTCTATCCAGTGGTTCAAACAGAATTCCAGTGGATACGTTGCTCCTACTTTTCACCAAATGGTTTCAGTTTTCATTTTCTCCTTTTCTTTTTTAAAAAATGTATTAAAGATTTCTCAGTTTACAAAAATGCGTGCATTGTCTCCTTTTCAGGATGTGTTTTCTACAGATCAGTTACATTTGTTGTGAGACATTAGTGCTGCATGCACTATAAGGTTGGGAAGAAAAAAGGGGCAAAGGGGGGTGGGAGGGATGGTGTATGGGGTGCAGTTTGCATGCAACATCTTCTCTAACCAATTGCTCTGAACAAATTTTAGAGCTTGCTTTCCCCTGATAGGTATGGCATTGTGGCTCCATTTGACTGATCAGTTTTGAAAAGTTTCTGGTGAAACCCTACATTAAGTCAGTTGTTTGTGAAGTCAAGCTGACAGGTGTGATGTTTTCCTGGGGATGCTGAACTCGGGGAAGGATTACTTCATGCAGTAATGGAGCTAATGGTGTTACACTCAGGACAGCTGTGGGTACATCTGGTGTTAAACTACCGTTATTTAAACTTTATGATGTGAGAGACTGCCAACTCTCCCACTTGCAGCATATAAATTATGTCGATTGCTCATGCACTTTTTCTAACCCTGATTTCTCTTGAATTATGGATGATCGACAGGGCCAGTGCTTGCTTTTAGCATTCCCAAGTGACCATATGTGCTCAGAGTGCAGTGAACAGTCATAATCTCAGTGTGTTCAGTCAGGGGATGCATAAAATTGTGTGGGCTGTGGCCATATAACGTGTATTCTAACCATTAAGGGAGCTTTTACATCTCAAAATTGACAAGCTGTTTTGGGGTAGTATATGCTTATGTTGTTCAGAAGGAAATACGTTGTGGTCATGGCTTTGCACAAAACTCCTTCAGCTAGAATTAAGGGCAGCAATATGCCAACACATGAACTCCACATATTGTCCTCAAAATATCCATTTCTGAATGTAGTGACAATTGGCCTATAATGGAGGCAATACCCTATTGGAAACAGAATAGATCTTTTAAAAGCTCCATGCACTCCGTACTAAGACAAACTTTCTTTTCAATAGTGGCCTTCTTGGCAAACTCTTGATATTCTTAAGCTGTCATTAATTCTCAAGTCACAGTTATTACTTTGCACAACCTCTTTATGGAGGAGAGGGGAGATGGTCTTTCCAGTATCAGGTTCCTTTTGAAAGAGAGTTATAGCACTTTATGATTTGAGGGGTGCTGAGGAGAGACATATTTTAAAGGGCAAACTGGAATCCAGCAGGATTCCATTAAGCAGAATAAGAACAGATTACCCAGTCTGACAAGTTTGTGACTTTGAACTGTTAACCACTAAAGTTCAAAATGCAAATTCTGGTTCAAATCACAAGGATTCTTCCCCAGATCAGACTGTAAAATGAGGGGGAGGTTATAGCTCATAGGTGGAGCATCTGCTTTGCATGCTGAAGGTCCCAGGTTGAATCCCTGACATCTTTGAGTAAGGGTGTGAATGTCCCATCTGCAACCCTGGACACCTGCTGTCAATCAGTGTGGACAATGCTAAGTTAGATGGAGCACTCATTATAAGGCAGCTTCTGGCAAGAGATGGGCATTTCACAGTGGTTGGCAAGAATGTATTTTCTAAGAGCCTCGTGAACCTGATCAGGAGCACTTTAGATCCTGAGGAGGCAGGAGACCATATTACAGATGACAGGGGAACACCAGGTACTGGGAATAATTAACTTCGTTGATGGGACAGGTTAGTTGAATTTCCAGGTGGCTCACAGAAATGGCAAGTGTGGGAAATTAGAGTTCTCAAGCAACAACATGCATGCAGAATCATCATATGTGTGAATGGTATTGTGAGCCCAGAAATAACATTTGGGGTGCTTCCAAATCACCTTTTTATTGAGCATTTGTCCCAATTTGTTTTCAAGGAGATTAAACAATTTTGGCTTATTAACAAGCATTCATTCTGATTTCTTTGCGGGGAGGATATATGACACTGCATCAAAGCCAGAGCTACTTTCTACTACACTTTTCCTCTGCCCCATCTGGTGAGCTGCTTCTGCTCCTTATCTATCCCTTCACAATCTACTTCCTAGCACACTGAACTGAAAAGAAAGCAGCCTAGGCTGTCTGTCCCTTACTGTTGATGGCTAGTGCTAGCATCCAGTTGAACCAGCACTCTGCTATTTCACATATTTTCAATCTACCTGAACTGTCTGTCTTTCCTCTGCCCTCATTAGCTGTGTGGAAGCATAATGGCTTCCCCTAATTTAGAGTATATTGACATATGCATGTACGTCATTTGATTTCTCATCATTCAACAACTAGCAGCTCAATGTGTCAGCTGTCCCTTTTGAAAACTATTATATTTGACAGTGAATGCAGATGTTACTACACCTCACTTCATTAGCATCCCTAATTATTTATGTGGGTAAGTTTTTCCATGCTGGCTCAGAAATAAATTTGGGTGCGCTCATAAAAAATCACCTCTAATGGCAAGTGAACCTTAAAACCCTTGCATTCAGATCAAAATCCAATCTAGTGAGGAACTGGCAGTAGGAGCAGTGGAGGGTATAACCTCTATGTTCCCATTCTGTACCACCATTCCATTGCCCAAGGCCCAGAGATTCAGGGGAAGGTGGCAGAGTCTGGTGGTTACACTTTCCAAGTCCTCAGGTTGGCTTGGAAAAATTGATCTTGTTCTCTCCCCCCCCCTCAATTTTCTAATCATGAAGGAGAAATGATATTCTGTGACTTGCCTCTTCCAGTATTACGCCACCCATAAACCACTTGTTTGAGCAGTTGTTCAGATGGATAGGGCTGCTTAAGTAAAGTTTGCAGGGGCTTTTGAATGAAATCAGGTGACATGAGCATTATTTTGTAGTGTTTTAACACATGCAAGTTGTCATTTGATGGTGCAAAGTTGTTACTTGATGGTGCAAACACCAAGTGATGAGAAACATGCATGCATTTGTGGATTTATTCTGAGATTATTGTTTTTATAGACATTTGAATTAGCCTACAAGAAGAAAAAGGGACACGGGTGGCGCTGTGGGTTAAACCACAGAGCCTAGGACTTGCCGATCAGTAGGTCGGCGGTTCGAATCCCCATGACGGGGTGAGCTCCCGTTGCTCGGTCCCTGCTCCTGCCAACCTAGCAGTTTGAAAGCATGTCAAGTGCAAGTAGATAAATAGGTACCGCTCTGGCGGGAAGGTAAACAGCATTTTCGTGCGCTGCTCTGGTTCACCAGAAGCAGCTTAGTCATGCTGGCCACATGACCCGGAAGCTGTACGCTGGCTCCCTCAGCCAATAAAGCGAGATGAGTGCCGCAACCCCAGAGTCGGCCACGACTGGACCTAATGGTCAGGGGTCCCTTTACAAGAAGAAATGTTATGAACTTCTGCTATAGTTTCATAAAAATGCTTCCATATTTGAATTTTAGTGTGTGCAGTGAGTATATCTATAGGCAGAGCACCCCAACATTGCTAGTTTATATTTGGAAAAAACATATATTAAAATAATTCACATAAAAATGTAAATAGCCAAAATGGCATTAAATTCTAAACAAATGAATGAAATTACAACAGTATAGTACTATAATCCTACAAATATCTACTCAAAATAGTGTCATTTATATAGCTGAATCCCAGTTAGTGGATTGCAGCCTAACAAAAATAATATATTCCTGTATAGTTTTTAACAAACTTGATAAATAACATATACTGAATAAAGTAAAACATGGTATAGAATGATGAAAGAAAGGAAAATGCAATCAGAGTGACTGCTGCTAGTTTTGGAATATTATATATACTTTATTACGTCCAATAAAGCCTCCCATTTTCTATGAGAAACTTTTTTTCATTTCCCCCCTTGTCTGTAATTCAGCAAATTAAATCTGTTTAACCATCCCAGATACTGTATTGTTCAAGTAAAACTGAGACTGCAAAGCCATGTTGGGGATGATGCTGGCAGGTTTAATTGCATTTAATTGCATTTCCATGGTACCCAGACGGGGATAGCTTGTAAGCCTCAGTTTGTATTTGCCTGTTCTTTGAATTATCCCAATACTTTGCTTAGATAGTTATTTGTCGCTTTCATGTTCACGGATGGCTAAATACAATCAGATCCTTGGATATTAAAATGCTAAATGTATACCATTTCTTGATTCTTGAATGTCAAAAATCTAATTTTTAACTGCTGCTTAAAACATTCCAAATCTCACACGAAGGAGCAAGTGAAAGATGGAAAATGGTACCTTGCCCAAAGTCTGCCAGTGGATAGCCAGACCAAATGACTGGACTGGAATGACCGGAAGGTATTCAACTACTCCATTCTATGAAAGAATTCCCAGTTGTGCAATGGGACTTTCCCCCTCCTCTCCTTTCTCCATGCCCTCCCCAAATCTGTTTTGGAGGATTGGGGAAACCCCTAGAATGGATTTAAGGGGTGTGCAGGGTGAGTGCAATGGAGGGGGGGGCATTCCTTTGTGCAATGAAAAATCTGGACGGAGTGAGAAAATTTCACTAGGTGGAATCCAATGCAGCTCTTAAACAAAGGTTTAGTATCTCTTCTATGAGACACAGGGCATTACAGCCTTCATTTCCTCCAGTGGCATAGTTGGCTCTGTTCCCCTCTACGCATCAATCTGCTTGTTACACAGAAAGTGTATTCAGGGTAATATAATGCATTCTGACTCCAGTATACTAGATTGTAAATGCGTGTTGGGAATCCATTATTGTGATAAAATCCCAGGCATCTTGTATCATGCAAAATAATGTGTGCTGCTGAGATTAATTAGTGGATAAATGAAACCGAGTTGTTTCATCTAGCTCAAAAGGTGCATTGCCTCTCTCAGTCACACTCATAAAGGTTATTGCTAAAAAGATATGCCATGATACAAATAGGAAGGCACTTTTCTTTCTTCAATAATATTTCAAAATATTGTGCTTCCAGTTACTAGCCAAGTAAATTTATCCCTTAAAGATTACCTAGGGAATTACGCTATCCATTAACTTTGTAAAGTTTATAGATTGAAGAAGAGCCTGCTGGATCAGGCCAATGGTCTATCAGGTCCCCTGTTCTCATCGTGGCCAACCAGATGCCTGTTATGTCTTCTCTTTCCAGATTCTAGAAAGGCTGTTATGTCTTCTCTTTCCAGATTCTAGAAAAACGCTTTCTACAAGCCAAATTAGGAACATAGGAACCTGTCTTATTACCAGAAGCAGTTCATTGGCAAGAGCATGGGTAGGCAAACTAAGGCCCGGGGGCTGGATCCGGCCCAATCGCCTTCCAAATCCGGCCCGCGGACAGTCTGGGAATCAGCGTGTTTTTACATGAGTAGAATGTGTTCTTTTATTTAATATGCATCTCTGGGTTATTTGTGGGGCATAGGAATTTGTTCATTCCCCCCCCCAAAAAAAATAGTCCTGCCCCCCCCCAAGGTCTGAGGGACAGTGGACCGGCCCCCTGCTAAAAAAGTTTGCTGACCCCTGGGCTAGAGGCTACTAACTAGCTTCCCAGGAGGTGGGTTGCTGTTGCTTCTCTAGAGAAAGAAGAAAGGAGGGGGGGGCTGCAGAAAGGTCAGTGTGGTGCAAACACGCAAAGAGGAGTACTGGGTGGGCTCCATGGTGAAACCCAATTGACAGCTACATTCTCAACACATTTCCCCCCAAAAGTGCAGATCAGGACAGTTTGTGTTAGAATTTTCAAAGACAGAATTTGTCAGCCATTTTTACTCAAGGTCACCCAACAAGCTTCATGGTTGACTGGGGATTCAAATCCTGGTTGCCCTACTTCAAATCCATCATTTTTTCCAGTATATGGCACTACACTACACTATTCTTTTGAATAAAGCTAGAGACCGTACAAAGTTTTGAGTATGCATATCTGGTATCTTGCCTTGAAAGGTCTACTTAAACTTCCCACTTCCTCTACCAGACTTTTTAAAAAATTTAAATCCATTCAGCTGCATGACAAAGTAGCAGTGACAGTGATCTAATGGATCATCAGTTTCTGGAGGGTATAAGTACATTGACATAATTGTTTATTGTACCTAAAAAAAGAAAAAATCGGTTAGAGGACACTCAAAGTTCAGTCACATCTAAAGAAACAACGCAAGCAGGTCAAAACAAGTAGCACAGAATGCCGTGCTAAATCAGTGCAGACAGGCAAGTGCGGAGGAAAGAGGCTTGCAGTCCCCATGACATTTCGTGAGTTTAGGTTTCTGTGAAGTGGAGTCAGCCACTTAATCCTTGAATGAACACATCTGATGCTAATGCCCTGTGCTTTGTTGTGTACTATGATCTAATTGAGAATTAATGCATTCTCTTTTGTCCCTGGAATGAACTTGCCTACACACTCCCTCTGGACCAGGCAATACAAGTTTATCAGCAGCACCTTGCCGTTCTATAACCTTTCTCCCCCAGCCTTGATGGGTGCATAGTCTCTTGTCACTTGACTTACCCACCTGAAAAGACAAGAACTGTTGTTCTGTCAGGACAGGAGACAGGCAGATTTTGGGCTAGAAATGTGTATTTCTTGAAATGTGCATATTTGTTTTCAGGCAGATCATTTGCCCCTTTGCATAATGACTGTTTATTTTTCCCTCTCCATGTCAGTGTGTCAAATATGATCACAGCAGAGACACATCCATCACTCCTGCATAACATTTTCACAAAGAAATTCAAATTAGTCAGCAAAAGCATGCATGTTTTAAGCCTCTCTCTCTCTCTCTCTCTCTCTCTCTCTCTCTCTCTCTCTCTCTCATCTATCTATCTATCTATCTATCTATCTATCTATCTATCTATCTCTATCTCTATCTCTATCCACACTGCTTATAAATGTTTAAGCTTCATTGGAATTATTAATAATTTTTTTTCCATGGGCAAAGGATCCAAAGAATTTGGAGTGAGGCAAGAATGTCAATAGCTAGGAATACCAATTACTGGATATTACAGATGGGCAGAGTGCTGCTGCGCTCATGCAAACCAATGGAAACAGATCTCTCTCAAGGGGAGAAAGGCTGTTTCCCCCAAATCCATGGTGGGAGGCAGAAGCAGGGTCGGATTTAGGTTTGATGAGGCCCTAAGCTCCCGAAGATAATGGGGCCCTTTATGAGCCCAGCTGTCCTTTGTCGACAACAAATGGTCGCTGTTTTTTGTGTGGAATATATGCTATACGGTAATTTATGGACCTAATAGGTATCTAAAGCCATTTGCACATAACAAAATACTCTTTGTCAACAACAATTTGTCGCTGTTTTTTGTGTTGAATATATACTATATTGTAATTTATGGACCTAAGAATATTGGGGGGGGGGGCAAGAGAGTGGGGCCCTAAGCTATAGCTTGTTTAGCTTATACGTAAATCTGGCACTGGGCAGGAGTCCACACCCCACCAGCGACCTTAGGAGTAATGTGGTCCTTTCTGCTGGATTTACCCCACCCTTCCTATATTTCCTGAGGATTTATACTATTTTCCAGTCATCGCTTCTAATAAATGGACAAAATATTACAATGGATGTACCATTACTGGAGTGGTGTAGCAGACACTTTCCTACGATCCAGTTGCACTCAGAAAAATATGGAATAATGAATACGTGGATGGCATCATTCCTTCCCAGTGGATGTCAGTCCCCAATATCCAACCCACGTTCATCCCCAGAGGGAACTTTTACACTCCACATAGTTTTGGGTAGAATCATGATCTTTACTTTTCTTCTCTTTGATGTCAGAAGTGGGCAGCCTAATGCATTATTTATTCCAGCAAACTCTCCTGTGGCAACCTGAGCTCACAAAACTCTTGTCACCAAATATTAAATTGGACCATAACTCAACTCCTATAAATCCATTAAAGTAATTTGCACTCACTGTGGAGCTAGGCTATAAATCTTTTTGTTTGGTTTTACAAGACAAGCTTCTGCCAAAAACATTTACCGGCAGGTTGTACTAATCTCACCCTTTTCTCTGTAGGTTACATATGAAGTAGGCTAAAGGACACAAAGGCTGTGCTTAAAGCACATTAAGAACAAAGCAAAAATTGACAAAGCTCGTGACATTTGGAGTCTAGCCTCTCATTTTATCCCTAACTCATATGGCGAACACAGATGTAAGGAAGGAAATAAAGAGGATTCTGGCCCCCCACAACTATGTCTGTCAGAGTTTTTTCCAGGGGGTTCTTATTTCTTTCTACCATATTTATATGGTAGTTTTTTAGGCTCAGGTTTTCTGTTGGAAGTGCCACTGAAATTTCATGTAAAGCTGAACTGAAAGAGAACATGGCAGCTCCTTAGGTGAAACAGCTGGAGCATTTTGAGGGAAGCTAAAATTATTTAGAAGATAGGTCTAGTGTTTTGAAGAAAGGAGCTCTGCACATATACCATTTATATTATCTTTAGAATTACTGGAGATGTAGCCTACTTTGCTTCCAAATTAATATGCAGTAGTTTTTCTACCTGCATTCAACAAAAGTGTTTTACAAGGACTGTTGACCTACGTTGATTGTTAGACTTTGCCATTATGCTCTTGGATTTTGTTAAAACACTTCTGTATACTGGCTTCCTTCTCTTATCTCCATTCCATAGCCCAATGATCTAAACTTGGGAATTGCCACCTGGGGACCAATTTATCCTGATTGTAGGACTGAGGTCAGGCTTGCAAAAAACAACAACCACATAATGGTGCAAATCCAGAACTGGCTGCTCAAAATGTGTTTAGTGCAAAGGTACTACATGAGTTGCTTCTTAGCATATCTGATGGCCCTTAGGGAGACTGGAGAGAAGTTTTAGAATGAAGGTCTCTTAGAATAAGATCTCTTGGAATAAAATGGATTTATAATACAAGGTGGTGACATCAGGCTGGCGGGGTGATCAGCAGAACTTGGTAACATGGCATTTCAGATTACAACTGGGAAGCACTCACCAAGTAGATTTTCACCCACAGCTGCAAAAGCCCTTTTGATGAAAGATAATGGCCTGCAGAAAACTGTGACACACAAACCCTCAGCAGAAAAATAGAAAAAAGAAAGAAAGAAACCAAGAAACTGAGAATGGGCTAAAGCGCAGCTGTGAATGATTTATTAAAATAATTTGAGTGAATGATTTATTAAAATAATCAGGTTCGAAGCATTCACCCAGCAATTGCATCCATGATTTGACTACTGACTGTGAAGGTGCATCACTGTGATATCAGCTCAAATGGATCTTTTTATTGAGTTAGAATTTCAGGTTAATGATGCCAAAAACAGGGGACTCTGAGTAGTGAAAATAATGAAACTGCCATTTGCAAACATTATCCAAATCTGTAGTTCCAAAGTGTCTTACTTCTTCTGCCCAAAGTACTGTACTTTTTATTATACTGCTTACCGCTAGGGTTGCCAAACAATACCCCACTCCTTATTTTCATTTTACATGAAAAGTTGACTTTTCATCCAGCTTTCAGCTCACTCAAAATCAGTGGCATAGCGTGGGGGGTGCAGGGGGGGAACGGCCGCACCGGGTGCAACATCTGGGGGTTAGGGTTAGGGGGCGCAAATCAATGGGTTAGGGGGCGCAAATCCACGGGTTAGGGGGCGCAAATTACTTGCCTTGCCCCGGGTGCTGACAACCCACGCTATGCCACTGCTCAAAATGTTCATTCGTATCCATCTGGATTTGTTTTGTGCAGGTTTTCACTGTCACTGAACAAAGTGACATCGTCATGCAATTATTACATATTCATTCACCTTCCAGCACATTTCCCCAGCATCTTTTATTATTTGCTTTCTTGCAGCATATGACTTTATGTAGCAATATTCACAGCACAATCCTATGCATGTTTACTCAAAAGTAAATTCAGTTGTGTTCAGTGGTATTTGCTTCCTACTCTATGCATTAAGGCTTGGTAGCCTTAGTGATATAAGCACCTCACGCATCATCACACAGCATCATTCCATTTCTTACATGGTATTCCATTGGCTGCACTGAGCTGCTGTAATATTATTTGGAACTCATTGCTGAAAACAAAATCAATGGTAGGAAGCTGTTGCCGATGGCAACTCAGGCTCCTGTGCTACCCATCCATCCCAATAAACAAGGCTTTTCACCCATACTCACCTGGAATATTATGTATCAAGGTGGGGCACATGTTTGAACATCAATTTCTTTTTTCTTCTTTTCTTTTTTGCTGAGGGTTTGTGTGTCTTAGTTTTCAGCAGGCCATTATCTTTCATCAAAAGGGCTTTTGCAGCTGTGGGTGAAAATCTAACCTATGAAACTTCAGCTCTGTCATTTTTATCAACTTCTTTCTCTCTCCATCATATCTGATTCAATCAGCCTATGCTACAAGCCATTGCTGTCCCAGAAAGAAATTGTGTCATAGGTTTTAGGAAGATTTTCTTTAAAAAAAAAAAGGCAAAAGCTTAATTTCACTCCTTTTAAAAATATCTACTGTTCTGCTTGGAAAGAAGAATTATCCATAGTTCTTTGGCATTCCACAGGCCGTTTTAAGGATAGCCTCATGCTGTCATGCTTGTTAGAGTAGGTCTCTTCCCAACACAAACAAGCATCAGGGGAAAAATTCCAGCTGGTGTGAAGTGGCTCATGTTTTCAGTTATGTGAAAGGAAGAATGCACACCATTCAGATACCTCTTGATTATTTTAAGGTGAAAAAGACCAAGAGACAATCCCCACTCCCTCTGAAAATACCTAGAGACCTTTGCATGCAAAAGGTCCCAGCTTGAACCCATAACATCTTCATGTAGGGTTGGAAAAAAAACCTTCTGTCTAAAACTCTGGAGAGATGCTGCCAATCAGTGAAGAAAAAAATTGAGCTATATGAACCAACGGTCTGAGGTATGGCTGCTGCCTATGCTCCTAAATGATGTAGAAAACATAGCTGCTCTTTGTCAGTTCTGAGCCATCAACTCTTTACCTTTCCATGAGTGTGTGGTGGAGAGCAATACTTGAATCCTAGTTTTGAACTTCAACAACTGGAACAGAAGCCTTGTAATTAGATTTAGAGTTGTGAGGCTCATTAAGTATTACCTTTGAAATATCCTCCGTGAAAGGTTAATTCCATCTCTGGGGTGTAGTACTTTAGCAAGGGGCCTGATTATCCCTCACATCCTATCTGCATTTTATCTTACCCTCTTCCCATGCCTAGCGCAAACTCCTTGTTCTTACCTTTAAAGGATTCCACAGCCTCACCTTTCTATCTTTCTGCTCTCATATCCCAATAGATTACTCAGATCTGACCTCCAGCTCTACCACTTTGAGCTTGAGAAAGGCTTGTGAAAGGCAACCTGCTCTTCTAAAAGAGAGGAGACTTTTCCTTGCTTCACCCATTGTTTATCCCTCATTGCCCTTGTGTCTGGATTGGTTGGTGTGGTGGGACAGAGTTACCCGCCCGACACCTTACTGGGACAATGCTGGGTTAGGGCAGCAGCAAAGTCAGGGTTGTGAACTAGATTGGAGTCAATCTAGTCCCGCTACTGGTAATAATAATAATAATAAATAATAAATAATAATAATAATAATAATAATAATAATAATAATAATAATAATAATAATTATTTTATTATTTATGCCCAGCTCATCTGGCTGGGTTTCCCAAGCCACTCTAGGTGGCTTACAGAACATATTTTTTTAAAAAAATTAGACATTAAAAATTTCCCAATACAGGGTTGCCTTCAGATGTCTTCTAAAAGTCGGATAGTTGTTTATTTCCTTGACATCTGACGGGAGGGCGTTCCACAAGCCAGGCACCACAACCAAGAAGGCCCTATGCCTGGTTCCCTGTAACCTCACTGAACCGTCAAAAGGCCCCCAGAGCTGGACCTCAGTGTCCGGGCAGAACGATGGGGGTGGAGACGCTCCTTCAGGTATACTGGTGCATCTGTGCAGCCCTGACCTTGCCACCAGCCTCCCCCAGAGCCATTCAGATAAGGTAAGGAAGGTCAGCTCAGTGGCTCTGCCACACTACACCAGGCACTACTGGAACGTACTCCCAGCACACTCACATTGGTGCCTCTTTCTTCAAATCACAGTTCAGACCACTTCTGCAAAACCTTTGGCCTAACCTTATTTCCCAGCTGAGCTCTTTTGTTGTCTCTTTCCCACTGTTATCTTCTCCTTCCTATCCAGTTAGATGTATGCCCCTTGTCTTTGGGGTCTAATTGCCAGCTCACGTATTGAAAATAAGAGGAATTCACATGTGTATGATCATCACTCAGTGATGACACACTCTATTAAATCAGGGATGAGGAACTTGTGGCCTTCCAGATGTTGCTGGATTCCCATCATCACTCCCATCATCCCTGACCATTGGCTATGCTGGGTGGAATTAACTGGAGTTCAACAACATCCGAAAGACCATGGGTTTCTCTTTGCATAAAGGGATGGCTTGCATAGGTTGGGGTGATGGTTGTGGGGGGTAATGGCTGACAGCCATTTTGAAAACAATGGTGCTCAGTGGTATCCAGGACATAGGCAAAAGGAGCTTCACATGACACTGAACGGGGTTTCAGGGAACTGAGAAGCAAGAACTTGCCACCCATGGATACCAGAATTTATCTCAGAATTCAGGTGCAAATGTCAAACTAATCTGGCTTTGTAGTAGACCACTCGGATTCACCACTGGCAACTGCCAATGTAAAACAAAGCTTTGGGAATTTGTTAATATAGCTACAAAGCCATTTAGAGCAACCGAAAAAGATGGTATTGTTTGTGAAAATGTTATCTCTGAGCCAAGAAAATAGCTTAGCTAAAGATAACAGGGAAATCAAAAACAAGCATTCAAAAGTGTTTGCTTTATTGTTTTCAGTTGACAATATGTTGGCCTGCTCTCAAAATGGAGTATCCAGAGTTCCCTCACGCTGGCCAAAATTGAAATAAGAATTTACAGCTTGCGTAATCCCCTTCCTTTCAGAGCATTGTGAATAGTCCTTTAAAAACAACAGCCTTCCAATTTTTCCTGCAGTCTCCTATTTACATTGTTAATCCACTTACAGCAATATATAAATTCTTGTGCCTTGTTGCCTCTTTAAAACTCATTAACTTGGGTGCCATATTTATTAGCTGTTTCAATTGTCTTAAAATGGGAAAAACCATCCAACCACTTTTTAAGCATGGTGGCAACTGGGTTCCTGACAAATATTCAACAAAGCTAAGGCACAAATTACATTTGTCTCAGGATTGCTGCTCTAACATCCTGAGGGAGGTGAAGCCCAGGCCCCTGTTCCATTTTCTTTGAGAGATATGAGCCCTTGTTCCACCCTCTTCCATTTCTCTCCTCCCCTCCCCTCTTTTGTTAATCCCCACCATCTAACTTTAAATGCTTAACACTATACATTGCATTGTGGCTAGGTCGCTTGTGGTGGTAAACTTACTGCTAGCATAAAAACACGCTGCTTGTGGGATTAGCACTGGCAGCCAATCTGCCACCAGGCCAAGTTTGAGGTGGTACTAACATATACAGATCAGGATTACATTACTTGAGAGACTTCGGACTCAGCTACATTAGTAAAGAAACAATGATTTGGATGTGGTATAAACATGCAACACCAGATGGCGCCAGAAAGCAGGAAAATTTTATACACTATATTCCATAGGGTTCCCCCCCCCCCTTTTGTTATAACGATCTAATCTCTGACTTGTTTATAGCCGGTTTCCCCCCTCTGTGTAGATCCACCCCAGGAGAATTTATCCTTCAGGTTCCAAAAATATCAGTAGCACATTCCACAACTACTTGGAGCAGGGCTTTTTATGCATTCCTGTTCTGTGGGCACAGTCCACAAGCCATAGTGAAGATCCTTTCCCTACTTCACAGGTTCTGTAATCAAGAGGAGTGATTTATGTGATCCTCAATCACTATAAATTTGTATCAGGGTACCTCTCTACTTTAATTTCACTTCACTTCACTGCCGATCATGACCATGTATTTAAACTGACACTATGTGTGGATTATGAAATAGTTGAGGGTGGTGGTGGTGGTGAGAGGATACTGTTTCAAAACCACACAGGTCCACTCATTTTAAAAAAAATCCCACTCAGAGACTACCAGTCTTGTCTATTTTGTCACGTTTTAGGGCAAGTGAGGAGCAGAATAAATAGACTGAGAAGGGAGCAGTACTTACACAGTGCCATAAGACATGCTCTTCTTTCCATGCATTACATCTGACACTCATGCCATGTGTCTCTCAGGGTTGTACACAATGCCACCCCACATGCAACTTTGTGCCATGGCAGATGATATTTGTTCACTAGCAACTGATATTCTGAGGCATGATGTATCTTTCCAAACAAAGATACATTTCCTGGTGGTCTACTTTCCTGGTGGTCACTGGCAGGAGTGCAGAGACTCGTGATATTAAAGCAGCGATCCATGCTGTATATCATTCTAGTCCTCAGTGCTGATACTGGAATCACTTGCCACGGAGAGGCCATTTTGCGTAGTATTTTTATGGTAAATGCAATGTGTGGTCCAGAGAGGAAAAAGAAAGGTCAAAAGAGCATTCATGATTTATAAATTCAGTAAAAGCCAGATAATCTTTGTAGGTGGCAACATATATTAGAACATGATGTAGCACTCACATCTAGAGTATTATGCTGGGCTTTGTCAGTGAAGTAACTGTTCCCCTGGCTCCCATGTTTATAGCAATCTGAATGGTGGTGGTGATTCAGCACAATGTCTTAGCACAATCCCTACAGTGAATTTCAAAAAGCATTTACAAAAGCAGGAATCAGCTTTGAAGTCTTCAGTTTTAGGGAGCTTTTGTTTTTATTTGCTCAGCAATAATTTCACCTAGGCTAGGCAAAACTATCTGGGAGAGAGAGGGCCTAAACTCTATTTACATTATTCTGACCACGGCTATGATCTATGCTTATTTATGCGCTTTGCTTATTTGGCAGAAAAAAACTGTTCCAATTTTCCATCCCATTTGAGTATGACAGGGTGAAGATAGCCATACCATTCACTCTAAATGTGATAATAGTTTGAACAAGCATCCACTGCCTGGAAAGCACATTGTCCTCAAGGGACTGAATACACATTATTATTTATTAAATTAATACACTGCCCTTCATCCATAGGGTGGTTTACAGTATAAAACCACAAAGATGCATAACATAATAACAAACAAAACAATACCCCAAAAGTTTAAAATGCCATAGTTTAATTAGCCAAAGGCCTGGGAGAATTGGAAAGTTTTTGCCTGGTGCCTAAAGATATGTAATGAAGATGTCAGGTGAGCCTCCCTGGGGAGAGCATTCCACAAATGGGGGGGGGCACCACAGAAAAGATGTTGCATCCACATGATGTTGGAGTGGGACAGAGCCAGAAAGGGCTTAGAAATCCCTTCACCTGTTTCTTAAATCCTGTTTCAGCATCCACCCCAAGCTCCCTGTGCTTCAAAGCAAGTTATCGGGTCACTGAGGGGTCAGGTAAGAATTGCCTGTTGATCAGACCAAACATGAGGAGTTTTTGATTTGCCTACTCTGCCTAGTAGTTGGGGTTACCATATTTTGAAGAGCAAAAAAGAGGACACATCTGCCAACTTCTACTTTTAACTATGGCTCGCTATGACAACTCTACCCAGGAAAAAGAGTACATGTCCTGGAAAAAGAGGACACATGGCAACCCAAGGTAGGGAACCATGATAGTTCAGTAGATGTGCAAGTCCCGCTGGGGTACACAATCCCAAGGCAGATATTAGCACACAGGCCCACAGGCCCAAAGTCCAGTCAGGCCCAGTTCCTGCCTCTGCAGCCAATCCAGAGCTCAGAGCACCTGAAGGTCAGCTGTACACAAACACAGTCCCAAAGAGCTCCTGGGAAGTTGAGCAGACACCGCACCTCAGCTCTGCTTCCCTTTTATCTCTCGCATGCTGATTGCAGCATCTGGGCTTCATGAGGCAAATGAGCCTCACCTGTTCTGAGCCTACTCCAGCTAAGGAATCACACACCTCCTCTCAGAGCTAGCGAGCCCCACCTGGCCAGAGTGCCTTGACTGCCTCAGCCTCTTGGAGTACCCTGCTTTCTGCTCCCTATGCCTCAGAACCTGCCGTGTTCATGGACAGGGAGATGGGTCCTGCTGCTCTGGTTCCTGTGCACTGAACCCCATCCCCTCACCATCCTCCATCATGCTGTGAGTACTTTCTACACCAACTTCTCCTCCTCCACCCCCAGCTTGCCCCGGTGTGCCCTGTCATGGCTACACCCCTCACAGCTATCCTCTTCCTCATCCCTGCTGTCCTGCCATTTCATGGCATCATGCCCAGTCCTTGGAGGGCTAAGTTGACTAGGGACCCCCACCAGGGACCAGCTGCCTTTTTCTTTGAGTTTATAAACTTATTCTAACAAGACTCCTGCCCCAGACCTCAGACAAGCTCTGCATGGGCCACTATGGGTGCTGAGCCAGAGGCAGCAGGATGGGGGATTCCTAGACTTGCCCTCAATTTCTGAGACTTTCAGGGCTTTGGGACACATGAGCAGGAAAAGGAACCACTTTGCAGCTTACCTGGTCCACACACCCAGATTTTGAGAGATGTAGTGAATCACATGAACCTCCCTCAGCCCTAGTTGGTGTGGCTAGTTGGGACTGAAGCAAACAAGTACATTGCTTCTATATAATAGGTCATGTAGTTTTCCTATGTTATCATGTTCAGGGCAGTAACGATGGTTCAGTCCCAATTAAGCAAAGAGGGGCATGTTTTTGGGTTGCCTTAGAGACTCTTGCCTTAGAGAGTTCCTGTGCAGCATTCATAATTTGTGTAGAGTTCCTATGTAATGTTTGACTAATGTCCAGACCAGGGGCCAGCACCCATTTTCAGCCGTGGGCCGGTCCACCGTCCCTCAGACCATGTGGTGGGCTGGGCTATATTTTGAAAAAAAATAATGAATGAATTTCTATGACCCACAAATAACCCAGAGGTGCATTTTAAATAAAAGCACACATTCTACTCATGTAAAAACACGCAGATTCCTGGACCATCCGCAGGCTGGATTGAGAAGACGATTGGGCCGCATCCAGCCCCCGGGCCCTAGGTTGCCTACCCCTGGTCCAGACCCTAGGCAACCCACCTCACAGTCTTCAGTCACCACATCCCACAAGTTCAGAAAAAACTGAGAGAGACAAAATTCCCTTTGAGGAATATAAAAGAAATGGAGGAATCATTGATCCCTCACAAATATTGTGCTTGCGGGGGCAGCGGCGGTGGGGAGTTAAGGCTACAATGTAAGTGGGTGTTACATATATCTATCTTGCAGTAGTTAACTTTCAAGGTTAGGAAGTAGATGCAGATATTAATAGAGAAATAGATTTTTAAAGATTGAGACAACATCTCGGATGACATCTGACTATTTCCACTGGACTCAGCATTTAAAGAATGGCTGTGATAACTGATATGTTATTTGGACATTTATTTCATCATTGCACCACAAATTTTGTGCGCGGTCTCTGCTAAAGGAATCTCACTGAAGCAATGGGTGCGTGACGCTGAACTATTGATCTCACTCATCTTTTAGAATAGGCCTCAGAGTGTAAGCATTCACTGCAGTGGTCAAAGGGTAAAAGGCAACAGAAGAAGAAGAGAAAAAGAAGGATGGCCTTGGGATTAAGAGGGAAAGCCTGGGGCTGCAGGAAAGAGGTAATGAAAGAAATGAGATTCAACAAGCCCAGCTTTGAGCAATCGCCTACAGGGATTTCATATCATGCTTTTAGAAGCATTTAGAGATCTTTAGCTCTAATCGCTCAATTCCCAACTTCACTGTGATCCATACCCTAAAGCACAGATAACTGGGCATTTCTTTATTTCTTGCAACGTCCTCCAATGTCCTGACAAGGCCTAACTAAGAAAAATATACAGACATTAGATTACTTAATGGGCTCATTGGGTGGTCAACTAAGCTTTAAATTTAGGTGCCTAGCATTAAAATTAAGTTCTAAGAGAGAGTGTCCTTCCCAAAGATGACAATCCAGTTATATCACCTCAGTATTCACATGAGAAGGTAGTTGTAGCTCTGCCTTTATCTACTTATTTATTTCTTAAATTTCTATCCCTAAGGGAGCCTGAGGAAGCACACATCCAAGAAAAGGAACAATAAAATATCAAATAAAAAAACATATTTAAAACATTAAAAACAACTAAAAAAATTAAAACAATAATATTTTAGATTTTAGTAGCCACTGATAGCCTTTATCCTCCAAGAATATCATGTGAATTAATGTTATTGCCTTATCTGTGTTACCACTATGACGTTATCCAGTTCTGCTCTCCCTCACATAAGCTTTGTCTGCCTGTCAATCATTCACTCTACCTTCCTTTCAGTCCAACCTCAATTCCCCAGCTATGGTCTCTGGACCACCAGTGGTCCATGAGCGTCATTCAGCTGGTCCACAACATATCTGCAGATTTGTGATTAAAGATGGAAGATGGCACACTGATAGCATTAAATAGTCATATTAATTTTTAATTGTCTTTTTATTACTTTTATTCCTTAACATTGTATTTTATTGTATTAGAATTCCATAGAATTCAAATTGTGATGCAACAAAATACAAAACATAGGAGTAAAAAGAAGCACTAAAAATACAATTAAAAATAATTCTGCATCCAGCACTGTGCTTTACATTTGCTACAACAGGCAAACGAAAATCCTTATGTGGTCTGCCAGACCTTCAGCAATTTTTGAGTGGTCTGTGAGGAGAAATGTTTTGGAACCACTGATCTAGACAATCTGTTATGTTAGCCCATCATAGATGAATGTATCTGGTTAGCAGATTTTCATGCATAAACTTCTGCACTATGACTAAAATCTCACCCAGCTTTTCAAGCTGTATTCCCTGGTTATAAATCAGGCATGCTGTCCTCCTATTCCAATTCCCAGAGTGTCCTAAAATTAATATGGGGGCCAATAACACTCTGTCATTCTCCTCTGAGCCTCGTGTTATCTCTTTCCAGTGGAATTCTGACACGCTGGTGTCCTCCTCTATGTCCTCTTTAGATAATGTGCCTGAAAAATGTGCATGACCTCCAGACTTCATCAGCTAAAAGAGTGGGCTGCACTTGGTTTGTTGTTGTTGTTTTAAAAGAACCCATTAGTCTTTCCAGGACTACAAGATGTTTATGCAGAGGCTAACTTGGTGTAAGCTTATGCAATATAAAGCAGAAAGAAATTTTTCTTCTAAACAAGGGATTCTTGTTGCAGGAAAAAGAGGGCGGGGGAGAAACCGTCTCCAAATCCTTCCTCACATGTACAACAAATATGAGAAATCAGCACCGTTTGCCTGCTGAGTTGGACTTAAGCACCCCTTAGAAATTATGCCAAACCCGTCATATTGCAGTGACAAAAATGCATACTTTGGTTTGCTGGCTGAAGAGCAACGGAGCTGAATTAGCATATGACTAAATTTATATTGCTTCAAAGTATAAATTTACCTGAGGAATAGATCATAAATATGCATTGCCAAGGGAAGGAGGAAGCTCCCTTATCAGATCTGCTAGTTTATTATCCTTACAAGCAAAGTAAATTATACTTGCTCAATACGATGGGGGCACGCAGGATATTTAAATTTACTTACTATTCTTCACAGGTAATTAATGTGTAATTCATGCTTGATAGCATTTTGATGGCCTAGATGTGATCTATGCAAGCCATAAAACACTGAAATCAGTGCCATAGCATTCATATATTTTTTATGGGAATGGATTGTAACCTGCATATTTACTGAATATACAGCTAGAGACACTCACAGCTAGAGAAACTGCAGAACGTACCCTAACCATTATAATCTGAACTGTTAGTGTCCTATGATTCTGCATATGAAAGGTTCTGTACTCAGTAAGATGTCTGATGCAGAATTCACATTCCTAAGCTCAGCTATCTGAGCTATCTGCGTCTTTAAAAGGAAATTTATGGTTCTCATGATCGTGGAGATGCATTTAAAAATAAAACCTGCTAGTAAATTCTGCAGGAGGTTTAACTCCCATTAAACTTACTGGAAGTTCAGCCAATCGGAAATTTTGCATTGAAACTGCAGTAGAGAATAGATTTTTTAAAGAGAGGTGACAATGTATACCATAGTATGGTTATAAAAAAACATAAAACCTTTGAAAATATTGGAAATTGAGTTTAGCAGTGTACTGTGCTTTGTGTATTAAAGGATACTGATGAAATGTGCATGATCAAAAGCCAAAGTTAAGCACTTTGAAATCTCATTGACTTCAGTGGCGAACAGGAATGTGCACTTAGCTGACCAACTGAAATCTACCAGAGCTAAGTATGGTGTAGCTTTGGCTAGATCATGTCCATTGAATTTAATATCAAGGAAAACCATAGCTTCACAGACTTCTTCCTCCTAATGTCTATACATCACTTATTTCTAACCTGAATTCATGTGATCACCAGGAGCAGTTCACAAGGGAGACAAATAGACTTCTTCTCCTGTCACACTAATGTTAATATAATATAGTACCTCCAGTCTTCGGCCATATTTGGTAAATTTAATTAGTGTCAAAAAGTGGCTTGTTTTGTAAGATGATCAGTTTTTAACCAAAGTAAATTACTTTCTTTATGACTAATAAATTAAACGAATTATATCTTTTTTATGCAGCATGGTGGGCTCATAAATCCTCCAAGCAGTTAGCTAGTAGTTTCACTTGATTACCTTTTCCATTACTGTTTTTTATACTCCTTGCCAGAGTGGGGAATTCATTCAGCTTTAATAACACGAGAGAAATGTTGATGAGCGGCTTGTTTAATTAGTGAACTACATCCTGAATTTTGTCGTCGTCTCAGAAGCTGAGAAGTGACCTGAGAGATCCTTCAGTTCGCCTTGGCTGATGAGCCTTAGAAATTTCTTTTTAGGCAGTCAAGTCTTCTTTGGACAGCCATATGCTTTTAACAGACAGGCATTGTTGTAAATAGTAATCACATGAAAGAACATGCCTTTGGAGCTACTTTGCTTAATGTACCAGATGACCAAGGTCAAATGTTTAGTCGGAAGCTATTACTCACCTGTGTGTTAATTAAGAGTGCTTTTGAGAAGTCCTCTTATGAGGCTGTTCTTTGTAGTGTGGTTTGCCATGTTGGGAATGCAAAGCAGTATTTCGCTTCAAAATACGGTAGCTTATTTGTGTGGATCCTTTATTTGAAAAGAAGGGGGGAACCTATTTGGCTAAAGAACAGCTCAAAACAAAGCCAGCTTGTAGGCAACACGCTATGCGCTATTTTGCCATTCTCCTCTACCTTAGCTATTGTCTGTTTTACAATTTCACCCATGGCATGAACATTGGCTAAGGATCATGGGAGTTGATGCATCCTGCTAAGCCTGAGTAGGCTTGCAGGAGAGGATGGGATCAGATGAGAAGAGTAGCAAATATCAAGTAGCATACCAGGAAGGCAGCTTTGACTGGAGGAGCAATGCATGGTTCAGGCTGGGGTGGGGGAAACAAGATGCTATTGCGCAATAAAGTTCCACCCTCCCTGACCCCAACGATCATGCTGGCTGGGCCTGATGGGAGTCCAACATAGAAGGGGACAGGTCCCCCATCCCCATCTATAGCCCCCTAGATAATATTGTTCAAAGAGAGAGGGAAAGTGAGTATAAAGGGGGGCTTCTGGTCCATGGTTTTAGCCCTGAGCCCATGGGGGACAGGTCCGCCCAGAGGTACCTCTCCAGTCCATTCACTACAATGGCTGTCAAAGGTGGGGAATCCTTCACACATTTACCACTTCATGCACAGGCCACCCAGATCCTGGAACCCTGGGTAATCCGGGATCTAACGGCCACAGGGAAGCCTTTCGGGACTGTGGGGCAGGGAAGTTAACGCTTTCTTTCTCTGCTAATGTACCTGCAGAAGATTCATGTCGAAAGTTGCCATTGTGGAGGCTTCCCTAGAAATGCAGATAGCAACTGTGGAGAACTGATTTCTCACCCCCCTCCCCATCCCCCAGGGCCAAAACCAGGACCAGGACATTGCTCCAGCTTGCCTGCAGCTGCTGTTTACATAACAAACAGTATGTGATAATTGCGTTCCATTTGCCCAATTAATGCTGTCTAGTTTGCCTCTAAGAGCTCAGTCCTAGGATTATTTATTCAGAAGCAAATCCCACTATGTTTGACAGCATTTCCTATGTGTGGCTTGCTACTGACTAAATCCCCTTAAGTGTACATAGAATTGCAGCATTAGAAGCATTATTTTAAATCACCAGGGCACAAATTAAATGGATTTGGTGAAGAACAACAGTGCCTCTAGATGCCCTCTGAGTGACAGCCTTCTTAATGACAAGCACTCTGTTACAAATAGATGGTTTGATGCCTTTCACTAGGCTGAGGAACTTGGAGCTTAGCCTTTGCCAAATGTACATAACCAAAGCATGTGCTAAAATACTATCAGACTAGCACTACAATAGATTTGGTTTATTGCTTTATTTAGAGGCCCCACCGTGAATCTGCCCACTGGCGCAGATAAATAAGGATTAGCCCCTGCAAACAGTTACTCATTGGCACAATTCTTTATATTCCTACAACCAAACATTCCAGATAATTAACACTGCAGCAAGTCCCAAGTAATTACACTACTGGATCCTAAATGGACAGCAGGCATGGCTTTGTGCCAAACCGACCGCGGCTGCTATTTGCCACTGTGAGGAATCCTTTTCTGTAACTTTGAATGGCATTCAGTGACATCCCGTGTATTAGTAAAAATATCAAATTATATTAATGGGAAGAGAGAGCTGTGTTTCTAAATGGGAAATGCCTTGGGGCTTTTCTCGTATTGACTCATTCGCAGCTGAAGCCTGTCTATTGTTTCTCTTGCCTGAACTGAACACTGACTGATAATTCTTGTGTGGTGCTTTAGCTCTTCAAAGGGCTATACAAATATTAATTTGCCGAAGTCTAATAATCCTCTCTAGCATGTCCTTGCCAAAGAGCTCAGGGAAACATGGGTTGAATAATGCCGCTGAGCATTGGGGCTAGCTGTTCCTTATGCAGCAGGAACTCAGACTTAAGTGCTTACATGTTGAATTCCAAGGTCAGATTTTGATATTTGCAATTTTGACTGTGTGGATATAAATCCCCATGATCCACCCCTCCTCAGCAAAGCATGCCCCTCTATTGATTTTTATTCTCAAGTGAGTATTGCTGTGTTCTGCAAATTGCTAGTCCTTACCAGGCTGAAAATTAGCATCTCTCTATCTGGATACAATGCCATTTTGTTACCTAGTGGTTAATTCACTAGTTCAGTGGGTGAGGGGTGTGCAGAGAGATGCAGAGCTCCAACTCCATTCACACATTACAGTGGTACCTCGGGTTACAAACGCTTCAGGTTACAGACACTTCAGGTTAAGAACTTTGCTTTAGGATGAGAACAGAAATCGTGCTCCGGCAGCGCGGCGGCAGCAGGAGGCCCCATTAGCTAAAGTGGTACCTCAGGTTAAGAACCGTTTCAGGTTAAGAAAGGACCTCCAGAACGAATTAAGTTCTTAACCTGAGGTACCACTGTACTTGTGAAGTCTGCACACAGAAAGAGACAGTGGAGTTGTGCTGCTTGCCCTGTCCCTGAGGCCACATGACCCCACTGTGCATATATTATGTGCCAAATGGCCCACTACCGGCATAGCCTTCATCAGGAACTGGAATTACAGGACACGGCATCTCCTCAGACATCTATGCTCAATATATGGTCATGAGCAAACAGGGTCAGATGGAGGTGCATGACATCAGGGATAGTGGTGTGGCTCTGCTCCTCCTTCCTACGTGAGGGGAGCCTCCATGCCAATCAGGTGAAAGGAAGCTTTGTCCTTACCACAGTGGTCTTCCTAATGCAGTGCTTTAGTTTAGCTTGAGTTTCCCAGTTGGGGTGAATAGCAGTCATTCACTCATGGGGTAGGGCAAGTAAAATCTGCATGCACTTGAGCCACTATTTGGGTAGTGGCTTAGCCTGCTTCCTGATAGCACTAACCACTGAGCGTCAACGTTGTTTCTAACAGCATAGCTTCCTTCTGGGTTCTTCTTCTTGGTCATGCCAACATGTGATGAAGCATGTTAGGAGTTTGCTTCTATCATCATCCTCATTATCATCACCAATGATGACGTAGCACCATCAAGTAAACTTTATGGAATAGTGCAGGTAAATGAAATCCAGGGAAGCAGAGGGTACAGTTATTAGAGAGAAGAGGAAGGAAGGGAATATGTCCTGGAAGCTTTTTTGGATGATTTATTTTTTTTAAATCAGAGTGTGAAACTACCATGGATAGGATGTCCCAAGTCTACAACCCAACCAAAATCAAGTTTGAGTGCCCACAGTTCTCTTTTAAAATAGAGCCCTTTATATGACTGTTAGCTGTGCTGATTTTTTTTCTGCAGGGCTTTTGTGCTTTAGCACCGGGACAATGTGTTCTGACAAATGTACAGTATACACTGTAATTGTAAATGACCTTTGCAGTCAAGCCACGCACAGGTTACAGTATTAGCAGTCCCATGGATATTGTTGAAGGGGCATGCTGAACAATTAGTAAAGTGAATAAAGGATATTCAGATATGCCACTTAGGGACTGTAATTTTTATGCCACTTGGAGACACTTTGACCTTCTAGTTTATTATGATTCAAGAAAAAATGTCAATATTTCTTAGCCTGCCAAGGTTGGTGGGAATTTTAATAAGCTATTGAGTAGAGAAGTTAATCCTCCAATAACAGATTCCTTGCCTTTGAATCTACAGTGTTGAAAATTAAGCTTTAACTACAGCTGGAGGAAACGTGGGATTTTGTTTTCATTTTTTACATATAAAGCTGTTGACTGATGTTGCATTTCCATATTATAACTCACTTCAGGCGGCAGGGGCTTTGGAGCCCCTACCTTTGGCATGGAAGCATTTTTGCACTACATTATAATGGTGGAAAAGATGATAATGCAGTAACAACAGAAGGATTAAAGCTTGCAGCAAATTGCAAACTAACCTTTCTGTTTTGATTAGTCCTTTTGCAACATGCTTTTGTAATGCTCTACATTATGCTTATTACAATTAATGTTGCACAGTAATCTTCTAATTTCGAAAAACTTGGATAATTAAGTAAAATGCTAGTTATTAATTTTTGAACTGTACCTTCATTGGGAAATCCTTTTCTGTATCCATTTCTACTAAGAGCTGTAAGCCTTCTGCTCTCTGAAACATCAGGTCCCACATTATTAGAGACTAACATTTTTTTTTGGTTAGGATTTCAGTGTCATCCAATCTTTTTGTGGCACTACCTGAAAGATACGGGAATCAAATGGCATAAATATGAACCTGTGTATAAACCCTGGTATAAATATGAACATGAGAACCTGCATGATATACATGTCAACATGTCTAAACCTGGTCAATATCTCCTGGACAAAAAGGTTGGAGGCAATCTTTTCCCAAACTCTTAAGGTTATATGATAGAGCCAATTAGGGCTGTCTGCATACAGCTTATTTTGTTCAGCCTTAATCTCTAGTCAAACAAGTTTTGTGAATGTTAGAAGTGCTTCAGAAACCATTTGAACAGTAACAAGAGAATGCCAAAATAAACAATATGTATGTATGGCTCTCATGTCACAGTCAAATGTCTTCAAACTGCTATGTGTATCCAACCTAAATTTTCATCCTTGGAAACTGATCCAATGATAGAGTGTGCCCATTGTCAGTTGAATGCCTCCTAATTAGTCTTCATTACAATAAAGCAGGTGTAGCCAATGCAGTGCCCTCCAGATGTTGTTGGACTACAATTCCCATCATCCCTTATCAGCCATGCTGGTGGGCCTGATGGGAGTTGTGGTCCAACAACATTTGGGGGGCACTTCATTGGCTAGCCTGCCTCAAAGAACCCAATGTGACCTTGTCTGGTTTTGTGACACCAGTTTTATGCTGTTCAGAACACAATAATCTTTTCACTTTACGAACAAAAGTTTCCTATTGATATCAAGCACATTGCTGAGTATACAGACACAACTTTATTGAAATCACGTGGTTGCTATGTTGTAATCACTGAGGCTTTAGTTTGTCACATGGCTTAACCACCTGTTTATTCATTATTTATTTCAACAATTTATCTACCACTTAATTACAGCGGACGGGATTCAGCTCAGTTGCTGGCATGCATAGAATGCATTGCCCACTCAGACAATAGGACTTCTCTCCCTCTCATCCTTCCTATACCACTTAAATCTGTTCTGAAGTTCTGGGCGGAAGTGTGGTTTTGCAAGCAGATCTCATTCTCTACATGCATACCCTACTTAGCATTATGTTGAATTCCACCCAATAGTCTCTAAGCAGTGTACAAGTAATTCAGTACAGTAAATATAAAAAAAATCAGTTTAAAATATAAAATCAGAAATCAGTTAAAATGCTCAAGGGAAAGAATAAAGTCTTCAGTAGATGCCAGATGTTCAACAGGGAGGCCCTTCTGACCTCAAGTGGGAAAGAGTTCCATAAAATTGGGTCCACAATACTGAACACACAGCTCCTGGTGGATATAAGCTACTTATACAGTCATACCTTGGGATAAATACGCTTCAGGATAATTATTTTCGGGTTACGCTCCGCGGCGACCCGGAAGTAACGGAGCGCATTACTTTGGGGTTTCGCTGCTCGCACATGCACAGATGGTCAAAATGACATCAAGCGCATACGCAGATGCGCAGTCATGTCTTATGTTCTGTTCAGGATGAGAATGGGGCTCCGGAACAGATCCCGTTCGCATCCCAAGGTACTAGCAATGGGAGGTCCAATACAGTACAGTGAATGCCCTGAAGATCTCATGTGGTTTTTGAGATATTCTGGACTCAGATTAATGACCTTATAATGTTACACAGGAACCTTGAGGCTGACCTGGTAGCATATGGGCAGCCAGCACAAACATTTGAGCAATAATCTGTCCTCTTCAGCAGCCTAGTCTCAGTGTTTTGCACCAGTTTACAGCCTCTAGACCAGCTCAATTCTGTGTCTTTTCAAAAAGATGTGCAACATGATCATGCACGTGTTTCTTCAGAAGTCCTGGGGTAGGTTCAACAGGAGGAATCCAACATAGCACTAGTTACAGATAGGTAGCCGTGTTGGTCTGCCATAGTCAAAATAAAAAAATTCCTTCCAGTAGCACCTTAAAGACCAACTAAGTTAGTTATTGGTATGAGCTTTCACACACGAAAGCTCATACCAAGAACTAACTTAGTTGGTCTTTAAGGTGCTACTGGAAGGAATTTTTTTATTCCAACATAGCACTCTCATTCTATCAGTGCAAGGATTTCTGCATGCACAACAGAACATTCTCCTCTTTTCCTCCTGCCCCCCTGCATCTGTTCTGGGGGTTCTCCCAACCCTCTGGAGCAGATTTGGCATGCACAGTGGAAGGGGGAGGGAGTCCTGTTGCAGGGGCAGAAATCCTTACACTGATGGGACACGGTAGTTAGATACCACTCAGTGAAATTGAATCCCTAGTAAATATGCTGACATTGCAGCCTTTAAATGTCAGAAATGTTTTAAAGACTGAAATGCTGAAGACCTATTAAGCATGCTGATGGGGGAATGACAAAGGAGCCAGGTTGCTTGTCTGTCACTGTTAACGGTGAGTCTTGGCCCATAATAGTTCAAGAGATGAAAGTGGAACCTAACTTCTAAGTCAAAGAGATGTCTAGCAAAGAGATCTACTAGAAAGGTAGTCTATGCATATGGCTAATGAATTCAACTTTTAAAATCAGCAAGTAAATAATACATAGGCACCAACCAAAGACTAGGCAGGCTGAATGCAAGAGGCTTCTTTCACACAGTGCCCTCCTCATGTTCTCTGTCAGCACATAGGCTCTCTGATCAGATCTTCACTGAACCCATGTCGGTCATAGGTTGGGACTGTTGGGCAGGTTGGCATTGGGGTGGTGCCAATGAATGAAGCCTTCCATCATGTGCTTAGTGAATATGTGGAGCACAGTGGGTGAAAATGGTGGCACAGTCTCTGTGATATCTGTCTGACACAGCTTTGGAAAAGTATTTTGGCTACTAAAGTATGTTGCGGCAAAAGAAGTGTTCCCTTGTTACTCAGCTTGGAGTTGTTAACACCGAAACTTTTCTTTCCTCCTGCTCCACCATTCTCTTTTTCCAGTGCTTTATGGGCAAGATGGCCTTCATGCATCATGTGAAAAGAAGTACTGTGGCCGGGGAAGCAAGTGCGTTGTGAACAAGGAGACCGATAAGCCCGAATGTAGATGCATAGATGACTGCAAGCCCAGTTATATGCCGGTGTGTGGATCTGATGGCAAATTCTATGAGAATCACTGTGAACTTCATCGAGCATCCTGCTTGCAAAGGAAGAAAATCTACATTATTCACAGCAAAGACTGCTTCTTCAAAGGTAGGACTTTCTGCATGATGAACCAAATCTGGAGAATACATGTCACCTGCTTTCCCTT
The DNA here is from genome assembly GCF_965112155.1 of Podarcis liolepis. Lineage (NCBI taxonomy): Eukaryota > Metazoa > Chordata > Lepidosauria > Squamata > Lacertidae > Podarcis > Podarcis liolepis. The sequence continues at coordinate 57,228,220 of NC_139555.1, read as the reverse complement.
GTCAGATGATGCACTATCTTTAATTCTATAGAAAATGCAAAGGATTACATCAAATAGATAAGTCCACAACCATTATTAAAAGGACTTGATCTATGAACTAATTGACAACTGAGTTATTTGCACATACTGTATATTAAGCATATTACAGTATCAAACAAATTTCCAATCAAGCAATCATTTGCTGTTTTGTTACTCTATGAAACTTAAAGATAAAATAGTTGGATGAAAGTATAATTTGTGCTTAATAGCTGGAAAAAGTGGTGGTCAATGCCAAGTACTGTTAGGATTTTTTTCTGCATAGATCAGAGAAGTATAATTGTGTTGTCCCTAAGGGTAGAGAATATGTAAATGTATCTCCCCCCTTCCAATAATGTTACAAGCTTTTGAACGCTACAAACATTTTTCAAGGAAAAGTCTTCAGAGCAAAAGGAAAATAAGATGATATAAGTCCTTATACAGTCACACTAAGAGCTGACTTACATGAGAAGCAGGACACAGTAAGACACCCTCTAAGGGTCAGCCACAGGGACGCGGACTTATAAAAAATATTGGGGGGGCCCCGGGAAAGCTCATGAATAATAAATAAGCTCATGAATATGCAAATAAAGTGGCGCCGCCTCCTCGTGAGCGAATAGGGGAGAGCGTGCTGCGCCTATTAATCAGCTCCGAAGGAAATTGGGTGGAGCTTTTGCTCGGGAGGGAGGGCAGGAGGCATGCAGCCCGACCCTGTGCATTTTGGGCTGGAGGAGGGGCGGCGATGGTGCTCTGCTGGAGGGGCGCCGGAGATTATTGGGGGGGCGGAGCCCCCCCAAACGAATTTTTGAGGGGGCTCGGGCCCCCTCAAGCCCCATGGAGTCGGCGCCTATGGTCAGCCATATTATTTAAAATGGCTTTTTCTTTCCCTGGTGAACAGAAAGCATAAATAGGGCTCTTGTTGTGACATGTTAGTGTACTTGTATATGCCTATTCTTTACCATTCTTCTTTATTATGGTGGCCAGGTGTGCTTCTTCAGCCCAAAGCTACAGACACCTGTGATTATGAATAGACAGAACAGATTCACGTTCTATTAGTTATTTGCGCCAACTTGAATTTGACTAGGAACAAGCCCTTCCTCCAACTAGAATCAATGAGAGCAACTGAGGATAACAAGAACAGATCTCTGCCAGAAGGAATTTTCTTCCTCCAGAGACTTACATCCTCTGTGATTTATCTGTATTGCTTTCTAGCCATCTAAGGAAAGGAAATTTCTACAGATTAAACCAGGGACCGGGAACCTGTGATTCATCACATGGTGTTGCATTCCAATTTCCATCATGGCCAATTTCCAGCTAGCATGGCCAATGGCCAGAGATGATAAGAGCTGCAGACTCAGTAGTGGGGTTGGAGGGTTGGAAAAAATATTCACATCTAGCAATCCGTGCTCTTCTTTGGTTTCAGATAGTACATGGATAAAAGGTAAAGGGACCCCTGACCATGCCACTTCACTCCCACTGAAATTGATTAGATTTAAAGGTTATTAATGTTGGGTGTAGAATGCCTGTTTTGTTTTCTTAGTGCATGTATTAACCAGACTACAATCTATGACTGTTTGTGTAAGATTAAGCAGATGGGAGTCTCTTTGTGGGCCTTTTGCACTTTGACTTCTTCAGTGCAGATGAAATTCCCTATGGAACATGATCTGACTGACACCCCTGCAAATTGAATTCCTTTTCTGACATAGTTATTCAATATCCAAGTGACAAATCTCATGCCCTTTGCACATAACTAGAGGTCAAGAACATTGATAGTGTGCCAGAGGCACCTAATGAGTGACACCAAAGCCCACCATCTTGGTTTTTATAATACTTTTCTGCATGTTTTTGGGCTTAGTGGTGGAGTGGGAACTTGTGAGAAGTTTTATCAAAAACAATTGAGGATAGTTTTATCAGAAACCATAGACAGATGTAGTGGTGTGAACACAGGGAAGTGTCTGTATTCTGTGCAAAACACAAAACAATGCTGCACACTATAGAAATCTGTGTGGTTTGGTTCTTCTTTGTATTCTAGCCACACACTTTAAATGCAAGGGCATCAGCAGCATATTTGCAAATTGTTGGTGAATTGTTTGTTGCTCTTTTGACAGGTACATAGTACCGCTCTCCAAAAAGGAGAATGACCAGTGTTAAGAAGTTCATATGTGAGATCGCCATCCCGGAGTAACATGGAATAAATCCATTAAGGCTACAATCCTATACACTTTTACTTGGGCATAAACCCTGTTACACCCAGTGGGGCTTACTTTTGAGAAGACATGCTTAGGATTGCACTGGATGTAAATGTCAAGAGAGACCATTGCAATCTTGTGAGCATTAAATAAAAAAAAGCAGTTTGATACATATCCATTCTTATAGTTTTCTGTTGCAAGCAAATTCCAGCTTGAATTTTGCTACTTCCTAGAAAAGTCAAATATTGGAAAAACTCATTCTTATGTGTTTGTTAATGTGCTCACCTGTGTTTTTTCTTTCTTTCTGTGAGACCTGACCCAGATTTGTGGCTGCTTCTAAAATTAAGTTATCTACCTTTTATATGTTATGCACGTAAAGTGTGAATGTGACAAATGTGTTTGCAGGCGTATGCAGATCATCCTCAAAACTAGTTAGGATTGACTCATGGTTCCTGTGGGTTACGTTCTTAGCAAACTGGAGTTTGCTGCTGCATAATGTGTGAAGTAGGCATTACACATATTCAGTTTCTTCATGTAGGAATTGTTTCTAGTAGATGCTGGCGGGCATGTTTGTTTTTAAAACTTTTTAATATATCTATGAGTCAATCTCCTCTTGAGGGCCTATGTAAAAAAAAAAGGTGGTCATTTTCGTAAGTCTGTGTGAGGATTCCGATTCCTGGTTTGATTATTTGGATTCAGGATCTGAATTGAATACAGTGGAGGAACTGGTGGAATACATGCTCAGATTTTCATGATGTGAGGATGAATGTTTTGAGCAGAGCAATTCTAAATAGATGTAGAATGGACCAACAATAATGACCAGAGAAGAGACAGTTGCTTTAGCCGAGGTAGATGATAATAACATCAGAAAAACCCTGCTGGATCAAACCAAAGGCCTATCTGGACAAGCATCCTGTTCTCACAGTGGCCAACCAGAGCATTAACCAATATTTGATCGGAAAAAAACTTTTGTTCCTTTCTCCTACTTTCTTTCTCCCTTCACATACTATAATTGAAATTATATCCTTAAGAGGTTTGACTTTGCCCTTTAAAAATTAACTCTAGTTACTATAGAAAGTCAAACTGTCCTCTTAGTTTTACATTAAACTTTTGCATTCCCATTTAATAAAACATATATTGAAATACTATTTAAAAAAAACAAATTTGTTGTTTAGTCGTGTCCAACTAAATCATGCCAAAAATTGTGGTTCACATCATCCTAGCAATTCATGGAGTATGTCTCATGGATTTTCCTCTGCTTAGAGACAGAAAAAGGAGAGCAACATAACTTATTGGACACCATTTAGTTTCCTTTGAAATAAGTTCTGTGCCTCCTGCAGAAGATGTTACGGTTAATTAGAAATGCAATTATCTGATTATAGATTGGTTTTATGAAATGTAACGTCTGCCCCCACCCCCATTAACTGAAGTTAATATATCCCATTTGTTCATGATTCTAATTATCTGGATATTTTGGATTGCCTATAGGACACTTAAGGAAAATAGGTGGAATTGTGCTCACTTTGTGAAATGGCAGAATTGCCTTCCTCAAATGCCGATACAGAGTTTGGTGGGAACAACAGGAGAATATCTCTTTTATTAGCCCTTGCTTCTGGTATTAATTTATACAGCACTAAACAGAGAGATGTAAGAAGAAGAAAATTCATTTTTAAAAAAGAAAAGAGAAAGAAGTATGCAAATACAAAGTGATTAGATGATTTAGGCAAAGTAACACCAGCCTTGTAGACCTTCTCTGTCTGATACTAGTAAATCCACAGGCAACCTCCCATAACTATTGTGTTCATACATAGTGAATTAAATAGGCACTATGCCTTCATTACAATCCAACATCCTGGCTTCAGCTCTACCCTTTGCACAGCAACCTGCAGCGTTCTTCAGGGAACTGCACAGAACCCTGGTAAAAAAGCAAGTACAGAGCCTCCATTCTTTCAACTGGCTCAGCATACAGCACACTTGGTTCTATTTCCTATCCTCACCCTGGAGCTGTTCCTGCATTGCATTAAGGACTGCTTCATGATAAGGAGCTGCAAATGCCATGGTGCTTTGTCCAAATTATACAGAGGGTCACGATTAAATGTAACATGGCATCAAATGCAGAACAGCTTGAGGTGGATTTCATGGAAATCCATGATCAATGTTAACATATGTATTACCTCGATTACATTGTGCTGCCTGAGGCAAAGCCCCAGGATCAACACTTTAAAAAGTCTTGTTGCTAATTAAACTCCTGTTTCATCTACCCACCCTCACACCTTTCCTTTCTAAGGCTGAAATCCTATGCATGTTTACCTGGGAGTAAGTCCTATTTAACTCAGTGGGGTCTACTTTTGAGTAGTCCAACAAAGGATTTTTCTGTATATCCTTTTCCCTCCTGCCTGCCCATTAGCCTGCCCATCTTTCTCAGCACACACACACACACACACACACACACACACACACAGAAACCCCTTGCTATACTTAGGGGAGAGAAGCCCTAGGAGTTTGGACTGGAAGGGAAGGGGAAGGGGAAGGGGAAGGGGAAGGAGGAAAGGAGGAGAATGAAAAGGACAAGGAAGGGAAGCCAAAAGGATGGAGGGGAAGGCAGAAGAATAGTGGAAAAGGTAAAAAGAAGATGAAATGGCAGAGGGAGAAATCAGAAGCAAGAAGGAAAAGAAAGAGGTAGGCAGACAGAAAGCATTGTAAAGTGAAAAAAAACAAAGTAAGCTGAAAAGTGGGCACATCAATATAATATTAATAACAAGCAAATGTATACAAAAACAAAGGCTGTCAGCAGCATCATTTCACAGTGGCCATAGCAACCACTGCTTCCTTTGCCTGTATCCTCTGATGGCCTTAACATTTTGCACAGCATGCAACAAGCCGATCCTGTGATGTGCTACCTGAACAAACTGGCTCACTTTGCCCAGTGGCTGGGATGGCTCTTTTCCATGAGTTGTGTCACAGGGCTTTTTCAAACGCTCTTGTGCAAGGGGTGCTGCATGGGAGCTGCCACTTACTTCCTGCCAGTCCACATCGGAAGCTGATCAAAACATTCCCACAGCAAACCATGTGGAGGTTGGAGCACCCACTCTGAATACGCATGATGGGGTGAGCTCCAGTTACTCTCTCCCAGCTTCTGCCAACCTGGCAGTTCGAAAGCACACCAGTGCAAGTAGATAAATAGGTACCACTGTAGCGAAAGGTAAATGGTGTTTCCATGTGCTCTGGCTTCCATCATGGTGTTCCGTTGTGCCAGAAGCGGTTTAGTCATACTGGCCATATGACCCAGAAAGCTGTCTGTGGACAAACGCTGGTTCCCTTGGCCTGAAGTGAATGAGTGCCACACCCCATAGTTGCCTTTGATTGGACTTAACCATCCAGGGGTCCTTTACTTTTACCTTTACTTCTCTATGAGTATTCCCTGTCCAGCACAAGTTTGCCTGCTTTGTTTCCTATCATTTTTCACATCAAACATCTTATATGTGAAACATATAGAGTCACATATAAAATTCTGCTTGACATCAATCATGCTTGTAGAACCAGCTATTTGTATTGACTGGGTCAGTCAAATAATGCCTTTACTGGGACCAGTTGTGGGGCAGAGAACTTTCAAAGTTACAAGAACTCTTTCTTAGGTTGGATGCTCAAAATATTATGTGTGGAGGTTTTGGGGAAAGGATATGCAGTTTGCAGTTGTACAGTTTGTTTCAGGCCTAGTTTTCACCAGCAGAAATTGTGTCAAGACTTGGAGATGGGCAGAGCAATCTAACCCCCCCCCCCTTACACTGGCTGGGTGAGGGGTTGAATGAGGCAAATGTGTCTCTTCACCCAACTCTCCTGGTTGAGTCAGCCTCCTGTCTACCATTGTCAATGGAATAGCCCAACTGTCATTCCATTGGTATGGCCCTCCTATTTCTACTTGCAGAACAAATGGGTGGGCCATGGGCAGGAATGCAGTTGGTAGACTGCCTACCATTGGCAAGCAGTGAAAGGCCCCCAAATTGAGCTTTCTGAAGGTGGATAGTGGAGATGGGATGCCCCAGGATCTGTTGAATCCTGAGCCAGGCTCAGTGTTGTTGTGGGACAGCGATGGACTCAGTTTGGTCCCAACTATCCTGTCCCTTACTTCTGCCACGGCTGCTATGAGAAGCAGGGCTGTGGATTTGGTAGTGGTCCTGCCAATCTGCAAATCCCCATCAGTGGAAACGGGGAATTAGAATTGTGCCCTGATATGACAACTCTTCCAGCAAGGGAAGGGTGTTTTTACTGGAGTGGGGAGAGATTCAGCTGCTCAGTCCCACTCCCTTGCCTCAGTGAATTTTCAAGGGAACTTCTGCTCAGCAGGGCACCAGGGAAGAATGAGGTCCAAAGCAAAGCAAAAACAAAAAAACAACAACTGCCTGGATACTCCTGGTTCCATATGGACACAATGTACTTTCTGTGTCTGTACTGTGTCCCTCCGCAAGTTGTCAGACTCCATCTCCCATCAGCACCAGAGAGCATGGCCAAAGGAAGATGGAAGTTATAACCAACAGCATACAGAGACCCACAGGAATACCACCCTGGCAGTACTAGATTTGAATGTAATTTTATTTTTCAGAATATTCTTTAGGCCACTTTGAGAACCTCTCAGGGATGTAAAGCAGCATGCATATAAGAATTCAAAATAAGCAACGCACACTCTTTTATAGAAAAACATTCATTGTACGTAGAAAATAAGCTCAGGGAGAAAGATTTGAGCCTAGCCATCTCCTTGACTTTGGAACTTTTTTATTTTAGAAGAAGAAAAAATGATGACTAAGGGGAGACATGATAAAGGAACATGAAATTATGTATGATATTGAAAAAGTGGCTATAGAATTTCTCTCTCTCACACACAACACATTAGATCTTGAAGTCAACCAGTGTAATTGATGGGCAGTAGATTCAAGATGGATAAAAGAAAGAAAAGTACTTTGTCACATAATACATAATTAGTTTTACTGCCATGAGATGTGGTGAGGGCCATTGGTTTCAATTGCTAGTAAAAAGGAATTAGACAGATTCATAGTGGATATGCCTCGCAGTGGTTATTAGCTGTGATCACTGTTCCTGGCAACCTTTAAATTATTTGCTATGGGAATATGTGGCTGGTTTTAAATGCTTTAAATGTGTGGAGCATTTTAATTGTATTGTTGTGCTGCTTTGTTGCTACCCCAAGCTCTTTGGGAGGGAGAATGGAATAGAAATGAACTAACTAAACAGCTGTATGGAACCACCACCTTCTGAATACAACCAAATGCAAGCTTCTGAAAGAGAACAACAGTAAAGGAAGGCTTTTCCATTGTGCCCTGCTTGTGACTATCAATAAATACCTGGCTGGCTAGCACTGGATGCATGTACAAGGTGGGCCTTTGGCTGAGTCTAACAGGGCCCTTATTATGCTCTTATGACTGAATTTCATTAGCAAAGTTAGCAGAACTCACCAGATGGGGCAGAGCTGCTATCCTGGCTTCCTGGCAGGTGGGTCACTGCTGAAGTGGCAGGGAGGTCAGTGTGGTGCGAACACACTAGCAGAGCCAGTCTGGCACACCTGCCAGTGTGCTGGCACTGTGCCAACCTCCCTGTTGCCTCATTCCTCCTGGTAAGCAACAGTGATGCAGCTCCTGGGAAGTTAGTGTAGTAGCTCCACCCCAACTGGAGAGCTATTTTTGACAATTAGGATCCTCTCACTGTAGGCTACAGAATGACTTGCAGTTGCAGATCTTTGCCTCCACAGCCTACAAGTTGTGTGACCTAGTTGTATACATTGTCTGTTGGTTCAGGGTCACTGAGAAGTAAAAATAACTCACTCAAAGTTTTTTTTTTTAAAAAAAAATATTGAATGAAAGATAACGAAAAACAGCTAAAATTCCCCACAGAGACACACCACACACAAATTAGACTAACAAAGATAAATGGGGAAAGAACAAAAGCAAGTGATTAGAGTACAGCATGCACTTTTACAATTTTGTTTGAGAGCATCAATTTCTATAGGAGCAACGACCCTGCAGAAAGAGAACTGGAATCAAAGGGCATTATCAAATACTGTGAAACTTACTGCTGTTAGGCACAATTATACTGGAAAAGCTCATGAAACTTCCAATCAAATATTCAATATATACCATCTGCTGCTGAAGGAAATCTTTGATATGGACTTCAGTGATAATTTTATTTTTTGATATATTTTTTTTGTTAGATCAGTGGGCATTTAGACCACCTGAAATTTAATCTGTGCACATCAAACACAGGGAGGAAAATACAAATCATTTTACTGAAGAATACAGGAAGCTCCTTTATTCAGAGTCAGACCACTGGTCAGTCTAGCTCAGTATTGCTCACGGTGCCAGAAGATCTCCAGAGTTTCATACAGGAGACACTCCCAACTGGAGGTGTCAGGGATTAAACCAAAGCAAATGCACTAGCACTGAACTACATCCATTGAACTTCCCTTCTCACCTCCAACTGATATGAGAGGCAGGGCTGTCATATATTTAAAATAGAGACCCCCACCGTTAACTGCACCAGCTTTGAGGGTTTGGGGTTTTTTTATACAATCAAGTGGTGCATAAATTTTGTCAACCAAATAACAGTTAGTCACTGAGAACCCATCAGAATAAGTGCTTTCAGAACTGTAGCAATCATAATTTACAACAACGTGGGACAGAAAGAAGTAATTGAATTTTAATCTGTGGAATGGAATCTCACCCTGTCCCTACACCTTCTCTGGTTAAGCAGTTTGTCATAAATATGCATTTGCAAGAGTAATAATTGTGTAAGCCCATGTATAAAATTGCACTTGACAAACGTCTACAGACCTAATTCTGAGAATCTATTAGATTTCACTTCTTACATCTCATCTAAATTCTGCACATCTATGAATCTTATCTAATAACCATTTAAAAATGGTCATAATGGCCACAGTATTTCTAAGAGGGGCACTGGAAATGGAAAAGACCGAATGAATTCTTGGAATGAATACTAAGCCTTGGGATACATGGTTGCTAATATATCCTGACTGAGCCAATTAAGACTTGTCGCCAAAGCAAGGCCTGTGGGAAGGTAGGGAATTGCTATGCTGGGGCTCAGTCTGGGTCCCAGTATCTTCTACATGAGCCAAGGCACAAATATGAGATTGGAGTGACCATGTGTCCTCTATAAAGTAGAACACTCCTCCTTTTTGAAGCTTTCAAAGATCAGGCCTTCACTTGAAGGAATCCTGCATTTCAGGGGCTCTTTGAAAACCTGTTTGTTCATTCTTCTCTCTCTCTCTCTCTCTCTCTCACACACACACACACACACAGAGAGAGAGAGAGAGAGATGCTATGGATCTCAATTATTAGGGAGATCTCAACCAAATTTTTCTTTGCTATTCCTCTAAAGGAAAGTTAGTTAAAGAGCCTTTCGCTCTGTGAGTCAGTGAGCAGAGATTATTTTGGTGCCCCTTCAGCCCTTTTCCCCAGCAAGATACAGACTTATTGTTGAAAATGAATTGCTGGCCAATGGTCCCTGTCAACAGAAACTCCTCAGGTTTCCTGAAGGCCAACTACATGGATGTCTTTAAGCTTTTCCTTGATTGCTTTGGTCCTGAGGAAAATTCCCCTTCTGAAACTACTATTTGCATTGGGAGGAAATTCTCCATCGGTTCCAATGTTCTTAAAGGTAAAGGAACCCCTGACCATTAGGTCCAGTCATGACTGACTCTGGGGTTGCAGCGCTCATCTCACTTTATTGGCCAAGGAAGCTGGCGTACAGCTTCTGGGTCATGTGGCCAGCATGAGAAAGCTGCTTCTGGCGAACCAGAGCAGCGCACGGAAACACCATTTACCTTCCCACCGGAGCGGTACCTATCTACTTGTTATTTATCTACTTGTTCTTAGCCCAAACTAAATTCAGAGGAGGGATTTTTTTAAAAAAGAGGAGTGAATGGAAATAATTAAATTCCCCACCATTTATGCTCTAATTATCACCCCGACTCCACTGAAGCAATTTGCATTTAAAAACAACACCTTCATATTAACTGCAAATGCACATTTGATGCCACTTCTGCTTTGGCCCCAGAGTAGCTCTTGTCTCTTTATAACTTTTGTCATTGGTCCCCCCCCCCTTTTTTATTAAAGATTTTCTTGTTTTACAGAAGTATGTGTAACTTTTGTCATTGTTGATCACTATTAGTTAACATTTATACCTGCAGCTTGTCAGATTGCTTCTCAGTAAACCAAGCAGGAAGCGATTAGCAGTTGACTCATGTGTTGTATTCATTTATATTATCCCTTAAACAACAGAGATCCATTTTGAAGAGCCCATTTCAATATGAAAGAAACAGGCAAACCTATAAATGGAGTACCAAAAGAATGAGATTATTCACATTTTAACATTCTAATGTGCTTGCTAAATTGTTGCTCAGAATGAATGGAGTTAATGCTTTATCTTTATGGTAGCACGAACTCACTCAACTCAGAAATTTGTTTTTTGAAAGTCTCGAACTCACTATTAATTTTATTTAAGGGAAAATGTCAAAGTGATAATTAATAATTTATGCATACAGTGCATTAACACTTGAATTGGAAGTGCAACTTGCAATGTAGGAAGTGGGAGAATGAAAATGACAGATGCATGGCGAGGTGGAAGCTCACAAACGCCGGCTCCCTCAGCCTGAAGCGAGATGAGCATCACACCCCATAGTCGCCTTGACTATACTTACCAATCACGGTTTCTTTGAAAATATTTGTTTTACTATATAACACTCTCATGAGGTACATAGACTGTAGTTTTTAGAGATGGGCAACATTCTAAGAGCACACTTGATGCAATGTAGAGTACATTGCAGAATTCCAGTTGAGAGATTAGAGGATTGTGTAATAGTGTGGGCTCATCATCCATGTCCAGAAATGGTCATAGCTGGTGGGCCAGCCAAAGATAGTTGAAGACATTCTGTACAACTAAGTCTCCAGCAAAGTTGGATCTCAGAGCAGGGGCATGGCTAGCTGCTCCGGCATCCGGAGCAGGGGGGGCGGGGTAAGCCATCCATGGGGGTGCCACAGCGGGCTGCCCACGGAGTCCACCTGGCAGATGCAAGCCCCATGCTGCCATTTCTGGCAACATGGGGCCCTGAGCCACCACGTCACTCCCAGGAAAGACGTGGGGCCTGGGCACGCTGCAGGCCAGACCCCATGGTAAGTGCCACCCCTCCACAGTGTGCCATTTTGTCACCCCCTCAGGGATGACACCTGGGGCGAACCGCAGCCCCTGCACCCCCCCTTCCTACACCCCTGTCTTAGAGTATTCCCACTCTGCAACCTGTTCCTTCAGGGGAATTGCAACCTCACCTAAAACGTGTGGCTTACCTAATTCTCAAAACTGGAAATCAGCAACCCAGAGGTCCTCCACCTTATTTGGATTCAGTCTCAGTGTACTTGCTCTCATCCAACACATCATGGTGTTAAGAAAGCAGTCTAGCCCCTGGATCAGATGACATGAAGAGGTGGATCTGGGTGCCATTGACATACTAATGAACTCCAGATCCCCTAATGAATTTCATATGGATGTTAAACAGCATGGGGACAGGCACTCCACAACATAACTTTGATGACCCATGCAGCCAAAAGTAGCAATACATGGTAGCCCACCAGAGCTTTATATGCTTTCTTTTTTTGTTGCCTGCCACTGCAAAAAACATAGAGTTTTCCAGCAACTGAGCTGCTGAGCTAATTTCAGTTTTGTAGGTGACAATTTGCACAGGACGTTCCCTTGTGATTTTGAAAGTGAGTTTTTAAAAGATCCATGTTTTCAAGCACTAATATCCCGTTAATCTGTTTGCATGAAGAAACCTTCCTGAACCTCTTGAGGTTAACATCACCTAATCCTCTTTAAAAAAAAATAATGAACAAAGTCATGTTTCCTTTTAATTGCTATGTTGAAAAGAAATTTAAAAACTGTTGCAATCCAGTGAGTTTCAAATTATTTGTGACCAATAACCAGAAGCCTGAGCCTTTCATGTGGAATATATTGGTAGTGACAAAAGTGCAATATCCAGTGAAGCAGGCTTTCAAAAACAGGAGGTTGTTGTCTCTCTTCATTAGATTAGGAGCAATGCAATTGCGGCTAGCTTTTGTGCTCAACGACTTTTCAGAATGATATTCCTGTTAAGTAATTATAAACATGGTGTACATAACCTGATGTTTTATCAAGTTGCACATTAGTCACAACAATACAGCCATTCCCATCATAGGAGCCCTTTCATTCACTTACTATGCAGTGGGAAGCAACACATTATATATGAAACTAACATTGTATTGTTTGGTCTCATTCTGTAATCTACAGTGGTACCTCGGGTTAAGTACTTAATTCGTTCCAGAGGTCCGTACTTAACCTGAAACTGTTCTTAACCTGAAGCACCACTTTAGCTAATGGGGCCTCCTGCTGCCGCTGCACCACTGGAACACGATTTCTTTATCATTCTGAAGCAAAGTTCTTAACCCGAGGTATTATTTCTGGGTTAGCAGAGTCTGTAACCTGAAGCATATGTAACCTGAGGTACCACTGTAAAAGCCTGTATTTTGAATTAAGTTTCTGAGATAGCAGAAGGACCATCCACATGTGGAAACAGAGGGATCACTAAAAACATGCCTCTGTCCTAGACTTGTTTTGTCCTTAGCTGAAAAATGGATCGCCCTCATCTTCCTTCATTTTGTTATTCCCATGGCAATTGCTCACTGTGCATTTTTACAACACCCAAAGCCTATACAGTTTTTCATTATTTTATTCTTTTGCATACATTTCAATATTTGCCATCAAATTATATTACAAGAGCTGCATTAAGCCAGTCATAATGTCGTATGGCAAGCCTTCAAGGAATACAAATTTTCCACAGTGACAAATCAATGAGTATAACTGCTTGATTTTAAAGCTGAGTAAAAGACACTGGAATGAAAAAAAAAAAACATTTGCAGAATCATAATAATTACTCTTCTGTCCAGTATTTTAAACCAATCAGCAATTATAGGTGTTTTTGATAGGTGAACTGAACGTTTGCTGTGTTCATCGTTTAGCTGCAATAGGTATCCTCTCAAAAAGGCATTTTCCCCTCAATAAATATGCTGTCCTCATAAAATTATTGTGGGCTTCTCAGGTATATTTCAACCTTTCTCACTGGTGTCAGTTTTCAAAGTCTTTTCAATCACTTTTCTTGCAACTACTATCTTGTTGATTTGCTTCTGTGAATGGACTCACGTGGATCTACAGTCAAAAAGCAGGAAGTGATAGAATGATAGATAGCAAAGAGCATCAGTATGCAAATCATGTGTTTCCAAGCAGAAAATGGGATGCTGCGGATACACAGAAAGCAATGACTAGAAAAGGCACAATTCTTATTGCATCAAGACTTGAGCATCCCTCACAGACTGTAGCACTTGCCTTATATGTCACACGCTGACTCATGAGAAACTAAAGATCTGATCGCTAAGATTCAATCTTTGTTTGGGGGTCTACTGACTTTGACCTGGAATCAAGATTGAATCAAGGAAACTTGCTTAGGAGACTCACCACAGAAATTGTTTAGCCCCCAGTCTTCAAATGCTCCATATGGAGAAGTTGATGTATATAACTCAGGGCTGTGACAGAATGCTTGTGTGGTCAGCCCACTTATAACATCTCTTCTAAAAACTCCCAGGTGTTTAGATCTGCTATAGTTGTGATTTTACAAAGCTCTGCTGATTATATAGTTCTTTATGCAGCACACTATTAGTACTCACTGTGGAACAATCCAACAAAAATAGGGTTCAAAATATGTGAACTTGAGACAAGAAGAACACACAAGGCACCATTTAATTTTATTAGTGTTTGAAGAAAAAACCCTTTCGTGATTTTTAATATAGTGCTTGGTCTCTTTGTGTACACACAAAGGAAGAGGGACAACTGCTCATATTCTTTTATAAATTACTACTCCCCATAGAAAAACAATACATGCAGCTGTTGAAGTCCTACCAAATGCCGGGTGCATATTTTGGTGTAATATAAAAAATGAAAGTGCTTTTCTACTTTGGATCAAACCCAGAATATGGGCAAGCCATTTCTTCCTGAAATGCAGGGAGTTTTCATGCCAGCACCAAATGTTCTTGGAGGTGTCCATCATGAATCCTGAAACTCTGCATACTTTGGGGAGTTTTCATATGGTAAACCAGGGCTGCATGTTACATCTGGCCGCTGAGAAAACACCTTCCATGTGGATCCCTAACACACCCACCCTGCTTTTAGAGAAGAAAGAATTGGCCTTGCAGGGTGAGTGAAAATGTCCTGAACAGAGGATTCCAAACTTTGCCTGTGTGGTCTTCAATGTTAAGAGTCATTCTGCAATCTTGCTCTACTGCATTCCAAGTACCTCTAATAGTTTCTGATACAGCAAGTTCTGCCTAAAAGCAGGCATAAACCTAGATTGACTACTTCCAGGCTTTGTTTCATGTGTTCCCAGGATCTTCAGGAGGCTCTTAGCAAGATCTCTATAGAAGGAAGTATATATTTGAAATATCTAGTTAACAAAAATTATATACCACTTGATGGTAAGAAGAAAACCTTTAAGCTGTTTACAAAAAAATATCCTCCCTGTGTGTGTTGCAGAGAGGCAGCCCTTATTTCTTGATATTTCTTATCTATAATACTGTTGCTGCAACATCCTGGCTTCGTGCCGATTGTTTTGAAATCTTATCCTTTTGAATGTCTTCCAATATTGGGATGCCCTCTTGGGTTTCAAATTCTATCAAGGGAGCATTTTTCTCTGCAGCAGTTGGTCAGGGGAAATGCATTTTCCAATTGTTGCTCTGATGAAGGTTTCTGTTCAGCTCTCCACGGCTGAGGAAAGTGATGCTACATGATGAAACGAAAGAGAAAGGCAACAAGCATGGTATTCCTAGGACACTGGACTTCATTTGGCTATTGGGTAGGGAAAAAATGAGTGGCTAAGTAGAAGCAGCAAATCAAGTCCAAGGGGACTTAAAAGACACATAAGGAAAGATGCAAGTTCAAATTCCTTCTGGTAAGATAAGTGAAGAGAACTCCAAGTTGTATACATGGCAGAAAGGCTCATAGCTGTACAGTTCACAGAAGCAATGTGGAAAGGGCCTCTCAATTTTAATATTTTACCTAAGACATCAAGTCAGATCCTACTAACCGAAACGTGCAGGTTATTTGGAAAACAACCCACCATGATTATTATGGGTGTGCTGTTGGGTCTGCCAAGCAGGAGCTATAAATAGGCATTGATGTGGCACAGTGCTGATTATTTCACTATCGCTTTAATAGATCTCCTTTAACCTGGTGCGAAATTGACTTTGGAAAGGTCTCAACTGAACAAACAGCTCTCTTCAGCAAACAGTATGGAACCCACATATATGTAGTAAATGCTAGTATCTCCATGTCAGTGGAAAGAAATGGTCTGTCTGTAAAATGTCAGCTGGTGACAGAATTAACTGATCAGGTTAGAAGCATCCGTAAGGGCTGTTACTCAGAGGAATAGTTGATGGATAATTCCCCCAAGGTAGCTCTAATCGCTTGATGACTTTGGCATTGAGAAGGATTGCTTCTGTATGTTGTGGACATGTTGTTTGGAAAATGCCAAGCAGGTACATTTCCAAATGATATGAGATTGCATCAGAAAGTGAAAGTTAATTTTTAGGAGGATGCTTGCAACAGCTGCCTGAGGGGTGGATTATCTACACTAAATTTAATATTTATTCAGTGCCTGAAAGTGAAATCCCTTGGATTCTGATTGCAATCGGCATTATCAGCTATATGGTTGAATGTGCCTAAGGTATCTTTTCAATCTGATTTCTTCTAGAATATATTTTAGATAGTTTCTCCCTTCATACCTGAAACTGCACTACTTCAGCCTAAAGCTTGTTAGTGGATGTTGTCTTTAGCTTGAACCAGGTGAGCAAAGAGAGCAAGACGACCCTGCATTCCAGTTTTTCATTTACAGGTATTGGGTGACAGGCTTTATGTTTGGGGGGCAGAACTAAGCTACTTGATTGATCAGTTAAGTATTTTTATTTATTTACTTGATTGGGGGTGACAGCTCCCCCTCCCCGCCCAGGGACTGCAACTAGCACAAAATGCTGAAGCAGTGCCTCAATGGGTCTGACTGCACAAGGCCATGTTGCAGCATTTAAAATACATTTAACTGTTTACACAGGTCAGCCACTGGGCCCAATTAGTCTTGATGTATAAAGTCCTTATAATGGCTTAGGACTCATCTAACTGAAGGTTCATAGCTCTGTTACATCTAGGAGGGCCTTCTCGACAATGGCACCTTGACTTTGAAACATTCTCTCCCCCTCTTGGGGGGGTTGGCTTGGATGATGTTCCAAAAAATGTGTAAGCTATAGGGTCTGTAATACAGTGGTACCTTGGGTTACAAACAATTCAGGTTACAGACTCTGCTAACCCAGAAGTAGTACCTCAGGTTAAGAACTTTGCCCCAGGATGAGAACAGAAATTGTGTGGCAGCAGTGGGAGGCCCCATTAGCTAAAGTGGTACATCAGGTTAATAACGGTTTCAGGTTAAGAATGGACCTCCAGAACAAATTAAGTTCATAACCAGAGGTACCACTGTACTTGCCTTTTTGTCCCCCCACAAATGGGACTACTTCTAGCAAGTGGCTTGAAGCTAGAGCGCACAGTATAATATTTATATGTGCACCACTATTCATATTCTGTCTACACTCATTCCCTTAACATATTTGGGGTTCAGCATCAATCAAGACAATATATTTGGAAGTTTGGGGGAACCTTTGTTTAGCAGGATTGCCTGAAAAACCATTCTAGCAAATGCATAAGCTGTGTTATTTGTATATACAATGAATGAAGCAATTTCTATGTGTTCTGATTACTTGGCATTCTCCATTCGGCGGAAAACAATTTGGGGTGAAAAATGAAAAATGATCCCACTAGTGTAACTGCAATCTACTGAAAAGGTCAAGGGAGCATATCAGACTTCAATTACCTCAAATTATCCAGCATGGAAGTTCTGATATCCACATCTTGTCACAAAGAGTAGTCCAAGCACCAAAAATAGAGATGCTCTTATCGTGTTCTGTACAAGTGACAAGATTCATCACAAGAAGAGCCAATACATTTGGGGGTGCTCAGGCTGGTTGCTATCAAGGCTATGAATTTATTTCCCTCTTTCGAAAGTACCAAGCATATTGCTGCCTCCACTAAGCAGTTTTCTTTAAAATAGCATCACTTTCTTGTGATATTGATTGTGCTCTTTAAGAAGGGGCTTTTAAAAAATTGATCTAGTTTTCTACTGGTGTATCACAGTCCCAAATCACATCTAGTGTGGCTCTTCAGTCTTGCCCAGATTAAAGTGCTGACATTGTCAAAATATTCAAATTTTCTACTTATGGTAGGTTGACACACACACACACACACACACACACACAACTTGGCCTGAGATCTGCCTTGCTGAATTCAGAGAAGTATGAATTTCAAAATGCTTCCGTTTGCATCTTGTATTGTGAAAGTGTGAATTACGTAAATTTGCCTTTAAATACAAACTGAATCAAATTTTGTCCTCCATCCCCACAACCACAACTGCTACCTTGGATGGCTTTCAAAGAGGATTACATAATGGAAGATAAGCCTATCAATGGCTGCTAGTCATGATGGCTATATTCTGCCTCTTAACAGTAGCTGATGGTGTGATGTGGCTGCATTGCTCACTTGACTTCCAGCTGAATCACTGCTGTAGAAGTGAGGCAGCAGTGAGGTCAGTGAAGTGCAAATGCACTAGCAGGAGCACCAGATTGATTCTGCCAGCACGACTGCACCACACCAACCTCACACACCACTCCCTCTCTCCATCCAAGTATTTGACAGTGACTCACCTGGAAGGAGGTTGAGTGAACTCTGCAGTTCATCTGAATACCAGTTGTTCAGAATCACAAGTGGGAAGAATGATGGCTGCTGCAATAATGTCCTGCTTGCAGGTTTCCTATAGGCATTAGGCTGCCCACTATGCGAACAGGATGCTGAACTAGATAGGTCCTTGGGTCCTTATTCCTGTATCTCTTGGCTCCAAATGTTTCCTGCGCCCCCTTGCACTTGCTGAAGGGTGTCACCTTCCAAAATCAGAAAAGGTGTAAAGGTGCTTTAGCCATTAAAGCACATTCATTATACTTTTTATAAAATTCTGGATTCCCCAGCAATTAGCTTAACAAAGGATGATCAGCCCGCGCCCAGAAATAATACATCAAATGAAAGATACAGAGAGAAGGAAGTTCCCTGCTTTCAAGTAGTTAAGCAAGACTGGAGAATGCAGATTCTTACTTGAAAATGCCCTAGAACCTCATAATGAGGTTTGCCATATTTGTGAGCTTGTGCACAGGGAACAAAGCAGTCATAACCATGTTGACTCATAGGTCCCTATGAGCTCAATAGCAAAATTCCTATACCTGTTTTCCTGATAAAAAACACTGTTGAACACAGTGGGACTTTAAGAACAGAGATGCAAATAGAGGGAAATATGTAATAAATATTTTGGCATTTCTATGACATCATCAAGGAAATCTAATACTTTTTGACCTCAATCAGGTGTTTGACTATTAATGAATAACATTAAATATTAAATCCCCCCCCCTCCCCGATGCGAAGTAAAAGTGGTAATTTGTGTCCCTCCACTGTGGCATTTGTTGTTCCTAGAAGTGAGTGAGAAGTACTAATTAGTGTTTGAAACTACTTCTGAAACTGAAAACAGTTCAATGGTTTGGCAATTGCAGGAATTGCAAATAGCTGAAAGGTAAAATAATTAATGTAATAATCGACCAAGCAATTATCCTTCCATGTTCTAAGCTAACACTCATTGAATGGTAGCTCTATACAACACTGTTTTGAACTATGGAATGAATGCAGCAGGAAATCTTAATAGATTAATGAACCCCGAGGAACAGGGGGGAGTTTGCTTTAAAAAAAGAAACCTGAAACTAATGACAGGGATAAGATGAATAGATTAATGTGATTAGTGCATGATTGAGGACAATGGAAGCTGAATGAAGGAAAACTGAAAGTGTGGATTGAATCTCAGAATTAAGTGGGCATGTAGTGGGCAGGATTTTTCTTTTTTTAAAAAAAATACTTTAAAGATAAAAGAAGAGCTGATTAAAAGCTATTCAGCACAAATGCTAATTTTCACTGGGCGTGCAGTGTAAGAATCTGTGGAGCAAATTGAAATTCTAAATGCTGGGGAATACTAAAAGCCTCAGTGCTGCAGATTCAATTAAGTGGCTTAGAAACAGACTGTACATCTCCTGTTTGAGTTCATTTAATCCCCAGCTTCATAGATGTGTGATTTAACAAACTTTTTTTCCTTTTCTTTTTTGGCTAATGCACATTCAGAGGGAAAGTTCCTATAGGAGGTGTCTGAGAGACATACCTGCAGCTTGATAAGCTGATAAGAATCCAATGCAATTCTGAGGTTGCTATTTTGCATATTGTATTGAACCTGCATTTTACTTGGAGGTACATTAACCACTCATGTTTAAGGTTATCTGTCGGAATACTTCCTCTTTTCTGCGTTGAAACTTCACCTGGCACATTAAAGCTTGACATATGGAACTAATGAGCGCTTTGAGTTTCAGCTATTAGAAGCCTACCTTTTAACTGATACCTTTGGAACCGGAAAGTTAAATGTGTAGAATTTCAATCTAAAAGTGCATGCTTTGGTAAAGAATAGCTGTTATGGCCTGTGCATACTAATAGCTCAGCTGGTTATGGAGGATCCCTGAGTGAAGCAAGTGTTCAATCACCATGCAGAGCCCATGCTGGGATTAAAGAATGAATGAACGGAAAGGATTCAGGTTGTTGGGAATACAGCCCCAGAGAGTGTGCCTTTAAGAAGGGAAGGTTGTTTGGCTGATTTACTTGCTGCAAATCAGCACATCTTCCTTGAAGAAGGGTTGTTAACACCTTTCTGTCTCTGCTCAGTTCTCCTGTGAAAGCATACACACAAATTCCATTAACACTAATTCCAGGAGAATCAATCAGCATTTCAAGACAAAGATGACAGCTTCCCGGTGAGCCTTCAAAATGATTACTTATCCTAATGTTTAACTATACTTTTTTCTTTTACATAACTATACTTATGTAATGCTGCATTTGAAACGCTGCATTCTCCTCTTCCTTACTTCTGAGGTTCACTTAATAAGCAATAAAATTAGGGTGATCATAGATCAGCATCTCCCCTCCCCCCATGCATGAAGTCAAGAATATTTACTGGACCCAGGATTGGACCCCCTGCATTATCCTCCCTGTGGTGTATTTGAAATAACTGCTGCTTATGCTAACACAGCCTCACAGGCTTGTTGCAAAGTTAAAAAAGAGGAGGGCAATGTGTACACAGACTTGAGCACCAGGGAGAAAAAGCAAGATCCTAATTTATTATGTAGCACCAGCCCCACAGTTCCATCATGATCAGACTTAGAGTGGCAGAGCCCAAAGCAGAAGCAATAAGAGGAGTGGGGGAATGAGGGGGACCTGATTGGTGGGAACAGGAGATGGGCTTTTCCTGATGTGTCTCTTCAGGAGGGAGAGCAAGGTTGCCAGCTCCTCCTCCCAACTTCCTGGCAGAGCAGAAAGTATCAGTGGAGGTTAGGGCAGCTCAGGAGGCAGGAGATCAGGAACCTGAACAGGAAGGTGCATTATTGTTGCCTAGGTCTAGGTACAGTAGTACTTCGGGTTAAGAATTTAATTTGTTCTGGAGGTTCGTACTTAACCTGAAACTGTTCTTAACCTGAAGCACCACTTTAGCTAATGGGGCCTCCTGCTGCTGCGCCACTGGAGCACGATTTCTGTTCTCATCCTGAAGCAAAGTTCTTAACCCGAGGTACTATTTCTGGGTTAGTGGAGTCTGTAACCTGAAGCATATGTAACCTGAAGCGTCAGTAACCCGAGGTACCACTGTACTGCCTCTGCAGATGGGCGTAGAGCAGGGGTAGGCAACCTAAGGCCCATGGGCCATAAGCGGCCCATGGGGGTCGTTTAACTGGCCCCCAAACTGAGCTGCCCGCTTGGTGAGTCCCCACGCGCTGCGCTAAACTGGCACAGCGCGGTGCGGGGACTCGCTTCCATGGCAGAGAAAACCGTGTCTGTGCAGACTCAGACACTGGAAATCGCGTCTGTGCAGATGCAGATACTGGAAATAGTAAGCACTCGCAATCCTGCCCATGGAGGGATCTCTGCTGGAGTGAACCAGCCCAGGTGAGGTAAACCTTGCCAACCCCGGCGTAGAGCAACTGAGGAGCATTCATTTGCAAACCAGACATGATTGCAAAGTAAGTCTCGGGAGTGAGCACATCACACCTCATCTTTAAAATATTGGTGGGTGGGGTATGGAAACTGTTGGGACATCTTAATTGCTTCTGGCTAGTCCTGAACTTCTTCCCAGGCTAGTCCCATCTTCATAATGCCAAGGTTGCAGGTTTGATCCCCGTAAGGGACAGCTGCATATTCGTACATTACAGGGGATTGGACTGGATGATCCTCAGGCTCCCTTCCAGCTCTGCAATTCTATGAGTCTATGCCTGATGCTTTGGCCCTCTGGGGTTGAAGGTGAAGCTTAGCAACCAGCTTTCCTGCAGGAAAGCTGCTTGTGAAGCAGCACCACGTAGGATCAGGTCCCCCTGCAGTGCCAGCGCACACCCCTGGGTTTTTTTTTCCTTTTTAAGCACCATTTTAACTTTATATTCAAAAGCCCCTCTAAAAAGTCCTAGCTCCCTACCTGCCCCACAACTTCTTCAAGTTCAGGTGGTGATCCACATGTGGTGAGTGACTCTCAGGATAGTACAGGAGAAATCTGCCCAACCTGGGAGCCACATCTTAGAGTCCATGCACAGCCCTAATATTAACCAGGTTGTCCATCTTAGTAGAAAAGTTGGCAAATGTGCAAATATGACCGCCACACCAGAATCTATGAATTTTAAATACTTGCTGAAAGCAAAATATTGTAATAAAATAAGGAAAATGCAATACTGGAACACATCTCCACTGCAATTCCACAGAAAAGATGCATGTTATGAGAATTATGAAGTATAAGATATAGAATAGATGTTCATAAATGTACCAGGCAAACACATACATAAATATATAAACCACATGTCTGAAACAGTACAGGAAAATAATCCTGAAGCCATTTTGACTCTCCCTAATTGACCTCAAATATGTCTCTGCAAGGAGGAAGGAAATGGGGAACCCTCCCCATTGTCTCTTTGCTCACAAATCCTGTCTTAAGGGCACATCTGTGTATGAATAGGGTGAGCCTGTGACCTGGATTCAGGAACTGTGTATTTACCATCACAAAAGAATGGCCAGACTGCTCAGATAATGCAATCAGTGACCATTATCAGGTACCCTGGCAAACAGGATTTCTGCTGTAGACCGCCTCCTCCGCTGTTGACCACCTCCTTCTGTGATGTATGTATGATGTTTTAGGGGGTGGTCTTGGGCTCCAGAGTGGGCAATTTCAAAAGTCTATATAAGAGCTTGCACACCAATGTTCGGGGTCCTCCTCCTCTCTCCTGGTGAGGGGGGAGACCCTGTTGCAACAGTTTAATAAAGATCAGGCTTACTAGCTGCTTTGCTTCTCAATATGCTCTGGTTGGCTTCTGTTATTTTCTCCTACCGATAGAGAACCTACATAAGGACTCTATATGGGCTCTTGAGTAACCCATAAGGGAAAGGGAGCAAGTTTTTTTCTTATAACAATGCACTAGTAATATAAAATGACAAACTGCTAGATTACAGCTATTTTTAAAGGCAATTACTCTAGAAGTGTTAGGGTGTGATCAGGCTACATCTAAAGTAAATGCTGCATATAAACAATAACATTTCTTGAATTGATTGTTGTTGTTTTCCTTACTGAAATAGCCTGGTAGGTTAAGTTAAGATTAAGACTATTGGGTGCCTTCCCATTTCCACCCTAAAATAACTGTGATTGCATCTCCTTTCCCCTTTGTGACTTGAAATTTATTTATTTTCTTATTTGCACTAGCTGTCAACATTTTCCTCTACCATCCAAATAATTTAGGTAATCAGCACCGGCATGTGCCGTTAACAGATCTTTTTTTTAATGGATTTGAAAAGAAAAATAAACAGCAGAAGCAAAAATGAAGCAGTGGTTTTATTCTATCAGTTTTCATTTCTCAGGATGGTCTTTTAGTACTACTCACTTTTGAGTGTCAGTAAAATCATTTTGTTCTTTTTTTAACTAGCTTACAATTAAGATTGGGAGAAAGCAATATGGTCTATAAACCACAACCACCAGTATTGACTAGCTAATGGCGGCTAGTTAGTCAGCAATTTCTTTAAGGAGCTAAACAGATTTCCAAGTAGATTCCAGGTAGGTAAAGTTTAAGTGTTGTGACTAATAAAACATCCATTAGGCCAGGGAAACGACAAAGGGCCCTGCAGGTTTCAAATTCCAGACAGTTATATTTGCTTCTGGCCTGGGATCTTTGACTTCCTCTGCTCAGCCATGGACACACAAAGTAGCCCTAGGCAAGTCATTATTTCTCAGCTCATTATCTCTCAGCTCAGTTCCCAGAGTTTACAGTATCTTCATACTTTTATGGGCCAGCTCTAATGAAGTTACTACTGGCCTTTAGATAGTACAGTGCTAGCCTATATGGTAAAGGTATAACTGCTAGGTGGGCAGGAGCTGGGACTGAACAACGGGAGCTCACCCCGTCGCGGGGGTCCGAACCGCTGACCTTCTGATCGGCAATCCCTAGGCTCAGTGGTTTAGACCACAGCACCACCCTAGCCTATATGGCACTGGACATTATAAGAAATGAAACTAAAAGTGTAAAAGGGAAAACAATAACGAATCACCCTGCCTGCAAACTTAGCACATCTGCCAGTGACCTCTGTATGCTTCCCTTGCTGGGGGTAAAATGGATGATAACTAGGGGAAAGGCCTTTTCCCTACTTTGGTGCCCTAATTATGGAAATCCCTACACAGAGAAGTCAGTCAGGATTGCCCTCTGAGCATTCTTGTGCACAGCTGTTTATTTTACAGTTAACTTACTCTTATTATGGCTTGTTGCATTTTGCACTTTCCCCAAATTTATTTTGTAAACCACCCAGGGAGCAAACGGGGTGAAAGGTGGTTAAAATAACACACACACAATTTTCAATAAATAAATGTGTCTTTGTTGAAATAAGTGCTTTGCAGATTTATGCACGTATACAGATAAGCAGCATGGCTCCCAACAGCTGCAGAATAATGCCCCTTTCAACAAGGGTTTGTTCCTTTTCCACAAAGCAAGTTAATTGCTTAAGGGAAAGAGAATTTGTCTCTAGTCCTGAGGAATTCTCCCATGCTCTAATCTTGTGCAGAAAAAAGAGCAAATTTCATCCCAGTGACATTCCTGTACTGTATATAGTTCATTTGAGGTCAATTGCCTGCATATATAATCTTCAGTTACACATGCTAAAATGCAATTAGATGATATGAGCATGGAGTGGGTTGTCAAAAACAAATAAATGGATGTACAGTTTCCTACATGTTGACCACCCAGTGGCAGAGCTTCATGCTCCGGCACAGGGGGACGGAGAGCAGGTGGGGGTGGGGCTGGCATGCGTTCTGGGGGCGTGGCACATCGCCTGTGGGGGTGTGGCGCCCAATGCGGGGAGGGGGCAGCCACGATGGCACCCCACCGGGATCGCGCTGCCAGGGGCAGTGCTCTCCCCCCGCACTCCTCTTCCTCCGCCAGTGTGACCACCTTTTTATGTTTGACCTGTTTAGTGAATCCATCTGTCTTTTTTGAAAAAACAACAAGTACTTGCTCCCCCACTTAGTTATGGATATATGTGTGTGACTCTGGAACTCTCTTTGTTATCCTCAAACTTCCATTGCCTTCTCAAAGTATTGTGGGGTGCGGCTATGAAAGTGCAACAATGTTTCATCCCTGTGATAGATATACAGTGGTACCTCGGGTTACAAACACTTCGGGTTACAGACTCCGCTAACCCATAAGTAGTATGGGTTAAGAACTTTACCTCAGAATGAAAACAGAAATCACGCAGCGGCAGCAGGAGGCCCCATTAGCCAAAGTGGTACCTCAGGTTAAGAACGGTCCTCTGGAATGAATTAAGTTTGTAACCAGAGGTACCACTGTATTTTGGTTGGCGAAGGGGTGGGGATAGACACTGCTTTCAGACATTGGTTCCTTGTTTATAATTCTTTAAAACACACACACACACACACACACACACACACACACAACTAAACAAAATATACAAATACCTGGCATGCTTTCTTAGTGTTTTAGCACAGACATGTTCCAAGGTAATATGGATAAAGAAACATGTCTGTGTATGTCAATAGTTTAAACACTCAAATTTTGGCTAACTGGTTCATACTGGCCGAATGCAAGCAGTAGTCTAGCAAGGCATGCAAAAGCAGCTTGGCTGCCCTTTTGTACATCCCTTGCCTAAGGGCAGATGTCACTCTCTTTTTAGAGCTTATGAAATAAGCACGGACATTCATTAGTGCAAGAGTGGCAACCTTGCCCACTTACAAATGCTGGCATGCAGCTGTTGAACTCAAGTGGCTAATTGTCACCAATGAATTATTTCGCCTTTTGGGGATGGTGAGAAGCAAAATGTGGCAATGATAATTCTGCAGATATTTTGGTACACATAAAATGAATAGATGTTCTGACAGCTACAGGCCTATCAAAAGTAATTGTGCCACTAGAGTTAATTTCTCTGTCAATGCCCTTAACGAATGAGAATGGCTGATAAAAGTATACTTCAAATTGCTGCATTAATTCATTATTGAAAAATGAAGGGATATTTCTGTCACAGTTGCGATGAGCAGGGCTTTTATGCAAATATTTTCCCACTTTTTAAACAATGATCACTTTTGTAGATGCAGAATTCTTGAATGCCTCCTTGATTTGTTTGTCTCAGCTGGAATGTTCAGGGTTTTCTTGGCAAGTCTGATGTGACCTTTCTCGGCCTTATCATGTGATGGTTCCAAGGACTTAAAATCCATACTTCAGAGTCGTTTGATGCACATCCTCTCATTAATTTCATTGAATCACCCACTCATTTTGTTGGTAAATAATCACTCTGTGAATGCTCAGCTATGCTATTCAGTAAATGTAAATGAGACGTTTGAAAACATGCCAAATCAGAAAGGGCCTTTCAAAACAACTGAATTTCTTATATTGCAGTATAGTAGTACCAAGAGTCTTGGCCTCAATCCACAGAGAGATGGAAGGAGCCCACAGAGGGATTCTTGGGTTTTGGTGGTGAAAGCTGATCCTTTTGGGTCCCACCATGTATTGGAGGTCGCAAAGACACTTGCCAGACCCCCAAGGCTGAGTACAGACTCTGTTGTCTAACAAACAAGATGGGGTAGATGGAAGACAGCACAAAACTGTAAGAGCAAGTCCAAAGAAAAGATGCCTGAGTCTTCTTAGTGGGATTCTCTAGCTGGTTTGGGGACATATTTATTGCCCCCTCACCCTTGCCTCTCTCCCAGTTTAAGTTGGCTTGTCTAGGAAGGATGTTTCCCTTTTTACTTCTGCTCCCCCTCCATCTTTGACAGGAAATTGGAAGGCAGATGCAACAAATCCCCATGCCCTTCTCCTGGCCTCCGTGTCCATCCAAGCTCCTTTGATCAGAACTTTCCAAACTTTTCATGTAGAAAAGGGCCTTTTTAGACATGCATGGTTTTGCAACACAGTAATTCAGTTTAGAAAACCAGAGGTTAAACTAACCCCTTATAATAGCCTTCATGTGACACACTTACACACTGCAGCCGACACACTAACGTATTGGAACACGCAGTTTGGAAAGCTCTGCCTTAGATAGCTCCATTCTAGCAGTGTTTTCAAGATGTAAGATGAATAAATTCAAACTTGCTTCACTGAGTGACTAGAAATGTGCCTTGGGCTAAGTAGACTAACCGACTTACCTTCATACATAAAGCTACCTCTATAAATGATCTAAGACTTTTATCTACCATTTCTATGCTGTGGTTAAAGCACTTGGTGATTATAAACCTTTTCAATGAAGCACGTCAATGTATGTTAGGATCTCAGTCAGTTTAGACAAGCTGTGCTTGTTTTATTTACTCCTGCATATTTTAGCTGAATGCTTGTCTCTGGAATGGCAGATCAACAAGCAGTGGTGTTTCTCTCTCCATCCAACCCCTCCAATTTCTTTACTGAGAATGCTGAAGTGTGCAGAATGTGATAACAAGATAACAGGCTGGTTGGCTGCTGAAACACCTGATCATTTGAAGAGTTTTGATACCCAACAGGAAAGTGAATGAGTTTGATCAAATTTGATTAGCTGCTTGGGATTCTCTACCTTGGGCAAGGGGTGCATTTATAATTAAACCCTGTATAAATGAATTGCACAAACTCACTTCAGGACAGCTGTCTATGGATTTCATATATTTGAGGATGAACTAATTACAGGCAATAAGAAGGGTCATAAAGTAGAATCTGCTTGTTCTAAAAGGAAGCAAAAATGAGGGTGGTGGTGGCTGATTTTCTGCCTGGTTCAACCCTCTCCTCCTGTTCCTCTCTTTCCCCACTTTCATCTCTCGTTTTCATCTGCCATTTTTCTTCATATAATCAAAGCAGATGCTGAGTTAGAATAAGTGGCATATTGCCATTGAAGACAAAGAACATTGGATGTTGAAATCAATGCAACTCTGACAATTTAATGCAGCTGAGGGCCTGGCATTATATTTTCTCTTAATGCCCTTTCTCCCTGTTCCATTCAATTGCTCCTAATCTCTCCTTTTTAGTTATGTCAGTTTCTGCTCTCTCAATCTGTCACCTCGTCTAGCCTCTTGGAAAAAAACAACATAACCAATGAAGCCAATGTGGAATTCAAATCCAAGTCATGTTCTCGGCCATAGAGATCTATCAGCTGGGTGGGTGGTGTGAGCACCTATTTCCAACCAGCTGTTACGTTTTATTCCTGCAGATCTCCCGTAGCTATTTCCACACAGATTCTAATGGAATAGACAGTGGACTAGATAATGGTTACGCAAGGAAGCAGAGGCAACAGTTTAGTGGTGGAGCACCTGCTTTAGCTTAGATGAGGAATAGGGAAGATGTTTTCCTTCAGATATTGTTGGACTCCAAATCTTATCAGCCCCCACCAGCATGGCCAATGGTCAGAGATGATGGGCATTGTAGTTTTGGAGGGTCACTAGTTTCCCTATCTCTGACCTTGATTTTATACATTTGTATGTTTTAGGTATGGGACGCGGGTGGCGCTGTGGGTTAAACCACAGAGCCTAGGACTTGCCGATCAGAAGGTTGGCAGTTTGAATCCCCGCAATGGGGTGAGCTCCTATTGCTCGGTCCCTGCTCCTGCCAACCTAGCAGTTCGAAAGCACGTCAAAGTGCAAGTAGATAAATAGGTACCGCTCCGGCGGGAAGGTAAACGGCGTTTCCGTGTGCTGTTCTGGTTTGCCAGAAGCAGCTTAGTCATGCTGGCCACATGACCCGGAAGCTGTACGCAGACTCCCTCGGCCAATAAATCGAGATGAGCACCGCAACCCCAGAGTTGGCCACGACTGGACCTAATGGTCAGGAATCCCTTAACCTTTACCTTATGTTTTAGGTAGCAAAAGCTCCAGAAGAACTGTGATCAAAGTCTCTTCCAGTGTGGCAGACATGGGGAATCTGTGGCCCTCCAGAAGTTGTTGGATTCCAATTCCCATCACCCTAACCAGCATGGCCAACAGTCAGGGGTGATGGCAGACACAGCTCAGCAACACCTGGAGGGCCAAACATTCACCATCCCTGCAATACAAATGGATATACTGATCCATGTGGAACTATGACTCCATATAAAGTTAGTCAGTGCTGCACAAAGGGGCAGTGGACATTTTCAAGCATGTGGCTTCTGAGCCTCCTCTCATGATATGCGTCACCAAGTGCTTGTTGGTGCAAGAGGAGGCCAATGTATAATCATGCCAAATGGGCCTGGGAAGCTTAGCTTGTGAATTGGTCCTTGGTGATTTGAAATCAAGCTCCTCACAGGCTTGCTGGTGATCCTGTTCATGACTGCTGCATCACATAGTCACAGAAACACAGCATGATTGTGTGCAGATCTGAGAACATAAAGGAAGCTGCTAAGGAAGCATGAACGAGCAGTTCATGAAGCTTAAGCCCATCTGATAATTCCCAGACCTATTAGCAACGCCTCCTCTTCAGAGGCTTCGCCTTTTTCTGCGGCACTGGATATGGCCCTAAAGTCATACGGCACAAATATTCTTAAAATGTTTCAACAACTGTATAACATACATGCAAACCTCCACAGCAGCAGCAATGGAGAACCTGGAGTCCAACGTCCATCAGCCCAGCCAGCATGGTCATTGGTCAGTGATGATGGGAGTTGCATTTCAGCAAAAGCCGGAGGGATGCAGATCTCCTCTCCTATTTTGATTCTACATTATGTTCTCTAAATCTATTTTCCAGTATGAGCATTCCTGCTAATTAATATAAGCATGGCTTAAAAAAAATAAATAACACGGCTATGTTTATGTCTGAATTATGGTGGTCACCAGGCGTACGCGAGCAGGGCCCACTGGCATTGAAGTCTACTCTGTCTGAGCCTTAGAATAATAGAATTGTAGAATTGGAAGGGATCCCAATACAGGAATCTCCCCTACTGACTGCCCCATTCGGCATCGCATTGTAGGAAGTGTAACACAGAGGATTTTTTTGTCATTTATTAATTTTGTTTGGTCAAGCCTCTCCAGATATGTAAATCTGACATGTATTTTCATACACAGTTTTCTCTTATAATGTTTTTAACTGCTGATTTTATTTATATTTTGAAAATGTTTACAGCTGACTTTTAGCAATAACTTTAACGTGTGTTTTTTCTCTGTGTTAGCTACTTAGTCTGCTTCACGGTTTGGTAGAACCCAAACTCTGTTAGGTAAAAATAAATAAAATAAATACATAATATGATGTTATAACTAAAGAACGGTGACATCAAGATGGGTCAGTCACAGGATTGTTGTCTTTTGCCTACATTGAAGCTGATGTATTATACATTTGCCACCCTGTAATTTATTTATTTATTATTACCATGTCTAGACTGATGAGACGAGAGGGGCAGATTACTGAAAATGTATAGCACAAGTCAATGAAAGTTAGCTGCTTGATATATTGGTTTTATAAAGTGTTTGTCCTTCCATAATATGTGTGGCTTTCAGCAGAAAACATGGTCTTGGCTACCATTTCCAGATCCAGACTAATGTACTTTCAACCAGTATGGAACTGATGTTTTTGCCAAATCTTTTCATAGAATATACTTTCTTTAAAAGATGTCTGTTATTAGCTTAAAAGCATGAGACCTTGCATTTTAGAACTTGGAGGAGTATGCTGTACAGTCATACTACCAAGCTGTTAAATTTTGTGTTTCTCTAGCCCAGGGGATTTTCTGTTTCCCGCCCCTCCAAGCAAGTACATTTCCTTTACAAAAGTTTAATTTTCCACAGATACTCTCCTGGATGTTGGCACAGCTGTCCGTCTTTGACTGTGCAGGTTTGAGACTTCCAGTGATTAAGCCTTGCTCAGCATGACAGCTTGTGAACTCAGCATGGAACTACTTTAAATTCCAGCCTCGGAAATGCTGATCTCAGACATTCTGCAGAGTGCAGTGACTCAGCACAAAAGAAGCCCAATTGAGTTTGGCTCATGAGCGTTCATTCCACGGCACTGCCTGCGTGAATCATGCACGTTGACCCCAGGGTCACAGCTAATATGCCATGTCTTTTTCAAAGGGCATAGGTGAAAGTATAATGCACTGTGGGCAACACAGACACAAAGAACACTCATAAATCACACTTATATGCTAGACATTTTGGCTTTGTCCTTATGCTGCCTTGTCCTACAGGCATCATTTCTTAGGAATTCTCATGATGACTTGTCTATGGCTGGATCTACACTCCTGGTTCAATGTTTTGCTTAGACTCAGGCATGGCAAAACATGGCCCTTCAGATGTTTTGGGACTACAATTTCCATCATCCCTGACCACTGGTCCTGTTAGCTAGGGATGATGGGAGTTGTAGTCCCAAAACATCTGGAGGGCCAAGTTTGGCCATGCCTGGCTTAGAGAATCTAGATCAGTGGTTCTCAGCCTGTGGGTCCCCAGATGTTGTTGGACTACAACTCCCATCATGCCTGAGCTCTGGACTTGTTAGCTAGGGGTGATGGGAGTTGTAGTTCAACAACATCTGGGGACCCACAGGTTGAGAAAGGCTGATCTAGATACTCAACCAACAACAAAGACTGCAGGAATTTCATTCTCCAGCATTGTCATAGTTGGCTTCTCTAAGGTATATTGAACTTCTCCAAGTACCATAGCACTCTCCTCCCACCCAATTGAATGCAAACTACTTTCTTTGCAATTTTAGTATTTATACAAAGAAATGGAGATGATTGAGACAGCAACCGTAAACAAAGACACCAAACGTGAAAACATCTCATTGCCTATGCTGTTCCCTTAGCAGTACAACGCCCCAAAGGAACAGTAATCCAGTTTTTGAAATGTTATCATTATCAGTTTCTTGCTCCATGCACCCAGTATGGCCCCAATTAACTAAATTAGCAGATTGTGTTCATCTAATTAATATGGCTGTGTTGGTTTAAAGTGGTGCCCTTGGAGTGAGTTATAAGTGAGTAGCATTTATTCATCATTTG
Source organism: Podarcis liolepis (assembly GCF_965112155.1). NCBI lineage: Eukaryota > Metazoa > Chordata > Lepidosauria > Squamata > Lacertidae > Podarcis > Podarcis liolepis. The sequence goes on along the minus strand of NC_139555.1, from coordinate 57,196,259 downwards.
TACAAGTGAGTTAACCTAAGGGATTGGGTTTTTTTAAGTTATAATTTCACATTTAAATGCCAATCTGCCTATTTTGCACTTTCCAAAACAATACATGACCTGAAACTTTCCTTCAAAAATTGCACTTCTTTGAATCTTGCAGTGCACTTCTCCAACCAAATATGCATATATGAAAATCCATTATATTAGGGGAACGTGCTTTGCAAAAAAAGTGTGTGTGAAAATTCACACTAAAATGCTGATGATTTTTCATGAGAAATTCTGCAGGCTGATGAGACCTTACTTACGAACTGAAAAATTAGAGACTGAGAGAAACCAAAATTGACATGTTCACCATCTCCATTCTCTAGGATAAAAGCTCAAGTCTACACCAATGCACACTTTAGAGTATTTGTTTGTTACATTTATAATTTAAAAACAAATAGTGTGTCATCTATGGAAGGAGCCCAGAAGGTTTTTTCCTCTTTGTGTGAGGACAGCCATGTTGTGTATGGTATTAGACAATGGCTTGTTTCTCCCGTGTAGTCCAAGTTGCACAGCCAAGCTCAGGGCAGTGTTCATAAGGGGAAAGAGGGATTCTCTTTGGCATGGCTAAGGAGTCTGTCCTGGAATCAGAGAGGCAAATAAAGGCATGATTTCCCCCCATATGCAGTACAGCTGTGGCTGGCTCAGAGCAGTGATGAGTCTGAGCCACTTCAGAAACAGGAAAGGGGTGGGAGTGGGGGAGCACAGCATCTTCAGGGCAAAGTCCACCTTGTCCACCTTGTCCACCTTCTCATGTTCAACCTAATGACATTGTCAATCTTCCACCACTGCTTGATTGACGGCGGTGAGGAAAAATAAGCCCATCAAATTGATGGATTCCATGTTGGTTGATTATATTCAGAGACTGATTCTCAGGTGAACTGCGGAGCACAAACAGAAATAGATGTCACATTTCAAATATCAAACGAGAAAGCTTATGAGTCCTCTTGACTGTATATCCTAGACAGCTGACGTAAGCAGAGCCAATTTAGTTTACATCTAATAGCAGCAGTTTTTAAATCTAAAGGATGTATATTGTATGTCTTTGGCTGGTTCTGCATTGCCTGTCCTTCCTTGTTTTTAGGTTTTGGTTTCAAGCTTTCATGGACATCCACTTAAAAAAAACCCCAGCTAGGCATGATATAGGTTCTATCCCCATCTTACATAGAGGGGAAGTTGAAAATGAAGCTGTATTGTCTGGGGATGGGGGCAACATATTGGAAAGGAAAGAGAAGGAAGCTGCTTCTGCCACCTCTCCTTCCTGCTGCAATCTGGCTGCCCAGAGCCTGAAGTTTATGAGTAGTGTCGGGGCTAGGAGCGCCACAGATGACAAATGCGTTCTTAAAAAATGCATTTATATACATATTCTGTTTCAATAATCTGCCTTAAACATCTTTGGTTTGTGTCCAAATTTAAATTGTAACTTGCTAGCTTTACTATGTGAAGTTGATTTTGGCCATTTGTCAAATAATACCCACAATGGAGAACACACTCTCCACATGGCTTTGACTAAGAGGCTCTGATCCTGCATAACAAATAACTTTGTAATCAGATGGTTTACTATAGATTTCAGTGTTACGGTTTTGGTTGCTTTGTTTAGCTGTTTCGTGAGCTAAACAAAAGTTGGGCAGCTCTGGCCATTTTATCCGATAATCACCCACACAAATGTGCTTGCCATGCTTGCTACAATTGCATCTGGCTTTGTCGCTGAGCCCTCTGACTCTGCAGAATCCGAATGGGCAGTTTAATTTGCCTAGAAATAGTAGGCTTGGCTCTAATTCAGATTTTCTGGTCCTCTCTCATTTCTACATTGCTGCAAAAAGAGAATAACAATCCACTTCTGCTCATGGAATTACGGAAGTCATTAACACGCGCACCCACCACTGTGAGGGAAGACTCAAGCCCTCTGCACCTTGCAGTTAAAAACACTGCTCTCTCTGCAGTCACTCATGGGCTTTCGTTTGTAATTTTGGCACATCAACACAGGTGCCAGGGCAAGCCTCAGCATGAATAGGTTAGCCAGGGAGCAATGCTAATACAAGGGGTGAGATACAGCATCAATGAGGCAGCTATTAGTTGTGACACCTCCAGCCCTGAGGTTGACTGTCCTGCACCCGCTAATGATAATGACTCTTGCTATGTGTATAACCTTTGTCCTGGCAACGAGAAAACCCTCTCTCTTTTTCTCCTTTATAATATGAGGGCCATAAGTCTCCGTATACATATTCCCCGCTTGCGAGCTCTGACACACACTTGAAAGTTGCTCTGAGAGTGCTTCACCGAAAATAGGGTCATAGTTGGCAATATTACATGCTGTCAGCTCTCCTCCGGCATCATTAGGGAGTAAGGGTTTAATAACGGCTACATTTGTTATTACATCTGTTTTGCTTTGCCCTGCCAAAAAAAATTCATTACTCTCTGTGACAGGCTGTGGCAATGGGAAGCACATGAAATCAAAGCACACACCCCTCTTCAGAAGGGAGCACCATGGGCTCGTTTCTTTTTCTTCCCTAGGAGCAGCTCTTTGGGGGATGTGCTATTTTAATGTGCCTTTGATTGGCCACTTGAATATTGCACCCCACTTTGGGGATCTTGATACATTTCAGTGGGCAATAGTTTGATAAATAAAATAATTTGCATTTACAGTGGTACCTCTGGTTACAGACGCTTCAGGTTACAGGCCCCACTAACCCAAAAATAGTACCTCGGGTTAAGAATTTTGCTTCAGGACGAGAACAGAAATCGCGCACCGGCGGCAGCGGGAGGGCCCATTAGCTAAAGTAGTACCTCAAAAATCTATGCACTCTTTAGTGAATGGGGTGTTTGGGCCCCAGAAAATCTTGTTCCCATCCCTGTTGCTGTAGCACCCCTCCCCCATCCAGTCTTGTGTCCCACCTTTGGATTATTTTCCAAACTTTTTGCATTTTATTTATTTCTTATCGCACCTCAAGGCAGCTCACAACATGAATTAACATACAGCTAAAACAAACGCAAACATTACACACACACACACACAGAGAGAGAGTTAAGTAACCCAATTAAAAGCAACACTGAAAACACTTTAACTCATTTCAAAGCACACACACAAAAGAGAAAGTACAGAACCCACTCACAACAGCCAGTGAGTGGTCCAAGGCCTGTCTGGGCCAAAAGTCTTTGCTGGTTGGTGAAAGGAAAGCAGTGAGGTGGCTAATTTAGGAGTTCCACCATCTGGGGGGACCCACCAACAAGACGGACTCTTTTGCAAATTCACAGGGTTCCACGGAGTCCACATATAGTAGGGATCTGGATTGGTGGAAATTTTGATTCAGTTTTCATTTAAGGCAAAGCTACCTAAGTCACAGTTTCTGAAACAAAATATGTATCAAAACAGTCAGCCTTTCTATGATTTTTTTTCCAACCAAGTAACATGCACAAAACTGCATATACTAGGATAATGCACTAGCAATCTGCATATCAATGCATTTATTCATGAAAATAACATACAAAATGCATTGTATTAGGGGAAATTGTTTTTGAAAACTGTGTATCTTAGGTAGAATTGCATGCAAAAATATGCTTAGAAATTTGCTGGTGAGTTTTCATGAGGACTTCTTTTTAGAAAAAATAACAATCTGATGTGGATATGTAGGAAGTGAAGAGTGGAAAGATGAGAAACAGAGAACCTGAACACATTTCCCCATCCCTAGATAATATCCCCCCTCATATGTGAAAGGCACTGTTTTGGCTGCATGGGCATCATCACTCACCCCATGAGATCGGACAATAAGGGCAGTAACACCATTCTCATCTTCCTCTCTGTGTACATGCACACTTTATTCACCCAACTGGTTCTGAAGAGGTCATGATGAGCAGAGCATTTTAACTGCATCATAAGATGCCTAATAAGCCTCAGTTAATTAACCTAATTACTCATTCTTCCCTTGTACACTTTCCATTCAAAGTGCAGGTTAGTGATAGTGCAGACAGCAATATGTTGTCATACCCCAAAGGCAGGGTACTCCTGTATGTGGGCTTAACTTGCAAATGAGTCACTGAGATATCTCAAATGGATCATTGGCAACAGGGTATTGCTTTGGTTTTTTGTTTTTTGACTTTCCGGGAAAGGGTAAATCTGAATTAAACAAGGCAGGAAAGACAAACTGGCATTTTGATGGCAGTCGTGTGGGTCAAAAGCTGCAAAAAAAAATTGCATGTGTGAGGTGCACTGATACCACAATAAGCACCCATCTTGTATCACCCATGGTTCCCTCATACATTAACTTATTGCAACGAAAACCAAGAACTAGAACAAATAAATGAATGATGATTAATGTAGACTGAAATCCTAAGCACACAATGGGGCTTACTTCTGAATAAACATGCATAGGTTAGCACTGACAATAAATGAAGGCAGAGCTCTAGTGTTATATATTTCATCTAGTCTACATTGTCCCTAAACTAGTCACTACTTCTCAGCCTAACCCACCACAGAGGATTGCTGTGAGGATTGCAAAAATCCCTTGATAGTCCTTCCTTCTTTCCCGAAACTAACATAATTTTTCATGTTTCTAGGTTCTGAATCTTTCTATTGCACATTTTGTTGCCTTACCTAACTGAACCACATGGTGGCAAGCTTATAAACACTACAACGTCTGCCTGGAGTGCTGTTGTTAGAGCAGTACTCTATGGAAAACTAGATTTGGTGCAAGAAATAATGTACAGAACCAGGGATGCTTAATTATAACATCCTTCCTAATTTTCTCCCTGGGTATTGGGGTTCCAAACTCGCCAATGGCATCAATATACTAGCAATCTGTTACCCTTCCATTTTGATGTCCACGCTTTTTCAGGTGTTTTTTTGTGTTTGTCCACACCCATCTTTTTGCAGTTGTTTTGATCTTTGATCCAGGTTACAGATACACACAAGGACTTGTGCATATTGGTGCAATAGAGTGCAAAAAGATTTACTGAGGTGAGCATACAAAGATTCCCTTTTGTGCTATGTTTCATTAGGGTGCAGAGGTTCATGTGTGCATGTCTGGAGATCAGAGCCAAAAAGAAAATATGTTTTTGGAAACTTCCATATTAAATCAGAAGACAGAGCTGAATGGAGGTAATATTCTTAAACTTATGCAGAACCCCCCATCATTTCATTCGGTATGTCTTTTTTATCAGTGATAATCTAGAGCTACTGAAATGCAAAGCCTTTTATTAAAAAGCACTTAAGCATGCGACCACAGTGTACAAAACATGTTAGAGGACTAAAACACTGACAGCCTCTGCATGGGGGTGCCATTATGTTTAAATCAGCTTTAACTTCAAGCAAATTATGCCACATGAAGTTGTAGCTGCAAATTATGACTTCAGTGAGTTGCTCAGCTGTGGAGACTTTAAAATACAGAGCTAATTTGAGAGCTGGAATATGATGTTCCCAGAAAGCCATTCATAAAATCCATGGCTGGCTCTCATTTCCACTTGCCAATCTCCTCCTTGCAGTCTTTGGAGAAGTAGCCAATTTCATGTCCTTAAGAAGTTCATGAACCTGTATAATGAGAAGGAATCCATAATGCAGTGAAACAAGCCACAGCAGCATAGCATTCAAGACAAAGCATTTTAACATATCATACTTGGTTGAGAGCAAGAGGCTGCTGTATCCTAGCTTTCCCCACTGCTTTATCCCAAGGAAAACCAATGGTTTAGCACTAAAGAGTGGGTTTTCTGGGGGAAAGTGGTGTGGCAGAGGGAAAACAACTCAGGCCCATGCCTAAAAAGTGAGAGAGAAGCAGAAAACTACTCAGGCCAGTGCTATCTAAGCACAGGACAAGCGGTAGTGCAGACAAGCCCTCAATCACCACATCACATGTAGATGACCATCAGGTGTTGCTTTAGCTTTCCACAGAGCAATCCCATGCGTATGGGTGCTGGGTCCAAACGGTGAAAGCAAATGGATCAGGCCAGTCATTTAACATTTGGGGACACAAAAAAAATAATCACATTGCATAGCCTAATGGTTTGGTGTAGGCTTTATCTCTAGCTAAAGGATCATAAATACTCTTTCCAAGAGGTCACAAAGAGCTTCTGCCCAGCAGGGAAAGTAGTACAGGGCAGGATAGATTCTTGGTTTGTCTTCTGAAGACCTTCCTGTATAGCCACTTCTGTTTGCAAACCAATGAGTTAAGCTCTCCCCCCCGAAATAAATGTCTGTGATTCCGTGGGGAAACATCTGCTCCTTATCTGAAATGAGATTTTGAAAGAACTCAAATATGGCAAGACATCTGCCTTATTAGTTATTGTGCTGCACAAGCACCTTTATTCCTAGCTTACATTTCTGTTCAGTGCTGCAAACAGCAGACACTGTGGCCTAGAATGCTCAAAGAACACAGCAAGATTGTAGAGCTGTGTGAAGGAGTGGGTGCAAATCAAAAACCAGTTAGGTGTCTCATGCACTCTATAAAGGCAACTCCTTCTGAGAGGAAATAATTATAAAGATTTGCAGAAGAGCATTCTAATTAATGTTTGTCTGGGGTCACCAGTGTGGCTCCCATGGGTGCAGTGGTCTCCTTGAGGACTTCCTCTGGAGTTCATGAAGCCTCTTCACCATGAAGTTGCAAGGGAGGTACATAGAGTTGAAGCATGGAGCTTTAAAGAGCTGTACCTTTTCCCATGTCATCTCTTATCTCTCTGTGCTTTCCAAGGCTCATATCAGCACTAAAAGGGCCAGAGGGGAAAAGGAGCACTTTGGGTGACTGAGGAAAGGGAAATGGAGTGACCAGGGGGGCTATCAGATCCTCTTGAAATTACATACAGTGGTACCTTGGGTTAAGTACTTAATTCGTTCTGGAGGTCCGTTCTTAACCTGAAGCACCACTTTAGCTAATGGGGCCTCCTGCTGCCGCTGTGCAGCCGGAGCACAATTTCTGTTCTCATCCTGAAGCAAAGTTCTTAACCCGAGGTACTATTTCTGGGTTAACGGAGTCTGTAACCTGAAGCGTATGTAACCCGAGGTACCACTGTATTTTTCATTCTCCACCATCACTACCAAACCACATGTTACATCTGCCTCTGTTCACTAAACCAGCACAATTTACCCCTCAACTCGCCTGCCTCTGATGTCCTCCTTTTAGTTTTACTCAGCGATGGCTCTTGAGGAGAGCAGAGGCAGTGGTTTCCTACTAGCAGTTGCAGTATTGTGCTAGTCAGGACAGCGATAGAACTGGGTGAGTCACCAAGGGCAGGGGAGCTCTGGGGCAGTAGTCCTACAAGTGTGTGTGTGTAACTGGGGGGCCGCCACCACCACCACCACAAACCTGGAGCTCCCCAACTTTGCTGCCTGATAACTGCAGTGCTACCACGGGGAGGGCACCTCTGCCCCTACCCCCTCATGAGCCACCACAGCATTTACTGTCATGGAATCCTCCCTTTCTGCCACAAAGGCTGCTCAGTCCTTTTCCAACCCCACAGTGGCCAAGAGTCCCTGGAGGAAACCATGACAATTAATCACAGAGTAACCTTACCCCTAGTACTAGGTATTTCCCCTCTTTGAAAACCAGTTGTCATTAGAACTCTTTTTGCCGCTGCCAGAGGCAGGTAAACAATTTATAACATCATGTTCATGAAGTTGAAAATTGAGAAGCTATTTTCGCATTTTGGAAGCTTCCTTAGCTCAAACAGGAGAACAAACTAATGACTGTGAAATTGCTTCTCTGCTGTCATCAGCTCTTCCTTGTTTCCACAGACCAGTAACTTTAAGCTGAAGTTCTGTCCTCAAATGAAGTTGTCATTTATTAATTTGCTTGGCTCTTGAGTCATTTCACATCAGAACAGTGCTTTTCCCTCAGCATATAATGTGGTGACACGACACCACACCAAGTATCAGGTAAGAGCTAGCAGGACTTTTAAAATATAAAGGAACAATATTAAGAGTATAAAGGAATGATATTGGTCCCCAGAGATCAGCAATTACAATTAAATATTCCGCACACAGACTCATGGGAAGAAGAAAGGACAGCTGACAATATCAAAAACAACTTTTTTAAAATGCCAACCCATTAGGAAATGATTGCATGCCATTTTACCAACTCACTGGCTTTTGAAAAAAACAAATACCCTTTTTGCCTGTGGGTGGCTCCCTTGTAAAGTTACTCACCTAACCTGCTGACCCCCACATAACCAGTGTGACCCACTCCATCGGTCCTGGGACAATGGAAGAGACCCTCTGAACCATCCCACTGGTACCTGAGAAGCCTAGTTTCTTCAAATGAGAACGTAAAAGCTCAGGTGCATCTGGTCATTGTGTGGGGGCTTCCTAACCATTCTAGGCTGCAGTGTACAAGCTAAGATGTTTTATGTAGCCCGAATTACAAGGCAAATAGGACTGATTCAGCTAAGGGTTGCATTTGCTTGAGATTGCACCTCTAACAAGGCATCTCAGATCAAATCAGGAGCGCTCTAATGTCCCAAAATTTGCTTTGTGGAGTTGGGTGCCCCCCAAATGCTGGATTTGTAAAGTGATCCCTGCCCCTGCAATTTTTTAAGTGAGACCAGATGACTAGGGAAATGCCCTGAGCTTGAGTGGGGAGGTGTGGAGAGCTGTGGGCATCTTTCATTTTGATGGACATGTCTAGGTTTTAATCAGTGGATAATTTTCCTAGGTCACGCCTATCACAGTGATTTGTGGAAGGGATGTTTGCAGACTTTTAGGAGAGCTCATAAAGTCATTGCACTTTCCCTTCCCCTCAATTCAGGTTTAAAACTTTTCATGTGATTTAGTTATTCTTTTTATTCTAAGCTCTATTTGTTTTCCAACAATCAATGCCTACTTTAATTGTTTATTTTTCATGCAGTTTATTTTCTCGCATCTCTCTGTGCTTGTTGCTTTTTATTAATTTTCAATTTGCTTGTTCAAAGCTTCTTCTCATCTCCTCATTTTTAGGGTACTTGTGATTCCATTACATTGGATTCTTGCTTTCCAGTCAGATTAATAATTTTATTAAAGTGTTCTCCCCTACACAATTTAAGTCCGATACATCCCCCTGCCCCCAGCTAAGGCTACTTGTCCCTTAAATAAAACTGAGAGTTGTGTTGCTCATTGTCAGCCTTTTGTTATTACCCACTTGCCCAGGGGCACCTCTCTCATGTCACCAGTTTTCAAACTGATTGTCCACAAAACAGTAAAGGGGGGATTAAGTGATTTCTATTTAACCCCAAAAGGTAAAGTCTGCCTTTACAGAGGAACCACTATAATTTGGAAATTTTGTTGGGAATCTGAATACGTGCAGCTTCACACACAGAGTCAATTAGGGTTTGGCTGACAGCCAAAGCAATGTGAAGGAGTAAGTCTGCCTGGTGATACAGAGGCATGGAGACAGCTCCATGATTGGTCAAGATCTCTCACGGGAATGATGATTTATGGCCTACTAACTAGTTCGAGTTGAGAGTTGTGTAAGAGAGAGCTAGTCAAAGATCCGTGTTCTGTTCTGTTCCTATAAATAGTCCACTGTATATAATAAACACCTATAACTACAAGTTACTGGTATGAGCTTTTGTGTGCATGCACACTTCTTCAGATACACTGAAGAAGTGTGCATGCACACGAAAGTTCATACCAAGAACTAACTTAGTTGGTCTTTAAGGTGCTACTGGAAGGAATTTTTTTATTTTGACTATGGCAGACCAACACGGCTACCTATCTGTAACTACAAGTTACTGGTTATTGGTTCCTGCTTCATCCATCCTGTCTGCAGGGAGTTGCCAATTGCTTTCGTGAACTCTGCGTTTACTCTGCTAGGTCTGGCTAAGGTCCTGCAACTAGTCAGAAAGTTGCGAAACACCAATAGGTTTTGGCAATAAATTTGGCATGCTTCACCCCCCCCCCATAAGGTGTACCTGTGTCTGCAAATAACAGCCTATGGGGGGGGGGGATAAAATGACTTTTAAAAATAAACTTTAAAGGTTCCCTTCATGGAAAAACCCTATGGTTTTCCAATTTGGTAACCTCAATCCATTTTGTGAAAAAGAAAACAAATGTGTAGCAGTTTTTAGATTCTTATTAGAATGAATAAAGGTAAAGCAGAACTTTGGATTTGACAGGCCTGCTTTGGACCTGAACTGAAAATACACAAGTTGCATTTTAAAATATATTGAAAGAAAATGTAGAGAACATAAAGCTTACTATGTCTATTAACAATACCCCAAAGTAGCCCTCAAACTGATGGCATTAGCACACATGCCCTCCCATGATTTATACCACTACTCAAAAGCCTAGAATCCTTCTCATTTTACTCTGTCAACATAAAAAAATTCCTTCCAAAATTCCTTTTTTATTTTGACTATGGCAGACCAACACGGCTACCTATCTACTCTGTCAACAGCTACTAGTCCTTTGGCTCCATCGTGAATGAAAGGGTGGGAGAGAAGGGGTGGGAGGGTTAGTTTTCAGCTCTGTGCATGTGACTGGGAAGGAGGGGCTGAATCTCAATAAAAGACAAATCAAGCCCAGAACTTCATTTTGAGCAGTCTGGGATAATCCCATATTGGGGGGCAAAGTGTTTTGAACCTGGTATTCGGAATTTACACCTTTGAACTTCACCCCTGATCATGAGTGAAACTGCTCTTCTACCACACAACTTGGATAAACAGTGAAAAGGAAAGGATCTAAAAGGTAGTTGGGTTTCTAAGGGTTTGGCTTTGTTTTTCCCCTCTTGCCATGCACTAGAAAACACCTCAGATATTAATGGCTTTACGTGTGAGCTAAGCAAACAATGCCTTACACTTGGAGATAGCTTTCATTGAAATCTAGCAAATTATTTGGCTTCACACCTTGAATTTCTGTAAAATGCATGTTTTTCCTGAAAGATATGCAAGAAGCACTATGTGATGATGTGTGCACTGAATATATTCCAAACTGAGCAATGAGGAGGTAAAAATAGATCAAATACTCGTGCCAGCAGCTTGCATTTACTTTGTAGCACAGCAGATGGATGACAAATGACATATGTTATAAAATGCCTTTGCTGGCGGTCTGTGGCTTATATGGTATAGAAGTTGGCATGAATTCAAGTCACAGGTAAAAATCAGCCCTGTAACGCATCATGAGTAACACACACACACACACACACACACACACACACACACACACACACTACCAAGGAATGGAAGTGGTAGTGATGGTAATGTTAAGAACTCGGCTCCTATCCAGCCTGCACTTGTCTGTAGCACCTTTCCCAGTGTTGGTTATTGGCAATTGGTGTTGCTGATAGACAGGAGCCTCCTTCTAGGGTGGCTGTGAAGACCCATTTATTTCCAGGAAAGAAATTAAAAGAAAGCATCCCCCATCCTACTTAACTTGATAGCACCTCTTTAACAAACATATAAAGGATTGAGTATTTAAAGCATTCTTACCCCACTATTCACCTGAAAATATCATTAAAAATGAAGAGAGTATCTGACGGTGCCTTGGTGCCCACACCATGCTGGAGACTCCAGTCCTATGGGGACATTGTACTCAAACAAACTGTGTTACCTAAGTGGTACTTAACGGAGGGGTTTCAGGATATTGGTGAACTGTGTATTTGTGTGTGTAGGTGGTGCTGTTATAGTGATGGTGCATCCTTTTACTTTCCAGTTTTCTGCTACGCATATGCTGATGACTATTTGACACTATATTTCAACATTTCAGAAACAGCATACGGCCTCTTTTATCTTCTTGCTATCTACAGCTACAAGTGTCAAATCTAAGCCTATGCAGTGAGTAGTAACCAAGTTGACAGCAATCACTGCCAGCAAGACAACTGTGTTCATGTTAACTACTATTTACAAATCCATAAATACCATGGTGCAAATATGCTACACTTTCCTTTGGGGGGGGGATGTAATTTAGTGTGCCCCCAGAAATAGATTGATTCATTCCCCCCCCCCCCCAGTTTTGCCAGATGAAGACACAATGGGAACCTGCCATCAGTTGTAGCTTATATATGAAGCAAAATAGACTTAGTTTAAATTCATCACACATGATGGCATGCACCAGTGCTGTTTTCCTAGAAAAGGAGGTGCCAGGAGTCACCACGAACACCTCCCTTGTTCTCTTATAATGGCAATGACGCCAACCTGAGAGGTGCCAGAACTGAGTTCCAGTGAGTTCCTGCTGGGGGGGGGAACCCTGGCATTCATACAAGAATTATCACATGGAAATTTTATATCCAAGTTTGAAATTAAGAATTTGTGCCCTTAGGCACAGGCTTTTTCTTCTGGGAACTGAGCAGGCCAGTATGCCTAACATAGTCTTTCAGGAAGGTCCACAACTGATTCTACTGTCAGATTTTATTCCAATGTTAAGTTTGTTTGAATTGTCCTAGATGAATCATTCTGCTATGCAGGGTGTTTTGAGATTCTGGGGTGTATAGAAAGCAACCAATAAACTAAACATATATTGAAATAAGAAGGAGGTGGTGGTTTTGTGCAGTCATCAGTGAGGAGAAATTGGAGAGGCCATCTCCTCTGACAACCCATTTTGGATTCTGTTCTTGCCCCCATGGCACATTTGCTGTCTTCTGGCACTGTGGGTTAAACCACAGACTTGCCGATCAGAAGGTCAGTGGTTCGAATCCCCATGATGGGGTGAGCTCCCTATGCTCGGTCCCTGCTCCTGCCAACCTAGCAGTTCGAAAGCACACCAAAAAGTACAAGTAGATAAATAGGTACCGCTCCAGTAGGAAGGTAAACGGCGTTTCCGTGCGCTGCTCTGGTTCACCAGAAGCAGCTTAGTCATGCTGGCCACATGACCTGGAAGCTGTACGCTGGCTCCCTCGGCCAATAAAGCGAGATGAGCGCCACAACCCCAGAGTCGGTCACGACTGGACCTAATAGTCAGAGGTCCCTTTACCTTTACCTTTACCTTTATGTGTCTGTAGGGGAGGGCTCCTATTTGCACTATCAGTAGACAGTAAATCATGTCCATGGGAACTCCTGACACCTCTTTAGCAAAATGACTGACTTCAGCATATCAGCATCAGCTTAGGCATCCATTCATTTTTGTTTTGTTCATTCGTTTTTTGTTTTAAAGTTCACTTTCCAATCTCCAATTAAAAGAGCCTACCACAGGGAGGCTGCTTTACCCCACTGTTAAAGCAGAGGCACAAATCAGAAATGAAGTGAAGATCTCCTTGCTAAGCCTTCTTATCAGCCAGAGGTTGCTAACAGGCTTGTCCTGGATTGCAGAAAGCTTATGGGCTATAGCTTTGTTCTTCAGAGTTTGAAACTGTAGCTCTAAAAGCATTAAGTTGCATTCATTTCTGTCATGTAAGACACCCTTGGGGTAGATGCTGTGCCTCCCATTTAGCTGTAAAATTGAATTATTATCTGCATTGTCTTTTGATAGCAAAGCTGTGTTATTAATGTATCTGCAGATTATAACTACCTCCAATCTACTGTGGAACATGGCGAGGAAACCTTAATCAGAGATCTCTGTAGCTTGGCGACTGGCTTTGTAGATTCTTTCAGACCCTAAGCCTTTCCTCATAATTGAGATTTTTTGGGGAATGTATTTCAGGGTTTCCTTAAGTAAAACACAAAGGTTTATACTTTAGCGCGCGCGCGCACACACACACACACACACGCTGCCTCACTGAATGTAATTAAAAAGCAAAACCTTAACTCCATTGTCTGTAATAGTTTTAATAGGATCTCTTTTCTCGTGGGTGTTGAAGGCTGTGTAAATATACTTCAGTACCTGATAAGGAAACACTAGTAAAAGGTCTCAAGAACAGGATTTTAATGTTATGGGCTGTGTAAATAAATGTTGGTATTTAAGAAGAAGATGCTTGTAAAAAGCTAGAAAGAACTGGGTTTAATGTTAGTGAGCTGATTACAGCAAAATGTCTAAACAACCCTACCTACACTTCATCTACACTTAGGATTAATATCAATAATTTTCAGTTTCATCAGTTGATATATTATTATTATTATTAATTGAATTTATATACTGCCCTATACCCACAGGTCTCAGAGCATTTTACAGAATGGTATATGACATAGGTTGTTGCTGAATGCTGAGACCTGAAAGTGGATGGCATAGACACACACACACACACACACACACACACACACACACACACACACCATCTGGCAGTCTGCTTGTCTAGCCAATAAAACGCTAAAATGTATATTTAATTTTCACTTTATTGCAGCCCTTGTTATCCATTAGCATTATTAAGTCATTTAAGAGTCACAGTCACAGTCATTTGAGTAGGCAGGCATGAATTTCCATAAGTGTGACATAAATACAACCAAACTACAACAAAAACACATATTTGCCATTAATTTCTGTCTAATTTAACTAGCAGTTTAGGAGGCAGTATTGAATTTTAATTAATAATAATTAATGAAAACTGATTGCATGGAAATTAGGTGGCACTCCTGCCCCAGTGGCATTTCCAGAAAGGAGTTAATGTGAAATGAATTATTTTAGACTACCAGCAGAATTAGGATGGAATATGATTCTTTGATGGTGAGGGCTGACCACCCAGCATGGTAAGGCAGCCACCTCAATTGGCTGGGAGTTAGGGATGTATCTTTCTGTAGTGTACATATTGTCTTATGAGATATTTTCATTTTGTTTTTATGTTTATATAGCTCACACGAGAATTTTACCTTTTCTTTTTTTGAAGTTAAATTCTGTTAAGGAGAGTGGAAAGCTCTTCTGCTTTTTGCTCTTAAAGACCCTGTCACTACTTCTAAACCTGATCAGTTACCGGTACTCCAGATTTCCCTCTCTCACCTGTTCAGGACCCAAAATTAATTTTCACTCTCTCCTCTCCACCCCACCCCCACCCCAAATAATTATTGCACCAGCTCTAATTTCTACAGCTTCCCAGTTTGCTTCTTCTCACTTTCAGATATCCACAAAAGTCTCTGTCAGATATCCTTGGGGTTTTTTAAATGACTTCTGGCACACATGGGGTTATTTTTTCCATTTAAAAAGCAGTTGGGCAAATTGATGTACCTTATAGCAGTGGATCAATGCATGTTTTCCAACATTTTATTTGCAGGTATACACGTACAATGTTTTTCTTGTGTTGCAATTTCCATTCCAACCCGTTGCCTTGATGTGTGAGCACATACACAGTTTGAGAACTAAGCAGAGTCTTCTTGATATGCCCCCTACATATGCCCCCCATCCAATTTTAGTTTTGCACATAGTTGCACATGAGAGGCAGAGTGCTGTAGTAGTTAGAGTGTTTGGCTAGGACCTGTGAGACTAAGCTTAAAATCCTCACTTGGCCATCATGATTGCCCAGGGGTTCTGGGGCCAGTCAGCAATCCGAAGGATGATTATTTATTTATTTATTTATTTATTTATTTATGTATTTATTATTTGTACCCCGCCCATCTGGCTGGGTTTCCCCAACCACTCTGGGCGGCTTCCAACAAAGATTAAAAATACATTAAAATGTCACACATTAAAAACTTCCCTAAATATCAGGTAGTTGTTTATCTTTTTGACATCTGATGGGAGGGCATTCCACAAGGCGGGCGCCACTACCTAGAAGGCCCTCTACCTGGTTTCCTGTAACTTGACTTCTTGCAATGAGGCCCTCAGTGCTGGACCTCAGTGTCCGGGCAGAACGATGGGGGTGTAGACACTCCTTCAGGTATACTGATAATAATATGGAATTAGACATTTATATGTAAGTTCTTGTAATGGGTATGAGTTACTCGTGCGTAAACTGGTGCCTTTCTCTGTTAATTTGCCTTGTTAAAACTTTCTGACTGCGCAGCCCCTTCTCATGGTGGCTGCCTCAGTCACTGGCAGAATCCGTCAGTGGGCGTTTCTTGAACCTCTTCCAACATAAAAGTTGTTTGACACCCAGTCTCCTCCTCCTCTCACTGTGCGGGAGTCTTCTGCGCAGGGAAGGCGTGGGTAGCGGAGGACCTGGGCTCTCCTCACTGATGTCCAGTGAAGAGTCCCGGAGCCCTCTCTCCACTTCCCCCGTCTGCCCCCCTTTATCCCCGGTGTTGCGCTGATTGGCTTCCCCCTCTCCTGAGCTATTTCTCCCCCTGCTGCTGGGTCCTTCGCCAGCATCATCTGGGAGCCTCCCCTTCGCCTCTCGCTCCAATGTCAGTTCCCTGACAGTTCTCAACCTCTATTTCTCACCTGTCTTCCAAGCTTGTATATCCAGCTGCCAATTTATTTATTCATTCTGATGCAAAGTCGACTAGATAGGGAAAGTCATTTAAAAAAGGTTCAGGATAAGGTCGGATGTTTCAACATTGTTTAACTATACCGCAGAGCTAAACTATAGAAAGTTACCTCTGACTGAAGCAAGGTCTAGCCTCACTTTAAGACAGCCTTTTACATTTCTAGCAGAAATTTCACCTTTTCCCATGTCTCAGGCTAGCTGGAAGCAGATGGTAACCAGCTGGCAGAGCTTGAAGCATTTCTGACTCAGTGGTATTCCCAAAGAAGGAACTTTCTAGAAGAGTTGCCAAGGGATTTCCACCAATGATTTCTATAGTTTCCCCAGATTCCACACACCCACATCTGCATTTATTTATACACCTTTCTGACCTGCACCATTGCCTGGCTATTTCAATAGAGCACCATTTTGTTTGAATAAACTTCTCCATGTATTACTGGGCTAGGTTTGAAGGGATTGCTGCTATTTCTCCTTGATGGGCATGAATTTTATCACCCTTTCCCTCACCACTTTAAGTCGCTGAGTCAGCTCTGCTTCTGTGGGAAAACCTTAGCCATTAAACATTCACAAGGACAGGAGTCCTTAATCTGTCTTCATTTTTTGAGTTATAGGTTTTTTAAAACCTGGCACTTTTCAGGTGCAGTTCTCCTCCCTCCCTCACAACAAACATTCTAGTGGGATTGTTAAAAGAGGTGAGGTCCTTCTGTGGCTTGGGAAGTGGTTTAGGTAGCAGCAAGCAGAGAATAAGAGGAAATGGACAGTTCTTCCAATGGAGGGAGGCAGAGAGTGGAGTCCCCAAGGATGGGAATTGGGATGTGCCTCTTAACTTGTTCATAAATGGGGCAGAGTTAGGGGTGAGCAGTGAGGTGGCCACGTTTGCCAGTGACACTAAATTAGTGTACCTCGGGTTGCAGATGCTTCAGGTTACAGACTCCACTAACCCAGAAATACAGTGGTACCTCGGGTTAAGAACTTAATTCGTTCTGGAGGTCCGTTCTTAATCTGAAACTGTTCTTAACCTGAAGCACCACTTTAGCTAATGGGGCCTCCCACTGCCACTGCACCAGCACCGTGCGATTTCTGTTCTCATCCTGAAGCAAAGTTCTTAACCCGAGGTGCTATTTCTGGGTTAGTGGAGTCTGTAACCTGAAGTGTCTGTAACCCAAGGTACCACTGTAGTACCTCGGGTTAAGAACTTTACTTCAGGATGAAAACAGAAATCATGTGGTGGTGGTGCAGCGGCAGCAGAAGGCCCCATTAGCTAAAGTGGTACCTCAAGTTAAGAACAGTTTCAGGTTAAGAATGGACCTCCAGAACGAATCAAGTTCTTAACCCAAGGTACCACTGTAAAACAAACAAAGGATTGTGAAGAGTTGAAAATGGCCTTCTCCAAACCGAGTGAACTGGCAATAAAATGGCAATTGCAGTTCAATGTAAAGATGTCACCTTAATGAAGATGCTAGTGGTAGAGCACATATCAACCCTGGTTGCAGCAGCTGTGAAAACTGCAAATTCCACACTAGGGATCATTAGAGAAGGAAGTGAAAAATAAAACTGCTGATATCATAATGCTGTTATACAAATCTGTGGTGCAACCACATTTGGAGTACTGTTCTGGTCGTTTCACCTCAAAAAGGATACTGTAGGGTTGGGAAAGGGTTCAGAAAAGAGCAAGGGGATGGTGCAAGTCCTCTATGAGGAAAAGTTTAAGCCTTTGGGACTTTTTAGTTTGGAGAAAAGGTTAGTGAGAGGTGACACAATATATATGGCATATTATATGTTTCCCAATCTCTTGACCTGGTTAAGACATCAGGAGTACCTCACAGGCTTGCATATTCCCATCCTGTTCTACTGTCCACCTTTCTCTCTCCATGGTAAATTTCTTCTTTTCCCTTCTTATTCCAGCTTTAACCATGTGTAACATTACATCTACAGTACGATCAACGTTAACCAGACTTTGAAAGCAGTTTACCCTGGTTAACTGAGCAATAACCTTGGCTGTGCTATACTATGTTTAGGGCTGAAAAGAGAAGTGACAAAGTCTGCAAGATATTTCTGATCACTTTACTATGGTTTAGAAAACTTATATTGGGAAAACCTATATCTTCACTAGAGGTTTACATGTGGCAGTCAACACATTAAGTCAGCAGCTGAACTGCATGCATTTTCTCAATTCTGCCTACTCATATAGAATTGGATGGACGATGTTATAAATGGCAGAAGTTTTAGTTTGCTTCCGTGTGTTTTATTGCAGTTGCAACCTTCTGTATGTTTTAAATCACAGTTGAACAAACGAAATAAAAATTAATAACAAGTAAGGATTATATCAGCGCCATATATCTGTTTTAGTGACTCACCGTTTACTTATGTAGCAGAATATGGACTGTATTTTCCCGTACACAAATTTCTACACTTTATGGTTTGACTACTCCCAGGATTCTATGCCTAGAGAAGTTATCTGACTGTATCATCTTAACTTATCTTTTTAAAAAAGAAAAAAGAATGCAGTGTTTTGACACTTGTCATAAATCTAAGTCATGCATGCAACTGCTATTCAAATTCCCATTGTTTGCTTATGGGTCACTTTCAAAGTCTCAGATCTGAATTAAACTAATAGGAGATGGTTGGTGTAGTTTGGAGATGACAGGCATTTTATTCCATTAGGTGGTGATATGATTTCTTTTCCATGGCATGAAAAATGCATCTGACAGCCATAGATGCATTTTCTACTTGACTGACTGTAGCTCAAAACATTGTATGATATTACAAAATCTATCACATGAAGCATAGCATTATATATTAGCACTTTTTAAACTTCTCAGATGTTTGAAGAGTATAATACTATTAAAAAGACATCTAGAGGATATTTTCCTTGCTTGACTAAGGTTTATCTTTAGCTGTTTTGGATGCCTTTGAAGGAAGGAGTGCAGGATATTGATATGCTAAATAAATAAATAAAATAATCTTAGGAAATGGGCTATAGAAACATGACGCCATTCTCTTTCACAGACTAGCTATCACCTTAAAATCGCAGTTAATTGATCCCCCCCCCTTTCCCCTTTCATACTGATGCCTTAAAATATGCTATAAATTCTGTGCTGACTTGCTCGTGGCAGTGAAATAACAATATTTTAAATCATCATCTTTGGGGGCTGAAAAAGTTAATATATATTTGGATTGTGCAAAGATATGAGTCTCTGGTTGGCTGTCAATGCTCCCACCCACCAAAAAAATCTACCTGGCTCTCAGGTGCCCTTCTGAAATTTAATCAAGATATGGTAAAATGTTTGTCCACACTGTTTTTTGCAACAAAGAGTGGAATATTTTTAAGTTGCAGGAGATATAGATACACCACCCCTTTCTGGATATCACTTTGTAGATATCACTTTCTAAACTGTGAGGTAAGGTAGAGCGTCCCAAGGCTTAGTGGTAGAGCATATGGATTCAACTATGCAGTTGTGATAGCAGAAGCAAGTGATGAGTCCTGCTAATGCAATGGGGTTTCCACCTCACCCACACCCCCAATCTCATGGCCCTGTACTCCGAATCAGATCTGGCGGTGATGGCAAGAAAACCCCCAGAATTGTGTGTGAGAGAAGAAGCTGAAAAACTGATGGAACAATTGTAATATCACAACTTTGAGTTCATCCCGTAATGCTTTACTTTTTGGTATACAGTTTTTGTTAAATTAATTAATAAAATTAAAATTGACGTGTGTCAAGGTGATTTACAAACACATAAAAACAGCTAAGAAAAGTTTTAAAAAATAAGTACAAGTGTCTGGTTTGGGGGGTCCATCTGTTCCTGAGAATGGACCCCCCCACCCCAAATCATTCTGTTATTGTTCATTTTGCCCCACATTCTCCGAACGCTCTCTCTAACTCCTAGTTTAACTTGGAAAAATTCTACAATTAGTTCTGGGATTGGTGCAGTTGCCATTTGCCACAGATCACATCTTTTGAGTCTATCACAGCACAAAAGGGAATCTTGATGCTGTCTGACAATGAAATCAAGATTCCTTTAAGCACATTCATAAGTTCAGATTTGACCAGAGGTGTATGGTTTACAATTTATTAAAATACGAGGCCGAAACTTAATCAACAGAACATTTCCACTCAGTGAATGTACGCCTCCTCTTTTTCAGTGGCTCAAGCAGGACTGTAAAGCATGTAGGAAGGATGCTTTTCTGTCACTGTGAGACATTTAGATGTAGAGTGGAATCTATATATTTATTGCTTGGAAGTTAATAAAAAAATACAATGTACTTACATAAAACCTGTTACACCTGATTGCCAGCGCAAATGCTTCTACTTGAGCGAACCCCAATGAAATCAGTACAGAATTTAGCATCATCCCTTTGTGCAAGATTGAATTCTAAGTATTATGAAATGCAGAGTTTTCTACTTTCAGTGGTTCATTATTGTACTATTGATGCACAGCCACCTAGATTATAAATGAGCTCAAGAGCACTGTCCTGGAATCTGTTGTGCCATTACATAGCTATCTATAAAGGAGTTTACAATACCATCACTTAGGCCAGCATGACAAAAACCATAATATGCGACATTTAGATGGTAGTGTAGTTAATTAAGATGGCATCCTCAGTAGAAAAGCTTATAATCAGAATGATAAATCTCCACAAACATATCTAGAAGGTCCTAATACTGTTTCTACCAAAAAAAGATGGTGTGCAACACATTATATCCACACAGTTTGGTTATATTTCACGTGTTTCCAGATAATGCAAGAGCACAGTTTGATACTCGGACGTAAGTCCCATTGAGTTCAATGGAATTTACTCCCAAATTTATAGGTATAGGATTGCAGCCTTAAAAAGTATTTATGAAATGAGTCAAAGCATACTCTTTTCAATAAACAGTGTTTTTGTGTGTGTTGCTTTCAGTATCATTTCAGGGGAAAATGGAGTAGGTGAAAAAGTATGATGATGTTCACATGAAAGGTTAACTTCAGTGTAACTAGTTTCTTTAAGTCTGTAGTGATTTATTTATTTTTAACTCTAAGAGCATCTTTAGGTGTGTGGTTCTTAGCCCTGGGAAAACCACATGGAAATCCACATTGCATAAAGAGCTTTCAGCACGTTTCAGTAACAAGCCATTGGTGGCAGAAATTGTGGTCTGGTGTCAGTAGTGGCTCATGTGGTAGAGTGGAGTCACCCTCATTGCAGTTTACATCAGTAAGCCTGGGGATCAGACAGCAGTGAGGATGGGATTCTGGGGAGGCGCCACCAGGAGCACCGGATTAGTTCCAGCATTGCATCCACATAGCCCTGGCCACACTACATGCCCATCCAGATAAGTTGCAGTGGTATCATTGTCTGGAAGAATTTACTGAATTCTTGTAATAGTTGTGGCCTATCCCAAACTAAAACTTCTGTTAATAAGCTTTGTTGTGGGTTTTCCCTTTCATATTGATTTATTTTAATTATTCATTCTTGCATTTATATCCCAGGTGCTCACTATCACATACCTGATTCTCCCCATTCCTCATTTAATCCCTACAACAACCCTGTGAGATAGGTCAGGCTGAGAGGTAGTGACTGGGCCAAGTTCACCCAGTGAGCTTCATTGCCGAGTGCAGAATTGAACCCTGATCTCCCGGTCAAACGCTGTCCAGTACTACATCACACAGTTGTTTTGCACATATGAAATTTTCAATTACAAGTCTCTTTTTTCACCCAGCAGTGAAAAAAACAGCAGTGGGGCAGGTGGGTGGGCCACCCGTGGGTGTGCCACATCTTGAATTTTGGCTGCCTGAGAGGCTGCTTCACCCCACTTTATGAGTGGAGCAGAGATGGCTGGTATGTTTCCCACTCTCCCTTATCATGTGAGGAGAGGAGAGGATTGCTTTTGCAAGCTGCACAAGTGATGCTCTCCCCTCCTCCAAGCCGTGTGGCAGGCCTGTGAATCATGTTTGCAGCATCAGATTTTCATTCACGCTTTGCTCCCTTTTAACTGCCAGTCTTGGCACTGAAAGGCTTAAGAAATAAGCATCTGTTCCCATCCTCTTATTACTTTGGTAAGAAGCTTTACTTTGTACTTTAATGGCATATAATGAAAACCCCACAGCCAACTTCTCAGGTTAGGGATATTGCTATCTTGACAGTCCTCAAGCCGATCTACCTCAGAATTGGTACCCTGAGTCATAAAAAGGTTATTTGCCTTGTCAGCAGCCAAAAAAAGAAAAAAGAGCAGCTAGTGTTCAGTTGACTATACCATTCATCATCTATCATTGCACAACATACGAGAAACAAACGCCAAAAATGGAAAAGAAGATTTCCTCTGAGAATTATTCTCAGACATGGATTGAATTTATAAACTTACCATTTTCTTTGCATCTCCAAATTCATTCTTTCTGCTGCTGGTATTAGCGATAAAGGAATTAATTTTTTTTTCTTAAACAGTGGAATCAACGGAGTCCATTCTTGACTGGCAAAAATAATTTTTGTTTGCCTTTATTTTTCAATGAGTCTTACCTTAGCCTTGCAGCCTGTGAATCCTTTCTGTGTGGTTGGCTCCCACGCAAGAATGGAAATGTCAGAATCCTTCAGGGGCTCATTCTGCTATAGAATCTGTGCAGGCTGAACAGGACTGACACATGAGCAACTATGCAGAGCTTTTTCTATATAGATTTCTTGGGGAAATCAGGTTATGGGGGATTATTTGTTATAACTATTTCCTGAAACTGAAAACTAGAACTTTTTTTTTTTAAGGTAAAGACAGCAAACCTGATTTAGTGGCCAATGAAAACACAGATCATAAAATTGTAGTGTTGGGAGGTGCCTTTCAGTGATTTTTTAACATCTGATTGAAGGTTTTAACTCTGCTCCTTGTGCTTTTAAGGTTTTTGTCTAATTTGCTTTGTTATAGTCTTTTATATAAACAGTTTGGTGCCTTTTGTTAGGGGCCGAAAAGTAGAATAAAAATGATTTTATATAAATTAATTGGATAAATAATGAAAATAAGCCAAATGAGGCTTGCTCCTAGCAGTGGTGCCCATTGGGACTGGTGGGTTGGAAGGCAGGGAGACCAACAGCAGGTGAAGCCAGAGCTAAGGAGAGGCAGATTCACCTCCTGATTGGTTGTAAGTAAGGTGACTGGCAGGTGGGTGCGTGTTGGGGGCACACTGAGATTGGTGGGGCAGCGCTCCAGTTGCCCTAATGGGCCAGTTGCCCTAATGGACCTCCTAATGGACATAGGAAACTAATGTAAGTTCACAATCTCAATCTTGACAGGTTTAGTTACAGTAGGATATAGGAAGGCAAAAGCTTCATGGACAAGGTAGCTTTTGAGGATGGACTTGGAAGAAGGTACCAGGGGTGCAAGGTCACAGGTGTTCTCTGATTCAGTTCGGCGCCTAGGAAATGGCAGGGGAGAAAGGTAGATATTCTCTGGGGTAGCGGGAAAACGTGAGATGTCTGAGGGTGGTAGAACTGGAGGAGCAAAGCTCATGGGTTTGATAAATAAAGGAAGCCACGGCCAGTGATTTGTATGTAGCTTGTGCCGACTATGGGACTGTTCAGGAAGGCAGTGTAAGGATTTCAGGTGTAGTGTCATGTGGTCAGAGCAACACTATGTCAGCATTAGAGTGCTGCAGGTGGGTGAGAGAAGAGGCAGCCGGAGACTGGAGAGGCGCGGGCTGCAATAGTCACAATGAGAGATGTGAACCAGAGTTTGTTGTCAAGGATGCACAGAGGAAGGGCCATATTTTGGTAATGAGGAAAAGGGTGAAGTGACAAATTCAGTGGCCTGAATGTGAGAATGAAAAAGAATAATCAAGTCAGTAATAGCTACATGGTATTCATGAGCCTGTGAGTCTCTCCCTGTCTCCTGTCTCTACCTCTCTGTACGTGCTTTCTCTCCATACCTTCTAATTCTGTGTCACAGCTGCATGTTCCTGATTCAGCCACCTGCATGGAGTAATGACGCTACTGTGGCATGCAGCGCTCCTTGGACTTAATCCTACACAGTTATATATCGGTGCAGCAACTCATAGGTTTGTGCATCATTTACTGGAGAGATAAAATTTTGATTGTGCCATTTTATCACTTTAGTCAATTTTTATGCAGAGTGATCTATCCCACTCTTTTGGTGTCTACACACTACCCAGGGCAGCTTAGTACAGTTTAATATAACAGTGTCATAAAATACCATAAAATACATTAAAAATGCAATAAACATACAATAAAATACATTATTAAAAATACAAGGGCAAAGAATCATAGATTGGGATGAATAGCCACTACAGCAGTTAATCAGCAGGCAAAAGCCTGTTATTATAAAAAATGCATTTGCCAACCAGCATTCAACAATGAGAGGGGGGGCATGCGCACCTAATGGGGTGAAGTGTTCCATAATATTGGTGCAACCACCGAGACGGCCCCATCTCCTGTTCCCTTCAGCCTTGGCTCCACCCCAGGTGAGACACAGAGAAGGGCCTCTCCCTCTGATCTTATGTTGAGGGAAGGATAGTACTTGATCTGGTGATTCCTCAGGCATCCTGAACTCAAGGGCTTTTAAGTGGTCAGCAACACTTTGCATTGTGCATGGAAACAAACTGGCACTGAGTGCAGACATAGCAGCATAGGTGTAACATGTTTCCATAGATGCATGCTGACTAATTCTCTTGTTCCTCTATTCCAGAGTCTGTCTACTTTATTAGCAAGATCACATCTATCCCGATTAAGCTTTAATTTGTTAGCATTCATCTATTCAATTACCACATCCAGTCACAAACTTTTGATTCCTACTGCTTTCTAAGGAGGAGATTGAAGCACATTTTAAATTCCCATTCAAATCAATGGGATTACATTCATCTGTAATTATGCTATGTTTTGATGCATACCACCTTATTTGTACATAGCATCCCTTCAGCATCTACCCCAAATGTCACTCTTGGTACTTAAAGCATTTATTAGAATTCTAGAAACTGGATTTGAAAGGATGGAGTCCCGGAACTGCATGTTGATTGACCGACAGACTGATATAATGAATGGTTTTTCAATTGCATGATTGACTATTTCACTGAAACCAGTACAAAGGTTATCTTTTCTGGTTTGCTCTATTGTCTGGATTGATGTTTCTTCTGACAGCGTGGGGAGTTTTTTTTAGGGGTGATTTTTATTTTAAAATATATAGCAGTCCCTCCATATAAAATGAGTAAAATGGCTAGCCTCAGTCCAGAAAGCCACACTTTCCTAAGCCCTGAAGTGTTGTTCAGCTTGGGATGGCAGGTTGTGATGAAGGAGGAAGAAATGGGGGATGGGGAGCTGAATGGTGAGAACCTGGATTGGAGGAATGTACTGGAATTTAGGGGTGCTAAACTTCCCTTGGGTCATGTCCAATATTGATTTCAGCAAGCTCTGAAAAGAAACATTCAAATTGATGGCTATTGGATGCAAATTGAATCATCCCTCTGTCCAATCATGTATCTGTATAATAAGGAAAGCAGCTTGATGAAAAATTGGTAAGTTTATATATTTCCTACTGAAAGCGCAATAATATTGGTTAAAATGTATCTTAATGCTAGAGGGGTTTTAAAGGGTCCTCTATAATAATTAAAAACCCACCATGGATAGCTCTCTGAGGAATCCAGCCAATTTTGCTTTCTGTGGCAGGAATAAAGTAGAGCATTGCAAATGTCAAATAGCATACAGTGTAACAGCATAAATATAGGCTAATGTACCAAGCAAATATTCCATTTATCTGCTTAAATGGCCTTTCCTGGTTTGCAAATCTGAGCTATGATAATAGGCTTAAAACAGTGATCAAATGGATGTTTTGGAACTATGGATTGGGAAGAAATTTGATTCAGTTCGTATTTAGAGGCAAAATCACCTAAATACACAAACTGAAATACAGACATCCTTCAAAATTTGCACTTATCCAAATTTTGCAGTGCAGTTCTCTAAGGATGCTTATACTAAGATAGAGTGTGCATACAAATGCATATTAGTGAAAATAGTATTTAAAATGTATTATATGACAGAAGGTTGCTTTGCAAAAAAAAAATGTATAGATGGCCTGGGAATTTCTTAAATGTGAAATACTGAAGGCCCAAATGCGGATGATTTCAACAAGAAAGAAAAGTGGTAGGCATCTAAAGAAACTGGTGTGTCTGCATAAGGAGCTTACAGATTTCCTAGGGGAAATCAAAATTGACCCATAACATGATTATCCCATACTTTCTTGGAATTTTAGTTGCTTTCAGTAGGTTCTTATAGACACCAATAAAAATGGTAATCGTTATTAGACATTGGGCAAAAGTTTGCAGCATTGCCAGGAGTTGGACTACAGGGCCCTCATGGTCCCTTCCAATTCTGCAATTTTGCGATTCTGTGAAATCTTTTCCCACTAAGGCTCAGCCCAGTAACCTACGATAGCTGAGCCCCAATGATGACGATTTGCTTTGGCTCCAATAATGTTTCTGCCATTTTGCAGCTCTGCGGTAGCAGGTTGTGTGAGCAGGAACTCACAAAGTTTTAAATCACATTTGTTAAGAGTGCTAGGAAACATAACTTCCCCCACAAAAAAAGAGCAACCCTCCTCTTAAAATTAAAGAGCAAGGAGAACAGGTGCTTGGACAACAGATGTTGAAGTACTGCAGATGCCTGGAGGACAGCTCTGAGAAACATTCCAATTAGAAACTGTTTTGCTGATTTACGTTTCCCTTCCAATTGGTTTTTGTTCTCCTTTTGTCCTTGAGTATCTCACATAATTTCACTAAACCCAGCAGGTTTTGTTTTTTGACTTTTGAGTCCATCTGCTAATTGCCCATCTACCTGGAGGCTTCAATTTTCTGTCCATTGTGCTGCAATCAAGGGTAGTCAGTTAACTAGTGGTAATGTAGAGAGACTAATAATGCTCTCCTGAACCTCCTTGTGCGCTATTATTGCAAGTAGCAGAAAGGCTTTTTTAAATAGCCACACGGTGACCAGCTATTTGTGATTCTGTAACTTCTTTTCCACCAATGCTTTGTGAGTAGAATATGCCTCCCCAAAATGGTCCCAATTACTCGACTCCATCCAAAACGAAAACAACAAAGTGTTTTGGCTGTTAGTGTATGGAGGCCTGAAAGCTGGCGACCATTTAGTTGTTCCACCAATTGCAGAATCCGAATGGATCCAGTATTTCATATCCATATTTAAGGACATGCACAGTGAACTGAATGGAAAAGAAACCAATGGTAACAAACTGGACAGACTAGAGGAGTGGCCAAGGGTGGAAGAGGAAGAGATTAGAAAGATAGTTAATAGTTTTAAACTGTGCAAGTCGCCAAGGCCAGATGGTCTACCAATAGAATTATTTAAGACTCTCATAGATTGGTGGGCAGAACCACTAGGAGTAAATTATTTACTCCTATTGATAAATATGGAATCATCTCCGAAATGTGGCTCAGATCAATTATTCCAGTCTTTAAAAAAAGGTGATCTGGGTGGACCAAAGAACTGCAGACTGATAAGTGTACTGTAACTTATAGGGGAAATCTATACTAAACACCTTTTACTTAAACTGCTTACCTGGATGAAAAATCTAAACTTAGGGAAAGAACAAATAGGTTTTCCCAAAGGCTGCTCCATTTTAGACCATTGTCTCATACTTACACATTTGGTTGAAAAATGCAGATTTCAAAATCAATCCAAGATTTATGCAGCATTCATAGATTTCCATGGTGCCTTTGATTCAGTTGATTGTGTGATATTGTGGAAGAAGCTTTCAGAGTTAGGAATTGATCAATGTTTGTTGATATTAATACAGAATTTATATTCTTTTAAGGTCTCCCAAATCAAACTCAATATCAAAGGTCACCTCTCCCCGGATATCCTTAACACGAAAGGTGTAAAACTAGAGTGTATTCTTGCTCCTTTTCTCTTTAATTTATTTTCATCAGATCTTCCGGAGCACATCCAAAAAATAAAATCTCATGCCCCCAAAATCAACCAAAACAAGGTCCCACTTTTACTGTATGCAGATGATGCGACCTCATTATCACTGACGAGGACAGGTTTGAATCATCTTTTACTCTACTTGGTTTCTTACTGCGAAATTAACAAACTCTCTATAAATTATGAGAGGACAAAAATTCTGGTCTTCTCTATTTCCCGGAAATGAGAGAAATGGAAAATAAGAGGACAAGAAATCCAGCAAGTAAAGATGCATAGATATCTTGGAATTTTATTCCAGAGTAACTCAGGTTGGTCAAACCATTGGAGTCCGGCAGAGACACATACCCGACTGCCAGGTTCTCTCTCTCCTGGTTGTTTGGGAGATTCAAAAGCTTTCTCCAGCCTGAAAATCACAGCGACTGATATCAGGAGGCATCAGCACACTTCAGGATCAGCAGAGTATACAGTGGTACCTCGGGTTAAGTACTTAATTCGTTCCGGAGGTCCGTACTTAACCTGAAACTGTTCTAAACCTGGAGCACCACTTTAGCTAATGGGGCCTCCTTCTGCTGCCATGCCGCCGGAGCACGATTTCTGTTCTCATCCTGAAGCAAAGTTCTTAACCAGAAGCACTATTTCTGGGTTAGCGGAGTCTGTAACCTGAAGCGTATGTAACCCGAGGTACCACTGTATAGGCAGTCAGTGTTCAGACTCAGTAGCACAGTTTTTTTGGCTAAACTACGTTTATTTACATATACACACTTGGAGCATCGTAACTCAGCTCCTTCCTCTTCAGCATCAGACAGCAAAGAGAAAGGACAAAAGGACAAATGTCCTACATCACGGAAGCACAGTAATCCAAACATCCTGTCTCTGTCACTTCTGATAATGTGGAATGAAAACATACACCGTCATGTGATATAAACAATACCATGACTGCAACACAGGAAAAGAATGCTGTAAAACAGGCAAAGTGTACCTCCTCAGCAGTAGCTCGCTTTTCTTTTCAGAAAGGTAACCAATTTATATCAACTGCCATTCAGATTTTTCAAGCTAAATTCTTGTCCCAGCTACTTTTTGGGATCCTCAGGCTCCCAAATTCAATCAAGTATGAAACAATGTGTGTAGATTATGTATACACATTATAGAATATTGGGCGTGGACTAGCACTATAAATACTGGTTGTGTTGCCATTTTCGTTTCCAACCTTTGAGTCTGCTTTCCGATTTACTTAAGGGCTCCTATAAATCCAGATTGCTCCAACTCACACACAGCAAAATTAGATCTATTTGTATTGACTTGGAATTATTGTATAATTCTAGTGAGCAATATATTTATCACAATATCCAATATAGATTAAGGGATATTGAAAAACAAAACACGGAGTCAGCTGGAAATAAAATCTGCTCCCCCAAGTACTATGGTTTACAGCCGATAACAGGATCACTTATATCTCAAAGTTAATAATTCCAGCCCAACACAGGGCGTTTATGTTTGCCCATCTGAATGTTTCCCCCTCAGCTTTTGTTAAGGGCAAATATTTAAACATCCCTAGAAATGATAGACACTGCAGATGTTATTTGAATGTGCCAGACACTGTAGAACATATTCTTTTCTGCTGTCCACTATACAACCAGATACATAAACATGTGCTATCCCCCTTTTTGGGTAGTTCACCATCACGGCACAATGAAAACATCAGATTCTACCTGTCTGATATTAACCTGGAGGTAATGGCAAAGGTGGCTGAGTTTTTGTCAATAGTATCTCTTAGAGTGGTGAATGGCACCGTTTCACAGGAAGACACTCCAAAGAAAATTTCTGTTACTATACGTCTTAGGATATTTCTTTGTATATACAGTGGTACCTTGGGTTACAGATGTTTCAGGTTACAGGCGCTTCAGGTTACAGACTGCACTAACCCAGAAATAGTACCTTGGGTTAAGAACTTTGCTTCAGGATGAGAACAGAAATCGTGTGGCGGCGGCACAGCAGCAGCGGGAGGCCCAATTAGCTAAAGTGGTACCTCAAGTTAAGAACAGTTTCAGGTTAAGAACAGACCTCCAGAACGAATTAAGTTCTTAACCCGAGGTACCACTGTATTTTAATTGTTTTGTATATGGATGTTTTAAGGTGGTCTATATCTGTAATGCCCAATAAAGGTTTGGAGAAAGAAAAAGAGCAGAATTATTATATGTACAGAAACAGGTCTTTCCAGAGCTTTCTGATATCCCTAAACAAGCACCCAATTGCCAGGACCAGAACGGAGCATATATTTGTAATTCCTTCATAAACCTTAAATAGTAGCCAGAGATGGTTCTGAAATTTTCCACACTCTCATTCCTCTCCAGATTTTGGCATTCTGAGCAATGTAGTCCTCTTTAGAAGAGGTGGGAACTCAACCTGGGGGTGCACCCTACCCCAACATCTCTGCATGTGCCTAGCACATGCAGTCCATTCTGAGATAGAAGCTCTGAAGGCAGCATCTAGGCAGTATTTGAGACAAATAAAGCTCTTGCTTCAGTTACGTAATTGGATGTAAACCCAAAGCCAAAAGGCTAATATATTTGACACCCCTAATTTCTGAGTATTCATCAGCAGCAATGGAGCAACAAAGACCTTGGGATTTGCTCTTTCTTTGATCAATTTAAACCATGGCTGAGAACCACTCACCTGAGGGGCTCCCAGGGAAGAAAGTGTCGCTAACACAGGCAGCTTAATAAATACAGACAAACAGTCTACATTTTGGTGTTGCCCTGTCTGTCAAATGTGAGCAGCATGTAGCAAACCAAGATAACCAAGGTTTGGGTTAATTCAGTCTCAGTGAATTTGAAGCAATCTGTTTCTGAGTACAAAGTGGGCAGAGATGTTCCTGTTCAAACAACACGATAATGTTTTAAACATAAATACAAGGTACAATCCACAAGAGCACAAGATGTCTGGGACGGAAGATTAAGCCAAAGATAGAGAGCATCATGCTTAATAGAGATGTCAGTTTTACACAGTAGGGCTTCCTTAAACTAATTACATGTGATTTGCTGAAGCAAGGAGATAGAATTCCAGCTCTCCTTGTTTATGCAGAATGCCTCACTTGCAGATTTCAGATGCCCAAATGAAGTGTTTTACTCTTGCCAAACAGATTTTGTATGGAGACAGTGCAAAGAAGAGGAGCTTGATTCAAGTATTCAGCTTTGAATTGAAATGAAACTGCAGACTGTTGATGCACAATATTTAGGTGTAGGAGCAATGCCATCATAATCCAGAATAGGCTATAATTTCTCTAGTAAAAAATGTGAAATGTGTCCAGCTTCCTCTTGATCCAAATCATTGAGAGATCCAATGGGGATGGTGACAAAGGAGTGGGCAAAGCTAGCAAACTCATCCTTGCTCTCTCTCTCTCTGCATATGTATTTGAATTGTTTGAAATATGTTCTCCGTGTTTCTAAGTTTTTTAATTGTTGTTATTTTATTGCTTGTTATTTACCATGCTGGGCTTCTTTGGGAAGAAGGGTAGGATATAAATATAATAACTAACTTATTAATAAAGAAATAACTGTTTTAAAAACAACACAAAGCTATTTCTGTCACTGGTTTGGCCGGCTTTGTTTCCTGAACTAGGCAATGCTGTCAAAAACACTAGATCAGCAGGTGTAGTATAGAAACTAAAGTAGTTACTGCATGCTGACAAGGAATGACATTTAAAAAATGACAAGCTTCACGCTGTTGCAAATAACCTCTTTAATGCCACATCTGGTGTGGTAAAGAGTCACTCTGAGAATTAGTCCCACTTGAGTTTTACCTTTGGTGATGTGTCCCTGTCTTGCGGTGTGATGCTTCACCCACTGGAATAGCTGAGGCTGGAGAGTTCTCTCTTCCTGTGACAATCCCACAGCTAAGGACCAATTTCTCTCCCTGTGAGTGTCGGGTACAGCACTCTCAGTTGCTTTACAGCTGAGCATGCGGATAGATAATCATGTGTAATTCAGCATGCAGGCTGGAGGTTGACAGCTCCTAATGTAATTCCCAATCATGACATCCTAACTCACCAGTTTCAGGCAGCGATGAAGAATAAGAAAATTTGCTGAGTTACCAAACTGCAAATATGTAAAGGGAGATTGCTGCATTGTTCAAGGAGAGGAGGATGGGTGTTTAGGCAATGCTGTTTTGGAGTGTGCTCTGCTCATATTCCACTGACGCAGGTGGTGCACATTTATGTCTTTTAAAAACCTCTGATGGTAGGGAAATAAATTTCAAAATGGAAATCATGTTGCAGTGTTGACTATTTTAGCTTTGAATCAATTTCTATGGGTCTCGGTGTGTGTTTTTTTAAAGACAGTTTTGTCATGCAGTTCTGGGATGCAGGTTCACACTGACAGATTGCATCAGTTGTATGTGTGTTCATTGTGTATTTTGATTTCTGAAATTCCTGAGGCACTTTGGGGAGCCGCTGTGTGAGCATGGGAATTGTGGCAGCATGCAGCGGCGTAGCGTGGGTTGTCAGCACCCGAGGCAAGGCAAGTAATTTGCGCCCCTAACCCCTAACCTGCCGCCGCTGCCAGCTTCTTGCTGCTGCCTGGGCCGGGTATTCACAGTTCTACAAATCTTTGGCGCTGGCTTGCTCCATTAGTTTAACTTGGGGGGGGGGTGAGAGAGAGATTGCAATCGTGCTATGTGCACCGAGAGGGGGGGCACGGTTGTAACGCAGTGGGGGGGGAGAGAAGAAGAGAAACTAGCAGGAGAACCTTGATTTCCCTCTGCAGCTCTGTGGGGAAGGAGGGCGCAGACTGGGCTCCTTCCTCGCCACAAGATCCCTCGGCTGGCCGGGGCCGCGCTCCCCTCTCCCGGCCGGCAGCGCCTGCAAAGGCTGCGGGTTCCGCTGCTCCTCCGTCTCTCTTTCCACTGGTAGCGAGAGCGGGTGGGAGGGGGCCACCCGGGAGCCGGAAATGGGTGCCAAATAAGGAGAGCGGGGGCCTGGATCCTGGCCTTGTTTGGCGCTTCCCCTCAGCCGGTCGCCCAGCCAAGCCCGCGGCGGTGGCGAGGCGATGCCCGCGCAGGGGGGCGCCCACCCCTCGGCCCCCGCCCGGCACTGCCGCCCCAGCACCTGCCCGCTCCTCCCAAGGGGCCTCCTCTCCCTCCCGCCTCTTCGCAGCAGTCCTCGCGGGGCGGACAGGCTCGACTCTCCCCTCCCTCTTGCGCCCCATCCCGCGCCCGATCCTGGCCAGGCTCCGGCTCCGGACCTCCTTGCTAGCGCCTGCTACTCCCCCTGGTCACCCAGCCCGACCCCTCCTCCCAAAGGAGCTGAGCCCCGAGGCTCTTCGGCGACTCTGGAGGTGGCGAGTGCGCCCCCCAGATGTTGCGCCCGGTGCGGCCGGCACCCCTTGCACCCCCCACGCTACGCCACTGGCAGCATGAACGCATTTCTTGCACACACGCAAAAAAAATTTCTCCATGCAATCCTGTCAACAGGGAGAGGATTGCGTGGAAAACAAACACAAATCGCACAACTTCTGTTGCAATCCAAAATCCCACCCAAAGACAGTGGTTAGTTGTTAATCATCAAGGCTGCATCTGATAATATAACACATTATCTGCGTGCAAAATATCCCAGGTTTAGTCCCTGGCATCATCATGTAGGGCTGGG
This sequence comes from Podarcis liolepis, assembly GCF_965112155.1. Lineage (NCBI taxonomy): Eukaryota > Metazoa > Chordata > Lepidosauria > Squamata > Lacertidae > Podarcis > Podarcis liolepis. Next base: position 57,162,517 of record NC_139555.1, on the reverse strand, counting down.
AATGACTCCTGTCTAACATCCAAAGAAGCAGGCCAGTGCTAGGCAGGGTAGACAATACTGAGTTGATGGACCAGGGGTCTCACTTGGGACAAGGCAGCATCCAACGTTCTGTCAAGAGTGGCTCACCTGGTGGTGCAGAGCTACATTGATAGCCTCCCAGCAGTGCAATCACTGGTGCTTAGAATGAGGTGGAGCCAATCCAACACTCACTGGTGTGCCCACACAGCTCCAACTTCAGTGTTGCCTCACTTCTCCCAGTAAGTGGTAATGGTGCCACTGCTGAGGGGCTATTAATGTGGCTCTGCCCCACTGAGCAAACCACTCCTGAGTACCATATTCAAATGCAACCCAAAATTGAAGGGCATAAGTACTAGAAACTTATCCAGACAGAATTAATATTCTAGATGAATTAACTGGCCTTGTTCTCAGTGAAGTGGCAAACCTGTGTCTGGCCTGTACCAGGCTGCAGATAGGAGCTCATGCGACTGTATGCTCCACCACACAGAAAACTAGAATATTCCAGACAAGGCTTGGCTGGTTTGAAGTGTGAACCCTTGTCCTTGAAATCCAGCTTTCTACTTCTGAGGGTATGTATTTCATTTAATTTTTGTGCATTCCATCATGTGAGCCCCACCTTGTAGTCTGAAATGCAGCCCAGACAAAGATTTAGTGAAAACCCAATGCATTTCTTTTGCTAAACAAATGGTTTTCACTTTCAATAAGTAATTCTCTTCATTTACAGAGATGAAAACTTATTGACACCATATTTTTGGCAGCTGACTATATTGAGTGACACCGTGAGCTTAAAAAATTGGAAATGTCAGAAATCCCTGGAACATCATCTCAACAAGGAAATCTAGATTCATGCACCATTGATTTTTGGAGGAAGCTACATTATGTAGATTACTAGATAATACAGTTATGGAGAATTCAGCACAAGAATTCCAAGTGCCAAACTAGATAATATGAGAAATGTGTGCTTCCCCCATTCTGTTGTTCTTCTGGTTAAAGAAAAAGGGGGGGAATAGTGAGTATGGTGGGTGTGATCAAGGTAATAAATTATAGCCCTAATGATACACCCCCAATCTATTCCTTGCATGAGGGAAACTACCATTTATTGTTTCTAATATTGTTTAGTTTAGTTGTCATTCATCTTATTGTGATAGCTGGTCTCTTAGGCTTCAATCCTATACCCACGTACCTGGGTGTAACCTCTACTAAATGCAGTGCAACTTACGGTAATTTTGCATAGACTTGTGTAAGGTTGTGTGGCTAACATGAATGTATGGTGCTGCCGTATCCTTTATCTGAGAGGCTCCTGCCCCTTTAAGAGTAGTAATGAAAATGAAAATGCCACAAGCTGTGGCTTCTCTCATCTCTGCAGCGCTGTGACAAGGAAAAAACTGCCTCCAATTAAATTCCTGTTTCTATGTGCAACACATAAAAGTAGCAGATGCCTTTTGTGAAGGTAGAGCTGTGGCAGCCCCATGCTGCTTGGTTAAAATTTGAAAATGCTGGTATTAAAGTATGGCGCTTGTGTAGCATGATGAAACAATGAATTTGGAATAGCTAAAAAGTGTGCTTTCTAGGGAATGGTGGAGGAAATACTCAGTGCTAGAAGGAATACACTAGTTCTTATTCCTTTAATGATATGCTGTACTAAAGGACAGTTGTGTTTGAAAGACCTGCTCCTTCCTGATTTGTTTTTCCTGTTATCCCAACACAACAGCAAGGCAGCTGCCAGAGTTCCTAGCCCCTGTTGTATGTCAGGCAGTCTTTCACAGTAGCATGTTCAAGAATACCCAGGTTTTCACTCTTCAGAGCTGCTGCCATGTTCATCCGGTTCTTGTTAATTGCATCTGCTTGAAGAACATTCAGTTAACCCCCTTCCCGACACCCGATTGACACTCTTGTTGTTTTGCAGATTTGACTTCACAAAAGTCAGTGAACTGCGGGTTGGTGTTTAGCTCCCACAGTAATAATCTGTTTCATTTCACAGAAACCCCGGGTAGGATTTTCAAAAGTGGGCCAATTACTGAGGGAGCTGGATTAATGAGATGTCATCACTTACCACTTACCATTCTCTGGGAGGATGGGCTTGATAAATGTAGTTCATTGCCAAGTCCTGACATAAAAACAGGACCACGCTCTATGATTCTTGGCAGGCTGATCAATATTTTATCTGCCAAAGCATGCAGAAGTGCTAAACAGAATGATTTGTGTGGCTGCTGTGTAAGAGAAGACAAAAAAAGAGGGGGGGAATAGGCCTCTGAACAGAGCATGTTAATTTGATGGACATTAATATTTACGGAGCTTTTTTGCAATCAAGAGCCTGAAAGTCTGTGGTTTTTTTGAAACCGCATGAATATTGGGAGATGTAAACAGATTCTTTTTCTTTTTTTAAGTGTCTTCAGAGAGTACCTCTGGCAGTATGCTTTGTGCTGACTAAGAACCCTATTGAAGTTCTTAAGACACATGGAGACTGAACACGTGAAAGGGCTATTCAGAATGTTCCCCCGATGCCAACATGTGTGCTGGCTATCGTCCCTGACTGATGTGTGAAGAGCATCAGTCTGATGTAGGCCTACATATGAGGACCCCAGTTCCTCTGGGAGGAGCCATATATGAATAAGGCTTGGGTTCTTGGCTCCATTGGAAGCAATGCTTCTGAAGTTTTCCGCTTCTGAATTTCCCTCTGGATTTTGGAGATCTAAACTACCCCATCTTATTTCTGAAGTGGAACCAGTCCAATAGGAATCCTGAATTGTTCCATGAAACACACACAAAACACAAATACACATGCATATGAAAGCTGGAATATAGGAAAACAGGAAGCTTCCACTCCTCCTTAATTTTATACAGAGTGCATGCATGCCTAATTTTGAAATCAAGGAATGAAATAAGAAAAATCTGGGAAATCTGCCCATTGGAGAAATCTGCCCATTGGAGTGGAAGCATGATTTTTTAAATGTAGTTTCAGTACATGCTATTATGCTCACAGTGAAAACCTCTGCTTTTTAGCTAGGAAAATGTATTGAAATCATTGTGATGGATGTATCTTATGTGTAATATTTGTATATCATCAAAAGGATCTGAAGAAACAGAAGTGGCACTTCAGAGTGGGAGATGTGTTGACCCCCAGTAGCATCAATCATATTCTAGAAGGGGGAGGAGACAGGATTTTTGCTTTAAAAGGCTCCAGAGTGCTGTTACAATTGATTGTTAATTGAGTGGCTACATGACATATATTTGGTGAGTCCTGATGATTAGAGGTGAGGCAGATAACTTTGAAAGTACAAACACATGTAATTAGGTTGTGTTAAAGATTTTAAATAAATAAATCCAATTTTAAAGAGACATAGAAAACAAGGGATGGATTTTTCAACATAATTTCCATACAGATCCAATGAAACTTTAAGCAGCCCCTGAATTATAGGTCATGAAATGAGATTTGGAAAGACCATGAAATTCAGGGCTTTTCTGCCCCAGGTTGTAATGAAAAGCAAAATGTTGGGCAGGGGAACATTAAAAACAGCGAGAGCCACTATCCCCAACAGACTCTGCAAATGAGTAGTGTGTCACACTGCAGTGTTTCTGCAGTTGGGGTAGCCACACTGATTAGATCTTATTTATAGCTATTATAAACAGTGCTGAAATGCTTAGTCACCAGCCTTCCTGCCGAAGGTTGAATGCACACGCTAGCCCTTCGCTTGGCGTTGCCACACCCTTCTGGCCCTGGCCTCTGATGATCCAGAGTTTCTGATCTCAAGCACAGCAGCATGAGTATAGCTGTACATGCACAGACACCCCTCTGCAAAAACCTGCAAAACCTGTGGGTGTCAGGAGAGGGGCAGTCCTTCTCCCCCATCCGCCCATGCATCTAAGCTACCCATGAAGGAGCTCATGAAAGGGGCAAATAAAAGCAAAGAGGACTTCCCCCCTCCCCCATCCATGACCCCCCTAAAATCTGGTCTGGGGGGGTTGGAAGAGAACAGGTTGCAGGGGGAGGGGAGATGGTTCCATCTAGCAATCAGAAATACTTAAGCTGATGGAATAATTTCCTTAGTGCAAAGTTGAATTCCACCCCGAGCCTTTGAGAGCAGAAGTTATCAGCGATATTTTCAACCCAGAGGGCAAGAAACTTGACTACTGATAAATGTATCCAGTTATTTTAACACCGTCTGATTGCCTCACGGCCTGCACTCTGTGAACGCTCCAGTGAAATGTTTCTGAAGCTTCAATGTCTTCAAAGTGGATGTGTCTCTCAAAACCTGCCTTGGGATGGGGAAATGGATGAAAACTGACACCCATGTTTCTGGTTTGGACACCAGGTGGTCAGACTCAAAGGTGTACCTCAAAAGACATAAAGCCAGCTAATGTAGCACATAGAATATAGGTTCAATTTATGAAAGAATCAGGAGTCCTTGGGAGTTGCTAACAAGGCAACCCAGCTGTGAGCTACCTATTAAAAAGACTCACCAATGAGGATATTCTGAAATGAGATAAATTGCTAATAATGAATTCGTGTTGTGAAGGAAAGGAAACTGCTGGAGGGCACTTAACAAAGCAGAGGAAAGAACACATTTGTGAGAGCACATTTTTTAAATAAAAAAAATGGTGTTTCATTATTCTATCTGTCTTAGCAGCAACAGTTATAGTGCCGGAAAGGGGACACATTTGTATGAGCCACTGGTGCTGCCAAATAAAACCTAAGAAGTGAGAGTATTTAGTAGATAAAGCTAGTGGATTCCAAGCACAGCGTAAGAAGATTACAAGTGTCATTGACAGCAGCAAGAGGGTAAAGGGAAATGATAAGGAGAGAGTAGCCACTGCCCTTGCTAAGCCCTATACAAACATCTCAAATAGGATTTTAAGAACCCTTTTGTGGAGAAGGTAAGGGAGTTACAGGATTTTAAAAATAAATAAATAAAGCCACCCAGTTGAACAGTGCAGGAAGGGAAGCCACTTTCAGGAGTTTGGGTAAAGCTTTTGAAGAAAGTGGCGCCACCCACACAGGAGGAACTCTTCGCATCACCCACACAGGAGGAACTCTTCCATCACAAATGCTCCTTTCCTCTCCTAGAAGGTTGCTTGCTGAAGATGCAGAAACACCCTTGCAGCATTGGAAGAGAACACAGAGGCATTAGGGGTGGCCAAATCTCTCAGTTTTGCTTTCTCTCTCTTTTTCATTTTTTCCAATCTGCAGTTTTCCGCATTCTATAACTATTTGTGGGTTGGTTTGTTGGTTTTTTTAAAAAAGTCCTCAGGGAAATTCATCTGCATTTTAGTGCAAAATCCTCCTTTGCAAAACCAGTTCCCCATATATAATGTTTTGGTTTGTTATTTCCACAAATGCATGCGTTTTATGCACACAGTTTTGTGTCTGGAGAACTGCGCTGCAAAATTCAGAGATGTGCAGATTTTAAAGGATGTTCCGTTCATCCATTGTTCTGGAAAGTGTGTGAATTAGGTAGGTTTGCCTTTCAATGTGAACTCAATCAAATCCCACCAACTCCCACCCCTATTTGAAACAGAGTGGGTGGTGGCATGGCAGGCGAAAGTGGGCTTTGGTGAAAATCACCCTTCTTCCTCCTCCAGCAGGTACATCCACTGGATCGCAGCCCCCCCTTCCCTCAACGGGCACTCTGGATCCAACCCATTTCTTTTTCTCCATTGTTCTGATTCTTATGCATATGTAATTTTTAATTTTCATTTAATATGTGTTGTAAAAAGAACGATAATATTGAATAGAAATGGTCTCTGCGTTAACTGTTCCATTAAGTGTCCCTTGGGGAAAGGAAAGCTTTTAACTCTCTCTCTATCTCTGCTTGGTGTATTAAATGCAATGATATTTATTAAACACAATATTTGATAGCAAACCTGAGGCAAAAGTAGGGGCAGGGAAAAATGCTAGATGGTTGGTATTCTTACTGAGCCCTTCTATCAGAAACCTGTGCAGCTTCTGGACCTACCTTAAGGGCAGCCCCACATAGAGAGCATTACAGCAGTCTAGTCTTCAAGTTACCAATGCATGAACCTCAGAGCTGAAGCTGACCTGGACCAGGCATGGTCATAGCTGGTGTACCAACCAAGGCAGCTTCTAAACTGTGAGTTCTGAATTGTGCAAGGAGCCTCCATGAGTACAGAAGTTGCTGCAGCCAGTACAGGATGTGGCAGCTAGGTTGCTGAGTAGGACGTCTTGCTACAGTATGTACACATTATAGCACCATTAAAGGCGTTGCAATGGCTGCCAATATGGGGCTGGGTCAGATTTAAAGTTTTAGTTATAAAGCCCTAAAGAACCTGAGGTCAAGCTACCCTTCAACGCTGAAGGGGCCTACCCCCGCCCCTTTCCTTATGTGCTTTTAATCATGGATGGGGGGGTGCTTGAATAGGACTTAAGTGATGTGCTAGAGGTGTCAAGCAGTGATTTTTATCTATGCAGGCGGAGGGGTAGCCATGCGTCTCACAGGATGATATTAAAGGATAAATTGGCTGAGTAGAAATGCTCCCTGTGATTAGCCATTCATATAAAAAGAGACACCTATTCATAAAAGACAAACTGAAACATGAGTAGCTTATCAAGTGCTAGCTCTGTCTTCAACCGGTCATTTGAATCCTTTTTCAGTGTCGTTTTAAATATGGAGACTTCACTCTCTTTAGGTGAGGAAGACACCACCTTCTTATGTTTAAGATATTTATATTCACATTAAGGGTTATAGCCAATATTATTCCTCCTCCTCCTCCTCCTCCTCCTCCTCCTCCTCCTCCTCCTCCTCCTCCTTCTTCTTCTTCTTCTTCTTCTTCTTCTTCTTCTTCTTCTTTACATGCCGCCCTATACCTGGGGGTCTCAGGGCAGTTCACAGAATAAAATCAAGATATAAAACCACAAAATACATAATAAAAATAAAAACAACAACCCAAAAGCCCCCCTCCCCCACAAAAAAACACATTTTAAAAGGGCATAGGATGTAAATCAGATCAACCAAATGCCTCGTTAAAAAGGTACATTTTTGCATGTTGCCTAAACATGTATAATGAAGATGCCAGGTGAAATTCCCCAGGGAGAGCATTCCACAGATGGGGAGCCACTGCAGAGAAGGCCTCTTCTCGTGTTGCCACCCTCCGGACCTCTTGAGGAAGCGGCACACGAAGCAAGGCCTCAGAAGATGATCTCAGGGTCCGGGTAGGTTCATATGGAAAGAGGCAGTCCTTGAGGTATTGTGGTCCTGAGCCGTTTAATGCTTTATAGGTCAAAACCAGCACTTTGAATTGGGCCTGGAAACTAATTGGTAAAGGTAAAGGGACCCCTGACCATTAGGTCCAGTCGTGACCGACTCTGGGGTTGCGGCACTCATCTCGCTTTACTGGCTGAGGGAGCCGGCGTACAGCTTCCAGGTCATGTGGCCAGCATGACTAAGCTGCTTCTGGCGAACCAGAGCAGTGCACAGAAACACTGTTTACCATCCCGCCGGAGCGGTACCTATTTATTTATCTACTTGCACTTTGATGTGCTTTTGAACTACTAGGTTGGCAGAAGCAGGGACCGAGCAACGGGAGTTCACCCCGTTGTGGGGATTCAAACCGCCGACTTTCTGATCGGCAAGTCCTAGGCTCTGTGGTTTAACCCGCAGCACCACCTGTGTCCCTAACTAATTGGTAGCCCTACGTATAATGCATTGCAGTAATCTAACCTTGAGGTTACCAGAGCATAGACAACAGTAGCTAAGGCAATCCCTGTCCAGATGGGGGTGTAGCTGGGCCAGCAGCCGAAGCTGATGGAAGGCACTCCTGGCCACTGAATACATAATAATAATAATAATAATAATAATAATAATAATAATAATAATAATAATAATTTTTATTTATACCCCGCCCTCCCCAGCCAAGGCCGGGCTCAGAGCGGCTTACAAGCAATAATAAAAACAAGTTGAATGATTACAACTTAAAAACAAAATTAAAATACAACATTAAAATATTGAAACATTAAAATATTAAAATGTAGCCTCATCGCAGGAGGAGAAAGGAAAAGAAAAAAGAAAGAGAGGGAGGGAGGGAATCAAATTGGCTCCAAGCCAAAGGCCAGGCGGAACAACTCTGTCTTACAGGCCCTGCGGAAAGAATAGAATGGACTCATTGAAATTAATGCACATGACTAACTTAGGTACTTTAATTCTAGTGGGTTTACCTTGAGTAGGACTCAGTGGAATACAAGCGCATGGGTAAAATTCAATGTGGCGCTGAGTGTGATATGCACATGGGGAACGAGGTCCTCTCTATGTGACCACCTACTTTTGTTCAGAGGGTTCCTCCAACTCCCCAAAGCAGATTTAAGGGACACCGGAGATGCATAGGGCAAGGAGATGGTCATGTTGTGCAAATGGACCTTGTTCCATGCATGCAACAAATTAGTTGAATCCCACACTATGTACTGACTGAATTGCCAGCTATGCTGCAGCGTAAACTTTCAGTGCAAGCTACAATACACACAGAGTAAAACAGCACAAGAAAATACAGCAATAGAAACAATACAAAGCATGGAAATCAATGAAAGCCAGACTATGTATAAAACAACTGCTAAAACCAGATATACAAGATACTGGAAAAACTGGGCAAATAAATTTTCCAGTCACTTTTGCACTGGGAAGAGATCGGAAATGGATCCAGATGAGCTTCTCTCTGGAGGCGTTATTGGACAGATTCATATGATAGAAGGTAGACAAGTCTTATGCTATGATTGGGTGGGATCATGCTGTGCCTACTGGGGGTGGGAGATGAATTTGATTCAGTTCAGTTAAAAGTGAAGCTATTCACACTTCCCAAAACAATATACAGGCAACTCCCAATTTACGTGGGGGTTACATTCCACACTACCACACATTTAAGTGAAATCATATATATTTGATTATATATTAAAAAATCCTGCAAACACCCCATTCCACCCCCCACCCTGCCCCACCCCAGCCCATTCCGCCCCCTTTTTGTGATGTTTTCAGGTCACGTCCAGGTTTGGTGAGATGTGCATGTGCTCAAACAAATACATATCGGAAGCACTGCCTGTACAAACCAAAACATTGTCATCCTTTAAAATTTGTAGGCCTTGTTGCCTAGTAAGGGTGCTTCGGACTGCAGCCTAAATAGTGTTTTTTTGATTAATTAAATGGCATGTCACCAATTACTGTGTTCATTAGTCAATTAAATTTACATTGATTAAATTACATTTGCTGAATTGCCCATCACCACAATGTATACTGAGACAGTGAAGGAAGTGTATAATAATTTACAGCCCCATAAACAAAATCCAGTGCTGATGGGCAAAGGGAAAGGCCACTTTTAGTATTCCCCCTCATTCCTTTCAAATAGATAAACCAGAGCTAAAATGGTTACATAACAACTGTGCTATTAACTCACAGCCCCACTGATGAAAATCTGCACTTACTGATTAAAAGTGGCATCCTTTGATTAATTGCCTAAAGCTTTAGTTGATTAATATGCCAATTACAGTGTGCAGCTCTACTTATTGTGGGAGTGGGGTTTTAAAAGGAAGAGTTTCTGTTCTCTTGGTGTTCTCCTTCTCCCGTGATTTGAGTTTCCATTAAAGCACGATTCACCCAAAGACACAAGAGCTAAAACGATCTGCCTCCCAGTGTCCCCACAGGCATGCAGAATCTTTTTTGGGACCTTCATGCATTTCATGTGAAAAGTATAGAGAGTTTAGGAGTATGTTCTAGTCTTAGAAACCTTCCCACAACCAGAAACTCTGTTTTACCAGGGAGGTTTCTAAATGTGTTCAACAAAATGCACATAAAAACACTCTTTAGAACATAGTCATTCTTGAAAGGATACAATTGTACCCAGAGGCGTAGCAAGGTCAGGTGGTACCCAGTGTAGAATTCCCCCCCCCACGCCCCACATCAATGGCTCGGGGTAGGCTTGGGAGTCGTCAACGCCCCCCCTCAGCGATGACACCTGGTCTGGTCTGCGCCCCCCCGCACCCCCCTTCCTACACCTTTGGTTGTAACAAAATGTTGGCTCCTCCACTAATACATACTCCGCTTCATGTTACTCCATTTCTATCCACTGTTTCCCCAGTCAGACTTACTTATGGGATCTTTTTATTCTGAACATTAGTGGTCCCTTACACCCTTCACTAGTCCCTGTCTCAACCTCCACTGACAGAAAGGGGAAAAGAGCAGCAGCAAACCAGCAGAAGCCCCATTTTGGTTACATATCCTATCATCCTAATCTTGATCTCATTATCAGGAAGTCAGTCCAATGGAAATCAGGATATCTTCTATCCGAGGGAAACGTCTGGGAAGATTTGGAATTGCCCTCCATCCTCTTTGATTTACAGTGCTATGTACCTGGCCAGCTGAGTTCAAGTCTTTGATTAGGCCAGTTGTGCTCCCTTCTACAGTAGGGAGTTCTTTTTGCAGATGTTATCAAGTACATCCTCCGGAGATGCAGTCGAAGAAGAGTGCACAGAGCATTCTGTTATGTGATGTGGTGTCAAATGGGTCAGAGCTTGAAAACAGCACAGGGGAGGGTTAAGTCATGTGGGTCCTGGTACCACAAGCCCCTTTCAAGCAGTATTGTTTCTTTTAATTTTATTTATTCGTTTATTTTTTTAAAAAAACACCTTTTGAAACTTTTGTAATATAACACAGCCGCAGAACTAATGGTTTTCGAGTTTGGTAATTTGAGTTTCAGCTTGTAAATGGCATATTTACAGTGTGCAAATGATACCACAGCACTTCCGCCTGATAATCAGCAGTTCACGCCTTGAGACTCAGTTAGTTATGATCACCACTTCAAAGCCACTCTAATCTTCTCCTTATATATTAGAAAAACCGGACTGCACTGTGGAAACGCAGCGGTGCATAAACTGCGACTATGTGGGGGCAAATAAGGATACTTTAAGAAAAGCATCTAGAGGACATTTAATGCATTCAGCAGATATTACATTTTACACGGTTGTCTGCTGAGTGAAGCCGTATAATCTGTAAAGTGAGATACTGATGAAGTTCCTTGGAGGTAGGATTTAGGGAAGGGAAAAACCTTGTCTTTATGAAAGGGCATCTCATTAGGATCATCTTAAAGCATTGCTTTTGAAAACCTCAGTAGGTGCAGGGCATCTCCCTTTGGGCGGCACCTTTTCTGGCTCTGTAGAAGTGCAGTCTTTTAGCAGATCAAGCAGGGAGAAGCCTGCAGTCACGCAATCATGTTTTATCTTTCAGGTGACACGTGTACAATGGCAGACTACCGTCAACTGAAGGGTATCCTGCTGGACCTTCAATCTCACCGGCAGAGGCAGCAAAATCACCCAGGAGATGAGAGAATCCAGAAGCGCTTCTTAGTTGAAGATATGTTTAACCACTTGGATATAAATGGTGATGGGCACCTCAGCAGCTCTGAATTGGCTCAGGTGGGTTTGTTGTTCAATGAAAATCAAATTATGAAGTGGACTGCATTTCCCATTCAAAGTGTAAATTGAGTGTAACCACAGTGGAATCCTCAAGAGACTAGCTGTTTGTAAAACTCTGCTGAAAATTAGACTATGAAATATCTTGCCGTAGCTGACTTTTCTCCCATCTGCCTCAGGAAGCAGTGGCATTATTTTATATTGTTAAGGATATTTTGCAAAATAAGAATTTTCTATGCCACGTTTCCCCCCCCCCTCCTTAGCTCTCTGGCAAATATAGGTTTGCGTCTGCAATCATCTTTTTTAAACATGCCCTGCTCGCTGACAGATATCAGATTTTATTTGCATTGAAAAATATTTAAATATGAAAATCAGCATAGATTCTCCCTCCTTCCTCTGAGATGCTCTAATACTAAAAATTTCATTAACAACAGTTTCTGTCCCACATGTACAATATCCTTTTGTAGCTGCAGAAGTGTTGATTGACAATAGATCAATTTAGATATATGGTGGTCACACACACACACACACACACACACACACACACACACACAGTGATATTGTCTTTATTATCATGCTGTGGAAGGTTATTCCCATCATGCCCTGATTATGTATTTTTGAGGAAGATCCTGCTAACCAGGAAGAAGGATGGACCCTTGATCTGATCCAGCGTGTTCATTTGTGCTTCGAGGCCCCCAAGCCCTTCCCCTGAAAATAACTTCACACTGACACGTAATTTTTAGTTTAAGTCATTGGGCAAAATTTAGGCCACAACTTTCTTGATTACAGCAAAGTGAGCGGTATTGGCTTATGCACTGGCAACAGACTATAACTGACTCCTGCCTCTCTGGATGGAAGTCTGAAAGGGTAAGCACTAAACAAGGGAGCAACATCAATGAAGACCAACCGAAGCTTACCCCGGGGTTCCTGTGGTCCTGGCATGGCCCTAGCCCCTCAAGCGGACTTCAGACGAGATCCAGGACCCCAGATTCCTTTACCAGAATACCCTTATTCATGGAGGGGCAAGTGATGGCCGCACCTCCCCTCCCACACACTTCAATAAGCCAATGCCTAACCGCCTAACCTTACAAAGTTGTGATGATTGCTAAGGGGGTAGGCAAAAACCAAGTGACTACAGCCAATCTGCCAAATGGAAATAATTCCTACCCAGCCCCTGCTCCAAAGCAGGTGACCCAATCCAAAGCAAGGCCAAAGCAGCACCGCCTAAAATAAGGGAGGGAGGGTGGGTGTTTGGCAGCGCGAAGCAAGTGCGCCCAGTTATGGCGCACTGCCACTTTTGTAGGCCCCAGGAATCGTGCTAACTGCCCCAATTGTCCCAAACAGCCTGGCGCGATCCTGGGGCCCAACGGTTAAGGCTTGGGCCATGCCCAGCAACAACTCTCCTAGCAGGGGTGCCTTAGGGGCCCGCACACAACCAGGAGCCTCATTAAGGAGGATTCTATTTGTTCTTGTAAGATGACACAGTTGCTGAAAACCACAAGAGGAGAGAGGCTCTTGTTCTCATGTTCTGATCGTTGGTTTCCTACAGGCATCTATCTGGCTGGGCAAGATGAGCTATTGGCCTGATCCAACAAGCTCTTCTAATGTTCTTAGGAGATTTGCTGGGTAGTTTCTCTCCTTTTCCTCTGCAAATTTTCAGGAGTGAATTTTCAATGGAATGAGCTCTGCTTCCCATCTCTCCCACTGACAGTTGAGGGCAAGGAGGCATCAACTGATGATGGGCTATATTTTTTTGAAAGTTTTCAGGAGGCAGCAAGATGCTGCTTTACCTTCTGCAAAAGACCAGAAAAGGGCAAATATTGCCCCATCCCTAAGTTCCCTGAACTAAGGAAGGAGAGGAGAGGGTGGGAACCACATAATGGATTTGGCTACTAAGCATCCTAACTGTAATGTTGATTAGCCCTTACACAATATTTCTTTCTCCATCTGTTTTGTTTGTTTTTGTGCTGGAATGTACTCCTAGTAAGTCCCATCTTGAAAGGATTAAATAGCTGCGCAACTTAATTGTCACAATAACATGGCATGTTGAGATGTTTTGAATGAGAAGTTTTGCGAAATCACCTCTTTGGCTGAGTTGTTATGATAGATCAAAGAAGGAAAGACCATATAACATCCAATGTCTGCTAAATTCATGAATGAGCACTAATTGGTTGAGCAGAAATGTGATATTTTTCAGGCTTGAAAAAACTGAAAAATGTCATTTTGTGTGTGTGTGTGATGCACTGACAAAGCAAAATGCAAATGTAATCAGGCATTGGGAGTAGCTGCTATATATGATGCATGTTACAATGGAATGAAAGAAGTGGTTTTCATTATCTTATGAGCAGAATTCCCATCATTTTAGCAGATTTATTTGTTTGGAGGGAGGGCTTGCATATTGCCAAGGCTCCTGAGCACATAGACATGAGCTGTGTTCTCATATGCCTTGAATTTCAGCTGGACCGAGTAGTGAGCACTTTACTTCTCTCCCTTAGGGGTAAACATAAACCATTTGTTTGTAAGAAGGAAAATAAAGACATTCACTCAGGAACACCCCTGAGGCATGGGGCATACCTGTTCTGTGATACTTGCAGTGCCTTTCACATAGAATAAAATATGCTCATATCTGCACAACTACGTAAATCTAGGGCTCTCTCTTTTGTCATTCGAAAGTGTAACATGATCTGGCTTAAGGAGGTAGAGAGAGAGAGAGACCTGTTGTTTTTATGAAGGGAAGTGGAGGGAGGACTCCTTTGTTTCAGGAACCTATTATATTTCAGTCCCTGAAGCATTGCACCCTTGTATGAGTTCCCTGGCAGTGGAATCCAGACAAGCCAGAGGAAGGTATGGCTGGCCATTTCCCCACACACTGCAGTGATGTTGCAAAGTGCAGAGTTTTACGGGAGCAAATGGCAGCCAGTAAGTCACACAAGAGAAAGTAAAGAGATGGAAGGGACACTATCTTCATAGGCTATTTACCCATGGGATGTTTACCCATGTTGACTCAACCTTTGGATCAGGGGAGCAAATGCAGCCTTCTTTCTGCTGTGTCCAGTTAGGGAAAGGGCATAGCTCAGTGGTAGAGCATCTGCCTTGCATTGTGGCATCCCTGGAATCCCCAGGTAGGACTGGGAGAAGTCCCTGCCTGAAGTCCTGGAGAGGTGCTTCCAGTAACTATTGACAATACCAAGCTAGATGGAGCAATGATCTGACTCAGCGCAAGACAGATTCCTATATTCTTATGTTCCAAGTTTGCAGAGGATTTGGCAGGAGGCCACTGCTTTGTTTTCATAGCCCATATTGACTTCCACATCATAGTTATTCTCATATGGCATGTAGTTATATATGATGTATCACTTCCTAGGCTCTCTTATGTATGTCAAATTTGGCATGTAACTGTTGCATGTAGAAGGGCTTTCTATAAGATGACAGTCTGGGCAGAGGATATACTGTCAGTATACACTGTCAGTGCTCTTGTATATTGTATACTGATAAATAAATGAGAAGCTAGAACAATGATATTAAATGAGAAGCCATAACAGGATTCATCAAAAATTAATGTAGGAACATGATAATTGCTTCTGTTAGTTTAGTTAACTTGGTTGAAAGGAAGGATAGGTTGTTGTTGTTTTTAATGTAGACCATATTTTTGTTGCAACACATCTGCCAAATCTTTCTCCCTACCCAGTATTGAACTGGTTAAAAAAAAGAGGGAAAGTTAAGGGAAAGTGGAATTTAGCCTTTGGAGAATTGCCAACTTATTTGCTTCAATTAATGTCAAATAATTCTTTTCAGAAAGAAAAGCGCCCCTAGCAATAAATAAGTAGAAGGTCATTTTTTGTTCTTTTAATTCATGATACAAATTCAGTCTTAGCCACTAAAAACATTTGATTGAAATCCACCACACACACATCAGCCTTATTCTTGTGAAATATCAGATAAACTTCTGAGTATACAAGCCCATTAACAGCTATGGTAATTGAAATATTATTTTCATTTAAAGCTGTGTCTGTAGGGTCAGATTCATAAATCTGCTAAATTCATAACTGCTAAAGTGATTTCTTTCCTGGCATTAAATCAAAGGAGCTTGTCAGTATTGTGAAAACTTAATCAATTTTCAATACAAAAGCAGACAAAGGGAAATTTCTATCTTTAAAAGGTAGACCCTGGAAGTTGTGGTTGATTTCACTTTTATTGACTATTTTACATGGTGGATGAAGGGTCGTGTTTTTAGCATTATTACTTGACATTGTCACCAGTGAAATGAGCCACATCTGATATCATGAAGAACATGAAGCACTCTTTGACCATATCCTTGGTGACTTGTATCTTGGCCCTCTGCATTCTCATGTTTGCCCCCACCCCATCTTTGAAATGGTATCGTGAGACTTCCTTGTATTGCGTTGTCACACATTTATGTGGGTCTGAATGTAGGCTGATGCTGCATTCTGCCCTCCTGAAGTTTTTGGAAGTAGGGGATTAGCCAGTTTAGGTGTTAAATAGGAGCTTTCTGAATGATTCCTGATTGGCTTTTGATACATTTATGCCTACTTCATACAAAGTTGTTGTTGTTGTTGTTGCTGCTGCTGCTGCTGCTGCTAGGGTTAACTTGGCTTTTCTATTACAACATGCATGTAGTATGGTCATGTATAGCTTAGTTTTGATGTATAATATTTCTATATATTGCAACAAATTTTGCAACATAAAACAATCACATTGGTGATTGATGACTCGTGGTGATTTATTGGCGACTCCTGCCTTCCAACCACTTGATCTCATACAAGGTAGCTGTATAGGTACCTTCAAGCAACAAGCAACAATGGAAAACATCAGGAAAAGATCAACATTCCTAACAAAATGCGATTTTTGTCTAAACATACCAAGCTTATGTACTTTTTATGGCCTATTTCCCCACCCCACAATATCCCAGTGTTCAGTTTTCCCATACAATAAAAAGTATATTCAATTAAATTTGGTTAACTAATTGTAATGATTCCACCTCTTTTCCTGATCTCAACAGTTGATGAAAAGGGACGACCTGGAAGAAGTTTTCTCAGATTGTACACCAGAGGATCTTCTCCGATTTGATGATTACAACAACGATGGTTACTTAACTCTGCAAGAACTGTATACTGCATTCCGTAAGTGACTTTATTGCTATCTATACTTCTAAAGTGAATCCTCTGCATATGGATGTGCAGAACAAACGTAGGACAAGAAAGGGTCCTCTCATCTTGCCGGGTGCCTAAAGGACCTTTTTGCCCCTTGAACCAGCTGGATCTTCCCCAGGCAACGTTTAATGCATATGTTCTTCATTCTGTTACCAAGCAGCAGATGACAAAAGTGGCACAAGGCATGAATGAAATTGTGTGGGGGTTTTTTTTTGGGGGGGGGGTAATAATTCTGTGGAAGGTGAGCACTCTCAAGCTCATCTCATTGTTAAGTGATTGTGCAAGGGAAAGGAAACTAGGAATGAAGGAAGGTGCACCCTCTCCTGCAAGAAATTATGGGCAGGGATTTCTTACACAAACTACATGTGGTCCCCACACTTCTTCTACTCTTACATTTGTGTTGTCAAAATGGAGTAATAAAACTGCTAGCACATTTGTAAAAGCTAAGCAGGGTCCGGTATGGTTTCAAATCCGATGGGGGACTGTGTAGTGTTGCCGTCCAGCTCTGTGATTCTATGATCTGTGCTGTTTTTTTAAAAACATACCTTGTTAGATATAATTCTTCAAGAATTAGAGGTGAAAACACGTTTTCATTTCCATTAGATTTCAGTGCTGTGATAGGGTTTTGTTTGCTAGTAGGCAAATATCTATCTACTTGTGCCTAGTGTGGAGATGTGGGAGTGATGCTCATGAAAATGTTGAAAGAATATAGGGGTTCCTCCCTCCCATCGGTTGTTAATAGTAATTTATGGAACAGATGTCAGAAGAAGATTGCTTTAGTGATGGCTTTGATGGCTGCATTGTTGTGGTGTTTCATTCTTAGTGGGAGGATTATGCATGATATTTCTTGCAGCCCACAAGAAACAGTTTATCAGCAATCATTTGTAATTCCCCTTTATATATCAATGGGGAGTTGATGTGTGTAATCTTGATCATAGTTGGAGTTCAAATATTGCTATGTGAAGTTATTTTTCTTCTCTGTTTTCTTGCTGTCACCTGAGAATAAGCAACAACTTTGAAAGGATTGCCCCTCTCCAGGGCCATATCTAAACATTTGATTCTCCAGTAATGGCAATGTGTGGCTGAAATTAATGATTATGCCTGTTGTTGGACAGCAGCTTCTGACAACAATCTCACTTCATCCCCAAGCCCATTGTAATTCAAATCCTCCGAACTCTTTTAAGAAATCAGGACTGTAAGGCCTTCCTCTTGCCATTATCACTGTTCCTTCCTTTCCCCTAGCTCCTTCCTTTCTTAAATTTCCATAGTTCCTTGTCTAGGCTTAATGCGATCCTGATGGAGGCCCACCCATAAACTTTCCCTGCACCAGGTATGAGAAAGTGTCTGGGGCAATGAGCTCAGAATAGAGTAGACATTGTATGTATTAACTCTGAATTCTTTTGAGATGGTCTCATTTTGTATCAAGCTGGGGGTTCATCCTTCAGCAGAATAAAGCATGACAACTGCTACATTATGTGTCTTTAAGATACAATATACTGGTTATCTATTTCTGATCAACAGTAGGCTAATCAGTGTAAATAATAGGCTTATCAATATTTGAAGCCGCTGACTGAATACAGTGGTACCTCGGGTTACAGACACTTCAGGTTACAGACTCCGCTAACCCAGAAATAGTACCTCAGGTTAAGAACTTTGCTTCAGAATGAGAACAGAAATCGCGCGGCGGCGGCACAGCAGCGGGAGGCCCCATTAGTTAAAGTGGTACCTCAGGTTAAGAACAGTTTCAGGTTAAGAATGGACCTCCAGAATGAATTAAGTTATTAACCCAAGGTACCACTGTACAAATAAAGCACCCATCTTTTTCTTATCTACCTTTTGTAGCAAAGGTCCACACTAGAGAGTGTATACAGAAGTAATCATGTATGATTCTCCCAGCAAATTTTTGAAAAAGAACGGCAGCTTTTTCTGGGATGGGGATGGATCATTTGGAGCAGACGTGCAATGGACACATGAGTTTAGAACTCCATGAGGGAGCAAGCAGAGACAACAGAGGCTCAGGACCAACTTCAGGCTTGAAAGGGGCCCTTGGCACTGGGCGCCCTCCTATTCTAGTGCTCTTCAGTGGGATTAAGCTGTGATTGTGGTGAGCAGTTCAGTGCCCCAGAGGGATGCTGTATTATGGGCATTGGGCAAAATTACCACTTAAAGAGTTTTGTTTCAATGTAGGCAGTCTATAAACGGTTTGAATAAAAATGGCATTCGCTCAGTCACCCGGTTCTAAGAAATGGCGGGAGGGGATGCATGATTTAAAGGGTAGCCCACAAGAAATGTCAGAAGTGAACCCTGCTAGGATGCTGGAGCCCTGACACCATCCCAGGATACCGTGAGGTGTCACCAGGCTTGTGGGGCTCATTTGGGGCAGAAAAATGAAGGATGTGGAAATGATTGAGCAAGGCTTTCTCTGCAACTCACCCACTCCCCAATGCCCCCTTCAGCAATTACTAATGCTTTAAGAAAAATGGACCCCAGGGCAGGGTTAATGAACCTAAGTCAGTCATATCTACTAACTTCAATGTCTCTGGGTAGGATTAGCATTGGATACAGCCCCCGAGTTCCAGTGCCTTCTCAAGATCAGACCCAGGTTATATTAGCCCCCCCCCCACTTGACAGCCCTTCCCATCAGACCCCCTCCTTTCCCAAGCAAACTGACCATCCTTGAAAAGGACAGGGAATCTACAGGTATAACAGGGGACATTAGAGGCCTGAGAAGCCTTGTGGTTAAGATTTTGATGCTTCCAAGCACACGCGCGGTTGCAGTTGAAGGGGATTTTAGGACCTAGTGCATTCCAAGTCAATTAAAGTAGATTTCATGCATGCAGGTGTCAAAGGATGCCCCTGAGATCAGAAGCCAGAGGCCTATATGATGCCAGCTGTTTCAAACCTACCCACTTGTCTCACTCTCTCGACTGTTGTAAAGGTAAATTTGCTTGGGAAAGGGGCTTCCTTCTGAAGCTTGGTTGAATCCTTGGAAAGACCTCACTTTTCCCTGATAGTTCTCTGATAAAATTCACAGGGTAAAACTATGAGGTGAGCCAGGGGTAGCTCACTAACTAATTCCTATGTGCCTTTTGTCAGGAATTAGACCCTAGATGAAACTGACAATGGGACCAAAAGCATTTCCAATGGAACTTTTAAACTTAAGTTTTGAGGGAAGACTACTTTGCATAACAATAATCTGCCTTTTAGGAGTTCAGAAGTCGTAAGACTTGGAACATTATTCTTTCTCTAATATTCAGAACTTCAGAATTTTATTTTTACACCAAGGCTTACGCAAGCAGTGGCATTTTGCTTCATGAATGCTTTTCTGTTCCATGTTTGTCAGATGGACCCTGCAAAAAACCAAAAAAAACCCCTACAGAAATAGCATTTGACCTTTTCTGGTGACTCTCTGCCCTTCTTAAATGCAAACAAAAATAAGTGCAAGCTTCTGTTTTTGTGTTCCCATTTGAAATAAATAAAAAAAGATTTTTAAGAAGGTTGGAGGGGAAATGCTGAGCTTGGTTAACACACTGGATCTGCCTTGCACTGTGGATACTTTGAAATTCATTGCATCCTATCTGGAGTACTGGATATGTAATAAAGCATAAACCCTCCTGTGTTAAGAAGGCTATAAAGTGAATTAACCTTGCTATAAAGACTTGACATGCAGTTACTGGGGAGCATATTTGGATCAATAGTTTTTCAAAGTCACAGGAAATATGGTTAGTTTCAGCAGGCCTCAAGTATTTGTGGTTCATTGATTTTTAAATAGGCAATGAAACCCAAGACAGGTGCAAACCATTACCGAAAGACCAAAATTAGTAAGATGTGTTCGAAATTATAGGGCAGTTAAACGTACACCAAACTGTAGCCAACTGTCAAGGCAAAATGAGCTATATTCTAGCATAACCACTGGAGAGCTGCATCTGAACAGTTTCTCGGCCATTTGAGTGGCTATTCTTAATGTCAAGCAGATGACCAGAGTGTGTCCAGAAACAATAGAATTGCATCAGCTATCATAGAACAAAGGTCTGTCTTTCTGTTAAGGTTATAAGTAAGAACCGGTGGGGAATCTTTCCTCAGCTTACATAAGCCCAAAGTAATCAAGGAAATGGGTTATTTCAGAATCAATGTGAATTCAGTTAACTGCAACCTTATGAGTCCTCATCTCTCCCTTCAACAAATTTATTCCTTTCCTCTCCCACATAATCTCCCCACAAGATTTCACTTGACTTCATGGGCTGGCACTTCAACAGTTCTGAGCAATGGGTAGGAGGGCAGGAAGACCTCTCTGCCACCTAGAACCATCAAATTGTATAGTTGGAAGGGACCCAAAGTGTCATCTAGTCCAACTTCCTACAATGCAGGAATCACAACTAATCCCTGACAACCTGATGTGATGCTGCACAGTGTGGCAGAGTGTCAATAGTAAATACCACAGACTGGAAGTATGGTTTCCCAAGGGCTTTTGTGAGTCTTTTTTTTTTTTAAGGGAGTTGGGTGGGGGCATATTTGATGGATGTAGATAAAAGAGCAATTCTCCAGCTTGGAGTAAAATCTAAGTTGGAGAAGAATTCAGGAATTATAATTCTGTGTTTATGGCAACCAGTATCAACTCCCAAGTCACATTTGCAAGCCCCAAAATACAAGTCTCACCAATACTTGAAATGTGAAAATAAAGCAATATCTGAAAAAATGCATAACACATAAGAGTTCACCACTCCAATCATTTCCTAGAGTTACAAGAAGGTTATTACTATTAATCATAATAATTAATATTTATTTAGTTATTTTTAACTGCCAGTTCTGATATGGGGTAGCAATGTACACAACATGTCTATGGCAGGCTTATACCAATATAGCACCATCAGTCTTCTGATCTGTACAAGGTTAAGCTGGCCTTCCTTTGAAATTACGATTGTTGAGCATGCTTTGTAGCCTAATAAATATCTTAGTTCAGTGACATCACTAAATCCAGATCTAATGTACTCTCCCCAAAGTTGTATCAGACTTGTTCCAGAGGGCCTTCTCGGTAGTGGTGCCCTCCCTGTCGAACTCCCTCCCATCAGATGTCAAGGAAATAAACAACTACCTGACTTTTAGAAAACATCTGAAGGTAGCCCTCTTTAGGGAAGTTTTTAATGTTTGGTGTATTTATTGTGTTTTTAATATTCTATTGGGAGCCGCCTAGAGTGGCTGGGGAAACTCAGCCTGATGGGCAGGATGTAAATAAAATGATGATGATGATGATGATGATGATGTCTGGCAGCAGTTTAAAGGAAGTGTAACCTTGCAGATTTGATGAGCTGTGCTGTCTAGATTTACAGCTACCCTTAGGTTTTTAAAACTTTATGGCTTTCCTGTGTGCAATTGGGACTGCAGGATTGCCAGACTGTGCCCCAGATTTTCTGTTCTTCCCATAAATGAATCCATTTTGCCATTTGGGTACAAACTACCACAAAGTTGTGATTCTGAATGCTAGACAAGTTTTGTGAACCTATATGTAGTATTTCTAGCGCCTTCAGCGTTCAACTGATCAGAACTTTATTTTAATCAGGCTAGCAAAACAGCCATTTGCAAATTCACCTGTAGCAAATAAGAATTCCCTCCAGGGGAATAGATTAGGCATGTGCCTTTGCTGTACTCTTTTTGGCATCTACTGAAAACTTTCTAGTTTAAGCAAACCTGCCCAGACATGTAAATATAACATATTTTTAATATATCTCTCAGCTTATTTTTAACATAGGATTTTATTGGTTATTTTAATTTATATTTTAGGTAAGCCATGTGGAGGTTTTGATAATTAAATGATATATAAATCCTGGTTTGTTTGTTTGTTTGCTTGCTTGCTTGTTTTTTTTAAAAAAGATTACTTACCATCAAATATGTAAGCTGCTCCCTCAGGTAACTATTTAGATTTAAATAATTATTTATATTATTTGCTAAGCAAGATTTATATTCCACTGCGTCAAAAAAAAATATCTCTAAACAGCTTTCATAAAATGGAATGAATAAAATATTTATCAAAAGTGGCAATAAAAATGGATTTTAAAAACAATAGAAATAGTAAAACATTCAACAGTTTTAAAAGCCAACGTACAGAATAAAAGGAAATCCATGGGTAGGTGTGCCTAAACAAAAAAAAGTTTTTAGTGATGTGCAGTGATATGAAAGCAATGTCTTTGGGATTTTGATCCATGCTATTTGCTCTGTGGTGACTGTATCCTACATGTAAGTTATCACTTGGTCATGTGGTCATCAACTGATGAACGTGCATGTGTGAACCAGCCATTGGAGATGCACCAGTAAGGTCCTAACCTGCCTATTTTCTTTTTTTTAAAAAAATGATATTTATTGAAATTTTACAGACAATAAAAGGTTACAAAATTTAAAATAAGAAATAAAAAAGAATAACAATAATAAAAGAAAAATAGATACAAAGATACAAAGACAAAATACATAAAAAGTAAAAATAAAATAAAAAGAAATCTATATTTTCATGTCTTATATTTCATTTACTCTAACCTGCCTATTTTCAACATACAATGACCTACCAAAAATAAATAAACAGGAATAAGAGCAGCTACAGATGAGCTGCAGCATAGCATGATCCCAGTTAATTGGCATGGAAACAATCTAGCAATTTGGAAAGCTTAGAGCCCAGCTGAGTAGGACTTTCAATATGCTCAGATGACTGCTTGTGGATAGATCTTTTGGAATGAAATTTGACTGGAGGTCATTAAAATTAGGCAAGTCCCTTCTAGCTTCACCTTTATGTCATTCCCTAAAGAGACAAAGAGGGGAGCAAAGTTGGCAGGTGTAGTGTTCTGGTTGGGGGTGGAATAATGCCATCTCCTAGCGCTGCATAATATAATCAATGTGGGCAGGTCAATTAGCAATACAAGTGTGTCAAAGAGAAGGACAACATGTATTCAATCGCAATGATTCTGTCTTGTCAACTGTGTGAATTAATAACATGCAATTAACACTGAAGTTAAAGTCTCTGTATATTATAAACTTAATGCTCACTAGAGTTCTCCAGAATGACATTAATTCATGATGGCTTGGCTCAGCATTGCATCAGGCTTCCAAACATTATACAGTGGTACCTCAGGTTACATATGCTTCAGGTTACATATGCTTCAGGTTACAGTCTCCGCTAACCCAGAAATAGTGTTTCAGGTTAAGAACTTTGCTTCAGGATGAGAACAGAAAACGTGCTCTGGCGGCACGGCAGCAGCTGGAGGCCCAATTAGCTAATGTGGTGCTTCAGGTTAAGAACAGTTTCAGGTTAAGAACGGATCTCCGAAACGAGTTAAGTACTTAACCTGAGGTACCACTGTATAATAATACAGAAGTACACTGTGGTTTCAGAAGCAAAGCCATCTTGTGTTCTCTGCTACACTACAGCTCAGTTAGAGGGGGGAAATCATTTTATTGCGGCTGCTAACAACAGCATGGCTCTGTTAGTAGGCCAATCCACAAATAATGGCATCAGATACTTTCCGAATCTCGTCTAGCTCTCACAAAGCTCACAAAGCCTTCCCTATTCTTTCCTTTTGGGTGTTCTCAAATTGCATCTCTGGATGCTCACATGTTGCGCTTTCCAATAATACTTGTTGCATAGCAGTCTGTGTGTGTCTTTTGTCACTGGGGTTTTCAATTACAGGCAAGGCAATGTGCATGTACTGCTATTTTAAGAAATAAATTACAGCTCCTGGACAGGCCAGCATTTGTTTGTTGCCTTGCTGCAGAATCAATCTTGCAGAGGTGTTAAGAAAGAGCAGTTGTTGTGTAAGAGTCGTAAGCCTTTGGTTGCTTCTCCATATAAAGTGGTACCTTGGTTCTCAAATGCTTTGGTTCTCAAACTCCGAAAACCTGGAAGTAAATGTTCTGGTTTTTGAACGATTTTTGGAAGCCAAACATCCGATGCGGCTTGGTTTTTGGACAGTTCAGACTTCCAGAATGGATTAAGCTTGGCGCTTTTGTTTTTGCTATTTATTTTCAATTTTTTTGAGGCTTTTTTGATTAATTTGTTTTTGTGACTGTGTGGAACCCAGTTCAGCTACTGATTGATTGATTGATTGATTGATTGATTGACTGACTGACTGACTAATTGATTGATTGTGTGACTGTAGAAATAGATAAAAGTAAAAGCCCCCCATCCAAACAATGACTATCATCAGTGCAGGGAAGAAGAAAAAATAATTTTTAATTTTTATCATCTACAATACTGTCTTATTTATTTTATAGTACAATACATTGATTATTGCTTTCATTTTATGGATCAATGGTCTGGTTAGATAGTAAAATTCATGTTAAATTGCTGTTTTAGGGGTTGTTTGTAAAAGTCTGGAACGGATTAATCCATTTTGCATTACTTTCTATGGGAAAGCATGCCTTGGTTTTGGAACGCTTTGGTTTTGGAGCGGACATCCGGAATGCATTAAGTTTGAGAACCAAGGTATGTAAGTTTGGATCCTAAGAACTGTGACTAAATTTTTGCAATCAGAAAGGGCCTTTCTCAGCCTTCATTCCCCTGTTGCTGCCTTGTGTTCCCTTGAAATCATTTCAGTAGTCAGGGGCCCACAGAATGTGTCACAGAGGGAAGCCCTGCTGGGGAACCCCTAAGGGAAGAAGGCTCAGAGCCCAGGAATTGGTGGTGGGAGACAATGAAGAGGGACAAGGAGGAGGAGACTGGTCCAACACACAACTGTGAATGTGCAGCACACCTGCTGAATACTTTACTGTGCAGTCCAAGACAGCAGCAAGCAGTGCACTGATGTTCACTGATGTTCTCACAACACAGTCTCATGTGTGTCTTCTCAGAAGTAAATCCCACTGAATTCAATAAGCTTTACTCCCAGGTACGTGTGTCTAGGATTGCAGCCTAGCTCTGAAATCCACAGGACAAAACGACCATGGTCCAAAAATATCAGCCAGTTGGATGCTATACTTTACCCACCAGTCTTAGTTGCTTCAGTCTGTGGTCTCCTTTCGTGTCCCTGCAGGTTTTTGGTGCCAAAGTAGGAAATAATTCATTAGTTTACCAACATTGATTTGTTTCTTCTGTAAGCTATGCCGTAGCCACACTTCAAAGATGCTATAGGAAGCAAGGGACTTTCTCTCGTCCCACATCAGACGGAGGCAATGTTGAAAGATGATACTTAAGCCTCCTCAGGGAAGAAATGAAGTTTCCTTCAAAGTGACTGAAGCGATTGCCTTTGAGCCATGCGTGCCTCAAAAATATACTCTGCAACAATATTATTAAACAGCCTATTTATTTGATGCCTCCCAGAAGAATGAATTATAAGCAATTCAGTGTGATAGCCCTGTTGTGGCCAAGCGGGGGATGTGGTGGTGGGGGGAACAGTCCAACAAACTTCAATGTACAGGAGCCTTGCAAATTGCTTCAGATACGATTGGGTCCAGTGCCTTTGGAAACCATACTTTGATATTTTGCTAATTTGGTGCATTCTCCACGTATAAGCCCCGACAGAGCATGGAGGCCTAAGAGCAAACTTTGCATGATGACTGAGCACATGCATGCAAAAATAAGAGGAAGAAGGAAGCAAAACAATTACTGGAGCTGTATTCCCCAGTATTGTCGATGCAGTTTCATCATATCTCTGTGCATGGGCCCCAATATCACAGGTCAATACCCCTGTGATTTCCCCGCAGAAGAGGCTTTTTGTTTCCCATTATGGTGTGGACTAAGGAAGCAGTCAAATATGCATTCTGGCAGAATGTTTATTTTTTAAAACAAAAACATTTGTGCCGCACACACTAATATTGTGAAGAATAACCTTCTCTGGAGGTTTTGTAGCAGAGCCCAGGTGAGCTTCTGTCTGGGATGATTTAGTTCCGGTGAATCTGCACGGCACAAGGGACTGGATTAGTTAACCCAGGTCCTTTCATGCTCTATAATTTTGCAGCTTTGATCCATGAATAGAAATTTCTTCCTTTCCACTAGCAATTGTGAAGTAGCAGGAGATCTCATTTATCATCTAGACCCAATATTAATCAACGCCCAGGAAATCTGCTGTACCTATGGGATTGTGGAATTTTTGTGAAACACATTTGTCATTACTGGTTATTTTGTTGCATTTTAAAGAAGACCAGGAGGGGGGTGTTTTCCTGCATCTGACAATGGGAAACATTTTACACTGGATGGGGGAAAATAATGTTGCAATGTAACATTAGTCTCCATCTTGCAGCTAAAGCAACTCAGAGGTGCTTTATGGGAGCTCTTTTTGCATGAGAAAAAAAGTAACAAGTCATCTGGGATAGCATAACAGCTCTTTCCAGATCTTGGCTACCTAGCAGCACAATCCTGTGGATGTTTACTCAGAAGCAAATCCAACTGTGCCAATGAAAGTTCTTCCCTAGTGTAAGTATGGTGAAGACTGCAGCCCCAAATGCTTCCCCCCCCCCCCACTTAGTTTGGCTATTGATAAGGAATGAAGAGGCCTTCTTGTTTGAGACAGACAATAAGTGTAAACTAATGAATGTTGCGAACAGTTAGTTTACATTGCAAATGATGGGCTTAACACAGTTAGTGGTGCATTGAATTTAGGGTGGCTGTTCTCCGTTTGAAAGGCCGCTGTCTGGTTCAAGTCCAGTTTAAAGATAAAGAACCATAAGAAAGGCAAGCTGGAGCCTTGTTGCTGCTCACCAGCAGTTAGTGTCTGGACCTTAGGCACAATAGGCACACAGGTCACCTAGTCACAGTCTTCCACATTGTACTTTTATTTCTTTTGCAGCAATTACTTCTAAATTAGCAACTACACATATAAATCAGCATGTTCACATTTTGTGCAAATGCCATGCAAATATGTGCTATTTTTGTCCTCTTTCTTGGTGATACATAGAGTTAGGGTTGTAGCTATTAGAGAAACATCTGAGCTGAGTACAAGACTGATTATCTATAGCAGATAGGAATTTGATTCAAATCACTATGGTTGCATGATCCAGGATTGCTGCTCTGTAAACGGGAACAAAGAAACCTGTTATATTCTGATGCAGACCATGGATACGTATAGGTCAGTATCAGCCACACTGACTGGCAGCAGCTCTCCGGAGTTTCATGCTGGGGACATTCCCAGTCCTACTTGGAAATGCCAGGGGAGATGCCATGAGAACTTTTGCCTGCAAAGGTGATGCTCTACCACTAAGTTACAGCTCTTCCAGTGGCACATTTCCATTGTTTCCCAAAGAAAAGTGCCCTAAACTCACTGAGTTCTGTATTACCCAGTACTGGTAATCCATGTGGGTACAGACATTATGACTATATGTGAAAACTTCCAGCATATCACTGCCTGAATAACCCGAATAACCTTCTAAGCCATTAAATTGAGAAATGAAGTTGGACTGATCGTCAAAATTCTGAGCTGATGGGCTCAGAGCAAACACTGAAAGATTATTGCAGCTTACTGGGATTAGCTTCAACGTGTGGTATTTGGAAGACCAAAAGAGTTTCATCAAATAATTGTTATAACAGAATTCTCTTCAGTGTTTACATTTGCAAGAGTTGGGGTTTTTTTATTATTCATTGAGTTTTATAGACAGAAATAGATCAAAATATCAAATTCCCCTGACAGTTTAATTATATGGAAGAGGAGTATTATTTCCCTTACATCCCAATGCTGTTATCTGTGTATCGTTTATACGTGGACAAAAATACTTTTGCTTTCCGAAGTTACCAGTTGCGATGAACACATTGCAAGGTAAACTTATAAAGGTTTAGTTCTTGTGGGGCTCTACCAGCTGTGCCTGGACTGTACCACTACAACTGGAGGGAAGAACCTCTTTCAGGTCAAGGGCAACCTTCCCTTCTCAGCAACATTCCAGGGCCACATGCCAGAGGAAAAAGCAGTGGTAGGCTGCATACTCTCCACACACTCCCCTCCACCCAGCAAGTCTGCTCACCTTGTCCATGGCATGGCAGTTGAGGCACACCCCTGCTGCCATTGCCGTAGCCCTCAGAGGATGCCCAATGGCTGGTGGGAGACATCATGTCCTCGACCCCAGGAAAACCTTCCAGAAGGCTGGCTGATGCTGGAGATAACCAATGCATCAGTCAGACTCACTTACGCCTGTAGTCAATAAAGTTGTGGCCTGATTGAACCAAAAACAAGTAGTACTGAGGTCTTTTCTGTTCCTACATACATGGCATTCAATGGATGGCAGAGCTCACGACGGCTGAACCTGCAAGGGGTATTATCAGAGTTCAATGATGTATTCTAACCTGACAAAAAACACTTGAGAAGGCCACAGAGCAGGATTACTGAGGGATCCAGCCTGAAAAAATAAATGCTTCTCAGGAGACTCCCAAGGGCTAAGTAAAGTCACCCAGAGGGTTGTATTCAGCCCCTTGGCCTACTATTTCCCCTTCCTGCACTACAGGTCACATGTGCAACTATTCCTGCCTACCAAAACAAAAAACCACACCACTGCACATTGTGCATTAGATGCCAGCATGGGAAAGTTCATTGCGGAAAGAAGTCTTGAAAGTCCTACATCAGTAAATGATGGCCTAATTTTATATAGTTTTTGCTGCTTTGCATGTCTTGTGCTAACTTACAATCTAAAAAAGAGACATTCTAAAATGTCTCTAATACTATGTCTTTTTTAGAGAGTGGGAGGGGGATGTTATTGACTAGACATGACATGAAATGGGAAATGAGAAGCAACTGGAAGAAATGACCATCTGCCAATCTGCTTCTAGCATATGATGCCATGTTTCCAAAGCCAATTCTTCAATTTTAGCCAGCATATTTTCCATCTGAATGCATGAATTGTGTATCTCTTATGTTCAGGCAGCCTGACAAATGCAGTCATAAAGAGACTGATATTTTAAGCCAAAGTCTGATTTTGTGTCTTTTGCTGCACTGAAAGAGACTGACATATCCGTGCAACATTAGTATAAGCTTGCTATTTGAAGAATTGTTATTTTTCTCCCTCTTTGACGGGGGGTGGGTGGGAAATGGTACAGCAACTTGCAGGCTTGAAATGAGTTGTTCACAGATGACAAAAAACTAAACAAAAAACCACCCAACCATTCCCCCCCCTCTCTCTCTGGTTGTCATTCACTTTGCCATGCCAGCTCAAATAATAATTTGTTAGAAAGGGGCTTATTCACTTTCATAAATGATGACAAGCATGAGATCAGTGTCCTAATTAGTCACAAGTATTGCATGAGTATGAAGTACTTTCATCAAGAAGCATTAAAGAATCTAAAAGGAAGAAAGAAGCAGCTTGGTGTGAAAGGGAGCAGAGAAGGGAACTCCCAAGATAAAAAAATAAATCCTAACAATTGGGGAAATTGTACTAAGTGCATAGAAATGTATAACAGCTATGACAACACACTAGGAAGAGATAAAATGAGATCACAGAAGCTTAAACATTTTCTTCTCCTTTCTCTGTACATTACTGCATTATTATAGGATTTCTGTTCCAATGTTCTTTAAATGGGCAAGTTACAACATTGGAGGGGAGTTTGGATGAACTCACAAGTTCTGCCTGCCCCCTTTTTTGTTGCCTTCCATGAGTTAGAAGGCAACTAGAGCAGGAAGCCTCCTATATCTTCAGAGGCTCCACACACATTTTAGATCCCTAATTTTCCAGGGTTGGATACAAGAGGCTCCCCACTGCAGGCAATCACCTTGTTGGAGGGGTGTTTGGGGAATGGGATAGGGCCTTCTCAGCTATGGCACCCTAGTTATGAAATAGCCTCTCCAGTGATACTTGCCTGGTGCTGTCTTTATGGCATTTTTGCCAACTTTTTGTTGGCAAGGTTGTGGGTTCAAGCGCCACGTTGGGCAAAAAGATTCCTGCATTTCAGTGGGTTGGACTGGATGACCCTTGTGGTCCCTTCCAACTCTACAGTTCTATGATTCTCTTATTCCTAGAGCTGTCATATACTTATTTCTCCTCATGCCACCTGCTTCCACCTCCAGTCAGGAGGGCATAGGAAACAGTGAGAGCCACACCATGGATTCTCCCCATGATCACAATAGGATTTCTCTTCCACAATGCAGTCCTCTACATTTCTATTCAGAAGTAAGTCCTATACGGTTGAATGGTGCCACCTCCCAGGTAAAGTATAGAATTTTAAGTTTACTGAGGAGGCATTCTCATTGTATTCCATGGGCATATCTCTGAAAGTGAGAATATGGACATATCTTTACTTCTAACTTGGATATGTCCCACAGATTTCTGACAGCCTAGCACTGCAATATTTGAGATTGAAGTTTACTAGTAAATATCCTTAATGTTACCCTAGCCCACCTGTCTGCCTTTCTCCCACCCACTCAAGGCAGCTTACACAGTCAACAAAGACAGCAAGCATAAACAATATATTTAAACAACCCCAAACCAACTATCTTATAAATTAAAACACCCAAAGCATTGAAACAGGTGGGCCTAAATATCATCAAGGAGATACAATGAAGTATTTCCTCCAGATACTCATTTTTATATATTCGTGTGGAAAAATGTTGACACTTACAGGTGAACAATAAAAATTAGAAAGGAAATTGGTCATTAGGCAAAGATGCATAATGATCCTTCATATTTAATAGTAAATGTCAGAGTTTTCTGGCATTTCCCACTGGTCTCTTAAAATGTTAAGTGTACTGGTAAATGTCAACATTCACCAGGTTTCTGTCCTATAAACTGAACTGTAGCTTTGTAACATTATCTGCTAGTACGGTAAGGTTTAAGTGTTTTACTTAGTTTTCTGAATCTATTGATCAAAAAGCCTATTTGCCTTATTGGGGGGCAGGAGCGGGTGGCGGCCCTATTGTTTCCTTCCTGCGGAAATCTAGATTTGGTGCACTAATGCCTTTAGCAACTTGATATGTAGAAAACCCATCTTCTCAACTGTTCTTATAACTCTGGTTGCCTATTTTATCTCTATTACTGCAAAAATTGAGATTGGCTGAAAGAAAAGTGTTTATGTGATATAAAGGAGAGCATTTGTGTTGCTGTTCTTGGAGCCCAATGGCGTCTAATAAGGCTAACATTCTGGGGGGGAAACCAAGGTCAGCTCCTGAGAAATTTATACACTCATTTGTGAGCATTGTTCTGGATGCAAGTACAGTGTAATTGCACATTGAGTTCTGGTAATTGAGCATCCATCTGAGCAGCTGGTTGTTTAGCTGGGCAGTGGCACAATGATAATGGTCTTTGCCTATGGGAACACCTGCAGTTCTTGTTCTCTCTCTGGTTGATGGCGTGTCCTTACTTCTACTTACCCTGATCTACAAATAATGATCTGCTTGATGCATATTTTCCCAGTGCTGGCACTATCCCCTTCCCAGACACAGGCAAACATACACACAAGCCAAAATGCACATTTCCCCCCTTTTGTAAATGATACTCTACTGACTGATTGAAAGAATGAGGATGTATATAGTGTTGTTGTTTTTTCAAAGCCATATGGGAGTGTTTTCAAAAAGGAAGATCTAATCAGGTATTATTTTTTAAACAGAGATATAAAAATGGTATGCAAGACTGTGGCGTGAACTTTCCAGAATGGTACACATTGCCTCAGAGCATAAAACTGCACAGTGTGTGTGTGTGTGTGTGTGTGTGTGTGTGTGTGTGTGTGTGTAACTTGTGGCTCTCCAACTGTTGCTGGACTACAACCCCCCTCAACCCCCACCCTTGCTGCACACACTAAACTGGGAGTAATTGAATTCTCTGCTGAGTAAACATGTATGAGATTGCCCTGTCAGAGTGAGACAGAAAGAAGGACTGATAGTCCCTTTTACTCAAGGATGATACAAAGAGCCTTCATGGTTCTCCTTTGCCTCAGTTCCCGGATGTTTGGCTATGGACTGTAAATGGCCCACAAAGGGGAAAAACTTCATTAAGCCTATAGGCATTCCAGCTCCTTTTCAGATAAAAATGACAAAGAGTCTTATAGCACCTGAAAGATGAACAAAATTTATTATGACTACCAGATATTTCGACAGATACTCCTCATCCTGATTTGGCCAGTGACTTCAGGATAGCCCGTGCTGCATCCAAAATAATTCCAAGGAAAAATTTAATGAAGTAGAAAGGAGTGATCTTCCAATCATTCCATCAGTGCCAGATGGAACAATCCCTCTTGTCCTCCCTCTGTACTATGTTCTGGAAATTATCCTGACCTTCCAGAGTGGATTTGGGGAGACACCCCATTGTTCTAGCTGAAGCTCTTGCATTGGCTTCTGCCGGTGTGGCAGCTTAGTTGAATTCAGGCCTTTGTGTCTGGAAACCTCATAAATTGGCAAGGTAGGCAATTTTCCTTTTTTTCAAAGTGCATGAGCTCAAGGCGATTCAATCATTCTAGACACCTTTTACGAAAAACATCCCTAGCAAGCATGTGTATATTTGTTCTTGCACCACCACTGGAAGATGGGTAAGTAGATGGCATTATGCCGGAACATGAACCCTCGGATGTGGTCCTGCAGGTATTTACTTTGTTCTGTCACTTATGTCTTGAAAAGACTGGATATAAATAGGTGTGTGTGTGTGTGTGTGTGTGTGTGTGTGTGTGTGTGTGTGTGTGTGTTTAAAATGACTTCTGTATTGACACTTAAGAAAAGGACGGTTGCAGCTAGTGACAGACACTGTATTATTTGAAGACAACAGTGCAGAGACCTTTCATCAGTGCTGTGAGCACACCAGAGGTAAACTGTAGCCTCAACCTACTTATTTTGTAGAGCCATCCCTTTCTGAAAGAATTGTAGGGTTTTAATGAAAAACGACCTTGGTAAGTGTTTTAAGCATCCAAAGGAAACAAAAGTGCTCTGAAATGAATATGTACAAAAATGATCCAGAGCCATGAGGAAAAGGGGCGCATGCTTGAGCATCGTAGTTCCACCCCATCTGCATTGCTCTTTGTGTGTTCAAGGGTGATTTGTGGAGGCTCCCGTGCACTTTGGAAACCCTGGATACAGAGGTACTTCAGGTTACATACGCTTCAGGTTACATACGCTTCAGGTTACAGACTCCGCTAACCCAGAAATAGTGCTTCAGGTTAAGAACTTTGCTTCAGGATGAGAACAGAAATTGTGCTCCGGCGGCACGGCAGCAACGGGAGGCCCCATTAGCTAAAATGGTGCTTCAGGTTAAGAACAGTTTCAGGTTAAGTACGGACCTCTGAAACGAATTACCGTATTTTTCGCTCTATAAGGCGCACCAGACCACAAGACGCACCTAGTTTTTGGAGGAGGAAAACAAGAAAAAAAATATTTTGAATCTCAGAAGCCAGAACAGCAAGAGGGATTGCTGCACAGTGAAAGCAGCAATCCCTCTTGCTGTTCTGGCTTCTGGGATAGCTGCGCAGCCTGCATTCGCTCCATAAGACGCACACACATTTCCCCTTACTTTTTAGGAGGGAAAAAGTGAGTCTTATAGAGCAAAAAATACGGTAAGTACTTAACCCAAGGTACCACTGTAGAGTGTAATAGAGTACAGAAACTGTAGGCATCGTGATCCTGGGCATAAGGCAATGTTGAGTGTGCCAGAACAATTGTTTTACTCATCTGAGCTGCCAAGGTTTCCTTTGTGCTAATGATGAAAAGAAGATAAAATCACTTCTTCAATTATCGTCCTTTACAGTTCATGTTCAGTGTGGCATTTGAGGATTGTAGCTCTTGTTAACAATGAACCAAGCCCACACTGCCTGCTCAGTTCTTGCTACAGGCTCAGAATATACCTGTTAATCTCTGTGCTCCCCAAATAAACTGTAAAAGATAGAATCACGCCTAAGAGAATAGAGTGTGGTGGTTAAAGTTGTGCTCGGTATAATTTTTCCATGATGAGAAAAGAATTAGTAAGAATATCATCCTCACAGGGAATTACAAATTATAAATCTTCAGTCGCAGCTAAATCTTGCAATTGGCACTGTGGGGAGCTGCTGTCTGGAGGCGGCCTAAGGACTGAATCAAAGGCTCCATTCAAACAGATGACACATATGGATTAGTTCAGTCCACTTTTCAACCTGAACTTTCTGATGCTCTGATCTGAACTTTCAGATCTGATGCACCTGAACTTTCTTGCAGATATGTGGTCAGATTTCTCCAGATTTTGCAACACATTTTCAGTGTGCACAAAACGTGTGCACAAAAGCTTGTGTTTTACATGAAAGTTGCGTGGAAAATGTACAGTATATGCATGA
Source organism: Podarcis liolepis (assembly GCF_965112155.1). Lineage (NCBI taxonomy): Eukaryota > Metazoa > Chordata > Lepidosauria > Squamata > Lacertidae > Podarcis > Podarcis liolepis. The sequence continues at coordinate 57,127,752 of NC_139555.1, read as the reverse complement.
GTACGTGGGAAAGTGTGCATTATATGTAAAAAGTGCATGCAAAATGTGTAGAATTTATACGAGGGCTTACTGTGCCTTCTTTTTAAAACTCAACACAAAATGGGTTGGATCTGTGGCTGAGCACCAGTAAATTTGTTGTTCAGGCATTCCTACTTGCACATTGAAATGCCTCATGCAGAAGTCATGAAGTTTGTAAACAATTTACCATGCATTTGGGACTGATCACATCAGACATCTCCATACTTCATTAGTATGGCATGGTTGTTGGCTTCATGCTTCCTGGAGTCAGTCCCAACTATATGATGAGGATTTTTTTGTACCAAAGTTATGTTCTGTATAGAGTCTACCAACTAATGTACTTCTTAAATTACAAAAGGTACCTCCCTATAAATTTATCATGGAAGAGTGGTGTTATCTCTCAAACACTTTTTTTAAAAAAAATAAAAATAGGTCTTTCTTGAACACACACTCTGTGTGTGTTTGGGTCCATTTAGCCATCTTTCAATTCACCAAGTTAGATGTATGGAAAGATTCCAGGCAATAATTGATGTTTATTGAATGCTTTGCTCTTTTATGATAGACAGATACACTGGACTCTAATGAACACATTGAGATATCAAGCTGATTTCACACAGAACTGAGAAATGCGAGCAAATTACCCTGGGCTCAGCATGCATTCGTGCTTTTACTGATGTGAGGATTTCTAAAGAAAAATGGCCTTAGAAATAAAACGTAAACAGAGGTCCTTTTTCCATTGCCAAGAATTTCATGGTGGCAAGTCTGGTTGAGCTTCAGTAGAAAGGCTTTGAAGCTGCAACAGGAAACTTTGCTTTTTATATTTAAAAAAGACCACCAAAAAGACAACTAATTAGTTCAAATCATCTAAGGAAATGCCATCTTTCTCAATAATCAGAACAGTCAATATGCTTCAGAAACAAAGATAGGGTTGACACAAAAGGAAGTTTGCTTAAGCCTCCCTTTCAAAAGGAAGAGATCCGCGGTCATCAGCTAATTTTGAGTCTTTTGATGGTGGCACATACTTATTCTCAGGCAAGAATAAGAAATAAATGATCCAATGTCTTGTTTTGCGATTACTCATCCTGATGCAGTAGTGTTATTATAACAGGGCTGGGGAACTGGATCTTGCTGGTGCAGCTGATTAGGGACCCTTTGAAGCTGAGTTTTGGGGTCCATAGGGAGCTGCAGGAGGCAGGAGAGGAAGGTGATGTCCCATTGTGCAAGCAAAAGTCTGATTATAAAGCATCGGGTGCAATGTGCATCAGAATTGTTATTATTGCTGTACTACTTTAAATTTATAAACCGCCCTTTCTCGCCAAAAGAAACCCAAGGTGGCTCACAGTAGTAAAATTACATCAAAATAATTGAAAATACGCCACGTAAGGTGGGGTTGTTGTGTATCGTATTATCATTTTTAGATGAAACCTGACCTGGAACCACATGGTGACGGAAAGAGAATAATAACAATAACAAGAATTCTAGTTACAGGTAAGTAGCCATGTTGGTCTGCCGTAGTCGAAACAATTCCCCCCCCCCTTCCAGTAACACCTTAGAGACCACGTTTGTTATTGGTAAGAGCTTTCGTGTGCTACTGCAAGGAAATAACAATAATGATAAATATTGCAGAGAGAGCTGTTAAAAGTGACAGTGTAAAAAGTTCATAAAGCCACTGTCCCAAAGCCTGGGCAAATTGGGGGGTGGGGAATCTAGACGTGTTTCTTAAATGCCTGATTTCCCTTAAGAGGAGGTTCCATAATGGGGGCTGCCACTGAAAAGGCCCTAAATTGGTTGTCTGTTCTCTATGCTTCTCCTACTGATGGACCACTAACATCCTTACCTGTTCATACCTGCTGTTTGCCATTTGTATTTTTAATTGATGTTACTGTTTTGATGCTTTGTTTTCATTACTACACCCCCCCCCATTATTTAGTTAGCCTTCCTGGCAATATTTACACTGAGGAGTAGTAGACAAGTCTTTAAAAGATCTGCATGAAAACACATGAGGCTTTATTCCAAGTAAACATGCATAGAGTTGCTTCCCTGATGCATTGGTAATAATTGGCTGTTGAGTCTAATGCATGAAATGATGGGAATGAGTAACAAGGTTTGTATCTAGCATAATAAACATGATCTCAGGAAATAATAAAGCAGTGCATGAGTGCTGCATTTCAAGCCTTGTAACTAAGTGCTAATACAATTATGTTTGGAGGATGCTCAACATTTAGAAATAATGAACTACTGGATTCTTCCCTTATCAGAACAATTTGAAAGAAACCTTGAGGGAACAGATTGCCTCTGCTATAAACATCATATTTTTTTGAAACTGTGGAATACTAAAAGTGGCTCAGTGGCTGAAGCTTTTACAACTTTCCCTGAGGCCGGAGTCCTCGTAAGTCTCCACAGCAATCAGCCATTGATCAAAATGATTTAGCAGATGCATATTTCATAAAGGAAAGAGGGGTCAATATATTTCTCAAAAGAATTTGTTTGAACATTTTACACAGAAATAGAACAACAGACTGAATATTGCCTGCTAGTTTCTGTTAAGGATAGCAATCTTTGCTTCGTTGTGTAAAATGTTGATTTCTAGCTCTCATGAAGGAAAGAGTAAACTAACCCGCCAAACTCAAGGAGCTTCTTATGGTTAATGAATGCAGGAGAGCTTTGCTGCTATTGTGTCTTGTCCCATTTTTTATTGGGTGTAGAAGACCAGATTCCATTTCTAATGGCAGTGCCAGAATAAGTGAAACTGAAGATAAATGTTGTTGATGAAGCAAGAATATTTGGCAACAGCAGGGCTCTCCCACCCCACCCCCAATTGTTATTTACCAACAATGCAAAATACGATGCTTATTCCCACAGTGGACAATATTTTAGGGCAACCACAACCTGCTGGGGCAGTTGTGGAGTGGAGTGGTGGATCTCCTGCCACATCCAAAACTCTGATCAGGGTTGAAAGTGTGTATTTGGAGGGGGAAGGATTTCTTGGGTTTTCAAATAAGGTGGGGCTGAGGATTGGGCCCCTCAGGGGACTGGCATTCCAGAATCCCCAAGCCTCCACTTTGCAGCAACTCAGTTCAGGACTTTCCCACAAGCTAACAGTGGCAGCACAACCACCTTCTGCAATCATGTAAAGATGCATGATTAGCTTTCCTTCCTCAGCAGTGAAGAGGGTATAAGTAATTAGCCGGGTAGTGTTGAAAAATGGAAATACAGAGGTGCAAGTTGTGCCACCGTATTATTAAAGACAAGCTTCCATTCTCTTTTCTATGATTTTCATATATACGCCAACCAAACATCACCCTTAACGGAAGCCAACAAAGGTTCTGAAATAATACTGAAGTAGGATAAGAAAATGCTCCACAATTTATAAAATAAAGAGTTTGTATGAATTAAATAATAGGCCCTTGACCAGACTGCCATACATTTGCAACACCTATGCATTTAGTTTCTAGTTAAATTTGAGTGACATGAAAATTCTCTGGATATGACTGCTAGGATTCATTTATGAATGAAGCGTATGGCTAAATCAGCTTTTCTGGGAAGATTCAGAGTAGCAGATGCTCCCAAGGCCATTTCCCCCCCAGGGTTCCCCCCTCCTTCTTCTATCATTTATGATTTATTGTTCAACTTGCTTTAAATTATGCTTTGCAATATTCTGTTCTACTGCCAATAAAAATAATGGTCACTTTGTATTCATAGGTTTCCCTCTCTTCCCTATATCTGAATGAATTGAGAGCATTTAGCCCTTGCTTTTAGAATTTACTGACAAACAGCACTTCTCTTTTGCAATTTCAGATGGCTCAAGGGCTCATAAAAGAAGTGCCCAGCTTAGAGAGCAGAGCTCTTTTATTCACAACAGTGGCGACACATTGCTTAGTGGTAATTAGCCAAGTCATTTAATATTTTCATCAAGATGGTCATGTTTGGTTGTTCATTGTGATGATGGCAGTGCTGTGGGGATACCTCTTTAAGAGGCTTGTTATGTTTTGGAGTGAAATCCTCTGGGAGGTTTATGTGGAGCCTCAGCCAGAGGGAGGGAGGGAAAGAAAGAAAGAAAGAAAGAAAGAAAGAAAGAAAGAAAGAAAGAAAGAAAGACAGACTGAGATTGAGACTGCAGGTGGGAGCTGTTTGAGTGTCAGCTAGCACAGTGTAAGGTCATCAAAAGGTAAATACAAAACCTTCCTTATGATTATAAAATAAATGAAGCAACAGGGAAGGGTGACCAAGATGGTGAAGGGTCTGAAAACCGAGCCTTATGAGGAATGGTTGAGGGAGCTAGGTATGTTTAGCTTCATAAAAAGGAGACTGAGAGGAAATATGATAGCCATCTTCAAATATCTCTAAGGCTGTCACATGGAAGAGAAAGCAAGCTTGTTTTCTCCTGCTTTGGAGGGTGGAATCCAAACCCATGGCTTCAAGTTATGAGAAAGGAGATTCTGATGAAACATCAGGAAGAGCTTTTTGACAGTAAGAGCTGTTTGACAGTGGAATGGACTTCCTCAGAAGGTGGTGGACTCTCCTTCCTTGGAGGTTTCTAAGGAGAGGTTGGATAGCCATCTGTCTTGGTTGTTTTAGTTGAGATTCCTGCTTTGCAGGGGGTTAGACTAGATGGCCATCAGTATCCCTTCCAATTCTACGATTCTATTATTCTAACATTATGCTGAAGAAATCAGATGTCTGTCTTTGCTGGTGTATCTGCAAGAGCATCACAAGTGCCTTCCATGATGGGGCTCAATAAATGGTTACTCCCCCATTTTATCTTCCCCAAAACCAATAACTGGCTTCCACACTTTTTCTTTCTGTGAAATTTAGCAATTGCAGTGGGAGGTTCTTATTCTGTTACTGGCAGTAAAGGTGCAGATTGATTAGCAGTTAATGGTGATGGAATGTATTACAAAACAAGAGGGCAGATTTTTGATGTCCTCTGTGATGGCTGCTACTTGCGCATGGAACATGCAAGCCACCATGAGTCAACCCCTGTAAAGCATCATGTGCTAGTTGCAACCATTTGATCATGGTTATGGTTTTGAAAATGGATTCTTTTAATTGCTTGTTAGTACGTTTCAGAGCAAGGGGAAGACCTTCTGGGAAACATGTTAATATTTGACTGCTTTTCACAGTTTGGCCTTTCCTGTATCCTTTGCTCCATTACTCGGCTCCCTGCATCATCCTGCGGCCTTTGTTGTGTTCTTCAATGAGCAGCCAAACACACACATACACACATATATCTATAAAGGTCATGGCACTTGGCCATCTTATCTTCTTGTCTAGACATAAGGTTATGCTGATAGCAGAAGTGTGGGCTGAGTAGCACAAATGTTCATTTCAGAGATGGCCTGTCACTATTATGCTTTCTACCCTTCTTTTATTCTCTCTGATAGGATATTGAGCTAAAAAAAAGAAATGATAATACTGCTGCAGAGTCTTGCAAAAGAATAACGATACTGGGTTGAATTAAGTGTAGCACTAAGGACGGCCCACCTCAACCTGTTCTGGGACTTCTCCCAACCCTCAAAAGCAGATTGAGCAGAGGAGGGAGAAGTCCGATTGTGTGAGTGGACATCATTCTGCCCATGCAACAACTTAGTTCAATCATGCCCACTATCCATGAAACCATAAAAAGGAAGACCCACCTTTGTCAAACCAGTCATATTCAGCATCCTTGGGAAAGTGTGAGGGCCTACCATTGACAGCTGCCTTGCTCAGCCCCTGCAATGCCCCCAGTGTTCTGTTACTCTGAGGCATATTAGTAAATTATAATGACAGCTGGACTCAGCTACAGAACACTGCTTGGAGGACTGTTACTGCCTGCTGCTGCCTACCACTGTCACAAATTTAGCCTGTCATGTCCCACTGACAAAAGGAGGCAGCCCATGAAAGGTCACAGGATTGGTCAGAGTAAGAGGAGGATTGGGATGAGGCTACTGAGACAGTTGATGAGGAGCCAAGTGGATCATTGGGCGACAATCTGCCCTGCCACTATGTGATGTACCAGTGAAGGAAGGAGATCTGGCAACCTTGCTTTGTCCCCAGCACAATGTGTCCTGCTAGTGCAATGGAACTTTCCCCCTTCCTCTCCGCAATGGCTCTGGGAGTCAGCAGAACCCCAGAACAACGTGCAAAGAGAAGGAGAAGGGAAATTGCTCCATCAGTGCAAGCATATCTGCTTCCCTGATGGAGCAATCTCCTTAGACCTCCTTTGAATTCTACCCATAATGTGTACACAGTCTTACACTTTTGAGACAATTGCAAAACTTGAAGAGACTCATTCCTTTTTTGAAATCAATGTGTGAATCTATTGTATTTTGGTCTTTGATATGGTCTGTGAACAATACTTTAAAAATGAGGTGCCGGATGTGTGCGGAATCGATTTATTTAGTTTGGTTGAAACTTTTGTTTGTATTCCATTTAGGAAACATTTGTAATGCATACAGTTCACTCGCCCTAAGAAAGAACTATGTGGATTGCTTCGTGATTCCACTCTAAACCATTTATTCTTGTTTGGCTTATCATCCAGGCTTCAGCTTGGAAGAGGTTAAATTGCTGTATGGGAAAGGCCAGAAGCAGTTTGATAGATTAGTCTATAACTCAGTGTTCATTTGCAGCAGTAAATAGGCTCAACAAGCTTCTTCTCTGGCCAACTGCCTAGATAAAACTGTGTTTCATTCATTTACCATATTCACATTCACACAGAGTAATATCAAATAATTAATCCACGGACGGCTTTTGTGGTATATACAAATCTCGTTGCTTCAAGCACAAGAAACTTGCATGGTTGCTTAACAAATTGACTGCTGAAGATTTGTTCAGAGCACTCATTTTTCATTTTGACTTTTTCATTTCCCCCTCCCCCTTTCTTCTTTGAAGAATGAAAAGCTTTTTGTGTTTGTGCATATTCAGGCAAGTGACAGTGCATTAGGAAAGGATGGTGAAAGTTATTTTTGCTGCTCTTGAATACAAATGCAATTGTGAAAATTAGGCCTTCCTGTGTTTGTTTGCAGAATTATACTTGCTGCTGCATCAAATCAAGCTCTCCCACTCCCAACTCCCATAGCAGAATCCATATTTGTGATCGGTTTGTTTTTAACCTACACATACCTATGTAAAAAGTAAATTCTATCGCTTCAAAAACAAACATACCTTGCATTTTGCCTAAGAAAAGGGAGCGTGTGGAGATGGTAGTGAAAACTCAACTGCAAGTTGTTGGGATGGGCAAGACTCTGGGTCAAAGTGAGCCTAACCTGTGATACCTACCAATATATTCTTCCTATCCTGTTTTTCCAGCAGTCTTCCTAGAGCAACATGGTCTACCTGAGCTCTAGTGTATATTGTTGTTTCTAGCATTGTTTTTGTTCTTGGTTTGTTCTATTAGTCCTGCCTTCTTTTATTTCCTCTGATCCTAATTGCTTGTTGGCTCTGGCCACTGACCTGTCTCATGGCTCCGCCTGAGACTGCTGTCCACTGCCTGGCCCTAACATACACACTAGGGAGAAGATGGCAGAAAAGGGTAGATAAAATGGGACGCCAAAAAGAGACACTGCAACTGATTCATTTCCTGATCCAATGGTAACATGAATGACAAAGAAAATTTCATGTTTCAACCCAGCAACTCTACTTTTGTTCCTCAAAAATGTATTGGCTATGAAAAGAATCCCATGTGCTTTTGCAGTACGTCTCCATGTGCTACCCGAACTTAACCTGAACAGCACTGAGTTCTTTGTTAGTTTTCAGCTGGTCTTTTCAAATCTGCTGTCATTCATGCAGTAGGTTTGCTTTCCATTGAAAGCTTTTCATTGTTAGTTGCATGATGGAAAGTACTTCTACAAAACACGCACTATGGTGCTGTCGACGCATCGTGCTGAAGCCAAGCCTCTACTGAAGGCACATGCATGTACCCACAAATGGCCAGTGGAAATGTAAGGAGTTGTTAGAAGTTGCTGGATGTATTAAGGTTTGTGCAAGGCTGGAGAAAAGCAGCAGAATTGGTTTAAGAAAAAGGGTATCATTGTGAATCTGGTAGGAACCAGACAAAGTCTTTTGTGTGTGCTTCCTTTCAACCCACAAAAGCTCAAGTACACCATTGCCCACCCACTTTTTAACAAAGTCTGCAACATGTTCCCTTTGCTAGTAATGAGAGAAGAGAGAGCTGAGCAACAACTCTTCCTCTTTCATAGTTCCAAGCCAATTTCCAAAGCCCATCAAAATAGAACCCTAAGACCTTTCTCTCCCAAGGTCTTAAGCTGGGAGTGGGGAACCTTTGGCCCTCCGGATTTAGCGGCATCTTTCAGGAACATACTATACAATGCCTTTCTTTGTGAAGCAATGGAATACTTGTGATTAACAATGTGGGGTGGATGGATTTCCATCAGAATCACAAGTTTTGTTACCTGTGTGGGTTTGGTTTTTTTAAGCCCACCTTATACCTAAAACATTCATGGTAGTTTCTTTTTTTAAAATAATTTTTATTAAAAATTTCAACATAACATATTATCAAAACATATCGTTTCTCAATTCCCCCCCCCATTTCCCCCCTCCTCATAAGACACTCCCCGGGACTTCCCTCAGCTCCTCTCTCTGATTTTTCAACACATGTTTTTCTCTGCATATTCTCTGTAAAATTATAAAGATCCTGAAATTATCTGTCTATTATGTTAACAATCAATAAATTTGTGTATGTTTATTCAAAACATACCAAGGAGTCCAATTCATTTTGTTGTTTTTTAAAGTAATTTGTAAAAAGTTCCCATTCTTCTTTAAAGTCACAGTTGTCCTTGTCTCACAGTTTGTATGTCAATTTCACCAATTCTGCGTAATCCATCAATTTCTCTTGCCACTGTTCTTTTGTCAGGATTTCCTTATTTGGTAGTTTCTTTATCAATACAGTGGTACCTTGGGTTAAGAACTTAATTCATTCTGGAGGTCTGTTCCTAACCTGAAACTGTTCTTAACTTGAAGCACCACTTTAGCTAATGGGGCCTCCTGCTGCCGCTGCGCCATCCCTGCATGATTTCTGTTCTCATCCTGAAGCAAAGTTCTTAACCCAAGGTAACATTTCTGGGTTAGCAGAGTCTGTAACCTGAAGTGTATGTAACCTGAAGCGTATGTAACCCGAGGTACCACTGTACTACGGTACCTGCAAAAAGGTAAAGTGACCCCTGACCATTAGGTCCAGTCGTGACCGACTCTGGGGTTGTGGTGCTCATCTCACTTTACTGGTCAAGGGAGCTCGCATACAGCTTCCAGGTCATGTGGCCAGCATGACTAAGCCGCTTCTGGCGAACCAGAGCAGCACACAGAAACGCTGTTTACCTTCCCGCCAGAGCAGTACCTATTTATCTACTTGCACTTTGACATGTTTTCGAACTGCTAGGTTGGCAGGAGCAGGGACCGAGCAACGGGAGCTCACCCCATCGTGGGGATTCGAACTGCCGACCTTCTGATCGGCAAGCCCTAGGCTCTGTGGTTTACAGAGAATCTTATTTCCCTGTCTGGAAGAAGGTGGGATACAATATTTTTTTGGTGTTGGCAGTCTTTTCAACTGATAGGCTTCTTGGCTACAATATTTTTTTTCTGTTCTTCAATGAAAGCAGAGCGTATGTGTTAGGCAGTGGCAGTCAGCAGGGCAGAGGTGGGCTAGGCTGTTTGCCTCACTTCCCAGTGCCAGGGTTGCTGCATGTTTCTGAGAAGGTGAGGGGGAAGGGAGAGAGCAGGTCGGTGTGGTACGGGCCAAGCGGCACATTGACTTCACTACTGTTCCCACCCCGTACCAAACTGGCCGCCACCTTGCCCCTTCCTCTCTCAGTAACAGGCAGCAACCTCAGCTTTGTGAAGTCAGGTAAGCAACATGGCCCCTTCCTCACCCTGCCAATGGCTATTAGTCTTAGGGATGTGCTACCTTCTCACATAAGCTGAAATGCTTCTAGCATGGACCAAGGAGCAAGTTTCTGAGCTAAGAAATCTAGGCTTAGTTACAGGCTTATTCATTGACTTGCTATCTGTTTTTAATCTCCATTTATAATATCGAGAGAAAAGGAGAAGCAAGAATTTAGAGTGTTGAGATAATTGTACCAAGTATATCTAACACTCAATTTCTGTCAGTGCAATTTCATTTTTAATCTATTCAAGGTAACTTGAAAGAATGCACCCCCACCCAAATCCCCTCTTCTGGCATATTAAAGGGAAGATGAAATTATTTGTTGTGGTGTAACTTGAGGCTTCTTCATCAGACTAAGTATTTAAGATGTCATAAGATACTTTGCTGCAACTAAGTAGCCCTCTGAATTTTACTTTAATCGGTATCACTTCTGGCACTCCTTATATATTTATCTGTCACACAAATCTTGGTTTAGTAGTCATTTTAAAAGAAACATAATTCAATATCTTTTTCCTGAGAGCTTTCCCTGCCAATAAAGCCTTCTCGGGAGTTTGTAGGTGTTTGCTTTGAAAATCAGCTAGGTTTTAGAAAGAACACAGCAGAAGGCAGGGTGGATTTCAACTCTCCAAAACACACAGTAGCCTTCCAAAATTATAGATACACGAGAGCTTTGTCTGCTTATCTGGTTGTCTAACAACACAGCCCTTCCATATCTGCTCAGAAGTAATTGCAATTTAATTCAAAGAGGCCTATTCCCAGGTATATGGATATAAGTTTGTAGCCTTCTTTAAGAGTTTGCCTGATTGTATCTCATGAGCATATTTCTGTGGGCCTTTGTTATGCAGCCCAAAAGTTATGTTCTCTGTTTATTTTTATGGAAACATTTATCTATGACCTGTCAACTCCCATAAGGGCCCTCAAGGAAGCTGACGACAATGAAAATGCAATGCTGATGCAATAAACATGGAAAGCAGTAAAATCACTATAAAAGCAAGCGCCATCAAAACAATAGCCAGCAAAGTTGACATACCGCTAGAACCCATTAGAAAACTGGTGAAATAAAAATGTTTTTGATTGCTCAGCTTGAACCCATCACTGACGGGGCCACTCAAACCACTCTTGGGGAGCTACCAATGAAAATGCCCAGTTTCATTAGCCACATGTCTTTTGAGAGAGGAGGGCCTCTGATGATGACTGTAATGGACAGGCAGGTTCATGTCAGATTGTCACCCATTGTCAGTTAATTTGGGAAGTGGCCTACAATTTTATTTTATTTGCTGCTAATACATGAGGGGGGGAATTCAATGTCACGCTATGTGGGACAAAACCTTAGTGCAAGCTGTTCTGCTTGTCAGATAGAACGATCCTCCCTCTCCTCACCCCATGCATTGAACTGGGGGTTTGCCTGCCCCTTTAACCAAGTTTGGAGGGTGTGTGGCACATGGGGAAAGAAGTGGAGAACACCATTCCTTGCACGGCCTTCGGCTTATGGGATTCCTTAGATGAATCCTGTGATATGGTTATGGACAAAGTGAAGTGTGCTCTTCATCTGCAGAGTTGCTGATCTCCATTCTGTTTGTGCACCTGATGGCATTGGCATTAGTATTGCTAGTGAAAGCACTGAAACAGCTCTTCTGGATGATCAGGATAAATGATAATAAAAATGGGAGCATTTCTCTTTAGCTTTAGCTACAGTTTTCATTTTGGTTTTGTAAATCCACTGTTATTCTGCATAATGCCCCACTCCTCCATGGTTTTAGATGTCTTTAAATGTTTCCAGCTGTTTTAAATATGTTTTTAATTTCATATTTAATTGTATTTTTTTCCTCTTTTGTGTTTGATGCCCTGGTCTCCCTTGGAAGGAAGGGCAGGATATAAATGGAATAAACGAACAAATGAATGTTTAAACCCATTTCCAGCAACATGTTGTCCATACATATTCATTTATATGTCATACCTTCTTTCCCTATTTGGTTTGGTGCCTGTGCTGTAATAAGAATTTATTAGGCTTTCAGCTCTTCATTTGCAAAAATAAAAAATGGGATGTTGCAATAATGGATGTGGTCATATAACTTTAAGAAGTAAAAAAAATAGTAATACATTTGTGAAATAATATTTTAAAGTGGCTTTGTTCACATACATACTTGAGGTGGCAGACTTTGTTTTCATTGCATTTCTGTTAAAATTAAAGATGATATGTTTGCCTGTGTAGATGCATAAAGCACTGGAAGCCAGCCCATTTAGGTGTACAAAACATAATTGCAGAGACTAGAATTATGCCATATCATGATTTATTTTCTTTCCCCAATAAGGGCTAACAGATTTCTAATAACTACATGTGGCTAAGGCCATCGCCATACATCTTGTCAGAAGAAAAGATTCTCTTCCTCCTCTCGAACAGATTCTTTTGCAATATGAAGCTGGATTTATCAGGGAAATGAACCCACATTAAAAAAACAAAACAATACTAGTTTGAAAGTAGTTCATTTACTTAGCATTTATGATTAGTGCTTCCAGGGACAGTTTGGACTGGGCCTTTATTTATGGACTTAGTAGAAGCCCTCATAATGAGAGCATCTAGGGTGCAATGGGTGAGAACCAGTGCCTTATGGTGGAGACTTTTCACTAGACCGCATTGTGATTGTTTACAGAGGGGCTTGCTGCAGTTGTGTAAATCATGGTGTCAACACGGAGGCACCAGCTTTGGCACACAGCACCTTTAGCAAGGGGTGAGCATGGCTGCCACACATGATTCTATGGTGCTTGTGTGGGAGCCACCAATGCCCATGAACCAGACTTGAAACCCAGGAAACTTTGAGACAGTTGCTCTCCTGCAGGTGGGGCTCAATCACATAACAGCAAATTCAGTAGTGTAATTAAAGTAGGTTTGGTGCTCTTACACTGTTTTTTTAAAAATGGTCCTTTCTTTCTTGGAAAGGAAAGTGACAAGAAAATGCAGAAATGGTGTGGGCAAAAAAATCACTTGGCGTGAAATTGTATAATTGCCCAGTAAACAAATTAGAATGAGTGTTCAAGAAATGGACAACTTGATTTAACGTCCCCACAAACTTAGTGCAAACAAAACAGGATAAATGCTTACTAAATGGGTCATGTGGAAATCACCCTACTCATCTGTGGTATTAATTGTGGTGTTAAACAGTGGACTAGACTCCTTGGAAGGTGGTGGACTCTCCTTCGTTGGTGGTTTTTAAGCAGAGCTTGGGTGGCCATCTGTCATGCAGTGCTATTTTTCCAGAAAAAGAGGTGCTTGAACTCACCATGAATGCCTCCCTTGTTCTCTTATAATGGCAGTGGCATCCACCTGAGAGGTTCCGGAACAGAGTTCCAGAGTTCCAGCTGGAAAAAAACCCTGAGGACATGGATGCTTTAGTTGACATTCTAGCATTGTAGGACCCACAGGGTCCCAGTGTGGTGTAGTGGTTAAGAGCGGTGGACTCATAATCTGGTGAACCGGGTTCGATTCCTTGCTCCTCCACATGCAACTGCTGGGTAACCATGGGCCAGTCACACTTCTCTGAAGTCTCTCAGCCCCACTCACCTCACAGAGTGTTTGTTGTGGGGGAGGAAGGGAAAGGAGAATGTTAGCCGCTTTGAGACTCCTGATGGGGAGTGATAAAGCGGGATATCAAATCCAAACTCTTCTTCTTCGTCTACAGTTCTATGATTCTATGATTAATAGTCCAGCATCCTTTTCTAACAGTGGCCATCCAGATGCCCATGGGAAACCTGAACACAAGAGCACTCTCCCCTCCCGTGGTATTGCGGGTGATATCAGTATAATTCTTCAGAGTTAAGCAACTCTCTGGCCTTTTAAAAATCTTTCTCCTTTCATACAAGAATATTGCAAGTGGGAATTAAGCCTGGCATTGAACATAAACTGTAAGATTAGGTTATCCAATAGCACATATCCTTGCTTCATGCCTTTTACCTTGCCCTTTGTGTGCTTCAGAGGCAGGAAGGCATAAATGTCACAGATGGTCTTGACTTGTTTCCGCATCTCCTCCTTGCGTGAATGTGTGGGGTCAATTGTTTAAATATAACAGGGAACTAAAATGTTATCTTAAAGCTTTCAAAATAAAACATTGCTAAAGGAAGTCAAACATAAAATGCATATTTAAAACAGCACAATTAGCAAGAGAATAAAATATTATTGTAAGCACAGAATGTGTCTGCTGCTGTTGCTATCAACCCTGCCAATGATGGTTCATGGCAGGTTGTGGCTGTGGAAGCTATGTCTGCACTAAGAGACAACCAAGATGGTCTTTGGCCTCTTCAGTAGCCTCAGCTTTTGTAGCTGAAGTCAATTAGGGCCTCACCCTCCCAAACCAGGTGGGAAAAGGCCTGCAAGTCTTCCAAGACTCACATAACTGGGAGCTGGCAGCTGCAATGATCCTTGCCTTAACTCAAAAGAAATTTAAATGTAGGCCCAGGGCTCTTCTGGAGGAAGGTGCAGGGTATAAATACAATAACGCCCCATGAGATAGAATCATAGAATCATAGAGTTGGAAGAGACCACAAGGGCCATCGAGTCCAACCCCCTGCCAAGCAGGAATCGGTCTCTTTTCACCATAGAAAGTAAGTTGTTGCTTTATTCATGGAAATGATTTTGTCTTAAAGTCCAGATAGCTTCTGGCAGATAGACCCGCCCCGCCCCTCTTTTAATGGAGTATATTAAGGAAAACAATGGATCCAAGCACTTTTTGAGCTTCATGCTGCCCACAGAGCCTACATTTCATTTACAAGAAAGAACAGAGCCTTCTCCTTTTGCTGTCTTGTATTAACCTTTGCTATTTGCCCTCTTGAGTCAGCCGCATTGTCTTACAAGATCTAAAAGGCCAATCTGTTCATTGCTTCTCTGCTGTACGCTTTGCCCTACACTTGGCTGAATCTCCCCATGGTATCAAAGGTCAGTGCTTTTCTACGAAAGTGGGAGCCAAATTCTTCCCTTGTGCTCAAATGTTTTACACCACTTTTAACTTGAATAGCTTGAGCGAAGATTTCACTTTTATAAGGAAGTCAGAATGGGACCAAAGAAAAGACATGACTTGTAAAATGCCACAATTAAAGACAAAGTTTTGACCAGTATAGGTCAAATGTGTATTTTGAATTAGAACCAGAAGGCAAGAGCTGAAAATGGGACATGATTAAAACAAATGAAACAGGACAGTAAATACAATCACAAAGAATTTGCACTGGCATTAATCTCAATCCCATAGAAACAATTAATTATCAGAAGACTCTTAAACTGTCACTGTTGCACTGAAGGTCCTTATTTCTATGCTATCGGTTTTCTTTACTCACACAGTTGATAATGAAAGTGTGTCCCCACCAGGCTGTCAATTCAAGAGTGGGCCACTGTTTCCACATACATCTTTGCCCACCTTGGCCCACACATGGCTGCCTTCGATATCAGTGCCTCCGAAATGCCCCATCCATACTAATAGATGGTACTTAATGGGATTTCCCCCCTTCCCTCAATTAATGCTTTCCTGCCCTACATGAGATCTAGAAATCTAAGGTCATGAGCACCTTAAAAGAAAAAAGAAACATTCTGCATAAGAGCAACTTTTTTTTTTTTTTTTGGAGGGGTATAGTCATTTTTTAAAAAAACAACCCTCTAAAGAAAATATAAAGGAGAAAGAATGTATTAAGATTACCAGTATGTATAGTAACTGAGATGTTTTAAGGTTAATAAAGTACTATGTGATTGAAAACAAACTCCCTAGAATGCTCCCACACAATGCAGGGCATCCACAGTCAGGTAAGCAATTTTACATTGGATTTACTTTCCTTATCAGATTTTCTCTGAATTGGAAAAAATCCAAGTTTGCTGTGGAGAAATTGTGGACTGCAAGACATGTGGACAGCATGCCCCAAACTTAGATGCATGCAACTTCAAGTATACATTTAACTCCCACGTGGATGAGCTGTCAGACAAGGAGAACAACCCAAACTCCATTCATTGAGGGCCACTACCTGGGTAAATGCTTTCATTCATGAGAACATTGCTGCAATACATCCTGGTGGCAAAGGCAATATCGTGGGGGGGGGGGGAATCATATATTTGCCTGTTCTTGAATTAGTAAAAGGTAAAGGAACCCCTGACCGTTAGTTCCAGTTGCAGACGATTCTGGGGTTGCAGCGCTCATCTCACTTTCCTGGCCAAGGAAGCCAGCATACAGCTTCCGGGTCATGTGGCCAGCATGACTAAGCCGCTTCTGGCGAACCAGAGCAGCGCACAGAAACTCCGTTTACCTTCCCGCCGGAGCGGTACCTATTTATCTACTTGCACTTTGACGTGCTTTTGAACTGCTAGGTTGGCAGGAGCAGGGACCGAGCAACGGGAGCTCACCCCATCACGGGGATTCGTACCACCAACCTTCTGATCGGCAAGCCTTAGGCTCTATGGTTTAACCCACAGCACCACCCGCGTCTTGAATTAGTAGACGTGTAATTCTCCCTACATTTTGGAGAATAGGGGGAGTACTTTCATGGAAGCAGCTTAGCCCTGTAGGAGGTTGTTGCTGGTTCATTACCAAACTGATATCTTCCTTCTTCCAGCCACAATATCCTCTATTGATTGTGGTAATCCTTCTTGATGACTGGAGACTGGGCACAAGCCCAGCTGCTGGCACAGAAAGAAGTTAAGCTGGCAAAGTCTTAATGTTCAGTTGAAAGTGTCAGCTAATCTTTCTTTAACATTCATTGATGAGATAGGTTTAAGCTTCGAAATGGCAATAGTTTCAGGGGGAAAGCAGCAGAAAGGCAAGCCCCCTGTGTCCTCAAGTGCTTCCATCAGGGTTCATTGCCAAAAAGGTAGCTTGATTTGCAGTGGAATCTATTAAGCTTCATTAAAATAAAAAAAAGATGGAGAGAAATGTGGGGAAATGTTAGGGAGATCTTTGTCTATGTATATCATTTTGCTTTACGCTGAGATTGTTGCAATCTTTTGACTTTCACAGTCAAATATTTAAGAAGAAAAGAAAAAGAAAAACCACTACTATGCCCACAAGTGCTGATTTAATTTTACATTTATAATCCAGAGAAAAGTGCTCATTGAATTAAAGCAAGCACAAAAATAAAATATCATAGGGGCTTCTTAGCTGTCCAAATGATGTCAGTGCTTCTGTAATATTGTTTTGTAGGAAGCAGCAGCTAAGGGGAAAATGTGTTAGCTGGAATTCAGAGCTCATGTAATTGATGAGAAATTGCCTGAGAGATAATAAGTAAATAGGTGATTTTCTCACTCCATCTGTTGAGAAAACAGTGATTCATGTTCACATGACAGGGGACAATTCCTGTCCCTCTTTCTTTCTTTTTTTGAACCTGTGAACTTCAAAGGTGATATGTCTCCACCAGCCCTGTAGCAAGTAATCCAAACACAATGGTTACTTAATTATTTCACACTGTTTGATGGGTGTCAACTGTCCTCCCTTTGAAAAGCAGAAAAACCATAACTTTTGCAAATGCCCCAAGTGCAATAGATTTCTTTCAATGTAATGAGAGAGAAAAATTACACCCTGGCTGTTAAATGAACACCACACATAGCCTTGTTGTTTGTTTCAAAGGAAATAACCCACCTTTCAGTGGGGACTATTAATGTCTTTTGTAGGCTGGCTAGATAAAAGCAGATTCCAAAGCATGGAAGTCTCCAGTAGCAGGAGAATGCATTGCATTGCCATGTGGGTGTGATCAAGAAATGAAATTTCTTTGTTAGTCTCTCACTCTCTCCCCCCCCCCCAATAATGTTTACAAATGTTCACCATATGACTCAGCATGAGAACATAAGACAACATCTTATGTCACATCTGGTTCAGCTTCTTGGTCTTACAGTGGGCCAACTGAATGCCTATGGGAAGTTCAGTGGTACCTCAAGTTACAAACGCCTCAGGTTACAAACGCTTCAGGTTATAAACTCTGCTAACCTGGAAGAGTTACCTCGAGTTGAGAACTTTGCTCCAGGATGAGAACGGAAATCGTGTGCTGGTGGCACAGCAGCAGCAAGAGGCCCCATTAGCGAAAACACGCCTCTAGTTAAGAACAGTTTCAGGTTAAGAACGGACATCTGAAACAAATTAAGTTCGTAACTAGAGGTACCACTGTATGCAAGGAGTAAAGCGGCAATTGTGTTTTGAGTTTCCTTGAGCCTCCTGTGGGTTACACTGGCAGGATCTGTTTTTAGAGAGAACCTACGTAATAATTCTGTTGACATATGAGAAGAGCAGATAAGGATGTAGTTAGTATCTGTCATGAAAGTGTTAAAAAGCTCCAAAAGAAAGGTTAGTATAGGAGGGAAGTAGAATTTCTCCCCAACTACTGTGCTGTTGCCACCCTCTGTCTACTGAAAATGCTTGTTAGGCTGCTTCCATCTGGGCTGCCTCAAGCAAGCTGATGCCATCACACTTTCTGGAATGCATTCAAATCACGCTTTCCAACGTTTTTTCCTACCTACCCCTGCTTGTTATCTGTCCCAAGACCTGGACATGCTCAGTGTGGTGAAGATCACTGTACACGGGGAGAGAGGCCCTTTCCCACCCAAGGGAAATGCGTCTGATAACGTGTCTGAAAGCTGCAGCAGACACCTGCAGATACAGAAGCTCAATTGGACCAAAAAGCACTGCTTCTGAATCACTGTGACTTCTTGTGTACATATACTTTTGACTGTACCATATGCTCCTGAGGTCTATTTGCTGTTCAACTTTTTATTTTTATTTTTATTTACACAGGTTTTCCCTGCAGTGTGACCTAACCATGTGTCGGTATTACTGATGATGCCTTACCATTTTATTTTTGTAAAGGATAAATACAACATTTTGTTTATGCTAGTGTGTGAATGAATGAATGAATGAATGAATGAATGAATGAATGAATCTTTATTTGCATCAGCCATTGGCCATAGCAATAAAACAACAATACAATAATGTAAAGATTTGGTTGCCAACGCCGAGAATCTAAAATGCGGATGTATATAAAACATAAAATGGCCCCAAAATAGTCTCGGCACATTGGGTTGAAAAACTAATAAAAGAATTAAAACAGCTCCAGGTCTAGGACACACTACCCAGTCAAAGTAGCCCTGAGTTTCAGAGCCTGCACAATGAAGATTGCCACCCCACGTGAAATTTGGGGATTTGCGTCCACAAGAAGCGATTTCAAACAGTCTTCCTTAGATGTAATGGTGGACGGGATCAGGAGGAGGAGCTTAGGTCTTATTAGCTCATAAATAGGGCAATGGAAAAAGAAGTGTATGAAGTCCTCTACTTCGTTCATTGTGCATGGACATAAACGCTGAGTAATAGGGGTCTTAGAGTAGATCCCCTGCAGGAAGGCCGTGGGTATAGAATGGAAACGGGCCATAGTAAACGCTCTTCTCAAATTGGGCTCCGTCAGGTCTATCAAGTAGTTGGCAAGTGATCTTACCACTTTCACTTTAGGGAGCCACATGGAGAGGCGGGCTGTGGAGGACTGTGCCCGGTCCATGGCCTCGTCTCTTGTAAGAATCCAGGCCCGGATTTTATGTTGGTGCCAAGATGACAGCGTGTCGAGGTCTGGGAGGGAGTAGCGTGCAGTAATAGTCTCCATGGCCTTGGACCATTTGTTGGTTTGAGAACAAGTTAAAAAGGCTTGCCTAGCTAGTAGGGAACCTGGGGCATTGATTAATTTACAGTAAAAACTAATGATTCTAATGTGGGCTCTCGCAACAATGGAGGGGAGGCCCAGTTCTGTTCTCAACTGTGCAGCAACCGAGCCCTTGGGGAGACCCAGTATCTTTCGTGCAAAAGAGTTTTGCAGAATCTCCAGCCGTTGTAGTGTTTTTAAATTCCACCCCCAGATTTCAACCCCATACAGTAACATTGGGAGGACTTTGCTGATAAAAGCTTTTCTGATTGGTGGAACCAACTGGCCGCCTTTTGCGTAGAAGAATTTCTCCAAGGCTTTGATGGTTCTGCGGGCAGCCAGGATGGTCATATTTAGGTGAGCTGACCAGCTAAGCCCATGCTGAAAAGTGATACCCAAATACTTGAATGCTGAACAGTATTCAATAGAGTGGCCCTCAAAATTCCAGAAAGGCTTCCGAGTTTTCTTGCCAAAAGTAAGAATTTTGGTTTTGGCGAAATTGATTTTGAGGGAGTTGGTATCACAATATGTCATGAGCCCTCTGAGCATGTTGTTTAAGCCCTGCTTGGTTAAAGACAGTATCACCATGTCGTCCGCATAGAGTAATATGGGGATCTTGAGCTGTTGTAAAGAGGGGGCAGATTGATTTAGGGCCTTCATGGTTGTAACGATGTCATTGATGTAGAAATTGAATAGAAAAGGGGCCAAGAGGCAGCCCTGTTTGACCCCTTTATTCAGAGGGAAAGGATCAGATAGAGCACCCAGAGGGCCGAATTTTACTCTGGCCGATATGTCATTATGAATTTCCATAAGAAGGTGGAGGAGTCTCTTATCTATGTTAGTGTAACTAAGCTTCTGCCACAGCCTATCTCTGGGGATGGAGTCAAAAGCAGAGGTCAGGTCCACAAAAGCCGCGTGCAGTTTGCAGTTGAACCTGTTTAGGTATTTATCAATCAGGGTAAATAGAACAAGACATTGGCCAGATGTGCTGTGACCTTTACGGAAGCCAGCCTGTTCCGGGTGGAATAGCTTTGTTTCTTCAGCCCACTCGATTAGTTTCTCTAGCAAGAATCTAGAGTAGACCTTGTATGATATATCTAGCAGGCTGATAGGACGATAGTTACGCGGATCTTGTGGGTCCCCCTTTTTATGTATTGGGATGACTATGCTCTGTTTCCAATTAGGTGGAATCTTAAGAGTAGCATTAATAGTGGTAAAGAGAGATGCTAAAATAGGGGCCCACCACGTCTGGTTCGATAAGAATACCTCAGGTGGTATCATATCCTCCCCCGGGGATTTATCCCCTGAGAGCGTGCTGATTAGTTGTATACATCTCTCTGGGGAGACTGGCTCCCAGGGGGGCAAGGCAGATGCTGGAAGAGTGGAGACAACATTTACTTCGGGATCTGGGGCGGAATACAGCTGAGCAAAGTGAGAGTGCCAACTGGCTGCTGTGATGTTATTAGCGATGAATGAGGGGGGTCTTAAACCTGCATTAATTAAATTCCAGAATTTCTTGTCGTCACGGGTTTTAATGGCCACTGACAGTGCCGTCCAGCGTTCTTTCGCAAAGAGCAATTTCTTATGATGGAGCAGCTTCTTGTAGTATGAACGGAATTGGGCTAACTCCCTGATTTTGCTCTGGGTGCTGTCTGATTTCATATCAGACTGAAGAAGTCTAAGCCTACTTCTGCTAGTGTGTGTCTGCGTGTGCACACTGTATAGAGTGTTATGTTTTAAAATTATGCACCACTTGGGTATTATATATTGAGAGGTATAGCAGTTTTTGGTTAATACGTGAATAAGGCAATGATTCACTTATTTTTCCTTCTACCTCAGGAGGTGTCCATTGATGTACCTCTTAAAACAACACCACATTACATCATTTTAGATAGACTTTATTTTTATTAGATGAGTACATACAGTGATTGCAACAAACTGTCACCAGGCATGTCAGTTCAGTACCTCAGATGGAATCCTTTGCAGTAATGTGTCAGACAATTTCTATGTGTTCAATATACAGATTGTGAAAATTCTCTGAAGGCGGTATAATATAATCAGCCTTAACGAAACAGCTAAACTGATACTAATTAATTTTCATTTTGTCTGTGACTCATGTGTGAAGATGTCTCCTAAGAAAGCAAACAACGCTGTTACAACAATTCCAGAATTTTATGCCTCTTTTTACTAAGAAATATTAAAGTTCGGTAGCACACATGCTGAACATTTCAGAGGCACCTTGACAATAGTTAAGCAACAATTGTGGGACGAGAAGATTTGATAAACCCCTTGTCATCAATTGAGCTGGCAGCATTGCCTGCTAAAATGAAAAGAACAGCAGTCATTAAAGTATGATACTGGATTGGGGCCATCTACAACCTCAACATTCCCATGAGGTGAGAAAATCTTGCAAGTAAGCTCACCACACATCATCTTTAAAAACATGGGAGAAGTGTGGAAACTTGTTGAGTCATCTTTGTTGCTTTCATCCATTTCTGAACTTCTTGCCCAGCTCTTGAACCCTTGACTTTTGATGCTGAATGCTAAGCCTGCTGCTTGGTTTAAGAACAGTCCAGTTTAAGAACGATTTGTACACCAACTCCACAAAACCAGAAATAGTGTCTTGGTTTGAGAACTTTACCTTGGTCTAAGGACGGAATCCGAACGGTGGAAGGGCACCGGTGGCGGGAGGCCTCATTAAGGAAAGCGTGCCTCGGTTTAAGAACGGTTTTAGTTTAAGAACAGACTTCGGGAACAGATTAAGTTTGTAAACCGAGGTAGCACTGTATTTGCAGGCAACTTCAATCTACTGAAAATCTTAAACATATGATGAAAATGACCTTCAAATCTGTATAGGCAGTTGAATTCCAGTACCCTTCTCTTAACTGATGAACACTATTACAAATAAGCAATGACAAACCTAGACAGCATCTTAAAAAGCAGAGACATCACCTTGCCAACAAAGGTCTGTATAGTTAAAGCTATGGTTTTCCCAGTAGTGATGTATGGAAGTGAGAGCTGGACCATAAAGAAGGCTGACTGCCGAAGAATTGATGCTTTTGAATTATGGTGCTGGAGGAGACTCTTGAGAGTCCCGTGGACTGCAAGAAGATCAAACCTATCCATTCTTAAGGAAATCAGCCCTGATTGCTCACTGGAAGGACAGATCCTGAAGCTGAGGCTCCAATACTTTGGCCACTTCATGAGAAGAGAAGACTCCCTGGAAAAGACCCTGATGTTGGGAAAGATGGAGGGCACAAGGAGAAGGGGACGACAGAGGACGAGATGGTTGGATAGTGTTCTCGAAGCTACCAGCATGAGTTTGACCAAACTGCAGGAGGCAGTGGAAGACAGGAGTGCCTGGCGTGCTCTGGTCCATGGGGTCACGAAGAGTTGGACACGACTAAACGACTAAACAACCCCTGTGTGGAAATAATTCTACAGTGAAGAGGTCAGCTCTTTTGAAATTGCAAAGACAACAGGGATCTCGAGCCAAACTGTTTCCATTCCTGTCTTCTTCCAGTCCCTAGGTTTGGAAGATTACCCAGCCTCTCTTACTCTCTCTGGGAATCACCGCCTGCTTCTAAAGTTGCCACGTGCATTTTTCATCTCCTTTACTCATTTGTTGCCAGTGGGGTAGCTCACTAGGCAGAAACCTCAAGTGCTGCTGTGTTCTCACCATTACCTTTAATTCCCAGGAGGGTGAAGTGGGAGCGATGCTGCTGCAGCAGCAGCTTTGCAAGTGCTCAATTGTTGTGTGGATAGTGTTGTTCCTGCCAACTTCAGAGGCCGGTGCCTGTACTGGAAGACATATCCACTTAGAAAACAATGTACCCCATGCCAGCAATGGCAACCCACATTTCCATCATCTCCCACCTCCACCAGCCGGCTCTCCTACAGCCAGCTGCATGCTTAACTCAGGCTTTTAGACACAGCTGGCTATCAGCATGCTGGCAATACTCTGGAAGGAATTTGCCAAGAGGAGCAGCTGACACTTATGTGCAGACCAGACTTAGTCTAATGGGCACCAATGCATTTCCCAGCCACTGTCATGGGATGTCTCTGGCAGGACTGTAGTGCCTGAGAAATCATGAGAAGTCTGAAGAGCAGGCAAGATGTTCAACACAGAAAGTTTGGACTGAGGGATTGAGGTTATTGATGGACAAGAGAACACAGCACCCCCACACCCCGTGGATTAAAAGTCTGAAATGTCTCTAACAATGCCAGACAGTTTTACCTATTTAATAAGGTATATATTTAGCCTGGAGAAGAGGAGGTTAATGGGTGATATGATAGCCATGTTCAAATATATAAAAGGATGTCACATAGAGGAGGGAGAAAGGTTGTTTTCTGCTGCTCCAGAGAAGCGGACACAGAGCAATGGATCCAAACTACAAGAAAGAAGATTCCACCTAAACATTAGGAAGAACTTCCTGGCAGTAAGAGTTGTTCGACAGTGGAATTTGCTGCCAAGGAGTGTGGTGGAGTCTCCTTTTTTGGAGGTCTTTAAGCAGAGGCTTGACAACCATATGTCAGGAGTGCTCTGATGGTGTTTCCTGCTTGGCAGGGAGTTGGACTCGATGGCCCTTGTGGTCTCTTCCAACTCTATGATTCTGTGATTCTATGATTCTATGATTCTATGATTCTATATTTTTCTGATTGCAACTAGTAATGGACGATTTTCCCAATTTGGCAGAAACAGCTTTTGCAAAAAAAAAAAACAACAAAAATTATCTGCCCCAAACACAGAGACCAGTGTGGTTTGGAGGTTTTTATATGCAGGGCCTTCCTCGTCTACCCTCAGTGAGCATCTAAGGTCCCCTTTCTTACTGATCTCTCTGTCTGCATTATGGTGGGGGCATTGTATCTTTCTCCCCCACCCATCCTGATGTCTAGCACACCGGTACAGCTGCGTGCACAGGGAACACTGGAAAATGTAGCCAGGTGTGGACTTTGGTAATCTTTCATTATACAGTGGTACCTCGGGTTACATACGCTTTAGGTTACAGACGCTTCAGGTTACAGACTCCGCTAACCCAGAAATATTACCTCGGGTTAAGAACTTTGCTTGAGGTTGAGAACAGAAATTGTGCTCTGGTGGCGTGGTGGCAGCTAGAGGCCCCGTTAGCTAAAGTGGTGCTTCAGGTTAAGAACAGTTTCAGGTTAAGAACGGACCTCCGGAACAGATTAAGTACTTAACCCGAGGTACCACTGTATGGAGCCTTGTGAGATTGCAAAATTTGCGCCCCCAATGGATCTTCTCAGTTATGGATCTTCTCAACTTTGCAGCCTCTCGGTTCAGCACCCTGTGTGGGGCAACTGCCCACAGCACTCCAAATCCAGCACTGACATAGTTCCGAGCTTGACTGGCAAATAACAATAGAACTATCTCATATGTTTGCGATGAAAAGAGAGCAGAGAGATAGCATCCTCGCTTACCCGTCTAAAACATGATGGGGCAGGGCTTAGGAGCAAATTGTCCACGGATGAGGGTGAGGAAGGGAGGGTGAGAAAGCTTCAGTTCCTCTCTGATTCAGATTTAAATGTGAGCTGGAAAAGAACTTTAGAGATCATAGCATTTGTTTCATATTGAGGCTGCCTTGATTAGATATTCTGAGCTATGCTTGGATGATGTTGGGGTCCCTCACTAATTGCTACAGAGAGGCCTTTGTTGCAATGGATAGAAAACACATACCTCATCAAGAAGGTAAAACTGTGAGGGTTTGTTGTAAACAAAAACATGAGTCTTATTAAGCAATTTGTGTCTGTTTAAGCTACCGGATACCCCAAATAATCCCCAAAGGATTTTTTATTTTATGTCATCATTTACTGTACCGTATGCATAGAAATGTGTTCATTTGGAATCTCAAATCATGCATTTCCTTGGCCGTAAGTCATAACAGAAGCAAATATACAGGTCAGCAGGACAAATGCTCAAAGCGTAATTATAGAACTGTATGCAAAACATGAAAAAACAAATAATTAAAACAATCAGTCAGCCTTAAATAATTTACAGCATGAATATTCATGTACTGTTATCTTGATTTCTTGCTGGCAAGGTGGTGCTACCTTTTCTGTAACAGACTGCATTTGTTTGATAGTAAATACTCAAATGTAAAACCTGACAGTTTTAATGAGGTTCCTGAAATCGGACACTCACAAGAAAGATGGGTGACCTTGTGACATGTGGTGATGAACATGATGCTTATGAAGATGGTGTGTGGTATATTCAGGTGAATTTGCTGTGTGCTCACATGACCTTGTATCACTGATTTTATATATATATATATATATATATATTTGCTTTCGTAGATATATATATACACACACACACACACACACACACACACACTTTCCAGGGGGAACTCAAGGGTACTGACACCTCTTTTTGTTGTTGTTAAAAAGTGTGGCACTTAAGGTAACAGCTTCATGGTGAGTACTGGCACCTATTTTTCTAGAAAAAAAGCACTGATACATGTGTTGCTGGTCCACCAGTTACCACACTCCCCAGTAGCTAGAGAAAGACTCACATATGCAAAAGATGCTGGTGTTGAAAAGGAGGATACCAGCAACCAAGATGGATGCTTTTGTATCCCTTCACAAAATATTAAGCCTGGTGTAACTTGTCAACAACCAAGGCACTAAAACCAAGGTGCTTAAAACTGAAAGTGCAGAAACCTCAGGCACTTAGCCACACGTTTTATTGTGTCCCTCACCCACTTGTAAAATGACACTATTTACATATTTATTCATTCATTCATTCATTCATTCATTCATCTTATTTATTTATTGAATTTATATAGAGTAATATTGACACACACTTTTGGGCCCACCAAGCAATCATCTCACAAACATAATAAAACTCTATTGATAAGGGAAAGATAACTAAGTTACTACAACTCCCATCATGCCTGATTGCTGACCACACTTGCTTTCCTTGCTTTGTTGCATCTTGTCACACATATTGGAACCTGTCCCGGCTCCTGTTTTCTGGCCTGCTTTTCTAGAATATGACTCTGGTCTGATCTGGCACTGCTTGGTAGATCTGGGTGTGTCCTTCATACATATCCCAGATCCAAGCCACAGAGGGCAGGATTATAGCCCAATAGGTGTACTACTTTGGTGCAGAGATGTTGTGGGATGGATTCCAGTGGTGAGTGAGATCAAATCCAAAAGTGGTTGGAGCAATGAATGCAAGTCTTGCCTTTCTTAAGTAGATTATATTGCTGTCTCTGGCTTCCACCTTCCTTTGTAGTAATCCTTTTCTTGCAATTTGACCTCCTTTTAAGGCAACAACTAGCACTTTGACTTGTCCTTGGAAACATACTGGAAACTAATGCAAATTCAATAGCAATAGAGTTGCATGCTTTGAATAATGGCCCCCCATTGAGCAGTCTGGAAGCAGCATTCTGAACCAACTGAATTTTTCAAGCAGTCTTTAAAAAGTAGCTTCACAGTGAGTGTGTTGCAGTTGCCAAAGTAATATAATGTGGTCCTTTTTAAGAGGGATGTTAACAGAGTTTTCTTGGGCAAGAACACAGGGGACACAGAGTAACTAGATTAACAACTCAAAACAAATTTTGAAGCAGGATTAAATCCAGATTGTATTGCATCTTGAAATAATTCTGTGTAGTTAAGAAATATAAAATGCCACAATGTTTGCTTGTATTGATCACATATAAACTGCTGATCCAAATATATTTTTTCTTGCCCTGCAAGTTTCCTCATTTGGAAGTATAAAACATTTCTTTGTTACTGAATATTCATCCTGGGATAGCGCATATGGTACGGAATCCTGTGTATTTCTGTTATCTCTTAGGAGATGCAATGCAACAATTTGGGGAAAGTGTTCTACTGTTATGGGCTTAAAACTCATTTCAAGTTGTTTTCCAATTACGTATTTCAACTTGTTTTCCAATTAGGTATTCCATGAATGTTAAATGAAATTGCAGAGAGCTAAAATGCTAGCTGGCACTCACCCAGAAAAACAGGATCCACTTCTTGATTTCTTTATTCAAACATGTGAAATGAATTATTTTGAATTATTACAATGTAAGCCATTTTAATTTGTTCAGAAATGTCTCAGTGGACTTTCCTCTCGCAGTGTCGTCCAAACTTTTTAAACAGCTTTAATTTCCATGTTGCAGTTTACTTTGTTTTGCTATGTATTTTCTGTAGCAGGCTGTTCCATAACCTAGGCAACAATTTCTTAGATTGGACACTTTCACTAGTGGTTTCAATGCTATTACTAAGCAGGCTTTCAACGATGTGATGTTTTTGTTTTATAGCTATAGTTATCGTCCTAGATCACAGGAACAAATGTACATCTTCCATAGTTTCACTTTGTCATTGTCCTTAGCACCCACTTATGGCACCCAAAGAACTCATTTGACTTATGAGACTCCAAACCTGACACCAAAATATTAAGAATGGAACCATTTTTCTTCCATCATGAAAATCTATAGGCAGGTCAGTATGGGTATTTGAGCGCCAGTGGTTGTTTCTGCTTTTGGGCTGTATCCAGCTAAGCCCAAATTAAAGAACATACAATTAAATTAATGAATCTAAGTTAGTCATGTCTATTAATTTCCATGAATCTACTCTGCTTATGACTAACATTGGATACAACCCTATGATTCAAAATCATTGCCTAACACAATTTATCATTCTCATACCACATGTGCTAACGGCAATATATTAGTTTTGGCATAATTAAGAGAAGGTCCAACATCTTATGGTTTCTTTCATATATTACTATTGAAAGACGGTTTTTGCGATCAGAAAGGAGACTGGATCTCCTGGTAAGAAGATCCAGATAGGTGGGTAGAAGTGCAGAAAAATATTCACTAGATTCTGCCACATTTTAATTTCTTGTTGGATGTACAGTCATTAAAATAATCATCTTAGATACTTTCACAAAACAGCTTTCCTCAAGGATCTTTACAGAATATGGTTCTCTACTAGTACGCCTGGCGGAGAGAAGCCATTGTGGCTCTATTCACAGTACATATTAAAATTAGGTTCTTAAATCTCACTCATCTGAACTAAAGTGGGGGTGGTTATAGCTACCAATCCAAGCAGGGATCCAAGAAGCTAGCTTCTGTCAACTCACAGGGAACATTTAGTGTACTAGTTACAGAATGTTCGGAATAGAAAGTAAGTTCGGGTGAAAAAGTAGAGGAAAATATTTAAAATTGAAAGAGCAAAGTCTGAACCTCACCAGGGAATAAACAGAACGTAAAAGAAAACTATTAAAACTGCATGTATTCAAAACTGTTTATGAGGCAAATATGCAGACCTGAAAAAGCTGGCTTGGAGAAAATAGCCAAGAGCAGCTTCAGAACTGAAGGAGGGACATGCTCAAAGCAAGACATCTCTTCTCTGAAACAGAAGGCAAAAAGGCAAACTTGGCTCCAAAGGCCTCAGAACAAACAAAAATCATATTATAAAAACTTGGAGCTAAGCAAACACAAAAGAAAGTAAAGAAGTGAGCTCAACGTTGAGGTGCGCTCTCTTTTTCATCACTTTACACCTCCAAATATTCCTGTCTTCTGATTCATCCTTTTATCTCGCCTCACCTTTTCTCACTAAAATCCAGTTTGGTGTTAGTAAAACAGGTACTTTATTTTAATTTAAAATCATTATTTTGGGGAGTGACATACTTTCAAGCCTTATCAGAGTACAAGGAGTTCCATGAATTTCACTCAGAGCTGCTAATATGCCTCCTTCATCCTGGTACATGGTCTAAGCTTCTCCAAAGGCTTCCAGGGTCCGGGCAGACAAAGACACTTCTGCCCTTGAGGGAGGCATTCAGGTTTGCTTAAACCATTGGCCAGAGTCTTCTTGACCAAAAATTGCTTCCTTTTCACTCCACAGTTTCTGGGGTGATCAGCTTAACCATGTACTCAAATTTGTCCACAGAATTAACCTGTGTAATGCACATTGGCACACACCAGCCCCCCCCCCCCCGCCCCTGGTCTTCAAGTCTTTCCACCCCTTTTCATAAATTTACCAAGGTAGGAAAATGACAGTAAAGGCTAAGGAAACAGAGAGTTCTTGGCTTTTTGGAAATCCTCTCAGTTATCATGTTTCCTCCTACAGTAGGAAAGTGTGGGAGAAGGAAAGGCTTGTGACTATTACCGCTCAGCCTAACCAAAATCACAAAGTTCTTCTGCTGTTGAAATATTGCACCAAGCCCCTTGAGGCAAAGGAGGGCAATTCTCGAAAAATAGCTCAGGAAAGCTCTGACCCATTAAAAAACTGGTTTAGAAAAATTACTCTACCCATCACTAGTTTTGAGTGGTGGCCTAGATCACTACCAGCCTTCTGATGAACAGAATGAAGAGAAGTGTGCTTTCTTGCAGCTGCATGCTAACAGATACCATGCGAACTCTGATAATCTGCCAGCACAATAAATTTTGTTAGGGTTGGTATAATTACTGATGGAGCATATGGAACTTAGCAAAGCTCTGGGCAATTTATAATATCCCGTCGCTTTCATTACTGTCCATATGCACAACATTGCAAAAAACCGTTCTTTTGCTGCTTTCCCCACATTGTTAATTTAGCCTAATCCAATTAGGCATTTTTTCTGCATTGGTTCTACATATCAAGGTATAAAGAACACGGGGAGACAGTTTTAATGTAATTTATTATACTTTAATTGATTCCCCTCAAAAAATAATGTTAAATTCAAGAAGAAAATATTATTTTTTTATGCATGAGATTTCTTTTTCAGCCTTCATCTTAATATTTATTATGTAATGCTAATCTACCACTTGGTAAATAGTTGCTTGTTGCATACACTAAATGAGCTCTGCTTGCGCAACAGGACTTCCCCTCCTCTTCTCCCTCCACATGTTCTCCCCCCTAAATCTGCTACAGAGAGGTGGGAGAAACCCCAGAGCAGGTTTAGGGAGTGTGCAGCTCTTGGGGCGGGGGTCTCATTCTGCAAGTGGACTTCGTTCTGTGCACACATACCCCACCCTATCTCCCCAAAGACTTAACCATTGTCAATATCAGGTTGAGGGAAGTGCAAGGAGAGATGATCAAACAAGCAATTCTGTAGTGCCAGCTTTTAAGATTGCCTACTCTTGATGGGGTTACATTCCCTCTGAAGGAGCGAGTTTGTAGCTTGGGGGTTTTCTATTACTGTCACTAGAAGCTCAGGTGGCCTCAGTGGTGCAGAGTGCATTCCATGAGCTTCATCTTGTGGCCCAGCTATGCTATGTGGACAGGACATGCCTAACTTCTGGTGTCTATGCTCTGGTAAACTCTAGGTTAGATTACAGCTATGCATTGTACATGGGGCTGCCTCTGAATATGGTTTGGAAACCAGTTAGTTTCTGGGCCCAATTCAAAGTGCTGGTTTTGAGCTATAAACCTTAAACAACTCAGGACCACAATAACCCAAAGACCACCTCTCCCCATATGAACTGATCCAGAATGTGCAATAATAACCTGAGATCCTTCTTTGTGGGCCCCATTCATGAGAGGTGAGGAGGGGGGCAACATGAGATCTTGGGGTTACAACAGAAACACCCCATGATACTTTGAGCAAATCAAAAAATTTAGCTGACCTAAGCACATCTTTCCTAGTACCCTTACCTATTGCACCCAAATGCACCCATATATTCATATATTTTTGAACCACCTCATTGAACTCCCAGTACATCTGGGACCAGACCATTTATGAGTCAATTAAAACTGTTGTTTATTTGTCAAAATTAGAAAACAAAAGCTGTTCTGAAAAATACAAACCTTGGATACTGTTGTCAAGTATATGCAATAATGTGTCATTTTGCCTTTGAATGCAAATCTCTATGTTCAAAGGTTTTATTCTGCAAACAAAAGAGACTTTGAAGTGTCTTTATTTTACAATCAGAAAATCCTGTTCAACTCATGAAAGTTAAGTCCTCCTATCTTTTTATTTATTGATTTATGCACTAAGGAGATCAAACAGAAACTAGTGGGCACATAGTTTATTCCAAAAACTCATGCAAACATAAAGAAGCGGGAAAACCAAAGCAACATAATTCCACATAATTTATCTCACCTGGTTTCTGTTCTTGCACTTTAACTGCTCTCAACTGTTTTGCAATAAGTATTTTTAATAAATTTGTTTATAAAAAATTAATTTTTAATAAAAGTTTGTTGTTTTTTCATTGAACAGGATAACTGGCAGTTTATACCTTAAATATGTAGGCATGTTGATTTAGTCCATTTCTCTGTTAAGTCCTTTAAAAGAGAATAGCCTGTCACGAGAGCCATGGGCATCATGTGTAAATGTTTGGGTAAAATTTATAGGAGATTTATAATGCCAATAATTGAGCTGCCAGAGTAAGTCAATGGCAGAGCTTTCAATCTGCAACAATAAAAATGAAAAAAGGGGCTGACTTGGCTTCTTTGGGATTCTTTTTACTTTAAAGATGGGGCGAGGCAAGTTCATTCACAAGACACTCTCTGCCTATGAACGTTCTTGGTTCACTGGGGTGGTTGCATCTGATTCCACATATGAAGGCAGCAACTGGTTCTTGGTAAGAGGACTATGTACTCTGCCTCCGGCTCCACTACAACCTTCTCCTGTTCAACCCTTCCATCTGGCTGGTCAGAGTCTGCCCTCTACCTGATGAGGCTCTGCACTCCAAAGGAGGAGCAGGAGAGAGCGCCGGCATATCTGCTTCTCTTCTCTGACATCTAGAGTAGGCATAGGCAAACTCGGCCCTCCAGATGTTTGGGACTACAACTCCCATCTGTTGACCATCTGCGCCAACCAAGTGTGCGTAGCGACTGGGGCGATGGAATAAAAACTTGCCCGCAATATCTTTGCTTACTTTTTATTTCCAAATATATAATAAATCAACAGCTGCAAAACACCCCTTCTCATTACCATTCCTCAACAGTTCACACTACACCACCATACAAAACATTTGGTTAACTTAAATACAGTTTTCAAATATTCAAGTACCCTATCTCATCACTGCATTCGGTGCAGCAGGTAAACTCCCCCTCTAATTAGTTAAAGTGTTAAGATACCACAGGTGTGCTGAATTGTCAAGAGCTCACAGATGTGCTGCCATGCAGGTCATAATTACACACACCTCTGAGTAGCACCATTGACCACATCAATATTAAGAAAGCCCAACACCATCATCCGTAGCTAACAGGACCAGTGGTCAGGGATGATGGGAGTTGTAGTCCCAAAACATCTGGAAGGCTGAGTTTGCTCTGCCTGATCTACAGTCACAAGGGAATAACCTCCTTCTTGTATCTCTGGGTACCTGCCTTCCAGCCCTCATTTGATCCTTCTCCTTCTTCCTCCTCCTCTTGCATCTGAGGCTGCCAACCAGGCCTGATCCTGAGGCATCTGAGGGGCCCATGACACGGTCTCTGCTTCACAGAACTACAGCTGCCCTTTCCACAGCATACCAATGGTGCACAGACTATTTCCATCTTCTACATGCATCAGTGCTAGGACTCGATTTGCAACTAGTATGGCCAGGACTAGCTCCAGGCTTGAGGGTGTCCTTGATGGACTTCTCCAGTAGTGATGGCACTCCAATTCACATCTTCTTGGTGGTGAAAACAGTCACCCAGATGTTTTTGTTTTATTATGTATTTTGTGTTCTCATTTTCTGTTTTAATGTTGTGAACCACCTTGTGGTTCTATACAAACTTTAATAATAATAATACAGATACTAACAGGGATGGTTACTTCTACTTAGAATACTTACTGAAAATGAAGGTCTTCAGTGGGTGCTGATAAGCCAATAGGGATGGTACCCATCTGATATGTAACAGTTGAGAGTTCCCAGTGGTTGATGCCACTATACTTTCTTTAATGCATTATAACTATTAAAGCAGTTATTTCATCACAGGTGAAACAATAACCTCAGTTTTGTGGGTTTTGTTTGGTTTTTTGAGGCAAGAAGATATGCTTGAAGCAACGGCAATTGTGCTCTTGGCATAGTATGTACTATGTAGGCCTACTGAACCAAACATAGTAGATGCTCAGTTTGGGAAAATGGTGAGTTATCTAAAGAAGGAGGTGTATATGACATTCTATTTGGCTGTTCAGTTTCCCACAGTTAATATTGTGTGAGCCAGGAGAGTGGGGTATTTGCACATGTTCTTCCTGGCCCCACTTTCACAACTTGCACTGGCCTTTCCCCAGTGTTGCTCACTTGTTTATGAGACTGCTTCCATATTAGCAGCCAAGCATGAATGAGCTACAGTGACAGGGATAGTCAGTCAATGTGATGGGCTGTGGGGAGGAAGCGGGGTGAGCAGTGATGTTAAGTGATGCCTGGCTCATGTGATGTTAATTATGTGTAAGTGAATGCCTGACTAAGGCTTGAGGATTAATTGTATTTGGTCTGTTACACAGGGGATAAATTGCTTCATTCCCCCTCTAAATGCCATGAGTTCACTGGATGAATTTAAGGAAATCACTGTCTCTTGCCCAACAATCTTATGTCTGTCTACTGAAAAGTAGCCATGTTCTATTGGACTTATCCCAAGTAAGTGGATTTAACATTACAGCCTTAGTCTCAACATCCCACAGTTCACAGGTTGGGCTCCAGGTCCCAACATCTCCAGCCACTATAGCAAATAGATTAGGATGATAGAAGTAGTCATCAAGCAATGTCTAGAGGACTGCACCTAGAGGGCACAGTGGGCACATAGTACTATGAATCTACTGCTAACACCAATTATGGTTGTTAGACATCATGCTCACCCAGACCAGTCACTGTAGAGTTCTCACTGTAAGCACATATAAGACTTTATTCCAAACAATAGGATTAGTAATGATTTCTCTTCCTCTTTCATGTGGCTGACTACTCCCTTTTATGCTTCATTGGACTTCTATTCATCTTGACTTAAACACTCAAAGATATCAAAATAGTCTGTCAGTTCTAATGATCAGGTTTCTAAAGATTAAAAAGGAACCATTTGTTCTCTTCAGCTTGTAGAACATTCTGAAACTTACATAGCCTTGGAAGCAATTCTTTTTGCTAAGCTGAACCCTGAGCATGAGCATCAGTGGTGTGGGGTTTTTTTGTTTTGTTTTTTTGCTTCCTTCTGGAAAAAAACCCTAATCTTCAGATGTTTAGCATCTTCTTAAAGCTCACTGTACAACTTGAAATCATTTTCACTTCAACTCTATATTCAATGCTGTACATCAACTTAAAATTATATGGCAACCAGAAAAGAATGTGTATGTTTATGCTTCATAAAAGCAATAGCTGAACTGAGTAATAGACCCCTCAAAGTGATTACACCAGTCTTCACATTCTGTTGTTACAATTGGGTCTGTCTCAGCATTGTTTAAGATCTGATTAGATATTATTCTCTCTAATACTAAACACGGGCTGTGCTAGTTTATCAGTTAAGTCTATGGTTGAGTACAACTGAAACATGCAGTGCTAGGGTGTCATTTGAGGGACTGGGGTAGAAATGGAAGTGGGGGGGGGATCAACCTGCTCAAACTTCTAAAAATTTATAGTAAGTATAGTATAGTAAGGAGGAGGAACTAGGGTCGGAGGGACAAATGCCTTGAGGTGAAAAGAGCTGATCAGTTGTAATTTACAAGGATGTTTCAGGAATAATCCTCTGCCGTATAATTATGCTATGTTCAGTTTTCATGTGGAAGCCCTTCAGCATTATATACCATATTCAGGAACCGTTGTGGGGCAGAGAAGAGAGAAAGTTGTTCCTCCTCCTGAAATTCCACTCTCTTGAAACTGCTCACCCCTGGCAAGGCTCCCATTTAATGCCTCCTGGGTCTCTGAACAGGGATGCTCATTTTAGGGACTAGAAATACACTGCAGCTTTGGGTTTCAGGTGCCACTTGTTGTTTAAGGTGTGGGATTCTTTGGCATAGGAGGTACAGAACTGGTCTTAATAGTGAACATCAAGAAAGGGCCTTAATATTTCTGAAATGTCAACATGAACTGATACCAAGTTCATGTTGATATTTTAAACAGGCATGTTGCTCACTGTTCTGTCTCTTCCTGATAATATACTAGGGGACCTTCCTGAGAGGCTTCTCAGATTTTCCACCAGGCACTTGCAAACTCCAACTTCATTAAGCTAGTGATAACAATAAGAATAAGAATTAAAAACATTGGAGAAGGAGAGCAGGGAGCAGAAAGCTGCCATCAACACAAGAGAGTGCCTTTTCCCACTGGAGTTCATGAGCCTTGACCGTGAGCCCCATAAACCCCATTACGAAATTACTCTTCACACATCATGTACAGTCAGAGAGGCCTTGTGGGTTTGGCATCTCCTGTGTTGATAGAAATTCTTCATTAGCTACTACATTGACCCCTTCTTCAAAATAAGCCCCTTTTCCCCCTTGGGAAAGGTGAAAGGGCGTGGTAGGGAGGTCAAGGAGAAGCTGGGTGGAGTTGCAACCTTCAATTCAATTCCCTGCATTTTGCCTTGGCACTTGAAAAATGTAACCTCAAACGAACTCTCCCTTAGGTCATCTCTGTTCTTGAATCTGTTGTTGTTAATTGTTATTGGCTTCCCCCACCCCACCCCCTCTTTTGCTGTCACCAGGTCAGTGGTTAAAAAAAAGCAAAGAAAGTTGTGGAGGGCTGAAAATAATTAATCCACTCTGAAAGTTTTTAATGGAATACAAATGTTAATAATGTGTTTAGATTGTTTCAACACTATTAACAGTCCAGGAACAATATTTCTGCATTATACCATTAATGAAACACCATGCCTATGTATTCTGGCATATTTGCAATATTCCTGCCACTTGGACCTTGACAAAAATATCATTTCCACCAGAGCACAGAGCAGCGCATGCATAAAATATTAATTCTGTGCAGCATTTTGTATTATTTTAATTATATTAGGTTTCTTGGCACATAATTTATTTGCAGATGTGAAGTGAAAGCTATGTGGCTCTGTTTGCACTGACTGTGTTCAGCACCTGAGGTGTAACCATAGTGTGTTTTATATGTGCATAATTTAATAGGGAAATTTGCTACCTCTTTAAATGCAAATTGTAATTCTAATAGTTATGAGTGGTCTCTGGCAAGTTTAGATTGTGCTCATTGTTACAGGTTGCATCACTTAATTCATTTCTAAGTGCTATTGATTTCATAAGGGTGGCTGTACAGATAACCATGAAATAGTGTTTTTATTGTTCTAGGGAGAATAAGTAAATAAGACTAAAATGAACGCAGTGGAAAGGTCACCTCCATTAATGGCATGAAAGGGAATTCAGCAGAGGAAAATGTAAAGATGCTGCTGTGGAAAATGAAAAGGCAGCCAGAAAATACTATGGCTAGGATACAAAGAGCCATTTTACTGGGTCCCTGTGCCCCAGTATGCCTATCCATGTGTTCCCTGAACAACACTGCCCCCCTCCATTTAGCATAGAGATGAATATGAGAAGAGTTTTCAAAAACAGTTTTTGATCTGACATGGATCTCATAAGGTTTATGAGAGAGAGTCTGCGGTTCTTTTTTTGGTTTTTAAGAATCCTCCCCTGAAATTCTTCAAAAATACCTCCTGGAAGATTCCTCATATGAGGTGGCTAA
This sequence comes from Podarcis liolepis, assembly GCF_965112155.1. Taxonomy (NCBI): domain Eukaryota; kingdom Metazoa; phylum Chordata; class Lepidosauria; order Squamata; family Lacertidae; genus Podarcis; species Podarcis liolepis. Next base: position 57,090,660 of record NC_139555.1, on the reverse strand, counting down.
ATTTTGCACTTTAGTAATTAGGAAGCGTAAATCTCTTCTGTTGAATGGCACACTGCGAAGTTCCCCTGTGTAACCTTTTTTCTTTTCTGAGGTTGTTGCTGATTTCTTGTTGTCTGATCTTGTGGTGTTTAGTGTCACTGGCTTTGGCCGCAATAAAACTTGAAACTTGAATAAGGTTTATGAGGTCCTTGTGTCAGGGATCTGTTGGCTGAGAAGGCGGAAGAGATCGGAATGTACAATGAGCAGCTGCACTTCCTCCGAGAGAGAAGAGGAGGAGGAGCTGTCAGGAAACACGGAAACAGAGAGAAAGGAACAGCCTCCAAAGCTTGGGTTTTTACGTAGGGAGAGGAGGAAAGGGGGGGGGGCTCAGGAAGTTTCTATGCTGGAAAGGGAAAAGACACGAGCCACTTCCGGCAACTGATAGCAACTGAGGAAGACATGCTTTTAAGAGCTCCGGACTGTACATAGTTTTTGGACTTAATAAATCTTGTTATCTTGGCTAGCACCCACATATTTTCCTGACAGCTCCTCCTCCTCTTCTCTCTCGGAGGAAGTGCAGCTGCTCATTAAAGGAGGTGGCTCCCTGTACATTCCGATCTCTTCCCCCTTCTCAGCCAACAGATCCTTGACAACTTGAACATGTCTTGATATAATTTTTGGAAAATATAGGACAAATATGTCTCATTCTGGATAATTCAACTGAGTTCAAGGCCCAGCAAATGCATTGGTGGAAGTGTCCAACACAAGTCATCAGATCTCCTCCAGCCTTATATTCATGTATTTCATACACATATCTGCTTAGGAGACACTCCCACACATAATAGCTCTACAACTTTTATAATAGCCTCCCTTATTCAGACATACCTTTGGTTTTATGACACCTGAAAGAAGACGCCACCTGTGCCTGCTAGCAGTCGTTGGTTGCCTCTTCAAAATGACCCGGTGAAAAGAAGCAAACATGTACTTTTGCAACTATGCCTGTCACAATAGACAGAATGACCAGAGGGAAAATCTGGAAAGAAACTACTAATTGAGGAGCTTTGTGCCTGTCCATAATAAAAGTTAGATGAGGCGAGCTGAACAGCGACTACAGTGACATGCAAGCAATCTGTGTCACTAACCCTACTTAAAAATGAAGCAAGTAAACAACTTTATACTCCTGTCCATCTGTTTCCTGCAGTTTTGGAAGAGCAATGGTAGCATGAGATTTTGGAGGAATTTGTTCTTTGCAAATAATGAAGTTTTAAGTTATCAACTGGCCCAGGAGTGGTATCCAATGAAGTAATTTCATTTTCTGAAGAATGTTGGAGTGTCTGTCCTTAGCACAAGGAAGTTGTACCAGAATGATCTGAACTTGTTTTAGTGGGGTAGGGGCAGTGGCGTAGCGTGAGGGGTGCAGGGGGGGCCAGCCACACCGGGCGCAACATCTGGGGGTTAAGGTTTAGGGGCGCAAATCCACGGGTTGGGGGCGCAAATCCACGGGTTAGGGGGCGCAAATTACTTGCCTTGCCCCGGGTGCTGACAACCCACGCTACGCCACTGGGTAGGGGATCTGGATCAAAAGGAAAGGTGCTCAAATGCAAGGCACACAGGCACACAGATTGGACCATCCTATCTAATCCTCTGCAGTTCTATTATTCTATGATTCTTTGCTTTTGACGTGTGTGTTTTTGTGTCTGTCTGTCTATCTACCTACCTGCCTGCCCAAGTACACACATACACACATTGCTGTGGTTGCAATAAGAACAATTTCCTTTCTGGGCACCAGCTATAAGGAAACTTTAGTGCATCTGAGGCATCTAGGCATTATGGCTACTGTAATTTTGGATCTTCTTATATTGCTATCTTGCACATGTTTATTCAAAGGAAAATCCCACTCTCTCCAAAAGGGCTTACAATCTCGTATGTTTAGGGCTGCAGTCTTGGCCTTCGTGCAGACTCTAAAATAAGATCAAAGGAAATGCAAGCAGCACATTTCTAATTACATGCATTTCTATCTGTGTAGTGCTTAATAAAAATTGTACAACATACGTTTTAAAAGTAATTGTATTTATTCTGCCACTGGGGTGTATTAGAAAAACTCTGATTAGAAGCGGAATGTGTATTTACACAAGCTGAAGCAATCTAATCTCCAGAGGCACAGTATTTGCACAATGCCCTTTCTATTTTCTGTCACAGTTGTACTTGCTTTTGCAATTGTAATTTTTGCTTCCACAACTGTATGCTACATGCATTACACATGTTTCGTAATTATGAATTAATTTGATATTAAGCGATAGCTTCTGAAATCTTGTTTATTTCTTAAATGTGACATGGGGTGCTGTTTTAGTCTTAAATGTTTGATAAAACGATGTGCCTTAAATGAGAAGATTATCTAAAACATGATATTTTAATATTTCAGAGCCTAATACTGCTTTGCAAATTCAATTTCATTATTTTATTACTTGTCCACTAAAGACGCAAAGGTTTTCCCCCCTCTCCTCCCCAATAAGTGTGACATTCATAATATAACTCCAGTGAGAAAGGAAATTAGCATTAAGGTTTTATGTGGTTTTTCTATTAATCCTTCATTAGACATTTTCAAGAGGCTGCTGCTAACACAGATGGGAGCCATGGATACAGGAAATTAACTGCTCAAAGTTCTATGAAATCGAAATTGCATTTAGCGGCTGTAACATCGAAAGGGAAACTGAACAAACTTTCCTCTGTCTTCTCAGGGGACTAATACACGACCTTTGTCCTGCGTAAAACGAGAAATTAGTCCTCTGATCATCACTCTGGTATAATTTCACCATTTTCCTAATGAAGTGCCTGTAAAGTGCAAGCTTTAGCCCAGAAACACTAAATTAGGCTTTTTATCCAAATAACAATTAAGCTCTTTACATTTGAATGAGGACCTATAGAGAGAACTATGCTGCCATCTCAAACGGTGTATATTTACTTAGAAAAATACTGCTGGTGGTTCTGATTTGAAAGATTAAAAAAAAGGTAAAGGTAAAGGACCCCTGACAGTTAAGTCCAGTCACTGATGACTCTGGGGTTGCCACACTCATCTCGCTTTACTGGCCGAGGGAGCCGGCATCTGTCCGCAGACAGTTTTTCCGGGTCATGTGACCAGCATGACTAAGCCTCTTCTGGTGCAATGGAACACCAAAACCAGAGCAGTGCACGCCAGAGCAGGGCCTATTTATCTACTTGCACTTTTTTTTTGGGGTGTGCTTTCAAGCTGCTAGGTTGGCAGGAGCAGGGGCCAAGCAACAGGAGCTCACCCCGTCGTGGGGATTCGAACCAAAGACCTTCTGATCGGCAAGCCCAAGAGGCTCAGTGTTCTAGGCCACAGTGCCACCCGCATCCCTAATTTGAAAGATTAGAAAGACTCAAATCAAATTGGCTTCTTTGTGGTGTCATACATGAAAATCTGGGCCAAATCCATGGCATTTGCCTGCCTGAAGCGAAGGACATGATGCTTCTCCCATCTCCATCTCTACCACCTCCACTTCATGTCTGGCATCCCACATGGAGAAGCTGACGAGGTCATTAAACCGGTGATGGAATAGCATGCTCCACTCCACCTAGGGCAACTGGCTACTTAAGGGGAAGCGGGGCACAACACACGTAGGTCTGTCCTCCAACACTGTACTGCCCCAGAGTCTGCCACTTGAGTTGGCTGCCTGACTCTGCTTTGGCGATTCATCATCTCTCATCCTATTCTGCCTCACGAGGTTGCCTTCAGGCTGAAATGTTGCACTGTGTTTGGCTCTGCCCTGCTCATGTGCCACTGCTGCCCTGAACCAATGAATTTAAATGACAAGAAAGGAAATTCTTGGAGGAACTTTCTGTTCGACGGTGGAAAGAGTCAGAAGGTGGTGGATTTGACTTCCTTGGAGGTTTTTAAACAGAGTTGGATGGCATCCGTCAGGGATTATTTAGCTGTGATTCCTGCATTTCAGGGGGTTGGGCCAGCTGACCCTTTGGATCCCTTCCAATTCTACAATTCTATGAATCTATGGGACAGCTATTTTGTCACTTGCTGCTGAAAGGTTTAATGTCATGGCTTGACTCTTGTTTTAACATTACTGTTTTATTCTGTCGCTGGATACATGGCAGACTACAAATAACAAAAATATATATGGGGAATTGAAATGGAGAAGTAGTAAGTTCTGTGGCTGAGAAGAACGAGTCCAAGTCCAAAGCGCTATGTACAGAAACACATTGGCTATCAAGTCAACCACAGCCAGTCATGAGCAAGCAGTCTCTGACAAAGATGGTGGCAAACATCTGCCTGGGTGGAAGGAGGGAGCTGCCAACACCCAAAGACATGTAGTACCAAGATTCTGTTATTATGGTTTTAGCCATAATAGACAGATTACCATAAGAAATTATGCTGTTCACCAAGCTTCCAATTCTTCTGCTTTCCCAAGAATCTAATTGGGAAAGCAGAAGAACTGGAAGCTTGGTGAACAGCATAATTTCTTATGGTAATCTGTCTTTTTATATTTGTGTATAAATTTAATAATAGCGAAATAAGCAATAATAACAGCATACACAAGTAATCATCTTAACATAATTAGATGCCGGTGGTTGTATTGCTGTGCTAATCCACTTCCCCATTGTGAGTGAAATGCCTATCCTTTCTATCAATGCTATCTTCCTTATTCTGTAATGTTATGAAATTATGCATTCATTTCTACTATAAAGCCCTCTCTTGTTTATTATTGCATGGCGACAACAAAAGAAGACCCATGTATTTACTTTCCATTAAAATGCCCAGTGTTGCTCTCTGAATTCATGCAAACTAAATGGATCAACAAGGGAAGAAATCAAACTCTGTATGTCCCCTCATTAAGGCAGCAGTTGTAAACCCTGCTTTTCTATATTATTACCCCAGAGAGGTGCAAATTTAACCATGTGCTGCTTGCTATCATCACGATCTAATTTGCAGCACTTCTGCAAGCTTGTTCTTTGAACTTCTTTTTGAAAAAGAATTAATAAAAAAAACTATTAAAACGTTTTGAGTGCAATGCAGTCATAATATGACAGGATAGGCAAACCTTGAGAAAATTTTAAAAAATCCACAAAGAATAGAGAGAGGAAGAAAATAAAAACCATAGGTCAATTTCACAGTTGAAAGTTGTTTGAGGGGAAGAAAGGAGAGGGAGAACAGGAGGATAGTACAACAGTTCGTTGCTGCATAAGTCTTTCCAGAAGTTCATTTCAGAAGATGATGGGAGCAGCCCCTCTTCAAAGTTACTGATAAAGAAGAGAAAGGGAACCAAGTTGTAGCAAAGGCACCAGGTTTGACATAGTCCATAGCAGCCAGATGGCATGTTTGTTTTTCAGGCAAAGCTATGTGCCTAATACGCCTATACCAGCCTCATAGGTAGAAGAATTCTAGATTGTATCATTTTAAACTGGAAGTGAGATATTTATTTGCAATGCTCTGTCACACAAAAAGTCCTTCATACAGAACCTCCCCACTTCCTACAGCTTCAGCTCAAAGCCATAATATAGCCCTCTCTGAAGTCTAGAGTCTTCAATTCTACTACTTCAGCCATGTGTCAAATTGCCCTTGCTGAGCCTCCAAACTAGGATACCATGGATAGTTGCAGTCCTTGAACTGCTTCTCCTTCATTTCAGTTGGGTTTGTGCTGATGCAGTGCTGTGGAGCAGACTTCCAGAATAATGAGAAGCATTTGGACTTTGGGCTGCTTCTTTGCAGGAGTTTGCTAATTAGATCTGTGAGCCTTGAAATAACCTTGTCTGGCTTTTGAAAGGGCTTTTGCAGGGACACTCTTAAAAGGCCTGTCTTTCTAATCAGAGCACTAGGCTCACTGCAAGGAGCTTTGACATTGCTGTAAAATAAGGCTATAATATTTGCAATATTAAATTTATTATGTGCAATAACATTTATCACTGCCACAGTGATTATCTCCCTCAAATTAGAAAAGAGGCAGGAAATCTATCAGCCGTAAGATGGAAGAACATTGAAAGTAGCTAGTTAACCTTTTGTCCAAAACACCAACAGCAAAAAAAAAAATGCTTTTGTAATAAAACCGTCTGCTATTCTCCTGACAGCTGCAAGGTGCCAGATAAAGAAAAGTGATTAAAACAGGATCGGGGGGATTATCCTTGGACCAAATGTCATCATAAACAGGTTTATTGATTAAAATATTTAAGCAGGCGCGTCTTGTGACTGAAACCGTGGAGACAACTTCACATCGCAAAATAAAGCTAAGGATCTGTGTATTCCACACATTCTGTTTTGGTAAACTTTTATGAGTTGATGAGCATGTGCAGCCTAAGGAGGAGGTTTCAGTCTAGCCAGGTCCTGAGGGATTTATGGATTGTGGTCATGACACATGGTCGGCTGAGTATTTGCCACTGAGCATGCTAATTGGTGTGGCCTGCTCTGATGTTTCTGAAATGTCATCTAGGTACATCTGTGTCTCCAGCTGCTTATGCTTCAAAAGGACAGAAAGGCTGCAAGAAAGCTCTTATTTAAAATGAAGATAGGGGGTGAAAATTTGACCCAGGTACAGGTGGCATATGACAGTAGCAGTCCATGTGACTCATCACTCAGGAATGCCGCTTAGAACTCCCTCTGTGTAGATCAAAGTCAGGATGCATGTGACTCTCAGGGCAGATATGCATCATCAATGCACAGCTGATGTAGTTCTTTCCAAAGCAAAGAACTTGCCTCTGGGCAATACGACTTCCAACTGTAATGGCAGAACATCCATACAAAAAAATGAAAATCTCTGAAGATAGAAAACTAGGATGTAGCCAACCACACACTCCAACAAGCTCCCATATAATAATGTGTTGCCACCAGCAACACATTATTATTATTGACGTGAGCACGTCTCATGGCCTGTGTACATCACCACAGGATATTGAGGGGCCTAGGCTGCCTCCTTGAATTTTTTTGGGGGGCAACTTCCCTCTGATCCCCAGCTGGTGACCCTGCGAGATGCCATGTAACTGTCTTTGGGACTCCATTCTGGATTTGTGTAGAGTATACTCCTTAGCCTTTTCTTCTCCTGAAGATGTCCCACAAGGCAGCGAGTACGGATTTCCCCCCGGGTTTACTCCCAAAGCCTTTCTGTTGAATAGTAAGGCAATGGAGGTTTAGGATCACGTTTTCCTTCTCCTAGATGGGCTACCTTTTCATGAGCCTCACCATTTACATATATACATTAATGATCTCATCTAAAAAGGTTGAACTTGGAAAATTTGATATGTGGTTAGTAAGGTATGAAGTTGCATGCCTTACAATATCACACGTTACTTTTCACTGGAACGAGGAGAGCACGGGAATCACTTGCAGAAATTACCGGTATGCTTTGACTGGGGATTGCAATACATCTGAATTGGCCTGCAGCAGTCATTTGAGCACTGTTGTGCTCATGTAAAAGCATCTTTCAGCACAGCTTCTACCTCCCAACCCCCTAAATATGTATTGTTCTCTTTTGCTAATGCATGTCAACAAGCCTATTTATTATGCAGATGGGAGCGAAATGTTGGTGTGTTTGTTGTGAGGATATTAATATTACCAGGACATCCTGGGGTTGTGTGCAGGTTCTCACTGCAAGCGTGTCTTGTGGTAAACTCATTGTAGTAGCACGCATGCACAGAGAGATGTATTTTAAGAGCAGTTTGGCTTGATGTCAAAGCACTTTGTTTCTTCAGGAGATGCCTCAGCAGTAATAATATCCTTGCACAGAAGGAAGGACAAAGGCTTTGGCATTAGCAGATAGCAGCAATGTTGTTAGAGATCCTAGCGGTTTTATAAAGCCATACATGCATACAGGAGCATGTGGGAATCTTTATTCATGTTTCACTGGCGCTTCTCTTGCTTATCCTCAGAGCTACTTTGGGAATTGTAATAACCTAATTTATAATCTATAGAGATGTGAAGAGTGACTTGCCAAATGTATTCATAGGCAAGTGGGACAGTCTTGCTCATCTCCACCAAAGTCCGGCTTGGAGCTGTATCCTCCTCTAACGCTGGCCAGCCAGAAATTTCTGTGAAACCTACAAACAGAGCCCAAAGTCCACAACCCTCAAGTTCTTTGTCTACAGAATCTAGGATACAGAGATAATACTGCCTCTGGACTTGTATACTCAACAGACACTATAGAGTTTCAAATCCAAAGAAAGAAAGAAAGAAATTGGCATCTCTAAGGCTCTTGAGTAAATTTAGCAGGCAGAACAAAGAGCAGGTCTTCTTATGGATCAGTTACTCCTTAAAGAACAAAAAGCGGAGGATAGGGAAAAAATGGTAGTTTTCATGATGAAAGAAAGTATGCAATTGGTTTTGCAAGGATTTCTTTTCAGTGCTGCCTGGAGTTGGAGTGAGTAGTGATGTAGCCATATTTGTTGATGACACCAAATTACTTTGAGTGGTGAAATCTAAAGTACATTGTGGGGACTCAGGAGATCAAAAATATTTCTCCAAATTGCATGAGTTTGCATACCCTGGCATGACCTTCAATATTTCCATTTTCTTCTATCTGCAGATCTGTTCTCATACTAGAGAGGCAACAGAGGTTCTCCTGAGCCAGGCTTGAATTCGAGCCACGGGAGCCCCTAAATTCATCCTCATTTGGGGTCAAAATCCAAGCTGGAGAAGAATGTTTGGTTTCACCCACTTATCCCTGCCAGCCTCACCACTCCCTCCTGCTCTCAAATTCTAAATATGATAGCAGCATGGTCACTATTGTTGAGTGGATCAATAACACATAAGTAATGAGATTCTGGGCACCAGCTTCTAACATGCTCATAGTATTTATATTCTCTTTTAGTATCAGGCACTCCAGTTCCTGTGTTTTGGCTTTGATGTTTATGCCATTAACATATAAATTCCTGTATATTGCATCCTTCTCCTGCACTGAGGCCTGGAGCAGTATTAAAAATATAACTTTGTCACTCCTCCAGTAATAAAACCAGTGATATTATAACATGGAAATGCCATCAGCTCTGCAATATTTGTGGAAGGATGAGCATGTCATAAATTATCTTCTGTATGGCAATTCTTAATCACACTGAGCTGCAGTATCCAATAATATATTATATTACTAGTAGGCACGTAAGAATGATGAACATATATTTAAAACCCTAGGGAAATTAAACAATTAACCATAGAACGGGTACAGGTATGAAGACTCTGCCAGTCTGGTATAGATTTCAGCAGATGTGGGTAACTAGCTGCATTCTGACAATGCATTCCTTCAGTCACCCACCCAACATATAATTCTTTGTGTTCTCTGCTGGTAACTAACTTCTTTTTTTTTTTTTTTATTAAGTTTATTATGATCACATACATTTACACATACAAAGAAAAAAAGGTTGTACCATAAAGCGATACAGTACAACAACACTTTAAAAACACATATATCTAAAAGTTATAGAAAAAAAGAAAAATTCTACAGAAAGAAAAAAACAGATTCCAATCATACCCTTACACCCATTAGACTTCCATTAACCTCAGCTTTGGATTAAATATTCTACCTTATTCTTCTGCAGTTACTTTCTTTTTTCCTTTACATGTCGTAGGAGTTAACCTTCGTCTACTGTTAAGTTGTTAATTCTCAAATTAATCTCAAGATAGCTTATGAATTTAGACCAATCATCTGTCTTTTTAGTAAAACTGTCCCGCCTAACATATTGTGTAAGCCTCGCCAGTTCCAGGTATTGATACACTTTCACCTGCCACTCTCTCATTGTTGGTATTATTGGAGATTTCCAATTCTTTGCTATTAGTATTCTTGCAGCAGTGGCGGCGTACTGGAAGAAAGTCTGATCTGTCTTTTTTATTTCTTCCCCAATCATCCCTAGGAGGAACGCTTCGGGCTTCTTGGGAAAATTATATTTCAAGATTTTCTTCAACTCCTCATAAATTTGTCCCCAGAAACCCTTTACTTCCTCACAGGTCCACCAGACATGAAGGAAAGTCCCCACCTTATCTTTACACCTCCAGCAAGTGTTATCTACTGTTCTATACATTCTCCCTAATCTTGCCGGAGTCAGGTACCAGCGGTACATCATCTTGTACATGTTCTCACGTAGATCAGCACATACAGTAAATTTCATCCCTTTCCTCCATAATGTTTGCCATTTGTCGTATCCTATCTCATATCCTAAATCTTTATTCCATTTAATCATCACCTCTTTAATCAACGTTTCCTTATTTTCACTTTCCAGCAATTGCCTATACATTTTAGACAGTAGTTTGTTATTACTCTCCAAAATCTCCACTTGAAATCTAGATTTATTCTCTCCCATGCCTGTTCTCTTATGTTCCTTCCATATTGCGCTAACTTGGTATAGGTGAAACCAGTCCTTAATTTTCTCTTTCAGTTCATCCTGTGGTCTTAATTTCCACCCTTCTTCTGATTTAATTAATAGATCTTCATACGTCCACCTTTTACCTGTCATATTTAGTTTCTTTATTTTAATTATATCCACGGGTGAGAGCCACCAGGGGGTATTTTGTTCAATCACATTTTTCTTCCTGTTCCAAACTTCTATGAGTGATCCTCTAACTATGTGATTATGAAATCCTCTATGAACTTTGTCTTTTCCCTGCCAAAGGTAGGCGTGCCACCCATATCTTAAATCAAATCCTTCCAGATCTAGCAGTTCAGTATCGTTCAAGGTAGCCCATTCCTTTATCCAAAGTAGACATGCCGCCTCATAGTAAAGCCTTAGGTTTGGTACACCAAAGCCCCCTCTTTCCCTGGGATCCGTCAAGTATTTAAATTTCACCCTGGGTTTCTTCTCTTGCCAAATGTATTTAGTCAGGGCCCTTTGCCAATTTTTAAAACAGGTGGTACCTTTTATAACTGGTAGGTTCTGAAACAGGAATAGCAGTCTCGGCAGGATGCACATCTTAATCGATTCCATCCTCCCGGTCCAGGATAGATTCAGTCTACGCCAGGTGTTCATGTCTTTCTTAATTTCCTTCCACAATTTATTGTAGTTATCCTCTACCAAATTAATATTCTTTGGGGACAACCAGATTCCCAGATATTTCACCTTATTTACTACTTTAATATCCACCTGTTGTTCTAACTGCAATCTTTCTTGTGTTGTCAGGTTTTTCGTTAATATTTTAGTTTTCCCCCTATTTAACTTAAATCCAGATAATTTACCAAAATCTTCTAAGAGTTCTATCGCTTTACTGGTAGTTTCAAGTGGATTCTCAAAAAAAAAGACCAGATCATCTGCGTAGGCTTTTAATTTGTATTCTTTCTCTCCAATTCTTACTCCTTTGATACTCGGGGTCGCTCTTATTTTATTTGCGGCTGTTTCTAACACTAAAATAAACAATAAGGGTGACAGGGGACAGCCCTGTCTTGTGCCTTTCATAATCGGGAAGTATTTGGACAAATTATTATTAATAATCAACCTAGCCTGCTGCTCTGTATAAATTGCCCTGATACCCTTCAGGTAAGGACCCCTTATACCCACCTTGTCAAGTTTTTGTAACAAAAATTCCCAAGATACGCGATCGAAGGCTTTTTCTGCATCGACAAAAATAAGGGCCGCTGGTACATCTGGTCTAGCCTCCAAATATTCCATAATATCTAATACATGCCGGACATTGTCTCTCAGTTGTCTGCCCGGTAAAAATCCCATTTGGTCTCTATGTATGTATCTATTTAATAATTTTTTGAGTCTACTTGCCATAATCTCTCCAAAGATCTTATAGTCACAATTTAAGAGTGAAATTGGCCTGTAGTTTTTTATATCTGTCTTTTCACTTTCATTTTCAGTCTTGGGGACTAACGTAATATACGCCTCCTTCCAGGAGTTAGGTATCCTCCCTTCCTGAAGCGTGTTATTTATTACTTCCGTTAAAGCCGGAGCTAACAAATCTATCAATTTTTTATAGTATTTGGCAGGCAGACCGTCCGGGCCAGGGGACTTCCCGTTTTTCATCTTATTAATAGCATCCCGGACCTCTTTTACAGACACCACATTGTTCAATTGTGAGCAGTCCTCTTCCGAAAAAAATTTCTTTTCTTCTTGATCTAGATAATTCTCTATTTCTGTACTGCTCTCTTCTCCTTTTTCGTACAGCTTTTCAAAGAAAGTAACAAACCTATTTCCAATTTCTTCTGGGTCTTCTATCACCCTTTCATCTATAATAAGTTTATTAATCACATTTTGTTTCTTTCTTTTCCTAAGCTGCCATGCCAGTAACTTCCCCATTTTGTTGGCCGACTCAAAATATTTCTGTCTAGTAAATTTAATTTTCTGTTCTACCTCTTGATTCAGGATGGCTGAGTATTGGGACTGCAACACCCTCACCGCTTGATTAGTCCTTTCATCTGTCGGATCTAAGGCAAGTTTCCTTTCATAGTCCCTCAATAGGGCCAAGATGTCTTCCTTCTTTTTCTCCCTTAACTTCTTTCTATAGCTATTTTGTTGTATTAGAAAACCTCTTAGAACAGCCTTGCCAGCATCCCATACCATCTCTATTGGGGTGTCTCTATTCAGATTCATCTCCAAATACTCTCTCAAAGTTTTTTTTGCCATATCCAATACTTCCTCGTTCTCAAATAAATATTCATTCATCTTCCACCTGAATTGCCCTTTCAATTCTTTTTTAATTTCCAAGGTCAAGGGGCAGTGATCTGACAGGGTCCTGGGTAGTATCTCACATCTCTTAACTCTCCATGCCATAGTCCTAGTCACCCATATCTGGTCTATCCTACCCCAGCTCTGGTGGGGCTCTGAATAATGAGTGAACTGTTTTGTGGTGGGATTTCGGTGCCTCCAGATGTCAATTAGGTCCAGATTTTCCACTAAGTCATTAAATGAATTGGGGAGCTTCCCCCTACTTGCATTCCTTTGGTTCTCACTTCTATCTATACTCGGTGTTGGAACCCCGTTCCAATCTCCCAATAAGATTAACTTATAGGGTTCCAATTCCAGCAGCATGCTTTCTAATTTTCCAAAAAACTCAGTTCTTTTTGTATTTGGTGCATATACCGACACTACATTAATTCTTTCCCCTTGAAAAGTTAATTGGATGCCTAATATTCTGCCTTCCTCATCTTTACAAATTTGTTTTGGTTCCCACCTTTCTTTAGCGTATATTACCACTCCTTTTTTTTTGCTTACGTCTGAATTTACAAATTCTACTCCTAATTTTTTATTCACCAAGATATGTCTGTGTCTCTTTGCAATATGAGTTTCTTGGAAACAAATTACATCATATTTCTTATTTCTTATAGCTTTTTGAATTTTATTCCTTTTAATTTTCTCATTCAACCCATTCACGTTCCATGAAAGGAATTTTAAAGTATCCAGAGTTGTCTTAGTTCTCCAACTACTTTACCTCTAATCAAAAAAAAAAAAAGAAAAAACTCAAGTTAAAAACCGGCGCCTTTGTTTCCTAGGAGCCCCTCCTCTTCAACCGCCCCCTCTCCCACTGCGGCTTCTTCATCTTCATCTCCTGAGTTTAACCCCCTCTCTCCTTGATCTATCACACTCCCCTCTTTCTCTTTCTCCCCTTCTCGCCCATTCCCTTTCACTTCATCTTTGCTTCTTACTCTATATTCTACCCTTCCTAACTCTTTTTCGTATCTTCTCAAAAACTTCTCTGTTTCTTGTATATCCACTAATTTAAATTTCTTATCTTTGTAGAAGAAGGTAATCCCCTCGGGGAACTCCCATCGAAATTGTATTCCGTTTCTCTTTAAGGCGGCCACCACTTGTCTATAGCCCTCTCTTTTTCTTAACAACCTAATTGGAATCTCTTTATAAATAATAATGGGCCTACCTTCAATTCTGAGTTTATTACGGTAGCTCGTCCTTAGAATTAGATTTCTCATTTCTAAAGAATTAAATATCACCAAACAGTCTCCCAAAAATTTGCTAGTTTTTAAATGCTGTGGTCTAGACATTCTGAATGCATTGTCAATCGTTAAAGCTATCTCTTCCTCTTCTAAACCCAGCCATTTAGAGAGCTCCTTAATCATTTTCTTTCTGACATCCTCATTTCTTTCTTCTGCCACACCTCTGAATTTTAAGTGGAGCTGCTTTTGTCGCATGTCCGCCATGGCAAGGTTATCCCAAATCTTATCCTGTGCTTTATTTAATTCACCCAACTCCTCTCTCATCCTTCCTGTTTCTCTTTTCTGTTCTCTCAATTCTTTCTGGAGTTTCTTATTAGATTCCTCAATCATCTTAGATTTTACTGACTTCTGATAACATCACTAATAATAAATTATAGGATTTCTCACATAAAATGTGGGTGGCCAATACAGTTAAACAAAACACATGTTTTCTTTGCTACCTCCTCAGAACTGACAGCTGCAGTGAAAATTAAGATTGCTAACACATCCAGTATGTTCAAATGTATTAACATCAAATCAGATCTGACATCTTATATTACAATATCTGTAGTCACAAGAAATCTACTCTGGATTCTCACACTCATTCACCTATAGAGTATTTACCTTTAGTTGCTTCAATACTTCCCTCCCTTCACAGTACCCATCCTACAGAATCCCCAAATGCCTGCGAGGAATGTATGTTCTTAGAAGGAATTATGGGAAAATAGAACCACAGATCTATCCAAAAATTTCAGAGAGCTTTGCTCCCTCTTCCTGTCAGTGGCTCTGAACTCATGCAGTAATCTTTTCTTTTCTTTTCTTTTCTTTGTTGGTAGCCTTCTGGGAACAATAACGGAAATAAAATTGGTAGGCATTGTTGTATGCAAAATAGATTCTGTATAGCTGCAACTCGCAAAGGGGTTGGCTGATATGCAATGTCACAAGGAGAATCGGGGGGGGGGCATTGAAAGGGCAACCTCTGTGTGAAGTTAAGGAAGGAGATAGAAGGCTCTTGTCTTATGCACTTTCCCAGATACCAGATCTCTTCTACCCATGAAATAGGCCAGTTCTGGCCCACATTCAGTGTTCAGTTGGTAGGCCAAATAGAGGGATGAACAATCATTAGATACTTACTGTAACTATCCTGGATGTTGAACTTGATTGGTGTTGGGGCAGAATCCTAAATAGAGAGAATTGTATCCTGAATTTCTGACATCCATCCCCCTCACCCCATGATTCAGTTAGAATTTGATCTAGAATCCATTTCTCCAGCTTTGATCTAGAAATGCATTTTTCATGCTTTCAGCAATGTCTAGGGGACTAAAGCAAGGACCGGGAACCTGGTATCCTCCAGATGTTGTTGAGCTACAACTGCCATCAGCCCCAGCCCTATGCTGGCTAAAGCTGATGGGAGTTGGAATCTGACAACATCTAGAGGGTGCCAGGTTTTCAATTGTTGCACTAAAGGAAACATTATTGTGACACCCAGCATGAAAGTTAGGGTAAAAAAGGCCATGGAAAGGCATCATCTCTTTTTATTGAAATCAGTGAAAGCATTGTGCTAACTTGATAGTGCAGCCAAAGATAATTGTAAGGATCAAATCTCAGCTGTCTTGTACTTCATGTGTATTGGGCAATATAAGAAATTAAAGCAGCATGTTGTTGATTAATTGGCCAGAATACTGCTTGCTTTGAGCCCATTGTTGCAGTAATTCTCAATTCCAACCAAAATGTTGTTTTTGAAGGACTGTGATAGGAAAGGGTTGGAAAGATAGGAAAGGGTTGGAAATAATCCAGAAAAAGTAGCAGATTCCATTGCCAACACAAGAATTGAATGATGGTCAAAGAAAGAAGAATGGAAAAGAAACTGGACTATCACAGGAGAGAGAGAGAGAGAGTTGGCCTTCCACATTGGGGTGTGGGGCTTACTTTCTACCTTTGTAGGGACTTAGCCTGAAAAAAGAATGCAAACAAATGTTCTCTACATTTCAGTGAGGTAAATAGTATTGTGAGGGGGGGGGGGACCCTATAGTTCTATAGAGACAGGAATGAACTATCTAACTGTATAGATATGAAGCCTGATGATAGGCAGACCTAAGTCCATTGATTTCATTACCAAACTCTGTCAAACCCCAAATAGAAACAGGCTGAGTATGCTTAGATATCAGCACAAAGTAATGTGACAAATTTAGTAACTACAGATTTAGGTGAAACTACTGATTTAGATTTACCAGTTTATCACTACTACATTTCCTTACCTATTCTTCCTTCTACTTGTTTACTTCCGGGAACATTTCCAGCTTTAATGCCAAGCTGCTATTGTTAAAAACAAAACAGCCAACTAAAATATTTCTATCTTTAAGGTGGATTTTGTCCACTCAGTGTTACAACTGAAGTTCAGGATATATGACTTTCCATCCAGTTATAGACAGATATACAGCAAAATAGCTTATAATTTAGATTGCAGTAACTGTACATATGCAAACAAACAAATAAATCCCAGAAGAAAACAGTCTGACTTCTGGTGTGTCTGTGTATAATATTTGAAGGATGTTTTTACACAGAGCCAATTTTAGAGGAACCTAAACAAATTCCTAACATATGCTTCCTTCTGAAACCAAAAGAGATGAACTTGTGATACTACAAGATTCTGGCTAATTGGCAGAAGCAGCAAAATACAGTAGCAACAAACAGATTTTAATACTCTCTAAAATATTTCTCCAGAGGCAATTCCTTTCTCAGCTGTGTGCTGAGCAGTAATGGTGCTGAGCAGTGTTAAACTTTTACTAAGACAAAAGCCCCAGCCCTTTATTGCCAGCATTTTTATCCTCACCATAAATGGGAAGCATCTCCAGAATTTGGAAAGCTACCCAAGGGATTTGAAACCAATTATTTTCACCATTAAAACAGAATAGGATTAGGCACCCACTTTCCTTTAGGTGCCTTTCAAAATGTCAGGCGTATACTATTCCATCTGAAAATTGTTAAAAGAACAGTTTCATTCATTAATGTTCTGGCTTTATTAAATACTTTAATCATTATTTATTTCAATTCGTCATGTTGGTATCTTCAGCAGGTAAAAATGTTATGCCCGAAGGTTTCACTGTGACAACAACAACAAAATAATTTTGTTAAATTTAGCAAATGGCAACATCAGAAAGATTTCTCGTTTATTGGTACCAAACTATGCCTCTCCTGGAAATCATTAAAAGTAATTAAACTTTAAATATAATGTTGTTACATTTCTCACATAAGCCCTAAAGACTGTTTCAAAATTTTGGCAGGTTGGGGCCTTCAGGATTTCCCCCCCATATACTGTCATGTTATGGTTTCAAAAGACTTAATGCCCTTAAAAAAACCTTCTGCTCGGTTTAATGGTTATTATGCTGGATATAAGTGGTTGGAACTTCTTGTTTAGTGTTATCCAGAATAATCACTGTGTGAAATGGTCTGAGGTAGAAAGGAGATAAAAATAAACCTGAATTTCATGAAGCCCAGGTAAGCACAATTCAATGAGAATCTTTACTGCTTTCACTAACCAAGTAATCATGTTGGATTGAGGGAAATCAATGTCCTATCAAGTATGGAATGCAGAACTAAGCAAATAACAGATCAAGATCTAGATGAGAATGTCTGTCTATGTTTGAAGGTCTACCAACCTAACCATAGCGTAGTCTTCTTCCATTAAGAGGACACCTAAAGTATCTTCAGTGCAGTTTCTCACACTTTCATAGAATCATAGAACTACAGAGTTGGAAGGGATTCTGAGGGTCATCTAGTCCAACCCCCTGCAAAGCAAGAAAATTCAACTGCTTGCTGCAATTTTGAGAACTTAGAGTCAGGCTTTGACCTAACCCAAAAGTCTGTAGGAAAAAATGGACTTCTCCATTCATCTCAAGATACGGGATACAGCGTGGATGTTGTGTTCAGAGGAAAACAGACAGTTGTCCATCTTACTGTCCTTTAAAGGGGCTATGCCAGCACACTGCATATTCAGCCAAAGTACACACCATTGTATAATAAGGTCCATCTCATAATTTGAGAAATAATAGTGCAACACAAAATATTTCAAAATACACATGCACCACTTTCAATCTTATTTTATTCCCCAGCCGACATTTCAAAGCTCTGTTCCTTTAGTGTATTTGTCTCATAAAATGACACATTGGAGATTTATGAGGGATCATAATTCATAATGAAAAGGCTTGAACCCTTTAAAAAGTGCCAGTTTAGCACCAATTATAGGGACAGGGCTGGTGGTAATTTTCAACATACCATTAAAGCACCCAGTTAAATCATTTGGAATATGCCCAGGTTCTCCTTTTCAAACACCCATGTCAAATTATAGGTGTAATGAACTGTATCCACACATAAATGATAGAATTATACCAAGCATGTTTTATTGGTTCCACAGTCCATTGTTTTAGGTTATCCTGAATATGAAGCATTAAAAACAACAACAATAAAATACTGAGCGCTGCTTCTGGTTAGCTACCAGGTCCATCACGTTTGATATCTAGTGGAGGCATTTCTCCACTCGATCAGTTTTACAATATAGAGTACACACTAAACTAATAGCAATAAAATCCAAACTGCCATAAGCCTGCTAGCTCTTCCTTAAATTACATTACAGAAGACAGATACCTGTTGCCTCATGAGTTGAAGAAATTGTTCTACCAAGGTCAGTTCAAGTGCAATTTGCAAGGTTATTGTTTCCTTTTATGCAATAAGTATGGAGAACAGGCCTATCTTCTGATGAAAGCCTGGGCTCAGATGATCAAGATTAATTAAGATCACAGAGTATTAAAACTGTATGTTTGCAAATCAGAAAATGCACTCATATCTGATCATTTGCAATAAAAGCTACTGCAAAAAGTAAGCATTTTAAAAATATTTACAGACAATTTACTGGTATAAAGGAATGGAAATTTTGCATCATATTAGGTGATCATGGAACTATATTGAGAGATGCTCAGAATTCATAAAATGTATAGGGATGTAGGGATCATGAAGTCCTTCCCAGAACCAGGGATGCAGCAGAACTTAGGGCCTCATTTAGGCATGTGTGCATTGCATGGCAGAGTGGTGGTCCAGGACTGATACAATAAAATGAAGTTTTTTGAGGGTAGTTGTATGTGGGGCAATTAGCAGCTGTCTGGCTAGTGGAAAAACCTTTCTCGCCCATTTGATTAATGCAGAATCTGAAAAATGAGACCCAGGGAATGACAGGTTTTGAAGCCAAAAAGGTGGAGGTGAGGCTTTTGTGCTTACAGCCTTTTGATTTCCCAAGGTTTAGCAGGTGCTTGTTATGACAAAATTGCCTTACTTTGGGGCATTTTTATTTTTACTCCACTACTTTAGCAGACCGTATAATAACTAAGGTAGCATTCTCTGATTTGTTACTATAAGATACATTCAATTATATGTCAAATGATTTGATATTATTAGGAACTACATAAATTAAAATGCTTCAGAAAGCATTTTATTAAATGCCCTTTGGGTAGGTACTGTATTATGTCTCATTGAAACCCATGTTATGTTTGTGAATAACACTTCATTAGGAAAGTTATGGTTTAAGTAACACATCATATAGTTTAGGAATAACAAACCAACCAATGCTCCCATTAATAGCCTAAAGCTTTCAAATGCATTAAAGATTGTTCTAAAATTATCACTGTTGGTTTTCCCTGCTCACAGAGATTATTTTGCCACTATAATCATTGCAATTGGGTCATTATATATTGTTCAAAATTGCAGTTTCCTGTCAGGCTTTAATTGTTATGTAAACTTGCAGATTTGTTTAGACTGGAGGTACATTTGTGATACTTTACACAATGCCAAAAATAATTTTTACCCAGTTCATAATATGAATTATGTAATGCTTGGTGGATATTGAACACCATTTTCTTTCCCTTCAAGTTCCATTTTTTTAATGGAATGATTAATATACTACAGCATGCTTCTTGTTTTGCATTTCCACCAGATGACAGCAACCAAATTCTGAGTGCTTTCAGAGCCCCAAAACATCACAATTACTCTAGGCCTTGATGAGCCTCTGGCTCCTAGTATAGGAGGGTTTGGATTCTTCTCATTTGTGAGCTCTCCCTGGGGTTACTTCCCTTGGAATTCATAATTAATAAATTCTTCAAGTGCCCATACTCAAATTATGAAAACAAAATGGTTTCGGTTTTTGTCTTGTGGGGTTGGAATTCATAGAAGAACTCACCTGAGTGTTTTGGTTCCTTGCCTTATCTTCTTTTGTCCTCTTTTTCATCCTTCCTTCACCTTGCCTTGTTGACAATAGATGGCCTACAATGTGTAGCCACTACAAACTGTAACCTTGACAGCTGTGTATAACTCCATAAGAAGTGGGTTACTTCCTCAGAACAGCTTGTTGGCTATTGCCTTCAATTTCCAGAGCAAAAACCAACTAGACCAGAAATATATTGCAACATTTCACTGGCTGCTGATGGGGAGTAAAATATAGCTGGAACTAATAAAATTGTGACCTTAGGACTTGAACACTTCATAAATAGTAGGCATATAATCTCCTCAGCCTTTTTGTTCTACTCAGGCTTGAAAGAACACTTTCCATGGTAATGAACATCTTGTTATATTAAGCACGTCTTTGAAACTTTGGGCATTTAGTTCTGTGTTTGATGCTGACAATAAATACAGGGTAAATTGTAAAAGTTCAGTGTTTCCAGTAAGTGGGGAATATACGTGCCCTGTTCTGACAGCCTCCTCAAGTTCAGCTGACCTTCTGCTGCCTTACATACAAGTTATGCACACATAGGCTTGCATGTAGGAGGGAAGAGTACTCTTCCCTGCTTGTGAGTTTCCCACAAGCATCTGGCCACTGGCCTGATCCAGCAGACTCTTCTTATGTTGTTAAGGTTAGATGAATACACAGAGGTCAGGCAGAGAGCGGGCATGTGCAATCCTTTCCCTTCCATCCTCCCCCCCTTTTGACATCGTCAACAGATGTCATTTTCAGCTGAACAGGAGTAGTCTTCATGTAGGAAAATGAATCATAAGCCAGTGGATGTTCTCTTCCTTAAACACTGTTATCACAGCATATGATTTGGTCTAAGTTTTCAGTGAGCACTAAAGCACTTGTGAAGCCAGTGGAATAGTATGCATGCTTATGCAGATGTAAGCCCCACTAGGTTCAATAAGGCTTACTTTTTGATAAGTGTGCATGGAGTTGATTGCAGCTTTAGAATCTGAAGTGAACACTTCCCTTGGGTGCTCTTCATTCCTGTACACCTTCATGAAAACACATTCTTTCCCATTTTCATTCCTGGAGTTCTCAAGGGGAGTGACTAAAAGTTAGGTTCCTTTTCTATTTTCCAAATTGTTCAAATATTTCATTATAGCAGCAAGTCCCTTCAGAAGTACTTTGCTCATGGAGCCCTCGAGATAGTCTAAGGCTTGTTGCCCCACTGCGGTTTACACGCAGGGGAATTGGAGAATTTCTTCCCTTATCTTTCTTCTTACTGAGGACTCCACCAGATGACATATTTATTGAGCGTTCAACCTGATTTGAAGGTTAGACTATGTCCAGTATTTATTACTTATTCTGATTTGTTTGCAGGGTGTTTATATAATAATGAACATTCATCCTGATTGGCTTTCAGGATGTTTACACATATTCTCTTTGACCTTTCATCCCACACTTTTCAGTGCGTTTCCTTGTCACTTGAGAGGCAGTGACTGACCCAAATCTCCCAGCGTGCTTCGTGGAGTTGGGATTTGAACCCTCATCTCCAAGGTCCTAGTCTGGCACTCTAACCCCTTCACCACACTGGCTCTTCCCTGCTCCTCCCTTCCCAACTCCTAGAAAGAAAGAAAAAGCTAGGCAGAGAAATAAACAGAAGCACTTAATGAAGGGAGAAAGTAGCGAGTGGCCCCTGATTCGCTGGGTGTTTGCCAATGATTCCATCCACCTTTCCTGTCTGTCTCAGGAAAAGACATCCTCACATCAGAGGAGGATGTGGAAGCACAGCTCTCACATGATGGGTTTTGCTTCTGTTGTGAGGGTAATGTCTTGGCAGTTTGTTCTCTCTATGAGATCTCGGGTCTCTTGCAGCTTTTCTGGCCCTTTCCATATAGCAGTCATAGAGGCATAGCTACTGAAATCGTAACCATGCATATATTGTTTCTGAAGGTGAAAACTTTTTACAGTTTGGGCTTTAAATGGATGCTGAAATCAAATTTCTCCCTCGTCCCCAGCTACATGTCTCAATACCCTGTAGAATATGGATAACTTAATTTAGGACTGGATAAATGAGAAACTGAGAGAACCAAGACTGACAGATCCTTCCATCCCTACCTGCAGCTAAATGGAAGGGTACATGGTGTTGGAGAAATCAATGCAGAACAGACAGAGCCTACACACAAGCAGTTTAACACATTTGATGTGGTTTCATTGTATTAATTATTGCTGAAGTTTCCAAATATTGCAGACTCCAACTTCAAAACACATAATAGCAGCAGAAGCTAGTTGCAACAATTAGATGTACTGATAAATGAATCCCACAAACTTAATCTTTTTCAAAAAAGAAAAGAAAAGAAAATCCAAGTTACAAATAAGGGTCCAGTTTTTCTTGGTTATCAAAATATGCTTTTGCTTTAATTAGCAGAATACTGGAAGGCAGGAGCAATTATAGTTCTCAGTGAGCTATGCTGCCTTCGTACTTCATCATATTAGAGCCTTTTTTGTTTGGCTGGGGGAATGAAGACTGGATTACCCCTGAAGGGTCCACCCTTCAGTGGCTATTGCAATATCATATGTAATGCTTATTTGTATTTGTACATAAGCTTTTGCTGGATTCAGATCCCAAGCTCTTCTTTGCATGTAACCCTTCTGCAGGTCATGTATAATATGCTGCATTCTCTAAATTACAGGCTACTTGATCACCAACTGCCCTGTTTAGTATACCACAGCACAACAATACACATTTACAATTTAATTAGAGAAGACAATTGACATATCATGCACAGAGTTGGCCCAATACGTTTAGCTGCCTGTGGCAAAGGACAAGATGGCAAGGCCAAATAAGCAACTGAATCTTTTTCAAACACTTGCAAATGAACAACATCTTCCACGGCACTTGTTCCAATATATGCATTTAAAGGCAAACCTATTCCAAAACAATTCACGACCTGAAACATAAGCACCCTTTTGAACTTTTCTGAATTTTGGGGTGTTGTTCTCCAGCCAAGTAATGTCTACAAAAATGCATAAACTGGGATAAAGTGTACATTAAATAGTAAGGTAAAAGGTAAGGTAAAGGACCCCTAGATGGTTAAATCCAGTCAAATTTGACCATGGGGTATGGAGCTCCTCTCCGCTTTCAGGCTAAGGGAGCCACCATTTGTCTGCAGACAGCTTTTCCGGCATGGCTAAATCACTTCTGGTGCACATAGCATCATGATGAGTGCCAGAACGCACAGAAACACCATTTATCTTCCCACTGCAGCGGTACCTATTTATCTATTTGCAATGATATGCTTTTGAACTGCTAGGTTGGCAGGAGCTGGGACAAAGCAACAGGCGTTCACCCTGCTGTGTGGATTTGAACTGCTGACCTTATAATCAGCAAGCCCAAGAGGCTCAGTATTTAAAGAGTACCATGAGTATTTGCAGGGGGCAGGCTCTGAGCACAGTGAGGAGTTGCAGAACCAGGCCCTTGCTATGTTTGTATTGGGAGAGTCGGGTGTGGCCTGGCAGGTGTGGCCAGATCAGGAGATGTGCAGCACCTGGAGGGAAACCATATATAAGGCCAGCTTTTCACCCTGGTTCTTTACCACAGCAACGTGGTTTATATCCTGCTGTTGCCAGTTCCTGATCCAGCATGCCTGTCCTTGTTCCAGTTTCTGTTCCTCCATTCCAGCCTTATCAAGTTTCTGTCCTCCATTGTTACCATCCATATCCTGGTTCTGGCATGTAAGGTCTGGAATGCTGCTGCCTACAACCTGGACCGTGACACAGTGGTTAAGACCACAGCACCACCCGTGTCCCATGAAAATACAGTAATGAAGGTAACACAAAAATGCATTAATTAGGGGGAAATTGTTTTGCAAAAAAATGTGTATATTAGCCAAAATTTATACAAATGTGTATATCAGGATAAATTCACAGTAAAATGCTGATGAATTTTTATGGGACTGTAGTAGTAGTAGTAGGGGATTCTCCTATCCTAACATGGTACACACAGCTCTGGCCTCCAACACCTTAATGATGCTTCTCCTCCCCATCTCACAGAATGAGGCAACTAACTGTAGGGCTGGTCCACACTGCCAAACCATTGAAATATTCTTTCCTTCCCATTGCCAAATTCTCAATACCCCCTTAGAATTTCTACAGATGTTTCCTTTCCACTAGGGCAGACCGTTTCACTGTCTTCTTAAACCTTTCCCTAATTTGCTAGTCTTCTCTGAGTGGTTTGTTTTGAAATCCATAATTCCCTGTGGAGACTAAATCCACTGAAACACCAAACTATGATGTCTTTGAAATGCTGATTCGGAATTTTGTTAAAAGCCCTGGGAGCCTGCCAAGAATCAAATATGAAGTCTGATGAATTACCTCCTCGCTTTATGCAGTAATGTCAAAGGCTCTTAACTTCAGGGGTTCCAACTTTAAAAGACTTAATAGCAGCAAAACCTAGTTGCGACAATAGATGTGCTGATAAAATGAATCCTATGGATTTCTTTGGGAATTCCTGTGCTTTCATCTCTTGTTTCTCTTTGCTTTAGGGTTTCCTCTTTAATACTAACACATTTCTTTGTACTGCTGTGTTTACTTACTTTTCCCATTTATGCTGGTCTACAACTGTAATAAAATGTTGTTGTACTTCTCCCATTTTTCCATTGCCACCATTAATAAGCTCTCGCTCTCTCTCTCTCTCTCTCTCTCTCTCTCTCTCTCTCTCTGTGTGTGTGTGTGTGTGTGTGTGTAGAGCACTGTGTGGTAGATATCTACTATTGCATGAACTCTGTAGTTTTCATCAATATGTTTATAAAGTATGCTACATACTTATTAGAATAAATGATAGCTTTGCCTGGTTATTACATTGAAGATTAAAATATTCTACAGATTTCTGAGGGGGCAACGGGCAGGTGTCACTGAGTGTCTTCAAGAAAATATTGTGAGCCTGAGGAAAATCTTGGTGAAATATTCATAATGTGTGAGAAGGAGGGTGGGAAGATGATAAAATCTTGCAGGCTTAGATAACTAAACTTAACCTAAATGGGCTGCATTTGTGCCACACAAAAATTGCTCTACTATGAAGTATAAATAAATGTTTCATGAAAAAAATAAAGAAAACTGCTTTTCTCATGTGGCAACTTATCTTATCATAGAATGGCAATTAAAGATGCGTATCACATTCTTTTTTTAAAAAAACATTTTTTTATTAAAGATTTCCTGGTTTACAAAAATATGTGCAATGTCTGTTTTCAAGTTACATTTTCTACAGATCAGTTACATTTGTTGAGATATTAGTGTTACATTAGGGAAAAAAGGGGGAAGAGGTGGAGGGGGCCATGGTGAGTAGGGGTAGGGTCGGGTGGCGATGTTTCTATTTTACTTAATCTATGTGTGGGGTTTTGTGTCAGCGTCGCTTGTGCAGGTTCTCTTTACTATTCGCTTGTGTTCCTTTGGTAGTGAGAGAGGTTGGGGTTGGCCAAGGACAGACATGGCCAAACGTGGCCCTCCAGCTGTTTTGGGACTACAATTCCCATCATCCCTGACCACTGGTCCTGTTAGCTAGGGATGATGGGAGTTATAGTCCCAAAACAGCTGGAGGGCCAGGTTTGGCCATGCCTAGCCTAGGGTGTGGTTGTTTGTTTGTGATGGGTTGTGGTGAACTTTGTTTTCAGGTGTGAGTGAGGTGGGTGGGTGTTTTTGAATCAGGTTAGCCATGTTGATTTGTATGCTGTTGGTGGATTCTTGTCTTGTTAGGCTGTGTATGTGATAAAAGGGAGCCATACCGGGGTGAAGGCGTCTTCTTCCATTTGTCCTCGTGTCAGTTTCAGTTTATTGGTTAGTTTTTCTAATAAGCCTGTTTCCCATACAATTTGGTAGCATTAGTCCATGCTTACTCCTGACAGGTCTCTCCAGTGTCTGGCGATGTTTCTGGCTGCTGAGAGTAGGTCCATCACATTCTTGATTAACATGGTGAATGCTTTTAACAATATTTCTAGAAAAAAGAAGTAAAGAATGATGCTTTAGAAGCATCTGTTGCTTATTAGTAACCTTCATTCTTAATACTTGTATTATGCCTCTCAAACTGGGTTGATTACTAGATTTCATTATCAATTTTCACATTATCAAATGATACCCTTCAAAGAACAAAGCATAGCTCTCAAAGGGTAGTATTTGATTGAAGTGTTTGTTGGATCTAAGTAGCTTTACACTACTCTAATATTTCGTCTCTGCTTCTCTCCTCAAACTCTCTCTGGCTTGTTTATTTCTCTATTTTCAAAGCAGATGTTACGATAGTATAGTTTAGTATTTTCATTATAAACTCTAGGAGCTTATGGAATAGTTATAAACATTAACACCAAGGATATTCTTGACACTTGAAGTCCAACACCATCATCTCAGACAAAATATAAATTAATCAAATTGGTTGGTTATAACAAATAGGAATATAGGAAAGACTTCATGAATGTCTGTCTTTCTGGACTGTAGTCCACATAAACTTAATCCACATTAAATCTGTTAGTTTTTAAGTTGCCACAGGACTCTTGAGTTCTCTTTAATAATACAAAGTTAGAGTTCCAGTAATGGGATCATAGCTCAGGGAACACCTCCTTTCTTACCATTTGGCTCACTCCTCAAGATCAGAAGGAAAAGCCCTTTTCTGTGTCCCACCTGGAGTGGAAGCACGTCTGAATGGGAAAACAGAAAGGACCTTCTCATTGGCTGTATCTTAAGTATGGAACACCTTGCCCCATGATGTATGGTTGAACCCTCCACAGTTGTTATTTGTTGGTTATTGAGAACTGTATTTGTTCCATAGGCTTTAGTTGTACGTGGCAGGCAATATTTCTATATTTGATTTTAACTGCTTGGTTGTTATATTTTGCTTTTTTATGAAGTTGTAATTTTAAATGTTGTAAGCCACTATATATACCAGAAAGAAGGGGGACATGCATGTTTTAATAAAATAAAACACAACATCACCTAATTTAAAATTAGGAGTATCTCAAAAGACATTGGACAAGGACTCCTAAAATTGTTTGCTTGATTAATAATAATAATAAATAATAATAATTTATTATTTGTACCCCACCCAACTGGCTGGGTTTCCCCATCCACTCTGGGCGGCTTCCAACAAAGATGAAAAATACATTAAAATGTCACACATTAATAACTTTCATGAACAGGGCTGCCTTCAGATGTCTTCTAAATGTCAGGTAGTTGTTTATCTCTTTGACATCTGATGGAGGGCGTTCCACAGGGAGGGTGCCACTACCAAGAAGGCCCTCTGCCTGGTTCCCTGTAG
Source organism: Podarcis liolepis (assembly GCF_965112155.1). Taxonomy (NCBI): domain Eukaryota; kingdom Metazoa; phylum Chordata; class Lepidosauria; order Squamata; family Lacertidae; genus Podarcis; species Podarcis liolepis. The sequence goes on along the minus strand of NC_139555.1, from coordinate 57,063,296 downwards.
CTTTGCTTCTTGCAATGAGGGAACTGCCAGAAGGCCCTCAGCGCTGGACCTCAGCATTCAGGCAAAACGATGAGGGTGGAGACGCTCCTTCAGGTATACTGGGCCAAGGCCATTTAGGGCTTGATGTACTACAGGATATGCTGTGGCTTTCTCCTGACTCTTCCTTCCTTCCATTCCCACTTTGATCAAGTGAGTTATTATATCATATTTAGAACAAAGCCACAGTCCTCTGCAGTAACCCAAATGAAAAAGCTTTGTGGGAATCTTTTTGGGTAGGTGAGGTCAGGAGGCTCTGTTCAGCAGAGACAATATTTCTCTATGCATATTCCTCTGGCCCTACGACCAGTCACTGTGAAAGCAGCTGCATGTTTGATACATATATCAGTGATAACTGAAATAACCAAATGTGACCTAGATTTCCATCCCTGCTTTTTTGATATGCTAGCCTTTCAGCCTCATGCTGCTGTTTGCATACAGCATTATTCATTGCTGATCTTTCCTATGTGTTGTTCTCCTGCCGACAGCAAATAGCTTTATATCCACTTACTGAGCACAGAAGAACAAGAAGGCATATTTAATCTACAGTGGCTGTTCTGTGTTGATGTATACTGCTGTGGCCAAAAATTAACACACACACACACACCCGTACAACCCCACGACAACAGCACTCAGAAATATTTATGAAAGTCGTTTGGCCATTAGCAATTTTACAGTGTTAGTAAAAATTGATAATGTGTGGATATGATCAAACTGAGGAGGTTTATGGAGGTTTCATATTCAAGAGAGACAGTTGTGTTGCCATAACAACAGCCAAAACATAGCCGTTGAGCCCTAGGCTGTGATATTGGATAAAGATGGAAGGCAGAATGGGAGGGGAGTTGTGGGCTCAGCATAAAGGGCCAGAGCTGAAGATCAAGAAATTATGCAGCATTGTGTAGCAACACTTGCTAAATGCATCCCTATTCCAACAGCCAAATCTGTCCAGCATGCCACTGTCTTTTTACCACCTGAAAGCACTCACTCTGCAATAAAAAACAAAAAACATGTATTCCAACTGTAGGATCCTGACTGGCTCCCAGCAATCACTAAGCACCTAGGGTAAAGTTAACAGTTATATTCCCAAGGGTGCTGTCTACCTGACCCAAAGAAATGCTTCTGTCAAGAGGGCTTTTCAGAGATCCAAACTAGTAACGAGAGAAAGGAGGCCTGGGACCAGATCCTGCTTTAGCTGAGAGCATCCCCCCCCCACCTCCACATACATAGTTAAAGGGAAATGAACAAAGTAGCAATCCCAAATACTTGAAAAAGTCTTGAATTGCTTAGCACAGTGTGAGCAAGCAGCTAGCCAGGCTTAAAGCACAGTTGGCTTATGAAGCACAAGCTCAAGGACAGATGTCACAGGAAGCCAAATTTGATCACAGCTTCTTAGTCTGCTTCCATCACAAATAGCCCTGGTTTAATGTAACGTGCAAAGGCACTTTAAATTTCCCTCATGCTGGTATCCAGTTACTACGCTCTGGGCTCATGGTTCCCCAAGGCTCCAAGAAAGAAATGGAATCAAAGGTAGGAGGGCAACTAGGCTGGTTTTGTTTTTTTAAGTGGATGGCTTCTTGGAGAGGGCCTTCTTGTGGCTGCTCCTAATCAGCTTTCCTTTCATGGGCAGATTTTTTTTGTTCAGATAGGCCTTAGACCACTTATAACTGCTGTGACAGGGTCTGCTAAGGATAGGTTTTGTTGGTGGTGGTGGTAAGATCTGCATGTATATGGGTACTTTTACATTGTTTTAGGGTATTCAGTGCTGTTTTCAATATGGTTACTTATAAATATTTGTATCATTGTGTGTTTTTAGTTATAGTTGTTTTTTTATTAAAATAAAGTTTTTTATTGATACAACAAGGGGGAAAAAATGCAAATACCAAATTACACACAAGAATAACCATAGACACATAATCTTCTTAGCAAACAATAAAACATCTATTGGTCTTAACACTAAAGACCCAACCTCCCGTCTATTCCATATTTCAAATTCGTATTACTTATTGCCAATACACACTTTTATCATAATTAAATATTTGTATCATTATGTGTTTTTAGTTGTATTTGTTTTAATTTACGTTGTGAGCTGCCTTGGGTCGTGCACAGGGATAATGGCAGAATATGAATAAATAAAATAAAATAAATAAATGTGCTTCTCAAAATATGGAAGCTGTTAGTTACACCTTTCCAATGACACTTGTGCAGACAGTGAACACCTTTGGGAGGTCAGGGCTTTTCACCGCAATTCTGCTCCCTGCTACCAGTGTTCACTGAATGTGCAAACATCTCCTGAAAAGTGCATCTATATGTTGAAAAGGTGCAGCTGATTTGTCTTAGTTCTAGTCAAACCTTTTTCCCTTTTCTCATCTTGTAGGATCCAGTTGACCTCTTTACTATCAGTTTTAACACATGTCCACTTGCCCATTAAAGTTAAGTCTTTGGATGAATTATTTATCCTGATTCTGTTTTGAATGCGCTCCACCCCACCACCCAGCATGAATTATTTCCTATGTTCTTTCAGACTTGCTCAGAATGGAATTGGTAGTTCTTTCAGCTGAACAATGAGAGCCTCCCCCCCCCGCCCCCCGTTGTGGCACTGCATTGGGGCAGTTTTCATCACTGCATTACCTGAAGAAAGTTAACTATCCTGTCCCCACAATATGCAATGCTGATAGAAAGAAAAGGATGGGAAACCTTATTGCCACATATCAGGTGATTTTCCTTGGAGTGGCAGCTGGGCAATGAAGGGTTAGCACTCCCTCCTTCTTGCACTGGACTGCCGATAAGAACCCATCTCTCTCCCCTGACCCTCCTTGGGTTTGGGGAAGGGAGGGATCAAGTGCTGGATTTAAAAGGTAGAGGGACCCCTGACCATTAGGTCCAGTCGTGGCAGACTCTGGGGTTGCGACGCTCATCTCGCTTTACTGGCTGAGGGAGCCGGCGTTTGTCAGCAGCCAGCTTCCGGGTCATGTGGCCAGCATGACTAAGCCGCTTTTGGCAAACCAGAGCAGTGCACGGAAACGCCGTTTACTTTCCCTCCGAGTGGTACCTATTTATCTACTTGCACTTTTGACATGCTTTTGAGCTGCTAGGTGGGCAGGAGCAGGGACCAAGCAATGGGAGCTCACCCTGTCGCGGGGATTCAAACCGATGACCACCTGATCGGCAAGTCCTAGGCTCTGTGGTTTAACCCACAGCACCACCCGCGTCCCTAGTGCTGGATTTACGTACCACCTAAACAAGCTATAGCTTAGGACCCCACTCTCTTGGGGGCCCCCAAAAAAATTAAAGGAAAAAAACTGGAAGTACATTTCCAAAATATAAGATAAAAAACAAATAAAATAAAACCTACATACAGCAACAGTGTTTTGTAGGCTCCTATGATGTAAGTAATGGGTCCCACCTGCTAGCCTGCTCCCTAACTTATCACTGGTTAGATACCTATTAGGTCCATAAATTACCATATAGCATATATTCAACCCAAAAAACAGCAACAATTTGTTGTTGACAAAGGACAGCTGGACATATAAAGGGCGCCATTACCTTCTGTAGCTTAGGGCCTCATCAAACTTAAATCTGGCCCTGGGGGGATCTCATCTGCACCACTGAGATTTAACTTTACTAAACCTAAATTGTTGTGCAGGCATTTTTTCTGGAGGAAGAAAAGCAAGAATAAATGAAAGAAAAAATGGTTAAGCAAGCGGGGAGAGAAGGGAATGTCAGAGGGAGAAGGGCATGAGTGAAAGATAGAAAAGAAGTGGGTCCACCACTTCTGGAATACCCATTTTTGGTGTCAGACCCATTCGCTCCCAACTCTGCCCTCATCCACTTTCAGTTAAGAGATTTCAACTGTGGGCATGTGAGCCTCAGCACAAAAGATGAGGTAAATTCCACCTGCCATAACTAGGACATAATCTGTCCTTATTTTTTGAAGCATTTGGCTTCTGGATAGATGTGGGGAGGAAGGAAAGACTGAATTGGAGGTTGTTTTTTCTGAAGAAAAGATTGACAGAATAAATTTTACACTTTTAGCATAAGATGAAGCACAGCTCAAAGAGTCATAGCCTGTGGACTTCACAAGTAAAGAATAGGCAGGCAAGGTTTAAACTGCTAAGTACCATCTCACTGTTATGCATTTTTTAATGCCTCAGAAAACACCATTACTAATTTAGTGGAGAATTTACTGTAAAACACTTTGAAGCAGCATACCTATGATAGGCAGTATATATACATTACATTAATACTTTGAATTATGGCAATTACAAAATATATCTGAGATTAGCACATTTGTACTAGGATTTTAGAAATAATTTTATTATACATGTTCACTCATCCGGTTCTTTTTCTCTCACATAAGTCCAAGCACTGGAGAAGCTCTGCTCAAATAACAAGACAGTAAAACCCATCTGTAAATTGAGATTTTGGAAAACAAAGTATGCACCCAAACCTGATATCACTTCCATATTTACATTATACAAGGTGGTCCAAATGGACTATCTTTTAGAACATTGTTAATTGGAGCAACTTTCTATCCTGCCACTAGGGGCGGGGAGAATTACTTTGCCTATTAATGAGACACTATCTAATTCACACTTATCAAACCAAAACACAGTCATTTTTAAGCATTTGGACAGCTCCAAACTTTGTACTGCAGGTCTCCTGCAAAGCAGTGTGTACAAAAATGCATATACTAGGGGAAAGTGTGTGCATGTAAATGCATAAATTAGTTAAAAATAACATGCAAACGTGCATACTATTAGGGAAAATTGCTTGCAAAAAGATTTCTGTTAGTCAAAAATGCATACAAAAATGTACATATTAGGAGAAATTTGTGCTAAAATATTGATGAAATTTCATATGAGTTATTGTATTTTTTAAAATTGCAAATTGTTGCAGAAAAGTTGGTACATAATTAAATCTCCTTTTAAAATCAATGGGATGTAACACCCATTGATTGTTTTGTACCATAAATCTGATAAATAACTTAAAAACTGACCCCCTCATTAGAGGCAATTTTATTTTAAGATTCTAAAGTCAAAGGCTGATTTTTAGAAGGGGCTACAATATTTCCTTCCTAACCCACAACAAAGTGCAGTCGCTAATTTTTTGAGACGAAATATTCTGGCTTTTTAATGAACAAATTCTACCTCCACTAACTCAGGGCAGTATTTATTCTGAGCTCAGACAATAATCTTAGTAAATAATCCTTTAAGAAGATTCATGCCCGATACACACAATAAACTATTTTCACTATTTCAAGCACTGAAAGGCATCTATGAGCAAATGCAAGAATAATTAAAAATTAGTAGCAATCCACTGCAAAATGATATGTCTGGAGTTTAAGCAGAAAAGATCTAATTAAAGATACAAAAAGCATTTTCAAAACGAAAATTGAGTTCTTGGTGTACTACTGTAGCATAAGAAAAGTAAAGCCTATGACCAACATTTGCTATGTAAATTATCTCTAAGCCATGCTAAATCAATGAGTTTTGTTCTGTAGATGCTCAATTCCAGGTTGCTCTCAGTAATGACCTCAATTATACATGTCTTCATTGTGAAATTATGATTGCCGTTGGTGGGCTGCAGATGACAGCAGAGAAAAGATTTCTGTGATAAAATAGCACAACTAGTAATACCTGACTCAATTAGCATGCAGAGGTTGCTACTGAAGTCAGTGCAGTTCCTTTCTGTTAAAGATGCTCTAATTTCAAAAAAGAAAGAAAATATAGGGGGAATATGCAAGGGTTTCTGGAGTTTAATATACAGTATACTGAAAAGTTAAACAAGGCATTGGGTTTTAGAATCACATGGGGCTGTTTGTATCCAGTTTCTGCCTTTGCTGCTGGTTACGTTCTTGCACAATGATCCCACCAGTGGACCTGTTGCATATTGGTTTCCTCCGTTGTACAACATTGTGAAAGGCACCTCCACTAGCAAAAGGGCTATTGTGCTAGCAGACCGACAGCACTGGACACAACCTTTGATTTCTTAAATGCTGCATAACTAGCAGTGGTCTGGACACAACCATTCAAGCCTCTTCTGCTAGTTCTGAAGAAGGGCAGGATTCAAGAGGGCATGTGATCAGGTGCCGAGCTGTAGACACACTGTGCACGTCCTCAGGCTGCATAAACGGAAAGTAATCCGAAGTAATCTGAAGGCAGCCCTGTTTAGGGAAGTTTTTTAGGTCTAATGTTTTATTGCTTTTATTATTATTATTATTATTATTATTATTATTATTATTATTATTATTATTTATTTCTGTTGGGAGCCACCCAGAGTGGCTGGGGAAACCCAGCCAGATGGGCAGGGTATGAATAATAAAATTATTATTATTATTATTATTATTATTATTATTATTATTAATTCTACAACACACCAGAGACTGTGACTTTGGACACTTAGACTGTAGTTGCAACAACTGTGGAGTCAAAGTCTCTCTGAAGTGAGTTGACTTCAATCTCAAAATGTGCAAGTCACATGAAGATCTTAAACCCCCCCCCCCAAAAAAAAAAAACCACAGCCCCAAATTGCTGCAGAAATGTTGAGAACTGAATTTAAGATTGGAAAAATGAGAAACAGAGAAAAGTGGTAGTGAAAGATCCTTCCAACCCCAATTTCAAGAGAACAGAGCGCTCAAAAGTGTGTTCATAAAGAGCCTGCTGATAGATTTTAGAAGTGTTTCAAGGAGTCCAAGTCATTGTGAGAAACAGGATTAAGGAAACCTTATTAAAAGACATAAAATCCAATGAGTGTACCCTTACTTTATTATACCTCTTCAAAAGAAAGCAACCCTCATTAAAGCCACTAAATGTTACGTGTTATGCTAATTACTAGTTCTTTTTCCTATCCAGTACATTCCAAATATAGCAGTGTTTTCATTAAAAAGTATGTTTGGGCACCAAATGCCTACTTTTGTTGCACATATAACCAGTGATGCATATGACAGCACAAACTGAAGAAATGATCACAACGGGATGTCAGAAGCTGCAATTATCAAGCCATAATATCGTTGACTAAAGATAGAAGGTGCAGAGAGGCAATTTTGACCAGCAATCCAAATGATACAGAATTTATCTCAATTTACAGGGGGAACACTGGCTTCCAGGGCAACATTTTGCATAGAGTCATATATCTATTAGTGCACTATGAAAATCTGCCCTCCGGTGCCCTCCACTTTAGAGTCCATTAATGAAAAGTACTTGTTTTCAGTAAATGTGACCTTGTTTCTGAATGGCTTGCTCCAAGGGCATGCACAATTCTTGTTTTACTTGCTCAGTAATGTCTGCAGAAGGCACAACAAATATATTGACGGACCTCTTCACAGAGTGCCCTCTGCAGAGCCAAATGTGCATGTGGCCTGGCAACTGAGGTCGTACTCTGTCATGTAATAAGATCCAGACAAAGCGTCACTTGATAACCTCTGCCCTGTGACTCATGCTCAGGTGCTATGGAAAACAAGATATTTGAGTATCAAGATATTTGAGTATCATCTAGTACAGGGCAATTGTTCAGCCCAAGGGCCACATTCCCCCAGGCAAACTTTTTGGGCTGCATGTCTTTGGGCCCACATGCAAAAAAAAAGAAAGGGAAAAAGTGGATAGACCAACAGATGCCATTTCTACTTTTGTACAGTAGACTAAAGAAATATTGAAGGTTTTTGCATAGACACACACACACACCACAGATCTCTTTTTTCCAGTCGAACATTTCAAGGGCACATTCAGTCTAGGCAAAAGCATTTGAAGAGGGTGCAGAGAGGGCTGGTGAGAGGTGTGGCCTAGGAAAACAGGGTGCAGGCTGGGGAGAGTTCCAAGGCCTGGATAGAAACACGTGGAAGCCTGCATTCAGCCCCCAGGCCTGAGGCTCCCAGCTTCTGGTCTTCCTATTAAGTGGAATTTACATTTTTGAATTTCAGAACTTACTCTGAATCAGGGCTCCCTCCCTTCACAAACCCCAAGTGGTAGCATTTCAGTGCCTCTCCATAACGAGACTTAATGAAAACAGAGGAGGGTTTCGGTGTGTGCAGAGTACTTTTCCTTCACCAAGCAAAATGATCTCTTAGTCATCTGTGATCGTTAGAAATAATAGCTCTAAAGCATAAGACTTCATAACTGAAAGAAAACATCCTGACACTTCTCACTGAAGAAATTGTATTATTATTATTTTTTAAAAAAAAAAATCAATTTCAGGTGATGTATTTATTTATCCATTTTGGTTAATTACATGGTGACACCATCACCCCTAATGAAGTCTGAGAACCTTTTATGTGTCCAGGAATGCTTTTCCAACTTGGCTAAATTTGTTGATATCATCAGCTCACTGTAATTTCTATTTGAGTGTGTTCTGTTAAATGCGCCCAACCTATAAAACCTTAGCAATAAGAAGCCCTTTCCATGATGTGAAAAGGTGAATGCATTGAGAAGCTTAACAACATGCCACTACCATTTGCAACAGAGAGGGTCAATAATTTGGCCTATTTTTTCTTGTATCATCTGGAGCGCTGCTCAAGGTACTTTGCCCCTAAAGGACCTCTAGGATATGTCAGATGCCCTTATCTGTACTTCATTGTGGCTACTTAATTTATCTGGACATAAATAAAGAGAAGTAACTGTGAGGCACCAAAGGGTATGTGATCAGATTGCCCAGTGATTCAATTCCTAATCAAAGTTTCTCTTAAAGGCAAATCAGCCTTGACACTTATAAAGAGGAACCGGGTAGTATCCTTGCTGTTGCCTTCCCTACAAATCCAAGGCTGTCTGAACCTAAGGATTGTGTTGTTGCAAAACTCTGTATGTGTAGCCCTGCCGCATGTGTACGCATTTAATGATTTTTTAGCCCACTGCTTACTTAAAGCCTGTGTTTCCTGCTTGGTTTAGCCACTTTAACAGCTTTTCTTAAAGCTGTTAAAGTGAGAAAAAGTACTTAAATCTTTCCATGTGGCAAAAATATTGCCTCTAGAAAAATGTGAGCCTTGTTGGGAAACTGCTCAATCCCAGGTCTGATTACTCTTGTTACTTCATCACAACGAGGGTCCTGGAAGTTCCCATCAAGCTTTTATTTCAGTGATGTCAAGCTTTATTATTTCTCTTTTTTCTTTTAACAAAAGGGGGGCACCTTGTTTTACTGCTTTCCTCATGGCTGTTGCAAAATCTATCCAGCAGTCAGCAAAACAACTGAAATCTACAGGCACAACGTTAGCATGAATTCCAGCGATGTCATGCCTCCTAGAATCAATGCATTTACTGTCATGTTTGTCGGGCAGATATAGATTGGACCAGCATAGCACCAGAAGAGGTGTTGAATCCACTGCTCCACTGAAAAACAACAACGATGCAACAATCTCAATGGACTATTAACTTGAAAGCTCAGTTTGGAGCATTTTTAAATGTGTGGTGCAGCTCCAAGGCCTTCCTTTTTTTGCCAGTGCCTCAGATGCTGAGCCAAGAAGATGCACCAGGGAATGGCAAAACTGTAAACGTTACAGTTTTGACAAAGCATTTTGATTGCTCAGCCCCGCCTCCCTCTCTCTAGTTGAAATGCTTAATAACAGCTCTCTGCAACTGACAGTAATTCCACCATCAAGTGTCTTACCTGTCTGCAAAGCTGGGCACACCCAACAAAGTGCTTGTTGTCATATTCTATAACAGCTGGCTGTGCAAATCACAATGCTGCCATTGTTTTTTGAGCAGGCAAATGAACAGATGTCGGGATCCTGATTGGTGTTATTATCACTGGGCAGGTGTTAATCAAAATGTAATGTTAAGGGAAGGAGAAAAATTTTGAACGCTAAGAATCAATTCACACAAAGCGATTTAACATGGTTCCCTGCCCCCTGCTGAAGAAAGAAGAGCAAATTCATTTCCTCTAAGTACAGTGGTACCTCGGGTTAAGAACTTAATTCGTTCTGGAGGTCCATTCTTAACCTGAAACTGTTCTTAACCTGAGGTACCACTTTAGCTAATGGGGCCTCCCTCTGTCGCCGCACAATTTCTGTTCTCATCCTGAAGCAAAGTTCTTAACCTGAGGTACTATGTCTGGGTTAGCGGAGTCTGTAACCTGAAGCGTATGTAACCTGAAGTGTCTGTAACCCGAGGTACCACTGTAACAGGGAATTTGGATGACATTCCACTTAGTATCCCACACAAAGTTGCCACCTTTTCCTGGCAGGTCTCCTCTGCCTTTATAGCAGCTCAATTTCAGGTTAAAATGTATCCTCCTTCTATCTTTGCATCTCCATGCTTGGTGGAGAGAACTTCTCCAGTTTAATTTTCTACATTCCATGCAGCATTAGGAAACCTTCTGTTAGAATGTTGGCAGTCTTAGTTTTCCTGTATGGTATCAAAATCTGTACAAAGATAATTGTACAGAATCTAAGCCTCACTGAAGGACCATGGCTGAGTAGCAGAGCACATGCTTTGCATGCCAATAAGAACCAGGATCAGCTCTCAGCATCTCCAGTTGTGGCTGGGAAAGACTCCACTCTGAAACCTTGATGATCCACTGCCAGTCGGTATCGACCAGGGCAGAATATATATTGCTGCTTCTCCTGCAAAAGTATCCCCTTTCCTACAGGAGGAGGGAAAACACCATACTATGATGTACCGGTACCTAAAGGGACCCCTGACCAGTAGCTCCAGTTGAGGATGACTCTGGGGTTGCGACGTTCATCTCGCTTTATTGGCCGAGGGAGCCGGCGTACAGCTTCCAGGTCATGTGGCCAGCATGACTAAGCCACTTCTGGCGAACCAGAGCAGCGCACGGAAACGCTGTTTACCTTCCCGCTGGAGCGGTACCTATTTATCTACTTGCACTTTGACGTGCTTTCGAACTACTAGGTTGGCAGGAGCAGGGACCGAGCAACGGGAGCTCACCCCGTCGCGGGGATTCGAACTGCCAACCTTCTGATCGGCAAGTCCTAGGCTCTGTAGTTTAACCCCTAGCGCCACCCATGTCCCATGATGTACCTACACAAGGTGATTTCAGATGTGTAAGGTCGTGTACATTATGTATCTCTCAGATCCTAGAAAAGGTACTAGCATGGACATTCCACAGGTGGTTTTAGGAGTACATATTAGAAACTTCAGAACTCTGCTTTTATTCATGCTTGTCAGTTTGAGGAAGGAGATGTAAATATTATTATAGTTTGCTCTACAGTCTATTTAATCTCAATTCGATTTCTGCAGGGTACAAATGAGAATGGAAAACAATACTGTCTTTTTTTCCTACATAGCTGGAAGGCTGTCTGACAACCAAGGAAGCATGAAATAAAGGATTACATTGTAATCTAGGTTTATTGAGGTATATCCCATTTCATGTTGTTGTTCTAACATTGACCTTTTTAGCAGTTCATACCTTTGCTATTGCTGAAACCTCCCCAATCAATCAGTGAAAAGGCCAGATTAATTTCATGGATAATAATAATAATAATTACTTTTGTTCCATTACTTTCACAGAGGTGGTCCAACTCACACTTTCTGAAGAGCAGAAGGTCAGCGTTACCACAGTAACTGTTGGGCTGAGCACTGTATTGAACTGTGCTATCCATGGACCTCTGCGGCCTCCAATCATCTGGAAACGCAACGGGGTTGTGTTGAACTTTTTAGATCTGGAAGATATTAATGTAAGTATTCGCCGACAGCTATATCCACTTGGGGTCTTCAACAAAGTGTTGCAGTGTGGAGTGCTTCTGTTTGGCATTCCAGTCCAGAACATTTTGGAATGACGTCTGTGAGCATTTATGGCACATTTGGGATATTTGCCAGTCAGAAAGGGGTAGTTTTCTTGGCATTAACTCTTCCAAATCATTATGCTCTGGTAGGACCAAGGTTTCGTTAGACAATTTGAAAATTGAACACAGTGCATTATCTCTCTTGTGGTAAAAAAAAAATCTGCATTATTCAATGATCTATTTAAAGGTACTGAGGGGGAAAGGGAGGGAGGGAAAGGCACTATACTTCTTAATGTACTTGAAGTCAGTTAATTAAATTACTTCATTCCCCACCCTTTTAGCATGCCTCAAGCAGCAACTCAATTGCATTTCTACTTTTCACAATAAGGTTAGCAATTTAGTTAATTGGAAGTGCAACAGGAGATTAATTGTACCTTTTAACTTCAAGGAAACCCTGCCTGCTTCTGGCACAGTCAAAATAACTTACAGGCTTGGAGAATTTTCAGGCACTTGGGTGTGTGTAGAAATCCACATATTGTATTTCAATTAAGCTATTGTTCTTCTAAAAGCTAACAGCGATCCAGAAAATGATATCAAAATAAGAACCCGGATTGCAGCACAGAATCTGATATCAACAAGACCCCATAAGGTTTCAAAACAGAAACTGATAGCATATGACAACAAAGGAGTAGCTCATCCTGAATGTCCACATAAATTAAAAACAGGAGACTAAAACATCCTTGCTCTATTTTTCTGTTTCCTTTATGCAATGTTTTGATTGACACTAAAATTAATTATTTTTTCCTGTTCATTTAATGAGAAGTTTTCATAACCAGCACAATAATTTCCTTTATCAGCCAAGACCTTAACAGTTTCATCGCACAACTTTCTTACAAAAATGTTGTCCTGGTGGCACATGTAATTAAGTCTATTTATGCCAGATTGTCAGGAAAACACTCCAGATTGCCTAGATTGAAAAAATAATAATGTTTAATAGTAATGAATACTCCTGCTGCTTGGGATGCATTTCAAAGAAGCTAGTTCCATTTACTCACAAAAGTTAGGAACTTCAAATATGAGAATAATGATTGCTAACTATCATTTATCCTTCAATTGTCAATACCACATATGGGGTGGAGTGGGGGGAATAGATGACACGGTTTGTATTGCATTAAGTGATCAATATCCTGGTAATGCCCTGCCTTGTAGAGATGTTGATTTACAACAGTTTTCACTTCCCTAAAAGGCTTCCAGTAGCTTAAATATTATACTATGCAGTATACTAGGGGCAGCGTTTGTACAACACGGAATTGTACAACACATCTACAGCCTACTACAGAGGCCCTTTTAAAATTGCCTGTGCTCTTTTTGTGGAGGAAGTGAAGTGCCAATAGTCTTGTTTTGTGTTTGTTTTTTTTTTTAAAAAAAAATGAGTTTCTGAACAAAATGGCAGCCGTGGCCAACAAGAAAAGAGATGACTGTGCTCTGTACTCATGAGTGCTGCCACAAAGAAACCACTAGTTGTGGTTACCGTCTTTCTGATGTTAATTCTTACACCCATGGTTGGAACTGCTATGAATGCCCTTCTTCATATACAGATTTTAGAAACTCAGGTGGATGGATTTGTCCATGGCAAGTACACTTGAGAACTCGGAATAACTATGCCTGTAATTTTGCCCTATGCAGCCTAGCTGGCTGATCATTATATCAATAAGATTACCCTTTGCTATTCATTGCACAGGACAACTTACCACAAATCCACATTTAGTCATTACTCCCAAAATACAGTTTTCATCACCTATCATTCTCCCCCACTGTTCTCACAGATACTGAAAGTTATTTCCTGTCTCGAGATTTGATTTAAAGTCATCTGCAAGGAAGCAATTGCCTTTGGGGGGGGGGTTTGCATAGGACACATCAGGGAATTTAATGCAGGGAGGCAAATGTTCTTAGAAACTAGTTTATAGCTTATCTTCCCACACCTTTGATGAAAAATCAATAGTTCCCCTTCAATGCCATGCTCCCAGGAGTTAACAAACTGCAGCATGCAATTTGTTTATTACTGTTGCTTGTGTGTACCACTACCTGTGACAGATACAGTATGGCTGGAGGTACTTGTAAGGAATACATGTTCAAAGTTAAAGCAGAAAAATCAGTGGCTCAGGGTGCCAGAATAGTATTGGGCTTGGGACAGGAGACCCAATTCTCTCTCTTAACCTAACCTACTTCATGGAGTTCTGATAAGGATCAAAGAGAATTTTTTTTAAAATAAACCTAGTAAATGTCAAACATCGAAGATACTTCACACATAAATTCATTTGCCACAGTTATCCTGGTGTTTTCTCATGTGAATTGTGAAGGGCACTTGCAGAAGCATAGAGTGGACATCTGCTGGGCTTCCCTGACCTTTTAGGAATGTGCATCTACCCTTCACCTTCAAGATTTTCACTGTGGGGAACACCGCAGCAACCGCCATTGATTCATAGAGTGTTAAGCAGCTTTATATGTCAAGCGTGCAAAGGGTGTTCTCTCTGCCAGATCCAAGATGCTAACAGTGGACATTAACACTGCAGGACTTTACTGCCTAGGCCAAGAACCTGATGTCAAATATTCAACCTTTTAAAGTTAAATGCTTAATAAATGTTAAAATAAAGCAGTAGAAAATGATTTTTCAATTTGTACTCTTCAGAATCCTGGGATTCCTTTGAAACTTATCTGGAATTTCTCAGTAGAATTAATAGTAATAGCAGACAAGCTTCCCTAAAAGGCACCTTGCTCACTACTACTGCGATCACCTACTGGGATTTGTTGTAGGGCACACTCTTTGTTCCTTCAGGGCAGCTGTGAGGTTGAAGAGGCCTGACAAGGGCATTCAAATGTGCTTGGCACCCATCTTAAAGAACTTCAAAGCCCTCTGCTTCTTGCTGGCAGAAGAGTCAATGTGGAAAAACTTCCCTGAAAGTTTAAAGTTTGAAAACCAAAGAAGCTCAGTAGCTTCCTCAACTCCAGTTTACCCAAAATTGTACCTCACATACCAAAAGCAAAATAACATCCATGTTGTTTCATGAAAACAGACAGAATAGGCCCAAAACAACAGACTGGATATGGTGCAGAGACCTCACGATACAGTGTGGGGATGTTACCTTGAACCCAAAGGACCCAGGAATAAAACAATCTGCTGAGTGATGGCTAGGCCACCCCACACATGATTTAGCTTTATAGCTCATTCCTTCAGAGGGAGTGCAAACCCCTCCCAGAATAGATATCTCCCTGAGAAGTTCCATGCCTCTTATGTTTTTCCTAGAAACTATTTGGAAGTTTCACCTGAGGGGAAGAAATCTACATATTTGCTTTCCTTAAATTACAGAATTGATCAGCATGCAGTAAGACCAAGAGCAAACAATGCTAATGAAACGTACATTCCCAGGTTGTCTCTGGAAATGAATTATTAAGAGGGCCAAAGAAAATGATTTAGGTGTCCATAACTAATTTAGATGTTTATTGGTTGTGTTTACATTAATCACTCGTGAGTCTATTGTAAGAATTAAGATTAGGGACAATTTGATTAGTATGGAGAAAGTAATTTTCAAAGTGATAGACGCTGGAGATTTTGCAAGAGACAGATCTCATTAGATGCTAGGGTGGTTTGTGTTTTACAATCCTGTGAGCATCATTACAATAATGTTTCTGATATTGTGAAGAATAAGCAATATTTTCGAAACAAAACTGGTAAAAGCTATCATTTATAAGTCCTTCTCCATTAAATAAAACAGGTGCTCTGTTGAGAGCAATTAACACCACCACCAACAACAACAATAATAAATATGAGCCAGAGTTCTAGCACTGAAGGAAATCATATGAGGCTGTGCATAACTCTTTTGTCAGCTGTATTTTGGGGGATGTCCAGTGTTATAGCCAGTGGTTGTAATGTTAGGGGTCAGAAGCAGCTTCTGGGGGAGAATCATCCTGCCCTTTTATTGCCCATCAAAAGTCAAAATAAAGGTTTTGGGGGTGGCAGCATTTGTGACGAAAAGCAGAGCATAGTTTGGGTAATTGAGACATTGACCTGACAACCTATCACTCCATATCCAGCAAGGTACCATATTTTTCGCCCTATAGGACACACTTTTTCCCCTCCAAAAATGAAGGGGAAATGTGTGTGCGTCCTATGGGGCGAATGCAGGCTTTCGCTGAAGCCTGGAGAGCGAGAGGGGTCGGTGCGCACCGACCCCTCTTGCTCTCCAGGCTTCAGGAAGTTCTGTGCAACCCTAGGGAGCCCGGCGCGAAGCCGCGCAGGGCTCCCAAAGGTTGTGCAGAGTTGCCTGCATTCCGAAGCCTGGGGCACAGTGAAGAGCACGCCCGGGCTTCGCGCAGCTCTTCACAAGCCTGGGGAGACCGGCACGGCTCCCTAGGCTTGCGGATAGCAGGCTGTTCTGGGGGCTGGGGTCGGGGGAAGCGCGGGCTTCCCCCACGCCAGCCCCGTGCCTGGGGGGAAATATATTTTTTTTCTTTATTTCCCCCGCCCCAAAAAAAACACCTAGGTGCGTCCTATGGGGCGAAAAATACGGTAAGCTGGCAAGGGGACTGCATTACCTGTTGGATCTATTCCATCTCTCCGATTTCCCTGTTAAATAAGTTCATAAGTTCATATTTAGGCAAAGAATTGCTTTGGATTCCATATCTGCATGGAAAAGACATGCTGGGCTCCTCAGATGGAACTACTGATACCTTAAAGTGCTTCCATCTGTTCTTTATACAGCTACATGTCCTATATAAGAGTACTCTCCTAGAAGACCAGCCTTTTCATGAATGAAGCCAACCCCTTAAGGGAACTGAGATAGAGGAAGGAAAATCTCCCATTCTCTTTGGTGCTTCCATTACACCCATCAATACCTTATTTTAAGATTAGCATCCAGGGTGAATGACTCTGACTCCTGATGGATAATCTGTTTCTATTACTGTTCACACCCAGCATACATCTTATTAGCAATTGTCTTCTTTTTTGTCTTCAAAAGTTGGAACAGCTAGTATTTTCATTGTTCATAATTAAATTGTGATACTCACCTGAAAATCAAGGTTTATCCCACTCTTTCCCAATTTGAAAGTTTGGCAAAAGTTCTGTCTTAAGTATAATTGTCTGTATATTGAGTTCATGAAATGAGGTTGGGAGGGAGGGTTCAGTGGGGTTCTTTTGTGATATTTTAACCTTTGTGGTAGTGTTCTTTAAAATATTATTCCTTCTGCATCATTTTCCTTCTCCCCGCTTTAAGAAAAAAAGAACAGTTTTCTGAGTGTATAATCTGTAAGATTGTCTATGACAATACGAGAAAATGGTCACACCTTATCTGTGACACAGATCTTGCCACCCAACAAAACCGATTACCTTGTTCTTCTTCGTTTGTGTGAGATACTTCATATCACATTAATTTTGACGGGTTAAAAAGCTAAGCCGATATCATTAAATGGAGATTGACACCCACCTTTTGACAGCTGTTGGTAATTACTGGCAATAGAAGCACTTGATCATCAAACTAATATGACAAGGCCTCACATGTCACCCTTTAAGCAGGTATTTATAAAGTGCTGGTGCTGATGTTAGGAGGAGGCCAAAGGAAAATGAGCCAGTGGGTATATGCCCCACGGACAGCTACCACCACACCCATAGCAGGACCTGCCAGCCCTATCATGAAGCACAACAAACCCTCTGAGACAAAAAGGAAGGGGTTCCTGCAAATGCAGTCCACATCCAATGGGGACATCAGCAGAGGCGGAAAAACCTACTGTGTAAGAGTAACTCATGCAGTCGGTTCCACATCTTTCTGTTGGGTTTCCATGATTCCAGAGCTGTGTGTCATTAACAATTGTGCAATGGGGAGAAGTTTCACCTGCCAAATTTCTGCAAGTTCAGCTCTGCAAAAATAAATAATGAAATAATGAAATGAAAGGTAAAAGAAAGAAAGGGTGGTGAATGAATAGAAAATAGTTCTGATAATAAACTAAAACATTGGAGCAGTTCTAGAAAGGAGTTACAGAAAAGGAACCTGACAGTTGGCCAGGCATTGTTTTGTTTTTTAAATTGTGCACTGTTGTGGCTTTTAAAGGATTATTGAATATAAAAGCAAGCCGAGATCAATCCAGAATGCTGGTTTTTAAACTAACAAAGCTTGAAAGTGTACTGGGATCATTTAAGCAATATTCTTTTCCAAGGGTATTTGTAAAATGTAAAAGAAACCCACTAGAGGATACAGACTTTTATTTCAAAGGGGGGAAAGTGAGGCAGACCAAGAAGGAAGCCGTTTGCTGCTATGTGAATATGTCACTGAAAAGAATATAGGAGCGTGAGCCTATGGAAAGGAAACATTCGGTTAAAGCCATGAGCAATTTCACAATGCCACGCCTGCTTTTTAGCAGGGATGAATTTGCCACACATGCCTTCTTGGGAGATGAGGGAAGTTGGTCTCTTCCTTGGGAATTACCTGGGCAGGAGGAGAACGATCAGGCTGCTATTTAAGCCTGCCGTCCAGCCCTTAACCTTCTATTTTGCAGCACCCACTCTTTTCTAGTTTTTTTGCTAGGCCTGAATAATAATTTTTAGGGGAGTGTCTGATTGACCCATGGAATTCCTTCTTCACCCACTGTAGGATCCTTTGATTTGATGTATGTACTTACTTGGTCTGCTTTGGACTCAGAGCAGGATGGTAAGGGAATTTAAGAATTTAGTAGACAGGCAGTCTGAGGCATTATGGGGTTTGGCCGCAGTCTTGATTCACCTTCTGCAGCCTTTGGCTTGGGTGGCGAATCCCTGAGCTGTCTTGTAGACCTGGCATGCGCACCTTGGTGAACAGTGGACAGCGGGGCCATTTTGAATATGATACTTCAGAAGTCAATAACAAGTGTGATATAATTTATTAGCAATAAGGCAAGGATTCTGAGTGATTCTTTCACTGCCCTTTGGTTAACGAGTTTGTGTCCATTTGATAAGGGTGTGAGGGAGGGTCTACCATCCTTTTTAAAGTATTTTAATAATGTCTGGAGAGATGTCAGTCTTTGGAATTTTGGAGGAGAACCACAGCTGTCTAAAAGATAAGAGCGTTTCCTTCCAAAATTCCTCTGTAGGGCTTCACACATTTCTACAGTGGGCACCTAATCTTCTGGGGTCTTCTGGATATGAGCCTTTCTCTTTTGGTACCACACTGGAAGTTCCCAGTAATACTCACATATCAAAGAGAGGATATTTATTCTGCAGGCATAATTTATTATAAGCACTGCAAATATATAGCCTGCATTAATTGCAAAGAATCAAAAATAGAGTTTAAGCATCATAAATTATGTCTTTAGGCAAAAGCTTCTCTTTGGTATATGGGAATGAAATAATAAAATAGGACTTTACATCTTTGAAAAATGTATTTGCTCATACTATGCATCAGAGTAAAATAGATCATCCATAAAAAGACAATTTTAGAGCACCAACCAAGTGTTCATAACATTAATCAGAGATGTCTATTAGGAAGCAACACATGAATGACAGAGGATTTTTATTGCTTTGTTTTTCTTCAGCTCTTTTATAAATCATCTCATAAAAGTAGCCATCTAGTTTTTATTGATTTAAATTCAATCTAGACTATAATATTTCAAGCATAACAATGCCTGATAACACTAGTACTTCCATCAAAGTCTGCTTTCAGAACTGGTGCAGCTCAGAAGCTTGCTCTCATATCCTCTTGAACTTTGGTTCGAATATGAGGTACCACATGTGTGAGAACAGTTAACAGCTTACAATCTTCACACAGTGTTTGCTTTTTAAAACCTAGAACTAACTGAGTGCCCTTGTGGCTTGGACCATAGAAACACACCACTCATGTTTGAAAATGCAGGCTACATACTTAGCAGCAGTGGTACACGAAGGGGCAGAACAACCACCTCCTGACATTGGTTCTATTGCCTCTTGCCAGACATGGATGGTGCAGGGCAAGGCAGTGTGAGGTCAAGGGAGCTGCATGTTACAAATCCAGAGCTTCCTCAAGCTCACTGCCATGTCACCCTGCCCCATCCCAGTAAACACAGCACTGCCTTCCTCCTCCTCATGCGCCACTGCTGGACCTGCATATTGATTGCTTTCCTATTTAGCACTTTCCTACTTGGCCCTCCAGATGTTTTTGGACTCCATCTTCCATCAGCCTCAGCTAGCATGCCCAATGGTAAGGGAAGACGGGAGGTATGGCCTAAAAGCATGTGGAGGGCTGCAGATTCCCCACCTGTTATGTCTCAGTTCTCAGAGTTCTGAAGTCTTTTATTGGGTCTGAAGAGTTAAACTCTTTGCCCTGGCATTCATGATTATTTTCTGCCTGATGTTTTATTAGCCTTATTGCATAATTGGAGGTATATAAGGCACTAAGGCTCTGCACGTAAAGGATTTTATTTAGCATGTGTCATACATTAAGCTAATTAAGGGAGGGGGAAATCATTCTTTAACTTAATTAAGTATGGTTTTTAAATGTATACTTTTGGGTTTTGTATAAAAGTATCTGCACTTCAGCAAAATCCTGCATGCTAATGAAAGCAGAAGAAAAGCTGCAGCCTGTGTTTATTCCTCGATATATAGGCTTATGAAGCATCATTTGCAGTAAACCGATAAGCAGAACGCAAGGCCAACAGAGCCACATTTTGAAACCTAGCAGATATTTCAGCTTTTCTAACGTAATTATAATTCTAAATTACACCATAAGAACTAGAAGTACAGAGCAGAGTTCTTCTCCTTTTTTCA
The DNA here is from genome assembly GCF_965112155.1 of Podarcis liolepis. Lineage (NCBI taxonomy): Eukaryota > Metazoa > Chordata > Lepidosauria > Squamata > Lacertidae > Podarcis > Podarcis liolepis. The sequence goes on along the minus strand of NC_139555.1, from coordinate 57,042,828 downwards.
AGCAAAAAATAAAGCACATTTTAGCCAATTAAAAATCAAAAGGATTTTTAAAAAGGAAATACCCTTTCTTCTTCTTAACTCGTAACTAGGTTTATTGAACAATAGCAGAAATCATTGACACACAATGCTCTTGCAAATAATTGAAAGCCTGTTTCAGTGCTTCATTTAATAGGCAGTGCTTTCATTAACCATATCCATAAACTAAAACCACATCCCAAAAACAGTTTGCCTTGTAATTTGTCAAGTATTCAATTGTCAGGCTGGATTATCATCATTTTATATAAGAGTCCCAATTTTTTTTTAGAAACCAGGGAGCTTTTCAGATGAGTTAGTTTTAGTTTCTCCCATTTATGTATTGGCAGGTTATCTCTTATACATTCCATCTTACAAATCTGCGTATGTAAAAATACCGTGTTGAAAATGTAAGCCCCATTGAAAGCTCAGCAACTGTCAAAACACGCAAAGTGTTAGCATAGCCACTTGCAGCATTTAAAACAAAATTGCTAAATGATAGGTCTTTTCCCCTCCCTTGTCTTTTGTTACTTACAGGATTTTGGAGAAGATGATTCTCTCTACATCACCAAGGTAACAACTATTCACATGGGCAATTACACGTGTCATGCCTATGGCTATGAAGAACTGTATCAGACCCACATTCTTCAGGTGAATGGTTAGTAAATGGCACATGTGACAATTCGCTGAAATGTTCCTGTGAGCAATGCTGAATGTTAATATTGTTCTCACAAAAGCAACAAAACAAAAGTATACCACATCTTTTCACTGCTACCCACAGAAGGGGAAGGAAACCTGTTATATTGTTAATTTACACATTGAGAAACGGCAAGAGAAAAGAAAGCAGTGATAGAGAGATCAACTGAAGAGATATACAAAATATTTGTTAATTTTTTTTAATCTATAGCAGTGATAGGTGAAAAGTGGATTGGGAGCTACTGGGAGATCTCTGGCTGATTTGCAGTCATAAGGCTTTCTGACTCCAAATGGCAACAGCAAAAAGGCACCTTTCCTTCTGATTGTACAACAGGCCTTCACTTTTATCTCCTCCACTTCTTCTTCATCATCATCATCATCATCATCATAATTTATTATTTATACCCCGCCCATCTGGCTGGGCTTCCCCAGCCACTCTGGGCGGCTTCCAAAAGAATATTAAAACACTATAATACATCAAACATTAAAAGCTTCCCAAAACAGGGCTGCCTTCAGATGTCTTCTAAAAGCCTGGTAGTTGTTGTTCTCTTTGACATCTGGTGGGAGGGTGTCCACAGGGAAGGCGCCACTACCGAGAAGGCCCTATGCCTGGTTCCCTGTAACTTGGCTTCTCACAGTGAGGGAACCGCCAGAAGGCCCTCGGTGCTGGACCTCAGTGTCCGGGTAGAACGATGGGGGTGGAGACGCTCCTTCAGATATACTGGACCAAGGCCGTTTCATAGAGCCCCATGTATACCCAGAAATCTGCTCTGGAAGGTCCCCATATCACCTGAAGCAGATTTTGAGGGTGTGCAGGAAAGGAAAGTGAAATCAATTGCATGAGTATTTCATTCCTGCATAGACAGTACTGGATAAGGCCCCTGTGTCTTACCCCTGGCTTGGATCATAGCGTTCTCAAAAACAAAGTAGATCCATCAGTCCTGAAATCTGCCTACCCTTGATCTACAGTTAATACAATTTATCAGTATAGCGGTTATGAATGTTTCCTAGGCCTTTGTCGGTTATCATCAATCTCGTGGGCCGACAACTGTTTCCTTGGGGTAAAGTTTTCTTTTCTTGGTCACTGGCAATTTTTAGCTGCAGTTTTATGAATAGGGCTATATCCAGCTTCCAGAGAGGGCTCCAAACACAAGTCTGAAGCAGGGTTGTTGTTTTTAGGCCAGCTGAAGAAAAGGAGAAATGAGCTTGCAGGATGGGCTCTGCTTAAGGAACAGTGTGTGGTTAATCCACTGTGGCTGGGTGCAACAAATTGGTTTGACTTATGGGAATACTTGCATTTTGTGTGTGCGTTCATATATATGCAGCTAGGTGGGTTGTGCACGTTTCAGGGAGGAAAAGAATTCCCTTCTCAAAATGTTCTTTGTGTGATAATGAGGAGTGGTTTGCCCAGCAGGGCAGAGCAGCAGCAGCAATACCTCCTTGCAGGAACGCCATTGTTGCTTTTACCAGGAAGTATGAGGCAGCAAGATCAGGGCTGTGCAGGCAGACAGATAGAGCCAATCCAGCACTCCTGCTGGTGTGCCCCTGTGGACCTAACCTTGCTGCACCACAAACACACACCCACCCCTCCTGGTCTGCAGCAGTAATACCTCTTCCAGGAGTGTCTGTTGCTGCAGCTCAGTGATACCAAGTGGCCTGATGCTGATAATTTCTGATAAATGCTGGATGGGGTGGGGGGTGGGGAAAGCATTTTAAATGTATATTTTATTTTTTGTATTTTCTTCGTTGTTTTCCACCTTAGGCAACTCAGGGAGGAAGGGCAGGGTTAAAATGTTAATAAATACACAAGCCAAACAGCTTGCTCCTCTGTATCTTTTCAGATATTCTGGAATGTTACTGGTGTCAGGCAGCAATGTAGATTTGTTGCCATCCCTGAGAATCCAAGCCCCAGAAGGCTTTGAAACTTCAAAAGATGATTGCACAGAGTGGGGCATTGTAGACAGTAGATCAAATCCAAGGCTTCCTCCAACCTGTCTTTTCAGATACAACAAGTTGAGAGGGGGGGGGTATGTGTTCTTTGTAGATGAAAGCACAGGGAAGTGAGTTTCATGTTTGCTTTTATATATATCTGTAAAACCCTGTGAGGCATCCTCTCCTCAAAGGGCATCCTTCTCATTACAAATGTTCTTCCTTGTTTGCCTTGTAATACGCCCAAACAGCCAAGCGCTAGCAAACATGTCAAGTGTCTGGACATCAGTTTCGACAGAGTGGTGTTGGAGTCTTATGCAACACTGCAGAGTGATACCAGAGCCTGTGAGAAAGATTTGTCTGATGCAGTGTAGAAGGTTCTTGTGCTACCTCTTGAGATTTCTCCCTAAAGTGCCTTGTTGCAGCTCTTAATGTACTTCACCCCCATTGCACAACTCTTCTTTTTCACTCCAGTGATTACATGTTCCGGCAACTGATGTTGGGGCAGTGGATCAAAAAGGGATAGCAAAACAATGCTGTTTGACCTACAGAAGGCAGTGCTAGCATTTCAAGATGGGTTCTTCTTCAGGGATTGCTTGCATTTCATAGTTTTGCAGTCCAGGGACAAGGTCTGAGCCTTTTCCTTGGACTGAAAGGCAGAATTCTAACAAAGGCAAGGAACATGCAATTAGACTAATATATAAACTAAGTGAACTTAGCAGAAAATGACAGATAATATAATAGCATATGATAATATTTTTTAAATGCATAGAGAATCAGCATTCGGGAAAATAATGCTCTAGTTTGGTGCTGCCATTGTGAGCCATACCATAATATGTATTTCACAAAAGAACCTGGACCAGTAATTCAGATTGTAAGAAGCTGCCTTATTATAACGAATTGGGCCATTGGTTCATCTCGCTCAGAGCAGCTTTCCAGGGTTTCAGGTAAGGGACATTTCCAGCCCTACTTTAAGATGCCAGCAACAGGACCTAGGACATTCTGCATACAAAGCAGAAGCTCTGCCACACATGCTCCCAATGTTCACACAAATACGCTGACAGTAACTACATATTTAGGCCTATTCCTTTTCCTTATCTCAAAGCAAAGGCACCCCGTGGGGCAAGTCTGTAGATCTTAGTAAATGCTGGTGCAAACCTCTTTTTTCCCCACCACGATATATGACCCACAAAGACTTAAGGATTATGTTGATAAATACCAATAGTTTGTTTGTGCCCTTTCACTTTGCACTGAATATTGCACCCATTTAGCACACCTGTGACCAATTCCATGAACATGGTGCCCAGTTCGCATTCCTTCTGTTGTTGAAGAGAAGTGTGTTCTTTTTCATTATATATCTTCCAGTTTAGGGACTGACACTTTGCAGGTGGGGGAGGCTCAACCTCCCTCCCTTTCTCTCTCATCCTGTAAAGCATATTTTGTTCTTTTGTGTACTCTCTCCTTACATCAGCTTCCCATATCAACTGAAGAAGATGGTGATGTCACTCACTTTCTTAGTTCCAATCATTCTCCCATTCAAATCTCTCTAGAGACATCACTACCTATTTCTTAAGAATTATTTTCATCGAGAAAGCATCAGACAGCTATCCTTGCCCATTAGCTACTCATCTGCCATACAAAAGGAAGATTATCCAGCAGCTGTAACACTAGGATAGCACAGACACTATCCTAAGTAATATGTCTGCCCTTGGAACCTGTACATAATCTGTAAGAACAAGTGTGTGTACCTAGCATTATCTGAGCAGCATGGGAGATAATGCAGAAGGTGTCTTTCCAAGACTGCTCCAGCAGTCAAAAAGCCCAAGTCGTGTGGGAGGAATCAGAGAAATGACTCCTTCCCTTGTCAGCCTTATATCTACCAGGAACTGGATCAGTCCCTGTGGAGCCTGGTCCATTAGGGCAAATGGGGCACTGCCCCACCAACCTCTGTCTGCCCTCAGCCAGTCCCCACCTGTCTATCTTCTTTCTTACAATCAGTCCAAGGGGTGACATGGTCTGTCAGCTTTGTACTCCTTAGTCTCAATGTTGCCCCGTAAAGAACTCAGCAGGAAGGATGGGAAATAACTAGTATTAGTTGGATCTGCCTCTCTTTGGTTCTGGCTCCACCTGTTGTTGGTCTCCCACCCTTCCATTCGACCAATAGGCACCAGCCACCACTGATAAATCCTCATGTGGGAAAAAGCTGCATTGTGTGGGGACCTTCTATGTCAGCAGGGAATTCTGACATTACCAAAGTTGTGTGGGAAAGACACATGACACAGAGCTTCCCAGTCTGTTGAAAGGGTGTGAAAGAGGAGCATGAAGTAAAATATGGGACATTTTGAATAGGATAGGTTGAAACAGCACCATTTTGTGAAAAGTAAAACTACCGATGTTTCTCTAAGTTCTGGTCTCTTTCACAACATTTTTTTCAAGAAGATGGAATGAATCTGGTTCAATGCACTCTGTGCCTGTGAATAGTTAATAGGGGTCATAAAGAAACGTAGGTATGCTGGTAATATGCTTTCTCCCCTTATATGTGCTCATATCACATTAGAGTTTTGTATTTTATACATCAAGTTTAGCGAAAGAAAAGCCATTTATCATTTCTAACAGAAAGCTTTTTGGGGGGATAAAGAGCCTCATAAAACAGTAATCTGCTATGAAAATGGATAGTTTGCAAACCAAAAGACCCCTGAGTGCCAGGAATCATTTTCCTTGGTTGCTGCTCCGTAGAATAAGTTGACATAAATCATCATAACGTCTTCCATGAAAATGGCTACCAAAGGTGGTTGGCTCCTCAATCCAATTTCAGAGATCATCCAAGAGAGCTGCCTAGTAATAGACAGCCATTTGGAACAATGTAATGTGTGGCAATCTGGCATTTAGAAGAAAAACAGAAAGGTAGAAAAATTCCTCCAGTTTTAGATCACAATCAAATGGTATATGAGCGATCTGTCCATGTAAATCATTGATGCAACATCACAATGTTCTTTCAGCTGAGAGCTTTACATATGAATCTGAGTAGAATATTTTTGCCTGCTTGCACATTTGGGCAAACAGGGTTTTTTTCCCCCTACTCTGAACTGGATTCAGGAGGTGTTCGTGTTTAGAGGTCAGTGCTGTTAAATAGATAGGTTTGGTTTCATGGTTAAGTCAGTCACATTGCTGGCAAGGAGGTGTGGGAAAGGTTAAGGTTAGATAAGGCAACAGGTGAGCACCCTTAGGCACTGCTATGGATTGTGAAGGTCATAGGGTTCATCCACACTTCCATTTGCTCCACTTCTTTCCCCTGGAAAACCCATGCTTTAGTGCTGAATCAGAGCAAATGGCAATCGAGTTTTCCACAAAGCAGGTTTCCTGGGGGGAAAGCAGCAGGGCAAAGGCAAAACCACTTGGACCTATGTCTAGCTAGCACAGGACAAGCTGAAGACCACTCTGGCCCATGCTTCCTAGGCCTGGTATGGACAAGCCCTTAGCCTTTTCTGGAGACCCACCTGCCACATCTTCCCTGAGTTATGGGGCCTTGAATGGGGTGGGGCAGGAAGGGGCCCTGGCTTTGGAGCTATGCCTTGTCATGCGCTTTGAAATGGGCAGCTTGACTCACCCAAGGTTGAGCTTAAGTTAGGTTCCCACTCTGTACATTTAGTTTAAATAAAATTTGGCCCTAGTTCAACTCCTCACTTATGTCTCACCCATTTATTCTTGGTTTCAGTCACACATAGATAGGTACATTCATTCCTTGCTACCAGTGCACAACTGGCAGTTGCCATCACCCTCATTTCATCTCTGAATCCTCCATTTAAGGGAATAAAAATAAAATATTTAAAAGAGGTTGGGTGAAATCAGGAGAGTATTGGAAGTCCAATGCTCCTTTGGAAAGTGAAAGACTAATGTGCAGTGCCCACTAATCCTTCTGAAATGGTGACATAGTAATTTCACTTTGAGGCAATTTTAATGGAGAACTTTGATTCAGTACTGTAGGTGACTAGTGACAATCCTTTCACAGGATAAATGTGTGCATTCAGGGCTGCTGCTGAAACATATGGGAAAGCTTTGTTCCATACTTCTTTGGGATCCTCAGAGAAATAAGGCGATACCTCAGCCTTTATTATAGGGACGCGGGTGGCGCTGTGGGTAAAACCTCAGTGCCTAGGACTTGCCGATCGTATGGTCGGCGGTTCGAATCCCCGCGGCGGGGTGAGCTCCAGTCTTTCGGTCCCAGCTCCTGCCCACCTAGCAGTTCGAAAGCACCCCTAAGTGCAAGTAGATAAATAGGTACCACTTTATAGTGGGAAGGTAAACGGTGTTTCCGTGCGCTGCGCTGGTGCTGGCTTGCCAGAGCAGCTTCGTCACGCTGGCCACATGACCCGGAAGTGTCTTCGGACAGCGCTGGCTCCTGGCCTCTTAAGTGAGATGAGTGCACAACCCTAGAGTCAGACACGACTGGCCCGTACGGGCAGGGGTACCTTTACCTTTACAGCCTTTATTAATTCCAGTTGACAAGTCTTGATCATATGGCACTGAAGTCTTTGTTACTTTTGCCACTGGAACAACCACCTTGAAAGCATACACCTATAGAAACCTATCCAAGCCTTCTGCAGCCCTATTCTCCAGCCCATCACTAGCTAGAACTGAACAGGCAGATCCCAAGAAGACAACCTTCAATGGTATCTGCACAGCTATAGAACGTTCTACCCAGGGAGACTCATCAAGCCTCCCCTTTTCCTGTCTTTAGATGCCCATTGAGAACTTAATTTCAAAACAACCCATAAGGCTTTTTACAAGTGTGTTTTATGGTGCTTTTGTATATAGTTATGCTGTTGCAGCCACGGACATATTTAATTGGTGTTTTGCTGCTACGCTATTTTAATGCTGTGAGTTGCCTTAGGAAAGTGTTTCATTCATTCTTTCTTTTAAAAAAGGATGTTAAATTAATAAATAATAGAGGTCTAACAACAATGACCACTTTGCAAAGCTTTTAAGGTTCACTTGGTAAATCACTGTGCGGGAAGATGGAGAGGGAATTATTGTTTTTGTTTGAATTTGACATGCCTACTCAGAAGGAAGTCTCATTGAGTTCCATAGGGCTTGCTCTCAGGTACTGTAAATGAATTTACCTGAATTGCAGCCTTAGCCCCTGTTCACAGCCTAACCACTTCTATGAGCACATTAATGATGATGATGATAGTGAAGAAGTTATTGCATGAAGAGACATCTTCATTTGTTTCAACTGAAGAGAAAGTAAGGTGACCAAGAGGGACATTTTCTGCTCTAGTGAAGTGAATGAATAATCCCTTCAGCATAAAAGAAGTCGTGTGTGTGTGTGTGTGTGTGTGTGAGAGAGAGAGAGAGAGAGAGAGAGAGAGAGAGAGAGAGAGAGAGTTTTCTGACTCTAGACTGGAGCATGGATGCTGATAAAGGAAATATGGATTATTTATTTAGAAATGTGTACCTCACCCTTTGAATGCTTTTGCACTGCTAAGAGCAGCTGACGGTTAGAATACAGTATGCTGTCCAGATGCTAAGTATTGATTCCCATAATAAAAGAACAATATAAAACAAGCCAATATAAAAAATTAAAACAGGCACAGCATACAAACCCCCCGAACAGAGTGCACTGTATAATACACCACCTGCCAGGCAGAAACTTGCTGGAACAGAAATGTTTTCACCAATCGATGGAAAGCAGTGAGGGAGGAGGCCAAGTAAACCTCCCAGGATAAGGTCTTATATAATGCTGGTTGCAGGAAGGAGAACTCAAAAACCAGAATGTAGAGATTAGGCAGGCTGTTGCAGGAGGAAGTGGTTTCTTGAGTATTTTAGAGCCAAGCTGCTTAAGGTTTTAAAGATAACCACCAACACTATGGCTTGTGCTTGGAAACACATGGGCAACTAGTGCAGTTGTAGTAGAATGGGTGACATACGACCCCGTGGCCAAGCGCCCATGAGCATGAGCCTTGCAGCTACGTTTTATTTGATTTTTTATTTTTTAAAATTTATTTTTATTGAGCTTTTCAGTTAAACAGAAAACAGAAAACAAACCAGAACAAACAATCAAAAACTAAAACAAACACTCTTAACAATCATTCTTTGGTACCATCATCTTATTTACATTGCGTTGGATCACGCCTCGACTTCCTTCCTATCCCTTTGCGGTTTTCTTGGTATACTTCTACTCTTACAGTTTCTGTTCCAATTATGTACACGCCACAAGGTTTATGTTAAGCCTACTGTAGTTTTTAAATTTCTACAATTACTTTCAATATGTGTCACAAATTTACTCCATTCTTCAATAAATTTTATACCTTCCTGGTGTCTAATTTTATGTGTCATTCTTGCTAATTCTGCGTATTCAAATAATTTTACTTGCCAATCCATAAGCGTAGGGATCTCTGCTGATTTCCATTTTTGAGCTATCAATACCCCCTGGCCGCCACCGTCGCATATTGAAACAATCTCTGATCTTCTTTTTTAATTTCGTCACCTATTATTCCTAACAAAAATGCCTCCTTTTTTTTGAAAAAATATATCTGAAAATTTTCTTTAATTCGTTATATATAAGCTCCCCAAAAAAATTCATTTCCTCACAAACCCACCACATGTGGTAAAGGTCCCCATCCTTCTGCTTACATTTCCAGCATGCTTTGTTTCCAATTTTATACATTTTCCCCAATTTTACCGGTCTGATGTACCATCGGTACATCATTTTCTCCAGGTTTTCCCTTAATGTGACGCATGCCGTGAACTTCATTCCTTTATTCCATAGCCTCACCCACTTGTCGTACTCTGTTATATCCAAAATCAATTGCCCATTTTACCATCATCTCCTTTATCAACTCATCTTTTGTATCCCATTCTAACAAAAAATTATACATCTTAGATAAAAGTTTGGTTTTTCCTTCCAGAATTTCTATCTGATATTTAGATTTTTTCTCATTCATCCCCAATTTTTTATCTTCATTCCAGAGTGCATTTATCTGGTGGTATTGTAGCCAACCTGTCAATCTATCTTTCAGTTCCTCATAAGTTCTAATCTTCAAACTTTTTTCCTGTTTTTACCAATAAATCTTCATATGTTAACCTTTTCCCCTCCATGTTCAATTTTTTTATTGTTAAAATATCTACCGGGGATAACCACCAGGGGGTGTTTCTTTCTAGAAGTTTTTTGTTTTTCTCCCAAACTTCGTACAGGGCTCCTCTAAAAATATGATTTGAAAAACCTTTGTGAACCTTTTCTTTGTTGAGCCACAAGTAAGCATGCCAGCCATATCTATTATAAAAGCCTTCTAAGTCCAACAAGTCCGAATTTTCTAAAACAATCCACTCTTTAAGCCAACATAAACAGGAAGCTTCATAGTATAATCTTAGATTTGGCACGGAAAACCCACCTCTTTCTCTCCGGTCTGTAAGTAGTTGGTATTTAATTCTTGGCCTCTTTCCCTGCCATATGAATTTTGAAAGAATTTTTTGCCATTCCTTGAATATCGAAGGCCCCCTGATTATCGGAATAGTCTGAAATAGGAACAACATTTTCGGGAGAATATTCATCTTGATTGCCGCCATTCTTCCAGACCATGAAAGCTTTAACCTATTCCATATATCCAAATCCTTTTTTATCTCTTTCCATGTAGGTATATAATTATCACTGATTAAATTAATATTTTTCGATGTCAACCAGATACCTAGATACTTTACTTTTTTTACGACTTTAATTCCATATTTTTGTTCTAATTGCTCTCTTATATCCCTATCCATATTTTTAACCAGCATTTTAGTCTTTATTTTGTTTAATTTGAAACCTGATAATTTGCCGAATTCCTCTAATTGTTCCAAAACCTTACCGACGCTTGTTTGTGGTTCTTCTAAGGATAACACCAAGTCATCCGCATATGCCTTCAACTTGTACTCCTTGATACCAATTTTAATCCCCCGTATCTCTGGCGTAGTTCTCATCCTGTTTGCTATTACCTCTAACACCATTATGAATAATAAAGCGGATAGAGGGCAGCCTTGTCTTGTTCCCTTCATAATATTAAACGAATCTGTCAAATTATTGTCAACAATCAATTTAGCTGTTTGATTAGAGTAAATCGCTTTTATGCCTTTCATGAAAGTGCCCTCTATCCCCATTGCCTCCATGCTCTTTAACAGAAACTGCCATGATACATTATCAAATGCTTTTTCGGCATCTATAAATATTAGAGCCGCGGTATTTCATTTTTGACTTCCAAATATTCTATAATATTTATGATATGCCTGACGTCCTTAAGTTGTCTATTTGGGAGAAATCCAGCTTGGTCTTTATGTATAAAATCCTTTAAACAATTTTTAAGTCTGTTTGCCAGTATTTCTGCAAAAAAATTATAATCATTGTTTAACAATGAAATAGGTCTGTAATTTTTTATATTCAGTCTCTGGTTTAGGAAAAGTTTAAAGTTTCCCTATGTCTAGCTTAACAACTTTTCCGTCCAGATTTTAACTGTTTGAAATATGGCAACCCTACCAATGTCACCTTCAAGGCAACTCCATGTTGAACATACTACTATAATCCAACCTGCATGTAACTAAGCTGTGTGGATTACTGTGGCTAGGTCTTACATTTTGAGGAACAGGTGAAGTAGGAGCTCCAGCCTAAGGACCACCTTACCCTGTACATTCCAAGTTGATCACTGAGATCACCGGGGGAAGCACCAGTGCTATGATTCTAGAAAAAGAGGTGCTGGAACTCACCATGAACACCTCCCTCTTTCTCTCAGAATGGCAACGGCACCTACCCAAGAGATGCTGGAACTGAGTTCCCCCTGGAAAAAGCCCTGGGGAGCACTATTAGTATTAGAAATCATGCCTTCTGTGTTGTGGAGCCATCTCCATGAAACTCCCTCCTACTGGAAGTCAGACAGGCACCATCTCTGCTGAGTTTCAGATACTCGGTTAAAGCACTTTTTTTTCAAAAGGCCCTTGCATCATGAATGCTTTCCTGATGTTTTAAAATATTCTGATGTTACTCGTTCAAATTCCTGAGATCTCAAATTTCTGAGGCTTTAAATTTCTGAGGCTGAATTTATATATTTAAATTTTATATATTGTATATTTCTTATCATTGTAAGCTGCTTTGAGACTTAGGTAGGGAGAAGTAAATTAAAGAGTTTCTGATACCATGTTTTAATTGTTGTAAACTGCCCCGGGAGCTTAGGGTGTAGGGGGGGGGTAAGAAATCATAATAATATGTGATATATAATATTGTTGCATGCCACTCCAAACAGTGCCAGATTCCAGGGGTTCCAAGTGCTTACCCAGGGTTCTTGTTTCCTTTTGGGAATGAGACACAGCAGAGATGGTGGTGTCTTTATGATATATGGTTTATTTACACGTATATACAACCTGAGCTTGCAGTAGAGGGGTCCACAGCATTAACACCCCAAAAGGGTCTTGCTTCTCCCATAGCCACAGCCTTGGATTCCAGCAGAGTTCAACCATTTCTCTGCCTCTCTGGCTTTCCAGCTTGCTGTCTTGCTTCTGGGATGCAAAACTCCCCCCTCCCCCACAAAAATTGTCCCAGTGATTCCATGTAGATGATAAATATAATGAGGAAACAAAGCTGATCCTTATGGGTCACCATATGCCATTGAAGTGTCCACCAGAAATGGAGTCTTCTGGAGTAGGGCCTTACCCCACTCCAAAAACAACTGGAACCATTTCAAAATGATGCCTCCCAATCCCATCTAAGGCATATAGTAGCTAAGATTCTGCTGAGAAGTCTAACAGGGGCATATTTACCTTGCCCAATTCTCAGCATAGGAGAACAATAGTTTCGTTCCAAAAACCACACCTGAAGCAGGATCAAAGTGGTGGGTGTTTTAAACTCTCACTTTTTTTAAAAAAAATGGGTCTTTTGCTTTGCTCATTTTGAGCACTCCTTGTTTAAGTAAAGTTATAGAGCTTCATCTTTGTTCTGCTTGTGTTGATTAGCTTTAATTAGCATTATTCACTAATGAAAGAAATACTCTTGCCAATATGCTATCAAGCACTTGCAAGGATCAAGCCACATTCTTTGCTTAAATGGCTGGTGATGAATCAGGCTATAAAGAAAGTCAGTCAAGAAAGTCAGGTTAGCAGAATTGATGGGCATTCGTACCAGAAGTGTTTAAGAAAAACAGCCCAGCATTCATCTACTTGCTTTTCATACAGACAAAACTACCTATGAATCATAACCTCCTATGAATTTGATTGTTATTTTTTCCTAATGAGCCAACCTGCTTTCTTTCTCAGATGCAATATGACTTCAGTATATTACCATCTGCACATAATTTTGCATTGTTCTACCCTAGATTCAAGGGACAAAGAAATTAGGTAATTAACAGATTTGTTTAAATATCATCAATCTGCCCATGTTAGTGAGTTTGCCTATTTCCTTTTATAGATATCCTTTGAAAACAGGTTATATTAAATGAGGATGCTACTCTCATGCCTATTTAAAGATATGATGTAATGCGTGCTAAAATTAGTTTGCCCATGGCTGTAATGAGAATTGCTCAGGAGCATAGTGCTATTAATATGTTGGACTTTTCATTCTTGTTAATTTACTAAGAGAAAGTTGGCTTTTGTAGCAGCCTCAGTACACAAATCTCTTTCCTTCAGAGAGAGACTCTAACAAATCTGGCATGCATTCTTCCAGACAGTTCATGATTAGTAGGCTTGGCAAAGTCAGAAAGCATACTGTCAGCCCTGTTAGAGACTCTTATGCTATGTGAAGATTATTGTAATGAATGGCAGAAAATATCCTAACAGCACAGTGTGCCTTGATGGTTTTATGGATGAAATAAGGTAAAACCAAATGCCTGATTTAAAATGGAAGCAAGGTCAGTTCCTATCGTCTCTCTCCACAATTGCCTCCAGTCACTTTTTTTTACATCTTTGTAAACAAAAAGACTTGAAACCATGCTTCACTTTCTGATATCATTTACAGTATTCACCAGAACTGGTGACTTGAGAACTATTTTAGGGATCAGTAGGTAGGTGCAAGATAATGGAATCTTTCTGAGGATAGTCACCAGAAGGAAATAGCTCAAGGGATATTGTGGATGAATATAATTGCTAGATGTTCTTCCTTTCTGAAAATAGCACTGGGGACATTTTAATTAGAAGGGTTCCTAGCAAGTTTTAATTCTGGGTTTTGGTGTTCCAAACTGAGTTACCACGCAAAAAACCAACAACCCCAACAACAACAACAACAAATCACACATTGTGCTTGCATCTAATGTTTGTCAGCTGACACCATCTTCTTGAAAGTACCTTCATTGTGGTAATATTATGAACTGAGCTAGCTCAGTATGGTGAATATGGCCTCTCTGTGATACACTTTAAAAATATCTAGTCAAGTTCTTGCAAAAAATGCCAGTTTAAAATGCAACCTGGGAAGATTGGAGGGCTCTCACTATGTGTGCAGATTAGTGCCAAGATGAAATAATGGGGGGAATGAACGATAAAGAGTTTTTCATGGATTCCTCCACTCGCAAATGACAAATTCATGTCAAAAGATGAATTTCACAAAGATTTGATGCATGCTGATTGTAAACAAGAAATAAGTATTTTTGAATCTTTGAAATTGTATAAGATTTGGTTCTAATGTGCAGTCTAATTTTAGTGTCTGTGTATTATTTTTCCACTAGATACGCTTTCACACCACTCTGTTACTGATTTTGCTTATTTGGGTCACACTCTACTGAGTGAATGTAGGATTCAATCCCTTCTTTCTTCAGTTCTTGTTTAAACACCAACCAAAACTATTTCAGAATACCATTTTAAATTGGATATATGAGGCTGGTTGGGGCCAATAGATCAGAGAGCACTCTCAGTATCATCACCACCACTTTTTTGCAGCATACAAAATCAAAAATGCAATTTTCAAAAACCCACACATACAGTTACATAAGAACCCACCCCTCCATTTTACAATGCTATAGGGGGAAAAACCTTCCCTATACAAAACATATGACAAACACAAATGTGAGTGACATCATAACAATGTGACTAAACTAGCTTGGCTGAGGGGAAGGGAGGCAGCATAAGGAAATTACCCTAAATTCACTGAAACACATCATGGTGCTGAGAAGAAGAAAAATCAAGGTAGTTTTCAACAGTGGTGAAGTTTACTTTTTCAATACAAAATGCTGCTATAGACAGCTGCATATCAAACTAGCTATTTGATAAATGTGTATTTTCCTCAAATGGGGCCTTATTCTATCTATCCTTTAGAGACAAGTGAATTCAGACACTTTTTATTGCATCTATTACGGTGGCAGAAATGTTCAAACTGTGATCATCTCAGAAATGCCCTTCAGACAGGAAAGTAATGTCTTCAACATGCTCCTTCAGGATAGATATAACTCTCACTGATGTTAATGGTGTTAATTTGTATTTTATGACAGAGAAGATTCAGCCCAAATTGCTCCCTGTTGCTAGTGTTTACAGTTTTATTTATTTTTACTCACAAGACACCAGGGAGAGGACACAGAATACTGCCCTCATTCTAACGTGTCTTCATGCCAATTCCACTTCATCACCTGCCTTTAACATGAAGAATGAGGGTGTTGCTCCTTGCTCTCTCAAGAAACTTGTGCATTTTTTTAAAGGTTCACATCAGTGCTGGGATTGTATTCACCACCGATCCTAAGTTTTCATGAGAGCTTCCCATATTTTGCCTGCCCAAACCTCTGAAATATCTTGCCTTGAGTCCTGTCAGGGGAAAAGATAAGCTAGAAATAAAAATATAAAATAATAAATTTTCCCCCTCCACCAGCAGTTTTGCAGCCTGAAAAAAAAACAGTGGGGAAAGACAGAGGGTATATTTAAGTTCAGCATTAGTACACACCACAAGCACAGAATTCACCTCTTCAAATACCACCAGCACGGTACATCCCATCTGGGATGGTGTAAATCTGAAAATCTAATTTTGCCCATTTCATCTCAGCACTAAACCAAACATAGTTTTACAGGCTGGACTACTAAAATGTTGAGTTGTTGACACCTATGTAGGACTGAGCTGTTGATGGCAAAATTAAGCAGCTTCTAATGCGTGCATTGGTTATTTTTAAAAGCCCCTGGAGTAAATAAACAATTAGATTAGAGTCAAATTTGCAGCACAACCCGCCCCCCAAGAGTTACTTATTAATCTCTCACGTTTGAATTCAGTAAAGACCAGTGTTTCTTTTAATAACTTGTGTGTTATTTATTTATTGATTGATTTATTATTTCATTTAGTGAACTGCTTCCCATTACAAACCTCAAAGTGTTTTACACACACACACACACACACACACACACACACACTTAAAACAAATGCATATATAAAAAAACATTTCTTGAAATACATATAAACAATTTGAACCACAACAGCATGTACAAATCCAATACAGATATGAACTGGGATGAAGGTCTCCATTTAGAAGACACAGCAAGAGGCAAAGAGAATAGAGATCTGATGTATAATGGGAAGGAGTGCTAAAGGATAGGGGCTGCCACACTAAAGACCTTGACAGCATTCAGAATGGGCCACTTGGTAGGATGACATCTCCAGGATACTTTCTCCCACAGAATGCAGTGATTGGTTGGGTATGACACAGTTCTTTGGGTATCCTGGTCCCAACCTGTCTAGGGTTTACACACCAGTACCTGCATTCCATTATTATTTTTTTATAAATAATTTTTGTTGTTTTTCTTTTTTAAAAAAAAACACAAAATATAACAGCCTTTCGGGTGCATATCAAATACATTTGCTCCGCCGAGCTCATGACTTCCTTCCTTTCCTTCAGCTGGTTTTCCAATTTCTAATAAATTGTATGCGCATTTTAACTGTCATTTTCTGTCCTTCAGTATATATATCAAGTCCATTTTTGTCCACGGTCAGATACTATTTTTACATTATGTTACAAGATTTATTTCAGTCCTGCTAGTGTCTTCACATTTTTGCAATTATCTTTCAAGTACTCAATATGTTTACTCCATTCTCTTTGGAATTTCTGGTCGCCCTGGTTCCGGATCTTAACAGTCAGTTTGGCTAACTCCGCAGAGGCCATCATACCAGTACCAGCATTTCAAACCTAGCACAGTAGCTTATTGGTAGTCAGTGCAACTCTTTCAGCAGCAGTGTAATGTGGTGTGTGTGTGTGTGTGTGTGTGTCAACTTTAGAGTACACAATCAAAAGCGGAAGAGTGCCAGTGGAAGGTTGCCAGCTCTTTCTCATACTGCCAGGTGTCAACTCAAAATCATGCACCCAAAAGGTGCTTTTCTTTCTTCAGGGAAAAGATACAGGCTTACCACATAATTTCCCAGCATTGCAGAAAGGTACTTGGAGTGCAGTCTTGAGCAGATAAGTATAGGAAAGGAAAAGTTTGCAGCCCCTTAAAACAAACACACACACACATACGAGAAAGAAACATGAAATTGCACATAATGTATGGTTTGGATCCATAATGTTTGAGTCCTCTATATCCCTAGCTGCCACAACAATACCGTGTTGTATGTTGTTGATGAGTAAGAGCTGACACCTAACAGCTTAGTTTAAAGCCACCCATTGTTTTGTTTTTTCTCTCTCCACAGTGCCACCAGTGATTCGTGTGTATCCTGAAACCCAGGCACAAGAACCCGGGGTATCAGCCAGCCTCAAGTGTCATGCTGAGGGGATCCCAAATCCCAAAATCTCCTGGCTAAAGAACGGCATTGGTATTGTGCCCAAATTGTCTAAGCAACTGATGCTATTAGGTAAGGGTAAGAAAAGTTTGCTTTATCTGACGTCAAATGGAACCGAATTTTTGCTTTTTCTCTTTGCAAATTCAACATCAGTCAATACTTTCTACGACTTCTTAGGTAAAATCTGGATCAAGTGCTGCTGTATTGGTTGAGATGAAAAATAATTGGCTCCGTGATTCACCAAATGAGCCTCAATGGTGGATGCCCTATGCAAGGGATTTTGCTGGCACTATGGGACTTTCTCCCCTTCCCCCACCCCATGTGTCCCACATACCTCCTGTGTGAGGGGTAAGGAGAGGGGGAATCATTCTGTCTGACAAGCTGAAATGCCTGTGCTGACAAACAAAGCACAACGCTGGATTCCTCCAGTAGACTATCTCTTTTCATATCCATATTATTGGAACCAACATAACATTATTTTCTGTGTTACTGGAATTAACAGAGCAGGCCTGTTGCACATGGGGGTGTATGGAGACTCCATGGAACAGAAACCACCACATCCAAAGCCCTGTTGGATAGCAGGGTGGGACAGTTTTTTGTTCCATCAAGGGCATGTGGCAGCACAAGTACCATCCTACTAGTGGGCCTCTCACCTTTATGCAGTATGTACACCGCTCAGAAAGCCCCTCCATGAGCCAAATGCTGGCTGAGGGACTGTGCCCTAAAGCAGCTCTCAATTCTTTTCATCAGTTTCATCAGTTTACAGTAAATTTCTCAATTCCTGTATAATTGCCACTTTTAGTATCATAGTGTCAAACTGCCTGTAAAAAAAGCTATAATCAAAATTAATATCCCAAAATTCATGTACAGGCTTTTAAACAGACTCTGGAAGGCCACATGTTTTTCAAAGAATTTTACAATGCTGCTGAATGGAAATGATTTTATGTGGTTTTACTTCATTTTTAATGTTAAGTTACTGGCCGGTGAACTGTTTTAGACTGTTGTTTTAAGTGGTTGGTGTTACCGAAATGTGCCATTGTATTTTATGGATGGTTTTGCTGCTTTGTGAAGGCTTTGCTTTTAAAGATACCCTAGAAATATGTGAATAAATACAAGAAATGAAAATATTATCGGAAGTTCAAAGATTTATCCATCTGATAATGTATTGTCTACTGACATTCTCTTATTCTCAGAAAGATAAGTAAACTTTTGTGACTTTCCAATGTCATGGTAACCAATCATTCATCCTCAGTATTTCTGGACTTCTTCAACTGTCAGCAATCTCAATTCTGGAACAATGAGTTCAAAAACATAATTGTAAGGCTGAAACCCTGTGTTGTATCCAACATAGTTACCCTGTTACTGTTAACACAAGGACTTCCTCCTGCACCATGGAACTTCCTTTCCTCTTCTCTCTCTCTCTTCCCAGTCCTCCAGAACAGATGGGCAGGTGTGCAGGGAAAGGAAAAAGTCCTTGTGCTAACTGAATTACTTTGTTGGATAAAACCCTCTGAGCCTATTTGATTTCACTGGAACTCTGTCAAGTAACTGCGTTTAAGACTGCAGCCTAAAAACCTCACTTTCCAGACCTTGTTACAATTTATAGCTTTTGTGGATCTTTTTTGTTGCAGCAAATGGAAGCGAACTTCACATCAGTAGTGTTCGATATGAAGACACAGGTGCCTATACTTGCATTGCTAAAAATGAAGTGGGAGTAGATGAGGATATTTCTTCTCTCTTCATTGAAGATTCAGCTAGAAAGACTCGTAGGTTGAACTTTTACACACACTTTCTAAGCTCTTTACTATATCTAAGGTTATGGTTTGAGTTTTAAAACTGCGGACTTAATTGAATGGTACCAAACTGGGTTTTGCCTGAGTAAAGATTCACATGATCAAGCCTAATTTCAAAGTAGCTGCCTGCTTCCCATTTATCACCAACAATAGTTAATTAATTACGCAATTCTAAGGGACTTTGTGGTTCCATTCACTGTTGTTACTTAAAACTAACAAACTCTGGTTAAGAACTTCCACATTGTTCCTTAGTAGTCTGCTCTAATATATAATGAGTCTGAAGCAAAGACGTATTTGATCTTCACTCCTGAAATTCTGCATGGAACATGAGAAATTTAGTGATGGGTAGACCTTCTCTATGGTTTGGAACTAAGCCTAACCCCCACCCCCAATTAGTTCAGCAAACATCCAGCACAGTGTAGCAGCAGCAAGAGTGCATTGGCACCTAGAGGTTTTGCTGCAGACTCTGCCTCTTTTAGCTTGTCTGGAACACTTGCTGCCATATTCCCTTTTCTAGTAAATCATTCAAGGCTGTGGATAATGCAGATGGTTCCATCCAGGTCAGGAACGTTATAGCCTGTGGATAAATCTCTAGACCCTGTTATGCTCCTGATGACACAATCTAAAACACACCAGGGATTAGAAATCTTCAAGCTTGCTGTGATTATCTTTATATCCCCATGATGTCCTCCAAGAGATCATTGATTCTGGGGCAGCCAAATCCATACCTGTGGGGTCACAGTATTATCCAAGGCCACCATGCCGTGGCCTTATTCTGATGGCATCTGCTGGGCTATGTTATGGCCTAGAGTTTAGGGGTACTCTTTTGCTCCTATTTTGGAGTTTAAAGTGTTCACAAATCAGACCCATACCACTAATGAAACCTCATGGAAGTCTTGCTTATAAAATATCTGCAGGATGTCTCCTGATTTGAAGAAATATGTGGAACACGATACAAGGTTCAGCTTGCATAGCAGGGAAGAATGCAAGATTTTTCATTGACAGTCATAGAATTACATTTCTTGCCATGCTAATTAAAATTGCAGTCAATTTGTATCTCTCATTTTCTTGATGCCTAAAGCTAACAAAGCACTGCTGCAAAAGAAAAATATTTGAAGCTATTTGTCTATTGTTTTCAAAACGCAACATAAGATTGGTCTCACAATTCTTTGTAGCATCATGGCAACCATTGCATAGCACTGTGTACAGCCAGCTTTACACATTACATTTCTAAGATACGCCAACAAGATATTGCATTAAAAAAATTAGTGCATGAATTTGACAAACATGTATTTTCAAATGGGCATATAATCACAAAACAACAACCCCTAGGCAACTGGGATTGACTACAGCTCCCTAACAAATGTGCCTTCAGTCACCAACGCACAATGGAAGATCAGCCCCAGGCATTTGTTCCACAAGTAAGAAATGTAAATAAATATTAGGGGAAAGAATAATAGTAATCTCCATAGCAAGGCTGTTTTTGCCAAGAGAAGGCTGTAAAAATAAATTAATTAAAAAATAAAACTTTGAACATCAAAATGCTCATTAATGAATATTAATGAAAAGAAAGTCTGCTTAGCATTATGATTTTTGTAATTATCTGTTAGAAAATGCATTGCATTTACAGCAAGCTTTCATGTGGTTACAGCTTCTGTGTGATTCTACAAGATAAAAGGCCATTATTGTGGAAAGAGGAGAACTGTCTGCTCATGAAGAGACATGTTTTGTAATCTTTACTTAGGCAAAAATCAAAAATATTTAATTTAATGAGATTTTTTTCTCTATAAAAACTTTGATGTTTGCTGTGGGGGAGGGGCAATAGATGCTTCGACAGAAAAACTGAATTTGGTGAAGTTTGTTTTGTCATATTTTTACTCAAGTGACATCATGTGTCTGAATTAATACTGTAAAGCTATCAGAGGAAAAACAGTTTTAAAAAACCAGAATGTTAAATTCCTTTAATTGCTGCAATGAAATTTTGACAATGTTTTTTTTTTTTTCCTTTTCTTGATCATTTTCTGGCTCTCCCATTTCTCTGATGCTGCAGTTGCAAACATACTGTGGCGAGAGGAAGGTACTGCAGTAAAATTGTCTTGTTGTAGTGATAATGTGCTTGTCTGCTTTAATAATTCCATAATGGACCATTCTCCACTGATTTGCCACTAACTTTAGCAATGTCAGCAGGTCTCAGCTTAGCAAGCAGGCAAACCCAACAAATAACTGGTAGAATATTAGTGATGCAACTTTTCCAAAAGACTCTTAAGTTTCTATGATAAAGATTTTCTGAATAGGCATTCAGAAAGTTAACAACATTTGAAAACAGATTCTTAAGTAATTATCAGCAGAAACACCAGAATGAAAGTCACAATTTGCTATACTTTAAGTGGAATGTAAGTACTCTAATTTACACCAACAAATCCTGCTGTTCTTTGTTCATTTACATCACTTGAACAGATGTTTATTTTCTAGGCCACATATTTCAGCTCCATATTTTTTGCTAAATAAATATCAGAAAAGCTGTTGCTCTCCTTCCTTTCAACCATGTAGAACACTGCTTACTCCAGTGACAGTTGTTTATTCAGCTCGATCAGATTTATAGTGAATCCTACACTTCTAGTCTCTGTGCAGGTTAAAATAATCCTTAAAACCTTCATGGATTTACTTATTGAGGTCTGATTCATATATCACCACAGCAGAGCAAGATGTGTTTTCCTTGGCCTTATCCCATGTCACCATGACAATATATTAAAAAGCTGGACCACATGATGGAGCCTATTGCCAAGTGTTCTTCCTACCCAACCAGGAAGGAAAGGTGATAGTTGCCACACCCCCATGATTCTAGCCTTCCAATCATTACTGCAGCACTGTGGGACGATTCTGCAAAAAGACTCTCTTAAGTTCTCGCAGGAGCCCTAAGTATTGAGATATGCCTACAGGAAATTGTACAATGAATTGCCGAGTGTAAATATTTGCTGGGCAGTAGGAAATAATAGAATTTTTCCAGAGTTTCACATCAAGTGAATGCCTACCATATTAATTTGCATGTGCAAAAGCTGGTCAGGAACAGTTAAACAATTGGTTGTTTAACTTATTTTGCCATGTTGATCATGAGATGGCATGTCCTAGTGGTTCACTGATTGGGCATCTATGGCAGCTGAGATGAACTCAACGTTCCACAAATGGATGAAATAATTGGCCTGTGTTGACTCCGTCCAATTAAGTACCTTTAGTATCATAGAATCACCGGGTTATTTCTTCTTCCTAGAAAAAGCCTCTGCAATGCTGAAAGGGCACTGGAACACACCTTACATGAACATGATATCCTGCATCGATCATATCTTTCCTTGGAGTCAGGGAAGCAGGATTTAGCTCTACCATCAAAATACAGTTTTTTCGCAAAATACTAGAGTGGTTGTTTCTGATGTTCTGGGCTTGTGTGCCCATTCAGGAGAAGTGTGCCATAAATGGGGGAAAGGTAGTTTATCTGTAAGATCTGGTATGGAAAATTTCAGGCTATGAACTTTTGTGGACTTACATAGATTACGTAAATTAAATAAACTCTAAAAAGTTAGTAGCCTGATATTTTTAAAGTTATTTTTAACTAGCATGCTTGGAACTGGCATATAGGAGGGACAGGGAGCTCTGTCCCTGCTCCAGAAACCTATGGCATTTCCATGCAAGGCATAGGGACCTTTCCTGCTTGGATTCTTTCCTTGGTCCTGAAGGGAAACTTCTTATCTTTAAGGGCTCTCTTCTTCAAAATGTGGTTACTTGGGGCAGGGTGTACCTAGGCTTAGAAAACTTGAGTAATGCAATGCTGGTTCTAATGAAGGCTAGAACATGGACTACTGCATTTTCCTCATGGAAAATTCACCAAGGCTATGATAATAAACCACTAATGCTTAAGCAACATGAAATTGAGTCATAGCATTACCATAAATATCTGCTTTAACGGCAGGGCAAATGAAAGCTGAAATGTGAACATGCATTTTATCAAACGATCATAAAGAACAGGGTGGTTAATGTGCATGAATCTGAATATAGGCACAGTTCACACTTACCATAAGTTAATGCATGATTGTTATCATTTGTTTTAAACTGTCCCAACTTTAAACATCTGCAGAAATGTGCACTCATTGCATCAAGGGCCAAATCCTGCTTTCTAATGTGTGTATTCAGTCCTCATTGAAATGAAGAGGAACTGTGTGCATGCGGCAAGAAAGGATTTTGGTCCACATTTGTTGAAAATGTCAGCCTAAGATATGCCTGAGGTATTTTAGTTCTTCAGCAGTGATGATAACGTAGGAATTTGCTAGCCGTGTGTTCAGAAAATGCATGATCCCTCACTGCAGCATCACATTTAAGGATCATTGATCCTAGATCCACTTTGATGCCTTAACTGGGGTATTTCTGTGGTATAATTCAAAGGCTAAACTTCATATATCAAATTCTCAGCACACCAAACGGATATAATAAAAGCTATATAATGTGCAAGTGTCATTGTGCTTTGACGCTATGGAATATACACCAGAGGACTCAATCTTGCAAATACACATTTTCTATTGCATACTTGTTTGCAAGATCTGTGACTCCAGGAGCAGTTGTACTGAAAAGCATGATGAATTGCATCAATTTAACAGCAACAAAAAGCAAATATTGCAATGTTGTTACTTATTTTTTTAAATAAGCAATATTAAATTGTCAGTGCACAATCTAGCCAAAGTTAAGCACTTCTAAATCGAGCCAATTTCAGTGAGAGTACTCTCCTATACTTAATTATTTCCCTTTAAATAAATGGAAATGAAAAATGGTTACACTTTGGCTGAATTGTGCACTTTGTGATTCCTTGATTTCCAATCTTGGAAGCATTTAATGTCATCCAGTAACTTTTCAAGTCTGAACAGGATACACAGTTTATTAGCTTAAAAACAACTATCATCCACCAAAGATAACTTTTTTGACAAATTGAGCTTTCATTTTCTGTACAAAACAGTTTACAGAAGTAAAACTATGGAAGTTTGGCAGATAAGTACACTATCAACTTTATTTGGGATGACAGAAGCCATTACAATACCGTATCTGTAGAATATATATATACATGTGTAGTGAAAGGATTTCTGATGAGAGTGATTGAAAAGCATACAAGGTATTCATTACTGCATTTGCATGTAATGGAAAATGAAGTATACTAGAAACGTTTCAGGACATTTCTGATTAAGCAGAAATGTAGAATACGATTCTTTTACTAGAAACTCACTGACAGGCTATTTCCCCCCCTAAAGCTTCTGGAATGCCCCAGTTTTGATAGATGAGTGCTATTGCAATGCTAAAAGATTCCACATTTGTGAATTACAGTTTGCAAAATTTCAAAAATGTTTTTGCTTTGGTGGCTATAAGGATTTGCCCCCACCCCCCAAATGTCTCTAGGCCACTGGGGGGAAAGTATTACCCTCGACAAGTCAGCAACACCCCTTATTCCAGATTGTGTGAAATGCATGGTTGCATTCCAGCATTTGAAACATTTACCTGGAAAGGGCAAAAGTATTAGCAAACTGCTTCTAATGCAAAGGAAAGAAACCTGCAGATTAATTTGATTGGAAAACACATCATCCCAAGATACTGTCTTACATTTGTAACTGTTACCACCAAGGCAATACATTTTTGAGCTTATCTGTACCTCTTTCCTCACACCTTGAAGCCCTACTTGTGACATGAACTTTAATTTTGTGAATGCACCAAAAGCATCCAAATCTCTAGGGGTTTTTCGGTTTCGTTTTGTATAGTAATTTTTATTTTTGAGGTTTAGCCTACTTTTTTTGTTTTCAGACAGGAAATTATGACATGTTTTTCCCCTTGCTTTTTTGTTTTCTCTTCAAGGGCTCAGTGTGGGAAACATGTTCTACGTCTTTTCTGATGATGGAATCACAATAATTCAGCCAACTGACTGTGAGATCCAGAGACACATCAAACCAAATGAGAAAATTTTCTCAAGTTATGTAAGTTTGGGGTAATTAATCTTGGTCTTGCATCAGGGATGTAAGAAGTCCTTGTTTTCCTTTCCACCCTGTATTTATCGCAGGCAGCACTGCTTTTCTGCCGCAGTTCAGCTTCTGTTAAAAACTACATTATTTTTCTCACTGCCTGCTGTGGCAAAATTGTGAAATTTATATATTGTACATGTAAAGAGGAATTCCGTGTTGTGCTATGTTGACCACACCATCAGCACAGCCTTTCAGCGTGCTGGGTGGAACAACCCCTTCATCTCCCCTATGTGCTGGGGGCTCTCTCAACCTGCTGAGGCAATTTTAGGACTGCAGAGGGAATGGGGGGGAGCCCCATCGCAGAATTGGAAATCATTGCACAGGGCTTCCACTGGTGGGACTTGTGAGGTGAATCCCTACCATAATTCATGTAATTATGCCAAATTCATAAAGTTTAGAACTGGAGTTTCACAGGCCTTCAGTTCCATACATTCATCTGAATAAACCACAATGTGAGGAGCACATTTTCCTAGCCACCCAAGTTCTATTGAACTGAAGGTTGAGAAATTTATCAAGAAACTCCTGTTTCTGAAACATATGGTTTACCTCAGGGTAGACTCTACCTTAACTAACTTAGGGCCCTGTATTGTGAACCACAAGTTCCATAACTCAAATTTGGCTCTCCCAAATATTCAATGGCTATATTATTGTTTGAATATAAATTTCAGTCTGTGATGGCTTAAAACAGGCGCAGGCAAACTCGGCCCTCCAGATGTTTTGGAACTCCCATCATCCCTAGCTAGCAGGACCGGTGGTCAGGGATGGTGGGAATTGTAGTCTCAAAACATCTGGAGGGCCGAGTTTGCCTATCCCTGGTTTAAAATAAAGCTGGCTTTGCACCTCAGTTTTGCATGTCCATTCTTCCCACGGCAAACTAGGGAACAAATTTCTACAACTTTGAAAAATTTGAAGATGTTTTGTGGGGCAGGGAGCTGAAGAATGAGGGCATCCTGCACTTAAAACTTTTTTTTTTTTTAATGCTCCATGTGCTCTTGCAGTGATGTGAGGCTCTCTGTGCACAGGCTTCCATTGCAACAGTGTTTCCTGGAACATGTGTGTGACTATATGACATTGTGTGGGCATTCCAAGGAGTCCTGCAATGTGGGATCCTGTGTAGAGAGAATCTGGTGCCACTGCAAGCACACACATGGCCTTTATAAATGTTGAAATGCAAGAGAGACCCCCTCACATTTAATAAGGTAGAAATCCCAGCCAATGAAAATTCCTCTGAAGCACTACCACCTCCACCTCCCCTTTGTAGGTCTCTTCAACTTGGCCTCAGCCCCATCAAACGACCAAAAGACAGGTCCCCCAAAAGGTTTGCCAGAGAACTAGCTCAATACCACAGGTTAGATCTATTACTCTCAGCACAAGCCATACCTTCAAGGTCTCATTGTTTTACCTTCTATCGTTTTCCTCTGTGGCCATATATAGCAGACTGCCTGGATCACAGCACTGAACCTAAACTTATTAAACCTGCTTTCATTATTTTATTTCAGGCAGAAATCTGTCCTAGAGTTGAAGGTGAAGCCATTCAGTCCTGCCTCTGGGCTTCCGCTGTCAATGTCAGAGACAAATATATTTATGTAACACAGCCAAAGTGGAATAGAATAATGATCCTTGATATCCAGACTCAGAAAGTCATTCAGGTAACTTCCCAGGGGCAACTGAATGCTTTTGGATGGGGGACAAAAAGGTTTCATACTGCCAAAAATTCAGCCTCTTCCCAAAGGAGGTTCTAGCTATTGACTTTGTTAGTAGATTTGTAAAAATACAAATCTGCAGCTGGGTTAGCAGCATGTTAGGAGTATGGTAATACCCCATGCTCGACATCCCGAGGTGGCTACTAGAAAGAGGATCGTTACTAATCATGTGGCTAATAGTTTGACAACAACATTTTGACACTATAATGAAGTCCTGTGTTAACAACATAGGTTGTAATATGTAATGCTGATAACTATATATGCAGTGTATTGTCATATTCTGAGGCTGCAATCCTCTACACATGTACCTGAAAGTAAGGTCCCACTGAACACAGTGGAAACTTACTTATGAGAAAGCAAACACAGGATTGCAGTTTCTGTAAGTTTGTAATTCTATGCACTGAACTCTGTGACACTTTCAAATATGCAACCCAGATACTAAAGTCAGTTTATGGATGGCATGTTAGGTCCTTGTCATGTCCACAACACCTCTTTCATATTCAAAAGGCTGCCACAACATGGTCACATGGAATGGAAGCATGTGTAGATGAAGGGATTCACTGAGTGCTGTTCAGAAGACCTGCATAAGCCCTTGGTGGGTGTAGTGGTAGAGAGCCAGTGTGGTGTAGTGGTTAAGAGCGATAGACTCGTAATCTGGTGAACCGGGTTCGGGTCTCCGCTCCTCCACATGCAGCTGCTGGGTGACCTTGGGCTAGTCACACTTCTTTGAAGTCTCTCAGCCCCACTCACCTCACAGAGTGTTTGTTGTGGGGGAGGAAGGGAAAGGAGAATGTTAGCTACTTTGAGACTCCTTTGGGTAGTGATAAAGCTGGATATCAATTCCAAACTTTTCTTCTTCTTGGTACTTCCAGGAGGCTGAGGAAGAGACTCAGTTTCATTGCTGACATTTGTCTTTTGGTGCTGTCAGCCTCCTCTGGAAGACCGATGTGAGGGCCAGCCGTTTGTCATCTACCCCCCCCCCCCAAAAAAAACCAACTGCATTTATGCCAAGCTCCTTGGAGTGTAGCAAAACCAGTACCACAAAATGCATTGTCAGTTAACTTTCATTTTTGCTTGTTGTTTTTGTTCTTAAATCTAGATCATTGTTGGTTTTTGTAATATTGAATCGGTTTGCCAAATTGTTGGTTTTTGCTACTTTGAATTTACTAACATGTTCTGTATTTTGTATTTCCTGTTTTCTCTGTTTTGAACATTTGCTGTAAGCCACTTTGGGCGCAGCTCATTGTGCAAAAACGGCATTTAAGCAAAACCAACCAACCAGTCAATCAATCAATCGATCAAGGAATGGTTGGCAGGGGAGGGGTGGCACAAGGCAGCTCATCTCCTGGCAGCGATGTTGCTGCTCCTTACTGAGAGACAGAGGGTGAGGCCAGTGGTGGAGGAAGGGGGGTGCTGTGGGTGCAGGCTACCCCGGGTGTCATCACTGAAGGGGGCTGACAAAATGACAAAAATCTGAGTTAAAAAAAATATTTGGGCTGACGAAACTTTAGTTCAATCAAGAAACGCAACGAAACACAGCTGGCACTTACCACAGGACCTGCAACATGCCTGAGTCACGCTTCTCTCCTGGGAGTGGCGTGGTGGCTTGAGCACCTGCAGGCTTGGTGCTGCCTGAAACAGCAGCGTGAAGCTTGCGTCTGCCCACCCCCGCTCCCTCAGCCGCCCTACAGTGGAGGAAGAGGCTGCAGAAAGGCTCTACACAGCACGCCCTGCCCCCATGGGCAGCTCACCCTGCCCCCGGCTGCAGGACACGTGTGCTGCACTGGGCACCCAAGCGGCTAGCTAAGCCTCTGGGTGAGGTGCTGGGGAAGTTGGCACTTTGTGGGTGGATATCATTTAGTTGCCTGCCAGTGTCTCTGCTCAGTGCCAGACTCCCTACCATCTCACCACTCTCCATTTCAGTAAGCAACAGTATCGCCACTGCCAGTACTGCTCCTAAGAGCTATGTGGTTCAAACTGCAGAGAAACAAAAGACACAGGTACCGTACTGGTGTGCCCCACCATCCATGCTATACATCTGGGTGTAAATTGTGTATAGATGACAGGACTGGTATGGAAGCAGCTATGGTATGGCAGCAGCTGCTTTGCTGGCAACAACATACAAAGCAGGTCTCAGTATGCCAGCGTATTAAACTGGGTGCGTACAATGACATGCAGTGTTTTGGTGTCTGACTTGAACATGAAATGCAAAATGTGCACAAAGGCTTTCTTAATAGCTTACAGACCCTAATCAAATACATAACTTACATTCTTTTTCATAAGGAAGAGCTAATGAAACTGTTTTTTGTTTCTTTGAAGACCTTGGACACTGACCCTCTACCTGTAAAATTACATTATGATAAGTCACATGACCAAATTTGGGTACTTAGCTGGGGCGATATGAAGAAGTCTCATCCAGTTTTGCAGGTAAGCCTCTTACAAATGCAGTAATTAATCACAATCTTCTTTTAGAGCCATTATTCTTACCAGCAGAAATTTAGGACTAACATTTCCTACCAGAAATCTTATTTAAATGTGAGCCTCAACTATGTCTCCCTCCCTTGTCCTTATCCCTGTTTCTTTTGTTTCAAACACGCTGCAAATGCAAAGACCTGCACAAAGACAACTTTTGAATCAACTGTGTAGACTTTTTTATAGGTTAAGAACAGAGCTGATGGGGAAATTTATGAACCGGAAATAGGGGACGTGTGGCTTTCTAGATATTGTTGGACTCCAAGCCCCATTAACCCCAGCCAGCATGGCCCATGGTCAAGGAGAACATGAGTCCCAAAATTTCCATAGTTATGTCCAGCCAGTGGAAAGGAGTAGCACTGCATAACTGGCCTGTTGGCTGAAGCATACCTGGACAGTCAGAGGGCAGGGGAGAGATAGTGGTGAGTTTTGGATGTACCAGCAGAGCCAATCAGGTACTTTTGCTGGTATGACCACATTGCCTCAAGGTCTCTGCTATCCTGCCCCACCCCCTCACCATCCTGGTGCACAGCAGCAATGCCACCCATTCTCACCAGCCGCTCCTATCTGGTCAGCCACAGGTTTCCTCTCCCCAGTGTAAACTAAATAATTCTTCATCTGCCAGTGTGAGAACTGAGGACCATTTTAATTTCATTATGTTTCATCTCAAGCAGTGTCCTTCACCATTTACAGATCCCTGATCTGACCTGAAACATGTAACTCATTTTAAAATTATTATTATTATTATTATTATTAATAATAATAATTTTACAGGTATAATTAATACCTATCTATTTGTTCTCTCCTTCTCCTTCTCTTTCATTTTCTCTCCTCTTTCCCAGTCCTCTTCCATGCTTCTCTTCTACCTTTTTTCCTTTCCAAACCACATTACAACACACCAATTAAATACCAATTAAATACCTATATTCTAAAAAACTCATGGTTGTTAAATTGGTTTAAGAAGAGCAAATGTGTCTTATGGCAGAAATGGAGCAAGCTTCATGAACTTGAATGCGTTGCTATTTTGCTATGCTTATTCCTTGCCTCATGGGGACTTCTGGTATGAACACTTTTCTCATTCCAGGTCTCTCCTCCATGGTCATAGTAATCTACAAAAATGTATATATAAACATATACAAAAATGACAATGGTTTCAGGAACAGAAGATCCTGCCTTAGTATAAAGGATTGAATTAGCTTACCTTCCAGCACTGTTATTTATGCTTCAGTAGGGCTATGATAATTAAATTACATGTTTAATTAGAATTCCAAAGATCGTTAGTGCAATGTAGGCCATAAACAGAGAAAACATTTGTAGGGGGAAATTATTTGATAGATGGCAGGGTTATGGTAACTGATGCAACAGACTAGATAAAAGATGGTGGTATAGCTGTTAATGATCCACAATGAACACCCACAATGAAGTGTGGGTCTTTGATGATGCATTCTGCCATAGATTCAGCACCAATTATTTTGGGGGAATGTGAGACTAGGAACTTATATCCAAAACACCCTTGCACCTATTAATGGATATCATGCTAGGCCAAGGGTTCCTCTGCTAAACATCGGCATATAGTAAAGGTAAAGGGACCCCTGACCGTTAGGTCTAGTCACGGACAACTCTGGGGTTGCAGTGCTCATCTCGCTTTACTGGCCGAGGGAGCCAGCATACAGCTTCCGGGTCATGTGGCCAGCATGACTAAGCTGCTTCTGGTGAACCAGAGCAGTGCACGGAAATACTGTTTCTGCATACAGTAGTTGCTGCCAATAGGTAACAGACAGAACATGTGCAGTATTGTACAAATTAGTCGGGCATATAGATAGATGATAGAGATAGATAGATAGATAGATAGATAGATAGATAGATAGATAGATAGAGTGCTATGTTAGGACTGGTGGCAAACAGCTACCACACCCCAGCATGAAAACAGGCAGACCTTTAAAATGGTCACTGTACAAATGGGGACTTTAGACAGTAGTTCAGTTTGTAACTGACAAGTTGCTCAGTCTGAGGACCAGACCAAAGTCAGAAGCTTCACAGGATCAGGTGGAGTCCTATTGGCCACTTTTGTCACTTTTGATCCCTGCACAAGCATTACCTTCAGTGATGGTGCCAAAGGTCAGCAGATTGCTCATCTGCAAGCTGCCATGATGACACAATGAACAGGTCACTAGAGTCCTGTCGGGAAAGTCCTCAATTGGAAACCCCTAACACCTGACGAGTTATTTCAAACACATATTAATGAAGAAGCCTCACTATCGCAAAAGCACTAGAGGCATGGTGGATACCTAATGTACCATACTCTACATGATTACATCAGAGGACTTTCATCAAGCAATGACAGGTTTCTCAAAAGAGCCTGACAAAAATATTGCAGCAGATCTTTTAAGGCTCTGGCACTTTCTGTAATGAACTACTTAGCTGTAAATTCTGAAGATGTCCTGCTAACACAGAGAAACAGTCAACACGCCTAATGAACTGAACTTAGGCATCATATAAGCATTCTAAGGTTTGATTTTTATTTTTTTAAGTCTCATCTCCATATTTTGCTGGAGTCACAGGAGAAATAACAAAGTGAGCTTTTCATTATAGCAAAGAGCTTACATTCTTCTCAGAAATAACCTTTTCAAAAAAAAAAAAGAAATACTCACTCTACCCCTTTCCATATATTCCCCCACTCCCTGGCACTGTAGATATCTTTTCAAAGAGATAATTAACTGCCGTGACTTTGCTGTCGGTCATTCAAGCCAGTGAATTAGCATGGTGCATTTAAGTGAGATTAATATATGTGAACCTGAAAACAATGTTTATAGCAGACTGTGCAGAAAAATTATGGAAGCGTTAGAGCTGGGACATTCTTCCCATGCCTGCATGATTGCATTGTCCTCTGTTATAAACAGCTTGAAAGCAGATGGAGAACTGTTCTCTTACCTTGCAAATGTCACATAATACACGCAAATGCCATTTCATCCTTTATTTCCAGGAACCAGGAAACCCAGCATTTTGCCCTATGGAATGCTGCTGGATACATGGGGATGGGGGGGTCATATGAATATAGGTCAGAGGTTAATAAGCTATGACCCTCCAGATATTTTGGACTCCAACTCCCACCAGCCCCAGCCAGCATAGCCCAATGGTCTGTGATGATGGGCATTGTAGTTCAACAGCTTCTGGAGGGCCACATGTTACCCACCCCTGATTTAGGTAGTCTAGAGTGTATATTTCAGTGCCTCATCTATTGTTCTATTTCTGCTCAGCATTTTGGTTATTCCTTGTAGGTAATACCAGAAGCAAGTACAGGAGACAACCAGCATATCATTCGCACCCATTTGAACGGGATGGATGATTATTTTATTCCACATACAAACCTCATTATCAATCACATCAGGTAAGAGTCCTCTGGGCCCCAGTAGTTTGTACTTTTAATCTGATGAAATTATGATCAATCATGATAATTACTTGCTTTGCTTTCATGGCAATCGCTGAAAGCTCCACCACATTAGAAAATATAAACCATGAAGACCTGCTCCAAATGGTTCCATAAGTTAGCTAAGAGACCAGAAACAGCACATGAAATAAGAAAGATGGGAAGTACACAAAGGAGCAATGGGGGTAATAATGGCCAGCATGATTATTAGGTGCCAGGCAAAAATGCCCTTTTTATTTTCCCCTGTGCTTTTAACTTTGGATATATTCCCTTCTCCCTGCTGTAACCGTATTTAGCAAAGCCTTTCTGTGTTTTTGCTAGATTTGCATTACTTCCTGTAAACCACAAATTTTGAATTGAATAGCAGTATGGAAAACTTTTCAATAAATAGAGTTCTGGGTTATGCAAAATTTCAGCGGCAACTCTTTTCTCTGCCTAGCTGAGAGCTTTTGCAAATGTTCTGCTGACATTGCTTTGTGACTCTGCAGCTTTTATGCAACCTGTTGGTTGTGCAGTGTCCAGATGCCAGGAATGCCTGTGGTTTGTTGAGCACCATCATGTTAGCCCAGTGCAATTCATTGTTATGTGTTTCGGTGCAGAAAAGCATTTCTTTCTTTATTTGATGATTTATTTGAAACATTTAACTGTTATTTAATTAAATAGCACCAGTGGTCCTCATACACACAAATGGGTATTAGTATACCATGCTATAGGGACGCGGGTGGCGCTGTGGTCTAAACCACTGATCCTCTTGGGCTTGCTGATTGGAAGGTCGGTGGTTCGAATCCCTGCGACAGGGTGAGCTCCTGTTGCTCGGTCCCAGCTCCTGCCAACCTAGCAGTTCGAAAGTATGTCAAAGTGCAAGTAGATAAATAGGTACTGCTCTGGCGGGAAGGTAAACGGCATTTCCATGCACTGCTCTGATTTCAGTGTTCCATTGCGCCAGAAGTTGCTTAGTCATGCTGGCCACATGACCCAGAAAAACTGTCTGTGGACAAACGCTGGCTCCCTTGGCCTGTAAAGCGAGATGAGCGCCACAACCCCAGAGTCATTCATGACTGGACTTAGCTGTCAGGGGTCCATTCCCTTTCCCTTTACCATGCTACTGGTTTGCTTTACTATATTTGCTGTGCAATCCTGTATATGTCTACTCAGAAGTAAGATCCATTCAGTTCAATAGGACTGTTCCCAAGCTAAATGTGTACAGAATCTAATGTTTTTGAAAGGTTTTGTTTAAAGTCTTCAAGTGGCTTAATTCAAAAAAGCTGCAGGTGTCACCTTATTACTCTCCAATCACCTGTCCATTTCATTTTCTCTGCCTGTATTTCATCCATCCCACACAGCATCTTTCTGATGGATGTAAGTATAGCAACTGAATGAAACACTAAATCCCAGGAGTGTTCATGTGTGATCATACACTATGCAGGCTTACTCTTCAGGAGTAAATTGCCATGGCTGGACACTTCAGTGATGCTTTCAGCTAAAAAGAAAAAAGGTAGGGGGATATAAGCCTATTATATGGAGACAGCTGTGTTTTATAGGTGAAAACACAGGTCTGAAGTATGATTTTCACACAATGGAATGCTGGCAATTCGGTTGTGTAACAATTGTTCCAAAGCATGACCTCAAGAAACATTATGTGCTAGTCTTTTAGGCAGATAAGCCACCTGTGTGTGGAATACGGGTGAAATGGAGCAGGTTTTCTATTGTTTTTCCTTTGAGAATTACTCAAGGGCAAACATGGCTTAACATTTTCTTCCTCTCCTTTCCAACCTCTTTTTAACTACTTTCCTATAAGGCATGATAGGGAAGTCTTAACACAATACTTTCTATGGGTGCAAGAGAATTCTATAACCTATGGAAAGAAAAACCTGCTACATCATATCAAGTACAGTAGTACCTCGTTGTGAGTCCACCCCATTTAGCATCCATTTCGAGGAACGTCTGCAGCAAACCCAGAAGTACCAGAACGGGTTACTTCCATGTTTGCTGCTCATGCTCGTGCAGAAGCACTAAATCGCGGTTCATGCATGCGTAGAAGTGCAAAACTGCGCATGCACAGAGCGGCACTTTGTCAAGCATCCAGGGCTCCAGAACGGATCCTGGACTCAAAACAAGGTACCACTTTATGTCTATAGGACATTAACGTTTTGTTTCCATGACTTTCTCATATCCTTCATGGCTTGAAATATCACTATTCTATGCTATCTATTCTTGAGGACTTAGGATGGTGTTAATGTAATATATTTAGATTGTAGCCCCCTTGTCAGGGGCAGGCCAGCAATAAAACAGCCAGTGTCAGTGAAGTTAACTATTTATTCAAAGAAACCAAAACAGCACAGGCCTAGTGATCACAACTCTTACCAGTACCGTATTTTTCGCCCTATAGGACGCACTTTTTCCCCTCCAAAAATGAAGGGGAAATGTGTGTGCATCCTATGGGGCGAATGCAGGCTTTCACTGAAGCCTGGAGAGCGAGAGGGGTTGGTGTGCACCGACCCCTCTCGCTCTCCAGGCTTCAGGAAGCTATCCGCAAGCCTTGCGAGCCTGGTGGAGTTGCCGCCAGGCTTACAAGGCGTGCGGGCAGCAGCCTGCAGCGCAAAGCATGGGGCGCCCTCCGGAGGGCGCCCCGTGCTTCGCGTGGGTGTCCGCAAGACTTGCACGCCCGGCGGAGTTGCCACCGGGCTCGCAAGGCTCGCGGATAGCCCAATGAAGCAGTTGAAGGTCCCTGTCTTCCCACGGCTCTCCAAGGCTCCTCTCCCACTTCCTTCTACAGCAGCCTAAGACTCTTTCATCTTGTCTCTTTTTGCTCCACCCTGTTCATTTCATTCTGCTCCATCGTATGATTCTTCTTCAACCAGGATCAGCTTTTGGGAGAAGCAGGTATCTGCAGGGGAGAGAAATCCAGAAAACCCCAATGTGTCAGAATTGGATCCTCTTTCCTGGATCCAACCCTTTCTTTCTAGGGTACAGCACCTGTTAGCATGTGGTTTTAGTTTTAATATGTCTCCTTGTCTTTAATATTGTCTACCTATGTGCTATAGTATAGTAGTTAACATGAGCCATATGATAAGCTGGGAACTCTGGTTGAAATCACAGCTTAGCCATGAACTTGCTCTGTGACCTTAAGCAACAAAATGTGTCTCTGTCTAACGGACTTACTCAATATTTAATTTTATTTGGCCTAAGCATTCCACAGATACTGAAACAACTTACCCAAACAGTAAGTGTTACAGCTAGCCTTGGAAATTTTGGTGAGCTCTGAAAACCTTTTCATTTCCAGAACATCAATTTCATAAGGTCACTTCTAATACTCAACTCCTTTATTTATTAGGTGTGTCCATTCTCCATTTTGTTCTGTTATTGTTTATTAAATAATAAACATTTCAAATAAATACATACATATTGATGACAGCGTAATAGTGGCCTACCTCCTAGGGTTGCATAAGACTTAACAAGACAACATTTCTGCTCTTGGGCCAAGTGACACAAAGAATTGCTATTCTCATAACATCTTGTGGCATCTGTTTGGCTATATATTGTTTGTCTTTTATTTCCCCACTTCAGATTTGGTTTCATCTTTAACAAGTCTAAGTCTGTAGTTCACAAAATTGATCTGGAAACTGTGGCTCACATCAAGACGATCAGCTTCAAGAACTACAGCTGTTTGCCCCTAGCCATGGCCTATACACATCTGGGTGGCTACTTCTTCGTCCAGTGCAAAACAAACATGTCAGTACCAATAACTCCACAGCTTATAATTGACAGTGTTACAGATTCTGTTATTGGCCCCAACAGCGACATATCAGGTACTCCCTACATCTCCCCTGATGGACGCTATTTGGTCAGCGCAGATGAACAGAGCGGAAGGATCAGAGTCCAGGCAATAACAATCCAAGGGGAAATCAAGTTGATTTATGACTTACAAACCACCATGCACATATCCGATCTGACATTTCAGTCCTCTTTCACCGAAGGCAATCAGTATTATATATACGCTACTTCACATTTGCAAACAGATGTGCTTTTTGTAGAGTTGTCAACAGGGAAAATGGACGTATTGAAGAATTTAAAGGACCCTATCAAATCCAAAGACTGGCCCTGGAGTAACTACAACAGAATTATCCAAGACAGTGGATTATTTGGACAATACCTTATAACACCAGCAAAGGAGTCACTATTTATAATTAATGGGAGACAAAACACATTACACTGCGAGGTTTCGGGTATCAAGAGAGGCAACACAGTGGTTTGGGTTGGAGACGTATGAAAAGTCAAAAGGAACAGAACTGCCATAAAACAATGGACTGATTGGACCTTTAACTGCAAAAAAATATATATATGCAGTAGCATTGTATATTTTTACACTGAGGGAAAAACTGTATAAGCTTCATGGTGCAACACTGGCCTACTTGCAAGGTTTATAATATAAGGTATGCTCTGCTAATAGGAATTGGTTACGCTGGGAATTTGTGTGGAAGTCGGACGTGACAGCTTGAGTTATGGAACATATACTAGGAAAAGGAATGATTTCTCAAAACAGAGATTGTATAAGCCACATTCCTTGGTGTACAACAACACTTTTGCGTTGAAAGGCTGATGACTTCTTAAGTTCCATCAGTATTCATTCTATTGGTCCAACATAACATTGCCTGTAGTGTGTCCCGTGTGGCATGAAGTCAGGCCTGTAGCTTAGACATCTTCACATGGATGGGCACACTGGAGAACTTTAGGCGTTTATCTACTTTGTTGAAAATGCAATCTCAGTCAAAAAGTCCTTTTTTAAGCTTTTTTTTAAAAAATGAAAATGTTATTTATATTATCAAGTCAGGAAATTTAAATATTCAAACAGGTAAAGAAAAATCCACTCACCTTTAAAAATAATCGGGCTAAGAAGGTAAGTTGAAATATCTGGTCAATATTTTCATTTATGTTGCTTCGAAATGCAAATGGGGTGGCAATACCCCTACATGCCCTCCAGTAGCTGCAGGCCTCCACGGAAGACATCACCCTTAACATCAAAGGAAAGAGGTAAGAGGTTAGAATTAAGGATTGAGGGGAGGGCGTGAGAGCATATTGTCACTGAAAGTAGTATTTAGAATGCAAAGAGATGGGAGAGAAACATACATTGTTTCTTTACAGGGAAACATAATTCAGGAAGGCTAACCCAACACCTTTCTGAGTCCAAACATGATGGAATTCTGTACTGTCAGGTATATTTCTCTGTCTCACAGCAAGCACCTAAAATTGATATGGGCGAGGAATGTTTCTCCTCTTCAGTCCTAAGGAGGACATTTTTCAATTTTGTACGAGGTGTTTCTAAATAAAAGAGGTGGGGCAGATTTGAAAGCTAGAAAACACATGGGCAAATATGCAAATATCTTCTATGTAATCAGGAAAGAAAGCTTTATCTGTTTTTATTTTTAAGCAGCAGCTATCACTAAGTGTGCAAGATAAACTGCTATTTCAGCAGGCAGGAAAATAAGCAGTGTTGTTCCCAGTGCAGAGAGAAACGTTTCCAGAAATAATTTCTTCCCCTTCATTAAAAATTTACCATTACTCGAAGTAATTGGGTTCTTCATGAAAACAATAGCTATGTCTTGAAATGTACCCTTTCCAGTAGCCTATTTTTGTGCAGAAAACTTTTAGCTTTTATATAAATCAGGCATTTAATTTACATCTGTCATCCAAATGCCTGCAAAAAAAGGATTTTTTTTAAAAAAAATGCTGCTGCTGTTCATTTTCTTCTCCCATTCATGGTGTTCTCATTTATAGTCAATTATCATTCAGTTATGCTGCTTTCCCCCCCTATCTAAAACCAATTAAAATATATCCAACAATGCAATAGCAGACACTGAGAACTGTAAGCAGATTTGCCATAAAGAGATGTAAAATATATGTATCTTGCTAACATTGGACACTGCAACTAATCATAGTTGGAAAACAGAGAAGATGGTTATAAATGCAATTGGATATATAATACCCAATCCCAGTGTAGTCCAAGCAATCAGAAGTGAAAATATGAATCCTTATCCAATGATTTTTAAAAGGTATTTTCAAGTTGATTTAAAAAATAACTTTTTGCAACATCAATATTTGTTGCATCATCATACTTGGGGAGGGGGGTGTCACAGAAAAAAGAAAAGAGATCAGAGTTTGGCATGAGTTTGTTGGTTGGGATTAATAAAGGCATTACAGAATACATATGGTGATCTTTAGAGTACTAGTTCTCCATTTTAATATGGAGGCAGGGATTCATATAATGCACGAGAGGCTTGTAGGGCTATACAGGTTAGCCCAGGCATAGGTAAACTCCGGCCCTCCAGATGTTTGGGACTACAATTCCCATCATCCCTAGCTAACAGGACCAGTGGTCAGGGATGATGGGAACTGTAGTCCCAAACAGCTGGAGGGCTGGAGTTTGCCCATGCCTCCCCTCCACTACAGCATTCCTAGTGGCCACACGCCCAACCAGCAACACATTTGGTGTACCTAAGGACTAGGCGGGACCCTATGCACCCAATTACATACAATCACAGAGGTCCCCCATGTGAATGGAGATCCTGGAGCAATCAGGTTCGTCTTTCTAATGGGGACCTTTGTGCATATGTTGATATACACATAGAGTCCCTTCTCACACGTGCTGAATAGGTGGATGGCAGAACAGCATGGATACTAGGAGCAAGGGAAGTGAAGGGCAGGATCACACATTCCTCATTTGGGGCATCATCTGAACCCCACTGTGGCTACAATTAAGATGAATTAGGATTAATCTGACATTAGGCTTTTGAACTATAAACATTTCTACTTGGTTATTCTTTTCCCAAGTGATTTCCAAGTCTATGCCTACAACCAGACATTTTAATCAAGACTGCATCTGCTCTACACGTGAGGACCATTTAGTACTCATGAATTTCCCTCAGGTACCTTGGATACTGTAGATGTATGTGGGAATGCTAGGGATTGCTAACCAAGAATTCTCAGTGGCCTCATGAATCTTTGGCTCTTAGCTTTAAGCTAAGTACACCTTAACAATCAACCAAGCTCTGTAGGTTAAGTGAAATCATTCTGGTTGCTTTGAATGCTGAAGAACAAGATCAAATGAAGTAAAAAAGCACAGAATTCTTGATATTAGCCAGAAACCCACTGCTTAACCTTATAGCAGAGAAAGTAGGGTGTTCCAGCACATATAGACATCAGAAAGGTGTGAGAGCTCTTAACAGGATTAGGTGGGGGCTGTGTCTCCTTTATCCCTTCTCCTCCCAGTTTGATCAGTGCTAAGATATACATAATTTTTTGCTAAAGCCTACATAATTTTTCCTATGAGCCATAGGAGGTTAGAACCCAGATACCTAATATTGGATGTAGCCTCCATTTAGAAATATGCAGTGGTCATTAATGGTAAAACAAAATTGTATCCATACATTGCATCTCTTCTGGAAGGTGTTTTGCCGGATCGGGGCCCTGCTCTACTGTCCCTTTTGTATGATTTCTTGAATATTTTACTCTGGATATGGTAAGTTTCCCATAAATGAAGACCTTTGTGGAATAGATATAGCAAAAATGTTACTTTTATATAAAAAAAATATTTTAAAAAAATGCTTGTAAATATCTGTTCAGGTAAATATTCTTGAAATTAAGATGTGAAGGATGTGTAATAGACTTCACTGTTTTTTGTTTATCTTAACACATTGGACTAGAGTTAACTCCAAACTTTGACCTTCCAAAGATGCTCCTCTGACTTTCCTCTTCTGCCCCCAAGGTCTGTTGATGTGTTTTCTAAATATCCTACTGGCTTGGTCCTACTTAGAAGATGATATTTAATATAGATGCATCACATGTGAACAGTTCCAATGATGTTTGATTCAATATGAAAAAGTGCTGCACATTTGAGCATCATTTTTCCTTATACACACTAAGATCACAAATTTATCTGTACCACAAAAGGTGTAAAACATGTTTGTCTCCTTTAAACTTTTTTTCCCCTTCAAACATATTAAATCTCATTTGGTTGCATTTTCTGATGTAATTCATTTGGTCTGCCACACAACATGCAAAGTACCACTTCATATTTATTTATTTGCCCAGAAATTAATAGTTACAGTGATTAAGTGAAAGTAATTTAAATTGAACTAGCATGTAATTACTTACCCTAACATGCTCGTGTATCACTTGAGAGTTCCATTTGATGGACACTGAAATCAATGAACAAAGTAACCCATTTAAGATAAGGATCAAGTCCCTGAGATCCAATGCAATGCTTACGCACTGCTTAGATGAAATAAAGGACAATGCAAACTAATTATCCATATTATAATGGGTGATTTTTAAAATAATAAATTGACTGAAAAGGCAAGGCCAGAATTCAATTTAAACATTTATCATGTTGTATGCTTTGCAGCAGTCAAGATGGAGCATGCTATGGTGCAATTTAGATATGGGGGGCCAACACCCTTGCACAGATCCCACAGAACTCTATAGAGCTTTGTTCCACCATCACCTCTTGTACGCATTCAGACAGTGCAATGAGCCATTACAGAGAATGGGAGGCCTGTATCTCACATTTAGGCCATCCTTTCTGAGTGATTAAAGTTATGCTCCAAAACATGAGTAACTACACAGAGGTGTCATGTTGGATAGGGATAAGGAAGTCCTATACAGATGCCACTTTTTAAGGAGTGGCCTGTTGCACTATTTTCACACTGTGAATTGCTTTTACACATCTGCCAGGCAAGGGTGGGGTAGGAAGGAACAGTGCTTTATGGAAGAAGTACTGTATCTATTTACTGAGATACTGACCCACCCAGAAGTGGCTTCTTTAAAAGCAGGGACATGATACAGAATAAGGTGCTGACTGAACCATCTGCTTCCCATACACCCTGGGCGATATCTTGGGGGAAACAGCTGGTACCAACATAGCCTAAGGGGGGGGGGGTGGAGAATCACCTTCAAGCAGCCTTGCATTTTCTTCAAGGCTTGTTTAATTAAGTCCTTCAGCGCAGAGCCCTCTGCATTGCATGGTGTCTTCGACACTTGTCAGACAGTCAGATAAAGTCAGTCAATACAAAATGACAGACAGGAAACTGGCCTGTGCTTGGCGAGCAAAACAAAGTGCACTTAGGCTTAGCCAAACAAGCCCTTCCAGAGCTTTGAAAGGTTAGCGCAAATTTAAATGCCCTTTCCCCTTAGAGCTCTGGCATTTCAAGAAATGCAAGTCAAATGAATTTCTCCGGAATTGTTACAGGCACGCTTCCTGATTTGTTCGAAAGGCACCTGTGTTCCAAGCTTTCCCCCAGGAACTCGAAGTCAAATTATGGCACTAGGCCCCTAGCTTGTATTAAAGGATAAGCATCCACTGGGGGATGAAAATCCAACCATTCTCTCGAGTGCCTTGGCATATTAGCATAACTGAATTGGCATAGTGGAGCAGCAGTGAGATTGGCATCCCAGTATAAAGCACTTGCAATCAGGCATTTGCCTGTCATGTAGGCATAATATTGCTGAGTAATCTCCTGTTTTGTGTCTATTGTCTGTTGAGATGCCCCATCCTTAGAAATTCTGTGGTGCTCCAATATGTCATGTGAAAGATCTGCATAACAGCTGGATTTCTGGTCCTTTGGTTCAATGCTATTCAAGGCTTCAGTACATAACTGCAGGCATAAGCTGCAAACATAATTGGTAACTATACCTGTACAAATGGAACCAGCTAAAAATGGAGGTGGATATAGACTGCAAGGAGTGATGCTGCCCTCTATAGATGCACCTTTTTCCATCCCCAATAGCTTAACTGGCATTATTTGACACACAAGGCAGTGCATAGTCCTCAACTACACTCTGCAAGTATAGCAATTAATACTGGATAAATAATTCAGCATCCCAAGAATCTCAGTTTTATTTTTATAAATCCAAGTAGCTAGCCCTTAAGGTCTGAAAGATAGTAGTGTGTGGATAATGCTTGATTATTTCACTCAGGGAAGGAAGCTTGAGCAACTTTTCCAATTTCAAACCTGCTTAAGCTCAGTTCAAATGCAGCTTCTGAATTTATGTATGATGACTACCAACCATTCCATTGCTTTCTGACCCTCAGCAGCATACATAGCACAGATTAATCCGTGGTGCACGTTAATTCAATAAATCACTATATTGTAGCTGTACTAGCACATTCCAGTTTTAGCCACAAAAGAAAATGTGTTCAACAATGAATACCTTAACTCCTGAAGATGCCGACTCCTCTTCAATGATGTCTAAATACATAAAACTGCTTGGATTCATCTATTGCTTCCCTCTGTTCTTGTAGTGCTCGACTGAATTTTTGTAATGTTCTATTCTCAGTGCAAAAAATTGCTGTTTTGAAGGGTGCAAAGCAACCCACCACCACAGCACATATGCCTTCAGCTAGTCTGCCATTCTTGCACCTGTTTGCTACCATTATTCCCTTGATATATTGCTGCATTGGTGTCATTTTTTTTACATTGTCCACGTTCTTCTTTTCAGCACCAAGCTGTGAATTGAGTCCACGTGCTAATGAATATTAAAAGGTTCTTTTAAAAAATCAACACCCATGCACTAATGTGCATAAATGGATGGTTTTAATAACAGCTGAAGAATTAAAAGACCCTAATGCACATGTAGGTGGGACGCGGGTGAAACTGTGGTCTAAACCACTGAGCCTAGGGCTTGCCGATCGGAAGGTCAGCGGTTTGAATCCCTGTGATGGGGTGAGCTCCCATTGCTCAGTCCCAGCTTCTGCCAACCTAGCAGTTCAAAAGAACATCAAAGTGCAAGTAGATAAATAGGTACCACTCCAGCAGGAAGGTAAACGGCGTTTCCCTGCACTGCTCTGGTTTGCCAAAAGCGGCTTAGTCGTGCTGGCCACATGACCCGGAAGCTGTCTGCGGACAAACGTCGGCTCCCTCAGCAAGTAAAGCAAGATGAGCACCGCAACCCCAGAGTCGTTCGCTACTGGACTTAATGGTCAGGGGTCCCTTTAATGCACATGTAAGAAAGTCCATTAAAAGGGCCTTTTAAAGTCCTGTTGCTGGGCACAAATGACTAGACTTCCAACTCGCAAGTGACATGTTAGAGACTTTCAAGTGCCTCCCTAGCACCAAGCATGGGGGAGGAAGCAACTTTCTAGATACATAGACATTTCAGAAACCTCCCAGTTTGGTTCAGCACTTCTCTCACTGTTAAACTGCAAATTGGAACCTTCTTGGGGGCAGGCTGTGGCAGGTACTATTACTTTTTTTGCTTATGCTATAAAGTACCCTGAAGAGCTGGGGCAGTAGCTCAGGTTTACAGCATAGTACTTGCCCGGGAGTGTATGTGTGGTGTGTTACCTAAAGACAGGAGTCCCCATAATTCTATAGCCCCAGGTCTGTGATGTTGCCACGTAGCCCTTTCTGCAAGATCCAGTGCTTGAGGCTCAGTCTCTGTGATAGCAGATGCCAGGTTAATTTGAGAGCTCTCGTTTGCACTTTAATGGGGCTGCACTTGACTGCTTGCCAAAGCAACGTCCTGAAGGTTTATTGCCATTGGCCCAGGAGGACTCACTCTTCATCCCGGGCATGAATGTGTCCATTAGTTAGCCATGAAACACAAGTCTAGAAATAGCATCGGGGGAAAGCCCATGGGAAATTCAAGTGGCTGCAGTCACGGCGGTCGACAGAGTTATGAAAATGAAAAGTAACGACAAGGATTCCTCCTGACCATGACTTTAATTTAGAGTGCGTGAGGTGAACTCAAGGACAGGCTTGCCAGTTGTCCTTGTGAGTTAGCTTGATCATACTTTAAGGAACTAGGAAGCCTGTGATACTAAAATATTGGGCAGTGAAACAATGGCAAGTGTCCCATTTCTTCTTATGCTAACACAAACAACTTCAAACAAGTAATATTTCCACTACTGCAATTACATGTGACAATAGGTCATAGTTTCAAAGCCCCAGGGTACTGTGCATTCCGTTAAACGTATGACCTCCATATTCACAAAGACAGTATGGGGAAATTGCCACAAATTAGTCTATAATCCCCCAAAGTATGGTACATTCTGATTACTTGCCTTCAGGATAATTTCCCTCTTCACCAGTTATTAGCCTCACGGATGACTGCTAAGATTTACCAGCCATTAAAAGATAGACATGATTTACAAGAGTTTTGAACAGAA
Organism: Podarcis liolepis; assembly: GCF_965112155.1. NCBI lineage: Eukaryota > Metazoa > Chordata > Lepidosauria > Squamata > Lacertidae > Podarcis > Podarcis liolepis. The sequence goes on along the minus strand of NC_139555.1, from coordinate 56,997,897 downwards.
TCCAAAGCTAACACCCTCTTTTTATTTGGTAAGAGGCACTACATCTACCAGGGACTCCATCTTTCCATAACAGAAATGTGACTGAATCACATTATGGGGTGGCTACATAAATAATTTGTATGTTCTCAGCCTAAGCCTTGCCTAAATTCACAAATTAGGGGTTTCCATGGGTTAATCCATCTAGCAGGCAGGCAAATCAGCCACCCAGCCGTAAATTTGGAACCTGGATTGCCCAGGATCTTCTCTGAGCCATCCCTTACTTCCCTTGTATCTGTTTTGGCCCCTCTTAGAACAAAATGTAAACATGGAGGCTTTGAACATGACTTCATTTTGCCTAGAATAGCTCTGCTTGTTCCTTCCCAGGAGAAAATGCATGCTGTCAGCATGTGGATGGATGCTACATTATAGCATGTAAGTAACTGGAACTAACTTTAGACGCCATGCCAAGTGTAAGGAAATAACTGGTTCTTATTTTTTATTTTGATGCAACGTATTTGAATTTTACCTTCCCGCCGGAGCAGTACCTATTTATCTACTTGCACTTTGATGTGTTTTCGAACTGCTAGGTTGGCAGGAGCTGGGACAGAGCAATGGGAGCTCACCCCGTCGCGGGGATTCAAACCGCTGATCAGCAAGCCCTAGGCTCTGTAGTTTAACCCACAGCACCACCCGCATTTCTGTGCGCTGCTCTGGTTCGCCAGAAGTGGCTTAGTCATGCTGGCCACATGACCTGGAAGCTGTAGGCCGGCTCCCTCAGCCAATAGAGCGAGATGAGCACCGCAACCCCAGAGTCGTCCATGACTGGACCAGGGGTCCCTTTACCTTTACCTATTTGAATTACCCACTTTATCTTATTGCTTCCTTTAATAAAGAAAACCCAGAAGAGCCCTGAAAGATCATGCTAAAGGCCCATCTAGTTGTTCTCATTGGCCAACCAAATGCTTAAGGGAAGCTTGCAAGTAGCACATGAGCACAACAGCGCTCTCCCCACTTGAGATTCCCAGTACTGGCATTCAGAGCTGCATACTGCCTCCAGCAAACCTTGAATCAGAACTCTGGAGTTGACAACTTTGCTAGTTCTGGTTTCTGTTTCATCCACTTGCCTAACCAGTTGTCCATGCCCCAAGCATTTAGAAAGAGATAATAGGAAAGCACAGATCAAGTTCTTGCCTGGTCAAACCAGAGGGTTTGCTAAAAATTCTCTTCTGCTTTCAGTTTCTGCAGTTCTGAAGCACCTCCTGACAAGGGAGCAGCAAAGCAAAAAGGGAGGCAGAGAGGGAATTGGGGGGGGGGAGAGAAAGAGAAAGAGAATATACCCCTCGGAAGACTGGGGAACAGACTTTAGAGATTTTTCAAGCAGGCTAACAAAACATCCCCTGCAGGCCAAGCATCCTTAGATGCCTGTTGCTTAGTTTCCATTTGGCTACAGCAAGGAACAAAAGTTTATATGTGGCATTTTGTACCTGACACTAACAACAGATCCCCACAATACCAGGATATTTCTTCCAGAATAATCAGTAACTTTTTTTTTTTTTGGTGGGTCCCAGTTTTGACCTTATTAACAGAATCCTATAATACTTCTCAGATAAAATGTTAATGTGAGTACCAGTGTCCAGTTTAAATGAGATAAATGTCTCATTCACCTGCATTGATAGGATAAACTCTTTATCACGTCCCTTTTGCTTCCTCCACATATAACTATTGATCTAAAGTGTGTTCAGCATGTGCACTGGACTTTTACATAAGACCTATACAGTCTTATGTTTATGTACCGTAATTGGATTCTAAATGCAAACCCCCCAATTATTAATAATAATCAGGCTCACATCCCACCTTTTCTTCAAAGAGTTAATAATGACATAAACTAAAGTAACTCATTTTATTCTTACAACAATCCTGTCAGATGTTCTAGACTGGCAGATAATAATGTTCTGAGGCCGTATACCAGGCTCTGTGACTGAGGCTAACCATGGCACCCTATCCACTAGGCAACACAACCTGTCTATGATTCTTTCTCCCTCGGGAGGTCCCACTTCAGAGCTAGTGAAACTGTTGCCGTGAATTTGCCACGCATGCTGCATGAAAGAGCCAACGGAATAATATTTATTAGCCATTATAATTCAAATGGCCCAATTTGTCACTGAATGCATTGTTATTAGCAATTCTGGCAAGGCAATGTAGATGGGAAAGGCTCACAAGATGCAATAGATCAGATTTCTTTGTTTTTAAATATTATGCCCTTGAGCCTGAATCGGAAGAGCAGGCGACAGGGGAGGGAGGAATAGGAAGGCTAGTGATAGATTACTTATCTAAGCAGAGGAGTTGGTTGGCTCTCCTCTAACAACCAGAAATCGCTCCCCAAAAGCCATATTTGATGAGAGGCAGAATTAATGTTTGTCCCCCCCCCCCCATTTCTACTACATAAAAATAGAAGACAGGGTCACAAGCGGAATACAAAAGGACATTTGTAAATCAGAGTGAAGGAAGAAGGGGGGGAAATCCCCCAAGGATTAACATTGTGATATTTTTAGTGCTTGCCTAGAATTTCCCTCATGAAGGAAAATGCACATTTAAAAATGAACACACTAAAATGTTGCATCCAATATCATTGCCCGTCCTACTATGAAACAAAATGCACTGAGTGAGGTCCTTGAATAATAATAATAATAATAATAATAATAATAATAATAATAATAATAATAATAATTTATTATTTGTACCCCGCCCATCTGGCTGGGTCTCCCCAGCCACTCTGGGCGGCTTCCATAGAAACCAAAAATACACTAAAATATCACATGTTAAAAACTTCCCTGAACAGGGCTGCCTTAAGATGTCTTCTGAATGTCAGGTAGTTGTTTATCGCTTTGACATCTGATGGGAGGGCGTTCCACAGGGCGGGCGCCACTACCGAAAAGGCCCTCTGCCTGGTTCCCTGTAGCTTTGCTTCTCGCAATGAGGGAACCGCCAGAAGGCCCTCGGCACTGGACCTCAGCGTCCGGGCAGAATGAACGAAGCATTGCCCAAGCTGTGCATGAACCTGAAATGTGTTTCTGTGAGTAGTTCTTGCATGGCTAGGAAAACATTAAAATGCCCAGCTGCTTCTGTGGAGGCCAACTGTGTGGGCCTCCTAAGGAAACCAGCAAGGGATTGATTCCATGCTCAGGTAGACCCATGTCATTATCTCCCACTGACTTGGTTGGATCATTTAAATGCTACCTCAGCCATATGAGAAAAGTCAGGGCCATGTCAGTGCACAGGCAGGACTAGTGGACTACCAGTTGTGCTCCCACTGGTGCAACGACACAACCCATCCAAACCGCAGCAACTACACCCCACCACACAGACACACACAACTACTGTACCTAGAATAATGTTTCAGTGTCAATATTCTGCACCCACTTTTCCAGTATCCATTTAAGGAAGCTATCCATAAACAGATGGATATGGATAGCCTAGGTTGTTGGTCTGGAAATGACTCCCCTGGGAAATACCTCTTCTGTGACGTTCTAATAAAACCAACATGCTACTGTGATTTCAAACCAACCAGAGATTTCAAAACACCCTTTAAGGTCAGAAATCCAGGAGGAGGAGGAGGAGGAGGAGCAACAGCAGCAGCAACAGAAAGAGTCCAGGTGAATTAGACCAGAGGCCTACCTGACCCAACATACTACCACCCACAGTGGCTAGATAAATGCCCATACGAAGCCTACAATACTTGCTCTCTGCTGCAGTTGTTTCCCAGCAACGGGCATTCAGAGGCAAGCTGCTTCCGATCCTGGAGACACTTCATAGCCATCGTAACTACTAGCTGCTGATAGCTTTATCAGTAGCAGACTCAGAGTTCTTAAATTTGAGTGGCACCCTGTGCAATGCTGAAATTTGGTGACCCCCATCTCTCATGCTCCATTCTACAACATCGTTGCGGTGTCCCTGCAGTTTGGCGCCCAGTGCTGCCACACCAGTCTCACAATCCTAAAACTGTATTCAGCTTTATCTTGCAATCATTTGTCTAATCCCCTTTTCATCTGGGATGCTGGCCACCTCCACATCTTCTGGTAATGAATTCCCTAGTTTTAACTACCCACTGTGTGAAGTACTTTCTCTTGTCTGACCCAAATCTCCTATCGTTCAGCTTCTTTGGTTACCCCTGGATTCTAATATTACGAAAGAAGGATAAATCCATATTTAAACATGCCACATGTATTCTTAACTAACATGTTCTCTATTATTTGTGGGAAACAGTAGTGATACCCATCAGGGTCAATCTTGCTGACAGCTTTTAACTATATCTAGACGGGATCATAGGTGAACAAAATCTCCTTCCTGCCCTCAGGGAGTTACAGTCATACCTCAGGTTACAGACACTTCAGGTTGCGTTTTTTCAGGTTACGGATGCACCGAAGCCCAGAAGTATCGGAACAGGTTACTTCCGGGTTTCGGCGGTCGCACATGCACAGAAGCACCGGATCGCAACCCACGTGTGTGCAGACGCAGCGCTGTGGGTTGCGGATGCTGCGGGTTGTGGATGTGCTTCCCGCACGGATCATGTTCGCAACCCGAGCATCCACTGTATATCCTTTCCTTCTCAGTACGCTATGGGGTTTAGTCTTCAGTGTGAACTCAAAGAGCTATTGCTGAAACCCAAGTTCAATTTCAGTCACCAAAAGATATGGAGAAGTGTGTGCCTGTTCTATTCTCTTTCAGTGATAAGTTGTGCAAATAAGTATGCTGTGGAAGGCATTCCAACACAGAACTGTGAGAGAGGCTCTAGATGTGAATTTCTTTTGAAGATCAAAACTTGAAGATCCTTGAGACATTTGTTATTAGCCCCTTGGTCACTGAAGCCACTGAAACCAAACCTATATTGCGACTGGTAGGGCTGTATGGAATATAAATCAGCCTCCACAATTTTCCTTTGTCATTGATGTATGTGACTCAACCTGCCCTTCAGGAGTACAGTTGTTTCCTATGCATTTTTCTTTTTAAGGGCATTGATGACGGTTTCCTTAAGTCATTCTAGAAGCTTTCTCTGGGTCCTCTGATGTGGTTCGAAAGGCTCAGACTGCCTGGGTTTAAATACAACAACAACAACAACAACAAGAGTTTGGATTTGATATCCCGCCTTTCACTCCCTTTAAGGAGTCTCAAAGCGGCTAACATTCTCCTTTCCCTTCCTCCCCCACAACACACACTCTGTGAGGTGAGTGGGGCTGAGAGACTTCAAAGAAGTGTGACTGGCCCAAGGTCACCCAGCAGCTGCATGTGGAGGAGCGGGGACGCAAACCCGGTTCCCCAGATTACGAGACTACCGCTCTTAACCACTACACCACACTGGCTCTCGACAAAACAACAACAACAACAACAACAACAACAACAATAATATCAAAACATTTATGTACTGCTCAGTTAGAATTAAAACTGTACATTGCATACAGTAAGAGAATAAGGAAACAACCCCTAGCAATTGTGTTACTTCAGGGGTATTTCATAAATGACGAGAAAGTGATTGGGTCATTTTGCTTCTCCATCCATACTTCAGTAGAATTTCAGAATTCTACTGCCAAACGCTAGCCTTCCACCTCTGCAAAGAAAGCAAACTGCAACTTCTTTCCAACTGTCACAACATCCCTCATATTTTCACTCTTTTAATAGTAGACACCAGACAGGATATTCAGCTATAGATGAGGAAACAAATTACATTCATTCATTCATTTATATTTCTTGCTTTTCCATCCCACTTTTTGCTCCAAGGAACTCAAAGTGGTGTCCATGGTTCTCCCACTGCACAGTTAATCCCCACAACAACCCTGTGAGGTAAATTAGGCTGTGAAGCAGTCCCCGAACCAAAACCACCCAGTATGTGGGGCCTTGAACCCTGGTCTAACAGGTCCTAGTCCAACAATCTTAACCACTACACCAGGCTAGCTCCCTTATACCACACTGGCATCTGCGTCTTTCTCAGAGGACACAGTGGTCAGCTTGCATTCCACAGCACCTCTTCCCCTTAAAAATATTTCAGGGGGTTTCTCCAGCCAAACAGACTGCATTGCTCTAATAGATGGTGGTATAGAGTGGAGGTGGAGCACAAGAGAGTTCAGATTTGGAACTTCTTTCAGTGCGAGAGCCAGAGTGCCTGGATAACTGACAGATCTTCCTTGCTCTGGAAAGTCGAGTAAGGCTTTCAAGTTTATTTGTGACGCATTAGCATAATGGAAGTCAAAGAATGAGGAAAACAATGAAGCAGAGGCTGAACACATCTTTCCTTTCCTTTGACGGGGTAGCTATTTGGCACTAGCAGTTTAAATAGTAAAACATAAAACAATATTTGCAGGATTTTTTTGCAATTCCAGTTGAAGCTAAAGCTTGCATATCTGTTTGTCTAAAGGAATATTGGCAAGAACAGGGTGCAGTTTGTTTACCAGGCAGGATATGCACTTGAAATGTGCCTCATAAGTAAAGAGGTTTTCAGTGCATAATGGACTACGAAGGATGGCTTCCACTGAGGCATTCCCTCAACGGGAACAACAGGTTACTATATAAGCATCATCTGTCACTAAATTTTATTCTATAAGTTTCACCTTACCATTTTTCCAGACTTCTCACTGCAATCCATAGTCCTTTTGGCATCTCCCCTAATCCCTATCCCATATAATCACCAGCCTTAATTGCTAAGGCAGAGGTCTTTCATTCACTTATATTATCCAACTCTGAGAAGCTTAGCATATAAAACTTATTCCCTGCCCCAGATATTTCATGGCATCAACATTTCTAGACAAAACTGCCTTATGCTCACAAGATATCTGCACTCAGGCTTTCAGAAGCCCCCCGGGTTTTCAAATCAAGGAGACTCCCCACAATGAAATCATCTCAGAGTCAGTAAATAGCACACCATGTAATGAGAAAATGTGAGAAGTGGCACTGGACACAAAACATAACTTCTGCTTGGCTGGAAAGGGAGCTGTTTATAATTCCTTCACAATCTGTGAGTTGAAATGAGGACAGAGTCCTTGGTGAAGGTACAGTAGATTTGCCCTTATTTTGCTGGTGGTGAGTGTGTGCTCCTCTGCATAAAAAAAAAACCTAAAATGAAATTGTATGTCTTCTAATTTTACTCACCAACTCAGTTGGAAAATACTTATTTTACTCTCCAGCTCCCACAGTCGTGTGTGTGTGTGTGTGTGTGTGTGTGTGTGCGCGCGCGCGCGCAGCTTACCAAATGGTTGGATCTTTTGCTTGTTTGACTGTTAAATTATATACTGCCATGAATATTTATTAATTTACTCTTATGGTCCAGCCTACATAAGGCATCAGGATCATGTAATATGAATGAAAGATGCCGTTCCACAACCTGAAAGCTCATAATATGGATGTGGCAGAGTGTCACTTGCTCTCAGCCCAGCAAAGGGGGAGGGGGTGGAGGTAAGGGGAGGGGATCAGGAAGGCTATACACCAGGCTTCCTCAACCTTAGATGTTTTTGATCCCTAGCTAGCAGGACCAGTGGTCAGGGAGGACACAATGAAGGGAAGCTTCACAGACACTTAACCTAGGAGTTTCTGGCAGAACTCAGCAACCTGCTCAAAAGTAGCCTTCCACTTCTTACAGGCTGCTCTAAATTGAGTGCCACCCAGCTGCTCCATCCAATTATTCTCAGGTATAAGCAGTTATCAATAATAAGGCAGAAATCTGGGAAAGGGGGAGCAGAACTGTATCAGAAAACAGGGTGAAAGTAAGCTGCATGATGGCATAGCAGTGACCCAGTGTAGCAAGCAGCCCAAAAAGAGAGGCAGCACATGGTTATAGCAGGAATTCTGTAGCTTGAACCCTTGGCCTACCTGGTAGCAAGTCAGTATGTCAAGGTCCCAGTCCAGGGTCAATCCACATGTCCAAAGTCCAAAGCACAGTCCCACAGAGATCCTGGAGAATCCAAACTGAGGTCCCTCAACATGGGCATTTGAGCAGACACAGCACCTCAGCTCTGCTTCCCTTTTATCTCTCGCATGCTGATTGCAGCATCTGGGCTTGATGAGGCAAGTGAGCCTCACCTGTTCTGAGCCTACTCCAGCTAAGGAATCAGAGCTAGCGAGCCCCACCTGGACAGCTAGGGAGCTGGGCTGTGGGCCTTGACTGCCTCAGCCTCCTAGAGTGCCCCTCTAGCTACTCCCTATGCCTATGTGGAGACATGTCCTCCTCTGGCTCTGGTGATGGGTCCTGCTGCTCTGGTTCTTAGACACTGAGCCCTATCTCCTCATCATCCTCTGCCACCCTGTGAGTACTTCCTGCACCAACCTCTCTTTCCCCACTCCGCAGCTTGCCCTGGTGTTTCCCAGTCCCAGCTACACCCCTCACCAGGATCCTCTTCCTCCTCCCTGTAGTCCTGCCAGTTCATAACACTGCTAAGTCAACAGAAGCCAATCCCCCTTGGGGAAGACCACTACTGCAGACATAATCCAGGCTGAGGAGGACCCCAAACCCGCAAACATGACCATCATTTCAGTTAGTACATCCTTCATCAGAGGACTTAAATATCCAAAACTGCCCTGAAAGCTTTTGACTGAAGGGTGAGTTCTTTCTTTAAGAAAAAAAAACAGCAACAACCCTAACAGTGGAATTCAACATCATGCCAAGGTGATAATTCTGTCAATCACCTCTCTCCCCACCCCCACCCCCTGTTCATGGGTGTTCATGGGGGAATGCCCTAAACTTGAAGTCTAAACAACAAGAACTTCAGGGGACAATACAAATAGTCAGGAAATGGATCTCCAAGGTAGCATGTACAAAGAAGAAAGGTAGTCAAAGCACAACAGACCAAAGATCATGCGTTCAAGAAATACTGCTGAAAATCTAGGTTGAAGATTGTTGTTACTGACATACCTGAGGGGTGAAATATCCATTCAATCAATCAGTCAGCCAATGTTTGTGTCCTTATCTCCTTCTACACCACAATAAAGGGTGATAAGGGGAGCTAGATTATCACATTAAATGTTAGCTACAAAAACAGAATAAAGAGTGAATGCCTTCTGTTGCCACAAGCCTTTGTTTGTACATTAATCCCTACTCACTACTGGGAGGTTTATTTGACATCCTAATGGTTCCAAAGCAGAAAGAAAATACCCCAAATATTGGGAGTTAGGCAATGGGAGAAGAGATCTTTTTAGGAAATAACAGAGTCATTTCCAAAAGTTCTTTAACTTTATTCCTTCAGTCTGGGGAAAATTAGTCTGGCCGGGGGTTTTCTTCTTCAGGAAGCTGGTATAATTCTAAGACACAGATGGCTGATGATCTAAATGTGTAATAACATCTTTGAAGTCATCCTAAGGCAAAAAAGCACTTGTGACAAGCATTAGTTGCTGAAACAAATTCCACTTAATTAAGACACGAAGGCTGCAGCAAAAGACATCCTGGCTTGTCTACCGAATTAACTGTTACAAATGTTGCTGAGGGTTGTGCTTTGCAACTGCTCTTAATGGTAAAGGACAGGAAGCCTTTGAGGAATTTCTTAAGTACCCAGTGTATCCTTCCTAACTTTGTTGACTTTCATTATGTATATCCAAGTTTGTAGATGGAAGTCAATATTGCTATTGTTGCAGCAGACGTCTGGAGGGCCTACTTGTAATCAGAACAGGCAGCAGAGATCCAAAGCAGCTATATCCACATTCCTTTTCTTTCAACACAACGGAACAGGTTAAGTAGGCTGGTGAACACATTTGGTTTTAGCCAGGGCTTTTTTCCAGCCAGAACTCTAAGAGTTCTGGCGTCTCTCAGGTAGGTGCCACCGCCATTCTAAGAGGTGTTCATGGTAAGTTCCAGCACCTCTTTTTCTAGAAAAATAGTACTGGTTTTAGCTAATATTGTTTTGCTCCTCAGATTGTTTGCTCCTCAGTTTCTGAGGTGCACAGCCCAACCTACAAATTATTTGACCACAAAATGAGGGACTTGATGCCCTCCAATTGCTCTTGAAGTCCAACTCTCATCAGCGCCAGCGAAAATGGCCAAAGGGGATGGTCAGGGATGATCTAAAAACATTTTTTCCTAATTTTTATTTATATATTTGTTCCTTTTCACACCGAGAGAAAGGTCCCAAAGCATTTTACAGTGTAAAAGGCATTAAAATCGTACATAAAACAAGATGGTGGAAGCTGTAGCTCCAAAACACTGGGAGAGTGAAAGGTTCCTTATCCCTGCACCAGGTACTTGAATGCAGGTGACTTTGGTTTCACTATAGTCAAGTGGCACAACTCAGTACAGAGTTAGGCATCCTTGAGCCCACAGAAATTAGTGTGCTGGACTGCAGCCAAAAGGGTTTATTTCGCTCCTGCTACCTAATGCCTTATTCTCAAGAATAATAGTATGTTTCATCTTCGCATTTCCTCTAATTTTGTTTGGTCTGCTTTGTTTGAGAGATGCCTAAATAAGTCTCTTTGCTTAAACTGCCAAAGTGGAAAGCACTATGTGTCTGGATTTGGGCCACTTGAATCAGTTAAACTGGATGGATTCCAAAATTCCTAGTCACAACACAACACAGAATTAGGTGCTCAATAGGGCCTTTTGCCTCTAGTTATGCTGTCTTGCAATGGCTGCTCTTATGCATCTATTGTCAGTATTTAAAAAATGTATGTGCCTAATGTCTTAATTACAGCATTTTTTGGACCATGTAAATCATGCCTATAGTAGCCTCATTAACCCCAGCTCTGGTCATTTAGAGCTCCTCTTCCTCTGCGCTGCTTTCTCTAATATGCATACAAGCAAGCTTGAGGGAAACAGTCAAAGGACAGGCTGGTAGAAGCAGATGGTTCAGTATCACTGTCTCCCATATGGTGGTAAAGCCATTCAAGAGGAAATAATGCATTGAGTCAATGTGTTCAGGCTGAAATGAATGATGTCAAAAAATATCGGTGTAAAGCATAGTCAATTTTCATTCCGGTCGTAGAGATCAGAGTTTGGTTTTACACACACACACACACACACACGTGCAAACTTTGCACACTGCCCCTGCCCCAAATGTCCTTGGCCCACTTTGAGTAGGAAGGTCCAAAGGTGGATTCTACCTTCCACGTGATAAGGAATCCTGATATATAATGGAGGTTGTGGGAAGGCTTCTAAGTGCATTCAGCTATGAACTTGTGTATATACGTTGCTCTCATTGCATAATTAAGGGATCAGATGGATCCTGGAATAAGTATCATGATACTCCTGGAAGGCAGGTTCAAGATAATGACTGGGAGATATTAGCTATTGCATACTTATCCTTAAAAAAAGAAAAGTTCAGATAGGACAATAAGAAGCTCAGGGGTCAATACTCTGTGTTGCCAGTCGAAAGTAGAAGGGTTAGAGGAAACCTTTACCAGATTCTGTAGTGAGTAACTGCCAACCACTTGAGAAGTAGGTCTTACTCAGGAATCAGAATTGCTGGCAGGATCTATTCAATTCTGTAAGAAGTCAGATTTCCTTATGTTTAGTAGCCCAAACCATACATGTTCCTACATTTCACATATAATTTAAATGAGTGGAAACATATCTCCTTATGGGAGTACCTGGGTCAAGATAAATTTTGAAAAGGTGATACATTCAACCTTTTCCTTTTCTACCAGTCCAAGAAGTCAGACATTCATTCTTGTATTGTCTCTGCCATTTGTGACAATGACACTGGTGAACACGCAGAAGACATATCTGCCATTTCAAAAGTGATTCAGCCTTTTGCCAGCATTAGTCACAACTCAACTACTCAGATGAGATACTTTCTCATTCATTATTAATTTAAGCAATTTATTGGAATTAGCAGTAACTCTCATGAGTAACTGCATTAAAAGGGAAACTACTCATAATCTAATGGGGCAGCATATAGAACTAACTTCCTGGAGGAAAATTGAATGTCAATTCATATCCACCAGTTCTGGAGCCAACATTTCTGATGTTTCAGTGCTTTACCAACTACACTGGCTCCTGGTGGAGTACAGGGTCAGGTTTAAGGTGCTGGTTTTGACCTTTAAAGCCCTATGCGGCCTAGGACCCACATACCTACAGGACCGCCTCTCCTGGTATGCTCCGCGGAGTACCTTAAGGTCCACAAATGACAACATTTTGGAGGTCCCAGGTCACAAGGTGGTTAGTTTGGTCTCAACTAGGGCCAGGGCCTTTTCAGTACTGGCCCCAACTTGGTGGAACGCTCTGTCACAAGAGACTAGGGCCCTGCGGGACTTGAAATCTTTCCGCAGGGCCTGCAAGACAGAGCTGTTCTGCCTGGCCTTTGGTTTGGGCTCAGTCTGACCCTTATGTTGCCCTCCCCTTATGGTCTTGATCTATCGACTACTTTTAAAATGAGGATGAATTTTAAATTGCATTTTAACCTATATTTTAAATTGGGTTTTTCCCTATTATTTTTTTACTGTGATTTTATTGGTGTTAGCCGCCCTGAGCCCGGCTCTGGCTGGGGAGTATAAATGGAGTATAAATAAAATGTATTGTTATGTTTAAATTTATTATGGTCACATGCTTTGACTCAATCTGCTCTTGCAGTCACATTCCAACATTGCAGTTATCCTTTAGGAAAGATGACAACATTGAAGCCACTGAATCATCCTCCAGTTTATGCCCAGAAGTGGACCAGAGGAAGAAGTTTCTCCCTCACGCAAGAAGCTAGCTGGCACAGTTGATTGGCTCCCTGAGTAAGGCATGAGCACAGCTGGGTGGCACATAGCTCAGCAAGCCACCACCACAACAGGCACAAAAAGGGTGACTCAATAAATGGGGACCCAGAACATATATGAAAAGTATATTTTGTCTGCATGACAACACACTGCATCCAGTCATCCAATAAAATACACGAAAAGGCTTGTTTGTTTGTTTTTACACCTTCACTGTGGCCAAGAGCTTGTATAGGTGATACAACAACAGATGATATTAATGAATTGCCAACAGTGAAATTATGAACGTAAGGATGGGTTGGCAGCCTCCTAACCATTGGATAGCAGAAGTAATAGCAAATCTCCTGATGACGCCACTTTCCATCAACCGAACAAATCCCTGGATCATCCCTGACTGTGAACTATAGCACAATCACACTATCAGACTATTTTGAACATACTGTTAAGAAACCCAAAGTGCTCTGCAACTCTCATGTTTAGGAAGACAAAAAAATGTCATATTTGTTTAAATGAAAACCCTGGTTATTTTGCAGTCTACCAATTGCCCTAGGAGGGCAGACAGAATGAATGCTTAATTGGCATTTAGAAAACGAACTGTACATGCTATGGCAATGCACCAAAACAGGTAGAAGATATGAGCCATGTGACAGCGAGTGGATTTCCCCACAACTCTCTGAAGGTTTGCTCCCATCCTGTGTACCATCCCTCTTGAATTTTGGTTTTAACAAATTAAATTTATTTCTTAAATTAATTCTGGAATGGGGTGTGCATACTCTGTGTCACTGTGTTTTATCGATATGTAAATGTACTCCTGTTCGTTGTAAAACACAACTCCCTAAATAGTCTTGATACAAGTATAACAGATGCATCAAGATTCCTTTTTCTGGTGCTTTATCTGTGCACATGTGCATGTTGGTAATGCAGAGAGAGTTAGAGACATAAATGTGCATTCTTAAACTGTGTGTTTAAACTATGGAACTCACTCTTACAAGATATAGTGATGACCACCAACTTGAATGACTTTAAAGGAAGATCCATAAAGGATAATGTCAGGGAACTGCCATCAGTACTGGAGGGGGAGCGCAAAAGCCAGAGGGATTCCAGAGAGCGTCCAGGGATCGGGAGGAGCAGCCCATCTTCTGGGGAAGAGAATCAGCGTAGCACCAGTGGAGAAGGGGGGCATGTGGGGGAAGTGGCGAGGCGGTCCCATGACTCCTTGCCTGGGACCAGCGGGGAGAGCAGGGGTCCTCCATTGCCCACGCCCTCCCTGCGCAGAAGGCTTTCGCGCAGAGAGGGTAGGCGGAGACTAGGCGTCAAAGAACTTCTTTGCTGGAAGAAGTTTAAGAAATGCCCACTCGCGGATTCTGGCAGCGACTGAGTCAGCCACGGGTGAGTGGCTGTCCAGACAGAAGAGGTTCACTTTGGCAGCCCAGCCAGGTGTTTGCACCCAGCCAGGGAGATAGGCATCTGCTTACGCATGAGCAACCCCTAAAACCATTACAGATAAGGAAACCAGTAATCCACAGGCCAATTTAATAGGGCCCATAAACAGCGTAAGAGGTAAGGAATATAATAGATTGAAATAAGAACACAATATATTATTATAACAACAGTACATAGAAACACACGTGAAATAGGACAGGGACTGAATGTGTGGGGTGATGTGCATGGGGATATTGGGGTGAGTCTTGCATGGACACCCCTGTCTCTCATCCAGCAATGCAACATTTATGTGTTAGTCAGTTTGCCTGAAAACACCTTGAGTGTTGTACTGGGTATGAATTTGGATAATTATAAATGATTGATGGCTGAGATTTGTATATGGAACTCAGGTTTTGCGAATTTTAAAGCTCGCTATTGTACAGCAGAGAGGTTTCCCCCTTCTCCATACCTCTTATCTTTGTAGCCCAATCGTATCTGGCTGGCATTTTCTCTCATGGTGTGAAACCTATTGAACGATAATGACACAGTATAAATAGAATATTTTCCTTTAAAATCACATCCAAAGATGGGGAGGGGAAGCTTTTGTTCAACAACACACATTGTGTCCAATATGTTACCTTCAGCTACATCCAGTGGAAGCTTATTTTTCTCTGCTTTTCACACGTCTGCCAAGACAAGTTTCTCTCGACACTGTTCTTCAGGAATCTTCATTGCCAGCCACTCAGGCAAATGTAATACATCAGCTCAAACAAAACTACATCTGTGGGAGGCAGCACACCAGGAGCAGGAATGCATGCACCATTTATCCGCAGCTACTGTGAAGAAAAAACAGGAAGGGAGAAATACATTATTTTAGTTGATTTGTCAAGTGTGATCCCCCTCCAGCTTCTTTACCTTTCAGATCCTTTCTGGTGGGTTTTCTCTGGACCAATCATAGGTTTACCCAAACTCCCTGCCTGTGGAGCTCAGAAGGAAGAAAAGTGATTGCTTTGCAGGAAAAGGGGATCATTTGTTCTTTTGTTTGCTGTGGGAAAATAGGATGACTGAACTGCTGACCCTTTGATATCGGGACTGTGAGCAGAATTGGTTTTGTCATCTGACATTTGGGTGCCTGAACTTGGTTCATTTGAAAGGTGACCGAGTGACAGCCAGCAACTGTAAAAGAAAATGTATTGTCAAAATGGTTGCCCAAAACTTATGAATAGTGGTCAAACAGTCAATAGAAACTGCCTCTGTCTATTTAATTCATAGGGCTGTTACGCACAGTTAAACCTATTGATTTCAGTGGACCTGAGCGCATTTCACTGTGTTGGATCATGGAAACCTACTAAGGAGTAAATACAAATTGTCACTCCAGAGTTTTGTTTGCATGCAAAGGACTCAGGTTCAGTGCCCAGAATCTCCAGGTAGGGCTGGGTAATATCCCTGTCTGAATCTCTCTGGCCTCTCCAGACATCCTTTTTTATTGCACATTTATGGTGATTTGTGCTCACGATGCCATCGGGGCAATTATACACAGTCCTGCTTTCATTACTATTTGCAAATGTTTTGGGATGGTTATGGCTATGGTTTTTGTCCCTCCTGGGCAGCAATGATGTGGCAGCACTGGGGAAACATCACATAACTACAATAAAACAGAATAAATCTACCACTAATGAACTATTATTGTGTCAAGTACATGTTGCAGAATATACCTTCAGTAAAAGGGCAGCAGGAGAGCAGGATAGAGAGCCACTCAGTGCTGGTGATAGTGACCTGCATACTAGGCAATTTCCACTATTTCTAGTGTGGACAATTCTAGTTAATACTTTGTCAGTTGATACTTTGTCAAGACTATTGTTCCTGGGTAGGACTTTGTATACTTGTGTATAAAGCATCCTTCCTCAACCTGGTGCCTTCCTGATGTTTTGGAGTACAACTCCAGTCATCCCTTGCCTTTGGGCATGCTTGCTGTGGTTGTAGCCAGTGGCGTAGCGTGGGGGGTGCAGGGGGGGCCGGCCACACCGGGCGCAACATCTGGGGGGGCGCGCTCGCACTCGCAGCTCTCTGCCCCTACCTGGCTCACTCACTCTCTCTCACTGCAGTGCTGGCTGTGCAAATCCGATCCGAGCCGCTGGGTCGCCGCCCACTGTGGAGGGGGTGGGTGCCAGGCGTGCAGTGCGGAGAGAGTGCGAGGGACTATCTGGGGGAGGGACAGTGCAGCGGCCACCCAGCACAGCGCTGAGCGCGGGAGAGAACCACACCAGACCAGACCAGGCAGCAGCAAGAAGAAGCTAGCAGCGGCGGCAGGTTTGGGGTTAGGGGGTGCTGACAACCCACGCTACGCCGCTGGTTGTAGCGAGTTGTAGTTGAGGAAGTCTGATCTAAGGAGCCAGGGATACGTTGTTTAAAAACTGTGCCCCTCCAGCTGTTGCTGGACTACAACTCTCAACATGCTTGATCATACTAGCCGGGGCTGATAGAAGTCTGTACACTACAACATCTGAAGAAGAAGAAGAAGAAGAAGAAGAAGAAGAAGAAGAAGAAGAGGAGGAGGAGGAGGAGGAGGAGGAGGAGGAGGAGGAGGAGGGGGAGGGGGAGGAGGAGTTTGGATTTGATATCCCGCTTTATCACTACCCGAAGGAGTCTCAAAGTGGCTAACATTCTCCTTTCCCTTCCTCCCCCACAACAGACACTCTGTGAGGTGAGTGGGGCTGAGAAACTTCAAAGAAGTGTGACTAGCCCAAGGTCACCCAGCAGCTGCATGTGGAGGAGCGGAGACGCGAATCCGGTTCCCCAGATTACGAGTCTACCGCTCTTAACCACTATACCACACTGGCTCTCAGAGCCACAGGTTTCCCATCCCCTGTTTTTAATGCCTGCTGGATTTTATGAAAGCACATTTGTTTATCGATCCCTTCTGCTTTATGTTGTTGCTGTCACTTTTTGTAGCGTAGCATGTCATTTCAACCTTCCAACAGTTTGACTTCATCCCCAAAGACTCACTCCTCCATTGTCTCCCAAGACAGATGGATGCCAAAAGGTAATTAAGGGATACATAAATATCTTAAAGAAATAAAAAAATTCAAGGAAGAATGAAGGACATCTTCATAAAGCACATCATCTCAAGCTTTGTTTTGAATGAGTGAGTGGATAAACTAAGAGAAGGCACAAATTATTCAAATCTGCTTAATACATAGATTATGTCAGATCATATCTTCCAAAATGAATCGTATCAGGTCATATCTCTCATATATATTAGCCCATCTAACAGATGACTGTGACAAGATGTACTGTAACTATATATACACCAAGAATGCATTTGTATAATTATGTTGTCCAGATGATTGACTCAGCACTCCTTGTGAAGAGGAATTAATTGTTAATCCACTCTGAAAATTGTAGCTCTGTGGGGGGCGGGGTAGGGATCTCCTAAAAACTCTCAGTGCCCTTAACAAATTACAGCTCCTGGAATTCTTTAGGGGAAGCCATGACTGTTTAAACTGGTATCTATGGTGTGAATGTGGTCATAGAAACACAGCTCAGATACATTCCAGCATGGTCCACCCACTGGTATAGGCCACAAACAACAGAACAGCAATGAATACTATAAGTAAAAAAATGGAGATGTGTGGAAGCTAATGTAACAAATGTGTACAGTGAAAAAATCTGAATGGCCTACTTGTGATATACAGTTCTGATCTGGAAGCACTCCTATTTACCTAGAAGTAAATCCCATGGAACTCATGGGAGCTTATATCTGAGTAGACCTGTATAGCATTACACTATAAATAACTACCATTCTACTGCAAGTGCTTCCAGTATTCATTCGTTATTAAGTGTCAGAAGGTGATAAATACAAATGAAAACAACCACACTGCTGCAAATTCACCTGTGATATAACTCTATATGTGTTTATTTTTCACTTCTACAATACTGCTTCACCCCCTTTCCCGCCCCCAAGGCTAAGCATTAGGCTGGTCCATGTCTTGATGGATTCAGTAACCAGAATTCCATTTTTGAATCAGTCAGGTGTTACACAAAAAAGGTGTCCCCATGAGTACAATGAGATTGAAAACCTTGACCTTTGGTTCCACTTTAGTAGAGCAAGTCACACTACATTGACTTGATGTATGAGCACAGATGAAGGAGTTAGGAAAAATAAGGAAATTTTAGTAGATATAAATAGGATTTACAACACACTCATCTTTAGCAACCTAGATTTCTTTAGCTCATTGGTAATCCAGATAAATAAGGTGTTTAGATTAATCCAAAAATGTTCTTTTCTTTTACCTTGCTTAATTTATCATCGTGCTCTCTACTCCTCCTCGGAAAAGGAGCCTTTTAAATGAAGTCATTGGAATCTATGGATTAAACCATTAAGCAGTTACCACTGTGAAGAACATAGGGGGGGGAGCCTCCACAGCTGTACTTTAGAAGCCAAATTCAAGCAGTATTTTTTAATAGATGCACACACTATTTGTAGCAGCGTTAAAAACCAAAATAGATTGTTAAACAGCATTTTTGCATCTAGCACATGCATATCACTATAGATCACTGACTATAAATTAATTCTTCAGAGGAAACTTTAACCATTCAGAGTAACAGAATATGGTCTAATTGGTATGTAAATCCCTTAACAGCTTGGCACCAGCTTACCTATGGTATCTCCTTACCCCACGTGTTCGCATTGAACCACTTCGATTGGCAGAATTGACACTACTTCAGGTGCCACATCATACCCATTCTGCATTTGTAAGGACTCGGTTGTTTAGTGTGGCAGCCCTTACACACTTTGGAACTCCCTGCCTCTGGATATTAACCAAGCACCTTCACTGTACTCTTTTTCAGTGCCTGCTAAAAAGATTTCTGCTCCAACAAGCCTCACCAGATCCTTAGGAAGTTGAGGTAATCTTAATTTGTTTTAGTATTTTAACTTTTGCTTGCTTTAAACTATGGTTGTAATTATAAAATAGATTTTATTGTTTTATCTTCTTGTAAACCGCTTTGAGGTTTGTTTTGTTTTTACAATCAAGCAGTGTATACATTTTATGAAAAGAATAAATAAATCTTTGGGCACCTGGGTCCAAATGTGTATTCACACAAAATAATCAACTGTAAAGGAGATCAGCATTGCAGGTTCCCTTTCTCAGGCCTACTTATATGGCAGCAATGAATCACTACCAAAACAACTATTACTATTTTTATTTTTAATTTAAGACCCCTCTTTCAATAGAATCCTTTTATGTTAGTGGCCTTATGAATGCCCCTTGAGGAAACCTCAGCTTTGGTGCCAATTTTTGCATCTGTTGTCTGGGTAAGAAACATTCAGCAGGAAATTTGTGCTGCAATTTGATTTCTGCCTGTGACCCACTCCTTTTTCAAGATCCTACCTATAAAATGCTGCAAATTCCCTTTCCAAATGCCATTTGCAACCTGCTACATGCTGACTTGGGAACTCAAAGGTCTACGTGGGAAATAATAAGCACTAGCATAAGCAAATAGTTATTACAACTCAGCCCAGAACAAGCTTAAACAAATTATTTTTCAGCACTGCAATTCACTCTCAGGTTGATGATTGCAATGTAAAGAAATTCAAGGAAATTTTCTATCTCTTCAGCTCTTTAGAGTCAAAGCTAACATGCAATTCCCCTCATGGAGGTATCATTTCATCCAGGGCCACCAGCAGGAATTTACCTTTGGAGCTGTGTGACCAAATTTCAAGTCCCTTAAGTCTTGAATACCTCTTGAGCCTGAACTGGACTTGGATCTGGCTGACCCTTAATGCATTGTGATGTGTCCAGTTATTCCCCACCCATGTCATATCCAGCAGAGCTAAAGAATTGGTCTACAGAGAGCCTAGGGATGAGGAAGAATTTCAGTTCTGGTAACATTTAAAGGCAAACTGAGTCCACACTTTCTGAAACAACATGGGAAGCAAAATGCAGATAGCAGTCAAGATTCAACTTCTCTGAATTTTGCAATGCAGATCCCCAGTCAAGTAATGGGAACAAAAAGGAATGCACAAGGATAAAATGTGCCTTGAAATACATATACAGGTGAAAATAATGCAAAAATGCATTATATACAGAGAAACTGTTTTGTGAACCAGTGCATGTTAGACAAAATTTTACACTAAAATTCTGATGAAGTTTCATGAGACCTTTTTTTAAAAAAAGAAATCCCTAAACTGATGTGAAAATGTGGAGAAAATTGGAAAAATGAAAAACTGAGAGAAATGGCGGCTCATCATAGACTACCCATTTCAGTACAGTTAGTATTTGCAAAAGGCTTCTGCACATGGCTTTAGGATACCAGCAGCTGGTGCATGTATTGTACTTGGTATGGAGGACATGTGGGATGCAGGTGGCACTGTGGGTTAAACTACAAAGCCTAGGACTTGCCGATCAGAAGGTCGGCAGTTCGAATCCCCGCGACGGGGTGAGCTCCCGTTGCTCAGTCCCAGCTCCTGCCCACCTAGCAGTTCGAAAGCACGTCAAAGTGCAAGTAGATAAATAGGTACCGCTCCAGTGGGAAGGTAAACGGCGTTTCCGTGCGCTGCTCTGGTTCGCCAGAAGCGGCTTAGTCATGCTGGCCACATGACCCGGAAGCTGTACGCCAGCTCCCTCGGCCAATAAAGCGAGATGAGCACCGCAACCCCAGAGTCGGTCACGACTAGACCTAACAGTCAGGGGTCCCTTTACTTTACCTTACTATGGAGGACATATCAACAAGAAAAGATTGACAAGGAATGGGGGGCAGGCAGAAATGCAGGCCCTTTGGAAAATCCTCTTTAGTGTTTGTGCTAAAAAACAGGCCTGGGTTAGTCTCCATTTTTGCACCATTGTACAGCCTATGAGAGCTGCCTGATTAACTAGGATCACCCAGGGCCAGTGGGGGGAGTGAATGCAAACCAGCAGCAGAAATAAATGCTATGGATTGTTACAGAGAGCAGGAAAAAAGAGGCAAAGGTGGGGTCAGGGGTCAGAAAATGCACCCCAACTTCTCCTTTCATCTCAAAAGCTACATGAAGTCTCTGCATTAGCCCACAGAGGTTATATTTTCTAAGCAATAATAAAAGTAACAAGCAAAAACAAGGGGGAAATAGCAAGAGTTCTACCCTGCCTCAACGCTGTATGATGCTCATAAAAATCATTATCTGCATGAATGCTGATGGCAGTTAAATTGCATTTGCTGCTTAATTTATATATTGTTTTCCAATGCAAAGTTAAGTAATAGCTGATGAGGGGGTTTTTTATATAAAGCAACGCAATAACAACTTAGTTCTTTCTAAACAACAATTTTGTAGTGTTTTTACCAAAAAGATTTTTTGGGGTGGGACTACATAGCATCTGGCTCTTGGTGGTGGTGGGACAAGTAGGTGTGCATATGCATACAATACCAAGCAGTGCTGTGGAGTCAGCAAGATTATATAAGTCTCTTCTGCCTCTAGGCACATCTCTTTCTCTGCCATCTCAGCACCGGTTTCATCTGTCTTCTGTCAACCAGATTTGCGCAGGAAATGTGTTTCTATTCTACACTCTTTACCTCTGGTAAAGACTGGGCGAGAAGTGCTGGTGGGAATAGGATAAACAGGCCCACTGGCCTGGTCACAGCCGCAGGTTTATGAGGGGAAATGACAGAAACAAAGCTTTAGGGGAAGTGCAAAACCATTAGTGATGTATTAACCAAGCACATATAGATGGACACGAGGTTGAAAATGCCTTAAACAAAAAAGGCAATTTGAAAGTATTGTTACTTTCATTTAAGGGATGCTTACATGGTATTAAAATAAAATAATAATAATTATTATTATTATTATTATTATTATTATTATTATTTATTATTTATACCCCGCCCATCTGGCTGAGTTTCCCCAGCCACTCTGGGCGGCTCCCAATCAAGTGGTAAAAACAGTACAGCATTACATATTAAAAACTTCCCTGAACAGGGCTGCCTTAAGATGTCTTCTGAATGTCAGGTAATTGTTTATCTCTTTGACATCTGATGGGAGGGCGTTCCACAGGGCGGGCACCACTACCAAGAAGGCCCTCTGTCTGGTTCCCTGTAGCCTCACTTCTCGCAATGAGGGAACCACCAGAAGGCCCTCGGCACTGGATCTCAGTGTCCAGGCTGAATGATGGGGGTGGAGACGCTCCTTCAGGTATACAGGACCGAGGCCATTTAGGGCTTTAAAGGTCAGCACCAAAACTTTGAATCGTGCTCGGAAACGTACTGGGAGCCAATGCAGATTTCTCAGAACCGGTGTTATGTGGTCCCAGCGGCCACTCCCAGTCACCAGTCTAGCTGCCGCATTCTGGATTAATTGCAGTTTCGGGTCACCTTCAAAGGTAGCCCCACGTAGAGCGCGTTGCAGTAGTCCAAGCGTGAGATAACTAGAGCATGCACCACTCTGGTGAGACAGTTCGCGGGCAGGTAGGGTCTTAGCCTGTGTACCAGATGGAGCTGGTAGACAGCTGCCCTGGACACAGAATTAACCTGTGCCTCCATGGACAGCTGTGAGTCCAAAATGACTCCCAGGCTGCGCACCTGGTCTTTAAGGGGCACAGTTACCCCATTCAAGACCAGGGAATCCCCCACACCCACCCGCTCCCTGTCCCCCAAAAACAGTACTTCTGTCTTGTCAGGATTCAACCTCAATCTGTTAGCCGCCATCCATCCTCCAACCTCCTCCAGGCACTCACACAGGACCTTCACCGCCTTCACTGGTTCTGATTTAAAGGAGAGGTGTCATCTGCATACTGATGAACACCCAGTCCAAACCCCCTGATGATCTCTCCCAGCGGCTTCATATAGATATTAAAAAGCATGGGGGAGAGGACAGAACCCTGAGGCACCCCACAAGTGACAGCCCAGGGGTCTGAACACTCATCCCCCACCACCACTTTCTGGACACGGCCCAGGAGGAAGGAGCGGAACCACTGTATGACAGTGCCCCCAGCTCCCAGCCCCTCTAGACAGTCCAGAAGGATGTTATGGTTGATGGTGTCAAAGGCCGCTGAGAGATCCAGCAGAACTAGGAAACAGCTCTCACCTTTGTCCCTAGCCCGCCGGAGATCATCAACCAGCGTGACCAGTCCCATGGTGAGGCCTGAATCCCGATTGGAAGGGATCCAAATGGTCCGCATCCTCCAGGCGTGCTTGGAGTTGTTCAGCAACCACCCGCTCAATCATCTTGCCCAAGAATGGAAGATTTGAGACTGGGTGATAGTTGGCCAAATTGGCCGGGTCTAAATATGTTTTTTTAAGAAGCGGTTTAATGACCGCCTCTTTCAGCGGGTCTGGGAAGCTCCCTCACAGAGGGAAGCATTCACCACCCCACAGAGCCCATCGCCCAGCCCTTCCCAGCTCGCTTTTATCAGCCAGGATGGGCAAGGATCAAGGAGACAGGTGGTCGGTTTCACTCGTCCAAGCAGCCTGTCCACTTCCTCGGAGGTAACAGATTGGAATTGATCCCATGTAACAGGACCAGACAGAACTCTAGCACTCTCCCGCCCTGGCCCTGCTCCCACGGTGGCATCTACCTCCTTCTGAATCTCAGCGACTTTATCTGCAAAAAAACTTTGCAAAAGCATTGCAGGAGATCTTGGGGTCCCTACCAGGCCCCGGTGGTACAGGTGGTTCTGATAGATTGCGAACCACCTGAAAAAGTCTCCTGCTGCTGTTTTCTGCAGATGCAATGGAGGCGGCGAAGAAGGCCCTCTTCGCCGTCGCCATTGCTACTTGGTAGGCTCGACGTTGAGCTCTAGCCCGTGTCCGGTCTGATTCAGAATGAGTTTTCCGCCACCGGTGCTCTAGCCGTCTCAACAATTGTTTCATCGCCCTCAGCTCCGGGGGAAACCACGGGGCTGTCCGGGCTCCATGCAATCGGAGAGGGCGCTTTGGAGCCAGACAGTCAATAGCCCTGGTTAACTCCGCATTCCTGGTTAACTCCGCATTGATGCACAACATTCTCCTTTGTTCATGTTACTTTTTAAATGGAGAAAAGTGTATGCTCTTTTGTAAACAAAGAAGCAGGAAGTCCACTTCTCAAAATGCACATTGTTAAATTATTTTGCTCTGAATAAGTTTATATTAGTTGTGGGTAAGCTGCATATTAGATCAGAGATTGTAACGAATTCCTCAAGCATCCCTTTGCGGGCCAAGCTCAACAAC
This sequence comes from Podarcis liolepis, assembly GCF_965112155.1. NCBI lineage: Eukaryota > Metazoa > Chordata > Lepidosauria > Squamata > Lacertidae > Podarcis > Podarcis liolepis. Next base: position 56,973,657 of record NC_139555.1, on the reverse strand, counting down.
GTGTCTCTTTTGTGAATGTGCTCCACTGCTGCAGCTAAATGAAATCCACGAATGGGCACAAATTCTTAAGGAAATCAGAATCATCATGAGTTGTTCACCAGTCCTAGACCCCAAATGGTGTCACCTTTCTATTTTATCAGAATTAATGTTCACCTCCCTTTCAAACCTTTGGTAATTTTCCTTTTAGTTGCAGCTAGACTTGTTGTGACACAAGGATGGAAGTCTGTTTCTGTTGTTCATGTGAACTGCTGGGAGAAGAAATCTTTGTTCTTAGCTATCTCAGAAAAATTAACCCATCATCTTAAGCTTTTGAAGGGGACTGCCAAAACAATGGACTTTGCTGCCACTTGGAGGACTTTTGTGAAGCACATGAACAAACATGTGAAGCCACTTATCCCAATGAAGGATGACTTCATTTGGCAATACCTATGATATTATTTTGTTTGACTAATTGGTCTGAATCATGCCCTGTTTCACTCAACCCTGGTTAGCACAAAAATATTTCTCCTTTTCATGTATTGCCTTATGCCTCCCTCTCTGCTTTGTACTTGGTTTTATATGCGGCCATTCCAGTGTCTGTTGCCATTTTGTTTTTCTTTATCCTGCTTAGTGTTATATTGTATTATGATTTATAATGTTGTTGTCCATTTTAAATCTTAATTGTAACGGGTATTAAATAAAATTATTGCCTATGGTCAAAAAGGCTGGCTTTTAAAAACAAAATTCTGGCAACTAACAGAAAGTTCTGTTTTTGTTTTCAAATGTCTAGATGGTTTTGTTTTGTTTCCTGTTAAGGAAGCTTTAGGTTATCAAAGCTAGTGGCAAAAGCAACAGTACTTGGTTTGGATGTGCAAGACAAGTCACCCTGGGCAAATGTTTATCTGCTTCACAAGGTTGCTAGGATAAAAGGAGACATGAATTTAGCGTTTCAGAACCCAATAAAAAAGTGCCACGGGAAATTACAAGAACTATTATCATTAAAGATTAGCTGGAGTTGTTGAACAAAATACTCCTCTTGGAATGTATTTTAAAAGAGAGAGGTGCAGCAGTTTGTAGAGAGCTATGATAGGACTGAGGAGGCAAAGTCTCAAATCATCATCTAGAGCCTCTCCTCTTCTCTAAGGGGAGGTGTTGTGAGCAGGAATCGCTACCTGCGCTCGCAGGGGGGCGTGGTCAGGCCCCTGTGTCACTGGAGTCCTGTGCCCGCATCATGCACCCTAGCCAGCCAATCCAGCTGGTGGGGGGCGTGGTTTAGCTGTTTAAAAACGGCCACAGGGACATAAGCGCTGCCTTCTTGTACTGTGATGGCCACTGGGGAAAATTAGGTGAATTTCTCAGCCCGACCTACCTCCCAGGATTGTTGTGAGGATGTATGGGGGGGGGGGACAAAACTACCTTGACCTCCCTGGAGGAACAGTGAGACAATAATGTGATAGATAAATAGGTGAACTAAGCAATATTATGTTGCTTGACTACAAGAGCTTTATTGGTCTCTATTCTCAGCAATGTGCCACTTGATGCTAAACTAGGGTTGATTACCTATATTAGCAGTGTGGTACCCACTGAAAAGCTACTCGGCTTGGATGGGGCCGTGTGCCAGATTTAGAAACAATGAATTCAATGCTTTGGCAGGCTTTAACACTCCCGCGCTGGAGCTGCATTTACACCAGGGTGCTGCTGCAAGCACAAGGCATTTCATGTGACAAAAGAGAGCTGTAATGTTCTGTTGTGGTTGACAGTCACCCTCTGAGACTGCTAAATACAGTCATACTTCTTGTTACGTTCGGTTCAGGTTACGTCTTTTAAGGTTGTATCCTGCGGCAACCTGGAAGTACCGGAAAGGGTTACTTCTGGGTTTTGCCACTCGCGCATGCGCAGATGCTCAAAATTATGTCACGCGCATGCACAGAAGCGGCAAATTGCAACCCGTGCAGAAGCACAGACATGGGTTGCGTTCTGCTCATGTTGCGAACGGGGCTCCGGAACGGATCCTGTTCACAACCAGAGGTACCACTGTAACAAAGAACGCTTTACTTTGTTTCCAACATCTTATATCACTGTTATCACCAGCGCCAACTAGTGACATAAACTGTAATAACACTTGCTTTGAAACTACCAAATCTCATACATTACAAGAATCATAAAGTTGTAGAGTTGGAAGGGATCCCAAGGGCCATCTAGTCCAACCCCCTGCAAGGCAGGAATCTCGACTAAAGCATCCATGACAGATGGCCATCTAGCTTCTGCTTAAAAACCTCCAAAGAAAGAGAGCCCGTAGTCTCCCAAGGGAGACCATTCCACTGTCATACACCCCTTACTGTCAGAAAGTTCTTCCTGACATTTAGTCAGAATCTCCTTTCTTGTAACTTGAAGTCATTGGTTTGAGTCCTACCCTCCAGAGCAGGTGAAAACAAGCTTGTTCCCTCTTCCATGTGACAGCCCTTTAGGTATTTGAAAGTGGCTTTCCTATCTCCTCTTTTCCAGGATAAACATACCCAATTCTCTCAACCTTTCCTCTTAAGACTTGGTTTCCAGACCTGTCATCATCTTAGTTGCCCCTCCTCTACACACACTCCAGCTTGTCGATATCCTTCTTAAATTGTGGTGCCCAGAACTGGACATAGTACTCCAGGTATGTAGGCAGAATAGAGTAGCACTAGGACTTCTCTTCTATTAATGCAGCCTAGAATAGCATTAGCTTTTTTTGCTGCTGCTATTGACTCATGCTTTGTTTGTGGTCTATTAAGACCCCTACATCCTTATCACATGACTCCTGTCTTACATTTGTACAGCTGGTTATGGAACTTTACATTTGTCCCTACTGAAATTAATTTTGTTAGTTTGGACCCAGTTCGCCAATCTGTTAAGGTAATCTTGAATCCCAATTCAGCCTTCTGCTGCATTAGCTACCCCTCCACTCTTTGGTGTCACCTTTATGCACTGTGAGCCCTGTGGTTCACCTTTACAAATGTTACACAAAGTGCCACCTGCATAGTAGTGTTTTGATACACTATCACAGGGGTGGCCAACTCTCAAGAGACTGCGATCTACTTTCAGAATTAAAGACTGGCAGTGATCTACCCCTGTTTTTTGGGAGGGGGGGTCAGCTCAAAGTTGTTGACCTTTTTTTAGGGTTGTTGACCTTTTTTAGGGATGGGGAAATAATGTTCTGTTTTTTTGGGGGGGGTTACAGGCATAAAGGCAAAGGCAAGGGACAAAGAGGTGAAGTCATTCATGAAAAGATCTCTATGGATGAAAACAGCAGCACAGAGAAAGTTCTGTCTTCCCTTCCAGAGATCAAACAAGAATGGAGGGCAATGTGAGGAGGTGGGGCTGGAGTCAGTTTTAGCAACGCTAAGGAAAGGGAGCCAGAGATCGACTGCGATCTACCAAAACCTCACGGGGATGTACTAGTAGATCGCAATCGACCTGTTGGACATCCCTGCTATCACATTTGAATCAGGCCTGGGATTGGAATCCCCTTGAGAAGAGGTATCTATTTCCGCTTTCCTCTTTATCCTATTTCAGGATAAAACTAATAAAACTAAAACCTTTGAACCTTGGGCATGCAGCTTGCTTTAGAGTTAACTAAATCAATTGAATGAATCAGGAAGGCATTTCTGGGGGCACAGGAGCTCCTTTCATTGCTTTCTAAATGCCCTGCCTGTGTTCCTGTCCCAACCTTTATTCCCTCGCCACCAGTAACTGTCGCGTACTCTATTATTCTAAAAATAATGCAGTATAAATGTGAGACTAATCTTTTACCATAAAAGTGACAGAGAATATGATGAAGCTCTTACCCAGGCAATTTCACCTTAATTTCAAATAAAAACGAGACTTTCAGTTTGCCAGTAATTCAAACACTTTAAAAAATCCCATAGTCTGCCAACTTCACAGGCTCAGAACCCACCAGTTAAGAAACTGAGCTGATATACTTCTCTGTGTATCGAGGGCAGCACAGTCTCAGTCATGCATTCAGCAATTCTAGAGTGTTTGCCTAAATAAGGCTGTCCACTCTTTCTTATTCTACTTTATGTAGAAACGATATAAAATGACATGCAAAGTGATGTATATGCAGTATATTTTAGCCTTAATGTACACAGAGAATTGGGACGCGGGTGACGCTGTGGGTTAAACCACAGAGCCTAGGACTTGCCAATCAGAAGGTCGACGGTTCGAATCCCCGTGACGGGGTGAGCTCCCGTTGCTCGGTCCCTCTCCTGGCAACCTAGCAGTTCGAAAGCACATCAAAGTGCAAGTAGATAAATAGGTACCGCTCTGGCGGGAAGGTAAACGGAGTTTCCGTGTGCTGTTCTGGTTCGCCAGAAGTGGCTTAGTCATGCTGGCCACATGACCCGGAAGCTGTACGCCGGCTCCCTCGGCCAATAAAGCGAGATGACTGCCACAACCCCAGAGTCGGCCACGACTGGACCTAATGGTCAGGGGTCCCTTTACCTTTACCTTTTCACAGAGAAATATGCACGTGATGAGTATATAAAGCAAGAATTAAATTACTTATTACCTAGAAGAATTATTCTGACCTCAACCCATGTTAGAATTTTAGCTAAAATCACATCCAAGTCACACTTGCATGTAAAACAATCTGCAACTTTATTAGTAACTTGAATGCATCTCGAATGGCCAACAATTTGTAAAGTCTAATGGCCGAATAGCTGTAGGAGAAGGATCAATGGATGGTTGAAACTGGCTGGGATAAAAGGGCTGGTGTGGATGAGAGGGAAAGACGCAAGGCCAGGCCCTCCTGGCTGCAACTCAGAGGGGCAGAGAACAAGGGGGATGCTTTTTGCTCCTGAGGACAAGGATCAGATATTCAGAAGAAGATTAGCTACCGGTATTCTACATAGGAACAACCAGTCAATGCATGATAATAGATATTGAGGCTTGAATGGTCACCAATAGATCAACCAAGGGAGAATTAAGCCAGTTCTAAGTCTAGAGACTATGGAGCAACATAGCATATAACAAACTTCCCCAGTGGGGCAAAACAAGTAGAAGGATGGATTTCAAAATCTAAGGGCTCATGTATATATTGTTAAAATGAATAATTTAATTTATGTCCTAATTTTTAAAACACACACACTTATTTAAATATTCAAAACTGTAACTTATTCTCTGCCACCCTAAACTCAAATATATCTGCACATACGTTATTGTAATATACATTTCAACATTAGATTGCAAAGTAATAAACCACAAGACACCACCCCAAAGCCTGGATTTAAAGTTCTAGACCACTGAAATTACAGCCCTGACCTCAACCTTGTCCTTAGTTCAGGTCTTCCTTTTTTATCTCCCCTCCCAGAATGCCACTATCTAGAGTTTCTGTTTATTTTTATTTATTTAGGTATATTGTATCTGGATTTTGCTACCAGTATTTCTTTGTGTAAAAATGCTAGCGACTTATGGCACCTCGGGCATCGTGAGAAACAGTCACTTCTAAAACAAAGGCTCAGATACAATGCATCTGGTTTATGGCCTGGAATTTCAAAATAAAACAAAGCGATGATTGTTGTTGTTGAGACAGAATAACTGTAGCTGGTCATCTTTTCTACAAAAGGAAGCTTTTTGATTGCATTTAGTTGACTCAATGGATGTATAGAATCTAACACCTCTGGCTTTCATCACACTTAGGACAACTTCCAACACTTCTTATGTTCATTTTCACAAACTCCAAAAGCAATTGATTGGCACCAATCACATGCTGGTAGCACCAACAGGCTCCTGTGAAATCCTGCAGCAGCAATCTGTGTCATTATAGCACTCAAGCAGTCTTCATGCTGCACATCCAATAACGCTCTTTAACCCCCTGGTACACAACTGACCTTCTGGCGTCAACTAAAGACTTTGCCAGGATTACTGTGGCCTCAGAGGTCTGTAATTTAATTAAGGCCATTCTTAATGTGACTTTAACCAAGCACAACATATTTAATTTACTTTTGAAAGAGGAAAGGAAAGGGAAAAGATCAGAAAACAAAATTTTTGCACCTGGAGCTTTCATTTTTTTAAAAAAAGCCATTCATATAAAAACTGATTTGTCCATCATGGCTTTTGTGTGTGTGTGTGTGTGTGTGTGTGTGTGTGTGCGTGTGCGCGCGCGCTTGTGTGCATGCATGCATGTGCATTAGGTAGCATACATGCTGATGGAAGGAAATACCAAAAGAACTCTGTGGAAAACATTGATTTCTTATGATTTCAAATGATTTGCATTTTTGTTAACAAAGTCTGGTGACCACAATATAATAAAATGTGTTGTGGGTTTGATAATTTGTAGTTAAAGAGATAGAGCTGTAAGTAAAGGTAAAGGGACCGCTGACCGTTAGGTCAAATAATGACCAACTCTGGTGTTGCTTCGCTCATCTCGCTTTACTGGCCGAGGGAGCTAGCGTACAGCTTCCGGGTTATGTGGCCAGCATGACTAAGCCGCTTCTAGTGAACCAGAGCAGTGCACGGAAATGCCGTTTATCTTCCTGCCGGAGGATTTGTCTACTTGCACTTTGACGTGCTTTCGAACTGCTAGGTTGGCAGGAGCAGGGACCAACCAACGGGAGCTCACCCCATCACAGGGATTCAAACCACCAACCTTCTGATTGGCAAGTCCTAGGCTCTGTGGTTTACCCACAGCGCCACCCACGTCCCTAGAGCTGTAAGTAGAAAACCCTTTTTTCTTTCCTTTTAGGTATGTTAAGACCTAAAATAAATTAAGTTGTTTATGTATAATTTTTGTAAACTGCTTAGATATTTTCTTTGGAATACATTGTTTATAAACAAACGAACAAAACAAAAGAAAACAAAACTTGGACTAATAGGTGCTGCTTTGTCCTTCCATAGGGAAAACCTCATTTTTCACTGGCAATTCCAATAGAAAGATCTCTGGCATGAGCATTTGGATTTACATAGATCTTTGCTTTCCACAAAGCTTCCCTGAGGTCCATGCATTCCAAAGTAAATTGCTTGTTACGTTACGGAATGACTGGACTGATTGAAAAGTACACTCAGAATGCAGTGGGAAGAGAATAGAAGCTATACGCGAGCTGTAGAAGCAGAGAGTTGCTATAGGAATCCTACCTAACACCCGCTTCTGATAACATGGTCAGCCTGCTCAGAAGAGCAGATGGGACCTTCTATGGGCACCACTTCCTTGGAAGCAGCTGTTCTCTTAAATGGCAGGGCAAACAAACATAGTCGGTGGTACAGATCCATGACATCTCTATTCCTGTAGGGAGCTGAGCTGACTGGGAATAGGTTCCCACATCTAGCACCTTGTAAAACAACAACAACAACACTCCCACCCAATTTAGCACTGGGTTGTATTCCACCAAATGTGTTTATCACATTGCGAACTGTTTTGTCATTAACTGGTCACCTCTTGGGTACCATGGGATGAGAGCATCTAATTCTGGGCTGGGCTATGATAGATGTCTCTTTAGTACATGTGGAGATATTATCTGAGCAATATTTAATCATTGCACACGGTGGCTAGTAGGGGAAGAAGGTGGTCATGGCAGCTAAGCTGGCACTAGAGCAAATTTCTAGCTATTGCTGTGAGATCTCCCAATTTTATTTCTTAATCTGGATTTATTTCTTAATCTGGATTTAAACATGAGCATTCAAGATAGGGCAGGATACACATTCCATTTTTTTATTTAAAAAAACAGCTAATTAATCAGCACATAAAAAGCCCTTCCTAATGGATTCATGGCTTTTAAAAAAGAGAAGCCATCCATTATATAATCCTCCTTCTTGCAGGCACTGTTTGCCATGTCAGTAATTCTGGATCCAGCCTCTGGGATCAGTGTATTTAAAATTCAGCCAGCCTTCTAATTTTAAAACGCTGTGTGTATCACCAACAACTTGACAAGAACCCTGCTTTTAACATCTGTTCCTACCAGCAAATGAGAGTGTTTCTCCCCCTTATTTAAGGAACTGAAAATAAATATAAAGCAATTACAAACCACTCACTCACAATGAATAATAGGTTTTTTCTTGTCAGCAAAATGATGTTCTGAAACAGAACCAGAGAAAGGGGAGGAAGAAGAGGGAATCTGGAATGTTCTAAATGTGTGACAGTTAAAAAAAAGGCTGTAGCAAAAACAACTGGGACTAGAATAGGGCCCTTTCCACCAGCAAAGTCAGGTGTACTTGGGCCTATCACGATTCACTAATGGAAACATGTGCTATCTAAAGATTACAAACAGATGGGAATTGAATTAATGCCCTGCTTTGGTATTTTCCTAGACATTTGTTCCATTTGTTCCTCTTGAAAAATATGCTAATTTGGTTATCATGAAAACCAGGGGTTGCTGAAATGACTAAGGTGCACATTGTGCAGGCAGGCTGCCAGACAAGCAATAAGCACACCTCATTGCATAGATCTTAGCTCTAAGCTCCGTCTTGGTTTCTTACACAGAGGATATTTTGCATGACTCCATAGCACTGTCTATCTACTTCTTTTTCTCAGCTGCAAGTGTGTGTGTGTGTGTGTGTTATTTTAAAGGGACAGTGTTTGCATCTTCATATAATATTGTGAGTACCAGGTTACCTTCTCCTTGTGATGGACAGACCATTGGGTCTTCACCATGGAGATACTTAGCTAATCATGGCGGGGGGGGGTGACTGCTAATTGGGAGAAAGTGAGACAGTAAAGGGAATTTGGCAGTTTAACTGGCAGAGAGGGCCTGGCTATAAAAATAGCTAGGTGTGCTTAGGGGGTTTGTCAGGCAGGATGAACCTATTAAATTTTTCGAGTGGAGGAAAGGAACCTAGACACCAGCTAGAGGTGCCAGCTGAGGTGTCAAAGTATTTGAAGACGCAACAAAGCGGGCTGGACTCCTTGGCTGGCTTTGAATAAACATTCACAAACTTTTTATTGATAATAATCAGCTAAATAGTTTGAGGATCTATACAACTTTGTAACATGCAGAAATCAGCATTCTCAGAGAAATCAAAGAATGGAACTGAGGGAAGTCGGGGGGTTGTGTGGGAGGGTGGAGGGAGGGAGGAAAAATGGGGGGAGAATAAGGATGATATGTTTCTGGATAATATGTTTTGTTTTAATTTTGAATAATTTTTTTTTAAAAAAAACACCAAAGTGGAGTGCCACATTGGTCTATCTAGCACAGTAATGTCTACATTGTCTGACACAGCTCTCCAGGGGTTCAGTCAGGTGACATTCCCAGCCCTGTCTGGGAACCTAGAACCTTCTGTATGCAAAGCAGATGCTTGACCACTGAGCTACAGTCATAAGGATGCCATATGTAGACCTCCATGCACTCATTATCTCCTCTTTTGAATGTCTGTGGAGGACTCGTCTTCACTTGAAATGAAATCATTTGTCATTGAACTTGTTTGTGATTTGGTTGCAATCCATATAAAATCAGGTGTGCTTTTCTGTTCCTGTTTCAAGTCACCTCAAAAAAGCATCAAGGGAAGTAGCAAAATGACTGACTGATGCACCAAATTCTTTTCCTGTTAAGATTTAGCCATAAACATCACCTAGCAATTACCATATGCCACTGTTTGACACGTAAAGCTATTTTGTGTGCTTATTCTCTCCTGAAACACTCATTGCAGAGGATCTGAGAATGTGTTATACATAACCCAGGGAGAATGGTGGGCATTCATCTCAGCAGAAGTATTGTTTTTGCAAGCTTCTTACTCTGTCAGGACTGGCACCGATTTAAGTGAGCAGCATTGCATGATGCTTTCTGGTTTTGCAATGGCATAATGTGCACTGTGTCTAATATAACTCTAAACAAAAGTGCTTTCATTTATCAGTTGATGATTATATTTAAACTTGGCACATTGGGATGTGGTATGGGGTGGAAGCGGAAATTATGGTCCATCAAATCTTCCTACGCTGAATACACTAGGATATTTTAGCAGGCTCTATTTTTCTTTGCATTTTGGGGGAAATGACAATTTAACCATTAGAAACCACCTCTTTAAATGCATACAAAAGTGCTTTCAATGGCCATCCTCTCTGGAGTGTTACAGTTTTTCCGCTCAGTCTTTCACTTATGATTCATTTTGATTTTTGACAACCTCTGATAATGTGACCCTAACAAAGTCATTCAACCTTATGCACCAAACTACCTGCAAATGGAAAGAGGAAAAAATGTCCCTGAATTGCCCTGTGTTAATATTTGGTGGCTGCAATATATTGAAAGACAAAATAGGCTCACTGACATACCTCTTGAACTGAGCATCATGCAGAAACTAACATGCCAATAGTCTGATCACAGGACATAACACTGGTATCAACAAGGAGTCAACCTCTATATGGAGGATTTTGAGTCTCAACATCTCCTTTCCTCAGTCAGTTCATTTCTACTATAGCTGCTTTTTTGAAGGTGCTACTGCATTGATGTTTTAAAATCATTATTATTATATGGCAAGGAGCTACAGATTCATTAAAGTATTGGGGTTTTTTTTACATAGATTAACTCCATATGTTTGTATGTATAGGTAATCAAATAATAATATCATTTTTGAACAAATGTATTTAGAAATCACAGATATGCACACCTATTTTATTTAATTTATTGTTGTCATAAAGGACAGAATTCGACTCAGGCAATTTTCACATTTCAGACATGATTGTTCTGATATATAGAATTATAAATTTGAGGTGTCATAGCTACAAAAGCATTTTCTTGCTAGAGGGTATCCAAAGGATTCTATAGACTCAACTCATTTTATAGAATCAGCAAAAATGAAGGTTCAGCATTAGGACAGCAACATTCTCCTTCAGGGAGGAAAACTGCACACGGTAGCCATACCTGTCTTTGGACTTTTCATCATGTCAGCTAGTCCTTCCAGAGGACCACATACAGAAAGTATATAGATATGAGGCAAAACCTTTTAATATTGTGTAATGCATGGTGTGAATAGACTAAAATATCAGACAGGAACATTAGAAGAACCCATCTGCTCATCTAGTCCAGCACGCTGTTCTCACAGTGGACAACCAGATGCCCTTGGGAAGCCCCACAACAGTACCTGAGTGCTTTAACACTTTCCCCACCTGTGATTCCTGTGGTGTTCAGAGACATAATGCCTCCAGCAATCAAGGTAGAACATAAACATTGGGGTTAATAGCCATTAATAGATTGACCATCCATGAATTTGTCTTTGCCATAGTTTAATTATGCAATGTGTGAAGTACATATTAGTGACAGACCAGAATGATTCCTATATTCATTCTTGACCTCACAGCCTACATTGATCAAGTCTTCCTTCTCACATGAACATCACCCTTGTGAGCACTGAATTTAAGACTGGAGAACTGAAGTTAAGATTGGGAAAATGAGAAACAGAGAAGAACCAAGACTGACAGATCAGCCCATCATACTAATGTGGATATTATTTTTCCTATTATCAAAGTTTTAAATAGATCTTGTTCTCCTTTTTCATTGGCAGTTTAAACAATTGTTTCCCCTTCCTATACTGTAGATTATTTTTTTTAAAAAAAATATTATATATGTTATTTCTTATTTGTAGTGCACTTGAATAAATGTTCTTCGAAATACGCTGAGCCAATAGCAGCTTTTTTGCATGCACACTTGAGATTTAACCTCCTCCTGCCCTTTTTCTCTTATTGGTACCTTCCTTCCTTCATTTAATTGTTTTGCCACATTGAATTGTCACATGCATGCCACTGCTTGGATTTAATACTGCTATCTGACCCCATTAAGTCTTTTGCTGTGCTTAACTGATAAACCATCATGGTTACCCTTCTGGAAGTTGCAGAAACTAAGCAAACAGTACAGTGGTACCTCGGGTTACATACGCTTCAGGTTACATACGCTTCAGGTTTCAGACTCCGCTAACCCAGAAATATTACCTCGGGTTAAGAACTTTGCTTCAGGATGAGAACAGAAATCGTGCTCCGGTGGCGTGGCAGGAGCAGGAGGCCCCATTAGCTAAAGTGGTGCTTCAGGTTAAGAACAGTTTCAGGTTAAGAACAGACCTCCGGAACGAATTAAGTACTTAACCCAAGGTACCACTGTACTGGGAGAACAGTGATTTGCTGTGATTCTCTGTGAGGACACGTATAATCCTGTAACAGATGCAGAATTCTGCAAATTCTCTGCTTTCATTAAAAACAAAAACAAATTTCTAGTCCTTGTGGTTTTGAAGAGATGCTTGTAAATCAATACGCGTTGAAATCTCAGAAGCCAGAAAGGTGGGAGGGCATTCTATGGCTCGCATAGATTCTTGTTATTGTTACAGGGTGGGTCATATTGCATGAGCAGATCTGTAGCAAGTCACCAAAATAGATGGTTCTTTTGGGTGGGGAAAGCTATGACTGTTAAAGTGGTATAACAGTGTGTTAAATGCATGGTGCAAATTTGGCCATATCTGTGGCTAAGCCACACCTGTGGCTAAGTCACACTTAGTGAAATTGCATTTCTCCCCCACCCCGCCCCCGCCGCCATGGTAGTTGGAAGCTTTCATGCATATTTTGGATTATATGAACACTCCATCTGCCCAGGCCGTGCTTACAAGCTAACTGGTGTCAAGGGCCTGCCATGTGAATAATTTGCAAGATCATCCCCACTGAAAAAGGGAGCAGGAAAGGTGTATATATAGCCATGAATACTGCCTCCACCACATGTTGTACAGTGGTACCTCTGGTTACGTACTTAATTCGTTCTGGAGGCCCGTTCTTAACCTGAAACTGTTCTTAACCTGAAGCACCACTTTAGCTAATGGGGCCTTCCGCCGCTGCCGCGCTGCAACTGCACGATTTCTGTTCTCATCCTGAAGCAAAGTTCTTAAGCCAAGGTACTATTTCTGGGTTAGCGGAGTCTGTAACCTGAAGCATATGTAACCTGAAGTGTATGTAACCTGAGGTACCACTGAGGTATTGTAGGCAAGGTGCAAACGTATAACTACACAGAGAAGGAAGCTCGTACCAATAAGTACATACGTAAGTTGGCAATTGGTCAATATTCCATCTCAATTATTTAATGGCATCTGTTGAACTTGAGCGATCAGGCACTATTTTTATTAGGTTTGCCTTATTCGCAAGGCAATTTCATATTAGCAAATATCCTGTGGGCTACTAGAGTGAACAAAAGAGATGCCATCAGGCATCGCTCTCTGATATTAATAAGATGCACTTTTATAGTCACTCAGTGCTGCCAGATGCATTTTCAACACTTCTGGGCAAACCCCAAAAAAGCGGCAGAAAAGCCTGTTGGGACGAAAAGCAGGAGGGATACCTCTTTGAAGCACACTTGCAAATCCTCCCGAAAAGCTTGATTTCCATGAAAACCAACTGTGATTCACACTGCCAAAGCTTTTTTTACAAATGGGAAAGCTTTGTCTGAAAGTTAGCTCAGGCTCCTGGTGTCTAACATTATTGACATCAGGTATGTTGCAGTACTTTTTTTTCTTTTTTAACAGAAGTAGATATTTATGTGCATGAGATAAAGAAAAGCCATACAGGAATGGATAGAAAGAAGCCATACAATTGGATCTCTTGGGCTTCACATACACAAAAAGATAGCTTAGAAAACAAGCCATTCCAAAGAGGGGTATTTCCTCTCATTCAAGCTTCTCTGACAGGAGTATAGAGGTGCTGTTCAAAGAAACCGACTACATAAAACACAAATTTTCTTAAAGCCTGTTTAAAAAAACCCCCACTTTGAACATGGGGTTCATCTTCCTAACTGTAAAATGTAATGCATTTTGCATTTACTATAAGTAACTTTTATTCTGTCTAGAATTTTGGCTGTTAGTAATGAAAGAAGCCTAGTGGATGTGAAACCTTTTCTTATTCATATAGAGTAATTGTTATTCTGGGACTGTTCACCAATGGGGCTGTGCTGTTCTCGCTTGTGGCTGCTTGGCTGTGTAAAATATATTCATTCTCCTCCTCTCCCAAGGAATGGTTTGCCTCTCCTCCCCCTCTCACACACTCTAGGAAGGGGGTGGAAGGAGTGAGTGTTTTTGAAGCGATATAGATGCTTCTTCAATGAGGGCATATTTTGTCACTAGGCAGCATAAAAACAGGAAACCCACCAGTTGTGCCATAATTCCATTGAAATCAATGGGACTTTAGTCATGTCTAACTTTCTCTGCATTCAAGCCTCTGATTCCAAACCCAGATATATCACCTCCTCCATGAGTGTAGTAAATTCACCCAAAGGTTTCTTTTAAATGTAGCGTAGTATATGAGAGTGCTTATTTATGATCATGTTTAGGGAGCTGCATCTAAATAACCCAACTGCATGGGCAAGGCTGATTGCACTGGACTGTGCCCTGGCACTGATGCCTTCAGAAGGACCCATGTAAAAGGTAAAGGGACCCCTGACAATTAAGTTCACTCACAGACGACTCTGGGGTTGTGGCGCTCATCTCGCTTTACAGGCCAAGAGAGCTGCCGTTTGTCCGCAGACAGTTTTTCTGGGTCCTGTGGCCAGCATGACTAAGCCACTTCTGGCACAACGGAACACTGACACCAGAGCAGTGCACAGAAATGCCGTTTATCTTCCTGCCGGAGCAGTACCTATTAATCTATTTGCACTTTTGGCATGCTTTTGAACTGCTAGGTTGGCAGGAGCATGGACCGAACAACGGGAGCTTACCCCGTTGTGGGGATTTGAACCACCGACCCTTTGATTGGCAAGCCCAAGGCTCAGTAGTTTAGACCACAGCGCCACCCACTTCCCTTAAAAGGAATACTCAACAGCACTCATAAGATGAATCACCACAAATTCTTTCCATTCTTTGAAGCTTTAAAAGACTGCAATGAATCACACACATACATGCCCAAGGTGTTTTTATCTGGTAGCTGCCTAGAGTCCCATCAGGGGAAAAGGTGGAGTATAGATAAATATAGTAATAATAATCAGAATAATAGATTTCACAGGGTTCCAGTCAACAATGTCCCTGATATTACTGAAGAATTGACATCAATTATCACCCTGTGAGCTTCAGGACATGGCAGTGGACTCATGTGCCTCAAGGTACCCACCAAAATAGAACCATCCAGACACTATAGTACTGCTTGGAAATCTCACAGATCATCTGATAAGCCACCCCACTTTTGGGATGGGATGCAAGTCTACACATAGTGGTGTAAGAATGTATTGCAAATGAAACTTAGTGATGCCAGTGAACTTTCAGAGCACTGATTAGATCAAGCATGTGGCATTAGTGGCCCCATTTGGCTAAAGAGATTGTTGCATGGAAGTAGCTTTTCGTGTGCATACCTCTTGCATAATCAAAGACTGTAGCTCTAAATCTAATAATGCACATCAGAATGTGTCTTGTATTGGACATTCAAATGCAGAGGGGGCCATTTTGAAGAACCATTTTGAGAATTTTAGTGTGGGGCTAAAAACTCACTCATCTCCGTGGGGAAAACTTGGGTTTACAGGGTCCACAGAATGTTTATTTTCAGAAACCCCAGACTGACTTGGGAGATAGACTAAGCTATCCCCAATTCATTTTGGGGAAAAACTCAGTTTTTTCCAGAATCAGCCCAAGGTGAGCATGGGCAAGCTTGGCGATATCTACAATGAATACTGTGAGTCTTAATAAGTTGCTATTTTCAAATGGTCTTAGTTAATATGGTGCTTTGTATAGAATTTACCAAGTGCTGTTATTCCCCCAAAAGCTTCACTTCTTGAGATTATTCATGCAATAATTTCAAGATTGAAATTCAGCCATATCCTACACTCCCCGAGTTCTTCCTCTCCGCAGTGCCATGTTGTGGGTTACCTTGTTTACTGAACCCTGCCTGGATCTGTGGTTGGTTGTTTTGCCACACGCACATGAGCACATAAAGCAGGTCACTGCACCACTGCCAAACTGCCCAAAGCACATTTATCATTGGTATAGTGACCTGCTTTCCGTGGTGGTGGCTAAGCAAACAGAAAACTGATTTTCTGCCGATACACCATTCATCACAAACACAGTCACCCACCACTTCCACACAATGGTTTATGTGAATTGCCCCCTTTGCTGTATGAGAATTTAAAGTCCAATACACCAGTGTGGGAAATATGATCACTTTGGAGAGAGGAAGACAATACTGAAATGCTGTGCACACGCCATGCAGTGAGGAAATGGAGTGGGTCCCTGCTGCTGCCCCGACGCCAAAGCCCTCTCTCCCCTAGTTTGTATGTAAACATTGTTATTCTGAAATATGTTCAGACCCTGAATTGGGACAAGAGGATAGGAAAGTGCTGTGAAGCGCAAACTGATGGTCTTGTCATCTCATTCATGGTACAAGTATGTTTTAATTACTTTGGATCCTTGGAGAAATTATCAGACTCAGCTGGAAATAAACAATTTGTACATTGGCCCAGCCAAGGCTCAATATTTTGTCCCATATTTAATATTATTGCAAATCATCATAAGGCCTTTCTCCCTCAACTACTCTCCCACGGGGGGGGGGATTCTCTTCTAATTGTCAGGGATAAATCAAGACTCCTAATTAGCCCTGTTAATTGTGTCCTTTCCCCCATTCCAATCCTGCATAGACCCACAGAATTATGTACTGCTGCTTCAACTGCAGCCCACAGGGACTTGAAACTATTCGTGCAAGTCCATATCCAGGCAGGGGACGGAGGGGAGAGAAGGAACTTTGCATTAAAGATTTCCCCACCCCAGCCTGGAAATTCTTATTGTTCTATGTCCAAGAAACACTATACCAGGAACCATCAGCTCTTGAGAGTACGTTCTTTCATATGTGGTGGACCTATAAAAGCATAAAAGAGCACTGGGAAATAATTCATAATGAATTGAAATAAATGTACATTACACCTGTGAAATTAGGAAAATGTACAAAACAGGAAATAAGACCTGCTGGAAATGTAGAATTAAAGAGGGCAATTTCTACCATATGTGGTGGACTTGTGATGAGATGAAGAAATTTTGGGATCAGATCTATAATGAGTTAAAAAAAATATTCAAATACACTTCCCCTAAGAGACCAGAGGCCTTTCTATTAGGAATAATCGGGGACGAAATCAAAAAGGAGGATAAAACACTATTCCAATATTCGACAGTAGCGGCCAGAATATTAATTGCACAGAACTGGAAAAGCCCAAAGATTCCAACGGTCAGAGATTGGCAAACAAAATTATTTGAATATGTTGAATTGGCCAAAATGACCCAAAAAATTAGAAACCAAAAAAATACAAAGTTTATTTGTGATTGGAATAAATTTATGGCATATATTAAAGAAAACTATAGAAACTTAGAAACTACTGCCGGTCTGACATAAATCTTATGATGCGTAAACTATAATAACTTTTGGCTGCAGAAAAAAGAAAGAATTTTTGATCAAGAAGCCCGAAATCAGGTGGGAAGGAGGTCAATTGGTGTGTAGAGAAAAGATCTAAATGGGTAAAGATATAGAAACTCAAGGAATAAGACAAGAAACCGTAACTTAAACTGATGGAATATGCGCAGCTTGCGGACCTAACTTATAGAATAAAAGAACAAGAAGAACATAAGTTTAAAGAATATTGGGAAATATTTATTGAATATATGGGGGGAATTGTGTACACCTGAAAACATTGGCAGCATTAAGATAAATTCAACACTGTAAATAAGTTTTGATGGATGTAATAATGGAATACTGATTGGTTTAGTTTATGTAAAATATGCAGGGATTTTACATGCAAAAAGAACCATGGAAAGAGAAGAAGGGAAGTCACTGGTATTTTAAGGTTGTCTAAATGAATATTCGGGACGTGAGTGGTGCTGTGGGTTAAACCACAGAGACTAGGACTTGCCGATCAGAAGGTTGGTGGTTCGAATCCCTGCAACAGGGTGAGCTCCCATTGTTCGGTCCCTGCTCCTGCCCACCTAGCAGTTCAAAAGCACATCAAAGTGCAAGTAGATAAATAGGTACCGCTCTGGTGGGAAAGTAAACGGCGTTTCCATGTGCTGCTCTGGTTCGCCAGAAGCGGCTTAGTCATGCTGGCCACATGACCCGGAAGCTGTACACTGGCTCCCTCGGCCAATAAAGCGAGATGAGTGCCGCAACCCCAGAGTCGGCCACGACTGGACCTAATGGTCAGGGGTCCCTTTACCCTTTACCTTTAAATGAATATTCAAAAATGTAAAGCAGAAAATTTAATAAAAATTATATAACTCTATCTATCTATCTATCTATCTATCTATCTATCTATCTATGAATTACCAGCTCTTTAGGTATTGTCTTTGGATCTGCAGACCTATCTGGAGACCATTTATCCATACTGCTTGAGTTTACATGAGTTGGCATTTTATTAGCAACTTTCAAAACATTGTGATTTGATGTTTAAGGTGGTATGTATCCATCTGATACATTTGCACACTACCAAGGCAGCTATCATGATTTTAAAATTTTTAAATGCAAAAGCAAACAAATGGTATATTGCCATCACACCCAGGCACCCAAGTATTCTCCCCTCTCTGTCTCTCTCTCTCTCTCTCTCTCTCTCTATATATATATATATATATATTGCATTGCACCAACAAGGCCTCCTCACTGCTCAGTTACCTGATCTATTCGAAATCTTATACTTGTTCACAATTTCTTGTATATGTATGCATATATATTGATTTGTAGATATGATGTGGAGTATTTACTGCCCACCCCCAAATAATAATATTGTGGATGCCTATGCAAGTAACCCCAGAGAGGCAGTCCCAACATTTCTCTCAGGCCACCCAGTTGATTGTATCCTTTGCAGTTAATGGCACAAGCTGGCTTTCTTTAGTATTTCATAGACACTAAAATTTGAATGGGAAATATATGCAGGAATGATAAAGAGAAAGCAAGATCGCTCGCTTACCATGTTATTTGTATTTTTTTTCTGTAATGGCAAAGTAACTTATGAAACATTGGCATAGGTTCCTCCTGGTCTCAACAGCTTCAGTAATTCAACAGTAGGGATGGGAGAGAAATTCCGTTCAGTTCACATTTTAAGGCAACTCTACCTAATTTGCACTTTCTGAAACAATACATGAACTGAAATGCAATCATCCTTTGAAATCCAGATGTTTCTATTTTTTTCTATATACTTCTCCAGCCAAGTAACAATGACCCTGTTGAAAAGGATCCTGGTGATTATTGTCAAGTATTACACCTCTCCCCCATCCCACTAGCGTAGGTTGTTTTTCCCAAAGTCTTTTCTAATTAATACCTGCTCCAGAGATGATCATTATGAAAAAATATGGCTTTTCATCATGTTGCCTTGTAACCAAAACACAATTATCATGCATATTAAATACATGTTCTCATGAAATTCAGCCTTATGACCAAAAAAACCCCCACCAAAAGCTCATTTAAATGAGCAGCGTGATTAAACAAAACCTTCATCACAACTTAGAGCGTTAATTTTCTAAAGCAGAAACTCCACTCATTAGTTTCAACATGAAAGGATGGCATCTCCTGCTTGATAACTCGCAAAGGGGGTGGGGAATGATTCGCTCAAGTCTATAGACAGATGAGTTTAAAATCACAAAGAGTAAATCTTTTGTGCTTGGCTAGACAGAAACATTTTGATCAATAAGGTTGTGTCCTTGTTGATTATGTGCATCACTCATCCAGCTACATAATCTATCCTAGCCCCACTCCACTCATGTAGGAAGACAACTGGAAGGGAACAAAATGCAAATAGAAAGTCTACCCCCTTGCTAGATGCATCTCCACCTTCCATTTCACCCATTTAAGTTAAGGAGTAATTCAAATGCTTACTAGCTTTAGTCGTTAACATATCTCTCTCTCTCTCTCCCTTATGTCTGAACTACCTCAGTTCTAAGACTTGCTCTTAATGAATACCTCATGTAATAAATAAATTAAGAAGTCAAAAATCTGTGTTGAATCTGGAACAGTTTTACAATGAAATTGTTTTATATAGGTTTATATTATCAGTGTTTTCATTCTTAAATTGCTTCTATGTTTTTTATAGGAAAGAAGCAATTCATGAATGGAATAAAATAAAATGTTATTATTTATCATATTCATTTTACCATTTATATACAATACATTATCTAATAATAACAATAGTTTATGATAGTCAAAACCTGTTATCAAAATGTACTGGCCTGGGGGTGGGGGGAGCTTGAAAACTTGACTTCTCTCAAAGGTAGTAGATTTTGTGATGGAGTACAGCACCCCATTTGAAAACTAAAGCAGGTCAGTCATGTTAGCTGCCACTTTAGACATTTGAATTAGTGTTTTATCCTCTATCTCTCCCTTCCTCTCTCTGTCTAGCTCTATCGCTATCTCTGTAAGTAATAAAAATAAAAGCCGGCAATGAATATTCAACCAAGTCAATATATCACAACATAGAAGGAATGTTGCTCTTGTGAGATAAATTCAGAATTTGATTGTGAAACGTTGTGGGGTGGGGAATACTAATTGTATTTTGATGTTTGTTCATGTTCAGATCAACCAGGAGGAGCAAGCAGTTCCACACATACATGCCTGCCCTGCAGACCTCCCCTTTACTGACAAGCCCCTGACTCACAGATAGCCTGGGGAGCAAGCCAACAAGTCTTACGCTCTCCCCATGTGATCTCCCCATGTGACCTGCTATTGGTTTCTCAGCACTGCCCACATAACTGCAAATGGCAGTGCACATGCTTCCGAGCTGTCCTACAGAACGGCAGTAGCTGGGATTGGCACACAGGTGATCAACAAGTACTTGTGGTAGCTGCCATGTGATCTAGCCAGCTCTCTTGATATTGGAGCCATAGTAGCTTTTAGTTGCTATCCCTAACAATTTCCCCCCTCCTTTCAAAAAAAGAGGGGTGTATAAAAACTTCCTTTTGAAGGGATGGAGAAACAGGACATTCAAACCCACTGCCTTCTGTTGCTTCCTGCTATTGGTCCATGAGGGGTAGTGCAAGTTGCTGAAAGATGGACAGCATACAGTGAAAGTTTGAAGGGCATTTCTGAATCTAAATGCAAAGTGGTCATGTAAGGCAGAGAGGACATTCAGTGAGTTAAGAGGCACCACAGAGACAGCAGAAATTGAGGTTTGTCCATCCACAGTCTTTACAGCAGACTTTTGCCAAGAAAATACATTAGCCTTCTGCTTGCCTGCAGCGTTGTATTATCCTAGCATTATTTCTCTCTAGCACACACACACACACACACACACCCTTTTGAAATAAGGCATGCAAGACATCCTGTGTTTGTCCCAACCATGGGAATGCTGTGTCCTTATCTGAACTCAAGGATAACTATTAGCTTCAGAGACCCTGTGATACTATCCTGTTTTGCCTCCATTCTCACTTCAATTAAAAGTTTCAAGGTTCTAATACACTTGGAGCCAGGCTTCAAACTCCTTAAATCAAGCAAGCAGAGCAAAATGCTGCAGGGGAAAAAACCAGTTCTGTTCATCTTAAGGTTGCTGTTGGTTGTGACTTCCTAAATCCATTCCAATTTATGTAACTTATCTCTGGAGAGCATTGCTGCAGACTCCATGGTACAGTGGTACCTCGGGTTAAGAACTTAATTCGTTCCAGAGGTCCGTTCTTAACCTGAAACTGTTCTTAACCTGAGGTACCACTTTAGCTAATGGGACCTCCCACTGCTGCCGCACCACCGCCACACAATTTCTGTTCTCATCCTGAAGCAAAGTTTTTAACCCGAGGTACTATTTCTGGGTTAGCAGAGTCTGTAACCTGAAGCATCTGTAACCTGAAGCATCTGTAACCCGAGGTACCACTGTAGTGGCTGGAATTGTCAGACAGGGTTGTGGAACTGTCCTCCCAGCACCACCATTCCTACTGCAGCTTACCTGCTGAACACTGGAGCAATGCAGGGCCAGGCTTGTATCATGTCCTAATATGACTTTTGAGTCCCCATGCACAGTGTGAATATATTTAGGATGAGGTGTAACATTCTACAAGTGGATTCTTTTCCCTTCCTCGCCTTTGATCTGCTAGTGGATGAGCAAAATTAGGTATCACTGTCAGATTTTATCTTGATAAATTCCATGCAGTCTAAGAAGAAAAAAGGTATACTAATCATGTTCTACAAATAACTTTTCTAAGGTCCCATCCAGATCCCTATTTATTATATCTCTCTTTTGGTGTTTCCATTTCCCCACACACCGGGGTGGGGGAGCAGCAGCTAGACACACAGTAATTAATTAACAAAATTATGCAGTGATGCATACAAATTACCAGAGGGCAAGATTACTCCCTCAAGACACCTAAGTATTAGACAGAGTTGCGTGATCAAAAGCAGTAAGCCACTGGGAACTTCATTCAAGACAATTATCCTATTTGTAAAAGATAACAATTTTGGTGACTCTGATCTGCTTTCCGGAAAAGTGAAGCAAAATAAACTGCATTCATTTGTGAAGCCTGGAGATCACAGAAATGTCAAGGATCACAAGATGTTCACAAGAACTTTATATTTCAAACACCCACCCTCAAGTAGGATTAAACATTCTCTCCAGATGTTTATGCAGTCCTTTTCGAGGGGGGGGATCGAACACCTTTCTTAGACTATCTATTCATTGGTACCCGTTGCTACAGATAGTACATATGAAGCTTCCTCATAATCTGTTAAGACAACTGCTTTAACTAACTGACTGGCTGCAGCTCTCAAAAGCTTCAGACAGACATCTTTCCCAGCTAGAGTTGTAAGAAATTGAACCTAGGACTATTTGCATGTAAAATCACTGAGCTACATCCCTTTTGCCTTCCTTAAAATTAGCTTTAGAAGTCCCCTTTATCCTGAAATGTATATCAAAAGGACACAAGTTGAAGATCTAGAGCAGGCTTCCTCAACCTCGGCCCTCCAGATGTTTTTGGCCTACAGCTCCCATGATCCCTAGCTAGCAGGACCAGTGGTCAGGGATGATGGGAATTGTAGTCTCAAAACATCTGAAGTGCCGAGTTTGAGGAAGCCTGATCTAGAGTAAGGTAGCATCAGGGAGCACCACATTGCCATGCCAGAGAACTTGATAGGAGGGGGAAAGACCAGGTCAGGCCAAGATTTAAGCAGAGTGTGGCAGCCTAAGGTGCTGGAGGCAGGGCAGTGGAAATTTGTCAATAAGCTCCAGTGAAGGCCTGAGCCAAAATCTAGTTCTTTAACTGCCACCAAAATCTCATAAATGTCAACAGCAGTCATATCCCCCCAACCAGCTCACTCTCACTGGAGGTGCTTAAGAAGTTGCTGCTCACTTCCTGGTTTTTCCTGCATTCCCTGTCAGGCTTGACAGGAGGATATACTTGTACTGGGCCCCAGGTCAATAGGACACCCAGACTCTTAGCTTTCATTATTGTTTTTCTCAAAAAAAGGTAAGTCAGTCTAACATTGATAAGGAAAGTTAGAAAGCTAAATGTGGAGATGCTGTTATGAGGCTTTGGTAGGCAGCAATAGTGCCAAGGACACTCAACCACTGTTGCTAAGCAATCAGAGAAAGGAATATGAAGCATTACCTATATCTTCCCTGCTGAAGAGTTTCACTCTTTTCCAATAAAACCAGCTTGCAGTGAGATGCTCCTGATCAGATACAGGACCAAAGTGAATAATGTTGAAATTAATGAGGAATAGAGGAGAGGAGAGAAATGAATATTAAATGCATTAATGGGGCTCATCACTACAAGGACTCAGGTAAGGGGCTTTTCAGAGCTGCAGAAAAATCAGGAGAAGCTCGTTATTGTCCCCATTATGTTATTTCCTCCCCAAGTGTTCCGCATTTATAGCATAAAACACTTTTAAATGATTAAATGCCCAAAATTACTTAAACTGGAGTCTGGAGTCAATTTCCTGCTTTTGATACTGTTGTGGCTGGCATTCATCAGGCAAGGCAACTCTTGGCCCAATTTCTTCCACCACATGGAAGCCTGAGGAAGCCATGATGTCCCAAAGTGGTGGCATGTATCTGTGCCATGTTAATGCGGCAACCTTCACAACAGCAGATGCAGATGGTTCAGAAATGCATGAAAGGCGTTTTATACTTGTTTCCAGACTCTTTGGAAACAATAACAAAAATTGACTCCTGAAGGTTTTATGAATGTTACATCCTTTCCCATACATTGTGGGAACATTTTCCTCAGCTACTGGATATTGCGTGGTTTCAATCTGACACATGTTGTGCATGTCTTTCTTCAGTGGCTGAATTATTCCAACTTGAGAGGTAGGATGGAGGTAGTGATTTCTGTTGTTGAAAGTCAAACATCATTGTCAGCTGGCAAGCAGGCAAGCAGTCATATGAAAGCAAAAGTTCTAGTTACAGGTAGGTAGCAGTGTTGGTCTGCCATAGTCGAAATAAAAATTAAAAATTTCTTCCAGTAGCACCTTAGAGACCAACTAAGTTTGTTATTGGTATTAGCTTTCGTGTAGGTATCTGAAGAAGTGTGCATGCACATGAAAGCTCATACCAATAACAAACTTAGTTGTTGGTCTCTAAGGTGCAACTGGAAGAAAGCAAAAGTAATAGTGTGTGTATGCTTGCAATTCCCACTACTACTTATTTATTTAGGGCTTCTCCTCTGCCCTTGAAGTGCCTGTGCTTCACTCAGGGCAGATTATAGCAATTTAAGATGACAATGTCATAAAATAACATTAAATAAACAAGAAAAGCAGAGTCCACAAATAAAATATGGCCTTGATAGCAGATACAGATCAGGCAAAGAGACTGCCGAAATAAAAAATGTCTTTAGTGATTGGTAAAAGACAAGTGAAGGGGGGGTCATCTGTTTTTCATGGGGTAAGTTGTTCCACGATATTGGTGCAGCCACTAAGAATGCCTTGTTTGGTTGCCTGGGAAACAAACTGCCTTTCTCCCACCCCAATTCCCAAGCAGCTGTTAGAAAACACGCATACACAAAATAATATAGAATAGAACAAATTAGAAGAGAGAGAGAACATTTTGAAGTGGATTCAGGGTTCCTTGTAATTTCCAAGCAAATTTTAAGACAAACAATAGGATCATATATTCCTGGCTGATTATGCTAGATTCAGGCTCCCAATTCAGTTTGTGTTTACAGATGAATTTATCTAATTTGCACTTTCTGAAACAATATGAGTACTGAATCACAGCATTTATCTAAATTTGGCAGTGTCGTTCTCCAGCCCAGTAACGTATACAAAATTGCATAGTCTAGGGTAAAGTGTGCATACATATATTAGGGGGGATTGCTTTGCAAAAATGTGTATATATTAGGTAACATTGCATGCAGATGTGTATATCAGGAAAAATGTGCACAAAAATACTGATCAATTTTCATGAACTGACCTGGCCTCTGCAATCATCACCCAAGGTGCTTCTTTGTGTGCCTCCTCCATGAGAGGCCTGGAGGGTGGCAACAAAAGAACAGGCTTTTTCTGTGGTGGCTCCCTGTTGGTGGAATGCTCTCCCCAGGGAGGCTTGCCTTACATCTTCATTCCTCTTCTCCAAGTCCTTTGGCTAAGTAAACCATCTATAACCTTTTAAACTGGGAGGGTATTACTTTTGTTTGTTGCTATGGTGTGTTTTCTTGTGTTTTTATATTGTAAAGAGCCCTGTGATCCTCAGATGGAGGGTGGTAAAGAAACAACAACAACAACAAGCTGACATGGAGATGCAAAGAATAAAAGGTAAGACAAAAATATAACCTGAGAGAAATTAAAATGGATTTACCCATCCCTATATGAGTGTGTGTGTGTCTATATTACTGTGACTCAGAAGCATGGCTTTACATTTATCTAAGATAAGAGTCTGCGTATTCCATGTCTTTGCTCCTTTAGTGTTCTGACAGTGTTTTATCCAACCTCCTTTTTATGAAATGATTCAGTTCCCTCTGCTCTTAGTACTACATTCACTTACCATTAATTTTGCAGAGCTTATACCTTTAGCCCTAATTCTGACCTTTAGCTCAACAGAAATATGTCTTTTAGCTTTATAGTTTCCAGAGGCCTGATAAATTCCTGTTAAATTGAAAGGCTGTAGTTTGAAGTAAGAATGTCACAACAGGTTACTGAACCAGCTACTCTCCTTTTAGAACAACTCCTGAGAAGAGAGGCTTTTGTCAATTCTATTTTAGCTTGTCTGAATCAATAAAATAAAAAAAGACCAATACATACACATCACAGAAACACTTCCCCTTCTAATTACATGGAAATACAGCATCAAAGTGATGCTAGAAGACATGGGACTTCTATTCTGGTTTGCGGAATATGCTGAGACTAGAAGGGCAGCAGAAATTGGGCAGCTTACAATGTATCAATTATAAAAATAGAAGTGGATCAAAGAGTCACCCATTCCATCCCCTGACCCAAGGGAAGAATTTCTACAGCATTATCCCACTTCCACAGAACAAATTAAAGCCAAAGAAATCAGCCTACATATAATTGTTTGTTGAAAATTCCACCCTGCTTTCCTCAGTTCAAAGCCGCTTACAAATAAGGAACAAGCATAAAATCAACAATGATTCAACCATTAAGACACAATTTATCAATCTAAAAACAGCAGCACCAGCAATCAATATGTTAAGCAGCTGCAACAGTTTAAAGGGGAAGTTTCCAATTGCTAGTGCAACACAAACAAATAGAACTTAACCTTGGGGTCACAAATGTGGTACCCATCACACAGTGGCTCCCTTGAGGACTTTCCCTGGAACTGGTGGAGGTGGGTCCTCATTGGGACTGGTAGGGCAGAAGTCAGGGAAGTCAGGTCCCCATCACTCTCCCTGCAGAGATTTACAAAGGCAAGACCGAAACTAAGGAGGAGAAGGAAGCTGACTGTCAGTGGCCTCCCCTGGACTGGTTGTAAATGAGGAGGCGGAGAGGTGGCGTCAGGCCGAGGAAGTTCAAGTTCAGTGGAAAGCTTGCTTAAATGGGTAAATCTTCAGGAGCTGGCAGGATGTCAGCACCACTGACACATCTCTGTTTTTAGCAATGAGGGTATTCCACAACACTGGTGCCCTCAGTGAAGAATCCCACCTCTGTGTTACCACAAACTGATCATCATCAGGTCCTAGCAAAATGAAGCAGGTTCCGTTTGCTGATCTTAACACAGGGCAGGGGGGGGGGTGGAGAGAGATTTTCAGGTAACCTAGTCCAGAGTTGTTTATGGCTTTATATGGAATACAGCAAATGGGAGGGCAGGTCGGGAGAGCTCTTTTCCGCTTCTTCTTTCACTTCGGTGTGCGTTTCACAGCTCAAATCAGCTCCTGACAAGTTGAACACAAACCGGAACAACAAAGCGGATAGAAAAGGAAAGTGGCGAATAAGAGGAAAAGCAGGGAAAGCTTGGAGATAAGGATGGGGGGAAATGGAGCAGCCATGGAGAAGAAGGTGCTGAGAGAAGGAGAAAGAGAGAAGACTGACACTGCTGCCCCACAGCATTTACTACCTGATTCTCTCTCTCTAATGGCCTCAGTCTGCATGGTCAGGGAAATTCAGCTCCATTCTCCTCTGTATCCTATTCACATTTTCTGATAAAAAAATTCCTTCCAGTAGCACCTTAAAGACCAACTAAGTTAGTTCTTGGTATGAGCTTTCGTGTGCATGCACACTTCTTCTTCGTGCATGCATATGAAAGCTCATACCAAGAACTAACTTAGTTGGTCTTTAAGGTGCTACTGGAAGGATTTTTTTTTTATTTTGACTATGGCAGACCAACACAGCTACCTATCCGTAACATTTTCTGATGTGCATTTTAATATTTTAATCACTGTGTTATTTAACTTTTGACATGATTTTCACCACTCGACAGCTTCAAGAAAAATGCAGAGAGCACAACCAACCCTTGTATATGGTGTTTATTGAACTGACTAAGGCCTTTGACACTGTAAATCGTAAAATCAGATGCCCAGATAAATTTGTGAACATCATTCGGCTTCTCCAGGATAATATGACAGCAACAGTCGCAGATAACAATGGCTCTCAAAGTCAACCATTCACAGTGGGATCAGGTGTTAAACAGGGTTATGTTATCACCCCAACTCTATTTATTATTTTCATTGCCATGATCCTACATTTTATCGAAGGGAAACTCCCCACCGGAGGAGAAATTATATATCAAACAGATGGAAAGCTCTTTAATCTGCGTGGGCGGAAAGCAAAGAGTAAGGTTACCATAACTTCCATCATAGAGCTTCAATATGCTGATGACAACGTAGTGTGTGCACACTCAGAGGATGATCTCCAAACCATCCTAAATATCTTCACAGAACCTTACAAAAAGCTTGGCGTATCGCTCAACATCAAAAAAAACAACAAAGCGCTGCACCAACAAGCACAAAATAACCCCTCTGCAGTGCCACAAATCCAACTCGATGGTGTAACATTGGAAAGTGTTGGTCACTTCTCCTACCTGGGCAGTTATCTTTCCACAAGGGCCGACTTTGATGCCAAAATCCAGCATCACCTGAGCTCTGCAAGTGCAACTTTCTCCCAATTGAAGTGCAGAGTGTTTGAGGACTGGGACATTTGCAGGGAAACCCAAATGCTTGTTTACAAAGCTATTGTACTACCAACCTTACTGTATGCTTGTGAAACATGGACCACTAATAAATGCCATCTCCAACTCCAACAACGGGGTCTCCGAAAAAAATTACACATCACTTGGGAAGACAGGTGAACTAATGCTAGTGTAATAGAAGAAGCAAAGATCACCAGCGTCAAAGCAATTATTCTTCAACATCAACTTCATTGGACTGGTCATGTTGTTCGGATGCCTGATTATCATCTTCCAAAGCAACTACTCTATTCCAAACTTAAAAATGGAAAACGTAATGCCTTAAACAAAAGAGGTTTAAGGACTTTCTGAAGGCAAATCTTTAAAAATGTAGTATAAACACTGACAATTGGGAAACACTGGGCTGCAAGCGCTCCAACTGGAGACAGCCTTTGGACTTTGGACTTTGGACTTTGAAGACGCTCAAACTCAGGACGAAAGGGAGAAACGTGCTAAGAGAAAGGCACATTTGGCAAACCCTGACTGTGATCAACTTCTACCCGGAAACCTATGTTCCCACTGTGGAAGGATGTGTAGATCCAGAATTGGCCTCCACAGTAACTTACGGACTCACTGTTAAGACCATGTCATAGAAAACAATCTTACTCAGCTACGAGTGATCACCAAAAAAGGAGAAGTGTTTAACTTGCTATGCATAATATCTGTGCTTGTTGTGAAAGTGTGTGCCATGTGCCCCAAAACACAATTCTGCCCCCCCCCATTGTGCTTCTAATAAAAAGCAAGAAAGCTTCCTGCCCAGGTGTCTTTCAGTCTTCCTATGCTTTCAACAAATCACTTCAGAAGGGAAAGAAGCAAAGATCAATATTAACAATAACACAGCCATGAATCACCATGTGCACAAACCATTGTGGTGAAGAACTCCACAGAGGGGAGTCATAAAACTGGGCTTTTCAGTCATGCTATTGCCAAGAGAGAGAGAGAGGGAAGAGAAAGGAAAGAAACAGGTTTGATAAAAAGTCCAATTAAATTGACAGCTTGTCTGATCTTCTGAACACAAAATGCATTCAGGCCCCAAACCAATAACCTAAGATAATGTTGTCAGACAGATGGCGGCTGCTTCTACATATTTATTGTTTATGGACGCAAATCGGTGAAATGGAAACGTATTTCAAAGGATACGACATTGGGATAATCTTGTTTGAAGAAAAATACGTTCTCAGAGCATTTTCATCTACAAAGTCTGCTGAAAGGCTGCAGCAAGCATGATAGTCTGAGTGTATGTGGCTCAGTATAGGCCTTTCTTGTTCTGCCATCACACTGTAGCTCCTAAGGCAGGAACAGGGAACATCTGGCTCCACAGGCATTGCTGGAATCCAATTCCCACCAGCCAATGAAGGATGGCCAATCTTCAAGGATGACAGGAGTTGTAGTCCAGTAACACATGAATAATAATAATAATAATTTATTATTTATACCCCGCCCATCTGGCTGGGCTTCCCCAGCCACTCTGGGCGGCTTCCAAAAGAATATTAAAATACTATAATACATCAAACATTAAAAGCTTCCCGAAACAGGGCTGCCTTCAGATGTCTTCTAAAAGCCTGGTAGTTCTCTTTGACATCTGGTGGGAGGGTGTTCCACAGGGAAGGCGCCACTACCGAGAAGACCCTCTGCCTGGTTCCCTGTAACTTGGCTTCTCGCATTGAGGGAACTGCCAGAAGGCCCTCGGTGCTGGACCTCAGTGTCCGGGTAGAACGATGGGGGGGGGGGGAGACGCTCCTTCAGAAAGGACTGCAGGATTCTGCCCATGGGCCAGCTTGCATCCTACCCAGCCTGTCACCTGAGAGAATGTTTCCCATTCAAATTGTCCCTGAAACAGCACTACATGTGGTTGCTTCTACCACCATTATTTTGACCTTCACAGAGCCCTCTCTGACACAGAAGTGAAGGGGGAAGCTCCAGCGACTGACAGCAAAGAACGGAAAGAGAGTTCCAAAGGGGAGGTGCCACCACACCAAAGGCCCAAGTCCTACACTGTGTGGGACGGACCTCTTGATAAGATTGCATTTGCAGGAGGACCTCACCTGCAGAGTGCAGTAATCAGCTGGGTATATAGGGAGTCATATGATATTTCATGTATCCTGGTCCCAGGCTGCATAGGGTTTTATGCACCAAAAACAGCACCTTGAACTTAGCCCAGCAGCTGATTGGTAGCCAGTGCAATTCCTTCAACAACAGGGGAACACATTTGCGATATCCTGCCCTATTTTGTGCATACAAAGTATACTTCTCCTAAAGACAGAATGCATATTATTTTAATATGCAGGCAAGCAGAAACATGAGGTGCCCTGATACAGCTTGTGTTAATATTCATATATCTTATGAACAAAGACGTAGTGACCATGGTTCGAGGAAATGATTGTAGCCCAAATAGCATTTTGTTGTTTCAGTAAGCAAAACATGCAGATTCCTTAATTGAAAGTGTTCGTTCTTTGGGGTCAGAAGCCTTTATAAACCTAGCATCTGTTACTTTCTCTAGAATTGGAAATCAAGAACTAACACTGATGCCATTGCTGCCATTTAACCATGTGCATTAGTGAAAGAAAGAAAGAAAGAAAGAAAGAAAGAAAGAAAGAAAGAAAGAAAGACAACATCTCATGATACTCTATAGTTCAGTCATTTGCAATCTAGCCTTACAAGCAAACTTCATTGAACTAGTGTGGACCTGTCACCTTCACTGGAATGGTCAATACCAGTCATTGATTAATGTTTGTCAATAAAAAAGGAAACGGAATAAGAAGGTTCTTACTCCCAGTGAAGATTCACCTTCACTGGAATGGTCAGTAGAAAAAGGAAAAAGGAAAAGGTGGTTCTTTTAATGTATGGAAACTGCAAACTGCAGGCAAACTGCAGTCTAGAATGTTATTTTCATCTCTGCTCTTCCCCCTGAACTTGGTATTGGTATGCACTACTATTTAGTATTCTGTTTGGAGCGACAGGCTTGCCTTCAATCCTCTCAGTTTGATGCAAACAAGCCCCACGTATTTTGGCTTCCACGTCTTGGAGAAATGTGACCCTTTAGGCTTTGCTGGAGCAGAAAAGCATAACAGCCAATGGTTGCCATTTAGGAATGCACAGATTTAACTTCATCCCTCTACAGAAGGAGCTCATCTCACACAAGTGCTCATTTCCTATCCTTATGGGAAGCAATTAGGTTTGTGCAGCAAAGTGATTTTCTTAATATAAAATAAAAAAAACCTCACAAAATTCTCCAGCACTACACCTGAAAAAAGTAGTAGTAGTAGTAGTATAGCTGTTTCAAGCTCCGAATTCATTAGGTAGACGTAGTGAGGTGAGGTGAGAATATTCTTGAGAATGAGTATATTCTTGAGAATATTCTCTGCTAGAAAATTCTCCAGAGAATATTCTGCACAAACTGTAAACGCTAATGTAAGAACCACTTTTACAACCCACATTTTAAAAATCTAGTAAATAATAAGTCAAGCTGTGATATTGCCAGTGTAAGTAATGAATAATGATTTTTTTTTTTTATCCAGTTACATTACTGGGCATTGTGTCATTCACCATTGGCAGTTCTGAAACGTGAGCTACAGGAAACATTTATTTTATTTTTTGGTTTTTTTTGTTTTTTATTTTTTGTTTTAAAAATGCTATTCATTTAATTTGATGAATATTTGAATTCGTATGTATTTCAACTATATGTAATAGCCTTTTTTCTATTTTGCTGTGGCCTTATTCTTAGCAATTCTACACCCTTGGCCATACAGTGTGATTTATTTATTTTTTTACAGAAAGTAGCTTTAATGCTTTATAAAGTACCTAGGCCTAAACAATTATGTGTAACAGCATGTGAGGTGGCCTTAATTTAAACAGTTGACGTTTCTATATTTTTAATTAGTGCCAGTAACTGGTTTTTGCAGTGCCACTCCATGGTACAAGGTGCCATTCACCTGAGACTGACATACTGAAATACATTATCATATAGTGATAATACAGGTATATTTAATGTTAATGGCTTCTTTTTTATATGTATCCATATAGTTTTGTTTATCAAGCTGCATTTTAGTCACCAAAACAGTTATTAAGTGTTAGAGCTATTAGAAGCACAAGATAGCCTATTACTGAATTTACTTGTATCAAACCTTAATATGCTGAACATAACTGAATTTACTTGTATCAAACCTTAACATGCCAATTGTATTTTTTGACTTGTCCTATAACATGTACATATTCTAATGGAAGAATAAAATATGATTTAACTACTGAGTTTCCTTATACCAAACCTTAACATGACAATTACTGGTGCCATCACCTTTTAACTTTAAAATGGTTTAATTTTAACTATAAAACATGTTTTCAAGTTTGGTGCAAAAAATCAAAGAATATGAATTCACTGCATTTCCCCATTGAATTAAAGTATCTGCACAGTTTTTGGTTGCCATCTGAACAAGTTTACCCATGAATAAACATGTATATTAACTAATTATATCATTTTCAGTGCATTAAAATTATATCATTTTCAATGCATTAAAATGAATATTCTCCTATTTTAAATGAAAATTCTCTAAAATTCTCATTGAGAATATTCTCCAAAAGATTATTCTCAAGAATTTAACATCACTAGGTAGATGTATGTACGAATGCAGTTTGATGATTCTGGGGAATTATTGCTATTCCTCATTGTTGGTAAGAGTTATGAGGAACCACCTAACATGGATGAATAGAAGTGGGGGGAAACAATCCATAAATATTGCAATGAAATGATGCATACTGTACACTGTTAATGTCCCAGTGTGTAGCGTACCTTCTTTAGATTCATTTGTGGTTAAAATTTTATATTTATTTGAAAATATCCAAGATTATGGGTGGAATTCTTAAATATACTCAGAGTCGAGGGTGGATTTCATGCTCTTTATTCAGCTCATAGTGGTGAGGAGGAATGAAAGTTCCTCCAAAGTATCTGCTTTATAGATATTATTTACACAATGGGCTGCATGTGATTGGCTAATTCCGGAATTCTCCTGTAGGCCAATCAGGTTGTGGATTCACTTCCATCTGGAGCTGGATTAGGTGGCTCCTGCAGACCAATCATACTGCTGCATTGTTCTAGGACCAATCAGACTACAGTATTTTGGATCCTGTTCAACTCAGTACATAACAAATTCAAAGCGGTGCTAAGTCTCTTGCTCCATCAGTGCAATAACTTCTCCTGGTGTAGCAGAATGTTCTCCCCTCTCCTCATGCACCACCTTTGTCTCTGGAACAGATTTGGAAAGGGGAAGGTGGGAGAGGAGGGAAAGTCTCATTTCACAAGAAGAAGTTATTGCACTGACCAGATGGGTTAACCAAATAATCCCTTGCTTCTGACATAAATTTGTAATTTGAAATGGCCAAAAGGGGACTTGAACCCTGGGCCAGTCACTGCCTCTCAGCCTAACTTACCTTGCAGGATTGATGTGGGGATTAAATAAGGTAGAGAACCATTAATAATATTATTATTATTATTATTATTATTATTATTATTATTATTTATACCCCGCTGTGCGGCTTCCAATCAAGTGTTAAAAACAATACAGCATTAAATATTAAAAACTTCCTGTGGCGTTTGCCTCCTAGGATGGGTCATAAGGAAAGGGTTAAAATAGGTGTGATGTGATTGGCCAGTGAGAATGCAAGGGGGGGATAAAAGTTAGAGTGGGAGGTTTTGAAAGTCAGTTGAGTTGTGAATTGAGGTTTGGGAGTTGAAGAAGGAAGAGGGAGGTTTAGGTGTGGGTTGGTAGAGTTGTATTGTGAGAGAGTGAGAGGAATTGTTAGGTGCAGTCAGATAGATAGTTGGAATAATCAGTTTGGAGTTGTTAGGAACTAAGAATAAGAAACTGACAAGAGAAAAACTAACTGAAACCATAAGCTTGTTCCTGCATTTAAAAATAAACTTGATTATTTGTTTATGTTAACAACTGACTGGACTCCATGTGTCCCCGTGAGATACGGGGTGGTGGCAGCGGAAAAAGCAATCACAGTGGTGGCACAGGGTCAATAGACCATCAAACGTCCAGGGGCCCTGTGTGTGATCACCACACTTCCTTAAACAGGGCTGCCTTCAGATGTCTTTAAAAAAAAGATTGCTGCTTATTTCCTTCACATTTGAAGGGAGGGCGTTCCATAGGGTGGGCGCCACTACCGAGAAGGCCCTCTGTCTGGTTCCCTGTAACCTCACTTCTCGCAATGAGGGAACCGCCAGAAGGCCCTCGGCGCTGGATC
The DNA here is from genome assembly GCF_965112155.1 of Podarcis liolepis. NCBI lineage: Eukaryota > Metazoa > Chordata > Lepidosauria > Squamata > Lacertidae > Podarcis > Podarcis liolepis. Next base: position 56,938,972 of record NC_139555.1, on the reverse strand, counting down.
TCAGTGTCCGGGCTGAACAATGGGGGTGGAGATGCTCCTTCAGGTATACAGGACTGAGGCCGTTTAGGGCTTTAAAGGTCAGCACCAACACTTTGAATTGTGCTCGGAAACATACTGGGAGCCAATGCAGATCTCTCAGAACCGGTGTCATGTGGTCCCGGCGGCCACTCCCAGTCACCAGTCTAGCTGCCCCATTCTGGATTAACTGCAGTTTCCGGGTCACCTTCAAAGGTAGCCCCACATAGAGCACATTGCAGTAGTCCAAGTGAGAGATAACGAGAGCATGCACCACTCTGGCAAGACAGTCCGCAGGCAGGTAGGGTCTCAGCCTGCGTACCAGATGGAGCAGGTAGACAGCCACCCTGGACACAGAATTAACCTGCGATGCTGCCCTGTGCTCCTTGGAGGAAAAGGTGGGAGGTCCATGCACTAAATAATTCTTTTCTTGTGCTCTACAGGTCACAGCTCCACCCATTGCACGCCACTCCCTTTATGCCTAGGGCTGGCCGATACAGAATGGAGAGAGAAGAAAGGAGCAGTGGCTATCTTGAAAGAATGCAATCATCAGAAACAAGAAGAAGACAAGCAGATTTTAACCTTGTCTGAGGAAAAGCATGTGTGGCCCTGTTATAATCTGCACACCTTGAAACACATGTTCATACATCATATGTTGACTTGGCAATGAAGTTTCAGCAGAGACATAATGAGGTTTGCCACTATAACCCCTTCTTCTTCTTGCAGTCTATTCATGGGCATAGCCAGGATTTTTATTAGGAGGGGCAGGACTTGGGTTAAGGGGGGGGCAGGACTTTTGTGGGCGGGGCAGAACCAATGTAATTGGTTAGTGTGGTGAGAGCCAGTGTGGTGTAGTGGTTAAGAGCGGTAGTCATGTAATCTGGGTAACCGGGTTCGCGTCTCCGCTCCTCCACATGCAGCTGCTGGGTGACCTTGGGCCAGTCACACTTCTGTGAAGTCTCTCAGCCCCACTCACCTCACAGAGTGTTTGTTGTGGGGGAGGAAGGGAAAGGAGATTGTTAGCCGCTTTGAGACTCCTGAAGGGGAGTGAAAGGCGGGATATCAAATCCAAACTCTTCTTCTTCTTCTTCTTCTTAGTTAGTTATTTCTATTGTTTTACTTGATTTGGGGGGAGCTGCCCCCTGCCCCCTGCTTGGCTACGCCCATGAGCCTATTCAACATTTTTCTTCTCTTCCCTCAAAGAACCACAAACAACAGGATGTCACATGTTTCATGTAAGCATCTGCACCAATTTTCAAAAGCCTCTTATTGAGCCTGGCTTCTTTATCCAGGGTATCTCTGTTTGTGCTTGTTCTCTTTGAAAGCAAATTTACAGCTGAGCTGAAGAGACTGAGAGCCATCAAGCTTAAGCAACACTTTGTTTGTCAGTGTCTTATCCTCTTACCTTTCGTCAGTAGCCAGTAACCCTCTCAGCTTTAGCAGTGATCATTACACTGCAGTGTAAAGATAACAAATATCCATCTATTAAATGTTTGACAGAATAAGAAGTTTTTATATACCTAGTAGAGGAGAGTGTTTCCAGCGTTAAGGGTGAGGAAAATGCTGATTACAGGATTTTTTTCATATACTGGGAAGCAGAGCAATCGTTTAGTCCTTGATTTAAATGTCACCTGCTTCCAGAAGTCAATCCAAAACATGGATGTGAGTCTATTAGCAAGGAGGGAACAGATAATCTCCACTGTAAATTCAGGCATCGGGACCATTTTTACCACAAGCCTGCACCTCATGAGCTATCTAGGGAAGCATAGAAGTGGCACATTCTCCCCATGTGTGGATGGATGGTACAGGTGCTACATCATCAAGTGGTTTCAGGCCAACTGTATCAAGAAAAAGGTCACTTGTATATCCACCTAGACAGAAGATCCCATTGCTAGCCTCAGTTCATTGCCAGTTTGACAACAGTGCTTGCAAATCTTACAGAAAAAGCCAAGAGAATTATTCATCTCATAGGGGTTGTTCTGGCTCCAGTGACCTGCGGGTGTCTAAACTCCAATATATTCCCTCTGTAGTGCATGTAAATCATGTACTGGGTCATAATAAGCGTACTTGAATATTCTACCAAATATGCCTCTCTACTTCTTTGTGACTGGAAGGCAATGCTGTTCCTTGTGCTAAGGCAGCCCCATCCTCTGAGACGAAGGACAGATGCATCATCCCATTCTCCTTCTTTGTCCATTCTGCATGCACTCAAGTCTGTTCCATCCCATGTTTTGTAAAAAAAAAAAAAAAAAATAGTACAGAAAATTTGCATTTAAATTGCGCATATTTTATATGCATTCTTCTCCTAAAATTTGCATTTTGTATGCTTTTCAAAGCATTCTGCTCTAAAATATACATATATTTGTAATGATTAATTTTATTTAGTAATACTTACATCCCATTATATATCTTTTTTTAAAAAATCAAAAGAGGTGTACAATATAAAATTATATTTTAAAAAGGCAATCAAGCACCATGAAGCCATGAAACAATTATAAATATATCATCCATTCTGGCAGCTGTGTATGCAGGCAACATTACTGGTATATTTTTTTTAATGTAAAATGCTCTCTCTTGTTAAAATGATATTGCTGCATTGCAAAATTTACTGAAGTGCATAATCTGATTGATTTACGTAGATGGGAATGCAACCAAGTTGAGGGCCAGCACATTAGGTCTGTTTGCTTTAAAAGTGGAAGGATTTTTTTTTCCTGCATCCCTATCTGATACAGCTGTTGAAAAGCTGGCTAGAGATGACTAAGAGAACAATCCAAAAGCCTTGTGCTGAACTGAATGGAGACATCCCTCTGCTCAGCCCTGCCAGTCTCTCACTGGCTACTAACTGCAGAGTAATGCCAGCATCACTCAACTGGTGTGCAGCACTTCCTTCCTCCCCACTCATGTGCAGACAGAAGTACTGCTGGTAGATAAATAGTGGAATGCCCTCAAGCGGCCATTAAGCTGGGGGGCAGAGTTAGGATTGCTAAAATCTCAAACAAGCACCACACAGAGAGTTAAGAGAAACACCATCCTGCCATACCCTCCAAGTGTCCCTATTTTCCAGGGACAGTCCCGGAATAACAGAAGCTGTTCCAGTTTTTGATTTGATCCCAGAATGTCCCAGTTTTTCCTTCCCTCCACACCTTAGAGAACAATAAAAAATGGTGGTTGGGTGCAAAAACAGAGTCCTGTTTATCCTGAAAATAAAATACAGTGGTACCTCAGGTTACAGACACTTCAGGTTACAGACGTTTCAGATTACAGACTCCGCTAACCCAAAAATAGTACCTCGGGTTAAGAACTTTGCTTCAGGATGAGAACAGAAATCGAGTGGCAGCGGGAGGCCCCATTAGCTAAAGTGGTACCTCAGGTTAAGAACAGTTTCAGGTTAAGAACAGACCTCCAGAATGAATTAAGTTCTTAACCCAAGGCACCACTGTACCAAGCATGCCTCAGTGTCCAGGCTTCTCCAGCCTTTGGTTACTATTGGCAGAAACCATCCCTCCTGGCTCCTGTGGACAGCAAGAGAGTAGGCCACTGAGGCCACCTTCTCTCTCTTGCTGGCATCCTTCGCTTGCATTCTAAAGGGCACCTATGTCAGCTGGGTCAGCCTACCTTTCCCTCCCACCGCCACTGACCATTTCAATTTCCAATGAGGCTGGGCAGAGACCCAATAAACAGCCCAGTAGCTGACCAGATGGAGGAAGCCTTCGCTGTGGTCAACTCCAAGCCCTGCTCCCTCCACGGCTAACTAGTAATAGGCCATCCAGCCAAAGAGAGAAACACAGGGTCTACTATGTGGTAGGCACGTGGCTCCACTGCCAGACCCCTTCCCAACATCTCCCTCTCATCTCACAAGCCCAAGCAGCTTCACGCAAAACAGGGAGCCTAGCCTGAAAGCAGAAAGTCAAGTGCAACAATCTGACTACACACACAAAAATGCCATCCTCAGGACTTATAAAGCAAGACCCCATCATATTTCAGTGCCTAAACATTACGCAGCGATTAGGGCATCTGAAGGTTTTGAAGACTGTCTGCCCCTCCCAATTGCATTATAACAAGTACCTTTCTTGCATCTAGTATAAATCCAGCATGACCCTTATTAGTCCCAAGAGGACTTTTTCTTATTATGGAAAACACTCTGCATAACCCTTTGCCTTTGAATGTAAGATATGTTGCAACATCTATTTTAAGTACATTTGGTGGGAAGGAAGTTTTCAGCAGACAATGAAATGGAGTCACGTAAATGGTGTTGTTAGTGCTGCAACACTCGGTCGCTACATGCTGGCCCATCCAAACCAGAGTGTACCAAATTGGAGGAGTTTGTTTTTCCATGCAGGCTTGTTCCTAAAATTTGTCAGTATGGTAAACCTGAGTTGGAGAGGGATCATTTTATGCTGAGTGCATGTTTGGGTAGGGGACAAGAGTCAGTGATATATTAGTGGTATAATTAGAGATGGGAATGAGAGCAAAATACAGAAAGCAGCAGTTTCTCAAAGTCCATTAATCAACCAGATGCACCCACCTAGTCACATTCTAGAGTAGTTTGTAACATAAGAAAGTTTGCTTATTAGGCAGGTTCTCTCAGGTTTTCCCCCAAGTCCCTAACCAACACCAACATCAAAAACAACAACATCAGGGCAGTCAGTCAGTTATGGCTACCCTGAACTTTAGGGCATTGTCAAGGAATGCAACACAATTCTGCTGGTTTATTCAACACTAGGACGCATCATTTCCTACAGATAACTGACAGAAAAAAACAAACAAAGGCTTGGATTCTATTCATTTTATTGCCTTTATATTCCACCTTTCTTCCATGACAGATCCCAAGGTAGTACGATCAGAGTTCCTAAGTGGTCCACTCACCCCAGTCCAGGCACTGATCTGACCCAGACTGGCTTAGTTTCAGCAAAGTTGCTACATCATGCGCCTTCCACAACACACAATTTTAGCAATGTGGTCAAAGTGTCAGTATAACAGAATGCTACATCAGATCCTGATAAGTCAGAAGCTGTGCATTTGCACATTGCCACCTACTGCCTAGATGTCCAAACATGTAATTTACCAATAACCAAAACTAGACTATAAGCACCCACCTTACAAAATATCTAGGGGGGTGCTTGTAGTTTTAGGTTCCTGGACTTCAGTAGAGATAAGTAAGAGTGCATTGTTGTTGCTGCTAAATTTATATACCACTAACTGTCAAAATCAGCTTCCAAGCAGTTAACAAAATATAAAAATCAATTACACAGCATTGTTAAACATGCAATAAAAATACACCATGAAAATACACCATGCTTAAAATGCACAGTAAAACAATCCCATTAAAATAACACAATGGGTAAAAGAGGAGATCCAGCTCAAGAAATCAAGAGAATGCCTATGGATATAGGCATGTCTTCAAAAGTTGTGGAACATCAGTATAGAAGGGGTCTCTGGTACGTCAGCAAGGATGGAATTTCACAACACCGGAGCCACCAGCGACTGTATGCTGACTACATGGTATGGAGCTATTCACAGAAAGCAACATCCTGCTGGACTTAGGTAACAAGCTGAGAGGCATTTATTTTGACCACACATGGAGTTATATCATATCCATTCAACCTCTCTGATCTCACAAATGAACCAAATGTCACCCTGAGCATATGATTAATGGGGGGAAGGCCAAAGCTTGATGGTAGAAAATCTGTTTTGCATACAGAAGGTCCCAGGTTTAGCCCCCAGGTTGTCCATGTAAGGTTGGGAATATCTCCTTTCTTAGACACTGTAGAGTCGCCACTAGTCAGGGGAGGCAGTATTATGTTCCAGTGTCATATTCCATTGAATTGAATAGATATGAAAATTGCTCTTAATTGCCTTGCAACCATGTCAAGTTGCAGTATGGGTGGAAATAAATAAAGGAATTATCTTTGGGCTGCTGTGGTTCTTGTGCAAGATGAACATTTTGGAGTGGAGACACCCTAAACCGTACGTTAATTCACTCCTCCCTTTGGTAGCTTACGTTCAAATACAATATTAAAAATATATATCAAACGTATTTGCTTGCCAGCACAAAAGCTTTAAATCAAAGAGAATGCAGTTCACATTGTAACATTTCCTCGTCCATTATATACAGCAGATGGTCCTCAGAGGCTCAGGGGGGTTTGCATGCGTGCATGCGTTTTAAGATAAAGAGCCTGGCTACTTCCATATAATAACTTTCTTTAATGGCTTGTTTTCTCTAAAAAGCAAATATAACATTTGGATAATGAATGCTACAGATTCCAAACTCAGCAAAACTGGAACAAAATGAATACCACAGCATTCTCCTTTTTATTTCAAAAAAAGGTATTTTGAGAAATATTTTCTAACATAAAACTAATTGCAAATATGGCGAATCACATCAGTACTCAATTTTAATAGTATGCACCCCAATCCAGGAGCTTCATTTCACACAAATAAGCTTTAGTCTTCCCCCTCTGCTGTACTACCTTTTCTGATATATTTGCACAATGCGCTTCCCTCCCCACTGTTGAATAATAGGTGCAAGTAGAAAGATATAAAGCGTGTCTACCATGCAGCTTCAGTGTATATTATCTCAGCCAAACACAAGAAGGCCCCTGTTCCCTGATCTAGAGACATTTCATTTTGTGTTTGTACCTCATTTTTCCTCCAAAAAAAAAGGAGGACGTCTAAAGGGACCAACAAGAATATACCAATGCAGTATCAAAAGCAACAAACCAAGCAGGCCTGAAACTTACACTGAGTGTCCAGAGATGCGGATCTGGCAGAATCAACACCTCTCCTGATTTACCCCGACACATTCCCAGAATGCCTCTGTTGGAGGTTCAAACCATCAACAGAATGCTGATGGCATTGGTATGATGGTGGCAGAGCTTTCTGCCACCATGCTGAGGAGGCACTTACTCTCTTCCTACAGAACAGGAGGTTCCCTGTATCCTATGAGCCCAGGGAATACAAGATTCTAGCCTAATCCAAGTTTTATTATTTTTCTTTATTTAGGGGGGTATATATATGTTGATGTGTTGGGTGTACGTGCCACGGAAGCTCAGTCAAGTGGTTCAGTTCACCACAGAAGACATTCATTTAGCAGAATTATATTCACTAGGCTTACACCAACATATACCACAATACATACACTTCATTTTTAAAAGCTAACTGATGCAGAAATGTGGAGAATCAATGGTGAGACCAGAGACACTGCAAGGAACCGAAAATGACAGATTTGCCCACTGCTAGTCCTAGCTCAGGGCTTGCACATCTCTTCCCACCCAAGACCAGGAAACTGGGGCTAACTGGGGAACAATACAGCTCCCTCATGAAACATGTTGGGGAGTAGAAGAGGAATGCACCAGAACAGCAAATGTTGAAGAGTCACTCTTATTCTTATTATGGTTTATTATATTATTGCTTTCGTCTTCTCATTCACTAGTCTTTATCTCCACAGAGCAAAGCATTTTGTTTATTTGTATGCAGTATCTCAACACCCTCTCTTCCTCCTAAGAGACCTGCTGAACTACTAATTCTAATCGCACTGACTTATTTCTGTATCATCCTCTTCTATGACTCAGACTTCCCCTCCTGTCAGTCTGTCTGGCTCCTTTGCAAATGGGCTCCATGAGTGGCGGTTTCCCTGCCGAGTGCTCCTCGACTGCTGCATTTCAAATCTATACAAGTCAAGGCTACAGAGTGACTGAATTAAACATGCTTTGTTTGGGAAGGGATAGCTTTGGGATTTTGTTCATCTCGCTGCTGTGAAGAGGAACCAGAGAAGCTTTTTTAAAAAATGATTGCTTCATTGGTAAGCATTCTGATGCCTGCTTCTCTGACCTCTTTCTTACCCAGCACTTAGTCTGAGATTCCAAAAGGACCATTGCCTTCTCAACAAAACTATGATTTTATTTGATTTTATTTGGCAAGTTGCCTTAGAGCAAATTCAGAGCAGCATGAGAAATTTTGCACTCTGAATTTCTATCTTTTACCTTACATTGGGGATGGCATCAGGGCTCAGCATCGCTGGGTGCCTACCAATCTTCACTCAACAGGGGTCCAACACCAACTCCTGGAACCTTGTTTTTCTTGCTTGTCTTCCTTGCTACCATGGCCCTGTTGACTGGCCACTGTGAGCATGCAAGCAGTGAGAAGAGCAATGAGAAGTAGCCTCATAGGAAGCTGCCTTATACTGAGTCATACTGTTGGTCCATCTAGCTCAGTATTTACATTATCTGGTGGTGGCTCTCCAAAAATTTCAGACAGGGTTCTCCCTGAGTCCTACATGCAGATGCTGAAGACTGAACTTGGGCAATTTCACAGGTGATCTGCCACTGAGCTACAGCTTTTCTTCTCTCCCTTCCTTGTCTGGTTCCACTGGGAGATGATGATGATGCAAATTAGGCCTAGAGGCAGAGGGCAAGTGAATTACCAGGAGGTAGAACTATTTAGGGAAAGGTGCCCCCTCAAGGGACATCTTGCCTAAGCCCCCTCCTCAAAGCTGAAATCAGCACTGATTTGCTTAGAAGTACATATATGGGCAAAAGCTCCATAATACTGAGCTTCATCTCCCTAAGATATACCTTCTGGCACTAATCCTGAGAAAAAATATTTGCCCTGAAGTCCCAAAGTGACAAGTTAGTCATTACTAACTTACAATTTTAATGGGCCTCAAAGAGCTCTTGACTTTAGCAGGATTAAGGTACTGGTGTACAGTCATACCTCGGGTTAAATATGCTTCAGGTTGAACACTTTCGGGTTGTGCTCCGCAGCGACCCTGAAGTAACGGAATGCATTACTTCCGGGTTTTGCCACTCGCGCATGCACAGACGGTCAAAATGATGTCACGCGCATGCGCGGAAGTGGCAAATCGTGACCTGCGCAGGCATGGGTTATGTTCGCTTCAGGATGCGAACGGGGATCCGGAACGGATCCCATTCATATCCAGAGGTACCACAAAGCCTACATCAAAAACGCTTCTTCCTTTCCCCTACCCTGACTTCCAGCAGAAGTAAACTAAAATGTTATGTGTTTCTATTCATGGTGCAAAGGAATCAAGGCCAATTTCAAATGGCAGGATGTATTAATCAGTAGACGATTACAGACCAATATTACTGCCTTAGAATCCAAAATCCATAGACCCTTATCAGTGGGTATGGATGGCATTCCCAGGAATGCTGTGGGTGTGTCTGTTGTTTCCCTGGTGGATTTGAATATTTGTTATGTGCTATTCCCCTCCCTTCCTGGGCTGAGCATACACCGGATTTGCTGCACACAACCAGTAGATCTCCAGGCCCAGCAAAATGAAAATATAGGATTGCTTATCTAGATATATAAGCAAATGCCAACTGGAGTAACTGCATGGACTTTAGCTGACTTAAATACAGAAACTTCCCATATTTTCTTCAAGTCCTTAACTCCCTGCAACCCCTGCTCAAATTATCAATGCCTCTTACTACCCCCAGTTGCTATGCAGAGTTAAGAATACTGAAAGATACTGCTAGGTGCTTATTCTTCTCAGGCTACATTGTGGAACGTCTGATAAATATAAAATGAAGGCTTCTTCCCCACCCTTCCCTGATGCCCACAGAGTTGCTCCTGAGCAAAAGACCTTAGCTCTGCTGCCACTCCAGTGTTACACAGCTTCCCTTTGGCTCTAAATGCCTGTTACGAGTGGGAAAATATCCATTTTAGCAGCAGATCTTGGAGCACCATTATTCTCTTCCTGTCTGTCTCATTGATTTTAGTCAGACTGGCTGCACCATTATTGTTTGCTCACCTTGTACTATTATAAAATTGGGATCTTATCGCTTCCCTGCCCTTTTCAAATGCAGCCTTATTCCTTTCCCATAGGTGATAATGCGCTAAGAGCAGCAAATTGATCCAACTTGATAATGCATTGTCCCCCATGAATTTTTATAGCGAAGCAGGTTATAAAGGCTCGATGAGCCAGAGTTCAAACCTTTGCAAAGCTGGCTCGGGGAGTCAGAAGCAAAGACAACAGCTGGACCTCTAACAAATCTGCTAGGAACAACAAGCTATTATTTAAAACAGTGACGTTTGTCAGAACTTTGATGAACTGAAGAACAATAAAAATCATTCCATCTGCCCTCAACACCAATCAGACCTATAATTTAGCTAGGTATGGTTTTTAAGGGTTTATTTTATCTGTTTTGTAATAATGATGGTTTTGCGTATAGCTGGAGTTTTTAACTGGTTTGTGGATTTTATCATTTTATTTGTATGCAGCTTGAAGAGTTTGTTGATCAAGCAGATTATGATCTTCTAAATAATGAAACAATTACAGGGAGAAAGCCCAATGTAAACTAGTATCTAGTTCCCCCATCCAGGTCTCAGTGGTACAAACCACATCAGTTAAAATACACCCAACAGATGGATGTGCAAGCTTGGTTTTATGGAATGTAAGATAATTCAAGTAGTTTAACACTTGCAGAGCTCTCTGGCAGCCAAGTATCTATGTTTACAACAAGTTCCCTTTTACCATGCATGTTCATCAATATTAGATCAGCCCATTACATTCAGTGGAACAACTTACAAGTACATTTGTTAGTCTTACAAGATTGTCAAGGAGAAAGGTATCATATAGGTATGTATTTATTTAGTGAGAAATATGTTATATACCTCTGATGTTAAGTTTTTTCCTGTTACATTCGAGGTTGAGGTACCTAGCATGCTACAAATAATCCAAAGATTTGATATAAAAATATTTGGGTATTTGTACAATACTCAGCAACTTGTCTGTTTTTCTGTTAGAATAGCAGTAGGTGGTATCATATTGATGGTATAATGTCACGGTGAACAAACAGGACTTCAAAAAGATATACTGAATGTATTTCTCCTTAAGGGAAATGTAAGACAATCTTCCATTTCCACAACACTTTTCAGTAAGTACAGCTTCACATAGTCTTGATCATACTGAAGCATTCTACCCCATGCTGTTCACTGACAGGTATCTGTATGCTTATGAATTCATCTTAAATTCTGGCATTGAAAAACAGACAGCGAATGTTAGCATAGCAACATCCATTTAATGAAAACTTCCTTTACATGCCGTAGAACTGCAGAGAGAGAGAGAGAGAGAGAGAGAGAGAGAGGAAGGAACATTTGGAACTAATGAACAAGCGCAGCTGCTAGTTACATGGAAAAAGCTATTAGTCAAGTAGCCATAATGTTTCCTTGCTAAAAGGATACATGAACTAAGAGTGCTGTAACTGAATGAACCTCTGCTCACCATACAGCTGCAGAGAGGGGAAAAAGAGATGCAATGGTGATGCACAGCTCTGCAAAGAAAAAACTTATTCCTTTGCTCCAAAATGCAGGTCAGCTGCTCTGAGTTGCACTGCTGCATGACTGTTCACTGACAGCCACTGCATAGCATGAGGAACAGTGCAAGGGATTTGGCAAACAAGGAAGTGGAAGAGAGAGGGGAAACAGGGAATTTTCTATCACATCTTGCCCATGGGAGGATTCAGCTAAGTTGTTGTGTGCACAGAATGAGGTCTGCTTGTGCAACAGGATTTCCTTCTCTCCTCCCATGAACCCTAAATCTTCTCTGGCGGATTGGGGGAACCCCCATAACAGGTTTAGAGTGTGCACAGGGGAAGAGGGCCAAAAGTCTTGTTGCATGAGGAGACCTCATTCCCAGTGGCGTAGCGTGGGTTGTCAGCACCCGGGGCAAGGCAAGTAATTTGCGCCCCCTAACCCGTGGATTTGCGCCCCCTAACCCATGGATTTGCGCCCCCTAACCCTAACCCCCAGGTGTTGCGCCCGGTGCCGCCGGCCCCCCCTGCACCCCCCACGCTACGCCACTGCTCATTCCATCCACTTAATGTTGAATTCCACCCCATGTATTTGGATTTGTATAATTTGTGTTATGAAGATGATAACACAAGCCTACTGCAGAGGAATGTTGTAAAGATCACTGAGGTAATGTCCAAAAGGTTTGGAGCACCCAAAATGTGTTTCATATAGAATTCCAACATTTGCTATTGTTTTTAAGATCTGTATTATTTTGCTTCAACTTTTCTGTGACCTATTTGAATTGTGTTGATTATACAAATGGTAAAGCATTTTTTAAAAAACTCTATAACTGAGGGGGGAAATCGTTGGCTGTGGATGGTACGATTAGATAGACAGGGCCAATCAATCTCACCATGCATTTTACATGCTCAACCCTGGATGAACATGTGATTTCCCCCCCCCCCTGTTATGACCAAATATTCCTTTCTGTCAAATGCATAAGCTGATATAAGACTACAGTAGGTGTTGGTGAGGCATAAGGTTACAGGAACTGTGAGCAACCAAGCAAGCTGTGATCAGAGCTTATAATTATAAACCATGACAACAAACACAAAGATGCTCATCACTCCATAATTGCTTATTGTTTGAAGAAATTCTCTTCTTATAGAAGTCTAAGGAAGCCAGGCACATTAATCAAAGTATTTCTTTTAATATAAGTGATTTCCTTATTCATTCCCAAAATTTAATAAATAAAATACCTATTTATTTATCCTACTGTGCTCTGAAGTCCTGTCAGATAAGAAGCAATTGCACCAGTCATCCTGCTTGGAAAGAGAGGCAAGGGGAAGAATCCAAGCCTGGTGCACACAGCTCTCTCAAAACAACAGATCAGCACTGTCACTGGTTGCCAGGTGGAGCTGTACTGGAACTGTATTCTTCAGCTGAACAAGGCTGAAGAAACGTACAGGCAGTATCCAAACCCATATGAAAATCCCCATTCAAATCCAGATACACCGATTTCTACATGCTTACCCTCCCTGACTAGAGTCACATTCACACCACACACTTAAAGGACTATTATGCTACTCTGAACAGTCATGGGAGCTTTAGCTTGTTAAAGATGCTGAGAGTTGTTATTGGAAGTCCCATATTTCCCTCACAGAGCTACAATTCCCAGAGTGGTTTAACGAACAAGTCCTCATCACAGGGAACTCTGGGAAATGATTTTTAAATAAACATTGCAATTAATAAGTGACACTGTTCCCAGAAGATATATCTTACAGCCAGAACAAACTAAATTACTGTCATAATGTAGTTAACAGCAATGTTTTTTAAAATCCCACTACAAAATCACTGCGATTTTCTGGGAAGTCTACCATGATGAACTCAACGCATCAAACTACGCCACCTTTGTTCTGTAGTCTCTTATCCATACACCTCTGTCTACTTAGTCCCCAACGAATCAGCAGTTGTTATAATCTAATCCCCTGACTCAAGCATCTTTACATACACTGTGTGCAACACTGGCTTATAAAAGGACTACTCTCCACCTGTTAATGATTTTAACTGCCAAGACTCACTTGAAGTCAGAAATTGATATATTTTCAGTTCAGGAAATATCTGAACACTGTGCCAACTATAATTAAGATCTTTGTTAACTGTACACTCTTAGCCTCTTCTTTTTTAAAAAATAAATCATTTTAATTGAGTTTTCAAATGCAAAGTAAACATACCATCAAATGCACAGAAAGCAATATTGACATGAAATACTTTAGCATACTTTCCTCTCTCTTTTTTTTGCTCCAGAAAGATGAAGCTTGTTCGTTCCCTCCTGCATATACACTTTGTTGCATGACCTGCCTGCAGTCTCAAAATGTGTCCTCCCACAACATTCCATAGGTCTCTGGAGGATTCCAACTGCTCTGTTCTCTGTTACAAACGTAATAAAGTTATACCAAGTCTCTTCAAATTCTTCAGTGTTTGCTTATCCTTTAGGCCTTTTCTACTTCCACTGACAGCTTCTCCAAAAGTGTTATATTCCAGACTTCCTGTCTCCACAACTCTAATGAAAGAATGAAAGATTTCCTCACTTTCACTGCTGCCATAAAAAACACATTTGATCCTGTGCTATACTCTCCCCTTATATAAATGCCTTAATTTTAAAATATACATTAGATATTGAAAACCGAAAGGATCCCAGCCACCTCACCTCCCACCACTATGTGCTTATTCAGATTGCAAAATGCTTTGTAGTTCCATAAGCAAGATTCCTCTTCAACAGAAGCAGTAAACTCTGTGAGAGGTATATATTCAATTAACAATCAACTTCTTAAGTTAACATGTTGCTTTAAGGGATTTCTATGTTCACTCAAGCTCCATAAAGCTGGAAAATTGCAGCTTTTAATGACCATGTGCATAACAGATGAATTATTTGGAAATAGGGATATGGTATGATATGTTAACATTGAGTTTGGGCTTGTTTTGTAATCCTGAAGCAAATCCTGTAGTATAGGTTAACCACACAGTGAAGAATGAGTAAAAGAGCTGAGAGAGAGAGTATCTCACTTTTAAGTACCTTTTGAGTATTATTACAGTTTGAGAAGGGAGTGGTAGTTTCACATCTGGAGAGCCACAGATTCCAAATCCCAGTGATAAATCATACTTTTTTGTTATGTGCAAACCATTCCACTAAATCACAAGCAGCAAGCTTCCCATGTGCAGGAAGAGAAGTCATGTTTTAATTCAAACTGTATTATAGAAATTCTAAGTTGGCTCTCACCTAGAGACATCCTGAGGTATAATTAGAGGGTGTGATATTCTACATTATTTCCAAAAAGAAACATAAATTATATGTGTGTTTCATAAATCCTAGGCTAAGAGGACTATTAGACTCAAATCCCTAAGCAGCAATAGTTAATTGAATAGACACCATAGGCTTATGACTAATTAAGCTGAAACTTTCCAGTTCACCATTCACATGACACATTTTGCTTGAAAACACAATTTCTCAGATAACTTTTGGTTCTTAATGTAGGTAAAGTAGTCAGTAAGGGAATACCTTTCAAGTGATTTTTGTATGTTAATTTTCTCAGAAGTACCTTGTTTAAATGATCTGTTCTTGCAAGATGATAGGATGATTTTGAAGGATACTCGTCTGTGCTGCTATGCAGGTCTACTGCAAAAATCTCTCTGTGTGTGTGTTGTATCTTGGACAATAACAAATTGGAAGCTAGTTTAATTATATAATGTCCTGCTTTATCTTGTGGGTTCAGAGCAGTTTACAGCAGTTTTTCAAATCTGTCTCCAAGGGGCTCATGATTTAAAGGAATAAGGATTGTGCTAGAGGGGGGCAAAGATTAATTATTTTAGTTAGGCACTTAACACTTGGTGGTGGTTTTTTCCAGTACATCTCTCTAAATACCTGTTACTGTGGAACATGGAGGGGCAAGGCTGTCAATGGCTTCTAGTCATGCTGGCTATATTCTGCCTCCACTGGAGGCAGTGAACCTCTGAACACCAGCTGCTAGGAATCAAGTGGGAAGAGGGCTGTTGTGATCAGACCCTGCTTGCTGGCTTCCCATAGGCATCTGCTTGGCCACTGTCAGCAAGCTCTTCCTTTGTTCTTACTTGGTTGGCCACTTTGAAAACAGGATGGTAAACTAGATAGGCCCTTGGGCTGATGCAGCAGGATTCTGCTCACGTTATTCATCATGTGATCTGAAGTAGTTTAGAAGGCTTCTAAGAAAGCCTGCATGGAGGATCTGGGGGCATGGATTTCAGTAATAGTTTTTCCCTAGCAGAAATTCCTGCTTTTTTTCCCATTCTCTAAGAACGATGCATACATTTGTGCTACCTAGATCATCCCTTATGGATCTAGCCAAACAGGAAATGAAAACAGTATTCACATTCAATACGAAAGAGAGATGATAGGAGAGAATCTTCAGCAATACAAATGAAAGAGCAGAATCCCTTCCCATAATCTGACAGGTGTTAAATTTGAGCTGCTTTTCAATGGGCAGCCAGTGGTTCAAAAGCCTGTCAGATTACTGCAAATCCCTTTCCAGACATACCATATAAGGTGATTAAAAGACGTTGGGAAAGACCTGAACATTATATCACACTTTTATAATCCCGTGGCTTTACACTGTGGCCCAAAATTCAAAATTCAGTCCAATGTTCCCACATTATGCTGCTCCTGTGTGTGTTCAGCTGTTTTGTATGCATGCTGATTTGTACAGCTCAGCTAATGTGTAAACAGACTGGACACTCATTGAAAGTTATATGTGAATAACTGTGCAAGTGTATAGCTCAATTATTTATGTACAGTACAGAGATTACACACTCATTGAATGTAACATGCAAGGCACCCCTATTTATTTCAGTGCTCAAGTATGCTTATGTCTGTGTTGAATGGCAGTGCTGTTGCTCATGAGGTTAAATTGGTGTGAGTGTAACTACAGTAAACAGCCAAAAATATAAACTAATAGTGCAATCCAATGTATGTCTGCTCCGAAGTAAATTCTATTGAATTTGATGAGATTTATTTTCAAGTAAGTGTAGCTAGGGTTGCTGCTTAAATCAAACATCTGAAATATATGTAAATCAATGGCTTTTTTGCTGTGCTGCAGATCAGGGTTTATAGCCAACCATTTGGGAATGTACACTTGTACACCTGCAGACTTTGCCTTCACTTCCAATAGTAGATGTAGAAAACAGTTTCCTTTGATTGTAATTTGCACTTCTTGTATTTTAAACAAACTAGTGAAAGAGCTTCACCTTTATTTTGCTTTCATTGAAGCACTATTTAAAATTAAAAACAAAAAGTTAATGGCAATTGAAGAAGGCTGGGATCCACAAAGCTGAGTGGCTGCACAGGGACAAAAATACTCCCATTTAAGCAAATAGGTTGGGGCTTCAATTCTGTGTATACATACTGAGACGTAATTTCCCATTTATCTAGTAGAATTTACTTCCAAGTAACTGTGTACAGGTTTATAGGTCAGAATGCCTTAAAATTAATTGAATGTTTTGTGCAGTTTCCCCTAAACCTAAAAAAAAATGCCTAAAAAAACCCTTAACTATCAGTAGTCAGTATTTGATTTTGATTTGCTATCACTATTTTTCTTGATAACTTCAATCCTGAGAATAATAACCATGTTGTCACCATTGGAGGTCACAATAATCTTTCATTCCTTGTGATATAGAAAATGTAACAGAAGCTATTTTGTGTGTGTGTGTGTTTTCACTTTCAGAATGGTTGCTTTTTTGTCTAGAAACTGTGCTTGCCAGGAGGCACGGGAGAGCTAACAGGTAAGCGTGGAAAATCTAGTTTGCTATGGGGAAAAGAACTTAATAGAACAAAACTATACTCCACTTTCCATCCATCCAGCAGAAAGGCCCTCCTCATCTTCTGTGCAATCAAGCACTGCAGTTGTTTATAGGGACGAATGGGACTCTGGTGTTATAAGGATGTTTCTTGATTTTAGTTGATTGATGCTAGAAATTTAATTCTATGTCATTGGTTTTATTTATATTATGGTGATGATTTAATTATAGTCTATACTGCTCTAAGCTTCCAAAGGGTGGAATAGCCTTTCTGATTGAAATCAATGTTACTTCTGAGTACACATGATAGATTTTCACTGTGGGAGCCCAGATTTATTACCTGAGGTAAATGTGCAGCTGGAAATCAAGGGGGTACAGCTACTGGGGGTTAGACCAGAAAAACATCTCATTGGGAAAAACTTACATGTCCTCTCTTCCAATGCCATGGATCTATCTGCTCAAAATGTCTCTGATGGAGGTGAAGAAACTGGCAAAACACTAACAGGCTTTATTTATAGAATGTTTTACCCAGGGAAGTACACCTGGCACCATCAGTTTTTGCTTTTCAGTATCAAGCTAAAACATTTCTGTTACCCAGGCTTTTATTGGGAGGGTAGTGACTTACATTTTCTGGCCTTTTAGTTCTCATCTTTTGCGGGGGGCAGGGGGGTTATAAACATTCCTTGGTGAGCACGTTTAAGTATTGTGTTTTATGGTTGTTTTATAAGGAGTCTTTATGTCTTATGACATAAGTCACTTTGGGGCACTCTTGTGTGTATCACAAGCAACAAATAAATATAATAAATTTAAATATAACTTCTGCTGTTAACCACTGGAGAATGGTGTTTCTTCAGTATGCCTTAGGGAACAAAGAAACTTGTGTCCTTTCCATAGTTGCCATACCTCATTAAACAATCAACAGAGGTGACAGGGCTGTTGGAATTTTGCACAGCTGTTCTTAAACATAGACTGAGTGGATTAGATTAGATTAGATTAGATTAGATTAGATTAGGTTAGGTTAGGTTAGATTAGCTAAATTCTGTTTGTGTTGATGTATAGATATTAAATACTTTTTCACTATCCTACCTGCATTCCCATAGCAGTGTTGCAAGGGCATTTGATAGGGTTGAGTGGCTACAGAGTTTATGATCAGAATAATCTGTCAATTCACAAAAGAGAATGCATTCATTATCAAGGTTAATTGGGTTCCTAATTACTACCAGTTCAGACATCTGTGATCAGTTAATTCTTTTTTTCTTTTTCTTTTTAGAAGACACTAAACAAGGATCCTGAAAGACTGGGCATAAGGTGGGCAGGAAGGAGTGTGTCCCTAGCTTGAATTAAAGAGAGCAGGGAGTAAAATTTTCACTGAATCCTTTTGCTTGTTTTGCAGTGATCATAGTGATTTTATATATACATATATATATATATATATATATATATATATATATATATATATTTGTTTTCATATATATAATCACTATCTACCTCACCGTAATGTGAGCTTTCCATATGCCGTATTTTTCGCTCTATAACACGCACCCAACCATAACACGCACGTAGTTTTTAGAGGAGGAAAATCCATAGGCATGCCACCCGTAGGCATTCCCTCCATAACACGCACAGACATTACCCCTTACTTTCTAGGAGGAAAAAAGTGAGTGTTATGGTGCAAAAAATACGGTAAATTAGACCTGAGAGCTGAAATGAAAGCCCTGTTGAGATGCTCTTGGAAAACAATGTATTAATTTCAGTGTAAAACTATACCGATATCAATGCTTGACTTACTCTTATAGTTGTTATATTTTAATGCAAAATGAGGAAGGGAGGAGGTAGTAAAATCCCCACAGGACAGATCTGGGCTGCAGTTCTATACATACTTATCTGGACGTAAGCCCCAGGCATGCATAAGATTGTACTGTTTCTCTGATTCACTGTACATTTTCAGTCCAAACCTGTGCAGAATTAAGTGCACCTAAACCCATTGCTCTCATGAATTTAAGTGAGCCTGACTGTGTACCCTGTTGCATTAGGTGACATCCAGTGTTAGTCACATTCAGAGTAGAGGGTCTGTTCTGAGTATTACTTAGTTGGATAACTTATCAGGAGCATATGATTTCCTGAAACTCCTTGTAGAGTTGATAACAAGCCCATGTTTGCCTTCGCATAATGTGCAAAATGGCCTAACATCTTAAATGTGGGATTTATTTAAGGCAAAGGTAAAGAAATGAGACAGAATTTGCACCGCCAGTATGGTATTGCAAACAACATGTTTGTAGGAGACAAAAATAAATGCTGGAGCTATTACAGGGCCTAATAATGTCATCTGCAACATCCAGAATTAATTCACCAGCACATCTTCCAAGGTGATACAGGACTTAATCTTCCAACAGTGTCATTCTGCATTCTACATAGGATAAACATGCTCACCTCTACACCAAAGAATGTTTTCAGAAATGGCATATATATATATACCCAGTGGGGGAATATTTCAGCCTCTGAGGACACTCTGTAATTTACCTTAAGATGGTCATGCTGGAACAAAGGCATTTCAAAGCAACTCTGCAATTATAAACTGCTGGTGTCCAATGGCACAACTGAACTAAGACAGTATCACACCATCAATGTATTGACTGCTTTTATCAACAATTGTTAATCAGGCAAATATCCCTGTCACTATAATTTTTGCATTTCATTTCTCTCTGACCTCATTGTTTACAAACTCCCCACCCCAAATGATGTGCATTGGTGATACAGGATAATCATTCATGAAGTAGATGGTAGTTCACAAATGCTTTTACCACAATAATTGTGTTAGTCTTTCAGGTGCCACAAGATTCTTTGTTGTTTCTACTGCAACAAACTAACAGGTCTGTCTTTCTAAGAATAATAGAATTAATTACTTTTCTGCACCACACTGCCAAGTATGTGAATCCCCACAAAGAAAGGTTACTAAATATGGAAGTGCACTCTAAGTAGAATGTTCAGTCTTCATTTGGTTAATGAGGAATGAATTTTGGCCTTAATCTGTTTTTCCAGAGTATCACAGACTAATTTGATGAGATTTCTGTACATGTAGTGCAAACTGAAATTAAAGCCTGTGCATGCTTACTCAGAAACAAGTTCTCTTGAGTTCAGTGGGGATTACTCCCAGGTTAATGTGCATATGATTGCAAGTTCATTTATGCTAGTTTTAGACATGATTAGCAATAGCTAGCCAACATAAAAGAATGATATGCTAATTCGGAATAATTAAACTCTTTAAAAAGTCATATTAACATTTATACTGTGTGCAATCCACTCATGGACAGCACAGAAAGCAAGAAAGTCAATAAAAGTTTTCAAAAATTTAGTATAACCTAATAAGTTAAACGTTGGTATCATGTTAAAAGATTGCACTTAATGACAGAGGGAAATTACAGAACCATTTAATAAAACTATTTTCAATGTTGGGTTATATAAATGGAATTCATAAATCTATTTTGGAAGAAAAACTGACTGGGGGAAAAACACTTCAACAGCTGTTGCTTTTAGTGGTACTTAAATAAATCTACTATATATTTTGAAAAGTGGCTTGTTTGTCTGTTTGTTCTCTATACATTTGGACGCCTCTTGAGATATCATCACCAAATTTGGCATGGGGATTTCAGAGGTAGGAATGGGAACCTATGTCAATGTTTGGATGCCAGGCACCATTTTGAATCAAGGAGACAGACAAAAAAATCAGCCCAACCAAGATTATGTACCTAAATTATGTACCTAGGTTATTGAATACCAGCTTTATTGTGATATTTTTAAAAAAGTCCCAAAGATGCACTCACTCCCTATATAGGAGACACATTTTAGCACAACTGTCAATGAGGACACTACTTCCATTTTAGGGTAGGCATTGAAATATGGGACACATATGGGTACACAATGCTGAAATGTAATTTCAAAGTCTAAATTATGGAAGACAGCTGCTGGATAGATACTAATGTCATAAAGAACAGATTTATCATTTTATAAATGCCTGCTTCACTGTGTCCATTGCCAAGTCTCACAATACTATCTGAAAGCCTCAAATCAAATTGCTTGGACATCCTATGGAAGCATCTCTTTTAAAGGTGCTGATTTGACTTCTCTGAAGTAGCTTTTTACTCTGGCCCTGCCTTGCATACAAAAGATTCCAGGATAGGCCAAGGGAGCTAAATCTGAGTGTAGAATAACTTCCTTCTGCTTATATTCTTATACAGGGTGAGTCTTTTAAAAGAGGCCCCATGGAACATGTGTACTCTGTATCCACGGGGCCTCTTTTAAAGGACTCACCCTGTAGTTATGGCTCTCGGTGAGAGGTGGGGAATCTTTTTCAGTCCAAGAGCCACATTCTAAGCTCCAGTGATGGATGTGACCAGAGGCAAAATGACAGGATGTGTGTGTGTCAAGTCTTTGTACATTCAAGTTCCACTAGAGTCAAAAGATTCTACACGCACACATACACATTCAGCTCTCCATCCAGGCAAGAAGGGAGCATTATCTCAACTCAGGGACAAATTCTGACCAGACAAAAAACACTCAAGAAGAATGTGGCCTGAAGTTAGCCTGGGAAGAGTCCCAAGAATCAGGGATGGGGCACAGAGAGCTGTGTTTACCTGCCAGACCTAAAATTCCCTGCTCCTGCTGTAATTCTGTATATTTAGGAATTCACATTCCATTTCTGCAAGTTGGGAAATTGCACAGACCTCCCACATCTGCAAATGTTAACTTCAGTAAGTCATTTCTGGTTCAACATATATGGCATATAAATAAGAAAGCCTAGGAACCCCTAGTAATGTCCAGAAAACTTCTACAGGATTTTGGATGGTAGTGTGATGCCTGTCTTTCCCTTTTTCTTTTGCTAGGATGGAAGTAAAACACCCTACTATGAAAGTGAACGTGCGGATATCATTAGGTGTATAAGTCTATATTTTAAAATGGTAAACGTTGCAAATTAACTGAGATACCTAGGACCCTTTGACTTAATTACTAACATTTCCATATGAGTTTAATCGAATTGGGTGCCTAAAACATTCTGAGTATCTAACTTTCTTTGGCACTTTCAAGAACCCAAAGGCTAATGAAACCCACATTCTGGCTGTTAGTATTTTAGTCATCATGAATAAAAGTGAGGCCAGTAGGGTTAATTTAAATCTAGCTACATGGTAGTATGCTGATAAAGCAAGCCTTTTATTTGAGCCCTATAAGCTGCCAAACTATTTACCTACCCAAAGTCTATAGCCTGGGGGGAAATACTGTACATGGCTCCCAAGGATGGAAGAAGAACACAAGAGGATTCGGCAACAAAGATTTATTTCATGTAAAATGTAAGAGGATATAATGGAAGTTTCACAATGCCCCTTTCATAGCATCCTAGTACACATTAGCTAGACTTTCTGTGCTTCAAGTTTCCTTTGACTATTGGTTATAACCTGTGAAATGTGGCTTTTTTATGATTAGAGCACTGTCATTTATAGGCCCAACTAAGGCTATTCATTTGGCCAAAAAAAAAAAAAATACATTTGTCAGGCAGAAGAGAATAATTTAGTTTCAGGAACAGTTCAGTCTTGTACATTTATGGAATTTATAAATTACTCCTGTGCAGTCAGCCAATCCAAATGTAGAATTATGTAGCCCTGATCTCTTACTTTCATCGTATGCCTTACATCCCAGAAAATTAAAAGTTTTAAAAGAAAGTACCCAGTCTGCAAAGTCTTTCAACAGAAGGTGCTAGTAGGGGATTTCTCTTTGAGTCAAAAGATTTAATTCTTGAAGCCAAAATGGCAAAACATTCTCACCCACACACAGAGACCCCACTTATCTTCAAGAGGAAACATTCTGTTTCCAGGTTTGAAATAAAAAGACGAATGCATGCCTTGAGATGGCTGTTAATGTTATATGCATGTTTGACAGTTTCAAATAGAAGTATCAAAAAATAGGAATGATGATTCAGCCACTTGGGTTTAATGATTTATTGAGTTTTAGTCCCATCCTTAGAGAGCTGTCTGTGCGTATGCCTGTGTGTATCAGTACAACAAAAAATATATCCGACACATTCCCAAAAAGAAAATTAAAGATGGCCAGATTGATCATAAAACTGGTTTGTGAGCAATAATTCATTTCAAGAATTAATCAACTATCAAATTCCCAAGGGAGATGAGTTCCCAGATGTAATTTTCCTTTCAGCAGTCAGGAGAGGGAGCTAGACAATATCCAGGCAGACATGGGGCTACCACTAATTTCTTCCACCTTTTTCTGGTAGCATCTACTCACAGACCCAGTTCACATGTAACACAATAACAAACCATGGCTTAGCATGGTTCAGGCTCCCAGAGAGATTGCTGCTGCTTTGCTCCTGCATGAGTCCTGCTACTGTTGTTAGGAGCTAAGCAAGGATAAGCTAAGCCTTACTTCCTTGTAGGCCCCCAGTGCTTTTATAGCTCCAGCATGTCTCTCATATTCAGAGCGACCTGGTGAGCCCCTCTCTGTTTCAAGGTGAAGAATCTTCTCATCAGTAGGCACATGTTTAAGTTCATTTATTGATACTCCTGTCAATAAGGCCACAACTGGAGTAGGCAGCCCCATATTTTATAATCTCTTGGTGGGGCAAAGTGCCATGATGGTAGTTCCCCAAGAAGAAAATTCCACAATGGGGATGCCGTCCCTAAAAAGGTCCTGTCCCAAGTCACTGCACTGCAAGCCTATTAGCAGAATAATCAGCAGGCCCTCCCTGGCCAGTCTCAGACTATGAACTGGTTAGTACTGGGGTGTGCACTTTCTTAAGTGTTTAAGTCTTAAACCACTAGGGCAGGGATGGGTAGTCTCCAGCCTGCAGGTCAAATGCCTTTTCATGACACCCAAAGCCAGCTGCCTGAGGCAGTCACTTCATTCTACCCACTTAGCATGCCTGCTGCCTTGCAATTTGATTAATAGACACTAGTGTACATCTGGACGTTAGCTTTTTGTATTCATCACAGGAGTTTCATTTTTCATCAACTACCAACAGGAAGCTTGTTGTGTCCACAGAGTCATTCTTATCTATACTTTATAGAGAGAAGAAATCTCTGCATAGCTTTATTTTAAAGTGTCTCCACTATATCATTTTGTGTGCTTGTTATGATGAATTTTTCATTTATTTCATTGTGAAATATATACAGTGCTGCCAATGATAGCATGCCATGAAACTGGATGATTACATCTCAAGAGGGTGTTTAAAATTTCCCCTGCATATGTACGGTTTAATTCACTGATGGTAAAATACTGTTTAAGACAAAGGCAAAGGGGAAATGGATTAATAATTCTGGTATATCCATTATAGCACATCTTCTACTTGGAGAAGAGAAGGGGGTGGGAATCCCACAAAAGGTAGAGACTTAGATGGAAAAGGCAGATTTTGACCTAGTGAAATAGGGGTGGCTATTTAAGGAAAGCGATTTCATTACAGTTGCTATAGCAATCAGAGCTATTTGGCAAAAACTAATGAAAAGATTATGAAAGAATTAAGAAAAGGCCGAAAGCGGTCAAAGGCGCCATAGGAATTGAAAGCTTATGCATTTCTGAGCAGAATCTATCCGAAAGCACCCCATTTCCCCTGGAATATACTATATATATTCTGTCATCCACTCTGTTGCAATTGCAAAAAGATTATTAAACTCTCAAGTTATACTACAGTAGCAATCCTAAAATCACTTGCTAGGGAAGAAGCCCCGGTGAACTCAGTGAGGCATCCTTTTGAGCACTTTAAGCTGATCAACCCATTTTATTGTTGGCTGGCATTCTTCTGTCTCAGGAGACAATGGAGGAGTATGCCTTTGGCGGTGCAAACTGTTGGAAGGTTGCAACGCCTGCTGTGGAGAGACAGGTCTTGTTGCAGCTGGGGCAGATAAAGAAAACCAGTTCTGCTGCTGCATCATGGTGTTTCTTCTCTCTGTGCTCCTCCCAGTGGTCATTCCTCCTCTGGTCACTGCTATAGCTGCAGAAGTTGATTTTCAGCCTCTGTTCCTCCCCAACTGAATTGCTCCACCACTACTCCTGCTTCTCACTACCGCCCCACGTAAACTTATAGTTGGTAGAAAGGGATTACCTTAGCCCCTTCTCCTTTCTTTTTTTACTGCACAGCTGTTCTGACTAGGAAGTTCAAAAGTTCAGTTAAAGAACTGACACTATAGATTTGATGTTCCTCTGGAGACTAAAGCAGGAAATGAAACCAAAGAAATGAGGGGAAATGTAGACATAAAAATAAACTCTCTTGCCCTTATGAACAGCCAATATTTGGGAGGGGGAGTAAACCTAAAAACACAAATATCAGTAAAGCTGGCCGATAGGGTGGTGTTAAAGTGCTGGGAAAAGCGAGGAGGCTACACCACAGTGCAAACAAATATCAGAAAGCTCTGGCTCTGTGTTTCTTTAAGGCTCAGGTGGAGAACTGGTGCACCCCCCCCCCCATATGTTGCTGGACTACAGCTCCTATCATTCTGGGCCATTACTCATGTGGGCTGAGGCTGATGGGAGTTGAAGTCCAACAATATCTGGAAGCTGAACACTTAGATGCATTTTTGAATTCATTATAATTTAATTTTGCTCTTATTTGTGCATTTATTGTAAAAATGTGCTTCATTTATTAAAATGACCCCAATTGCAGTGGTTCTGGGTAAGGGAAGGTACAGGGGAGGGGGAGGGGCAAGCCAGGTAAGAGCCACACCAAACAGGCAATCAGTGATTGTGTCATGTAACTTCATAGCTTCAGTGCAAACTGAAATCTGTTTTAAAAGGATTATAGTAGGGTGGGCAGCCATAGTCTTGCAAATATCCAGAGGTATATCATTGTAGAATGCCTTGAGTAATAAATGAGGTGGAGTGATTTAAGTTCTACAACTGTCTAACTAATACAGTGGTACCTTGGTTTACGAACTTAATCCGTTCTGGAAGTCCGTTCTTAAACCAAAGCATTCTAACCAAGGCATGCTTTCCTATAGCAGCGGGGGACTCATTTTACAAATGGAACACACTCAACAGGAAGTGAAACATGTTCTTATTCCAAGGCAAAGTTCACAAACCAAAACACCTACTTCCGGGTTTGCAGCGTTCTTAATCCAAGTTATTCATAAACTAAGCTGTTCTTAAACCAAGGTACCACTGTAAAACAAATTTCAATGGTTAGCTAGTTAGTTTATGTTACCTAATATATGTAATTGTTTAACAATGATTTGAAACCATTGAACTTTTGGCCCTTTCTCATTATTTATAGTGTTCTGTGGCATTTGGAATGGTTTTATGTGTTTTATAATTGTAATGGTTTTATCTGGTTTTATAATTCTATATTACATTGTTGTAACCTGCCCTTACAACGAGGGTTAATAAATAAATCTATAAACAGAACAATATAAATAATGAGAAAGGGCCAAAAGTTCAGTGGTTGACATTGTTAAACAGTTGCAGATATTAAGTAACATCGAGTTCTTATTGTATTCAATAAAAGTGATTCAGCTTATTATGAATCTCTTTTGTCATCGTATTTCTTTGGAACGGATATACTGTGTTAACTGAGCCACTGAAGCAAACGCTGACATTTTTTCTATCCATTCTTTTCTAGATGATATCACTGATAGTCTCCAGGGGTATGTGTTTTTGTGTGGGGGTTTTTTGCAGACAAAATTCTGATCAAGTAATTTGAGTTCTGATCTCCTGACTACATCTTAATTTCCAGATTCCTGAGACATCCATGCTGGGCCTCTCCCTAGCCAAGCTATCAGATACTCTGAGCATCTTTAAAGATAAAAAGTGGGGAAATTGTCATTAGCAAGCTGAATGGCCTACTATATTATACTGAAGAATAAGACATGAAACTTCTATTGAAATGACCAGGAGCAGGCACCCTCCTCAATGACTCACCCAGATATAATTAATTCCCTTGATGAAGAATTGCTGTGAACTTAGTTACAGTCAAGAAGGATTTGAAAATGAAAAAAAGGCAAAAAGTTCAAAGAAGCTATTTTATGCATCTGAGCAGTCAGAAGAATCAAACGAGATTCAGTTACAGGGATAGTAAGCAAAAGGCAAGGAGGGTGCTAAATGCTTTGCAGCTTTGAAGATGGACTTGCCATTACAAATTCACATTCTGATCCTACTTTAAAAGATAATGTCATTCAAGTAAAAATTGTGACCAGTGGCATGATGATCATTGAAAGAGCTGGTGAAGGCATCCCTTTAATGATTCCTTCAAAGTGAGTTGCATGTAATCTAACAATATTGCCCATTGGCCAGAGGGATTCTCTTGTTGGTCACATGTACCTTAGCAAGATTTTTATGGCAAACTGAGCCAAAGCATGACAGTCAAGGAAAGGCATTCCTTCAGGTGTATAAGCAAGCATAAGAAAGGGACATTTTCATTCTCCTTCACTTGATGTGATGAAACAGAAAGAGGGGACTTTAAAACTTGATGGACATTGTCCAAAGATGCATACAGCCAGGTGAAAAAATGCCCATAGAAAACATTTTGAGAATTAACATTAAATCTTATTGCTCATCTGTAGCGTTTACATTATTTGATATATTATTTCTTTTTTAAAATAATCAATTAATGGAGAAGGGAAAAGCTTACATAATTATGATAAATTTACATAGATGCTTATTCAGAAACTAAGAAGGCTTCCCTGCAGAGAAGACCTGACAACCGTCATTGTCTCTTGCTACTCGATGACCTTGTTTGAGCACAATGCTAAACTATGCTTTAAAGGTAAAGGACCCCTAACAGTTAAGCCCAGTCACGAACAACTCTGGGGTTGCGGTGCTCATCTTGCTTTACTAGCCGAGGGAGCCGACGTTTGTCCGCAGACAGTTTTTCCAGGTCATGTGGTCAGCATGACTAAGCCGCTTCTGGCGAACCAGAGCAGCACACGGAAACGCTGTTTATCTTCCCGCTGGAGCGGTACCTATTTATCTATTTGCACTTTGACATGCTTTCGAACTGCTAGGTTGGCAGGAGCAGGGACCGAGCAACGGGAGCTCACCCCGTCGCGGGGATTCAAACCGCCGACCTTCCGATCAGCAAGCCCTAGGCTCAGTGGTTTAGATCACTGCACCACCCATGTTTTTGGTTGTGCAAGTTTTCTTTGCAGTGGTTTCTTGCTACACAAGGGAAACTGACAAAAAGACACCCCATCATGACTTCTTGTGTGAGGAGAAACAGATGCCTCCTTTTGAAGATGGGGTGTAAATAAATAAACTATGCTTTAGCATCATGCAAATGAACCTTCTGTGTTGTAATTTTGGCAAGGAGATCACAATATTCCAAGTTTCAAATATACCTTTGTACATGACTGGCTCTAGATTTTGACAACAAACTCAGGCCTCCAATTTTCTAGTGGGGGAAAAACAGGAAATATAAGTAATAATTAACTGCCAGCTCTGGGGATCATACAGATCTAAGAAGTGAGGGAGTGTGGTACAAGGGCATCATTTTCTGTAGTAAGTACACTAATTTCATGTCATCTGTGATCAAAGAGAAGTGCCACAAAGCCTTGCAAACAATGTTAATGTTGGGATGAGTGTGCATAACACAATAGAGACTCTGTCATTCATATTACTTTCAATTCAGTATAAAATTGTCATTTGTCTGTTTTAGCTCTAAAATTCTTAAAATTAAACAAAGGTTTCATCTCTGGTGTATGTGTATGTTAAAAAGGTAAGTGTTTAACATGAGATAATGAGAGCTAGAAGCATTTTGTATAAATTAAAGGTGGGTAGAATCTTTTAAAAAAATAATAGAAGTAGAGGCTTTGTTTAAACTGCTGCAGGCTTTTAGCATCTGCTACAATGCCTACCCTGCTTAATGGCTGCTTAATGGTTCACCAGAAAAACAGGCAGATTAAGGCTGGGTAAGGAAGGGGAAGTCAAGTCACAGCACGTAAAGTGAGATCAAGAAATGTATGGCCAAAGGGTATTTTACACAGAAGGCAGACCAAACAGGATCTTGGATAGTTCCATTTGAGCCCTGCTGATTAAAGTGCTATCCTACCAAGAAAGCTGTTTGCCAGAAGGAAACTGAAACCAATTTAAGCCCTATGTCCGCTAACAAGACCTGCAGTGTGATAACCACAGTAGTGGGTTGTTAAAAGGTTGTGCCTTTGTCCTCTACCAAAGAATGCCCTGAATAAACTACTGGTGGTTCTCACCTTTGAGAAAAAGATCTGATCCTTATCTTCATCAGAGTTGTCTCCATGGTCTCAAGGATCTGAGACCATGATAAGGCCAGTGAAATCTTAGCGAAATTGTGAAAAGTGATCATTCCTACCTCTTCGCACACACTGAACTCATTCATAGGAGGGTTTTTGGCTGTAGTTTTCTTTGCAGTGGTTGCCACTACACAAGGGAAACTGACAAAAAGACACCCCATCATGACTTCTTGTGTGAGGAGAAACAGATGCCTGCTTTTGAAGATGGGGTGTAAATAAATCTAAAAAGAGAAAAATGAAATATGGTAATAAAGGATAGGTTCTAATTTAATTCACCCTGGTGTGCTGGAGAAGAATATCATTCCATTATCAATTAAGATCTCTTTCCTGGAGACCCAGTTAATGAGAAGACTCTCTGTCTTTAATGCTGCCAAAAAAAGATAAGTTTGCATTGATTGAATAGACTAGAGTTTCCTATTATGAATTCTTTTTTTCTCCCTTGAAAGGGTTCTCCCATTTGTCTTCCTTTCTATGCTAATAATAAAAGATATTAATGTTTATCTGGGGCAATAAACAGAGCCTTGTTAGTGTGTGATGCCAGGATCATCATGTAAGCCCAAGAGTTCATAGTAAGAAATCTTTTAAAGGCTGGCATGGAAAAATACAACTCTCTTAAGTGCTGTACTTCTTCACAATGAGGGGGAAAGTGATGCATAGTTGTCTTCAGACTGTTTTCCCCAAAACGGAACAGCTCTGCATTTCTCTGAGTGTTTGAGGGGATGATCACCTTGTGTAAATCATTATGTGGCTGCCTGGAAGGATGTCGGGAGGGGAGAGACTCTTTATATACTTCCCCCCTTGAAGTATCCTCTGTGCAGCAGAGCCACAACTTGAACTGTGTTTTCTGCACCCAGGATCATTAATTTTTTTACTTCTCTAACTGCCAGCTCAATTAATGTATCAATCGGTATGGATTTCTCAGATGTAAGATCCAAATTCAGGAAAAGGAGGAGCTATCTCATGCAATACATAGTTGCTTTCTCGGCAATCTGACCTTGGAACATTTCTGTCCTTTGCTTCTAAATTCACAACAATTACCGTATTTTTCCATATTTTTCGCTCTATAAGACACACCAGGCCACAAGACGCACCTAGTTTTTGGAGGAGGAAAACAAGAAATATTCTGAATCTCAGAAGCCAGAACAGCAAGAGGGATCGCTGCGCAGTGAAAGCTGCGCTGTTCTGGCTTCTGGGATAGCTGTGCAGCCTGCATTCGCTCCATAAGATGCACACACATTTCCCCTTACTTTTTATGAGGGAAAAGGTGAGTCTTATAGAGCAAAAAATACGGTAGTTCTTCTGGTGGAGTAAGATTCTGTATCGTTGACTCTCCTGCTTTTGCTTCATGCTGACAGAATTTATAGCATCAAGCTACACCTTAACTCTTCATCCAGCCAATTTTTTTTAAGTTCCTCTTTTATTCAGTTGTGTATTTTCATACTTTTCCTCAAGGGGGGGGGGGGAGATAAGCTACCTTTTTGCTTCAAGATAGTAAATAAGGAGTGTGTATAGTATGGCTTCTTGTTTCTGAAGGTTCTCCATTATTCATTTGTGATAAGGGATCTCCCTTTAGCTCAATTCAGAACTGGCTCAGGATTTACAAGACTTTTGTTGTGTGTTCAGAAAAGCCTTGTCTGCTTTCTGATAGTTCTCTCCAGGTTTGCATCATTGGTTGATGGTGCTACACATATGCCCTGAGACTGCAGTCTGGTTTTCTCCTGTCTGACACCTACCTACCTACCAGTTCTAGATCTATTGTAATATCAACCATAGCCGCCCTGCTCTGCTACTAAGTCACACTTGTTAGTATAGTCTGGGCACATAGTTCATTGCCTTGACAAGAGTTTCATCAAAAGGATTCATGTTGAATAACTTCAGTTCATACATCCACAATGTGATTGGCTTTGGCTGTCTGATCCACTCAACATTGCTAGTTCATCTAAGTAACATTCCAAGCCAGAGAAGAACTTAGGTGGTGGTGGCAGTGGCGAGTGTTTGTTTTATAATGCAGCCAAGTATTATGAGGCTGTACAAGTTCATATATTGAACCAGGTGATTACAAATATTGGTGCCATTGGTGCTATCATTGGTACTATTATTAACTGTATTATTCACTGGAAATAAAAAAAAATCCTTCCAGTAGCACCTTAAAGACCAACTAAGTTAGTTCTTGGTATGAGCTTTCGTGTGCATGCACACTTCTTCAGATACCATGCACACTTCTTCAGATACCACTGGAAATGTCAGACAATATAGGAGGGGGTCTCTTCTAATGGAAGAGACTTCTTACTATTGCTTTAAAAAAACAGGAGGTTGAAATAACATCTACCTATCCCTCAAACAAGGGTTGCACATGGCCTCTTCCAGCATGCTACTAGAAAACAGCAGAAGAGAAAGAAGATGGCCTGCAGGCAGGCCCAAGCCCTGGAATCAAAGGATTATCACCTTGGCTCAAGCAAAACAAGCACTTAATCTAGGGAATCTCTGGGCAACTATGGTGAGGCTTTCATTGTCTCCTGAGGGCTTCTGACGGTGTATCACTGGCCTCTATGGAGTCCCCTCGTGCATCGGACTCCATTGAACACATGGTCAAGAAGACTCCAAAGTTATTCCACACCCAAAGAATTCATTGTAGGTTCCCCAAAAGCTGGGTTTTATAAATTCATGAATTCCTCATGGGGCCCCAAGTGTCACTCCTCAACTTTCATCCCTTTGAGAATTTGCATAGCTTGTATTAGCTGTGGCAGCAAAAGGGACTGCCTTTGATTTCACAGATACTGTAGCAATACGACTTCTGAAGGTGAGGAAGAACTTGGGCCTGTTCCAACTCAGACTTTTTTTCTGCTTAGGAATTAATTGACTTTCTGGGGCAAATAGGTCCATAGGATACTGCATAAAAGGGTGACTGTCAGCCAGCACTTGATGATAGGCTAGTCTTGAGTTAAGGTCAATTATTCCTACTTGTGAAACATTATGATAAGGGACCGGGAACATCAATATGCTTCTGCTGGTACGAATAATACATATTTGTTTAGTGAGGGGAGAGGAAGGGCATGAGAATGAAAGTCCACATTTAGGGAAATTCATTATAATAACAAATCAGGGAGTTTATTTATCCACATCCTCTTAAAAGAGAAGGATGCAGTCAATCATATTGATTATATTACCCAACCGAGAGGAAGAAATAACCCTGAATACAGAAACCTAATCACTACATTGTAATTTACTAAACAAAACTAATACCAAAAGAATTGTTTCTGCTGGTATATTTTATAGCAAGCATCAACATTAAAGCGACTACAATTGCAATTCATATCAACAAATAAATAATTGGAAGCTAGCTGGAGCCTGCATAGCACAGAAGGATTATAAAAGTTTTCCTTTTCTCCTGAAGAAATACTGTAGTCATTGTATTGGAACCTGTTTTATATTTCATCAGACCATCGGTTCTTAAAGCTCAGTCCTCAGTACTCACTACACTGAGTGGCAGCAGCTATGAGTTCAGATAGTTTCTCCCTTGTGTAAAAGTAGTATTATAGCAGCTCACTACGTGTGTGTGTAAATGCATTTTTGCTCCAATTAAAAGATGGTGATAAAAATGCCATTTGCCATGAGAGTTATAGTGGATGTGTACCTTCAAATGCCACTCAGGTGAACTTCTCCATCCACAGCAGGTATGCCACACACCAGCTGACACGGATGGAACATAGCAGGATGTACACACAGAAAAAGTGCAATATTCTTGCTAGTGTGGAAAGTCTATTGCAATTCTACTTGTAGTTTACAAGAGAGGAGCAATGATTGGGGAGCACTAAGATCAGCCTCTCTGGAAGCAACCAAAGATAAAAGTGTTATGGCCAAAATTGGTATCAGAATGCAAGGCTGACAGCTTCAGCTTTATTTGCAACCTGTCTCAAATGTGCCCTCAGCTCCAGCTTCCATTACAACATCAAGGCTAACAGAAGGAAACAAGTAAAGGTAAAAATGTTTTGTGAAAGGAATACAGGCTTTAATGACAGGTGTGTGAGCTGTGAAACATCACCCACAAAGGACAAATGAAGTTCAGGGAGTGCAATAAAAGATAAGATGAGTAAAAGTGGAAACTGTAAATAAGGCCAGCAAAAACATTAAGATAAATAATAAGCAGAATTTCTCATAAATAAAGAACAAGAAATCATGTGAAATGATGGAGGCATCTAAAGAGATGACAATGAGAGGAATAATATATAGATGGGGAAAGGGAATAAGAAACATTTATCAGACCTTCCTGTTTGTTTCCCTTGATGATAATCGTATTTATCCTATGCCCATGGCCCATAACCTTGGAGTCCTATTTGATTCTAAGCTCTCCCGTAGGAATCATATTTATCAGGCAGTAAAATTGTCACAGAATCATTTAGGACTCGCTCCAGACTGTGACCTGTGCGTTCCTACCAAAGGCTGAAATTGTTGTGCTGCTGGCTTTTGCAATGTCTTCTGCAGGTTATTGTAACCAATTGTTTGCTAACTTCTTGGATATTAACTTGCCTGTCAAATTCAGCAGCCACAAATGCTTACTAAATGGTATATCCTCCAAGCAATGAAAAAGAGCGTTATGATAAATAATTTTCACAGTCTTTTCATACTATGCTGATCGAGGGTGCCCAGAGTTCAGCAAAATTCTTTCTTTTCCCTCCCTTCATCCCAAGCACTGCTAAGCTAGATGTGTATAATGAATTAGAAATGTGAGTATGCTTCTTAAAAACCTGAGATCAAGGTGACATTACCAGAGATGGACTGTAATTATGCAGGCAAGAAAGCAGACTTTTTCATTGCTCCTAGTTTAGAAATATTTTGTTACCTGATTTCAGAAATCAGAAAATCTGTGTTTTATTTTTTGTTGTACTCTCTCTCTCTCTCTCTCTCTCTCTCTCTCTCTCTCACACACACACACACACACACACACACACACTTTGCAGTAGCCACCTAGAAAGGAAGAAATCATGCAATAGAAGATACAAAGATAATATTCGCAACTGAGGTTGCAGTCCTGTATGCACTTATCAGGGAGCAAATTCCATTGAAGTCAATAAGAGTTATGTTCCTAAGCAGACAAACAGAATATTGCACTGTTAGATCCATATTCGTTTATTCCTGTTTAACCTTGGTAGTTTAAATTTTTAAAGGAGTAAAAGGTTTGCTGAACTGGGGTGCTTAACACACAAGAGGACTTGCAGCCATAGAGCCACATGAGACCACCCCTCTCAGCCTAATTTCAATAGCCCTTTCAAAATGTAGCAATCAGTTTTAACCCCTGGTGAAAGTGATTCAAAGGCCTGCTAAGCTGGGAAGGGGGCAGAGAGAGAAAAGGGGTGATCCTGCCCACTTGTCTTCCAATGTACCAGCATGTGGCTTCCCATAGGCTACCTCTGAGGAAATGCAGGCCTTGACAGACACAATCTGTTTGCCACTACAAAATAAGCCCTTTTATTTTCTTTTGTTGACAGAAGTAAGAAACTGTGAAAGGCAGGATTTCTGAACAAACTAATATCCCAGTTTCTGCTTTGCTCAGCAAGTTCACCCTGCCAACTTTGTTCCTTTAGATAAATAGCTATCTCCAGACCAGGCTGGCATCAATTTGTGCATCAGCTACATCTGGCAATGTCTCTCCTGCAAATGATTAAAAAAGCTGATGTGGAGATATTAAAATGTTTAATTCAAGCAGCTGGGAATATGCTATGTATCCCAAGCAGTTGCCCTTCTGCGGTATTGACATTCATGAGAACCTATTATTTTCATCATTGAAATTGTTGTCAAATGCAGGCAAAGTAATTCTATGAGGTGTCTGAAGAATATTTTTTTTGTCACTGACCCAGTTAAGGTATAATACTAATCGTGGGGTTTACTATACATGGGTTTCCAGAGAGGAGATTGTGCCTATTTTGCTCCTACTCCAGTCCTGCTGCCACACAGAGCTGAGCTAAGTCAAACATGCTAAACCAACAACAAAAAGACCAAAGGAAGGTCAAAAGTGACATGTTGTCATCTCCCAGAGCCCACATGCATTTGCTTTAAGCCATGGTCTATTTTAGCGTTACATGTAAACTGAGCCTTTCAGGTGCCTCCCCCCCCTTAATTCCTTGCAATTTACTGTTTCCACAGAGATTGATCTTTCCATTCTTTGATAGGATAAAACTATTGCTATGAGTTTGGGGTGTTAATATACTAGACCCCTCTAATCCCTGGATCCAGCAAGTGTTAAAAGCTAATTGAGCCTTCTAATACCTGGAATAGCCAAAATTCTTGGTGAGGTGATGGGGAATTAAGGGGCTCAGTGTGAGATGGCAAATGGGGGGGGGCACCCTTAACAGACAGAGCCAGACTTTCAGTAAAATTTCAGAGTGATGTGACCCAGAAGTAAAGCAGCAAGCTGGAGAGAGCCAGAGCAATGTTTGAGAGCAATGTTTGATTTCTGCAGCTATGGGAGAAACAAGACCCTTTTGGGGTGTTAATGCTGTGAACCCCTCCATCACAGGCTCAGGTTGTGTAAATAAACCATAAATCATACAGACACCAAAATCTCCGCTGTGCCTCATTCCAAAAGAAAACATGAAACCTGGATAAACGCCTGGAACACCGGGAATTTCGCACCGCTCAGAGATTGGGGTGGTGTGCAACACTGTTATAATTCTGTCAAATATAATTGTAGACTTTAAATAGTTAGCAGACTCCAAAAGAAGTCTTTTTTCTATAGAAGTGCTAATTTTTCAGCAATTGAGAAATACTGTCACATAGATGTTTCAAACTTGCATGGCCTAAAGGAGCTATAAACATTCACTAACAAATACCTGCAGATAGAATGGTGATTACCCTAAATAGTCTTAGTTGTTGGAGGGAAGCCTTAATCTGGAAATTTGTCAGAGTGGACACAAAGTCTGCTATTTTTGGTGTTCATCAATCACTCCAGCAGGCAGGGAAAGAAACTTTATCAAAACTAAACAAATGAAGGGCATGGTGTAATGGGCTCAGGTGGCACTGTGTCACGGGACACCCGGCATTGAAGTATCCATTTGTCAGCAAAGTCCAACATGCCAGAACCCAAACTCACCTTTTGTTTGAAGAGCTCTTGAAAGGAGGTCATGGCCCGGAAAAGGCTTGGGCTCCCTGTGGTGCCAAGTTCACTTTTGCTGTCCTAATTGAATTTTTGTGCTGAAAATAAATTTCCTTCATAAGAACAAGAAAAGGAGAGAACAAATCCTGGCTGCCTTCCAGGTAGCTATAGCCATTTCAACATCATCCAGAGATTTAGAGATCCTAAAATGAATTATAAATGGGCCAATTTTGTTCTGCTTAATGGAGGACTATGTACAATGCAGACTGGGGGATTTCTCTTGTGCTAGTTGGGACAATAGCCTTAAAACACTGCATGTTTTATAACAGAGACATAGTTGGAATAGTTCGAGATGACTTTTGTAGGTGGCCAACATTGTAAAAAGTCTGCCGGGCCCCTTCTCATTTATACTAAGCAGAACAGAGCAAAGCATTTCCACAGAAGTCTGTGGAGCACAAAATTAAAACCTGCATGGATGGGGAAATGATAAAACTAATACATAAAACATTACCATGTTCAGATCCCAGGTAATACTGAGTAATGGCAGATGTTACATTTTTAGAGTACTGGTGATGGCTTGTAAAAGGATTCTTTTTTAAAAAAATCACTGCTTCATTAGTATAATAGATCGGTGGAATGCTTCACTGTTTGGTCAATTCTTGGTAGCAACTGTCTTGATTACTCTGTAACTTTTAAGGCTGCAATCCTATACATACTAACCTGGGAGTAAGCTCCATTGAAAGCAATGGGAGCCTTAATTCAGAACAGAAAAGTATTGGATTACACTGTACATTGCACCAAACTGCAATGTAATTCCTGAGAATAATGTACCATTTCAAAAAACAAAATTAAGCAAGAAATAAACAAGTATTGTGAAAGAGTGCCTCCTTACTGACAGACCATCTCAAGTGCTAAGATCGGCAGGGGGGCCATCTTGGTAGCTTCTCCACCTGCTCAGGGGGCTGGAGACCTGGAAGAGGGCATTCCCTATGGCAGCTCCAAGCTGTGGAACCCCCTCGTCACAGACATGTGTCTGGCACTCTCATTATACAGCTTCTGGAGAATGCTGAAGACATACCTTTAACCCAGCTTTTGACACCTGAGGTGTATATTTTTAGGACCCACCTTGTTTTTATGTTTGTAAGTTGTTTTAAACTGTTTCTAATGTTGTGTTTTATTGTTGTGATGTACCCTGTGACCTTAGGGTGAAGGGCAGGAATTAATTAATTAATTAATTCAGAATGCTTTGATGCTATCATAGAATGCTACCCTTCAATTAAATATTTTCAGGAAGGTTTACAACAAAATTACCAAAAAAAAATGGAATAAACCATGAAACAACAATGAAAGGAAACATTATAACGGT
This sequence comes from Podarcis liolepis, assembly GCF_965112155.1. Taxonomy (NCBI): domain Eukaryota; kingdom Metazoa; phylum Chordata; class Lepidosauria; order Squamata; family Lacertidae; genus Podarcis; species Podarcis liolepis. The sequence goes on along the minus strand of NC_139555.1, from coordinate 56,901,177 downwards.
ACAACAGAAATAAAAAACATATCTGTGATTAGTAGACTAGGAAAATAAATAATAATTTGCCCGGCATCAGAAGTGAAAATACAATCGTATCTGAGGTAAAAACACACACCACATAATGGTGAATGTTCCAGTAAGTTTTAACACAATCATTCAGGGGAGATTCCTACAGGAATTTTGTTGTGACTTTCATATTTTTACCATATGTTTTTACCATATATTTAGGTTGTTGGAAGCATCCTGATGTAGTGAGATTTACCGTATTTTTCCTTGTATAACACTAGGTTTTTTTCCTAAAAAACAATGTCCAAAATTTGGGGGTGTCTTATCCACTGATAGATCTCTCCCCATTTTTAAAAATCAGAATCTCCAAATCGGAATCTGTCTTAGTGAAAAAAATTACTGTATTTTTCTGTCTATAAGTTTTCAATATTTTCAAAAAATAAATATCCTTAGGATTGGCTGGCAAGCAAGCCAACAAACAAAAAACCATGAGAGATACAACCCTATGCATATTTTACAAGGAAGTTTCTCCCACTGTATTCCGTGGGGATTACTCTCTAAGTTTAGGATTGCAGCTGCAGACAGCCTATTCCTCCTCAGAACCTGAGTGACTTATTGAATGCCCTGGGTTTTCTGAACAACAACCAAAAAAAAAAAGCCTGGAAAAGACTGCCAAGCAAGTTCATAGGCCCCAAAAGGCTATTCTGATGGTAAGAATGCTAAGCTCAAATGCCCAAAGAATGCAAGGCCTCCTAAATTTGATCTGCCACATTAAAGCTTTCTGGACACACACATAATAAATCCACTGATGGGAAATGAGCTATATTTTACTATGTAAGCTTTACAGCCTTTTAAAAAGTGGAGGGGGGCGGATTCCACACGCTTCTGCTCATGTTGCCTCCAGAGTGATTTCACCTCCACCTTGGTCTCCACAGCATATGGTCTGTTGCTGCTATTCCATTTCCAGTCCCTGTGAGAGCCGTTTGAAACAGTGTGAAATAGCATGGTACATTTGAGTTTATGGCGTATTAAAGGGCTACACTGAAAGGTAGCCCTGGCAATGAGGTGAGTTTTTTTATTGCCCCATTGCACTTTCCCCTGAACTGCCTTAAGCCAGGTCAGGTATTGGTCATTTCCAGTAACTTCTCTAAGGTCAAAGATGTATGTATTAATGGAGATACTTAAGAAACATTTACAGCAGCCAGGCCTCTCTATGGCTTCACCTGGATCTCCTATGACAGGCTACTGTCAGAGTCATGCTGAGCAGAACAGTAATTTGAGTCTTGGGGAAATGAATGGCATTTATGTAGCCTTCTGAAGGAAGGAATCTGGGAGCAGGGAGGGACAAAGGCATAGAGAGCTGAAGCAGCTGGCATGCCATGGTCCAATGCTGTATGAACTATCTTCGAATCAATCACGATTTACAGGTGAAATGTACAGAAATTAGGAATCAGGTAGGTAGCCGTGTTGGTCTGACGCAGTAGAAATATATAAAAAAATTAAAAAATTGTCCAGTAGCACCTCAGAGACCAACTAAGTTTGTTCTTGGTATAAGCTTCCGTGTGCATGCACAATTCTGTGTATCTGAAGAAGTATGCATGCACACGAAAGCTTATACCAAGAACAAACATAGTTGGTCTCTGAGGTGCTACTGGACAATTTTTATATATATTAGAAATTAGGAATGGCTGTGAAGTCTCTGAGGTCAGCCTTGAAAGTTTTGGGCTCTCATCAAAGCTCACCTTAAACGAAGGGCAAGATTTGAAAGTCCTGACATTATTCGCCATCTTGGATTAAAATCTGAACCAGAGAAGAACTCCTGGCTTCTCCCCACAGTTCCCTGCCAATCTCTAAAAGTCCTCCAGTCCCTATCCCATCCCACAAAGCACCCCCTTCCCTTTGCTTACACTTCAAGTGAAAGAAGCATCCTAACAAGGGAATTAGCAATCTGCCAGGGCACATAATTAATGTTTGGTCTATTTAACAAAATTCATATCCTGACTCCCAAGGAAAGATATGCTTCCCCCTGAAATTCAGCCCCTCCTGGTGGGCTCCAATTTTGGCTATGTTTTAAATATCTGGGTGTGCGTTTTTCTGCCCTTGGGTTCCAAACAATGCCTTCAGCCCAATTGGAAGGAAAGTATAAAAGCATTCCTTTTGATCGCAGACATGTTTTTGTGGCACTAGGGAGTTATGAAGGCTTGGCTCTCGAACTGTTGCTGGACCACCATTCCTATTATTCTTGACCATTGGTCGTATTGACTTGGCTTGATGGGACTTTGAGTCCAACAATATGTGGAGAGCCATCCATGTAACAGCCATTTCAAAACTCAGCATATTCCTATGGCCTCTCAGTACTAGAAACCAACCAACTCATTCACTGTATTTTCGCCTCTGCAGTTTTGCAAACAAAAAAATTAAATGGCCTCTAAGATGTTGGGCTGTGGTAAAAGATGAAGAAGCTGCTGAAGAATCCCTTGGAATTAGCAAAAAACTAATCATCCTTCTGCAAGTCCACGACTTCACTTTAAGGGCTTAACTTTATGAGTAGCTGGAAATTCTGGGTCATGTTATAGCCACACAGCAAATGAGAAAAAGCCACAAACAACCCTTTCCTCCATGTTAATTCAGCAGATATACCGCCCACAGTTCTTCTCCAACCACAAGCATAACAAAAGTACTGTCTCAGCAGTAAGGTGGTGATTACATATTTTTATGAGGCTTGATGGCACATTAATTGATTTTATTGCAAATTATTGCATTTGCATAATGATGTGAAACAGAATTAAGATCATCATGCAGAAAGTTATAAAAGTTGGTGTTCAGGAAGGGAAAGGTCTGATTCAAAAGAAATCAAATGCAAAAGGTCCATTTTCTTTCTCACATTTTCCACTTGTTTTTCAGCCAGAATATTTTCTTACATCATTCTCGGAGGAAGTTGATAGCAAATAATCCAAACATAGCATATATATGTACTGATGAATGACACCCATTAGCTAAGAATAGCTTTGGACTCTGAAACCTCTGATCAGCTTATTTGGATGAAGTGGCTGAAAAGTCCCCTTCCCCCACATTGAACTGTGATTGGCAATAAGATGATGTTGACAGCAAAAGGTATAACAACATTACTATGTGATAAATGATTTACTTGAAAAAATTCCACTGCCTTGATTTGCTCCACGCTTGTGTATGCATACAGTAAAATAAGTGTGCAGACTTATTTTGAAAGATGTAATAGCCTTTTGCAGTTTTGACTGCATTTTCTGTTAACTCCACAGAAATATATTTTCTTAACCACAGGGAGTGGTTGGAGCAGAAGACTGTGACAACACCCCTGCTGGTAACCAATTCCTTATGCACAAACCTGTGGTGCATGGGAATTCCTCTTGTTCCCTAAGGAATTGATGCATGAAACACAACGTGGGTACAACTGGAAGAAGAAAGACAACTATCTTGACACTAGCAAAAGTAGTCTATTAGCTCCTTGTCATGTCCTGAAACAGTTCCCTCCTTGCAAACAAAATTTGATCTTACTTCTAACAATGAATCTTCAAACAGCTCCCTCAAGAATCAAGAGTAGTGCTGGTGTGCTTTTCAAACTCTTTAAGGAAAATCCTATTAACCTGATTCTGCAAATCTGATCAGTGAATTAAGACTTAAGCAAGGTTTCCTCTGAAGGTACCTGGCAGGCAGAAGAGTCCGTGTGACTTAATGTAAATCTGGCCCTACACATTCAAATTCCTGCTCAGTCATAAAGCTTACTAGGTGTTCTTCAGCTCAGGTAACCAATCTTAATAGGTTTGTTGTGAGAATAAAGGCCGGGGGGCGGGGGGGAAGAGTCTATGTCGCTGAGCAATCTGGAAGAAGAGACCATTGCACTATTTGTTTTAGAAGCAGCTTGTTGAATCCCAGAATCATAGAACTGTAGAGCTGGAAGGAACCCCAAGTGCTATCTAATCCAGCAGCCTGCAATGCAGAAATCAAAACTAGGGTAAGACACTCATGACCATCCAACCTCTGCTTAAAAACCTACAATGAGGGAGTGTCTACCAGACCTTCTGAGGGAGTTGGGGAAAGGGAATTCCAAACAGGAATAGGGCAATGCATTCATAATTCCGAGCAATTACTGCGCTCGCTCTCTCTCTCTCTCTCTCTCTCTCTCTCACACACACACACACACACACACACACACACACACACAAACTTTTCTAGGCACTTCAACTCAAAAGGCAAGTTTTCGGGCCAGTATGAAATAGTACACAGCTGGAGGGCAGATGTTGGGTACATACGTGTGTGTGTGTGTGTGTGTGTGTGTGTGTGTTTTAAAACTTCCAGTAGCAATTAATTTAAACCTGGAGTGAAATGCTATGACAGAGAGGGGCATCTATAGGCACTAGAGAAAATCAGTGGGTGCTGTTTTAGGAACAGTGTTGATGGCATGCTAAAGACTGCAAATGGAATACTACTTCACACAGCTTTACATGCAACCAGTCATTTGTGCTTCCTGTCACAACTTTGCCCCTGACATCCCACACTGAGAAGAACGCCTCGCCATGTTTTCACACCCAGAGAGACCCTTCTGTGAAGGTCAAGGTGATCAGCGCCTACCAGCCACAACGGCTCTGTTCTGCCTCAGCCGTCAGAGTGAGAATGCCTCTGAATACCAGTTGCCGGGAGTCCCAGGTGGGCTGATCCACAAGCACACTCAGATACTGCATTGCAGCGGCTTGGTCTAGATGACCCCTTCCAACTCCACAATGCTATGATTCTATGATCTGGTTGATCACTATGAGAACAGGATGCTGGGCATGACGGGCCTTTGGCCTGGTGTAACAAGGCTTTCCTTATGTTATCTTCTTCTGGGCCTAGCTGCACTGCTTCACCAACAACCCTCACAATGTGCACCTTGCTGATCTAGCCGCTCACCACTTCTTCCCACCCCACACAGAACACTGGCTGTAGAACAACCACCCATCTTCTTGTGCCAACCTTATCTTCTCTTGTAGCAGCAGGCAATCAATTGTTGTGTCCCCATCACTCATTTGCAGTGAGAACAGCAGCATCCATTCCTGCTCACTTATAATGGACTGGATTATAGAATGACTAACCAAGCTATGGGGATTGTGCGAGGAGCCAAAGAGGGCTGGATGAAGGCTGGTTTAGGGCACTGGCTCTGCAGTGCCAAGCCAGCCAGCCAGCTGCTCCTGATTCATATTCAAGTTGTTTTTCCACTTGGTCGTTCCCTGTTCTTTTGAGAGTTCACAAAAAAATCCAGCTTTTTTCCCCCCCAAGAAGGAGCAGAATGGTAATGCAATATTTGCAGGTGCAAATCACCTTAGCAATAAGTATAGATTTAGCATGTGCAACGATGTATCAGGCAATTGAGTCCTCTCCACTCCAGTACATCTGCACTATTACCTTTCTCCTCAGCACCATTTAGCAGTGTATTACATGTTTTTAAATTTCTACTAAAAAGGCTTTTCGTCTTTTTTTAAAAAAATGTTTTAGTATATTTTGTCTATTGCCTTGGGATATATGTAGATAGCAATTATAGCCTCCAACCTATATTCCAAGGTGATGTAGAAAACGTAACAAAAATAGCTTAAGAACTAATTATACAACAGTACACACACACACAACCTCAGAAGATGAGTTTCCAAAAAAAGGCAAAAAGCAGAAAGGACACCCATGGCAGAGACCTGCTCATGTAGCTAAAAAAGCTTATCAGAACAAAAAGGTATTCAAAACAAAACTGCTACCAGAAAGTGCAGATAGTGAGTGCCTGTTGTATCTCAACAAGGATGCTGTTTCACAGAACAGGGGCAACCACACCGAGAGCCCTGCTCCAAGATACTGCAGAGCAGGCTCCTAAGATCTTTGGAACTAGCCAGAGTAACTCTCCTGCAGACTGGAGTTATCTTCTGGGTATATAAGGGATAAGACAATCTCTAAAGTAACCTAATCCTGAACTGTTTAGAGCCTTATATGTTAGTACCAACACACTGAAATTGGCAGTCAGTGCAAATCCTATAAGCAATACAACATTATTGTATGCAGGCTGTGCAAAGAAGAGTTTGGATTTGATATCCCGCCTTTCACTCCCCTTCAGGAGTCTCAAAGCGGCTAACATTCTCCTTTCCCTTCCTCCCCCACAACAAACACTCTGTGAGGTGAGTGGGGCTGAGAGACTTCACAGAAGTGTGACTGGCCCAAGGTCACCCAGCAGCTGCATGTGGAGGAGCGGAGACGCGAACCCGGTTCCCCAGATTACGTGACTACCGCTCTTAACCACTACACCACACTGGCTCTCACTGCTGGGAAAGGAGAAGCAGATTTGTGTGGTCTCAACCACCCACCCACCATCACTTAATTCTCTTGTGGGACTGTCACTACTTTGCCACTACAGCAGTGCTCTTGCAGGGCTTTCTAGTGGCTTTCCAGCCTTTTGCTACAGTAAATAAATATTGTTAAAAGCTTTAAATATTACCGAAAGCAGAAAACTGTTGAAAGTTCAACAGTTTCCTACTCTTAAACCTCATATAAAAGTACTCATGTAACATATATAAAAGTCCATCTCAAGGTAGTTTACAAATTAAAATGATAAAACAGTAAGCTCAAAATAATAAATATAAGATGATAAGATGCACTGATAAATAACGTTTGGAATAGTATTTGTGCAGCTGCTCTTTGAGGCCACCACTTCTGGAAGGACGCTTCATTCCCTTAGACAGTATTCTTCAGTCTTGAGATGGACAGGGACAATGGGAGCCGTACTCTGACACCATCTGGAGGGCCCAGGCTGAAGAAGACTGCCTTGGCAGTCCATTGTGAGGAGGAAGACCCTGGAGAGCTCACACTGCCATTGCTGATGCGGAAGAAAACAAGAGGAGGCAGAAGGTTGGTGTATACAGGTGGTACGTGGAGTGGCAGCAGTTCTGCCTCAGCAGAATGGCTTGTGCCAGCCCTGTACATTGTGCCCACTAATGGGTACAGAACATAGTGGGAGGCGTGCACACAAAAGCATTCTACCCACCCAAATCAGTCATAACTTACTGTGGATGGGCAAAGACTGAGTAGAGTAAGAAGCCAGTGATCTGTAACTATCCTCGTTAAGCCATGTTCTGGGCTTCATTGTAGTTGGAACAACGTTGATGCTACAGCAGGCATAGGCAAACTCAGCCTTCCAGATGTTTTGGGACTACAAGTCCCATCATCCCTAGCTAACAGGTCCATTGGTCAGGGATGATGAGAACGGTAGTCTCAAAACATCTGGAGGGCCGAGTTTGCCTATGCCTGTGCTACAGTGTTAATGCCTTGGGACTTCCAACTCAGGCTTTTTTGGCACTGAATGACTTGAGAGTGTTGTTGTGCTCAGGTCCTGCTTTCAGGTTTCCCACAGACATCTGGATGCCCACTGTGAGAACAGGATGCTGGACTAGAGGTGTCCTTGGCCTGATCCAACGGCTTTATTTATATTCTTATGATTTTGTACATGCCTCCCGATCCCACATAATAAGAAACATCATTGTATCCCCTGCTTAGTTCTGACACTGCTGCTACTGATTCTGCCATGTAGCCACTTCTGGGGGCAACTCTTTCAGGTTTTGGTAGAAGGGAACTTACATTGCTCATGGGTGTATTAAACATTAAACTGTAAAATGCAGCTTATTTTAAGAGCATTTGTTATGGCTACTTTTATATCTCAAAATAGCCAGAGAGACAGAGATAATCCCGAGGAATTATTGCATGACAAGCAGCATGCTGGGGAAATGACTCTTCTTCTCCCCTCCTGTGATGCCCCTGTCCTCTCTTATTTTGTTTGGGACTTGACTTCACCTGTAATAGTTCGAGATTGGAGAAGCTTTTTCAGATCAAGGGCCACATTTCCTTCTGGAAACCTTTCTAGGGGCCATATGCCAGTGGGTGGGTGAAGCCAAGGCAAAAGTGGACAGATCAATTAAAATTTACCTTTGTACAGTAGGCTAGTTTCTACCCCCATCTCCCTCTCCACCATCCAGGCAAGGAAGAAGCATTATCAGAGTTCAAGGACTCTTCCATCCAGGTGAAAACACTCAAGGAGAGTGTGAAGCAGTTCCAGTAAGGAACATGATCTGGGGAGAGGAAATGAAGGCAGGATTCCCAAGGGTCAGGAGGCCTGGAGGACAACAGTCGGCCTTTCCATCCAGAGGACTAATCTACACTGGTGAGTTGTAACGTTAGAAATGTGTTATAAAAATGTGACACCAAGAGGGCACTGTAGAGCAGCAATCTATCACCAAAGGGAAATTACATTGGGAGCTATGTTTTAATAGTGTTTTCCAGATCAGTGTAGATCTAGCTCCAGTTCTAGTGACTTCCTTTCTCTGTAAGGAGGGCCAAAGGGGGAATTTCAGCGAGTGAGGTTTTCTTGACAAGCTATCCCAACTGTTAAATGCACAAGATCCCTGTCTCCTTTTGCACTTGCCTTCCCTGCTTCTTTGTGGCAGTGTGTATTGTCAGTTTATCCCCACCACCACCTTGCCATTCCTGCCTGAAGGCTTTTGTGCTGCTTGAAAGCCTACTGGCTTGACCCATTAACATAAAAATTGTGTCATCTGAACCATTCTGGGTCCTATGTGTACAGCTTAGTTATTATCTTGGCACCTGCAATTTATTTAGAGAGTGAACCCTAGCAGAACAATCAGCATCCTTAAATAATGTAAAACATTAATGGAGCATGATAATTTTAGGAGTGAATCATTACAGATTTCTACTCCTCAAGAACTCATTATCAGTGCCGCTGATTAACATAAGAGCACTACATCCTTATTCTACAGGTCCCAGGTATTAATAATGATATATATTTGTTTAAAAAATAACCTTAAAGTACATTTGTAGAAACTATTGGTGTAATTTTAGTGAGAGAAATTGGTTACCCTCTTCAAAACACTTCCTCAAGAGTACATTCCATTGAAGTTAATGAGATCTGTTTAGGACTCGAGCTTTATTATGCAGTGCCTAATATAAATGGTTTCACATTTCCTACCACAGGAAAAAAACACAAAGAACAGATTAGAACCTCAGCTAGTAAATAGGCATGCCATCATTAAGGCAGATTTCTATCTAAATATCAGTGTTTAAGCTGGAGAATAAGTAAATAATGAAAATGGGAACTCGTCCAATTTTATTCTAAGTGAAACAAGAAAGGCCTATTCTCACTGAGAAGAAATATGAGACATGTAATAGCATTAATATTTTACACTGTATTTTCCTCACAGAAATTGTGGCAATGATGCACTCTCAAGCCCCTGGGTCTTTGCTGCTGGAGAGGGTTAAAATATGTTGGTGGTGACCCTCTACTGACAGGCGTGTGTGTGTGTGTGTGTGTGTCCATCCACTGCTCTGGATCTTCTTCTTCTCCTCCCACACCCACCTACGCAGAAAGAAGACCACTGCCGGCAGTCCTGTCATCAGCTGTGGAATGCTAAAAGATATTGTGTTTTGAGGCAGGGCACTAGTGGCTTTCAGTTCAAAGCCCCTGAAGATCCTAGAACCAGCACAGTTCAACAAGGAGGAAATCATCCCCATCTTCTGCCCTGGCCAGCACAAGCCACCATGGTTCTGGATGCAGCAGCTGCTCCCCAACCAAGGGTTAGGGTGGCCTGGCCCCTGTCCATCTTCTACTGAGAGAGGTGTAATGGATATAATATTGTTGACCCAAGGCTACAGCAGAGAACAATATCTAAGATTGATAATGGACCTCTTCAAAGAAACTTGACCACAATAAGACTTCTTCGGGTATTAGTAATGTCTAACCATGAAGACATGTTTACCACCACCCCTCCACATTATAATATCAATAGAAGTGTGTTGCCTCAATTCTGCCCAATTACTACCATGAAGCAACTGCAGCACCACACAGAGGGAAAAACAATTCTCCAAATTCAGCTGAGTCTTCCTACAGATCAGGAGGCCAAACGCAGTAGACAAAGCCCTAAAGACAGACAGAGCCAGCATCCCATGGGTTATGTACTTGAAATATACTCAGAGTCGAGAGTGGATTTCATGCTCTTTATTCAGCTCATAGTGGTGAGGAGAAATGAAAGTTTCCCCAAAATATCTGCTTTATATACATTATTTACATAATGGGCAGCATGTGGTTGACTAATTCCGGGGTTCTCCTGTAGGCCAATCAGGTTGTGGATTCACTTCCACCTGGCGCTGGATTGGGTGGCTCCTGCAGACCAATCATACTGCTGCATTGTTCTAGGACCAATCAGACTGCTGCATTCTGAATCCTATTGTTCTAGGACCAATCAGACTGCTGCATTTTGGATTCTATTCAACTCAGTACATAACAGTACTGCAATGATTAAATTCTAAAGTGAGCAACATTGTACAAGAGGGCAACCAAGATGGCCAAGGATCTGGAAACCAAGCACTATGAGGAAAGGTTGAGGGATATGGGTCTGTTTAGCCTGGAAAATAGGAGACTGAAAAGAAGTATTATACATCTTCATACAGTGGTGCCCCGCAAGACGAATGCCTCGCAAGACGAAAAACTCGCTAGACGAAAGGGTTTTGCGGTTTTTGAGCTGCTTCGCAAGACGAATTTCCCTATGGGCTTGCTTTGCAAGACGAAAACGTCTTGCGTTTTTTGCAACTTTGTTTCCTTTTTCTTAACACCCTTAATACAGTTGCAACTTGACTTCAAGGAGCAACTCATAGAACGCGGTGTGGTAGCCTTTTTTGAGGTTTTTGGCGATTTTTGAAGCTTTTCCAAAACTTTTCCGACACCGTGTTTCGCAAGACGAACAATTTGCTAGACGAAAAAACTCGCGGAACGAATTAATTTCGTCTTGCGAGGCACCACTGTATATCTTAAGGGCTGTCACCTGGAAGATGGAGCAAGCTTGTTGCCTCATGCTCTGGAGGGTAGGACTTGAACCAATGGATTCAAGTTACCAGAAAGGAGAATCCAACGAAACATAAGGAAGAACTTTCTGACAACAAGAGCAGTTCAACAGTGGAAGAGACTGCCTTCAGGAGGCTGTGGACTCTCCTTCCTTGTAGGATATTAGGCAGAGGTTGGATGATCATCTGTAATGAATGCTTTAGCTGAGATTCCTGTTTTCAGGGGTTGGACTAGGTGACCCTCTGGGTCCCTTCCGACTCTAAAACTTTATGATTCTATGTTTTTGAGAGCCAATCCCTAGATTTTTTTTCAAAGACTGTTTCCAGAGTCTAGAGAAAGGATAGAAAGAAGAAGACAGGAAGCCTGTGGCAGATAAACAAACCCTTAAACCCATACAATAAGTCCATGGTTTGTCTATTGTACACAAACACACAGAGTCTGTGGCTTACTGTAAACCCCATGATTATTCTTTTTCTTTGGTGATTACCCATAGTTGACTAAGATTGTCTTCCATGAACATGGTCTTAGAGGTGTGTCTGTAAGTGACTGTGGAGGCCAGTTCTGGATCCACACAACCTTCCACAGTGGGGACACAGTTTCCCGGGTGGGAGCTGATCATGGTGAGGGTTTGCCAAACATGCCTTCCTCTTAGCACGTTTCTCCCTTATTTGGAAGCTGAAAGAAGGGTTGCATAGCATCCATGCAAATATGTGCCTTGCTGTATGCTGTGATTTCACCTAGATGTAGGTTTATAGACAGCTGGTTTGGCAAAAAAGATTTTCACACAGTAGTGTTTCCTTTGTGCTCCTTTTCTGAAGTTTCCCGCAGTCATGGTTTGGCACAAAAATGACAGTTTGCACGCAGTTGCCAGGAGCTACACTGCCGGCATAGAAATCACTAAGCCCTGTGCTCTTGTCTCTGCAACCCATCAAAACAATAACTGAGCAAAAATAATTTCAGCTGCTAAGTATTCAGAGATTAGAAATCAAAAGACAGTCTTTGCATGACAAAGGGGAGCGCTGGAGTCAGAACGCCGCGCTATTGTACAACCTAAAGTTTGATTTGCCTTGACACTCTGAAGAGCAAAGGATAATTGCCATGCAGTTTTAATGCCGAAGTTACAAATAAGCTGCTATAATGATTTGCTGCTTTATTGAAAAGAAGATCTGGTATAATCTCTTGGAAAAGCACAGCAAGATGATTACTGATAGAGCTGGTCTTTAAGAAGAGATCACCCTATTGCTACAGAAATGTGGCTACACATCTTAGGTAACAAGGCGCTTTCTGTGGAGAAGGTAGTCAAAGATTTAAGCTACGGCATGCAGAGTGTGTCCCTTCTCTCTTTGTGAGGGTGGAGAGGCTTAGAGTAAGGGGAGAAATCAGGTGTCACCGAAAGTCACAACATTATACCGCATTGTTTGGAGCAACATATAAGGAAAGGGCTTTCATGGAGCCGGAAATTTCGCACGGGAAAGCTTTAAAGAATAAACAGCAGCTGTTTGCCATTATATAGTCCTCTCCTCCAAATTCTGCATGCTAAGCCAGCAGTCACTGCAGGTGACTCGTCTTAAAGCTGCAGATACATGCAGCAGCAGAGTCACTGTGGTCTGACCTCAATCTGTAGCTATTAAAGAGGTCAGCGATCAGTGCTAAATCTCTTCCTTTTTCCATGGCCACCTTACACAGAAAGGTATATATACCCACTAACAGAAGTATTCAGGAAATTACTCGGGAGTTGTCCTGTTTATTAACTCACTCTGTCAAAACTTACAAATCCAAAACGGATAAATATCAGCATGGCTGGGGAAGCAGCAAGGTCTGCAAACTTTATTAAAAAAAAAAAAACTTAAGAGAAAATTTTTTGGAGACAAACCGTCCCAAAAAATAGCCACATAAACATGCTCAGGGGACATGGAATGCTGTCTGTCTATCTGGCCGTTGAGGTGGAATGATGGTGGAATGCAGTATCCTAGAAAAAGACTTGGGACCTGCTGGAACCATGAACAGAAGAACTCCACATGGCAACATTTTGCCACAGGTCCCACTAGTGGGAACTATGATCCAAGGGTGCTAGTCAACTAAGTTTTACTCAGAGTAGACCCACTGAACTTAATGACCATGGTTACGTTACGACCTTCCCTTTCAACGGTTCTACTCAAAGCAAAACTTTACCAAATACCAAGTCTGTCCTTTCTTCTATACAAAATTGTGCATCCATGCTACATTTATTGCACCTTCATAGAATATGTTTAACAGAGATTTGTTTACTGCTGAATGGGAAAAATCCAACCAAAATGAAGCATTTTCAAACCTCAGTGATGTACTTTCCAGTTCAAATCCATGTGTTCAGAGATTATGATGCTTCCAAGGTGGCAGGTATAGAGCTAGGACTAATGAGAGGAGATGCCTGGGGAGAGGGGTTGTGGACTGGATATAGTCGAAGGAGCTGAGCAGAGAAGCTTGGGAAGCTACATTAGGCCCCTTTCCAGCCTGAGTTTCTCCATCCTCACATTTTTTTTTAAAAAAATGCACTTCAGGACACTACAAAGGTTGACAGCTATGCAACAGCAGAGTTTGACCACAAAGCTTTCCAGATCATTGCTGGCATATTAATTTCTTAAAATCAGTGCTAACTTCGTTCCCCTTCCCACACCATTCTCCTGCCCAGGAATGCAGGTTTTTTTTGTAATTTGATAGAAAGTGTTTACAAGCTGGGAAATAAATCAAGATCTTTCCGTGAGCGTGAAATACCTACTGCAGACAGCTTCTTAAACACTACCGTTGCGGTACGTGGAAGCAAAACCACGAGATTTGTAATGACTGCAGCAATGCAGTTTTGAATCTTGGGTAATGGCTTCTTGATTGCACAGCACAGAGCTGACAAGAGCCTAAAACAGCCCATTTAAGGCACACACTCACAAAGACATCCTAGATGTACCAGCAACAAATGTGCAAACAGCATTATCCTAAGATGAAAACAAAACAGAGCAGTAAACAGTTCGCCCATGGCAATCAAATGCTCCTTCCATTGTACACAACGGGAGAGGAAATGATGCTGCATTTCCAAGTTTAATTCTTTTTCAGTGTGGCCATTGATCTTGCTCGTTCACAGAATAGGAGATGCAGCCTGCAAGTGGCGCTCAATTACACACCAAAGAGCAGATCGTTCCAATGGGTTCCCGCGCTCTGCAACAGAACTGCACGTCCAGAAATATAACATAACTTTATCAGCCATTTGTACAGTACTGTCCTATGAGAAAATCCCATTTTAAAGCAGCAGGAGTAAGGCTGCAATCCCCACTGAACTCAGCAGGACTTCCTTCTCCATTAACTTCTATAGGAATGCACTGTAAAGTTGGATTAAATAAACACACACACACACACACACACACACTTATCTGAGCAAGTACTACTGAGCTAAATGGGGCTTGCTCCTTTTTAACCATTTTTTAAAAATTACCTTTTTAAACCATTATTATTTTTTATAAAAAAAAAGAAAACTCCAGAGTACAACACAGAGATGCAACCTTCAACTCTCTCAACATGTATCGCTCTGTGTTAACATTGCACCTCTTGCAGCCATGATGACTCAGGAGACTAGAATGCCTTTCAGATCATTTGTGCTGGGTTGCAGCTTGCTGTGCATTTTAGACGCGGCCCAATAAATGAGACCACCTTAGGTATTTGAATCCTCTTAGCTGCAGAAATTGTATGCTGTCACATTCTTAATAGGCTTTCTGGGGGAAATGATGTTGTGAGCCTGAGATATTAAGCTCTTTTCAAAGTTGGCCCATGCCTGAGGGCTACATTCTTTGTCTGCCTCCTCCACGAGAACAGGCCTTTTCTGCAGTGGCTTCCCATCTGTGGAATGCTCTCCCAATGAAGATTTGGCTGGCGCCTTCATTATGCACCTTTAGGCTCCAGGAGAAAACGTCCCTTTTCAGCCAGGCCTTTGGCTGATTTACACCCTTTTAAATGTGTTTGTGGGAGGTGGTTATTATTGTGCTGAATGGGGCTTAGTCCCAGACAGTTGTGGACAGGGTTTTACCCTTAAGCTGCAATCCTATCTCCACCCGGCTGGGAGCAAACCTCACTGAACTCAATGAGTCTCACACCTGAGAAGGTATGTATGGGATTGTGCTGTCGAGCCTGTTATTAAAGTTTTATACACTTGTCTGCACTTTTCAGACTGACATTTTTACTCCTTAGAGCATCACACAGTAAGTTCTAAGTCAATATATGATCATAAATTACTCTTTCCCCATTATTCCTAGGTCACTAATGCAAGCTGGCTGAGAATAATCTGAAGTAATGCCTATGGTGCAGCACTGCATAACACGACTACTTCAACTATCTTACTGTTCTCAATAGTGATCTATTTCATTTTTCTCCTTACATGGAAGCAATTTGAAGCACACATGCATCGCCATAGTTATGGATGTACTGACATCCCTGTACGTGATGATGGCAGAAACTCTTGCCCCACGGAAACTGCAGTCTAAATCTCACCATTGCGGCAGATGAGGAAGAATAAGGAGCAAAAGGGGTGGGGAGACGGGCAACAAGGGAATTTATATATGAGCAAATGCCCTTTGTATGGACATAGTTTCAGTAGGGTAAAGACAGAGGTTGCGATCCTGGGCACACTTACATGGGAGTAAGTTTATCAGTGTTTCCTTTGCCTCCTCAATGCATCTGACACCCACACATGCACATAGTTCAGTTAGCTGATAATACCAAGGTCACAGATTCGATCCCTGTATGGAACAAGTGCATATTCCTGCATTGCAGAGGGGTTGGACTAGATGATCCCCGGGACCCCTTCCAACTCCATGAGATTCCATGAGATTTCTACATTGATCATAATGTCTGCCTAGGTACAAATTCGGTGTGGCAGGGTGTCAGTATCTATGTGATCAGTGCTCTCACTGGTGCACTGTTGTGACCTCACCACCACCTTCCCCTCTCCCACCCAGGAAGCTGCAGCAATGCCAGTGGAAGGAAGTCAGGCGAATGGAAGTGCATCATTCCGGCAACAGTTACCAGACATATGTATGTCCATCTGAACACATGTAGTGTGGAGTCGCATGACGTATTTGAGCCAACGTCACAGTGTACAGACTGTATGGTTCTGGCTCACGCACATGGGTCTCTGTGCGGAAGGTGTGATCAATGGACTGGTGCCAGGTGGATTATCTCCCCTCCCCTATCCAGGTGTTGATCATCAGAACATCTGCATGTCCATTATTTCATGTTCATAGGAATTTCACCGCTCTCCGTATCTGAAACCTCATTCTTTCAGGAATTCAACAGAGGGGGGAAATCTTACCAAAATAAATAAGTCATTTATATGCAGGATTGCATAAACCCTCTCCACTTTCTCTCAATAGAGGTTTTCTTCCTCAGACACAGATGCCTTTATGTAACAGAACAGCAAATCACCACTAAAACCAATACAAGGAGTAACAGCCTTATCAAGTGATAGATAGATAGATGGTAGATGATAGATAGATGATAGATAGATAGATAGATAGATAGATAGATAGATAGATGATAGATGATAGATGATAGATGATAGATGATAGATGATAGATGATAGATGATAGATGATAGATGATAGATGATAGATGATAGATAGATAGATAGATAGATGATAGATGAGATAGATAGAGGAGATAGATAGAGGAGATAGATGAGATAGATAGATAGATAGATAGATGATAGATAGATAGATAGATAGATAGATAGATAGATAGATAGATAGATAGATAGATAGATGATAGAGATAGATAGATAGATGATAGATAGATAGATAGATAGATAGATAGATAGATAGATAGATAGATGATAGCTAGCTAGATAGATAGATAGATAGATAGATAGATCTCATTTGATAAGAAACTATGGAACAGTCTAATCAAGGCTATTCCCATGTTGCTCAAGCAAACCCCTCTGAGTTCTCACTTCATTGCAAATGAAAAAGGCAAAAGTGTAAGATCAGCAGATCTATGGGAACTGATTTCCCCACCTTCTGACTCAAGAACACTGGGTGCCAACATTTCCTCACTTGGTTGTCACGTCGTCCCATCTGTGTCTTACAGTAGCCTGGTGGCCTGTGGCAGCTCCTGCTGGTGCCCTTCAAACACCGGGATTCCTTGAACTCAACTGAGCCTCCCAACAATCTCTAGCTTCCTTGCAACAAGCTCTATTATGATATTAGTGTTTGTTTATTTAAAAGATTTATAGCCCATTGTTCATCGATACCAGGACAGGATAAAATACAAAATAAATTACAAGGACCAAATCAATTAAACAAATAAATACATCAAAATTCAGACAGAGTCAGCTATAAACAGTTGGGGAGAGTGCTGTGCCATGAACGTCTCCTGCTTTGTTTCTTTCCTCAACCATTCTCCATCGATTTATAAGAAAATAGCTTATGTTCAAAAATTTTGGACTGAGGGAGTAAATGCCAGTGAAATTCTCATGGGCTGGATACAGAGTGTTTGCTGTTTCTTGCCTTACTTTCAAGGTGGCCAAGGTGTGTTTGCTTGGATCTCTGCTTTCATTCTACAAATGATCTTTCCCATGGTCTACACTCTGCTGGCTGCCTGCATTTCCAAACAAAACAACAGCACAACACCCTCATCTGGACTTTTATGTAAACATTGAAAGGTAAGGAGACTGCCTACTGGGTGCGCTGTTCATTGGTTTGGGATTTTTTTCAGTGAAGTCAAAGAAATCAATGTGGAAAGACTGCAAAAGGAAGCACTTCCACTGAAAACAAAATCAGTGACCACACTCATCTCAGGCACTCACTCACTGGCCAGCTTCATGAGCTTCAGTTACCTCTCAAGAGGAGGCAACTTGAGGTAACTCCATCCATGGAGCTTTTTCAGATCTGGAAGCACAAACTTCTGAGGACACTGCAGAGCACAGGAGAAATACCGTAATCAATGGAAATTGCAGTTCTTTCAGGGTTATACGGCCTTCCCCTACCTGATGCCATCCAGACTTTTTGAACTGCAGCTCATGCCAACCCTAACCAGCATATCCAGCGATCAAGGATGAGAGGAACCATAGCTGAAAATATCTTGAAGACACCAGGTTGGGGAAGTCTGCTGCAATATAATATCTCCTGTCTATTCTGGTTATAGCAATATAGTAATAGAAGTGTGGGTGGTGCTGTGGGTTAAACCACAGAGCTTAGGACTTGCTGATCAGAAGGTCGGCGGTTTGAATCCCCGCAACGGGGTGAGCTCCCGTTGCTCGGTCCCTGCTCCTGTCAACCTAGCAGTTCGAAAGCACGTCAAAGTGCAAGTAGATAAATGGGTACCACTCTGGTGGGAAGGTAAACAGCGTTTCCATGCGCTGCTCTGGTTTGCCATGCTGGCCACATGACCCAGAAGCTGTCTGTGGACAAACTCCGGCTCCCTTGGCCAATAAAGCAAGATGAGTGCCGCAGCCTCCGAGTCGGCCACCACTGGACCTAATGGTCAGGGGTCCCTTTACCTTTAATAGAAGTGTAATAGAAGCAGAAACAGGCAGGTCTCCCCCCCCCCCCAAGGAGCTGCTTGTTTTTAGAGAAATGTTATGTGGCCTCTTAGACTTTACATAGCCTAAGGCCTCAGCATGCCTTTATCTGACCCTGCCTAACAACCTACAGTATCCTGAAGCAAAGTGTGGGTGGGTGTTTGGAACCCTAAACCTTTTGTTGCAGGTTCTATCAACTATCAGGGACGATTATAATGTTGACAGATCTAGAGGCAAAAACCTAGGCTATATACCAGACTTCCGGAGGCGGCGCGAAACTGTAATGGCGGTCCTCTTCGTTCTCTGAAGAGGGGCTCCGCGGAAAAGGGTCGTTTGCTGCGGCATAGCGACGACCCATCAAGATAAACCACGGGTAGAGTGAGCCCGTGGCCGTGGGACTCGGCGGGCACCAGAAGCTGCTATGAAAACACAGAAGGGACCCCGTAAGGAGACCCGGAGTGAAGGAGGGGTAGCGGTGCTGTGAGTTCATCGCTCTTTCCGCGGAAGTGAAGCCGCGCGGCTGTTGCAGATGAGCGCTGACCTTTCTTCCTAAAATCAACACTAAACTGCAAGCAACATACCCGTGAGTAAAGGGACTTAAATTTGGTAAAGAATTTGTTGGATTTGGCTGAAATCGGGAGACGAGAAAAGGGAAGTCCGTCTCCCGACATTGCTGACAAGATCAAAGCAAAGTCTTAAGAAGCGGAAAGCGCTTGAAACGGGACTGTGGGAAGTTTTAACTTTCTTGCGCTACCAGACTTACTTTCTATCAAACGGAAGGTAGGAACGGATACTGATTAAATTAAGCTGTAAACGTGGACTTTCCTCCTATTTCTTTCCCCTTTTGGTCTGTATTTCTAAAGAGTCAGACGTCGGACTGCCGGGGAGAGAGGTTGTGTTAACTGCGGAAACAGTTGCAAAAACTTTTCTGGAGTGTAACTGATACATTTGAGCAGAAAAGACTGGATGAGATACTGTTGCAAGCACCGTTGATGAAACTTTGTTGAACTTTAAGAGGTGCTTTGGGGAATTTCTTGGCTGGTGAAGGGACTGTTGGATTATTGGATTTACTGAGCAGAAACAACTTGGAATTTTAATGGCGGAATACTTCCTTCTTTGCCTTTGAAACTTGGTGGCACTCCCCCTACAGGGCTTTCGGATTACAAAATCCTGGGAACTGATTTTTGTTTTGGCTTTCATTCTACTGGTTGTTTATAACTGGTTCTGTCTTTCTCATGGAACAATAGACAATCTGACCTTGAACACTGACAGATGTGTAATGAGTGGTGCAGGGAGAACAAGAGCATCTAAAGCTAAGGAAACTAAAGAGGCCAAGGAAAAAGAAAAAGAAAAGGAAAGAAAACCAGTACAATTTGTACAAACAACACTGACCCAAGGACGTCGATCGTCGGTCCCAGCTGTACTGGTGACACAGAGGGAGCAAGCTGAAATAACCGAGAAGCCCACTGAGGAAGATATGGCAGCAGGTGGGTCAGACACACTACTAAAACAAATATTGGAGCAGTTATCAAGCTTAAACCAGAAGGTGGATGACCAGTCTTTGAAAATAGACAAAGCGACTTCTTCGATACAAAAATTGACTGACCAAGTTTCCCAGCATACGCAAGCAATAGAGAACTTGCAAGGAGCAACAGCGGAAAACCGGGAACTAGCTGGAGAAGCAATTCAAAAAGTGGGAGCTTTACAAAAAGAAGTTGAAGAAATAAAAGGAGAAGTCAAGCCTCTGCACAAACAGGTGGGTGAACAACAAACCTATCTGTCAATGGTGGAATTGAAAAATCGTGAGAACAACATTAAATTGAGAGGCATTCCAGAACTTGAGCAAGGAGATTTGACTGGATATCTGACACAAGAATTTTCAAAGTTCTGGGGCATAACAGAAGATACAGACTTTAAAATTGTCTCGGCATATAGACTGGGAAGATTGGTAAGGAAAGACAGATCCAGGGACTGTTTGATAATTCTAAGATCAAGGGAAGAGAGAGATAAGATCCTAGGCCTTCATTTCAAAAAAGCAATTGAAATACAAGATAAAAGGGTGGAAATTTACAGAGATATTCCAAGACAGCTGTTGGACCTTAGAGCCACCTATACAGAACTAGCAAAATTACTGAGACACAACGCAATTCCCTACAGGTGGGAGTTCCCACAAGGATTATCCTTTACTTACAAAGAAAGGAAGGTTAAAATTAGAACACCTGAAGACAACCAAAAGTTCCTTCACGATCACGGTGAAGATCTCCAAAAAGGAGTAGATTGGCTTCCATCTTTACCAACACCAATACTGCCTGGAAGCGGGCCAACGCCTGCCCCCTCGGGATCTGAGCAAAAGGAAGACACATCATCTTAAAAACATCTTAACTAGAACAGGATGTCTCTGCAGCTACTTAGTTGGAATATAAATGGCGGGAATTCTCCGGAAAAAAGAAGGAGGATATTTCATATCCTAAAAAAAGAACAATTGGACTTAATATGTCTTCAAGAAACACACGTGACCAGGCTCCACAGGAAAGTATTAATCAATAAAAGATTAGGCCAAGAATTTATCTCATCAGACAAAGTTAAAAAGAGAGGCGTTGTAATATATGCAAAGGAGAATCTGACACCAAAACTCTTATTTAAAGATGACCATGGAAGAATTCTCGCAATTGAAATCCAAACACAAGGGGAGAAGATTTTGATACTAGGAATTTATGCGCCAAATGATGGAAAATCAGAATTCTACAAGAAGCTGCACGAGACAATGCTCGACTACTTGGACTATTCAAATATAATCGTGATGGGAGACATGAATGGGGTGGTCTCAACAAATATGGATAAATCCCAAAACCAAAACTTAACAACAGACGGCAGACTCCCCAAAACGTTCTTTGAAATGACAGACAATATGGACTTGATTGACATTTGGAGGACAAGGAACCCCTTGGGTAAAGAAGGAACTTTCTTTTCTGAGGCCCATCTGTCATGGACACGAATTGACCAAATTTGGATATCTAGAGGGCTGGCACCTAAAACAAGAAAGGTGGAAATCTGCCCAAAAACCTGCTCCGACCATAATGCCTTAAAAATGGAACTGAGACTTATCCCAACCGGATCCTTCAGATGGAGGATGAATGACACCTTGTTAAGAGATCAAGAGATCGTTAAGAAGGCCCAAAAAACCCTAAAGGATTATTTTGAAATAAATTTGAACACTACGGTTGAGAAAAGAACAGTCTGGGACGCAAGCAAAGCTGTAATGAGAGGGTTTCTGATACAACAGAACACAATAAAAAGAAAACTTTGGAATGGAAAAAAGGAAAAAATCTTAGAGAAAATAAGCGAAGGAGAGAAAAAGTTGAGGACCAAACCAAAATCAAAAGAGGTATTAAGAGAAATCAAATTCCACCAAGCACAATATTCGAAACTGATTAATCAAGAAATTGAATGGAAAATTAAACAAATGAAGCAGAGATCGTTTGAATCAGCAAATAAATGTGGAAAGTTGTTAGCCTGGCAGTTGAAAAAAAGACAAAAGTTAAATACAGTTACAAATTTAGAGATTCAAGGGAAAATAGTGCAGAAACCAGAAGAAATAAGGAAGTGCTTCCACAGATACTTTAAAGATCTTTATGCACAGGGGCCTCAGCAAGAATCGGAAATAGACCAATTTTTGAGGACAAATGGACTAACTAAAATAAGTCAAGACCAAAGATTAATTCTCAACAGTAAAATAACTCAACAGGAAATTGAAGGTGCCATTCGAAATATGCAACTCGGCAAATCTCCAGGCCCGGATGGGCTTACCTCCAAATATTATAAGACTTTGAAGGACTTTTTGATACAACCATTGTTGGAGGTTTGCAACCAGATTATGGAGGGGAAGAGAGCACCGGAAACGTGGAAAGAAGCATTCATCACATTGATTCCAAAGTCGGAAATGGAAAAGACCCAGCTTAAGAACTACCGTCCCATCTCACTCCTGAATGTGGATTACAAAATATTTGCAGACATTTTAGTAAATAGATTTAAAAAGGTATTAAATGAAGTAATTCACAAGGATCAAGCAGGCTTTCTCCCTGGTAGACACATGTCGGACAATACCAGGAACATTATTGACATATTGGAGCTTTTGCGAATTAGGAATACAAGGGCCGCTTTAATTTTTATTGATGCGGAGAAAGCATTTGACAACATTTCTTGGAGGTTTATGAAGAAAAACTTGAAAGGGATGGGAGTGGGACGGGGGTTTGAAAATGGAGTAGAAGCAATCTACTCAGAACAAAAAGCCAAACTGATAGTGAACAATGTGGTGTCGGAGGAACTTAAAATTGAAAAAGGGACACGACAGGGGTGCCCCCTATCTCCTCTGTTATTTATTTCTGTCCTGGAGGTATTGCTGAATATGATCAGAGAGGACCGGTTGGTGCAGGGTATAGTGGTCGGAGCGAAACAATACAAACTGAAAGCTTTCGCAGATGACCTAGTCTTGACATTACAGGAGCCAGAATCTAGCACAAAAAAAGTTCTTGAACTTATCTCGGAGTTTGGTCGGGTGGCGGGATTCAAGCTTAATAAACAAAAAACCAAGGTTTTGGTCAAAAATCTGACACCTACAGAGACAGAGGTGTATCAGAAGGAAACAGAGCTAAGTGTGGTAAAAAAAGTGAAGTACCTGGGGGTATTTTTGTCCACCAAAAACTTAAACTTATTTAAAGATAACTATGAAAAATGTTGGTTGGAAATTAAAAAGGATCTGGATATATGGTCAAGATTGAAACTTACCTTGTCAGGCCGAATTGCAGCTATAAAGATGTGTGTTTTGCCAAAAATGCTATTTTTATTTCAAACCCTACAGGTCGTGGACAGAATGGAATGTTTCGGAAAGTGGCAGAAGGATATATCTAAGTTTGTCTGGCAGGGCAAAAAGCCCCGAATAAAATTTAAAATACTAACTGATTCAAAAGAAAGAGGGGGGTTTGCCCTGCCGGACTTAAGGTTGTATTATGAGGCTGCAGCCCTCTGCTGGTTGAAGGATTGGTTCTTGTTGGAAAACACTGATGTCCTAGACCTGGAAGGGTTCGATAATGTTTATGGTTGGCATGCATACTTGTGGTATGACAAGGCAAAGGTTCATAAATTGTTCAAAAACCATATTGTCAGAAAATCAATCTTTGCTGTATGGATGAAGTATAAGGATTTACTAGAAAGTAAAACCCCGAGGTGGTTATCACCAGTGGAAGCCAAGGTTTCTAAAAAAAGGCCCAATATGGAGGCCTACTGGCCAAAATATTGGGAATTAATTGAAAGAGTTGGAGACAACTGGAAGCTCCAAAGCCAAGACAAATTAAAAAATAAGGTGCGAGACTGGTTACATTATGCTCAAATTCAAGAGGTTTTTAAAATGGATAAAAAAGTTGGTTTCCAGGTGGAGAAATCGAAACTAGAGACGGAGTTATTAGAACCCAAAACTAAGGTACTTTCGAGAATGTATAACTTGCTGCTTAAATGGAATACACAGGATGAGACAGTTAAATCTGCTATGATAAAATGGGCACAGGATGTAGGACATAACATTATGTCTGCGGACTGGGAGAGGTTATGGAACACCGGTATGAAATTCACGGCATGTAGTGCCTTGAAAGAGAACATTATGAAAATGGTATACCGGTGGTACATGACCCCAGTCAAGTTGGCTAAAATATACCACCTGTCTGACAATAAGTGTTGGAAATGTAAGGAGGCAGAAGGGACATTCTTTCACCTCTGGTGGACCTGCCCGAAAGTAAAGGCCTTCTGGGAAATGATATACAATGAGTTGAAAAAGGTATTTAAATATACCTTTCTTAAGAAACCAGAGGCCTTTCTGCTGGGCATGGTGGACCGGAAGGTGTCAAAGAAGGACAGAACTTTGTTTATGTATGCAACAACAGCAGCAAGGATCCTCATCGCAAAGTACTGGAAGACACCAGATTTACCCACACTGGAGGACTGGCAGACACAGTTGCTGGACTACATGGAGTTGGCAGAAATGACTGGCAGAATTCGAGATCTGACCGAAGAAACAATAGAGGAGGACTGGAAAAAATTCAAGGATTATTTGCAAAAATATTATAAGTTGTTTGAATGTTAAGATTGTGCACGATTAGGAAATGTCACGCTTCCGCAACCTATCTAAGCAAATGATAAAGTAAGTTCAGAGTAAAAAGAAAAGGAAACAAATTTGAAACAATATATTATGTTTATTGTGAAGGTATTAAAAGTAAACTACAAACTTTTGAAATTGGTAACATAATAAATTCAAAGATATAATAAGTGGTGAAACAAGGTAACAAATTGCTGATCAGGTTAGAACAATGAATGCAATGTTGGGAAGATGTGGGGAGGTCCAAAAGAAAGGAAATCTATGAAAGATGATGTGTAACATATTCAATTTTTTCTTCTTTTTTATTTTTCTTTATATATAAAAAAAAAAATGTTTCTTGCATGTTGCCATGTAAATTAACTTGTGAACCTATGAAAAGAAACGCAATAAAAAATTTTTATATAAAAAAAAAAAACCTAGGCTATATGAAATGTGTTGAATGTTGAATTTGGTCGTACCCTCCACTTCCCATCCAATTGTATATATAGTAACTGTGTGTAATGTTTTGCTTTTTAGTGAAACTTGAAGGCCGCCTGCTGCTGCTGTAGCCAATTAGGTCTCCATGCTACATACTGGATTCCTTCCTTGTGTACATATTACAGGCTCATCCTTGTTTGCACATTTTATTAATCATTATATATAGCTCCATCCAGGAACAGAGCGATTTGCAGAATAATAGAAGCAGAAACATGCAGGTCGTTTCCCCAAAGGAACTGGTCATCTAAATTCTGACAGCATCCCAGGAACAAGTTGCTGTGGGACATGTTTTTTTCCAGGACAGCTGACATCCATACTAAGGACTAAGGCTCCTTGACAAAATAACATTTGTCAGGGCTCCTGCGAAAGGAAGAAGTGCACCAGCCCGTATTATGATCTGAATTCAAGAAGGGCATTTGGGATAAAGGATGCTCAGCTTGCAACACAGGTGAGCACTGCAGGCTGGAGAGGTTTGCATCCCAAGGCAAATGAGCACCAACTTTGGCAATTAGCTTTTATCCTGGCAGAGGAAGGTAGGCATGGATAAAAATTTAAACTTGCACCAACCCCGGTATTTCTCTTGCTATATATATTCTCAGCCTGTACCAGTCCACTCAAAACGCAGGTGGAAATTCTAAGACAGCTTTCAGAACATTATTTCTGACACTTAACATTTCCATTTTAATTTTTGCTCAGGGTGTGCATGTCACCATCGGCAGGCATAAGCCAAGCACTGGCTGGCAGCAGGGAACTCCAGTGTCCTAATCAGAGGACTGACACAGAGGAGTCGTAAAGAATTCTGAAGGCGGAAACAGCAAATGCTAAATGTGATTAGTTTTCTACTTCTGTAGCCTACATCCTCTGCTGAGGCAGATTTCAACATGCTTAATTTTCATTAATAAAATCAATATGTGCACATACTTCTAAGTGATGCACGAGGTACCACTGCAAATTAGGACTTTAAAAAAGTCACCCGTTATCTGCAATACAAAAATACCGTATTTTTTGCACCATAACACTCACTTTTTTCCTCCTAGAAAGTAAGGGGAAATGTCTGTGCATGTTATGGAGGAAATGCCTACGGGTGGCATGCCTACGGATTTTCCTCCTCTAAAAACTACGTGTGTGTTATAGTCGGGTGCGTGTTATAGAGCGAAAAATACGGTACATGCTTTGGAAGTTCAGTGTGCAGCTCTTGGCTTTAAATAAAGACAGAAGGGTGGAAACCCGGTGGGTTATATCCAGCTAAATTCAGAGTAGAGCCTTTGATATAAATGAACCAAAGTTAGGGCTCATCCAGACTTCCTTTTCTGCCATGTTTCTAGCATGTTTCAAGCTGAAGTCAGCCCACCAGCCAACGATGCAATAAACCAATGATGTCTACTACATACCTAAGCCTGCAAAAAGCAGGGGATTGTAAGGCACCTAGCAGGTCATAATATATGTCTAGTGTGCTGCATTAGGGTTGGTCTGTTGCATATTGCACAGGCTTGGGTTTACAAGTTAGAATTATCACACATACTGTACATAATTGAAGCCATACACCATGATCCACAGTGCTCTTGCCTTTTAACTGGACATGTGGGTAGATGTACAATTTTAATTTTTGGATTCAGCTGTTGTCAAACTGGGTTGGCTACTCTGATGTAATTCTCCAGGCACTCCGACATTTATTTACAGTTCCTGGTGGGCATGAGCCATGCATCTGGGCCATGGGGGACCATCGACAGTGACTCCCCCAAAGACTTCAGTGGACAGGCAGGGGTATAAGGGACTAGGCAGTCCTTGACTCAAATTCTTACAAGACAAGAACATTGAATCTGGTCTGGTAGCCTTGCCCAGCTCTCTACCTCAGCACAGAATTTGAAGGCTGGTCTCCCTCCATCCAGCTTCGGAATCCGATCCATCACTTGGACCTTCTTCCAGTCAGTTTCACCCTTCAGGCACTAAGCAATGAAAATGAAGGTAGGACCCCCGCAAGCAAAGCTTGCTAGGTAAAAGCGAAGCACTTAGAAAGACAGCAGCTCCTCTGTCAGCTAATCAAAATAAGGCTTGTAAAACCTGAGCTGCTGAGATCAACACAGACTGCTGTACAAAGCCTGAAGAAGGCTGGGATTTGATCTTAAATTATAGCAGCACCAAAGTCTCATATTGCTTCTGTGTTTGACACATTACAAGGGCAGATGCCGAGATATCCAGGTTGGATTGATTATGGGTCAGGTAGTGGGTGAAGACTTTATGGTAAAATCCTTTCGCTGCCTTTTTCAAAGGCTGGCAGATACTTTGGCTGCTTTTTTTATTAAGCTACTTTAAAGTACTCTGTATCTCAGACTGCATTATCACATAGCAGGGAAATGTAACACACCTGCAAGTGTGTTCCCTGAAATAAGTGTTGGGTCAGAGATTTGCAAATGCCAAGTATAGCGAACATAGGGCCTCTACATCTGTCGATCTGGCCTCAGTGAAACAACATTTTAATCGAATCCTCACTATACCCAATGGCCATCAGCTTGGAGGAGGAGGAGGAGGAGGAAGAAGAAGAAGAAGAAGAAGAAGAAGAAGAAGAAGAAGAAGAAGAGGAGGAGGAGGAGGAGGAGGAGGAGGAGGAGGAGGAGGAGGAGGAGGAGTAGTTTGGATTTGATATCCCACTTTATCACTACCCGAAGGAGTCTCAAAGTGGCTAGCATTCTCCTTTCCCTTCCTCCTCCACAACAAACACTCTGTGGGGTGAGTGGGGCTGAGAGACTTCAAAGAAGTTGACTAGCCCAAGGTCACCCAGCAGCTGCATGCGGAGGAGTGGAGACACGAACCCAGTTCCCCATTTTACGGGTCTATCGCTCTTAACCACTACACCACACTGGCTCTCCAAAGAGGATTGGGTTAATTCAAGGAGGATAATGCTATCAATAGCTACTTGCCATGATGGCTATATGCTCCACCTTCATGTTCAGAGGCAGGAGTGCTTCTGAATAACCAATTCCTGGAAGCCACAATAGAGAAGAGAATTCTTGTGCTTGGGTCCTGGTTGCCATTTCCCCATGGGCACCTGCAGTGCTGTTTTTCTAGAAAAAGGGATTCCAGAAGTCACCATGAACCATAATTCTCTTAGAATGGCAATGGCGCCCACCTGAAAGGTGCCAGAACTGAATTCTGTCGACTTCCGGCTGAAAAGCAGGCTGGGCATCTGGTTGGCTACTGTGAGAGCAGGATGCTATACTAGATGGGCCATTGGCCTGCTTGTCTTACATTTTTATTTCTTCTTTGGAAGGTGCTGCTTAGTGCTGTCAAGGGAAGCTCCCTAAGAAATAGTATAGAAAGTTGCCAGGTTAAAAAGGAAAAAGGAAAACTTCCATTATCACCTTTAATTAAGCAATAAATTCACCAGGGGGAATAGATCACTTGGCTTGCCTTTAAAAAAAAAATACTGTAGGTTTAAATTTTCATTTCTTAAGAACACCACAGGCAGTTACACTCACAGACATTATATTGAGACTGAATTATTGCCATCCACTATCCTATTGAGCTCCCCGGAGAAAGAATGTGTTACACCTCCTAAAGACCAGCCTGGTTATTACTGAGGAACTCTGGAATATCACAGCAGCTGGTTTCAAGAAAGCTACGCAGGTTTGCTAGTTTTCGGCCACTCCAGCAAGCGGCTGACCTTTCATATGCTTTTGCAAATGTAACATTTTGCATTCGCAACCACTGAGACTGACACACTAATGTCAGAACATTCCGCTGTTTTGAATATGTGGACCTTCGAATGAGCTGCGGGCAAGGTGAAATGCAGCTGCGTCAAGACTGATCACAACGAATGGGAATAAGACCCTCAGCCATTTTCAAGTGGTTCAGAGGGCGTGTGGAGTTTGACAACCACTGATCTGCTGGTAATTCTCAGAACAGAGATACATTTCTTGAAAAGCGAAGGAGGAGAGAAGACAATGGGAATATAGCTTTGTATATGAAGGGGGGATGATTTATTTTATTAATAATAACTTTAATATCTATATGAATGTATCTGAACTTTGCTTTATAAAGTGGATTGCAGATGCGCTCTAGGCAGTCTGAAGCCTGTCAACTAAATGCACTCAAACCACCAGCCATTAATTAGTGAGGACTGTTTCTTTTGTGTGCTATTTTTCAAGAAAGTGATGTTGTTATTTTGTAGCTATATATACTTTCTTTTCTTAGTCAAAAGGGGTACAAGCAGAAGAAGTCATTTGGTCTTTCCTAATAATGGAGTTTACTTTATGAAAAGCCTTGAGAAAACAACAAATTGAGAGATGCTCGATAGCCAACATAAAAGAAGATTGTGAGAGAGAGGGGGCTCACGCTGAGAGAGGAATAGAAACACAGTGCCATCTTTTGGCATAACAAGAGGATTTTAAGCTGTGCATAGCCGGATACAAACAATTAATTGCTTTCTCTCTTGCTGCAAACAAACGGCTGTGGAATTAAGGCAATTTTGCACATCTTCAGTTGTACGCAATGTGGTGGTTGCTACACACACACAAAAAACAAACCTGAAGGTATCTTAACATATGCCAACACTATAATATGCTTTCATGTATAGCAGCTCTGAAAAGCTGTCAGAGACCAGTCCAAAGGGCAAAACTAGCAGCTATTGCATTTTAGTGGGGAGGGGATACAAAGCCACTTTTAGTATTACCCACCAAAACTAGATTTATGAGTCTTCAAAGGAGCACCTGGATTGGACCTCGTTCACTACTTCTTTAGAGCTTTGAGAAAGAGAAGAAGCTTCCTTCCACCAGCGGACAAGACCATCAGCAGGCACAGAAGATATGTGGTGGCTGTAGCATTGGACCTGTTGTGTTTTTTTATTTCTTTGCTTTAATGTTTCAAGGCCACCTATCATGGATCGCATGGATCACCCAAATGCAAACCAAACAACAACGGCACAATCATCCCAGTCCACATGCTGCATTTAAACTGCAAGAAGTGGTATAGGATGAACCCACAGCACAGCATTTCCATGTTGCTGCTGTAATGCCCAAAGGGCACCATATTGTTGCCTTATCCCCCATGATTTCAGAGAAGTAAAAGACGAAAGGGGCAGGAGGAGCCGCCACTGTTTGCGCACACTGACCCGTCCAACCTGCTCAGCCACCGCAGTGGAATTCCTACACCAGTAGTCTCTCACTTGCTGTTCCAGAAGCTGATATTCCCTGACAGGCAGTGGTAGCTGCTGTATTGAAAAGAAGGCTGCCCCAAATGCAAGTAGATACTAGAACCATGGAATCCAGCATCTGTGCATCCCTTGCAGCTGCAAGAAGAAGAGTTAAGCAACCCCTTGCTGCTTTTCTGCTTCAATTCCCCCTTGCAAAGCTGCATTTTCTTAAACCACCAGGCTTTTGTTGCGCATGTTCCTGGACAACCTTCTTGCACGTAGACCCTGGGGCTCAGCACACATTTTTACAGTGCAATCCTATATGCAGAGGTAAGACCCATTGAATGCAATGAGGCTTACTCCCAGAGTCCAGAATTGCAGCCTAAGGCACCTAGGGCTTCTTATGTACAAAGGAAGCATTCATTTTCTCTTATCTCAGAAAGTCTAAGCATTTTTCACCAAGGTAAAAATGAAACTAGAAAAAAAACATTACTGCCTTGTCAGCGAAAAGCTTGTGGTTTTATTTCTTTTTTATTATTATTTAGGCCAAGTCCCTCACTTCTTTAATATTAAGATCAATAAGGTGTCATCCCTCCACTTTAAATGCATTCCTGTGTCTATGCTTTATACTCCTATGTGTTTTGGATCAATTCTTGCTTTGTCATTTCGCTTCACCTTTTCTTCTTTTTTTAACCTTGCTGTGCTGCTGAAGAAAACAGACTGAACATCCCAAATAAATCCTTGTGTTGAAATTAGTGTGAAAGCATCAGCGAACACAAAACTGAATGAAACTATCTTAGCTAGAATGTTCCATGAAGAATTCGCAGGTTGATCAAATGTTAAATGCAGAAGGCCACTGAGATAGCACAAGTAGGAAAGATCATAAACTAAAGTTGCCTTCATTTAATCAAAGGTCAAACTAGAGAGAAATGCAGGTCCAGAAGTGCCAGCAAATCCACATTGAAAGGACTGCAAAGTGGAGCTGTATCCTTCTTAGGGCTACTGCTGCAGGAAGGCTCTGCAGCTGAGGAGTCTCGGTCTAGCACCATGACAATATCTGACTATCAACCCACCCCATGCAGACTTTGTTCCCCAATGAGAAACTGCCAAAAGTCAGGGCCCGTTCATAATATCACCAAGACTGCAGTGATCCCCTGAAATTGTTGTATTAGCAGACCATGTATTTTGCTAAAGCACATTTAAATTACATTCTGCATTTTTGCAGAAACATGCACCAGATTGAGAGGTACATTGAAATGAGTGATATGTTTCTTTTCCACAGCAAACCATCCCCAAAGCAGCTCACAATAAACATCAAAATTCAGAGAAATATTGAAAAATAATGCATTACAAATCAACCAATTCAAATAAGGCAAAGTCAATAAACACACCGTAGCGTAAAGTCAATTATAAAGAAAAGATACAATCACACTTAACCAATACAAAGCAATTATAAAAGCATGATCAAAGTTAACAGTAAAAAAAAAATTAGATAGATACACAAGCTCTCGTTGCTAGAGCTGGTCTTCCTGCACTCCAAGGAGCTATTGGAGCCCAGTGTAAATTGGGTCTGGATCCTGGACCTGAGTTTTCTGTCATCTGGTAACAGCCATTACAGCAGGCTGCCTGACTGGGAGAGTTCGGTAGCAACGCCATTCCATCAGCTCTGCTGAAAGACCAAGTCTAACAGGCTGCTCCCATCTCTCAACTGCTTCCACATCAGCTGATAATTATAAGATCCCCTACTTTTCTTCAAAACTGGTGACCAACTCTGCTTCCCTACCAATCCTTTTTGCCTTTTGTGTCACATCTTCTAGCCTATAAATCTTGGCAGGGGTTTTGGGAGCCTCTTCAGCAGAAGAGCAAGTTTAAAGTGCTTTAAACAAACAGACAGGCAGACAGATAGACAAACTTCTCACTAGGCTAGATGGTTCAGAGCTGGATCTATCAACCATGATCACAAACTGTTCTTTCCCAGAATCCTTTGCACAGAACAAGTGTGTTGCAATTATTAATACTGTGCAGTTTGAAGTGACTGGAAGCATTAAGAAGTGACTTCTTTTGGAGGATATCATTGTCCAGGCCCATAAAAGTATCATTCAAACTTTTACTGGCAGAACTCTTCAAAACAGAATAATCAAAGATACAACCAAAATGTCCATACAATGTATTGTGCTGTCCAGCACAGGCTCAGCTTCTTAGAAAATATGAAATAATCCTAGCAGACCTATAAGCAAAGGTCTCTTTCTCTCTCTTTAACAGCCTGCATTCCAGCCTCCATTGGCTTAAGCTATTTGCTGTCCCTTCAGGAGAGCTTCATTTACATCTTTACTCCATGGAGTTTGGGAGGAAAAGACTCAAAGTCAACTCCCTTGAAAATGGAGATCTGCAACCCAAAACCACTCATCACATGATCTAAGGTTACAACACTCAGGTGTTAGCTACCACAGAATAACAATCAGTTATTTAGTCATCAACTTAGCAAGAGCTCAAGAGTGCTCTCCTTTAGAAAACAACATTGGAAAAACCCCAATGACAGCAACCCTTCAGCAATACACATTTAGCAGTTTTCCATTTTAAACCTTCATTAATACACACACATTTTGCATTTCTGTGTGAATTAAATCAGTTTTACTTAACACAGAGCACTTGCAGGAAACAAGGGTGTCTGTGGTAGAGATCCTGGAATGGTGAAAGAACCACAAGATAGACTTGAGCTACCTTCCCTAGCCTCCCCCATGCAAAGCAATAATGACAAAATGCTGTTTAGTAGGCTCATAAGCCTCTAGACCCCAACCCATGTCCTGCTCCACTGATGTGTGTCTGTTGACAGCCCAGAAATCTGCTAACATGCCCATGCCTATTTCACATCCCTACTAGGACTATTGCCATTCGTTTCAGCTGACTATTCACAGTTTCCTTCTAGCTCATCAGAGAATGCAGGCAGTGACTTTTAATGATTGCCTTGCAGAACCTTTCCAAAAAGCTTCAAGCTTGGTTCCAAAAAGCATGATGAGTTGTTTATCACCTAGAACAAATCATAGGTGATAGAGCATCCCAGACAATTAAGAAGCTGAATTATTGACTTTAGATTTGACATCGGGAAGTCTATTAACTGCTCCTGTAGGCAATATGTATTTGACATTGCACTGGCACATTAAATCTCAGCAAAGCATCTGACCGGATGACAAAGTACAAAGGAACAGTCCCTGCAACGCTGCAGATATACCCTCCAGCTACAGGAATGAGACAAAGCCACTTCTTGATTAGTCAGCACAGACAGCTTTACTAAAGGATGCAGGTACTCTCCCTAGGAAAAGAAAGGGTGTGGTATGTTGCAGACGGAAAATGCACAAAGGGAATGAAGTTTCATTTGAGTGTGGTGCAAAGCATGGCTGCATTCCCTTTTTTACACTGCAGTATTGTCCCTCCAGTATTTTGGTGGGGATGGATTTGCCCCTCCCACACTCTGGGGCAGAATGAGGGCACAGATGGTGCCAGGTGTCCCTGTACAAGGGTGCTCAGAAGAGGAAGCAGACATGGAGATATCTAATGCTAGCCCTACCCATCCATAGCTTATCCTTACCCTGTAGGCTACAGTGAGAGATTACACCAGGCTCCCTAAGAGGCCAAGTGCAATTCTTTTGCTGGACTCAGAGTTCTTTTTTTGCATATTGCGTGCTGTTTGCCATGTCACGGGTATTTTTTCATTCATTCATTCATTTAAAACCATTTCTAAGTCACTCAATATTTTAAAATCTCTGAGATATACAAAAATAAGATTAATAAAACACTACAATAAAAACAGTAAAACAGCATTATAGAAAATAGAGAAATAAGCAGGAACAGTTAAAACGTCGTGACCAAGGCACATGCATTCTTGTATAAATGGGTAGTATTCAGTGCTAATCCTCCTTAGAGTAGACCCATTGAAGTTAATAGACATAACTAACTTAGGTTCATTGATCTGGCAAAAACCCCTTCACTCACCAGCCAAAGGGCAGGACCTTCGCATGCATCAGGACATATGTGGGGCTCATCCGCGTGGCCCCTCAGGTCCCCTTGTGTGTGTTTTGTAAAATACATTGGCAGGGGCATCTGAACCTCCCTGGTGGAATTCTGACCAAAAGCTGCTTAAACATGAATTCTGTAAAATTGTCTTTTTTATTCAATGAATAACTCAAGTGATGAAGACTTCATGTATGTTATAAATATTTATAATATACATATTCCATTATGTATTTTAAATACATTTAAAAGAAAGGAGGAGGCTTGATTGGTATGGGGAAATGTACTGCAAGATTTGCTGTTTTAGAACACTCTGAGAACACCATGGAACAATATCAAGTTTGAGACAAGTATTTGAAGCAGGGGGATAAAAACTGCAGACTCCCTCTTGCCAGAAGAGTGGTTCTAGGAAGAACATGTGCAAGCTGCTGCCTGTTACTTCTCCCGCTGCTTCTCCAATCTATCTTTTTTTAAGGGGGATAGGAGGGGGGATGTGGGGTCAGTGGAGACTTGCACAAAGGGGAAATTGACTGATTGAGTATTCAAGTCAAACATACAAGCCGCCCAACTGGTTTTTGGATTGAGCAAGTGGCTGCTCACCCATCCCTCGCATGAAAGACATACAGAATTTCAAATAACTCTCACGCTTTTTTGTCACACACCCCACTGGCCATGCAGTCAGTGGAAGTGGCCACATACCTAGATGTGAATACATAGGCATCGCGTACACAAATGGGAACACTGACAGCTATATTGGTTCGCGCTCAGGGCCCCTTTGCAGTTCTACCAAACATGCAGCTAATGGGGATGTGGTTACCTGCAAGCGTGACCTACCGGTACATATTTCCTAAATAGATGAGGTGGGTGTTTGAAGACCTCATAGCATCCTGTACTGAGGCAGCTAAGATCCTATCCGATGCACAATGAGCTAAACAGTTGTTTTGTCCTCTTCCTTGAGTATAACATTCCTCTGGCACTAGGGTGAAGGAGCCACTCTGAAAACCTGAACAACATGATACTCTGAATCACCTCTTGCTGGCCACAGCTCTGAGTTCCTTGGAATGTGTGTGGGACACAAATTAATCAATCAATCATAATGAATAACCCTTTCAAAACCAGGAAACTATGGCTGCCCCTTTCAGAACAAACCAGGATCTTAAACCAACTTCAAACCAGAC
Source organism: Podarcis liolepis (assembly GCF_965112155.1). NCBI lineage: Eukaryota > Metazoa > Chordata > Lepidosauria > Squamata > Lacertidae > Podarcis > Podarcis liolepis. The sequence continues at coordinate 56,865,814 of NC_139555.1, read as the reverse complement.
TAACAAACAAAACGTGAAAGTCTATTTGCATTCAGCATTAAGACTGTGCTCACCAAGCTCAAAGCACAAACGTGAAGGTCTGTCAGAACAGCCTTGTGTCACTGTTGAATTATTCTGCAACAACCTGCAGAGATACATTTTTCTCTTCCCAAAGCAAGACCTTCTCCAGAATGTTTATCAGCAATCCAACTGGCATATGCTTGCATCTATGTGCCAACTTGGCACACAATCTTGATGAGCACACACAGCAGGAGAAATGGTGTGTGCAAATAGCAAAGTGAATGGCTGTTGAGCAGCAGTCTGCATATGGAGGGATGGTATCCATGGTAGTTGTCTCAACTGCTCAGTCACGCTCTTGGTTTAATAGTGGACTACAAAGCTATATGGCAGGGTAGTCTATGTTGCTTGCTAAAAAGGACAAGCAGCCCCAAACCAAAAGCAACTAGGCTTGCCAACTTTGCTATTCAAAGGATAGTGTGTGTGTGTGTGTGTGTGTGTGTGTGTAGTAGTGGCAGTAAGGGGCACTCATAAACTTTCCAAAAGGAAGCCTTGATTTTACTTTTACTCAGCTCTTATTTCTGTTGTCATTTGTCTTTTGTAAAGGTAAAAAGGTAAAGGACCCCTGGAGGGTTAAGTCAACTATGGGGAGCAGCGCTCATCTCGCTTCAGGCTGAGGGAGCTGGCATTTGTCCACAGACAGCTTTTTGGGTCATGTGGCCAGCATGACTAAACTGCTTCTGGCACAACGGAACACTGTGACGGAGGCCAGAGCACACGGAAACACCATTTACCTTCCCGCCATAGCAGTACCTACTTGCACTGTAACTTCCATGCATTACTTGAGTCTAAGCTGTGAGAACAATCAAAATATGAGTGCCATGAACCCCTGGCCTACCTGTTAGCAAGACAACATGTCGAGTCCCCAGCCCAGGGTTAATCCATGTGTCCAAACTGAAGCAATCCTGTAAAGATCCTGCAGCATCCATGAGATCACTCAACATGGGCAGTTGAGCAGCATCTCAGCTCTGCTGCCCTTGTGTACTCTGCATGCTGATTGCAGCATCTGGGCTTGATGAAGATTCTGACCCTCACCTGTTCCAAGCCTACTCCAGCTAAGGAATCAGAGTTAGCGAGCCCCACCTGACCAGCTAAGGGAGCTGGGTTGTGGTTCCTTGCCTGCCTCAGCCTCCTAAAGTTCCCCTCCCACTGCTCCCTATGTCTATATATTTAAAACAGTATCAGGCAACTTTAAACAGTAATGGCTTCCCCCCAAGAATCCTAGGAATGGTAGTTTGTTAAGAGTGCTGAGAGCTGTTATGAGACTCCTGTGCCCTTAACAGAGCTACAGCTCTCAGAGTTGTTTACTAATTGAGCCATCTTCCCAGGGAACTCTGGGAATTGTAGTCTCCTAGCAGCTCTCAGTCCCTGGAAAAGACCCTGATGTTGGGAAAGATTGAGGGCACAAGGAGAAGGGGACGACAGAGGACGAGATGGTTGGACAGTGTTCTCGAAGCTATGAACATGAGTTTGACCAAGCTGTGGGAGGCAGTGGAAGACAGGAGTGCCTGGCGTGCTCTGGTCCAGGGGGTCACGAAGAGTCGGACACGACTAAACGACTAAACAACAACAAGCAGCTCTCAGCACCCTTAACAAACTAGAGTCCCAAGGATTCTTGGGGGAAAGCCGTGACTACTTAAAGTGGTGTGATATTGTTTTAAATGTATTGTGCCGATGGGACCTGTATCCCATTTTTCAAACAAACCAGCTAAGAACACAGAAAAAGCATCCAAATTCAACACAAAAGGGAGAGTCCATCCGTCAGACATTTAAAAAGAGATGAGAATATCAGTTCACAATTCACCAGTTCGTAATTTAAAGACTGATTTTTTAATTTTAAAAAAAAAGCTATTTAAAGACAAACCAATATCATAATAGCAAAACAACACAAACATCAACTACAAGTGTAACAACCCCTGAAAATAATATTCTCAACCAGAAATCTGGCAAAAGGAGTGTGTCCTTTTGCGCCGTTTTCACTAGGGCTGTTCAAATTAAGGGAGTGGTAGAAATACCCCCCCCCCAAAAAAAAACCATGGCCCTCCTCCGTGACATGGCAACTGACCTCCCAGTGGCTTTGTGCCCATATTACCAGGGAAGAGGCCCAAGAGATCTACTGGTTGAATTCTATGATTCTACAATTCTGGTGCAAAAGCCTCAGAAATGTATATTGGGCACAGTAGCTATCCTTCCTGTTCATTATCTACAGCTATTTCAAGGCAGGGGAAGCTCATTTTTCTTTCATTGTAGAAGATACCTGCTTCTCTTGAGCATCAATTATCATTTCTGCATCATGGGAAAGCACATTATTAGGCTGAGTGGCAATTCCAGAATGCTGTTTCCTAGGTCTGGGGAGTGTTTTTAATTTAAAGACAGAAGATGGTACCATTCTTAATCATTTGAATTGGCTAATTTCTAACTGACCAGCTTTTCCAGCTACATAATACACAGGGAGATTCAAAAACAAAAAAGCCAGTTGTCAGATTAAATCACTGTAGTTGGTCCACAAGTTATGATGGGGCAGGGGGAGAGCAGGGCACCAAATCCATGGCTCTATCGTGATGGCTTTTTCACAGTAGCCCAGAAAGAGCAGCAACATTATCCCTTGTCTACAATCTAAAAGAATTACTTGTCAAGGCATTTTTTTACATAGCCAGCTGCAGTGAAATATTCTGCTTTGGGAGGGAGGGGCAGAAGTGGGGAAATATAAGCCCTCCTACTTCCACTTTCTCAGCTTCTGGCTTTGCCATTGTCTACAGCACAGCCGATTTATGCTCGTATCCACAGATTCTCCTACCTTTGCACCATGCTGCTGTTGTAATTTTGCCTTTTTGCCAGTTAGACCAAAGGTATCCTGCAATTGGGGGGGGGGGAGTAGGAGAACGACGACCAGAAATCAAGGACAAAGGAGAGAAGCCAGAATGATACCTTCCATCCCTTTCATCCCCTCTCCCTGCCATGTTGTCGGTTAATTGTTTGTGCCCTCTTCTGTTTTTTTTGTTTTTAAAGAAGTTCCTTCAATAACGTGCATCCTTGTTTAGAAGCTACTTCTTCCAATTACATGTAATTATGTTTTGCGGCTGCTGTAAATTGTTTGGGATGCGTAACTACATTTAATTAGTTTCTTCCACTGACAGTACCAAAGGTGAAGGACAAAAGTGCTGTTGAATAAACACTGGGAGTAGGAGGGGGGGAGGCACTGAAGGAAACGGAAGGAGATGAGGGACACAGAAAAGCAGCAGGGAATGTGGAAGAAGGAACATGGAGCCTGGAAGCTTCCAGGTGTCACTGGACTTCAATTCCCATCAGCCCCAGTTGGCATGGTCAGTACTCAGTCCTCCATTGAGAGAGCCACAGCCTCCCCAATCCTGGTGGATGCTATGGTACTATGGGAAAGGGAGTGAATTGATTGGGTGCATTTTTCACTTCACCCTAAGGCTCTCAGTCCTGTGAGGTCTGTTAAGCTGATAGACATTTACTTGCCCAAGGTCACTCAGGAGCCTCTATGGCTGAAAGGGATTTAGATCCAACCATCAGGGTTTCTGTGTGGCTGCTCCACATGGTCAGCCACTGTTGTAGCCTCTGCCTAGACCTCTTGGTATCACAAGACCTGGATTGACCCTATATAATCAGGCAGTCCATAGAATTGTAGAATCATAGAACTGTAGAGTTGGAAAGGACCCTGAGAGTCATCTTGCATGTGACAACCCTTTAGATATTTGAAGGTGGCTATCCTCTCTCCTTTCAGTCTCCTCTTTTCTAGGCTAAACCTACCCAACTCCCTCAGCCATTCCTCATAAGTTTTGACTTCCAGCCTTATGCTTTACATTCCCCCTTCTTCCCCGCCCCCAGCTCTGCCAGTGTACAAATATAGATTTCATTCTGCCTTGCATCTCATATTACAAACATGCCTCCACTGTCTTGATGTGAATGCCTTTGCACAGTTTCCAAAATTGCCACATGGCACCATTGCTCAACACAAGCATTGCTTTCTAATAAACGAGCTTGAATATATAATAAACTTGATGACGCCTAACTGATAAGTCAATTATCTCACACACTCGACAACGATCCAAAGACAGATGCTTGAGTATGTAAAAGTATGTCCTGTAGTTGCAAACTGCAGATACAATTATAGCCTTCACTTTTACTGCTGCTCATAAATGTTAAATGCAACTCGGTCTACGTTTGAAATTCATTTATTCTCATTTATTCTCGTATCGCTGAAGCCCAAACGGACTTATGAAGTTGTCATCCTGGTAATTACTCCCCTGATGAATATACAGATATGAACAGAAACATTTGTTAAACCTGATTAACATTCCTCTTAGACCAAGGTGGGTGGCAGCAGGAGTGGGGGGGGGGGAGACCTATATCACAGACTATGGCAACCAAGGAAACAGAAAATATCTGCATCTGCAGTCTGAGGAAAAATTAGGGGGGAAGAGGCATAAATAAATATGCTATCAGCAATTAGTCTCAAAATGTGAGGCAAATATCCCTCAGGAAGGAATGGCCAATTGTCAGAAGCACAAAGTACTTTCCTCAAACTGTCTGAAAGTTTGGGGGGCACCCCAATTCTACCTAATAACAGATGCTGCTATATCTTCTTCTCATCATTAATGGTTATTTCACAGGTTGCGACAATTCTGCCCAGAAGGCATTTGCTCTACAGAAATTAGCATGCAACCTACATGAGTGCTGGCATCTGTAACCATATGTGTATGTGTGTGTACATGTACTGTTTGTATGTCTGTATACATGTATGACAAAATACAATCATGACCAAAAAAAAAATGCCTCTGCAGTTGCCTAACAAGACAACAGTTTGCTTGGCAAGAGAGGAATGCAGAGCTGTGAATCATGGGAAAGAAATATACTTACATAAAGAGGTGCTTTAACATAAAGACGTGAGAACTGTAGCCTGGGTAGATTCTTGCAAATGGATCCTTACATAGTAGTTGTGGGCAGGGCCAGCCAGCACAAGTCAATTTGACACCTGAGGCAAACCACAAAATGGCCCCACCCCCGTCACTAAGGATGAAAGGGTGAGTGAAGATCAGGAATGAGGGAGGAATAAAGATCTACAATGGGAATGAAGGTAGAAGGAGACCAGGGACTTAGCTATACATCTGCAAATAAAATGTTTTAAGTGTGTTGTAAAGTGCATTATACAAATGTGACACTAGATGGTGATGTGAGCTATGGCAAATTCAATATATTTTTCAAAACGTTTTTTAAAAAGCATTTTCACAACTTTTTTAAAAAATATGTGTCTAGATTCTACCCAGCAGTGCCTCCTAGTCATGGGGGATGCCGCTGCTGAGGAGGTGGCAGATTCAGCCTCCAAGGAACGTGCCACAGCTGTCACTGTCACCATGGCAACAGCAGAGGACCATGCCTTCCTTGTAGGCCGGATCTGCTGATCCTGTGGATCCTGCCACCTGAGGCAGTTGCATGGGCCTTCTCTGGTTGTGGGATTGCTCCTCAATGTCTCAAGGCTTATACATTCACCAGGCCTCAGCAATGCCTACAAAAGTAGGGTGCACAGTTTTGTGGTGAATGTGGTTATAGCTACAAGTCTGGTGATATAAAGACACAATCAACCAAATGATAGAATTGTTGGAAACTTGAGTTCTGGCCATTTTCTCAACCAGCTTGGTTTGTGCCTCAGAACAGAAAAGGGGGGTGCATGGTGGTGGTTATACTTTCTGGAAAAGACAAGACAATAAGTCCACTCAGAAGGTTGGGTGCTCCCTGACCCACATTAACAAGACCTTATTAACAATGTGAACTGACTCAATAACATGAAAGACAACCACAAACTACCCATATTCCCTCATTATTTGGGGTTCTCACAGGGCTTACGCACACCTCTAACAAATACCTACTGATGAAACAATACTCTACATTTGGGGGGGGGGTACCAAAATATCACAGCAGTGCGCAAAACAAAAATACTGTAACACTTTAAAAAATCAATGTCTGTTTCAGCGATCACTTTTTTCAAACCACACAACCCAAGGTTGTCAGTTTATTCGTGAATGTGTTCTATACCACAGAATTAACAAAAGAATTACCTCCACCTGCTTGCAGTTAAAGCATTAACTACACTTCAAGGTATGTCAGTGCTCTCCACTTCACACTAATGCACATTTGACAGGAAAGCAAAAGAAGGCAAAGAAACTCCTTTAATCCAGGGTATTGTGCGATACATCAAGCCTTTGGGCAGGCGGTGGGAGGCAGGGATAATTTTCAAAATTAATCTTGCCCAAGGCTCTTAGAAACCTTAGTTCAGACTTTGATCCTCCTTAGATTGTATATAATTTAAGTTGAAGAAAATCAAAATGTCCACATTTGGTGTTGGGATTGTTGGAAGGGATGTGTGATGGGAAGAATGACATCCACAGGCAGCCATTTTCTCTTCTCCCAACCTGCTCTGAAGCCTAATAACAGCTGGTACTGATGCTGCTGCCTTGAAAACAATGCTGGAAGGTGTAGCTGGCTGAGAGAGGATGGGTTAAGAGCTGGCTGAGAGAGGTTGTGTGTAAGAGAGATTTGAAGGTTGACAGCATAGTTATTTTATAGTATGGTTGCTTTAGTCGACACTGGCCTGGTTTGCACATCATGCTAAGCCATGGTTTGTTTAGCTTAACATGATTGGTTTTATCCTACAAACCCCTGCTTAACAGCGTAAACTGGGGTGGATAGGAAAGCACCACGGTTAAATGGACATTATACAACAATATTTCTGTTAACCTTATTACATTGTAGTGGCTGTTTATATGTGAATGCTTGAAAAACATTATATATGCACAAACTGTAGTGTGGATGGGTGTTTTTAAAGTGAGCATTCACATAGATAAACCTGGCAAACTTAAACAAAATCCAACTGTTTATGCTAAAGCAATGCAATCCTAGGAGGGAAATCAATTAACACAATACCACCCATAGGAAAAGATTGTTGCCTGCAAGTTGTGGTACAAAGTCAATTAGCACCTCCTGTACAAACACCTGATTTACTACTAAAAAAAATTAAAATTAATTTTAAAGAACCACCCCCACTTAGGCTAGGTGCATGTTTGGGGTGTTCATTGGTGCCTTGTAAAACTCTCCTCTTTGTTTTTCTTAACCCAAAGTTGCAGGGTAGGTTTATGGAATGGAGACTTAAGTCTTGAGACAAAAACAATGACTTTTCGCAACAGAGCTTTTTGCAAAGAAGGAGCTTCGTGACTCCAGAGAACATTCTGTGTTCGCTTAATGGGAAAGTGTGGGAAGCTGGTACCTCTTGTCTGCTGCAGAGATTGGCTGAAGAGCTCTGAGGAGATCTCCCTGACCCATTTCTGCAGGTTGCTGCAAAGGGGGTTGGGAAATTTGGCAGGCAACAACATAAGTGTGGGGGGGGGAAACAAACCCCAATTTTTAACAAAACAAGCCACAATTTGTTTCCTCATCTTTGGAACAGCCCATCTTTTGTTTACAGTTTGTAAATCAAACCATGACTTACATAAACCATGGTTTAGGGTGACATGCAGACAAAGGCACTACGATTGCTTTTTGTAATGATTTTTATTGTGTTCCATTCTGAATTGTATTGATCATTTCATGTAAACATTGGGCAGAATCTTGTGGGAAAGCAGGAAAGCAATATAATAATAAACGAATGATAGACTCACCCTTGGAAGTGTGATTATGAATTGGACTGCTTCTTACCCCCACCACCAGTTTGATTTCTTGGAAGCAATACACGTTGCACAATCCCCGCTTGATAAATTGCACAAAAGAATGGACACCTAGAAAGGGAATTTGTAATGAGTGACCCACTGGAGATTTTCTTAATATCCCATCCTCTTTGTCAAGTAATAGACTCCTCCAGCTGCCAACATCTGCTATATTTATTTTGGGCTTAAAAAGGGGGTGATCTCCCATCACAGATTTACTTCTGGAGAGGTAATTCTCAACTTTTCTGGGATCACATAAAACCGTAATATTCTTCCAGTGCATAAGTGGTTGCTAATTCTTCCTACTAAACAGAAAGAAAGAAAGAAAGAAAATTGATTGAAGCTCACTTCCCTGTTGAAAATTAGAAAATATTTTGGTTGACTGCTTCCAGTGAATGAAACTCAAGCTTAGGCTAACAGCCCATTTGTACTGTTGATGTTTGTCAGGAACTCGGGGGGGGGGGGCACTGTGCAAGATAAAACAGCAGCTATGCAATTAACAAAGTACCCTTTGCTCAAAACAGCTAAGGAAAAGCAATCAATTCCAAGTTTAGAACCAGATGGGGGAAATAGCTCCAGGAGAAAAGGCCTGAATGGCTCCAGATTACTACTGGGAAGATGAAATGTTTTGACTTTTGCAACACATTGGGAACAGAAACAGCAAGAAGAAAGAATCCACAGCCCAGAACAATCCCTAGGAGGAGAGCTTTTCTGCAGCTTTTGGACAAATCCCAGACCTGGACAGTCTGATTCAGGTTTTGCCCAGAGCGAGTTGAGGCAGCCCTGGATTATTCTGGGCTGGGTCTACCTGGAGCAATCTGGAGCTGCTGAAAAGGAAATGGTCAGGAAATCATATGTTTCATCAGTTGTAGTTGTGAGGAGGAGGAGATTCAGGCAGAGACTCTCACCTGTATGGAAATGGGCCCTGAACCAGATCAGTGGAGCCATACACAGCCCTAAACAGATGAACAACCTTGCAGTTTGGCACAATTTGGAGGCAAGCAGCAAATACTCCTGGGCAAGCCCTCAAGTAACAAGCTGCCCCTGAATGATGCATCTGTTAAGGACACGGCATGGCCCGTATCAGCTTCAATTTCCCAGCATTTTGGAGCTTGAGTGGACACAAAAAGCCCTTAATATAATGTATTAAACTGAAAGTTTGTGTGTGTTAATTGAATAAATATCAATAGACAACTTTGAAGCCTTTGTTCTTACCATTCTTTATATTTGGACGGAACAAGTGTCTCCTGAGAATGTCTTTAAATGAAAGACTCTAAACTGGTCATCCTATGCTCCAGTGGTAAAGCTATGCATGCAGTTGTGCATAATACAGTACAGAGACAGAGAATATGACATCCTTTCTCTCTGCTCTCAATTGTTTAATAAACATTAGACTTTTAATACTAGATGAGTGGGTGCATAGCCACATACACCTTAGTGGCTGCTCAGTGACCATGTATGTACCACACATACACAGTGACTCATTTGTAGCCTCGTTTGGTCTAGTGGGCGCCCAGCCTAAATGTCTGGCTCTTCATTCATGATGTGTGCCAGATCAAGGGCCTTGCTGGGAATGGAGGCCGCACACGTCACTCAATGTGCCCTCCCCTCCATGTCAAAGGTGTACTGTCCCCTTTAACGCTAGGAGAGATGGACAGGTGGATTTGTGATGCATCTGTGCACTCTACCTTTTTCTAGCATAGAAGATGTACCAGCAGAGGGCAATGCGGGAGGCCGCCTTGCGAGTAATTTGCTTGCAAAACTGTACGACAGGACTCTAGCCACCTGCAAATCCAGCTGGTTTGGTAACCCTCCAGTTCTTCTCAAGTTTCAGTGAATAATTATACACTGTTGTCAAGCTTTGGGGACTTCAACTGATCAGAACCTTAGATTTTTAGAAGCGAAGGGAGATGAGACTACATCCCCCTTTATATGAATGAGTAGATTTTAATGTCCATGTGTTTGTGGGAAACATTCCATGCATCTGATCCTAAGATGCCGTAGATTTGATTTGTTTTGTTTTTAAAAAAAACACCATTAAATATATTTGGCACTGCTATTAGCCTGAAAGATTGTGACTGGCCCAAAATAACACTTATTGAGCTGCAAAGCTGAAGAGGGTTTTGGAGCCGCCTTTCCCCATCCATTGCAGCAACCGTATTAAGGAGTATTGTACACAGTACAAGTGCACATCTATAGGGATGGTGTCTGAAGTCTGTCACAAGTCTCAACCTTAACATTTATCCTGACGTGCATTTTGATCCCAGGACTAACCCTTGGCATCTTTAGGTGAGGCTTGGAGAGAGCCCCTGCCAGGAACTCTGGGGAGCTGCTGCCAGCTGGTATGAACAAGATTGGCTCAGTATGAGGCAGCCTCCTGTGTTGCGGCCCCAATCGCAGCATCCTCCATCCCTGTGCGAAGGCAATAGCTATATGGATTCCTCACTCCCCACCCAACCCAGGCACCCCCATACAGTGGCACCTCGGGTTAAGAACTTAATTCCTTCTGGAGGTCTGTTCTGAACCTGAAACTGTTCTTAACCTGAAGCACCACTTTAGCTAATGGGGCCTCCTGCTGCCGCCGTGCCGCCGGAGCCCAATTTCTGTTCTTATGCTGAAGCAAAGTTCTTAACCTGAAGCACTATTTCTGGGTTAGCTGAGTGTGTAACCTGAAGTGTATGTAACCTGAAGCGTATGTAACCCAAGGTACCACTGTACATCTGGCAACATTCAATCAACTGAAATCATTGTTTTCTTTTGATAAAAACAACAACTGAGGAACAAGTATTTTAGGCAACGATTAGCCACCACACTACTAAAGAATCTGCTCCATCAAGAAAATGAAGCGAAACCTGGTTTAGCTGCCAATGCATTACAAAATGTCAATTTTAAAATTGGACATGAGCAACTTATTTTCTTGGTGCAGTTTCCTTCGCTTGAAGCTCTACAAATGCAACTTAGATACCAAGTGCAGGACGAGTAGTCAGCTGCATCTCAAGAAAATGAAAATAAAATATAGTGGTTCGTTACAAGACTTCAGATCTTGCCTCGCACACTCATGTATGAAAAACCCATTTTCACAAAGAAGAAGAAAAGTCCTCTCCTTAGGACAAACAAGCAAACAAACAAAACCCTCACAGGTATCTATTACATAAAACACACATCCTCCATGTAACCGAATTCTTTTCCTAGCCCCTTCTCCACTCTAAGGGATAACCTAAAGCTATGCATCGCGATAAATAAATTACTGGCTGACAGCAAATTGAACGAGCTCCCCAAAGGTGTAAGGAAAATAGGACATAGCAGGGGAGGGGGAGACCGCTTCGTGCGAAAATGCATAATGGAGTGTGTTGACTTTCTGTTCTGCTTGACCGTGTGATTCTGTCATGGCGACCATGATGGATTGCGTGTGAGCTGTTCACTCCCAATGGTATATGGTGAAAACCACCTGAGGGCAGAACTTGTATCGGAGACAAATATTCCCCCAAATTCTAGTGAAAAAGTCAAAGTGAATTTAGGAGACTGATGGTGGTAGAGAAGTAAAATGACCGACACACGACCATGTCAAAAAATGCCAATGTTACTACAGAACTCTGTCTTGCTATGAGAGGAAACTTCTGCAACCTCATTAAGTTCTACACAGGTGTCACTGGAGAAAACTTCCGCCATGTTCTCTTCATACTGGGCCCCTCTCTCCCAGGGCCAAGCTTCTGCTTGATGCTCCGACGGGTCCAAGAGCCCTTCCGCCACCTTCCCAAATCCCTCACAGCTTTGGGAAAGAGGCGGGAGGGCTCTAGCATCCTGTCAGAGGCCTGAGGCCTCCTTCCAAAAGCCCAGAAAGCTTCTCCCCAGCTTAGGGAGGGAGGCACGATGCTTACACACACAACATCAGGACATCGTGATATGTCCTCACCACCCCTGCAATTGGTCTCGCAAGCTGGCGCCTCTGGCCCCAACTGTTGCCCTATGAAAAATTTCATCACACGCCACTGCTACCGACAACACCTGCCTTTGCTTCTGCTTCCATTTGACAAAGCATTTTGCGTGGTCCCCATGCCCACCTCCTGGAGAATGTCTACAAAGAGAAATGTATGGATTTGGTTGATCTGGTAGGAGTATCCATTTCTCCCCATTTACAAAAGTGAGCACAATTTTTTTATTTTTTAAAGGGGGGTAAATCTAAACAACGGGAGGGCTTTAAAATGTTATGGCTGTGATTTAATAGCATAAATAACTGTTGCCTGCAACCTAAGTTTAATAAGCCAGTGCTTCAGGGGCAAGTGCATAGCAATAAAATGGAAATAATGAGATTTGTGAAAAAAGACAATATGTATAATGAGAATTCATCAATGAGGGGGATAGCTCGGTAAGGTAAATTGTTCCATTTTGTCGCATTTATATGAAGCTTTTAAAGAAGGCAAGAAGGGGAGAACCTTTGGGGTTTCAAGCACAGTGTGCCAACATTTCGAAGCCATTTTTTTACTATGGTATTTCACTTTAAAAATATGTTTTATCGCAATTATCCACTCAAAGCAACATTGGTTAAATAATCTAGGACTCTTCAGGCTTTTAAAAAACAACAACAGTGGAAGAAGATGCTAGTACCAAAACAACTCATTAAGCAGAAATCTCTTCTAATGAAATTGTTCCTTGTTAATTTGATTTTGTTCAATAAAATGCTCATTAATGCACACCTTCCAGTGGAATATAAATGGACCTACTGATCGCACGCAGTGCAACGCACACATGTTTAAATCAGTTTTCTTGGCAAAATAAACAGAAGTCCTTTCCCATTCATGTATTTTTCTACTTAGGGCAGCTATATATATAAGCATGGTTCACAACCAATAAAAAATATGTGTATTTTTGATTTGGATGTCTCTACCCAAGCAGACAAAAGCAGTGGGTTCAGTGAGCTGCCACACACTGCAAAAGCATTGGTTCAGAATAACTTCCCAATTGATAGTACCTCATTATATGTGTCTAGCAGGGTGTTTTATCTTTTTTTATAATTGCTTTTCACTGACTATAAGCTGCCTGAATAGCCTTTCGTCTCATAAATAAATATATTTCAGCAGGTGAATTCAGTTAGCAGGCATGAGAGACAGGGTCTTTACTTTGGTGGCCCCCGGAACTCCCTCCCGACAGAGGTGCATATGGTCCAACAGGGTCAGTGTTTAAGCTGGCCTTAAAACGTGTCTCATTTGGACATTTGCTCTTAATGGTTATTCTCTCTGAATTGGTTGTTTTAGTACAGTTGGTTTGGTTGGATGGGTGGTAATTTATATTGACATTTGTAAACTGGGTTACCTGGCCCAAGCTTTTACAATATTGTTTAAACTGCTGTTGTTGTTATGTTATATCTCATTTATAAGTTATCTATCTTGCGCGCATGTGTGTTTAGGGGTACTCTCATTTTGACCCAAGAAAAACACCTTTTTATAGTTAAAATCGGGGGAAATAAATACAGTAAATGGACAAAGGTACAAAGATTAACGAAATGTTTAGGGGTATGTCTCCCTGCATCCCCCCATAAAAAGCACTATATAAATATACTCTTTTATGGTACTGTGATCCATTCTGGGTGGGTATGCCTAAAACAGTAGCATACAAATGATTTTATTTATTTGTGGGGCCTGCCTGGTGTTTTTACAGGAGTAGAATGTGTCCTTTTATTTTAAATGCTTCTCTGGGTTATTTGTGGGGGGAATTTTTTTTTTTTCAAAATATAGTCCGGCCCCCCACAAGGTCTGATGGACAGTGGACCGGCCCCCTGTTGAAAAATTTTGCTGACCCCTGTTCCAAACTAAGCCAAAGCCCCAATTGTTTCTCACAGAGGAGTTACTCCAGCCCCTTGATCATCTCAACTGCCCCTTTCTCCACCGCTCCACTCCAGAGAATGTATTTCGTCCTCAGGCTGACAATTCAGGGCATATAAACACACAGACTTTCATGTAAGACAACATCTCTGCTTTCAAAGGGAGGGGGCGAGGAAGCACTATGAGGCCAAACAAGATGAAAAGAGAATTTACGCCCCGCCTTGGTTGATTAGACTTTTTAGATCAAGAGAAGTTCAGCGAATTAGTTCACCATTAGCCAAAATCAGGACATGAAAGATGCTGCCTGAGCCATTAGTTGACAAAGTAATCCCAATGAGCCATTAAATTGTTCCTTCCCTGTGAACTGTAGAGAGGAAAAACTGTTATACAACGCTTGAGGTTATTGACTAAATGGCAGCTACTTTAGCAACAGTCCATCTGCATATTGAATCGGTCGGAAAGAGAATGATTTAGGAAACTCTGAGCAGCTGCCCAATCTGGCTCTGTTGAAGAACTAAAAGTGCAGATCTGCACTCATATTAGGCCTGTCCACTACCAAAAGCTACGCCGGAGTTCAACAAATGGGCCGGATTCAACATAGTTGTACCATCTTATTAGCGTGTAGGACTTCCACATGCACAATGAGACTTCCTCTCTCTGTTCTCCATGAGAGTCTCCACAGATGTGCTCTGTAGGGGTGGGGCAACTGCCAGAACCATTGGAACATGAGATGGGAAGGAGAGAAAAGGCCTGTTACAGGGAAGACGACCTTGCACTAATGGAACACTGCACCAACATACAAGCCAATATTTAATGCTTTGGTTTTCAGCGAAAGGAGCCCAAAGTGGTTCCAGAACAATCCTAAATTAGGAGGATGCCAATGTTTCACCTCAGAGCTGCTGCTTCCATGCAAATTCCCCTCTGGGTCTAGTCCCATAAGCGCCACCTGCTAACTATGTATTAACAAAATTTCACAGCACAAGGGCAGTTGAAGGAGAGACAACACATCCTGAATCAGTATTGGGCAAATGCAGATGTCCCGTCACTGCAGCTATAAATACATGAAAACAAAAGGCAAAGGGGGGGGGTGCTTTCTGGTACTCCTGAACAAGTTTTGCCAAAAGTTCCCCCTCTTTTCTTTGAGCCCTACAAGACACAAAAGTACTTAGTGGAAGATTCTCTCTTAACATGGGATCAGCAAATCACGATATGGAGAAATGTACATGGATGTTAGTACTTTAATATAAGAAGAGTTCTGCGGGGTCAGAAGAAGAAGAAGAAGAAGAGTTTGGATTTGATATCTCGCTTTATCACTACCCAAAGGAGTCTCAAAGCGGCTAACATTCTCCTTTCCCTTCCTCCCCCACAACAAACACTCTGTGAGGTGAGTGGGGCTGAGAGACTTCAGAGAAGTGTGACTAGCCCAAGGTCACCCAGCAGCTGCATGTGGAGGAGCAGGAAATCGAACCCGGTTCACCAGATTACGAGTCTACCGCTCTTAACCACTACACCAAGCTGGCTTGTCAGGACAAGAACCTACCAAGTCTAACCTCCTTCCCGCACCGGTCAAATAAATGCCTCTGGGAAGCTCAGAGCAGGACATGAGGACAATGGTCCATTCCCTGGGCTGATAGGACTATGCTTTTGGTTTGCCAAATACAGTGCACATTTCAGAATCAAATTACACCTCCAGGACATTTTTCTTCGGCGAGCGCAAACTCACATTGTGAGAGCAAGACACATTATCCCAAAGGTTCAATTGCAACATCTGGGCTCAAGCAGCTACTAGCTTGGCACTGTTTTAGGCAGCTATCTGATAACAAGTCCCCTAGGTATATGGCAAGATACTTTGGAACTCCAGGTGCTGGAGACAAACTGGGAATGGCTGTAGCATTTGCGCTCTGCTTGTGAGAATCCCAAAGTATATGGCTGGGGAGTCTGCAGCCCTCTAGATGTTGATCGACTCCAACTCCCATCAACCCCAATCAGAATGGTCAGTGGCGATGGGAGTTATAGTCCAGCAACATCTCCCGGGCCTTGAGTTCTCTACCTCAGGCTCAGACATAGAATTAATCCAGGGCATCTGGGACAGAAATGGCAGCTGCTATGGGAGTAATTTTAAACCAAATTTTATGAAATGCCAGCTGCCCACTGATCGCTAAAAGCAGCGCTTCCACTGCCAGGAATAAGTTCCCTCGCCACGCCCTGAACCCTGTCAAAATCTCCACCCGCTAATAGGGTGGCAAAATGTGGGGCCATTTTAGCTCAGGCCTATTCCTTGTTTTGTTATGTACAACAGATGCTCCAAATTCTCGCCTATTGAATCAGGGGCTAAGGCTAGGAATCTTGTCAGATGCAGAAGGCTGCAGTGTATTCTTGTAGCTAGTTCAGGGATAAGGTTATGTTTTGACAAGTACTTGTCTAAAACATATTGACCGTTCATGCTACTGCCATTCTTGCTACAGCCTTGATTAGTGAGTGGAGAAAAAGACGTGCCATGCTGCCCTCTGGTGGTGTATCTTAGATTTTATAAGTTGGCACACATTGTGTGCTCTTTGCTATCGGTTTTAACCACAGAAGGGTGTAGTTATAACTGTGCTCAATGCACAGTTATAAATGTTTTCTAGTCCAAATCTTCCATTTCAACATACCAAATCTGGAAACTTCAGGTTACAAACAAAATGATAGAAATATTTTTTTAAAATAAAAATAAAAAAGTTAATGAGTCAACAAGCACCCAAAACAACAGTAGCTTGAAGTAAATATTGCACAGATAAGTGACTACTTGTGGTTAAAGTAACTGCTTCAGGCTGATGGTGTTGAATGATCAAAATATCCTTATTTGTTTGTTAATATTAAAGTAGGCCCCTTTAAAGAAGGCTGTGATTCAACACACTTACCTGACTACGCTCTACTGAATGCAGTGGGACTTCAGTGCCAGTAAAGATGCACAGGGTTGCTCTCTATAATCACAATTTGGCACAGGTGCGCCAGCTTAAACTCATTGCTCTGGTCCAAACCAACAGGGTGGAAGGAGAAAATATATTAGTGCTGTTCTGTGAACTCTTACCCAGAATACTTCTCCTACCGCTGCATGATATTGGGGTGGGGAGGTTGTGATACAGTTTGAGAAACATGCCAGAAACGAAAAGCTGTAGAATACAAGCTCAAATGGACTATGAAAAGGTTTTGAATAAGGAGCTTGTGAAAAGCCTTCTCTAGATCCAGGGTCACTTTTCTCATGTGGCACACCTCTGCTAGGGAAAGAAAAAGATAGCCCTTCTGTACATAGTGTTTTCCACTACCTTTGCACTCAAGTTACTGCTTGCAATGAAATTAAATATGCCCAAGACCGTCTGAACTAGAGGAAGCAATTGCACATATTAAGGGTAGGGAACCCATGGCCCTCCAGATGGTGACGGACTCCAAATCCCATCAGCCCCAGCCAGTTTGGCCAATGGTCAAGTTGGAACTGTATTGCAGCAACACCTGGAAGTTCTCCACCCACTGTATTAAGTGCCTGCAAAAACAACAAAAAGAAAGATTTCCTCTATAAACACCCCAGCATTGATCATCAGTATCAGAAGTAGGCTGGACACAGTTTCCCAAGTGAGTGGATAAGTCCTGGGGTGAGTGCGAATATGAAGATAGAAGGAAACCATTCACAATAATCCATATTAAGTAAGTCGTTTATTGATTCCAACAACATTAGTAGATTGGATATTAAACAGTACTTTTAAACATTCTCTTAACCAAAAATATAACAAATATTTACAATCACTCGGTAAAAATACAAAAAAAGCATACAGAGGCACTGTCTTTCTAAAAGACATAAGTGTAAGAGGTATCAAAAAATAGAAGACAAACATTGCTTGTTACAGAATACTTTACAATCACTGACTTGTGCAGTTTTACAATTGCTATCAGAATACCATTACAACTGTGCAGTTTTTGCCCATATGCTCACATATGCAAAAAGTCATTAATACCAAGCTAAACTGCATTCCATGTATATATATATAAAAATTAAAAGACAAGACAATGACAAAAAAGAGAGGTGAACCAGAGCCAAATTTGTTTCCTACTCGATTTTTATATTGTTGGCATTTAAAAAGCTTTCGTCAACAAGGGATCACCCCTATTTTCCCAATCAGCTTTGAAGGCAAGTAATATCCTCTTTAAAATTACATTTAATATAATGCCAATTATATGGGACTTACCGGTAACTGTGCTGTTGCTGATAAGTGAATGGCTGAATGGGTCAGGTTTCTTTTTGTCCTGGTTTTACCTCCTCAGAGAAGCTAATAAAGAGGAGCAGATCACCTCTTACTTCAAATCACAGTAGGATCAGGCCCTAAGAAGTGATTTCAAAAGCCTAAGTAAACACCACCTCTACTAGTGTCTGTGCAAAGTCCTCTCATCTTTAGCATAGAAAGAACGACTCTTCAGGTGAGAACACAATGTTTTAGTTTACCTTAGGTTGACACTGTGTCTTAGGGTAAGCAGAGTGCATATAAATACATGGGCACCTTCAAAATTACAAAACTGGAAAACATCAGTACATCTAGTACACTTTTTCTACCCCAATATTATGCACATTTCCACAATGTAGTTCATCAACAGTATAAGCCCAGCATCAAATAGCACTCAACGGGCAAGCTTAAAATGATGTACAGTTCACTGGTCTACTTACACGTGAGGAGGACTTTTCCCCTCCTTCTTACCCATGTCACCACATGGAGGCAAAAGTTGACATTGGTTCCATGTTTCAGATTTCCAAACTTTCCTGCTTTAAAGGACATATCCTGTTTGGTTTGAGACACGTTTCCTCACAATATATTGTAAAAAAACAATAATAAAGGTTATGTGCAGAGAAGAGGCAGCCATTTCAAACACATGATCTTAGAAATTATATAGCAAGGGACAAAAGCACAGAACATGCCAACAATGTACTCATAAACATTAAGAATTAAAGTCATGTAAACAGCATAGAATAGGATTAAGAAAAGTTTTCATATGAACTGGTTAAAAAAAGGTGATTCTGTCTCTTTGTATCCACCCATTTTGGCTAGTGTCCCTGATCAATGTGACCAGCTGATTAAAAGGGGGGCGGGAAGCAAACAAACAAATGAAGATCAGAGCAAGGACAGACTGAGGCAATTCACACTGTGCAAATCGGAAGCAGTCAAAAGAGTTCATTTACCCAGAGCATATTTACACTATAGGGGCTCTATAGGACAACATGATTAACAAGATGTGCAGTGGCTTGAACACCAATGTACTTTTTTTTTAAAAAAAAAGAGTATTACTGATGCTGTAGATATGGAAAAACCAAATTTAAGAGGGTGATTGTTATCAAATGGCTGGTTCGATGATCTTCAGACAAGGTGAGCAGACCTTGAGATTTGTCAATAATGTAAATGAAAGGAGTATCAGGATTATCAAATGGAGAAGGATTACCCTCAAGCGAGAAGGCCTTAATCCTTTAGTTTTGTTCCTGCAAGCTAAAACAGTATTTGAGGTTACTGAGAAATTATATTATTGGCCCCAAAACATCAGTATTCCCTATTACTTTTGCAGTTATGTTAGCACTTATGCACCACTTGATACTTAAGATGAAAACTGAAGCTAAGGCTTGAGGTCTGCAAACTTTTTAATGGCAAGTATAGTTGCATCCTTAGCACTTTATGCATGTTATGCAGAGCTAGAGGCATTGAGGTTCTTCACTGCGGTCAGCTGGCTGAACAGGAAACCAGAAGTCTTAAACAGAATAGCAGCTTGCTCATTCTAGGGGGTGAAACTCACCGTAAAAACTTCACCGTGGGTTGGACCCAGACTAAGTTAATCATGCCTAAGGGGACTTAAGCAGGCTTGGGGAAAGCTAGGGTCCTCCCAAAGTCACTAGAATGCAACTCCTATGACCACAAGCCATGCTGGCTGAGGTTGGTGGGAACTGCAGTTCATTATCAGGAGAGCTATAAGGCTCCCCACCGCAGGACTAAAGAATGGCTTAATCTGGATCCAACGCCGTTATTTAGCTGCGCAAGTGCTTTTTCCCCGCCTCTGCTATGGCACTCATGGATTGTGGCCAATGTACACTTTCCACAAAGACGATATCTTAAACAAGTCTCACTCAACAGATGAAGTTGCAATAATGTGGAATTCCTAGTGGGGTTTGTGCTAGAAAATGTCACTGTGGGTTGGTCTGTGCCTGCATCAACATTGCCGTATATGCAGAAATCACGGCTGCCAACTTGAGTCAGGTTTTGATATTATTTCATTAAGGCCCATACAAGTTGATCGCTCCCATTAAGGCCCTGGAGGCAAAGAAAAGAGAGCAGACTGATTGCGCAGCTACTTTTCTCAGATACTTAAGGCTATAGTATTAACACGTGATTAGCCAACTAAATGATGAATCAGAGAGCCTCTCCATCTCCTTCTATTATTTTCTGGTTTGTAATTCCATGTTACAAGGCATCAACGGAATACCTCAGCGGGCTGCCAGAAATGGCATAGGTTTGTCCAAACACCCTCCGGTTCACTAGCACTGCCCTAAGTCAGTATGGATCATGCATATAGAAGGCTTAGGGAGTTACATTTTGTTTTTTGGTACATGTGTTTGGATTCTGCATCTGCCTCAGACTCAAAAGAAAACGTGAAAGCTCAGTACAACTTGAACAGTAAAAAAATAAGTTACTCTGAGGCACCTTTAAAATTGACAAACATCTTCCTTCTAGCTTGGATTGTAAACATTTAAGGTACTGGGATTTACAGGTAAACCTGAAATATACATCCATTTATAATCTTTGACTGGGTAATTGCTAGAGGAAGAAAATAAATGCAGGGAACTCCAGTTCTTCTCCATGTACTCTGGTTGGCTAAGTAAAGCAAAGCTGCAACCTCAGCTTAGCCTAACTGTAAACAGTGACTTACTTTGTTCCTTAGCTTGTGTGTGTATTCTACATATGCATGTACTTAGATAGATATATCTTTCTACACACACACACACATGCAGACTATATTTAATACGGCCAGATGTCCGCATGTTTTGGAGGATGGTGCCTTGATAACAATTCCAAAGATTTGGTCATAAACAACCCTGCTCCTCCCCTAACTTGGGTCATCAGAGCACCTCCAAAGCACAACAATAGAACTACTTTCAGGGTCTGTAAAAGGATGGGATGATGTGCCTGCAGTTGCCCTGGGTTTCAGAAGTGCTTCAAAGTCACTGAGCATCTTTGTAGCCCTGCACCGAAGCCTTGGACAAGGGGAAGGGCTTGATCCTGCAGTCACAGTAGGTTTCTGAGACACTTGAGAGAGAGTTAAAGAGTCCAGCTGCTTCCAAGTGCCTCCATATCCCAGAGCAACTGAAGGCACGAGTCCCCAGCTGTTTCTCATTCTAAACACCCACAAATGTGCTCAGCATTGGAGATTAGTGAGCAGTATTTATGGACTCCCATGGATGGTAATAAGTTAAAGGCTACACTTGACAGGTTCGCTCTAAGAGTGGGTTATCTCGTTTGTAAAGACCCTATACCTCAAGTATTCAAAATGGTTTTGGGGGGGTGAGGATGTAGAATATGGAATAATCTGGACGCTGAAACACACTAAATTTAGTCCTGGCCACAAAGACAGAAAGATAAGCATACAGTAGTCTGCAGTGCAAATATTCAAAGTTATTGATGGCCACACATTTTGTGCTGAGTTTTTGTTCCCGAAGACTGAAATTCTAAACACCTTCCCTCTTTTGTGTTTTTCTCTAAGACATTGTGGTTGCAAGGAAGCTGACCGTTCAAGTGCAGAGCTTAACCGGAGGCAAGCCTCACTGGGGTTTAGCCTCAAAGTCGTTTCCAGATATGAAGGCTCAGCCAGGATCATATGAGTTCACTCTAGTGGAGAGTGTGTCACAGCAGCTACAGAGCAAGTAACTGCATCCAGTTTTCAACTCTGAAACTGGGGGGGGGGGGGGGAATGCTTCCAGGTAAATCTGAGGCCTGAGAATCAAGCACAGCATTGTGCATATATAGCTTTGTTTTTTTAAGGAGAAGAACAAAAACCTAACGTTCCGTTCTGATTTCCAAGGTTCTCCTTGTACGTTTTGAACACCTCAAGCTGAGCATCACTTGACGGGCACTTCTCCAGTGCAAACTGGATGCAGCTCAAAAGTTCAGGACCTGGCAGCTTCTTCCATTTGTTGCAAGGGGACTTGCACTGGACGGGTTCACAGGAGATTGCGCTGTAAATACAACGTAACACACACAGCATGATAGAATTTGACGGAAGGGCAAGAAATGGAATGCGTGAAAGAAAAGAACTGCAGGTACTTCCTTGTTCATTTGATAGCTGAAAGGACGGCGGTCACATGTACTTCACCGGTTTTAAAATACAGGACCAACAGATGGCAGTGTTCCACTACACTATGCACATTAAAGCACACTCAATACACAGGTCAGGGCTTGGCATTTTACAAGAGAGGTTTATGTGGCAATGTGTGTAAACCTCTAGCTGCACTCATGACATCCAGTTCCTCAGAAATCCACGGTGTTTTGCTAGCATAAAACATGTCATTAACACCAAGATAATTTGTTACCTTATTTTCTTTGTAAAAGCATTCACATTAGCCAACCAGAGCATTCTAATACACATATAAACAAACAAAGAAACCAAAGCCTTATTATAAACTCCAAATTAATAAATTACTCTTCAGATTGCTGCAGATGTATCCTTGGTTTCGCTGAAGTGTTGCAGTTCCGTAAGCACGTAAAATAACATTCTTCAATTGAGAGCCGTAATGGTCACAAAGAAAATATCTGAGCAAAGTCTACCAAAAGTGTCTACAGGTTTCCTGCAGAAGAATGTTTCCAAGTTGGCCCCACTTCTTTAAAAGGGAGGTCCTTCTGGATTCTGCTTTCTGCAATTCAGGGTCAGTATTCCTTGGAAATTGTTGTCTGTCTCTCTCAAGATATAAATAGTTTTCTTAGGCTGTGAAGCTGATTGCAGTGAAGCAAAAGAAGTTCAAAATTAGGATCCAGATTAGGTCCGTCATATTATTCAGAAGACAAGCAAATGCAACATTTGAAGTCAATAGCAGCAAGCTGTCAGCTACAGCTAACAATATTGTACAATTCCTTCTTCCAATGTTTCTGTGACTTGGGGCAATTTTCACAGGCAGCGCAAAGGCTAGACTGCTGAAACTTGTTCATCTTCTGTGAAGCAAGAGAAACACAGTAAACCATCTGTTCCATAAACATGCAACACATTTAGTCAATACACTGACCACACCCACTCTGGACGTGAAAGCTGCTCCCCACCGGATTTCCCCGACTCAAAATCAAATGAGTGGCATGCATTTTCAAAGCATTCAAAATCCTCCCTTGCAGCCATCCTTAATGCCTTTGATCATGTGAACAAAAATGAAAAGAAACATGCTGTCAGCTTAAGCAAAATATTACATGTCCTTTCTGTCATGCAGTGATTTTTTTTTCTAAAAGGATTTGGGAAGCTGCGTATGCTAGACCTATGGAAACATCACTGCTTATCAGCCTTCTTCCCCCCAGTAGCTTCCTTTACTATATACTCTTCAGATAAGCTACAAGGCACACATGCTACTGCTTGAGCACACACACAAAACTCTTTTTTGTGTGTGTGTTCTCAAGCAACAGAATGTGTGCATGGGATGCTTTCAATCATAATACAAATTCAAAAGACGTCTGGAAACTGGGCACTTCATATGGCAGAAACAATGACCAATATGGGGAGTTTCAACATAAAGTTAAAAATCCCATTGCATATGCCCAAGTCATGGGTACATCTAACATAGATATTTTGATCTCAGCCAAAGTTTGGAAGGGGTCAGTTGACTGGGACTCATTTAATGAGGTACAGCATGGTGCAGTGATGACTGGATCCAAATTTCCCATCAGTCACTGATGCACACTCACTCTGAGCCTCATCTGGCTCACCTGGATGGGGAAAGAATTATACGGGCGGGATAAAATTATAATACAAAAATAAAATAATGGATTATTTTGAATTTGAAGCTGGGGAATGCATCGTAATGTGCTATTTTTAGAGCGCTTTAGTATCCGAGCGATTAGGAACATGATCCCACACTGCTATGTATATACACATACATTTCCTTCCTTTCACCCACCATCATTCCCCTTCTTCTGAAACACAGCACTGTGCGTATAGCACAACTAAGAGCTTTCTCAACTCAAGGGAGCATGTCAGGCAAAAATTGTGCCAAATTTCTAATTTTGTAAAAGCACACTCAAAGAGGAATTTCAATTCATGCATTCAATTAAAAATGGGGGAGGGGATTGTGCCAAACAACCAAGAGTGGTGGACAACAGAAAGTGGACAACAAATGGAATAAATTTCAAAATCAAAGTTGCCTGTTTTCATTAGGTAAAGTGGGGGGGGGGGAGCAAGCAAGCAAAACCTTCACTTTAGACCCCTTTTAAATCTTCATGATTTGGGGAATTAAGCCCTTTAGGAGATGATTGTTGAGGTGTAAAAAGGTTGGGAAAGGGGTCAAGTGCAAAGTACCAGCGTGGTCCAATTAGTGGGTCCCCCTGGGCTCGATTGTGCCCACTAAGCAATTTCGTGAGGTTTGCAACTCTTGCTTGTAAATAATTGAAACTACAATTTAAAGTCTCAGCTGTTTTCAGTCTGATAGCATTCCCTTCAAAAACGTAAGGGTGGAAACTAATGGCCATTTAATGTGCAGCCACGACTTTAAACTGCACTTCGTTACAGCTCCAGCTGCCTGGGCAGCCAGTAATATCTTGATTCTGGATATCTGGGACACTCAGCCTTATAGCCCCACAGAGCTGTACAGGAGGAAATGCCCAGCTTACTACATGACAGGAGCTTACAGATGGCCACCATGTGGCAGGGGCCCATCTGTTTCCCCCCTAACCAAGACAGAAGTTGCTTGTATGCACTAGCAATTTCGTAGACCTAGTTTGGTTTATTTCATTCTGAAGCATCTTTCTGTTACGTACAAAAAAAAAAAAATATTATAGGCTCTTTGGGAAAGTTTCATCTGCCTTTCAGGGACAAGAACTGTGGACCACTCTGTGCACCTGGCTTTATACTTGCATTTGTTGGACACATGCTGGTTAATCATGAACACAGTGATTAATGTGCTGGATTTTTTAAAGGGTTGTTCATTTCACAGTACGCACTTGTAAAGCGTGTGCAATTGATTTAGAAGCGGAGGGGGGGAAATCACTGAAGCACACTCAAGGTGATCCTGGTGAGGTCAGACAATTCGTGCATTGGCCACACTTACAAATCACACACCAATTTACTCAATAGCTGTCAAATTAGATCTTCAACATACCATCCTCTTCACTATTTGCGTCAGTCATATCTGCTAGCTTAGGATGGGACGGCTGTCGGCCATGCAACTGAGGCATCTTCTTTGGAAAACAAGCCACTGGTTCGCTACTCAGAGGAGCGGAGGACAGCCTAGAGAGCTTGCTATGCAGCATCTTTGACCTCTGCACCGCCACACTATAGTCTGGAGGTTTGAGGTGTGGGTGGTGAGGTGATCCTTCCTTTAAGTCCGCTAAGGAAATCCCCATATATCCTGGCGGGGTGGGCGGTGGCTCCCTATACCTATTGTCTTCCTTAGGTGAGGTGACACAGTACACTGGCACAAGAAATAAGCAATGGAAATGTTAATGAAGAAAACAAATGAGAAGGGGAAAAGCATTTCTTTTAAAAAAAACAGTGAAATGTTACAATGGCTAAACTGAAAACTGATAACAAAAAAAAAGTAAATGAAAGAATTGATTGTTATAAAAGGCCACCAGCAGGATTTTAAACATTACGTACTGAAAAAATTCACAGTATAGAGAGGCAAGATTCCTAGATTCAAGGAGCTGAAGCTGTCCTTAAAGGCTCCCTGATCTCAATGGTTGGTAAACAGGCAGACAGCAATAGGCACTGTTATAAACCTGCACTTCAATTAATACATTTTATCTTGTAGCCTCCACAAACTCAAGTGCGAAAATCAAATATCCCTAAAATGAGGTGGAGGGGGCGGGGAATAGCTGCATTTTGAAAACAGAAAGAAAAAAGAAAAAACCAAGTCCAAAGAATTTTAGCAGGACCAGCAAAGCATTCATATACAGTGATATGTGAAAATAGAGGTTTTGATAAGATGTTTGCACAAAATAAGTCTGTTTAGTCGCTTCTGGAAGTTATCTCTAACAGCCATGTGATTAATTTGCCTTCTTTGACCATAGCCATGCCGTATACAATGTCCCCAGCTTTCCAAATCTACTTTGCTAGAACATCTTTTGACAGCAGTTGGATCAACTCTCTAGCTAAAACATGTAAAATTAATTTGGAAGACTCTCACGTTCCTGATTTTTCCCCCAGCTATATCCTTGGAAATGTTCCTCTAAAATAATGACAAGGTGCCATCCACCAATCCCTTTGCATTGGGGCTATTCTTTAAAAATTCCCTAACCCATGGGTAGGCAAACTAAGGCCTGGGAGCCAGAGCCGGCCCAATCGCCTTCTAAATCCGGCCCCCGGACAGTCCGGGAATCAGCGTGTTTTCACATGAGCAGAATGTGCCCTTTTATTTAAAATGCATCTCTGGGTTATTTGTGGGGCATAGGAATTTGTTCTTTTTTCTTCTTCAAAATATAGTCCAGCCCCCCACAAGGTCTGGGGGACAGTGGACTGGCCCCCTGCTGAAAAAGTTTGATGATCCCTGCGTGACCTTACACCTATGCTATTCATGAGCTCTGGTGCCATTCTTAATTCTATTTATATTAGGTGGAATAATTTATTTCAGTTGTGAAAATCTGGTTTGGAGACAATGGGCAGTATCCAACAAGCTTCTTCTATCGGTACTAGGATTTTTCCTTATGCAACAAAACTTACCCTCTCTAATAGTCCCACATCCTCCCCAAATCCGCTGTGGAGAGAAAAACCCAGAACAGATTTAGAGGGCACATGGGGAGAGGAAAGTGGGGAGGGAGGGAGATCCGTTGCAAAAGCAAAATTCCTTGTGCTGATGGAACAAGTTAGTTGGATACTGCCCAATCCTCTTTCAAAAAGGTTTATATTACACTCCTAGCAATTAAGATAAGAGTATAACCTCTTTATTTAAGCATCACATTCCTAAATGCATTCTTTGTAATAATAGGATCCATTAACAGGGCAGAGGTAGCAGCTATATTGGCTTCAGGAAACAAAAGTTGCCTTGGTTCTTGGCCCAATAGCTGTTGGTGTAGAAGTATACAAGTGTTCTAAAGACACATAATTATTTACGGTACTTATAAAAATGTAACTAATTATGAACTGTGCAGAATATTTAAATATGCAGATCTTTTAGTAAAGAACAAAAAAAAAACCCCAATCTTTCGACACCTCAAATTCATGGTCCGCTACTGGATTACAGACAGGGTATTTATTTTTATATTTTTTTTGTAATCCTAGGCTAGTTGATTACAGCAATCTGAAATCTGCGGTATCTCGGTTTTTCAATGTCTCAGAAGCCGAATGTTTCAGAAGCTGAATGCCAGAAACCTGGAAGGAAATGCTTCCGTTTTCAAATGCATCTTGGAAGTCGAACAGCTTCCGCTGAGGTTTCCCCCCCCCCCCCCAATTTTCTCCATTGCAATTGCAGCCAGCCCTTGGTGCCTCAGTTTTCAAACATTTCGGGAGTTGAACGGTCTTCTGGAATGGATTATGTTCAAAAACCGAGGTACCACTGTACTAGACAAAGCACTTTACACACACACTCACACACTCACACACACACACACACACGTAACTTATCTGTAATACAAACATTCTTGACATTTCCAAACCTGAGAATTTACTTCATTGTTCCTATGTGAGTGAAATTTCCTGATCGATGACTTTCAAAACCTTTTATATTCCGGCACCCACAGATATATAAGAGAATTCTACAGCATTAATTTCAATTATTGTATATGTCATACTGCCAGCATTTTTGGCAATAAATATAATTAAAATACCTACAATTCACCTTGACACTAGCAAGTAACAGATAGGTAGCCATGTTGTTATTTTGACTAGCAAGTAAGTAAGTTTTAGTTTGTGAAGCTTTTGTCTCTTGTCTTAAGACTACCCCATTCTCATCTTCAAATATGACTTTTCTTTATCCTAAAGTAGGTAACCAAGGTAGTCTAAGCCAGACAAATGGTGTTAACACGGGAATGTCAATGTTATCCAAATAAGTTACATATTATTATTATTATTAAATTCATTTCTATACCTCTTTATATTTTTAAGAGGGACTCTGCCAGTTAAGAAGCTGCATGTATCAATTCAACACACTCTTAAGTTGCAATTTTATGTGTTACATTCATTCTGTAATACCACTGGAAGGCCCTTTCTGCAATTCAAAACCTACAGCTCTTACATAGATTTCCTAAGGTATATTCCAATAGTTTACCACTGTTAGACCACTCTAAATGGTTAGCTCACTACACTCCATCGACAGATTGGTACAGAGCTGTAGTCCTACCACTTGCTAGTGTGAAACCTTGAAGTAGTGGCAATGTAAGCACTGGAAAAGAACAAAAAAGGGCAGCTGAAGTCATGCATTTCCAGTCTCATCTGACAGTTCTAAACTATGCCAAATTTCAACATTAAGTTTATTTACAGTGCCAAGGAACACAATTTGCAACAGGTTTTCCCCCCTCTAAGTTTCTATTCCAAAACAGCTGGCTTCTATAAATCAAGTGCAAAAGTGAAAACTAGATTATATACTGATAAACTAATCTAATATCATGTACAGACAATTGTTGTGATGCCCTTTTAGTTGCTAGCAAATAAATGGCAAAATCAAACAAGGAGCAGGCTTTGGGGATATCCTTTGATAAAAGATAAAGGTGGTCTAAGCTGAATAGCTCAGTCGGTAGAGCATGAGACTCTTAATCTCAGGGTTGTGAGCTGGAGCGTCAGGTTGGGCAAGAAATTCCTGTATTGCAGGGGGTTGGACTAGATGATCCCCAGGATCTCTTCCAGCCCTACAATTCTGTGATTCTGCGGGTGTCTGCATGTCAGGTCTGTGGAAAAGCAGACAGCTGGCAAAATGCTAAGACTGATCAAGGTGGCAAGAACAGACAGGAACAATGAGAGGACGTTCCTCAGAGTAGAGAATGCTGGGCTTACATAGACTGGGTGTGTAACCCCTGCCCCACCCAAACATTCATTCGGCAATGTTGGTTTTGCCTTAGAGCTAGGCAGAGGATGAAATGTAATGCAAGCCCAAATTTTGGGGGGTGATCTGAGGAGACGCAATTACCCTCTGA
Source organism: Podarcis liolepis (assembly GCF_965112155.1). NCBI lineage: Eukaryota > Metazoa > Chordata > Lepidosauria > Squamata > Lacertidae > Podarcis > Podarcis liolepis. The sequence continues at coordinate 56,836,903 of NC_139555.1, read as the reverse complement.
TGAAAAAGCTATGCCCTTAGGAAAAGGTTTATTAATTAGATTTCACTGGCATTTAACTTCCTGACAATTCCTCTTTGCAAAACTGCTTATTCCTGCTTTGATCTCGTTAGTTTTCCTTTAATTTTGAACTGTGGAAATCCTGTTTACACTGGCACTAATAAGAATGTGAATTAAAACTGTAATGGCGTGGGGCAAAAGGACAAAATGGGCCAGCTACTAGAGAGGTGGTTCTCAGTTTGAAAATTGTGAATTCCCTTTCTTTGGTCTACAGACGTGCCATTTTCTTTCCTTCTCCTCTTCCAGCTTGCGCCATGTCACAAACCTTTCACAGATAGTCTCATTCCCTTTGTTTCCAATGTTCAGAGGTGAGTGTGGAGCCCTATGTAAGCCAAAAGAGGACCATGCACACACAAGAGGAAGGTGCTAGCACAGGGGTCAGCAAACTTTTTCAGCAGGGGGCTGGTCCACTGTCCCTCAGACCTTGTGTGGGGCTGGACTATATTTTTGGAGTTGGGGGAGAACGAATTCCTATGCCCCACAAATAACCCAGAGATGCATTTTAAATAAAAGCACACATTCTACTCATGTAAAAACACAATGATTCCCGGACCATCCGCAGGCCGGATTTAGAAGGCGATTGGGCCAGATCTGGCCCCTGGACCTTAGTTTGCCTACCCATGTGCTAGCAGGCATATGGGAACCTCAAGTCCTGCAGAAATGTGTGTATGGATGGATAGATGGACAGACAGATACAAACTAAACAAGGCTACATAATGTTGACTGTTTTTTGGGGGGGAGAGCTGAATAAGAAACTGGCTGGGTGGAAAAATGAATTTATGAATCCCAAAAGAATGCACAGCTGGTTGGCATACTGAACAGCAACACTCCGCACAGTTGTAATATTTTGCAGCAGCTCCCCCTTGTTGACATTAATTCCATTTTGATTTATCAAAATGGCTAAAAGCTGCCAGTGACATGAATTTAATTGTTCCTACAGTGAAATATGCTTCAAATGCACTTTGAGGAAAAGGAAACTGTGTTCAAAGACTTGGATCCCCCTACTGGGGGAAAGGGGAAGGCAATTTTCACAATTCCACCTGTTTAGGGAAGTTTTTAATGACTGATGTTTTAATGTATTTTTAATCTTTTGTTGGAAGCTGCCCAGAGTGGTTGGGAAAGCTCAGCCAAATGAGCAGGGTAGAAATAATAATAAAATTATTACAGTGGTACCCCGCAAGACGAACGCCTCGCGAGACGAAAAACTCGCAAAACGAAAGGTTTTTTCGTTTTCGAGTTGCCTCGCAAGACGAATTTCCCTATGGGCTTGCTTCGCAAAACGAAGCTTGCCCCGGGGACAGCGGGTCTTCTCTTTTGAAGCAAGCGGCTGCGGGGAGATCGCTTCTCCCCACCGCCCCTTGCTTCAAAAGAGGTCCGGGGGCGCTCCCGCTGCCCCCGGACCTCTTTTGAAGCAAGCGGCTGCGGAGAGAAGGGATCTCCCCGCAGCCGCTTGCTTCAAAAGAGGTCCGGGACCTCTTTTGAAGCAAGCGGCTGCGGGGAGAAGCGCAGCCGCTTGCTTCAAAAGAGGTCCGGGGGCAGCGGGAGCGCTTCCCGCTGCCCCCAGACCTCTTTTGAAGCAAGGGGCGGTGGGGAGAAGCGATCTCCCCGTGCTCCGAAGCCGGGCGGGGGGGTGGGAACACCTGCCCCAGCCACCCCGCTTCGGAACGCTGCTCCGAAGCGGGGTGGGGGGGGGGCGGGAGCACCTGCCCCAGCCGCCGGGCTTCGTAGCGCTGCTGCGAAGCCGGGCGGGGGGTGGGAACACCTGCCCCAGCCACCCCGCTTCAGAACGCTGCTCCGAAGCGGGGTGGGGGGGGCGGGAGCACCTGCCCCAGCCGCCGGGCTTCGTAGCGCTGCTCCAAAGCGGGGTGGGGGGGCGGGAGCACCTGCCCCAGCCGCCGGGCTTCGTAGCGCTGCTGCGAAGCCGGGCGGGGGGTGGGAACACCTGCCCCAGCCACCCCGCTTCAGAACGCTGCTCCGAAGCGGGGTGGGGGGGGCGGGAGCACCTGCCCCAGCCGCCGGGCTTCGTAGCGCTGCTGCGAAGCCGGGCGGGGGGGTGGGAACACCTGCCCCAGCCACCCCGCTTCGGAACGCTGCTCCGAAGCGGGGGGGGGGCGGGAGCACCTGCCCCAGCCGCCGGGCTTCGTAGCGCTGCTGCGAAGCCGGGCGGGGGGTGGGAACACCTGCCCCAGCCACCCCGCTTTGGAACGCTGCTCCGAAGCGGGGTGGGGGGGGCGGGAGCACCTGCCCCAGCCGCCGGGCTTCGTAGCGCTGCTGCGAAGCCGGGCGGGGGGGTGGGAACACCTTCTGAAGGCGGGCGGGGGGCGAAAGTCTTTGTCCCCCCTGCCTGCCTTCCCAGGGGCTTTTAAATCGCCCCGGACAGCGGAGAAGTCCTCCGCTGTCCGGGGCGATTTTAAAATGCCGCCCGCCAGCATTTTAAGATCGCCCCGGACAGCGGAGAAGTCCTCCGCTGTCCCAGGGTTTTTTAAAATGCTGGGGGTGAGAAGAAAAGCCCTTGTCCCCCCCCCCCCAGCCTTCAGAAGAGGTCTGGGGACAGACTGTCCCTGGACCTGGTCTGAAGTCGGTTTCCCTAGGAACGCATTAATTGATTTTCAATGCATTCCTATGGGAAACCGTGCATCGCAAGACGAAAAAACCGCAAGACGAAGAGACTTGCGGAACGAATTAATTTCGTCTTGCGAGGCACCACTGTATTATTATTACTATTATTATTATTATTATTATTATTATTATTATTATTATTATTCCCCAGTGCCCTAAGATAATATACTCCAAGTGATTAGGAGACCCTCTGGAGGTGTCACTGGGAGCTGTATAGGTAAAGAGGAACTGGCAAAAATTTCTTTCCTTCCTTCCTTCCTTGCTTCCACCAGCAGAAGCCTCTGTTGGATTGGAGTCCCTCACATTGACAGAAGAGCAACCTAGGGTCCAAGCCAGGATGCCCCCACTTTATCCCCAAATATCACAAACAGCTGATCAATGCACAGAGGTCGCACAAAAAGAAAAACTGCAACAATACCCTCAAACCCACTATAACAACTTCCCTTGCAGGGCTTTCAAATATTTTTTTTTTTAAAAAAAAACAGTCAGCTAAGGATTCCAAAAAGCATATTCCAGACATGCAGCCAACACCATGCCAAAATATCCAGTGTCATGAAACACAACTCTCTTCCCGTATCGTCCTATATTTCATACCTGACTGAGAACATTAGTAGGAAGGTACTGGCAGCAGTACGTGAATGTGCACTGCTACCAGCAGCTGAGCATGTAAGGCAATCTATCGGGTGGAAGAGGATGCATATCTCACCCTCTTTCACAAGATGCCTGGAGTGGACACTGATGTGGGTGTGAGATATGAAGTAACATGGTACAGCTGAGGATGAGTTAAAGGGAGGAAAGAGGTATAGGGCAAGTATAGCATCTAGGAGCAGAGATCATTGCACATTGGAAGAAAGGGCAGGCAAGAGAGAGAAGTCCCCTGAGAAAATGTATCCATATCCTTTTCTTCAATGCGAAAAGCATTCATATCTAAGACAATGTGGGATATATATATTTTTCAATAAAAGAATCACCATGATTTATGTATTCTCTTAACTGATTTACAATCTGTGTACAATTATATTTTTATGGCGTATTTCCCGACTTCAATAATAAGACCTGATATGTCATTTTGGTATGACTTCTATTTGGTTTTGGCACAAAATGCTTCCTGGGATACTCAGCATTTGGAGGATGGCCAAGCTGATGGCAATGCAAAATGACACCTGGGGAATATTTTCTTTCTGCCTTAAGGGCAAAGGGGAGCAGGAGGCAGGGCTGAATGGCTGGAAAAAGCATTGCAACGTGGACAATTTCTGCACCAACTTGGTCATCTCCAGTGTAATGCATGAAAGGGCTCAAGAAAGAACAGCCCAAATTCTTATTGGAAAACTGCAAAAAAGATATCTCAGAAAGGTGTTTTTTTGGAAAAGGTCACAGGGAAGATTTCCTCTGCTTGTTGCATAAGCCTGCTCCCTTCCCTGTAAGGCAAAAAAAAAAAGGTTGCTGTTCTGTTACTTTAAATCCCATCCCTACTCCCAAGGAGGTCTGGAAACACTCTGCGTTGTGGATTTATTTGATTGAAAACATATGTACAAACTGGATTTTAACATGCAATCTGCTGATGTCATTTCTTAACAGCTTAATAACATAATACACTGCAGCTGTGGGAGCTTCCACAGCCTTTGGGCGGCTTACCTATGAGGCCTCTCTCGGTACTGGAAGTGACAGTTTTGTATGTTGTATCGCCACCTGCTTTGGAGTCCAAAACTTCAGCCTGCTCTACTGCTAAGCTGTCAAGTCCTCGCCGCTTCACTGTCCCACAGTTTGCTTCATATGCGTCTGACAGAGAACTCGATGAAGCCCAGCTCTGCCGGGATTGGTCAAAGTCCATGCCCGTTTTGGATTGCCGGCTGCTGTTTGAGTGGGCGTGGGGCTGCAAGTGAATCTCTTCAGGGCAGCTGCTTGATGGTTCTACTTCAGCAATGGCCCTTTCTAAGTGAGCGTGGCGGTAAGAGTTTAAGAGGTCCCAGCTTTTCTGGTTCTGGATATTTTGGAAGTTATCATGAGAACTACTGGAGCAGGAGGTCCAGCTCCCACGACCACTATCTGCTGCTTCTATCGTGATGTGTTCGTGGGAAATCTCCTCCGTGCTCATGGAAGATGGGACAGGCAGGCCTCGGATCACTGGAGGTCTGGACAGTGGCCAACTGAAATCGAAGACCGCAGCATTATAAAGGCAGCATGCAAGCAATTCAATGGCAACAACATCCAGGGTTGAAGGCAGCCTGTAAAATGCTTGCTCACCTCTTTGCAACTGAGCACGTTGAGCAGAACTCTTGGAAATTTTCAAGGTATGAAATTAAGTTTAGAGTCCAGTTGGTTCAAAATATGACTGCTTTTGCCTTAACCATTGGTTGTGTCTATACAGTTGTACCTTGGATCTCAAATGCCTTGGCTCCCGAATGATCAAAACCCGAAAGTGACTGTTCCGATTTTCGAACTATTTCGGAAGCCAAACGTCCAGCGTGGCTTTCAAGCCAATCAGAAGCCACGCCTTGCTTTTCAAATGGTTCCGGGAGTCTAACCAACTCTCGGAACACATTCTGTTTGAGAACCAAGGTACTACTTTACTGAAGACTTATCTATGTTTTATTATATCTAATACAATGTTATGGTAGGGTTATCCAATGTGGTGCCTTACAAATATTGTTGGACTCCCAACAGCCCCAGCCAACATGGGTACTGGACAAGGCTGATGGGAACTATAGTCTAATAACATTTGTAGGGAACCACATTGTCTACAACTGCATTACAATGTCTTTCCACTAGCCAAGTCTTCCGACAGGCTCTGCCAACCGCAAATGTTGATTTCTATGGGTGGTAGTCAGCTAATTGAAATTAACGTACCTAAGTTAGTCATGATCATTAATATTAGTGTGTCTACTATGAGGAAAGTTAGTTAAATACAACCCTATGATCTACTTTCTTTCTTTTCTTCAAGACAAGCATCAGGCCATTACACATCTAAATGCTACAATTTTACCTGCTTGTAGGAAATAATAATTTCAACAACTTATATTTTCAATCTTTATGCGATTTCTTTTAACCTATGCTGACGTGGCAAATCATGTACTGAGCACCAAGTGCTATTGCATTTCAAGAAACAGTTATTAAATGAATCAGTGATTAACTGAATATTGATTAGTGAACAGCAACATTAATTGAATCGACATGGGAAGATTTTATTTTAAATTTTTTTTTACAAAAGAAATAAATGTTGGTAAAAGTTCTACAGACCCTGGAGGCCTTAGTTATAATTGGTATTGTCCAGCCTTCCACTGGCAGAATCCATCTTCTCTTCTGAGAGCGGCAACCAGGTTTCTGACCATTATGCCTTAGGCATAAGCCTGGAAGCACATTTCCCACTTGCTTAGCAGAGCTGTTAAAGCACTGTCACGAAACACCATGGTCACGCTGTACATTTGAACACGAACACATTTTAAATGGCAAATCTTTTCAGGGCTTTCCAGGATAACATATTTGAACATTCAGTGCCTGGTGCTATACCAGAGGCAATTTATTTAAATCCTGCAGCTTTAATGCATTTTCTAGGATGTACATTAATACACCAATTTAAAGGCCTACCAATATAGGGAAAATCATAGCCTGTTTAAAATTCTAACTTGAAATTTCCCGAGCAGGGAGCATACTTTGCTCTTTCTAAAAGTGGTTTTCAGCAGGCTAATAGCACCTGTAAGCATGATTACAGCATAGGCAGTAAATGGCTTGAACAGAAAATCCTTTCGCTACTCTCTCACGTGTCAATCACTTCTTACCCAGGGCAAGGCTGGCTGTATTCAGAGGACGGATGAGGGTGCTCCTTCCTTTCAACTGCTCCTACTGAATCCACAACTACAACAGCCTGAGCCAGACATCTTTCATCCTGAAGGGCTGCAGACATGGAGTCAGCAGAGCAGTTGCTCACAATGCTGGACCGTGAAGAGATCTCGCTGTGGCTGGAATCTGAAAAATTCTCGGATTTTGCAGATGGTATCAGGGCATAGCCTAAGGAGGACAGGGGAAGAAAGGATTCAACTTTTTTAAAGAGTTCAGACAGCTAATTTATGACACTGCTATGGTATTTTAAAGACAAGGATGCTTTCCACCACTTCTCTCTCCTCCCTTGAATGGCTTTTTAATTGTTCATTTTACGTTACTGAGCTTCCTTTTCATTCAAAAGAAGAGAATAAAATCAACTGTAGAGTGGAGCAACGCTTCACTAATTACTCTGAACATTTGTCACAAGGATACAATTTGCATGCTTTCCTTCAAATGGCTATAATATACAATGAAAACAAAGCAAAAACAACAACAACACCACATGGGATTTGCAGATAAGGCTTCTTTGAAAGCTAAACATAAACCATAATGTATTTTGTATAGTTAAGTTTTTACCTCTCTCTTCAGTACATTGTATTTTATTTTATTGCTATGGCTAGTAGCTGATACAAATAAAGATTCTTCTGATTCTGAAGCTATACATAGGAAAAGTAATTTGCCAGTCAATAGCGATCAAGAATCTGCAACGATTTCACCCAAGATACACCCGCAAACAGTTTAAAGTAATTTTATGTTCATTTGCACTAACATTCCCCACCGCCATTAATGAAATCTAAGCTGTTCATAAATCTAGATTGAAATAGGCTATAGATACTGTGTTGACGGTTTGGCTTTAATTTACTTCAGTTAGGTTACGTAGGAAAAGTATTCATTAGAATGACAGTTCCAATTTTTGTTCTACCTGCTGTTCTGAAAAAAAATGCTACAGGTAACTAACAGAACTGTGAAGTTGGAAGGTACATCAAAGGGCCATCTAGTCCCCTGGAATGCAGGAATCACAGCTAAAGCATCCCTGACAGATGGCCATCCAACCTCTGATTAAAAATCTCCAATGAAGGAGAGTCCACCACCTTCCAAATGAGCCTATTCTACCATCAAACAGCTCTTACTACCAGAAAGCTCTTCCTGATGTTTAGTCAAACTCTCCGTCCTTGCAACTTGAATCCATCAGTTGAGGTTGTCCCCTCCAGAGCAGCAGAAAACAAGCTAGCCCCATCTTCCATGTGACAGGTATTTGAGAGTGGCCATCATATGGTACAGCTTGATTTTTCACTCCAGCTGCTTAACATGTGTGATTTCAACTTTACACAGTTGGAGGCCAGCTGGTTAAAATCACACAAATTATAAGCATGGAAGGCAGAGAGCTTAAAAGCTCTTTTTGCACAGGGTTTTCCCAGTGCGGAAAGAACTGCTTTTCTAGGACTGCAGCTGAGAGTAAGCTGGCTAGGATCGCTAAAACCTCATTCACCCCAGGCAACTGTGGCAAATCCTTAGAAGGTGAATGTGCTGGTAATTTTCTTATCTGGCAATCTGAACAAAACAAGTACCTGTTCCGGTCTTTGCTGGGCTGAGAGGCAATAAAAACCCCCAGAAGCAATGGGTTCACAAATTAATTCTAAAGCCTGTGGTTTGTTGCCTCTCCAGTGAAGTAAGGGCAGAAGCAGGGGATATCAGGCACAACTGAGCAGCATCCCATTAGCACACTGTTTATTCACTTTAGGCCATAGTTTGCTTTAAACTGTGGTTTAACTTTGGTGGTGAACCAGTCAAATATGAGCTTCAAGTAGAATTTTTATACCAATATTCTTGCTAAGCCTTACTGTGTTGCACTGTCTACTCCCGTATGTTCAATTTAAGGTGCATTACATTTCAAATGGATTTTTTAAAGATAAGATTCAGATTTAACGTCATACGAGATAACACGAGCTTCAGTACAAAGATGTCTGCAAATGTAACATAAAGGCTGGCAGCATTAACCCTGCCACATGGGAATCCCTTGCAGATGATCACAGTGCCTGGAGACAAGCTGTCAAGAATTCATAGCTGTGGCCAGAGGAGAAATGATCACTGGGAGGAGCGTAAAGAGAGAAAAAACTATGGTGGATCTGCAGCAGCCTTTATCTGCCCCAGCTGCAACAAAACATGTCTTTTCTGCATCTGTCTTTACAGCTACAGCAGGAGCTGCAACTGTCCAACAACTTGACCTCAACCTCAAAGGTGCAGTCCTCCATTGTCTCCTGAGACAGATTGATGCCAGCAAAACAATAACCAATACACATTTCATACTTGTGAACTTCCTAAGCTGTGTAATATCATGCTGATGTTCAACTCTTACTGAAACCTGGTCCACAACTTAAGCACTATGGCACTCAGTAAGTATATCAAAAATAGTGACAAGTCAAAACCTTTATCTTAACACTGCAGAAAAGAACATTAAGGGTATCTATCTATCTATCACATTTCTTTTGCTTCAGCTAATTGTAGTAAGTACTGGCAGTTTTGAAAATGCCTCCATTAAGTAAACCAGGAGACTTCCAGAGTGAAGCTATAGAATCTGATGGGCCAATCAGATAAGCAATTTTCCATTTGTCAACTGAAAAAACAAGCAAGCAAGTTTGTCTGCAGGCAACTCCAGACAAAACCACCATCACTTATTCAACGGTTCAGAACACATGGTAACATGGTTCCTCACTGCTCCCAATCCTTGACAGGTCTTTTCTTTTTTTTAAGTATATTCCTGCAATGTCTTAGCACTTTTCATGTTTCTATTTTTCTCCCTTATCTTCATTGGATATGGGCTTTTAAAGTACCGGTAATTTCCTTGTAAAAAGAAGGTAGGAAACTGGTCTCAACATACTGCTTATGATCCAGGAAAAATAAGTGCCGAGCTTCTCTTGCTGTAGCTGGTCATATATAGAACACCCAAATTTAAAAACTAGCTTGCTGTCTTGCTTATTTGAAAGGGAAATTCCCAGAATAATATGTATGTTATCTGTGCCCTTGTGTATGTGCATATAGGCTATGTATATGCCTCTGTGATACATGGCCAAGATTTATTAATGCATTTATTTTGAAAGGAGACACTCTTTGAACTGCTTCCCATGAAAAAAAACTGTGTTTACCTCTATGAATTTATACAAAACAGATGGAAATAATCCCAATTAATAAGCAAGCTGGCATTTTGGGATATAAAATCCAGAAACTTTGAGGTATGCACAAATTTACAAATATTTTCATTAGCGGGAAGTAACCATGTGTGATATTTTATGAGATGATAGATCTAATAGCTTAAATGTAAACAGATGCATTTTGAATTGTTATTTTTAGGCAAAATGTATCTACTCACAACATGTTAGGGAAAATTTGTGAAACATTTTAAGTATATAGTAAAAGCAGAAACCTCTTTATCATGAAAGCAGTTGGGAAGTGAAGTTAAAACCTTTGATTACATAAAACACTCACACCTGTATTATTATTTTTTAAGTAAAATGAAACTGTAAATCCCAAAAGGGTACAAATTACACATAACTGAATAGTAGTGCACACTGATGTGATATGAATGATAATTGTAGATTGTGGCTACACAGTTCAAAGGCTATCCCTACAAGAGGGCAAATACTGAGAACTGTTGTATATTTCAAACAGGCTGAGGTCTCTCCAAAAGAAAAATGAAAAAGGTACATACAAGCTTAGGCACACTTTCTTGAAAGTAAGTGCCATGGTCCTTATGTATAGGGTCAAGCTACAAGGGCTGATTCCTAGGTGCAAATCATGTGCTTGGCCACATGGGAAGGCTTTTGTGTGAAGCAGTTACTCCACTACGGTTCTGTTTATCTCATCCACACCACTATATGAACTGTATGAATAGTAGGAAGTGCACACAGAGCTGCTTCACACAATTTGCTTGCCATGAAAACTGCATGTATGTAATTGCATATCATGCAGCAGCCAAACTGGAAATTGCATGTCACCATGTATGTGGCAGGGGGCTAGAAAGCAAAATAATAAAGCATATTTAAAAAAGGATTTTGCTCCAGAAAGCATGACCCGTTTGTCACTCGCTGTATTCTCCTCTTCCGTACAAAGCCTGCAGAACAAGGCTTAATCCGCTATTAAGCTGTGATACAAGTCTATTTCTAGTCTTTTCTCAACCATCACCAACAGAAGAGGTTGGGTGGTCTTCTAAGAAGCTCCTAAAGGGAGTGTGGTCCTTCCAGCTTTAATACTGAAAATGTACAAGTAAAAATGAATTTCTTGCTAATATCGGCTTCCATGTCTGAAAAAACTCAAAATGGTGTCACACATACTTAACATATCTGAATAAATATTTACAATATAAATACAGATTTAAGCCTGACACAGGCAGAACGGCATGTCACACAGTCTTCCTTCTCTTGTGCCTCAGCTGTGGACATAACCACATTAGAGAGCTACTGTTTCCATGGCTACTGGCTGTATGCAACACATTACTGTCTATGTCCTTTTGTTTCTCAGCTCTATCCCTTTCCTCCTGCATGCACTTTGCGTCCACGTCACGGGCGACAGCTGATCTTTCCCTGGAGATACTCCTTTCCCTGAATCTTGCAAAGGGAGAGACCATTCTTTTCCTGGGCTTATACTGAAGCTCTGCCTTGTCTCTGGCATCCTCACTTTGCCTCTTTTCAGCACTGACTGATATTTCTGCTGTCCTGCTAGTCATCTGCTGGATTTTCTTTTGCAAATAAGCCCCACCTATTCCGTAGCTGCGCTGTCCACTGTTCTTGTTGCTTGCTTCGCTTGCAAGAGATGAGGACGAGCCAGAGAGGTTGATCTGGCTGCAGTGATCAGACCTCTGGGGATTACCAGCTACAAAGAAAGGAACACGCAAAGTAAATAACACACTGGCAGTAAAAGAAACACTCTTCTTGTTTTTTAATCTACGTAATGTTACACTTGGATGCAGCACAAAAGGAAACATAAGCTGCAGTTAAGTAAAGTGGGGAAAATGATGTGCCTGTTTAATTAGTTAGAGAACAAGTAATCTAATTTTAGCTCTGCAATGAGATGGTAACAAATACAAAACAGGGCAGAGGCCACTTTTATCAAAACAAGGTTGTTCTTAAAGAAAACAACAACCCCTGAATGCGTATCCAACAACTGTAATCAAAGGAGACAAAGCAATCCTCATGGAGTCACATGAAAGTTAATGAAAGTAGCATGCTTATGTAGAAGAATTCTAGCAGGAGTAACTTTTGGCAATCCATCAAGAATAATCAAATATATATATTAAAAAAATGACACACATGGTTCTTTGAATTACTGTATATGAACCAGCCTGGACCCTGCAACCCAGACCTGGGCCTTGTGATCACCATCTGAGGCCCCTCTTCATTTGCCCCCTCCACAAGAGGTGTAGAGGGTGGCGACACTATGCCTTTTCTGTGGTGGCTCCCAGCTTGTGGAATGCTCTCCCAAGGGAGGCTCACCTGGCGCCTTTGTTACATATCTTTAGGCACCAGGCAGAAATATTCCTCTTCTCACAGGCCTTTGGCTAATTAAACACACTATGGCCTTTTAAATAGTATATTGAATCAACACACATAAAAAACACATTGTCCTACTTATAGCGGTCCCATCTCCCCCCGCCCCCTAGCTTTTCCTGATCCATAAAATCAGATTATGTGCGTGATCCCCTGAATTTTTGTTTTATTTATTTTATACACTTTTACATGTTTTCATACAGCTGTTCTACTTGTTTTAGGTTGCATTTATAATTACATTATTTTCATATTTTATACCAATTAAGAGATTTGTAAAATATTAAGTGGTTTATAAATGCCTTTCAATAAATAAAATATAATAATATCCAATGTTAAAAACTTTCCTGAAAGGTTTCAGGCACAATGGTCTTTTCCATGAACACATGAATTTTCTTTTCATTTCCCCAGTGAATACGTTATGCCTTTTGTGAATACCCAAAGTCCATCTTTTGAGTTTACTGAGGAAAGGAAAGACAGATCCTGAGAAGAAAACTAAAATATAGTTAAGCTGAGACATGTTAAGACTAAACTTGTGTCTCCTCCTACCTTTGCGTGGGGAGTCCTGGGGAGAAGCAGGAGGACTGGAATGCAAAGAAGATGCCATAGATATATTGTCTTCTGCTTGTTTTTTACTGTTTGTTTCCTCAGACAAACTCATTGACTTCTGAGGAGAACCTGCACCTATGAGAGCAGTCACAAAACAAGACACATGCTTATACACACAATTCAAACTGAAGAGTTCCTAAAAAACATCTTTTATGGTCCAAAGGCAACTGAACTATGACCAAAATTATTCTTGGACTCCTTTGTGAAGGTTACTTTGTTGGAAGACAACTTTTAAAAGCCAGCCATGTTCAGCAAGGCCTCAAGTTATGTTGGGAGATGTTCATATATATATATAAAACACACTGACTTATACTGTCCCCAAACCTCAAAACAGAATTTTGAATCACCCCATTCTTGTTTACATGAATTTGATAAAAGTTGCAAGACAGTTAGCAGAAACAATTCACATTCTCAGTGTCCCTTTCCATGAAATGTAGGAGATTTGGAAACATTTGGTATGGCTTAATTTGTCTTTATGTAAAATTTGATTTCTCAAATCTCTATACAAATGTTATTTAATATATTTTTCAAGAAGTAATATTCTCAAAGGAATATACAAACCACTTATCAACCATACAATAAAATACGTTTTAAAACCATAAAAATATATCTTAACAATATTTCAAAACTTAGTAATACTAGTCCTGGATAATATAACATTATCAAAATCAGGCTAAAATTAAGGATTTTGTTTGAAAAATTTAAACATATCCAATCTGCTGCTGAAACTGTAGGGTTTTATAATCTAGTATAGTGAAATATATGCTAGGATATGACTATATCAAAATGGAAATGAAACTGACATGCCGTAAGTATAGCTTAACATTAGCCGTGCAAAACCTTCTATCTGCCCATTTTATATAGTAATTTGATTTAAGAAGTGAATCCTGTAGATAAATACTCACTAAAAGTCACATGGTCCTTTGCTGGTGCTTTTTTCCTAATGGGATACAAGTTAACAGCTGGAACCTGAAGGACTTGACTCATTCTGTTTTGCTGATGTAGATGAACTTTTGTAGTTTGGCCAACAGATCTCAGTGGCATGGGAGACATTTCTACAGCTTTTCCACCTCGTCTTTCACTTAGATTTTTCGTCACTGACATGGTGAAAAAGAGAAGTCATTTTTTTCCCTATAATCTGTTGCAATATTAATAAAAACCACAATTAAAATGGAATGTGTATTGAAACACTAGATGGCAAGCTGGTATTTTTGTATCCATAGCGATATCTGTAAGGATTCTTATCCACTTGTTCTTTAAAAAGGTACCCCCAGTGTTCCACTAGGTGGCACACTTAACTCATAGAATAAGCTATACTACTTCAATTTCATTATCTGAAGATGCTCATCTATGTTGTAGCCTCATCTGGTGCTACTCCTGCACCCAGCACAAAAATGGTGCAACACATTACAGCTCTGACCTGTTTTGCAAGGTGAAATCATGCAGGATTTGTGACTATCTCCCCCCCCCAAAAAAAAAGCCCTTAAAAATGGAGAGAATCTGCTTTATGAATCAGCACTAAATGTTTTTGGTAGCGAAGTGTTATGCATTTCCACTGTGTTATGCATTTCCAGAGGGCAGGTTTTCTAAACAGCTAAAATAACTGTTTATATATGAAACCCTGTTCCTGATTTCATAAGGAAAGTAAGCTTCTGTTTCAATGAGGGAAACATGCTTCTGTTAAGTTCAATGAAATATGTGCATTTGGTACTCTCCGACAGGATATACAGCTGAAGACCTCTATTGGAAAATAACTTCATGGTGCTTGCCTTTTACCATCTGCGCACAATTAAATCACCTCTGAAGTTAAATAGCAAACAGCGCATTCAAACTTTATCTTTACATTTCTGTTAATTTACTGTCAGAGAAGATACAACATGAAGCACAGAAGCATTTGTATATCTCTGTCTCAGACTACCCATCCCAAAATTCAGAGCACTCCAGATCAGAAAACTCTCAACAGCCAAGAAGGCAAAAAACTGGCACTAAGAAACTTTAATTCAGTAAGCTAAATCCCAGCAAAAATAGGAAGTAGAGAGAAAGGGTTGGGAGCCAACATTGGCAGGACCCACTTGCTCTCCCAAGGACACTGTCCACAACTCTGCTGCACTTTTAGCTCTCTCAGATCTGGCAAATCCCTGGCACACCTGTGAGCAGTCACAATAGCTCCTGGCCCAGTACTGCATGTTTTGTAGTATGCACCTCTCTGATAGGGAGCTGCTGTGAATACTCGAGCCACTTGCAGCACTACTGGTGGTTGATGAATGGCAGCTCATGAAATCTTCAGGGATATATCTGGGGTTGGCTAGGGTTCAGCTTAATGGTTTTGTGCATGTTGTGGGTGAAGAAGGGAGGAAGAACATCAGCACAAATAAATTTAGTTACAGTGATGATGAAGATTACTACAAAATATTGAAACTTCCAGGACTGCTTACAGTTAAAAACAAAAATAAAACAATTGAACAACTAATAATTGAAAAAGCAGCAGAGTCTAGGAAGATCAGCAGCATAGGAATGGAACTAAAAGTACTGGGAAAAACATGGTCTTGTGGTGTTAGAAAATGTAACATTCAGTACTAGGAGAATTCCATAAGCAGTGTGCCATCACTGAAAAAGCACCTTCCTGGTTACCACCCGACAAACTGCCAAAGGCAGTTGCAATTTTTATAACCACTGTGCCAGGCAGAACAGTTTGTCATCCCCCTACTGACAATTTGGGGCCAAGGCTGATGAAGAGAAACTTGCCCAAGGTCACCTAGGGAACTTTTCCAAACTGGGAAGCCTAGTGAAAAGGAAGTTGCGAGGGAATGTCAGAAGAGTCAAATATCTCCAGAAAACTTGGAGGTTATTAAAAACCACAATAATAGAAGCTTAGGTATATTTACTGCAGATCACAAAAGGTGCCAGCAAATTTCATGAGAACATTAGTGTAGTTAATGAGCATGATCAGGTGCAAGAAGGCTTCTTTCAGAAAACGAAAGTCTTCCCAAATGGTAAGAACAAAAAGGCACACAAACAACCCAGACACAAAAAAAATGCAAACAGGCTGAGGATTGTTTACAACAGTCTTCCCCAATCTGGTGCCCTCCAGATGTTGACTATTAATTACGATTGCTTGCCAAAATTTAAATAACCTTAATAGTGCATTATATTTTGGAGTCTGTCTTAAGACGTTCGTTATTTCCTGAATAGCACAGGTCAGAGGTCTGTTTATAAACTCTTCCTCTGCAACAACCTCTGTTAATAGCCAAGGCATTCAAAAAGTGTCAGACCATCACGGTATATCACTCTCCTCTCTACTATTTTCTCATTTCCCAATGAAATAATTTCTTTATCTATGTCTTTCTAACTATTTGTCTGTGATAATATTTTATCCTTTCATTTTCTTATCACTTACACTAGGCTTACCAATACCATTTCTTAATTCTGTAAAGTGCTAACTTGGCCAAAAAAAATTTGCAACATAGTATGGGATTTTTTGGCAGGCTAGTGATAGGTGTATAGATTAACAACTGAAGGTCAATGGTAAGACCTATAATTTCAAGTTTGTGCAAACTCAGTCAAAACTTAAATTGACAAGATGCCAAATATTCATCAAGGGTTTTGAGGTTGTTGTGCTTTTGCAGTATCTGCTTTTAAATATATATTTAGCCTGCATTAAAACTATGCTTAAGAGAAAGCCCATAGAAATGCACATAATTATGTAACCATAGAAAATTAAGTCTAAAGAATGACACAAACATTCTTCCTAACTAATGCCACAGACTGTTCAAGTTCAATTGCCTTCCTAAAAATTTGCTTTACTTACAAGTGCTATACGCAGGTTCACACTGAAGTGACATTATCTGGAACTTTTCTTCATCCGTTTCCACATTCAGATTGGAGAGGTATTGTTTGACTTTCCTGGCCATCTGAGCGTCCTCATACAATTTTTTTGCATTTAGAAGGGAGCTGCGCCGGGCACGTTTTTTGTGTGCGCCTCCTTGAACGTCCAACATGTTTGAGTTTGTGCTGCCCTGACTTAGTGATCTGCAAGAGAAGACACCAGGTAGATAAGCTGCAGCCGCTTTAGTAGTGAGGAACCAAAGCAACAGACACCGAAGCACAAATACTCTTCCATTAAAAGCGCATGCTGATGTCAAGTTTAAAAAAAGGAGATGAATAGTGTTAACACAACATTTGTTCTAAAGCGATTTGCAAGACTACTGAGTTAATATGTCCAGAAGAGAATTATAAAACAAAAAGTGTACAATGATCAGGAGCCAGGAAAATTTCTATGAAAGCTCCTCCTAACAGATGTAACTAAGACTCTTCAGACTTACACTGGAAACCCCAATACTGTGTTTGGGACAGAAGATAAATTTCTTAACACCGAACACTGAATTCGGTGTTAACGCAATTTGGTCTCAGAAGATTAGAGCATGAGCAAAATGATGGTTGAAATAGCCCTCTCTTCTCTCTCTCTGAGCTGTTCAAAAGCTTGCAAAATTAGAGGGGAAATGTTTGCAGTAAAACAAAAATCATAGTTCCATTGTATTATTAACTTCTGGTAGCAATACTTTGCATAGGGGTAGGTGAGCTTCATTATTTTTACCATATTCCAAAAACTGGAATATCATCTTGTATTTATCAGAAGACAGCAATATGTTCTCTGATAAACAAGGTGAGTCTGCCAAGAGAGATTAATGTAAGACTTTGCTGGGAGCTGCTATAATTTACTATTCTGCTTCTGAAATGGGAGCAACAACGACGGCTGTGATCAAGAGATTTGTGTGTGGAAGACCCAGGCACACTACTAGATGTTTTTCTTTATGTTTTTATTCCAGCAGTCACTCTCTGAATAGCAAACTGCATTTTGAAGCACAGCAGTTCAGTGCGGAGGGAAACTGCTGGACAGGACGTGGAAACAATGTCACCCAGCTGCATGCATAAGGTGGACTCTTTCAATAGTGATCAGCGCTTGGAGAACTGGAACCTGGGATACTAAAGATGATTATCTCCCGTGAAGACATGCAGTCTTCAACAACAACAACAACTATTACAAAATCCTTCTCATCACACCTGTAACAAAATTACTACCTTTGGACAGAAACAAGCTTTACTCTCATTGAACAAAGTGCCTTAATAGTTAAATGGAAAATAAGACTGATTGTCTTTAAAAGTGTGTGCCTTCCAAACTTGCAATTTTCTCCTGTTTTATTGTGAGACAGAAACGATAATTTGTTTGTGGCCATTTAAACAATTCTAGGCATTATGCACTTAAACTGTGAGAGCTCCGATTCCTTCCATAATCTGTCCCTGAGCCATCTAACAAGCAGTCACAATGATCTGGAGAACTAGACAAATACCTTCCAATTCAGTACAGAGAACTATTACTGCTGGGGAAGAAGCAAGTAAGATACCTCAGTTGGAGGGAGCTGTTGTTGTTTTTTAATTATTGTCATGAAAGAGTCTGAATTTGAAAAATTATGCGTCAATAAAAGCAGCATGTTCTATAATACCAAATAGGAAGTAATCAGAAAGAAAGTAGATACATATTTACAAGCTGACACAGATATAAAAACTCCATATTCGTGAGGCCCAGAGATTTTCTGAGGAAGATACGCAGCTCTAACGTTCTTTGGCTTTACTGTTGAGTCAGTAAAGCAAAAACCGGGAGAACAAAATGGAAAATGAGAGAACTTAAGTGAGTGTTTGGGTAAATTTCCAGAGATCCCTAGACTGAATAATAGAAAAGGAGAAAGATTTAGGGCCTCTGTCTCACACCGCAACAGGAACAGGAAGGGGAAAGGAAGTGATGGAGGATTTCTAGTAAACAAAGCAGGGAGAAGCTGTGAAGACAATGAGGAAATGGATGGTGAGGGAAAGAACTTGTGAAATTTCTGGTTTTATCTTGGGAAAGCTTCTGACAAGTATAATCTAGTATATCAAGTAAGAAAGAACCTGTTTTTCCAATGGAAGCTACTAAAAATTCCATGTATATTCAGGCTTCTTCCCTGTCAGGGATTTTGCAGTTTTAATAACTTTGAGAGTATGTTTCCATTTCAAGGATGATCTAATTCCAGTATATGTCTCAAAAAGTACTTTGAACTGCAGGCTAATTGTATATACATATTCTGACTGAATGACATTTGGTACAAAAGTACTGCTATAGCAAAACAAGGTGGACCACCAATTTTTTATGAAACAAATTTTAAACTGTTAAACAAATTAGCTCAATATTTCAACAGGGGACACAGCCAAACAGAAAATGCTTTGAAATACATAAGCTTAACAACAGAAGCAGCAAGATTTCAAACAGCAATAAACATTAGAATATGAGTTCTGAGAAGTAGAAATGATATTGAAAGAACAAGGGACACACTTGTCAAATAATACATAAAAAGAAACAACAGGTTTAGATAACACATATTCACAACAGAATGAAGACTGATCACTGATTTGTTGACATCAGAGCAGCAACAGGCTCAGAATGTTGTACAGATTTAACATGGGAAAGTTTCGTAACTATAAACATTCACAAACCACAAGATGGAAATACAAGTTATGTAACCTGATGACTTTAGTTTGTTATAAACCATGCTTTTGGTGTGTTTTTAAATCTTACTAACTTAAACATTTAAGTATCCTTTTTATTAAAGCATCATATTAACTCATGTTCCTTTAATTTTCCCAAGTAAAAGTTTAAATGCAAGCTATACAAGAAGGAAATGTATTTTTGTTCTTTACTGTCATCTGAATATGGAAAATCAAGAAGAGTGTTGGCTAAACTTTGGCCCACCAGCTACTGCTGCAGAACCCTGATCCCTGACTCCGATGATCCCTGACTATAGACAGTATTGGCTACGGCTGATGGGAGCTGAAGTCCAACAATATCTGGAGGGTCAGGGGTTTCCCACCACTGACCTAGAAAAAATATCTATTCTTTGCCCTTCCCCCAATATTAACAATTGAAATCTCAATCTTGTCCATCCCAGAAATCAAAACTGAGTTTTTGGAATGTTATAAATGGGGAATAATTTCAAGTTCTTCTCTGCAGATTCCATATCTCAGGAATATGATCTCATTTAGTTACTGTTAAGTTTTCCCCTCTTTAGTAATAAGACAATGCAAAATTACTATCAAGACAGCATAGAAAACCATACACACATAATCACTCTGATCCAGTGCTATGGTCTGGGCACAGAAGTGCCAATATACCCATATATAGCTTAACTACTTGGAATGACTTCATATTCATTTAAACAGAAGCAGTCATTAATTGTGTGATACGCTGTGTGAATAGACTGGTCCTCTGGATTTAAATTAACATGGACCCCATGAAACCCCAATATCAAAATGCATGCAAAACTTTGGACTGGAGCAATTAGGTCTAACTGCCCAATAGCTTGAGCCTATGCATGTGTGAACACCTAAGTAGCTTATACATGCTGGCTGAAATTTTAGGCTGCATTATAGTGATCATCTTGGTCCCTTGCATACATTCAAGGAATGACCAGCACTTCCAATAAAATGTGAAAAGAAAAGACACTATAATTATGAAGCAGGGGCTTATAAATTTTGCCTTAATAAGGAGACAGTGATTCAAGGTCCTCCATCCAGAATTGGAGCCATGTGTTGCCAAGACGCAAGAGAACACTATTGTGTTACGGTAGCAAACAGGCCATAATATACTCTATATTATTTATTTTATTCCAACAATTTGAAATGAAAACCACTTAATCACAGTCATCTCTAAGTGGTGTACAGGAGACCCAATACAGTAAGACTAAAAATGAATTAAAATGATAAAATCAGAATTCAATTAAAAAGTATGCTTGAATTTTTTAAAAAGTCTTTTGTGGGTGCCAGAAGTTCAATAGGTAGGTAGTGGGCTTGTCTGACCTCAACTAGCAGAGGGTTTTATGAAATTGGGCCCACAGTACTGAATGCATACTTCTTGGGGATCTGAGCCATGCAATTTGAGCAATGGGAAACCAGTAACAGTGACTCCCCCAAAGACCTCCAGCAGACATGGAAGGGGTCCAGCAGACCCTGCGGCTTCCCAGCCTCAAGTTGCTAAGGGGCTTGTACGTTAATACAAGAACCTTGAACGTGGCCTGGTGGCATCATTATCAGTCTAGCCATAGTATCCTGGAATAGCTGGAACCTCTGGACCAGACCCAAGGGTAGCCCCACATAGAAAGCATTGCAGTAATCAAGATTTGAGATTGTCAAAGCATTAATTTAGGGTCCAATTGGACACAGTAAACATGTGGGGATATAGCAAGTAAGCTGTGTTACTTATTGAAAAGACAAAGAAACTGAAGCTCTTCTGTTTAACCAAATCCATGCAGACAAGAAGTAGAAAGGAGAAACCATTAAGTGGATTACTCATCTCAAGGATTTGGTGTTTGTAAGATTGTTCCATCAAAATGGGGATTTGGTTGCTGTGTTCTAGTCATATGAATTTAGAACAGGACTTCCAGAAGACTTGCTGGAATTCCTGTGGGTGTCAGCAGGTCCTCTTCTGCGGGTGTGATGGCTGGACTGGTTGGCAATTCAGCCTACATTGGGGTGGTTAAACTGTGGCCCTCCAGATATTAACAGACGACAGCTACCATGACCCCTAACCTTTGGTCATACTGGTTGGAGCTGATAGAAGTTGGAGTCCAACAATATCTGGAGGAACTCAAGTTAACCACTCCTTTCTGACACAGAGGTCTCTAGTGCCAATGAGCACGGAGTAATAACAGGATGCATGACTTCCAGAGAGATTGTGTCCAGAGTTTTGGGGACTGAGCCCTCTGTCAAAGGACTCTTCACTGGAGATCCATTCCTGGTACGCAGACTGCCTCCATGGTAGGGGCAGGGGAAGTTGGACATTCTTTAATAGACGTTTAATGCCAAAGTTTTAAAGTTATGTTAACCTCAAGTGAAAAGGATAAGCTCACTATGATTTTGTTTTGTAAGAACAATAGAAAAGTCCTCCCCACCCATGAGTGCATTCAGGTTTGTTAAGAATCCATGTTATCGCCGTGGGCCTGTTTTTCCTTAATTTTGGGAATAGTTAGAAACAACTGTTGCAGAGTTAATAAAATGCATGCTATTGTTCAGATGCATGCATTAATGAGGATGCAGCATGTTAAAATTGGCATAACTTTTTTTGAGTCTTAGTTGCATTAATCTCTACACTTACCCCAAACTCCTCCACCTCTTCTTCCTGTAAGCAAGAGCCATATACAATGAAGCATGTATTTAAAAAGAAAAGCAAAGGGGGAAAATCACAGTTGAGAGTCAGAAAGGAAGAGGATGTAGACAGGAAAAGAGAGAAATGAAAATTTCAATTAAGTAAAACAATTCTCAAAACAGTGACACACATTTTTCAGTGGAATAGAGACAGAATTTGTTACTATGTGCAGTGAATACACAAGCACAGATAACCAAAGGGTTGGGAGTTTAAAAGACCATGGATTTTGAAGGAAACCTCCACTTAGGTTGGCATGTGCTGTTTTTCACACATCACTCACTCCCTTTCGAACCTACAACCTGATATCAAGGACAGTACAAATTAATGATCTATTGTATCCTGGCACTGATCATATTACAACTGAATTTTTAATAAGAAGTTCCATTTTACTGGGTTACATTTTCAATGCCAATGATTACTCTGAATTGCCTAACCTCTTTGACTTAAGATATTCCTGTGTTTTTCCTATTATGATACTTTATCCTGGGTGAGATGGAAAGAGCCCTAAGCTAAAAACTTCATATATTGAAATACTGTACGCCAAATGTTATTTAAAAACTTTTGTAAACCTTCACTTAAGGATTGCAATCAGCATTAATCTACATTTGTTTCATATTCACTTTCCCATGATAAATGTTAACAAACAATGAAATTAAACAAAAAACAAACATGTGAACATACACATATTGTTTCCTCCACACAAAAACACCTCCCTGCACCCAAATTTCCATTTTAAATGCCATACCTTTGTCTGAACATTACTGCAGGATCCATATTAGCAGAAGTCATTCTGATGACTTGACGAATCTCTTTGGCAATCATTCTGAGCTTCTCGAAATTTACCAAGCCATCCACCCTTGAATCATTTCCTATACAATTAAAATATGTGCAAGAAAACCTTAAGAGGGTTCACAACACTTCAGAGACTGACATGTTATTTCTCTCATATATCACAAGCCACCATCAGATGTCAAAGGTCTCAAATTCAAGTGTTGTTAAAACCACAAGAAGATGTAAGGTAGAGTATGGATGCCAGTCAAAATGCTAACTTTACCCTCACTCAGTTGTTTTTATAGTGGCAGCTGTCAGCAGAAATAAAATGTTGCAATTGGACTGTGTTCGCTTTGATTTTCCAATGATAAAAGGGTCGGGAAACTGATAGCAACAAGGTTATTGCCCTTTAAAAATTGGTTCTACCTCTTAATTTAGGGTGGAAAGAATTCATCTTCAACAGTTTTCAGTTCTTTCAGACACAGGAGCCAATGCTAAGCCAAATATGGGTATATACTGTTAATTTTTTACTGTTAATTTTCATTTTTCTCAGCTTTTTTGAGAGTTAGGGTGGCAGATGTAGGGAGGCAGGGCCCCTATACTGCAATAGCTATATAAAGTGGGGATATAAAGTGGGGATTTTGACATGTGTAGCTTGTTGATCGGGGTGATGTTGTACCTGCTGAATTTCCTTCTTCACTGCATAGTCAAACACAGAATATGCTGGTGAAGCAGGATGTGACGGAAAAGTTTGTTTTGCTGGACAATTTGGTAGGTTGGGATAGAGGTTGGGAGAATAGGGTGGGAGAGAGGGAGTGACAGGAGAGAAAGTTGATTCTGGGTAGAAACATCCACTCTAAGGAATATATCAAAAGCTAGAGAAAGGAGTCTCTGAGCTTAGTGTGAAGGACTGTGTATGGTGTCCTGTAAGAGTAATTGGGCCAGGAATTAACTGGGAGGCTGAGGCTGAGCCAGAAGAAGTAGAAACCGTGAGAATACAGTCTAATTAGGACTCATTCCAGTCAGGAGGGGAGAGATTCTTCTACAAAAAGAGAATATTCCCAAACCAGTTAATAGGGGTGTGGTGATCCTTTGGGTCTGTTACTTGGAGTACCTCAGGAGTAGGGTTGTCAAAGGGGTGTGTAAATGACAGAAAACACCACCTTGTTTAAGAACCAAAGTATTAAGCGGCAACAGCTGTGCAACAACTGAGAAAGAACTGAGTGAAATAGCATTATAATCTGAAGTATCCTATGTTTTACCCATTTTGTGTCATAAACTTCCTTTGTTAAATAAAAGCTCTCTTTGTTTATTTGATCAAATCCTGCCTGACACTCCAAATTATTAATTTTTTCCTCACACAAGTCCCCCACAAGATAATCTGGGGTAGTTTGTAGGAATTGGTGGAATTAGTGTTCTGTGAGGTGGGTGCATTATATTTAAGTGAGGGCAGGCCTGAC
Organism: Podarcis liolepis; assembly: GCF_965112155.1. Classification (NCBI taxonomy): domain Eukaryota; kingdom Metazoa; phylum Chordata; class Lepidosauria; order Squamata; family Lacertidae; genus Podarcis; species Podarcis liolepis. The sequence continues at coordinate 56,812,802 of NC_139555.1, read as the reverse complement.
AGCACCAGGGGGGAAAGTGCCATTGCGCCGTCGCAAAGGACCCAGCAGGACTGAACTTGCTGCTCACCAGCTGACATGATGTCAGCTGTTTGACACATGGGCATGGTTTAAGCAAAAGGGTATTATGGGCAAATATTGACCCACAAACTGAAGGTTTCCTACCCCTGAATTCAATCAAATGCATCTACCCACCACCATTCTCTGTATTTACTTTGCTACCATCTGGTTTTAAATTGTCATGACCAAGAACCTGACATCTGTCACATTAATAACATGCTGTCAATCAGTGTTATGTTCACTTGGCCAAGGTTTCAGTGACTCCTAGAGGACAGATTCTGTTGGATGCTTGCTACTAGAAATAATCAGCATTATAAGCCAATAAAAAATAAGGAATTGCGGGCATTGTGTCTCATGAGGCTCTATAATAATAAACCTACCTAGACTCTGAGATCATCAAGATCATCATCTGAGGCCCTTCTTCATTTGCCTCCTCCAAGAGACGTCCAGGGGTGGCAACATGAGAATGGGACTTTTCTGCAGTGGTTCCCCACTTGTGAAATGCTCTCCCTCTGCTTACAGTTTTCTATGTGCACCATAGTATATTTAATCTTAGCCCTAATCATGTCCTCTTTGGCAGCAAACCTCAGATCCCTTGGCGCAAACCAATGAAGTATTAATATGCAATTTAATAAGCTGGCTCATTACTTCTCTGTGGCATTACCTTCATGCATAAATGTAATATCCTTCTTGACAACAGGAAAAAGTGGAATAATTGGAGGCTGCATGCTCTGACTGCTAAGGATGTTGCGATACTTTGCCATGTTTCTAGATGGATCAAAAAGGTCTTGAAGATCTCGAAGGTGCTTTTCATACTTGCTTGGTAACTTTTCCCATGTACCCCTAAGTCGGGCTACTGGTGCCAGATTAAGACCACTGCAAGAAATAACTCTCACATTACCAGTTATCAAATAAAAACAAATTCATACACCCTATTCAAAAGAGGATGCTCCTGACCCACATTAATATCCCAGGCTACAGAAGGGAGCCTCCTCCAAACCATAAACAAAAATATTGTGATACAAATGAAATAGTGTGGATAAAAGAATGCTTTCTGAAGTGAAGGTTTCCATGAGGTTGGGTACAAAGTATGCTAGCTTGTCCACATGAAAAATGAGTTGCCTGATTATCTGGAACCTGGTTAATAAATTTTATCAATAATATTATATTCCTGCAATTAAAGATGTTATTGTACATTTAACTAAAATGTATGAAGAGTCCATGTCTATAAACAACACATTTCCACCTAATAACCCCAAAGAGTCATAAGTACATTCTTTTTCAGTAAACTTCTATCAGTATGTTATGACATACCTATTAAGTTACCAATCACATCCCAGATCTGCCAATAACTATTCAAGTTCTGATATTAAGGCTATGATCAGGCACTTCATTTTAATTCTAGTTTTCTACTTCTCTGCTATCTATCAAAAGAGAATAACCTACCTTATAACTGCAAACATAGAGTTGAAATTCTTGCACTCTCGACAATGGAGAGCAATTTTTATGAAATGTTTTACGATCTTCATCCTTTTAAGCTGGTTTGGCTCTGATAAAATTTCTGTGGCAACCCAAAATGTCTCTTGATTCATAACATCCTCAAACTGCTTTAGATTAGCATTCCCCGTTTTAGATTCAAGTTTATATAGTTCATCAATATATTCAGTAGGTTCAATGTTCCGAAATAACTCAAAGTCTCTCATTGATAGCTGGGTAGCTACCTCAATGGTGCTCAGCTGTAAAAGGGAAATCTGGCTCTCTCTAAGCAATTCTTGAGCATCTTCATCTGAGCATAGAGTCTCAGTTTCCATATTATTTTTCAAGTAATACCTAAAAAGCATTGTTAGAGAAGCAAACATTAAATGTCTTTTAATACAAATTCAGAAAAGGAGCAACATAGCTAAACATAGCTTCCCTGCAGTAGCAGAGGGCCTTCTTGCACCTCCCTGCGGCAACAGAGTGTGCCACCCTACCTCCCCGCCATGGTGGAGGGTGTGCCACGCTTCCCCGCAGCAGCAGAGGGCCTTGACAAGGCTCCCTGCAGTGGTGGAGGGCCTTAAAATATAAGGAATTCAGTAGGGCTTGCTTGTGAGTAGACACACATTCACTTGCACTGCTTACTAAAAAACACCTTCCCCATCGTTCCCACATAGTACCCAAACTCCCATTTCAGCATAAAGGTAGCCAGCTAAATCTTCTCCCCTCCATTACCCCCCCCCCACACACACACATACACAGAGAGAAGGGGCCCCCAAATGCCCTCATCCTAGCAATCGTTCCCTTTTTATCAAAGTGAAGGAGGGAGGGCAAGCAAGCAAAAAGATAGTCTCCTTGAAATAATAATAAAAAAACCTTCCATTTTAATATGGATGAAAGCTATTTAGGGGAAACCAACAAACATAAACACCACCAGAAAATAAAAATAAAAACTCTTTCCCCCATTTTTTCCCTGGCAGGGGTGAGTGTGAGGGAAGAAAGAAGTGCTTTCTATTTCTTCGTTTGTGTTCTTTGTTTACTTTGCCGCTGGATCTTTGATTTTCTAGCTGTGTGAGGTTCATCCTGAATTGTTAGTAGGCTCTGCATAAGTAGCTGAACTGGTAAGAAGACAATAAGCCTTCACATAAACCAGCAAACTCTTTCAGTTTCACCAATATATTTCCACTTAAAGAGTTTTCTGGTTTGTGTGAGGGCTTATTGTCATTTCTTATTGGTTAGGAGGGAGGAGGGAGAGAACAAACAAAGGAGACAAGCTGTCTGCAATTTATCTGAAAACTACCTGTATGGGACGCGGGTGGCACTGTGGGTTAAACCACAGAGCCTAGGACTTGCCAATCAGAAGGTCGGCGGTTCAAATCCCCGCAATGGGGTGAGCTCCTGTTGCTTGGTCCCTGCTCCTGCCAACCTAGCAGTTCGAAAGCACTTCAAAGTACAAGTAGATAAATAGGTACCACTCTGGCGGGAAGGTAAACGGCATTTCCGTGCGCTGCTCTGGTTCGCCAGAAGCGGCTTAGTCATGCTGGCCACATTACCTGGAAATTGTACACCGCCTCCCTCGGCCAATAAAGCGAGATGAGCGCTGCAACCCCAGAGTCGGTCATGACTGGACCTAATGGTCAGGGGTCCCTTTACCTTTTATCTGTAAAGTATTGGTTCAGCTGGGCTACCCCCTCGGAAGCTGTTAAGTTCCATCTTTTGTTCACCGGTATATTGCCTTGTTGAAACACTTATCACAATGTTATTTCAATACCGGTATTCAACAATATGGCGATTTATCACACAGCCTTAGCAGGGATTAAAACCCTGGTCTCTCAACACTAATCCAACCACTATACTCCACAGGCTCTTCTAACATTAGAGAAAGTAAATGTACTGTTATGCTCATTGGAAGAGAGCCCTCTTTTTATTTTATTTTTCTACCATTTTCTTACTTCTGTGCTTTACTTAAGGATGCAAGCATACCTACCTTCCATTCAGCTGAATCCGATCGGCTAACTTTGAGAACTGATCAGGAAGCCTTCTCTGTTTGATAACTCCTTCGGGACTCACAGAAACCTCACAGAGAGAATAGGTCTCTGAGCCTCCTGTCAAATTGAATTCGTGGACGGCATGGCTTACGACTTCTTTTGCTGTAGTGTCTTTGCTTATGATAATGTAACAGCTCTGTTGATCGGCTTTGAAAACTCTTATAACCTGATCTGGAATGTCTAGGTTAAAAAAATTAGAAGTATACAATTATTCCCTTAAAATGGTGTTTAGTTTTTAAATATATATATATATAGCTTTGTTTTCTGTCACAATAAATGGCTGATTCATGTACACATATGTGTACTATTGTTTGCTCAGCAAAAGCAATGAAAATTTACACTGCATGTATCTTTAAAAAAATATATTATTTCTTTCTACAGCCACAGATTTATTTTTAAGGTTTTGATTCTCCCTGTGCACACTGACCAAATAGGTAGCTCTTTGTTCCGGACCTTCAGCGTTACATAGAAAATAACTGCACTTGACGATTGATGTGGATTATGACAAGTAGTAAGTGTATCATAAATCAATGAGGCTCTAAGCTTCAAGTTTAGTTTATTGATTCATTTTTCTTATAGACAATTTACTCTTTGTGAAGCTGAATTGGTTTGGAAAATTCAGCTGATAGGGTGCAGAGTGCTATATAATTTAAATGACCACGTGCTTCTTTTCTTCATGTTGCCCTGTATCACCAAAGTCAATTAACAAACTTATAAAATGGTTTTTTCAGAACAGAGCCAGATGTGACTCAATGTCAGACAGATCTGATTATGACATGCAGATAAAACATGGCTCGTGGTGCAGGTGGTGGTAGAGAACCACATATGTAGAATCCCTGTTCTTGGAAAAACAAAACTAGCATAGCAAGAGAAGACAAGGACAACTCTCTTCTCTTTCCAAGAGCAAAAAGTTTTATTATTATTATTATTATTATTATTATTATTATTATTATTATTATTATTATTACATAGGACAAGCTGTCGTCAACCTGGTACCCTTCAACTGTTTTAGACTACAACTCCTATCAACTGAGGATGATAGGAGTTGTAGTCCACAAAATCTGGAGGACAACAGGCTGGCAAAGGTTGGCATAGGGCAACATTGAAATCTGCTATCTTCCACCTGCAATCTGAAATGGTACAGTATGGGAAAGACTCAACCACATGTTTTGGCTGCATGTCTGAATCAGACAGTTACACAAGTAATTAGTTCCGAACAGCTGGCATTCAAATTTGCTATAAAAGCACAAGCCCTATAAATTCATCCTCTTTCTCTCTCCTGTTTGAAGTGTTCAACAAAAGCAGTACAGTGGTGCCTCACAAGACGAAATTAATCCGTTCCGCGAGTCTCTTTGTCTTGCGGTTTTTTTGTCTTGCGAAGCACGGCTATTAGCGGCTTAGCGGCTTAGCAGCAATTAATGGCTTAGCGGCTTTAAGAAAAAGGAAACAAACTCGCAAGAACTCGCAAGACGTTTCGTCTTGCGAAGCAAGCCCATAGGGAAATTCGTCTTGCGGAACGACTCAAAAAATGGAAAACTCTTTCATCTTGTGCGTTTTCCGTCTTGCGAGGCATTCGTCTTGCGAGGTACCACTGTATTTCTGAATCATTCTAATGATTTGAACTCAGTAGTATTTACATCCAAGAAGGCATGTATAGGATTGTGCTTAATTGTACTTTCACCACCCTAAAACTACCCTACTATAAGATAGCAAGTCCTGTAACCTTTTGCAACTGCCTCCCTCCAAAACAACAAAACAAAACACCAAGGCTGAAGAACAGGAGTATAACTGCTACACCTTCTTCATTCCAAAGATACCTTAGAAGGTGTAATTTTGGGTCTCCTCGGTCCTAGTCCGGCAATCTTACCACTAAGTCACAATGGCTCTAATGGAGTTATTTCTATCAATCCTAACAGCAAAGATAGCATGGACAGGCATGGAGAACTATTTTCAAAAAATCTGCAACAGTCACCCTTCCTCCACACACGTACTTCATGTACTTTTGGTACTCCACTGAATTAATCTCTGTCCTGCATAGATGCATTTCTCAAAACGTGACTGTCATGACAAGGTAGGTATTTTATAGGAAAGTGCCATTATATTTATGAGAAACTTTGGGAACAAAAGTCAGCCATCTCTAACCCTCAAAGGAGCAATAATTTAGAGTATGTTGCAAGCTAATACTTGCACAGCGATCAAAGAATTATTACATAGTCTGACTCACACATATGTTGAAAGATTAGACACTGAAGGATTATAGACACTGAAACAAAACAGGTTCAGCTATACTTCTGAAAAATGGCTTCACCACTTTGACTGTTTAAAAAAATGTTACTATTTAAAGTAGAATTTCAAAAATACATTTTTTTAAAAAAAATAACACATTATAAAATCATCAGGTTGCCAGTGATTGGAATACTTACAGTAAAAACCAACCGCTGCAGGATAAAAAGAAGGGGGGAAAGTCAGGATCCAGACTTTACACTGACATCATTAGTCACACACTGTATATGTGTGGATATGAAAACAAGTTACTTTGATTTTCCTCTTATTAAAAACTGTATACCAATAATCTGATTCCTTATTACATCTGAGAAATATTAGCTAATCACAGCTAACGTAATTGAAAAGAAATCTCTTCAAGTGTAAACAGAAGTTGCTACATAAACTGTTACATAAACATAAAGTTATGCCACAATGTGTTGTCAGAGTGCATAATTAAGCTAAAAATGTGATCTGGGTATAAAAACAAAGAAAAGCTTTTCTTGTTTTGTTTCTAAGAGGCCTAGGTGTGATTTAGATTACTGCAGTGAAAAGATGTGACAGTAGAAGACGCACACTAAGTTTTGTAAAGAGATTGACACAGTAAGGAACGAAGAGGTGTTTAGGTCAGCAATGATCATGGGTCCATAGTGTCTGGATATGCACACTGCCAATTAATTAACTTTGGTAGGTGGAATCCAGCTGATATTTCTCCACTGATAGAAAGTACTATTGGTACCTATCTGAAGAGCGGTTTCCCAATGGCACTACAAGGTCATCAGGCTGGGCAACATCTCCCCCTGGTAGTTGAAGGCAGGACAAAACTTTTGGGAAGCACTCCTATAATCCAGTTTGTGGACTTTTACAAAAGGTAAATTTGGTGGCTTCCTCAATAGCACCTCATTTGTGTCAGAAAAGGTATCTCTGGGATGATATACTTGCTAGCAGCATAAAAGGTTTGGGGGCGTAGTCTTCCATTTTCTTTAAAGACTTCAAACGGTATATGGCTAAAAATGTAGTAGCTATGAAAGCATGATGATAAATGCATTAACTTGCCCCATTAGAAACAAATCTGTACTGTGTAAAGCACTGATGAGCACAGGAAGCCTCTGTGAATATAGAAACCTATTGTTTTCTTCTTTGTTCTTTTCATTTATTCTTTTAACACTGCTAGACACGTATCTAGAATAATCTGGCAAACCCAAATTGTATAGATGTGTCAGGATGGCATAGCAGGGCTGTGTGGTGGAGCCATCGTCCCGACAGTGGCATTGCTTCTGCTGCTTACAGGAACAGTGTAGAGGAGGGGCAGGGTAGTGATGAGGTTGGGGCTACGTAGGTGTTTATATGGGAATGCTGGATTTTGTGCACCCACAGAACCCTCCCTGCTGCCCTGCCCTTACTGCTGTTCCACCCCAACCCATACTGGTAAGAAGAAGAAGCAACACAGCTTTCAGAAGGCTGGCTCCAAAATACAAACCCAGCAGCTCCTGAGGTGTGCATCAGAGTCACAAATTCTGGCAACTGCATTTAACTTGCCTCCATAAGTAGCCAACCACGTATTGGGTTGTCAATGCTGATTTACAAAAACATGGTGGGAAACGTAGTGAATAACAACCGAGGGTCTTTTTACCTGAAGGGTTAGAAAAATCCAACATGCTGGTTGTAGGCTGCAAGAGATCAGGACTGCTGGACGAGAGCGTGCCAGGAATAGGCATAATTGCCAAACTGTGTCTGCATTGCCTTGTCCCCACAATGCTGTCGTCCTGTGACTGGCTTACACTACCATCACTGCAAGGAAGTTTTAGAAGGTGTCAGTGTTTAAATGAAACAAAAGCATAGTTATTCTACACAAATGAAGCAAAACAAGGTGTAATTTTCACTAACAATGGAAGCATGAGATCTTAAATAATAACCTGCTCTTCTTGTTGTTTACAGGCTGCTGTGTCTCTAAGGCTCAAGGTAAAACTGAACTGCTTACCGAAACCTCCTTTCAGAGTATGCACTGCTCATCCATAGATTGAAGAGTGCAGGGCTGCTAATGCAGAAGGTTCTGTATCTTGGAAGCAGTTACAGCACTTGTACTAGTGCCCCTTCTAGCCTGCTAACACTTCTCTTTCTCTGCAGCATCTGATTATCTGATGCATATTACCTCATGAAGGTCAAGAAGATGGCTATACTGTTGGTTTGTGTTTCTCCTATGCAGACTGATGAGCTTCAGGGCCTTGGTCTGTCCTTTTCAGGAAGAGAATAATATCTGAAGTCCTCTCATCTCACAAGGAACTCCTTGTAAAAGGGGAGGGTGCCTTTTGGCCCACTGTGTTCTATTTGGCTCATTTCCATAATAAGGAAATTCACTGACGGAGGACAGATTCTCTCGTATGTTCTTCACTGCCTTCACAAGGCTCTGGAGAATCAATAGACTTCAGAGTGAATGTCAGAATTTTGCAATATGGCACCTATTCCACCAGCTCTGCTGAGAGACTGGCTTACTTTAGTCTTCCTTAGTGATGAACTGAATGGGGAACAATAAACTGAGGCTGAATCCTGATAAGATGGATGTGCTGTGAGTGAGTGGTTCCTGTGTCTTTGAAAAAGATGCAAGGCCTGTTCTGAGAGGGACTGCGCTCTCAAAACAGGTACATAACCTGGGAATACTCCTGGACTCGTTAGAGATCTCACTAGAGTCTCAAGTTGTTTCTTTGGTTAGGATTACTTATGCTGAGTTTAGGCTGATTTATCAGCTATGACCATCCTGGGATTGATAGAGTTGTCCATGATCTGCCTTCTGTGCTACTATAATGTGATATATATGGGGCTATCCTTAAAGATGGTTCAGAGGCTGCAACTAGTAGAGAATGAAATTGCTAAGCTGGTAAGTGGGGCAGCCTGATGGGACCATAGGTCTTGAGTCCTGAAGCTGCTGGCTGCCAGTGAGCTACTGGGCCTGATTCAATGTATAAGTATTAGCATACAAAACCCTAAGTGGATTAGAACCCAGGTTCCTAAAAGAGCATCTTCTCCTATATCACCCACCTCAGACTGTACCATCAGCAGGTGAGACTTTGTTGGTGCTGCCATTGGGGACTGCCCAGTTGGCAGTGACACATGACAAGTCCTCCGCAGTGGTTTCCACCCATTTGCAGAATGCCCTCTCTGATGAGGTGCATCTGTCCCCCTCATTATTATTTTCAAGTTTTTAAGTTTTATCTTTAGGTTTTTTTAATTAAAAAACAATGAACCATAATAACAACACAGTAACAGTAGCAACATGAGAGCAGTGAGTACAAAAGTAAAAGATGAGCTGTGTTCAGCACAGGTTAGTCTCAGTAATCATATTCTGAAAGGTCCAGTTTCAGCTAAGATGTTTTTAATGATATTGTAAGTAACGTGTTTGGTGACCTGGGCTCCTTTGGGAGGAAGAATGTGACATATATTGACTAAATTAATTAAATAAATAAAAACTGAAAGACCATAACAAAAGTCAATATGGCTCTGCATAATGGGAAGTATATGCATATTCCCATACGTGTGACTACACAGACACAAGATAAAAAACTATCTCATAATTAAATTTCACAATAATACAACTGAGGTTTTAGACTTACTTTTTTTTGTTCAAAAAGGTGCCAAAACCGGGGTCAATACATGGGATGTGCTACCAGGTAATAAAAGTATGTTTCCAGTAGGGACAAGTGAGTCTTTCATCCTATTTCTGCCTTTTTTTTATTATTATTATTCTGTCAGTCACAATCCATTAATAGAGCAATGGAAAATAACTGAGGTCAAGAAACACCAAGCCACAGAGAGTAACTATTCACAGACTGATGTGCAAAAAGCTATAGAGAATGACTGCTGTGAGAAAAACTGTAGGTCTTAGCACTGTCTGTAACTGATGGAACTTTCTCTAGAAGCTCTATCTGACTCTCTAGTAGTAGACTACTTCTTTTGAAACACAGAATGCTTATTTAAATTGGTTTACAAAATGTTCCAGATACTAACAAAAAATAACAAGGAATAATGCAAGTAATAAAATTAGATGGTTGGGAATTGTCCTAGACAAGAAAGACAAAAGGGGGAATAATGAAGGGATGCACAATCTAGTTCACAAATCAGCAATCTTCTTAATATTATTGTTAGTGGGATTTCAACATGTCAAGCAAACTAAACTCCAACTATTCCTGGGCGTGCTAGAGGACAGGTTAGCTGACTAAGCCGTTGGTCACTTTAGATGAAGAAACACTAGGTTTGATTTGCTGTGCACACACCCCTTGGAGGCACAGCCAAAGAGGCCAAATAATGGACATACCATATTTTTCGCCCCATAGGACGCACTTTTCCCCCTCCAAAAATGAAAGGAAAATGTGTGTGCGTCCTATGGGGCGAATGCAGGCTTTTGCTGAAGCCTGGAGAGCGAGAGGGGTCGGTGCGCACCGACCCCTCTCGCTCTCCAGGCTTCGTGCAGATCTCCGCAAGCCGTGGGAGCCCGCGCCGGGTTCCCATGGCTTGCGGAGAGTTGCCTGCATGCCGAAGGCTGGGCGCGCTGAGCTCAGCGCGCTCAGACTTCCGAGCAGCTCTCCGCAAGGCGCGGGAGCCCGGCGCTGGGCTCCCGCAGCTTGTGGAGAGTTGCCTGTTCTGGGGGCTGGGGTCGGGGGAAGCTTGGGCTTCCCCCGCCCCAGCCCCGCACCTGGGAGGAAAATAATTTCCCCCCCTTTATTTCCCCCCCAAAAAACTAGGTGCGCCTTATGGGACGGTGAGTCCTATAGGGAGAAAAATACGGTAAGTTTGTTTCTAAGGAGGAAAAGAATGTAGTGAGGGTGGGGGATCATGACTGCTGGTGACTACTGCTAAGCAGTGATTATCAAGATGAATAGCAAATTTATACAATTTATAGTTAGCAAAAAAAAAAAAAAAAGACTATGCAAATAAAGGGAGATTAAACAACAAGAGAGAAATAAGCAATGACTTATTTCTAGGAATAGGGCACAGAGAAGGAAACAGCCCTTGTGTCGAAGTGCCTTTGGTGCTGAAATGAACAGAAAAGACTTTTAGTTGTGGAGCTTTGGATTAGGCAGCATAGATCAAGGCATATACCACTTGCCTTCCCTAGTGCACCGCAAGGAAAAGAGAGGGATTGTCACAGCCTGCAGCTTTAAAGGAAGGAAACTGAAAGAAGGAAATATAGTCTTTTCTTGTCTAGTTATAGAAAGGGTTGTAGAAAAATCCTAGTTTATGAGAAAGTATTTTATCATACCTGAACAATTTCGGAGGTAAGATGCTGAATCGCGTCTTGTCTAAAATTTTCTTTATTCTGTTTCTTCCACCAGACACAGTGTTTGCTTTTATTTTCTTGTTTCCTTTCTCGCGTGGAAACATCTGTTCCACATCTCCAGGAATATCTGGGATGGAATAGCGATTATTTTTCTTTTCTGCAATTTTTGGAATATGAGGAACTCCATTCTTCTCCTGCCCTATCCTGCTAAGCAGCTCTTTGAACACTGTAGAAAGTCAAAGAAAGTCAAAATGTTACACATTCATTCACCCAGTATTATTATTGTTTATTATTATTAGGATTGTGCTAAATCCTAAAAAGGAACATTTAAAAATGTGTTCCATTTTATCATAATTTTGCTTTTAAGGATCCAAATCTGCAGCAAATGGCCGAAATCCTAAAGCATATATATTACCTTGAGAGAGCACAGCTTAAGATGCACAAAAATGAAAGAGAATATTAGGATTTAAAACTCTACAGAAGCTTTGGTATGGGTCAAAGTCAGTTGTTGTTTTTTTTAAAAAAAGTTGTTTTATTAGAAACATAAATTTTCAATAGAGAAATATTATTTTAGTAGAAAAATGAAGTGGAGAAAAGTCAAAAGAAAAGAAAAATGTGCTTGAAACTGCGGTGCAATACATCATATGTTTATATAAGTAGTATGGTTATTCTAACAAGTATAAAATTATTAACAAGTTTTATAATTTTTATAAATGCATTCCTGATATCATTATATTTCTCCATACACAATATATGTCTAAAAGCTTTTAGACGTAGATGGGTCAATGTCAGTTTGACGTATGTAAGATGTGTAACAAATCAATGAATAGCCATCTCTAAGCTGAACCACCTGGGAGCCAGTCTGCATATGGTGCCATGCTAAAATCTAGGCCAATCTGAAGAAGAGCAAATATCCCCAGGTAAACCTGGTTTGTAATTCTGTTGACCACTAAGGCAGCCTATCATATTTAGACAGAATCTGACCTTAGTTCCTCTGCTCTTCACCCTTCCTTGTCTAGTCCCCCGACTTAAGTAGCAAGGTTTGTTGCTGGTTTTGGTTGCTTCAACATAGTTTTCACAATGAATTCTCATACATGACAACAACATTTTATCCTAAAAGACTTTTCAATACAGCCCTAATCCAATATCTTTCTTCAAATATATTACTTATAACTAGTAATCAAATACTGGCTAGGATCCAAAGAGGTTTGAGAAAAAAGCAAAGGCTGAACTTTCCATTTTGATTAGCAGTCTCTTGCACCTCACAGAATGCAGCTCTAAAATATCCTCAACCTTCAGGGATGATGTTTCAAAGAGTGTGCGAGAATGTGATGCAAAAGATCCCTTGGATCCCAGCCATTATCTCCTAAAAATTATTTTAGTGTGAAAACCAGAGTAAGAGCAGACTACAGTAATATGAAAGATGTGGCTTAACTTATCTAAGAGGCTCCCTCTATTGTGCATCTGAGGTTGCAGAGTTAAGACTACATTTACCATATAATTTATAGTTCAAATGTTTTTTTTCCCCTGCTGCAAATGCTACAAGCAATTAAGTATTGATCGTTCACGTTTTTGTTTCTTGGACAGCTCAAGCTATGTAAAATCAAGTTGTACTAAATGACATATGTGTAGATTTGAATAAGAGATTAAAATATAGCAGTAGGGTATGGGTGGTGCTTTGGATAATATAGAATATGGGGGGAAGAGTTAAACACAAATCCATTAAATCAGCAAATAAAACTCCTGCCAAGGACTTCAGCAGACATTCATGAATTGTCATGAGCAACAAACAAGGCAAGAACCTTGAAGCCGTTACATCTGACAAAAGAAACTTGGAATCCATCAATAGATGGATCTGTCTATCTACATAGCTGCACAATTGAAAAAATAAACTTAGACCAATTCATTTTGTAGAAACATCTCATATATCTCATCTCACTATTGTTTCTATTCATTCAGGGGGTGTCAATATTTCACTGATTAGTCCTTCCGAGAGCAATTTCCAACACCATATCCCATGCTACTGCGAAGGATACCCTGACTTACAGGAGTAGGCTTTCCAAAGGCTGCAACAGAGGGGGCAGGAAGGACACAATGATCACATCAACTATATTTCGCTATTACAATTTTTTCCCTTGAAGGTGGCTTGCACACGTGACACATTTTGACTTCTATGTTGATATCAAACATATGAAAAGCATACAGTGGTACCTCGGGCTACATACGCTTCAGGTTACAGACTCAGGTTACAGACAGGTTACAGCTAACCCAGAAATAGTACCTCGGGTTAAGAACTTTACCTAAGGATGAGAATAGAAATCGCATGCTGGCGGCACGGCGGCAGCGGGAGGCCCCATTAGCTAAAGTGGTACCTCAGGTTAAGAACAATTTCAGGTTAAGAATGGACATCCAGAACGAATTAAGTTCTTAACCCGAGGTACCACTGTACTTGGATAAAGATTGTGACAAAATAGAAGGGGAGAGAAGGGAGAATCAGGTCCAAAAGAAGCGGAAGTAATAGTTACCACCTATAGAGAGAAGTTCAAGCACCCTTAGGAAATTTTCTGTTGGACTAAAATGTGAAGCTGTATGGCCTGTCACCTCTAGATGTAGGTCATCACTTTTGAAGTGCCACAGTAGACAAAATTCAGGATTTTGTATAGACCTTTAAGATAAGGACAGTGTCCTAAAACTGTAACTAGTCCTGTGCACCAAGAGTGATTTGAGCATACAGTAAGCCTGCAATTTATGCAAGAGTTATGTTGTGGGGGTTGCCCATAAAGCCAAAATTGAGTACAGCCAAAACACATTAGTTTCAATGGCAAATGGGGCTACTAAAGCTTTTTTTGCAGAGTCCTTCCCTTTCCCTTTCCCTTTCCCTTTCCCTTTCCCTTTCCCTTTCCTTTCCTTCTTTTTTTGCCACACGCCTAAAGCTGGATGCACACAAGTTAAATGCATGTAAGTGGCAGGCTTACTGTATTTCTTAACCAGCACCTTCCTCCACCATCCCTTTGGTGTATAAAAGAAATTTAAAACTGGGTGGGTGGGAGCTTCAAAAGCTGCTCGGGAATGTAATGGGTGTGTATGCATGCAGTTCTTAGATTTTAAAGGAAATAACTTTCAAAAACTTCATGAACTCACTAAAACTTTCAAAGTAGTTCTTTGGCCAATGTCTCTAAGCGATATCATTTATATGGCTTATACAACGGTACTCACCAAAAATATTTGTTTTTACAGTGATGGAAAGATGAGTATTGTTTCTCAAGATTTCAGTGGCTTTTGCAAATGTAATATTCTCAAAGTTTTGCCCATTTACTTCCATTACCTTTAAAATAATGCAGGAAAAGAGAATTTTGTTATAAAGAAAGATGGAGTATTACCAACATGGAATCTTAATCCACTTTTTTTGAAATTCAGCTCAGTTCTAAAAATATGTTTTGAAACAACCTTATTTAATGCCTCAGAAGTTACAAAAGCAGCATTTTTACAAAACAACATGGCAGAAAGAATTGCTCCCCTGCTTAGACTGTTTACATATGTTTGTCTTTCACTTTCAAATGTTACATTTCCATTTGACTACCATAACTAATCCTGAGAATAATTTGTTTTTTTTCACAATATAAATTTCTCATCACGTTATGGAGGCAAAACTATTAATTTAGAAAACAGGTCAAACCATCATTAAACAAACCAAGGAACATGAGAGGGATGTGGTATGAAAAGTGTGGTTTTAGCCGAGATCTCTAAACCAGCCCAACACAACAAATACCGTATTTTTCACTCTATAACACGCACCTGACCATAACACGCACATCGTTTTTAGAGGAGGAAAACAAGGGAAAAAATATTCTGAATGAAACAGTGGACGTATCATTTTTGTGCTTCATGCTGTGGCCACAGACATGTGATCTGATGGTGAATTTGGGGTGACCCAATGCAAAAATCCTGAGAATCCCTGTGGATCCATGCTTTGTAACCACGTTTTTGCACCATTGCAGCCCCAGGCAACAGTGGGTGCGTGATTTTTTTTTGGGGGGACAGGCTGTAGCCATGGACATGCTATGTGCTCTGATGGTGAATTTTGGCTGACCCAATGCAAAGATCCTGAGGATCCATGTGGATCCATGCTTTGTAACCACGTTTTTGCACCATTGCAGCCCCAGGCAACAATGGGTGTGTGATTTTGGGGGGGCAGGCTGTAGCCATGGACATGCTGTGTGCTCTGATGGTGAATTTGGGGTGACCCAATGCAAAGATCCTGAGGATCCATGTGGATCCATGCTTTGTAACCACATTTTAAGTGGGGAGGGAAGGAAAAACACAGAAGGCGAAGAATGCAGGAGAGGGCTATAACGTGAGGAAAGGAAGGCAAAAGTTTCCCCCCACCCACCCACACAAGCCAGCCACTGTTTAAGGATTTCATCCTTTTAAATGGAAGAAAGCATATTTGAATGCTGTGTGTCTCCAAAAACAAAAAGCAGGAAGTCAAATCAGAATTTTAAGCCGAACCTGTAATCTCTCTTCCCTTCACATACATTGTTCCCTCCGGAGCAGGGACAGGATAGATCGACGCTCTGCTTTCCTCTCTACTTGCCTGGAGGGGAGGGGCTTTCCCTGCTCTTTGTTCCGTTTGAGCAAACACAGTAACGAAACAGAGCAGGGTGGGCAGTAAGACCCTGAGGCAGAATGCAGGAAAGCTGCCACTTCCTCTCTCACGGAGCTCCCTTCTCCCTGAAGCGCGGTTTGATTTTTGCCTTATTTTTCGGCTCCAGGGACCGCACATTCGCTGCATAACACGCACAGACATTTCCCCTTCCTTTTTAGGAGAAAAAATCTGTGTGTTATAGAGCGAAAAATACGGTATCTGAAGTCAATTTCTTTGGTTGAATATACTTCACTTAACCAAAGCAGATATATGATTGTAAATGAAACACCGGGTTTTACTTTACCTGATCACCGCGTTTAAGCCCAGCTTCTGCTGCTTTGCTTCCTGGTTCTACTGTCTCCACAAAAATACCAAAACATTTTTCACTTCCTCCAAGGAGGCTGAAGAAAAGTGGGGAGTCTCTAGAAGGCTTCTGCAATGTGATTTGTCTCCATTTTGCCTTGGCTGCACAGGCGATGTTTAGTAATCTGAGGTGCCCCTTCATTTTCTGCAAATTGTAAAACACATGAATATCTCCCATCTAGAATTAGGTGACACCAAATCATGTAATGGTAAAATTACACAGAACTAACTCACCACCAAATCATATCAACCCATTATTTGCCATAACTGTGCCATGAAACAGCATGATCTGTATTATCTCTATAATAAAAAGCCCTTTGAAAGAAATTTGCAGTGCTCAGTTAAAACCTTCTACAAATGGTTGCAGCATTCAAGGAACTTCAGTAATAGTTGCAAGGTAGATATAAGAATTAAGATATATTAAGAAAAAGTTAAATTATGATAAAAGTGTGTACTGGCAATAAGTAATAGGAAATTCAAATAAGGAATAGATGGGAGGTCGGGTCTTTAGTGTTAAGACCAATTTATGTTTTATTGTTTGTTAAGAAAATTTGGTGTTTATTGTTATTCCTGTGTGTAATTCGGTATTTGTGTTTACTCTTTTTTTTTTCTTTTCTAGCTGTATCAATAAAAATCTAATAAATATTTTTTTAAAAAAAAAAACCTTCTACAAATGTTTTTGCTGTAGTAAGAGCTGCTCTTAAAAATGCATGATGCAGTACAAAACTCAATTTATTTAGGTTCCTACCGCATTTTCCAAGTTTTTTTCAAATTCTTCCAAAAAACGTGTCATGGCTGGATCTCCCTCAAAATCATTAAAATGGTTGTTCACCCACAATAGTACAACTCGGGTAACCTAAGAACAAGTACATATGTGAAGTTAATACAAGTTTTATTTGTAAGAGGAAATTAGGTTGCTATTCCTAATATAGTTTTGGCACTAACAACTAGTCAAGTAGCTTTTGTACCAACTATATACCTTTCCACACTATGAGCCAATTTGTCTATGCTTTTATACATTTTTTTAAAAAAATAAAATGACTATCTTTGTTACTATAGAGAACAGGCCTACAACTCAACACCTGGAGTACTATCTCTCTTCCATGGTTTTCTTATGAATCAGTATTTCAAAGTTGCTGCCCTTGCAAAATATTTGTCATTTGCAATGGCTGCTTCTATGAAACTTACACTAATAAAGCTAGAATTTCCATCTTCATTTTTTTGACAAAGTAGCCAATTGGGCTATAAAATTACTGCACAACTGGCAGTCTGTCAGATACCTTGTCAGTTTAAAACAAAAATGTTTTTCAAAGAGATCTATCCAAGTTATCTAACCACATAAAATGTTACTTCCTGTTCTGAGGGCAATGCCTTTATATGTGTAAACGTATAATGATACACAACTTCTGAGGTCATACTAATTATGACTATATATATTTTTTAGCGATAATCATTTTACTTGGGATATCTCTTAGCTGAAAATTAAAACAGTGACTGGTTCATGGGTGTGAATTGAAATACCTAGGCATAAATATGAAGCAAGAATAAAAGTTCAAAATACAGCATAAACATCTGAATCATAAATGAGTTTATTTCTCACATGTTTTCCCCATCCCCCAGCTCTGGTATATGATGGCAGAGACTTTTATTAGGCAATAGAAACTTCTACCAACTGCAAGCCCAAAAATATTTAGGAATATTGCCTGTTCTCAGCATTCTCCAAATTTAAAACATTGTACATGCTTTATTATTACTACAATTTTTATATAGTGAATACATTATTTTTCAGATGATTTCTAAGTTCTCTGTGTTTCACAGTGCTGTAAGTCACCACACCAAGAAGTTCAGATAAGACTTCATAAAGAAGAGTGACCCACTGTGAGGCAGCTGTGAAGACGGCAAATTCTATGACATGGATCCTTAGGAAAGGAACCAAAAATAAAACTGTCAATGTCACAATGCCATTACACAAATCTTTGTTGAGACGACATTTGGAATATTAGGTACAGTTCTGGCTGCCTCACCTCAAAAAGGATATTGTACAGTTAGGGCGGAAAGTTCAGAAATAGTTAACCAAAATGATCAAGGAGATGGGGCAGCTCCCTTATGGTTACAGCATTTGGGACTTCTTAAAATAGAAAAAAAGGCAAGCAAGAGGTAATACAATAGATGTTTATAAAATCATGCACAGCATGAAGAAAGTGGATAGAGAAGCTTTTCTCCCTCCACCATAACACCTGAACCTGAATGTTGAAAGATTCAGGGTATTGAACATAATTAAAATATGGAACTCACCCCCACGGGGGTGAGGGAGTAATAACCACCAACTTGGGGGCTTTAAAGAGGACTGGACAAATTCAAGGAGGAGGAGACTATCAATGGATACTAGCCATAAGAGCTATGCTCTGCATCTGAATGCCAGTTGTGTGGGCTTCACACAAGCATCCAGTTGGCCACTGTGAGAACTTGGTGCTGGCCTGCATAGGCCACCGACCTATCTTCCAGTAAATTACCAATCAGGGTTTGGTTATCTCTCATCTAGAAACTAACCTTGTCCCTGAGACTGTCTACTTGAAACCATTCCAACAGTTTATCCCCAACTTCCAGGGGGCTTGCCAAAAATGTTCTGTATGTTAAGAGAAAGTCTTCAATGTATGTTGGATCCACAATAGAATGTTCTTCTATTAAATGTGTAATCAGGCGTTCAGGTGTTGCCTTAAAAACAAGAGATGGCAGTTAATAAAATAATTCCACAAAAACAACATACCATTTTGTAATATCACCACCCAGACATACTCATAAATCCAATTCCTAACTTTCATCCTAGACACACATTTATTTTCATAATACTTCCTGCATACCAATACAGCATTACAACTTGGATCTATGTCTGTAAAGACTATATTGTTGAGTGATGTCTAATTGCCCAGAGGCATATTATTTCCACAATATATAGCCATTTGACTGCATAACAAGAGAACTTCGATGAAGATGAGAAACTAGATCACTTTGTTATGAAACTGAAAAATGCTATATAATAAAACAACTTCTTTGTAAGATTATGTTTTTGATCACCTTAATGACAATGTGTCCTTTCCTGGTTCCACTGCGGTCCAGCTCTCTGTGCTCTTTCACCATAACAATTTCTCCTTCTTCTTCAACCTTGTGTGTATTTTTTTCAACATGGTTCAGAATTCTCCAATAATCCTGCTGGGCTATACATACAAACTATCCAAAATAACAGAGGGGTATAAATACACAAGCAAACAGTTGTTGTTTTTTAAATGCATCAGTCAAGCCTAGACACATATAACATAATCATGGCAAAATGTAATTAGAAATCAATCTGTTTCCATCTTGTTCAACCTCATAATTTATTTATTTTTGTAATACCTTCAGAGATTACTACAACTGATACATATAGATAAGAAGTCTAGATGAGAACTTGAATTCAAAAAGTAAAATTGTCCTGAGCCCGTTTCGGCAGACTTTGATATATAAGCAGGGAAAGCAGTAGTTCTTGTTTGCTGAATAACCTATGCTGTGAGCAAGAAAGCTGTAAGTGGTTACCATTAGCCAAAATTGCACTATTTTATTTCTGGGATGATTAATTAAATAGAATTTTTAATGAGAAAATGGAAGAATGTTTTACTATGAAGTTATCTTACCTGGCAGTCATCTACTTTGGTCCGAACTACACCATTCATATATTGCTTTTCCAGAGAGGGAGTAATTCCAAAACTATTTCCCATACAGAGACTTTCCGTTTTCCCATCTCGATGGCTGATTTCCACAGTGCCATTTAAAATAACATACCAAGAATCAAGCTAGAAAGAAAACCCAATAAAAGCATTTCAATTATCTTAAGCATCCAACTGTATCAACAATAAGCTAAACAGAAGGCTCACTGGATGCTTAGTATGCCTCTGCAACAGCAATATAACCATTGGGGTAACAATAAAAATGATTAATTTAGTAGTAATGTTAACAACCGGTACCCATCTTCCATGACCAGATCAGGAAGAAACACAGAGATGAATGAGATATTCGGACAGAAATCCTTAATTAGGATTGTCATTCTAATGCAAGATTCAGGATGTGGTATTGTTGCTTGAGTTCAAAACATTCATCAGGTGCATTTGAGAAACTATGGCTTGGTTCGCATGGCACATCTTAGTTACAAACTCATGGCCAGTGAGAAAAAAACTTAACCATGAGCCCAGATCCAAATCATTGTGATCCAGGAATAAAAAAGTCCAGGGAGGAACAAAACAGCTGCAATCACCTCTCTGGGAGCCCACGTTTGCAAAGTTTCACTAAGCCATAGTTTGTGTTACCATGTTGTACAAACCAGGCCTATATCTAAGGGATAGAAACATGGTTTGACATTTGAAATAAGCTAGCAGTAGGTCATAAAAAACCCCTGTGAAATGTTTTTGGAGCTTTTGATAATATGCACTGACACTGGGGAGTTATGCACTGCTACATATGCTGTAAAACTGAAAACATTTCACCCTTATCTGCATGGTAAAAATATATATATTATAGGTGTTTGATGATCACATAGCAACATGATCACGGCATGCATTATTCAGTACTTACTTCTTGCCCATCATTAAGAATGATGGCTCCTGCTTGTTCTACAACTTCAAATATCATCACTGAGCAGAGTTCTCTCCTTACAGACATAGTCATGTTTGCAAATGCTGGAAGCTGGTGCATGAATTCCAGTAATTGTTCTATAAGAACAAAAATAAATATATGTTAGAAACAAAGCAAGGCAACATTTACTTAGGTTTCACTACCATGCAGGTTGGTAGTATTTAATATATCAAAAATGGATTTCAATCTGTATTTGTGTCACGCATCAATTTATGTTAGTTAATAAGAATGGTTACAATGAGTTGGAATCAAAGAGGACCTTCAGCATGCAAAGGCATCTTCTACTCAAAAATGGGACTTTTGAATGAGAAAAAGTGAAACTTATTATGAAAGAAGAAGCATGAGAACTGCTATAGAGCTATTTTAGCATTATGCAAACTCTTGTGAAAGACTTTGCAAAACTATGCCAGCAACTATTGTTCTATTACTCATAGTTATTTGGATCCAACCCCATGTTAATAGTACACAAGGAGGAAAGTAAGAAATACCAGTCCAGTGTTAGAATGGCCCAATCTGCACACTTGGAAGTGCAGCAAGATGCTTGGGTCCTATATGCATAGGAATTGATAACATTTAGTGGGTGGTTGCTTCCCCTGCCTATACATTCACACACAATCTATATATTTTATGCGATATATGAGGTTAGCTATAGATAAAGACAAAGGGAATGTGTGTAAATAGATACTGCATTTTTCTTCCTATAGGACGCACTTTCCCCCCTCCAAAAATGAAGGGGAAATGTTGTGTGCGTCCTATGGGGCGAATGCAGGCTTTCGCTGAAGCCTGGAGAGCGAGGGGGGTCAGTGCGCACCGACCCCTCTCGCTCTCCAGGCTTCAGGAAGCTATCCGCTAGCCGTGGGAGACGCAGCTCTCCGACGGCTAGCGGAGAGCTTGCCTGCACCCAGAAGCTTGGGGCGTGCTGAGCTCAGCACGCCCCAAGCTTCGGGCTTCGCACAGCGCTCCGCTAGCCGTGGGAGAGCCGCGCGAAGTCACGCAGCTCTCCCATGGCTTGCGGATAGCAGCCTGTTCTGGGGGCTGGGGTCGGGGGAAGCTCGGGCTTCCCCCGCCCCAGCCCCGCACCTGGGGAGGAAATAAAAAAGTTTTTATTTCCCCCTGAAAAAACTAGGTGCGTCCTATGGGCCGGTGCATCCTATGAGGCGAAAAATACGGTAAGTGAGACCTGCAACAAAATGTTGCATTGTGAACTGCTTCAGTTCAGAGTTTTAGCCAGACAGACACGCTCTCTTCAAGGATTCTCAGTTCCATTCTCTCCCTCTCCAAATGTCAACCAAAACGGCTGGGGCTCTTTTGTGGGAGGGGGTCATTCTTTTGTTTTGTTTTGAAATGTACCTCTGCAAACCTTAGGGTTCTCCCAAGCCTGCTACTATCTCTCTCATATACGTCAATGGTGCCACTTTGGCTACATAAGGATTGGCATGTGTCTGTAAAATACGCTACTATATCAGTTTGTCATTAACTTTCAAATTACTAGATTATTAGGGATAATCTGTTGAAACTATGTAGAAGTACTTTCTTTCTTTTTACATCTCACCAATGTCATCATCTGTTTTGTCAGCCGGTTCCTTTTCAAGGCATTCCCGTACAACATCTCTCCCCAGCAGTGGATCTGAAGTTCTGTCAATGTCTTCATCTTCTTCTTCATCGTCTTCAGAATCAACTGGTGCTTCTGGGAGACCAGTTAGATCTACATCTCCCATCTCACTTTCGGTAGCCTGTACATAAAATCAATGCAAGTTCTTTAAGTTGCTGAAAATTAAGCACATAAATTTTGACACAAATCCACTTTGTTCTGGTAATATCAACTACCAGCCAAATGAACAGCCTGGAAGAGCTCTGTGGATAGCCTCCAGCTGCCCTGTGGGCAAACAAGTTATACTCGTCACTAATGGACCCTTGTGATTTTTGGGGGGAATGGGATTGGTGATAATCAGTAGAGCAGGACTAGAATATTCCACTTGCATAGGTATTTGTGAAATCCAAATGTTAAATTCCATCAATAACGAACACAGAAATTAACAGATTTTCAGGACCATAAAGCTGGTGCTGTCTGCAGCAGAAAGTAAGTCAGAACAAAACTGACAAGTTCTACCCTATAACCAATTTAACATAAACAATAATATTATATCCTAAAGGGAAAAATTGTTAAGATGGCTAAAAGAGTGATTGTACATTTAAACAGAATGATTTAAGCATTTATTATCTGCAACTAGGCCATATCATATGATGCCGGTAGATTTAAACTCAAGCTAGGCAAGGTCAGCTAACCTCAGCAGATCCAGCTTGTTCTCTAAAAGGTTCAGAGTTTCTTTGAATATGTGGGGAACATAAAACTCAGCCCTTCAAGAGACTCTCAACAGTCTATCAAAGCAGCAGCTCATTTGATTCCTATATGGCTAACATATATAGAAAACTCCTGGCAAGTAAGGTCAAGTGGCAGTTTAAAAATAGAAAGATTTAGCATTTGTACAATCTAGCACTTTGTACGATGCAGCAGCATTTCCTTTGACAAATGGTTTTGTCAAGCAGAATCACCGTTTATAGCTTGTATTTTTAAAATAATATTGTAATAAAGGTACAATTTAACTTATGGAACACTAAATCAGAAACAGTTAAATCAACCAAAAGTTGAAAGGTAAATTCAGGTAACATTAAAGATCATCTGAATAAGGTCTCTGTCAGCCCACTAGCCCCTCTTCAAAACTTGGCATCTCTTCTTACTTTGGAAAAGCCTCTATTTTCCCTCTGGAACTATTGCAAGATGGTCTTGCAAAAAGCCTCAAGAAAAGGACCTCCTTCTGATGGCACCACACCAGAAGAAGAAGAGTGGATTGGTAGGGTAAGAAGAGGGCTTTTTCCAACTCCATGGAGACACACACACAGTGAGAGAGCACTGCTGAATATGAACTTGCATTTTTGGTGTTTCTCAGTGTCTGTTTCTGCATCTGTCAGAATGTATAGTGCGTGTGAAGGTCTGTATGTGTGTTCTGGAGAGTATGTATGTATGTTTACACAGCAAAACATGTGTTTGCCACTTTGACCACAGCCATCACCAATATGCAGCCCCCAGGAGGTTGGCCAATTTTCAGCATGCTCATCCGCTGAGGGTGCGGGGAGCTACTCAAGGTCTAGATGAACAAACCGTGTGGGTTGCGTGGGGGAAAGGGTTTAGTTCACTGCCAAGCATGGCCTTCGTGAAGGACAGTCAACATTTCTGGGAGAAGGAACTCAACTCATGATTTCTGTATATCTAGATCAGTTGTAGCGAACTTCTGGCCCATGGGCCTAATTATTTAAAGCTGTATTCAATATATCTGCAGAGATAGCTCTGTCAGCACAAATATTTCTGCTTGCCCAAGGAAACCATCACTCCTCTCCTCTGCATGATGTCCTGACTCTCCAAAGCAGATTTGGGGATGGTGCAGGAAAACACTGGGTAGGGGGAAGAGAGGGAGGAAGTTGTGTTATGCTAGTGATAATTTCTTATACTGGCTTCTAGCAGACCCACAATGAATAAGACCCACAGAATTTATTTTAATTACTTAGGTAGTTTATTAACCTCTTGAACAAAGAGCTCTTCTCCAATTTGGCCCCATTAGGCTCCCCCATTTGGCCCACTTGGCTGCTTATTCCAAGCCATGCCCACCAGTCCATCATATGACATCAGGAACAAGACAGGTAAAGACATAATTTCAAACTGTGCTGAATTCAAGCCACAACTGCAAAGGAATATTACCCTGCCACACCACTTTCAGGAGTGATAGAACAAAATACCCTTGGGAGCTCCTGTTTGCTCTCATGTGTATCTGACCACCTTCAAAAGCTGCTGACTAAGCACACTGAACTTCAAATTTCTCTACAGATATAGTTTAAAGTTTAAGTAATCTGATGTTATATGTTCTCAGGTGATTGAAAGGTGCCCTCCGCCCACCTGTCAAAGTGGTCTACAGCAGGTTGGCTACTTCTGGATTCAACTGTACAGCTGGATCTAATTCCCCATCCCTGATCTATATATTAAAGGAATAGTCTCTTCTTCAGGGAAAGAAGAAACATTCAGAAAATATAAATGGATATTCAGGGATCCAGTCTTAGAGCATCAGTAGTATTGAACCAAAGAAGATGGAGGCAACTGAGAGATCACTTGGAGTCCCAAGTACAATATTTATTTTAATATCTGTGGGAGAAGATACACAAAGGAATCTATTTACACCTATTTACACCACATCCTCTTTCAGTGTTCCACGAAACTTACATATTTTCGTCTAGTAATTTCATGATAGATAATTTTGATGCAGAAAAAATGATCAAAGGATCAGAGTCTCAAATTCACACAAAGCAGTAGCTGCAATGATCAGCATGGACAGAAAAAATACTGTATTTGTCCCATTAGCTATGATGAAATCCAGTTGCAGATCAATTTTGTTAACATATGGTTATAGGGCAAATGCCCTAAGCAATTTAAAGAGGGCAAATAAATATGGAAACAAATGTGCTTACTACATGACAACAGGAAGAGATTCAGTTACATGATTATCAACCTATACAGCAGATGGAAAGCAATAAAAACATTCCAGTTCTGCTGTTGTAAATATGAAATAGAAGGAAGACACATTGATTATGAGCTAAGAAAGTAAGAACGTTTTCTGGAACAGTACTGATAATATTTATTTAAAATGTTTGCTGCAAGGATTATGCTGTCAAATTAACATTTGTAAAAGATCTCAACCCTACACATAATTTATTGTGTATGTAAAAACATTCACTCTGTGCCACATTCAGTTCAAGTAAGCAGCGCATAGGTCAGTGTTTTCACATCTGTAAGTAAATCATAGACCCAAGAGATGTTACACCTTGGAGTTTAAAACTGAGGTCCTGGATCTATTCAAAAGAGAGATATGTGGTTACATTCACGGACTTCTTTCACAGTCAGCCTTAACAGCAGCTCATGTAAGGTGACAGAACCACTACTTTAACAGCTGATCCCCCAACCACACAGAGATTACATAAAGTGTCAGCTTCAATACATACATTATCAAGGATATCAGATAAAAGTTATAATAATCGATGTGAATATATTCATCCTGCATATGTAGACTTTGGAATGTTAGCACACAATCTTTAGAGACTACAGATCGACTTCTTGATATTCTGAAACACTCTGTTAATTGATTTTATGTACCTTTGGATGGAATAAGCCTCATTTAACATTACTTTTTAAAACTCAGTCTATCATTGTGCACTGCTTAAGAAAAATCTACAGTAGAAGTAGTAGATGACAACAAAACAATTAAAGCATATCAATTATGCCAAGGTCATCCACTGTCACTTAATGTACTTTAGGGAACATTAATTATTAACCTATAGTGGATCAATGATGAATATAACCTCCAAGATGTATTTAGATACAGACTAAACAGAAGTGAAATAATTAAGTTGCTTTTTATAGAATCCAGCATATATCAAAGAAGTTGTGTGACTTACTCCACAATATTAATTTGGAAGAAGGGTGGAGCTAAATGTTAAATGCACATGTGCGTAACAAGAACCAAACAGGAAGAAGTAATTATGAGCAAGAAGTAGCAAGGAGGAATAACATATCTTTCCCACATCTATTGCTTTTCCTGCCCACCACTTTTCCTTAAACCTTGGATGGATTGTGTTCAGACTAATAGAGAAATTACCCTGTAATTTATGAAAGAATCGTGATCTGCTGAATATTGCCTTACCACCTAGTTCTATGCTTGTTTAAATCTAACCAATTATAGTAGACTTGCTGCTAGATAAGTATGCATAGGACTTCAGCCTTAATCAGGCCTCTTAACTTTGACAACTACTTTATTATATAAAAATAATAATAATACAGCACATCCAAAAGGCCTCAGGGGAAACACAAATGGAAAGCAATTTGTTGCTCATCAGCTGGCCTTGTGAAAACTCTGGTTGGAAACTCTGGCCATTTTCTATCCACCACTACATGAATGGGGCCTGAAACATGGGGCTGGAAATATTCCAGGACATATCCCAAGCTATTCCATGACTTAGGAATGCATGAATCTGACATGTTTAACCCAGCTGTGCAATCTTTTTTTTCCCCTTTTGTCTTTTTTTTTTTAAAGCTCACATACATAGACTCTTCTACAGTCTTTCCCACCATGAATGTCTAGAAGCTGATGGTCCGGGCAGGAGACTAATTATTCTGGGCTTACTGCATGGCCGTAAGGTATAGATGCCTGGCTTTCTATACATTTGGAGCCACCACATAGTTCACTTTTAAGCAGTTGTCTGAATCCACAGAGAGAATTAAGCAGGAACAGATATAGGAAAATAGGAATCTGCCTTACAAAGAGTAAAACCGCTAGTCTATCCAGCTCAGCACTGTCTCAGCACTGTTTTAAACCTTTCCAGGGTTTAAAACAGGGGTGTTTTCCAGATGAACTTGGAGATGCGGCAGGTTGAATATGGGGCTTTTGTCATACAAAGCAATTGCTCTACCACTGAGATATAGCTGTCCTACTATATATTGTTGTCTGACTCTTGAATTCAAATAATCTTCCCTGTAGTCATAGGAATTTTGATCCAAATCTTTCACAATTTTTTTTTGTACTACAAGCTCTTTAGTGAGACACAAGTTTCATTATAAGGCAGCCTTAAGTTGCGTGTCAAGACCCCCAAGGCCTCCCCCCTAAGTTGAATAAAGACACATGGGTTCAAATAGCCAAAAGCCACGCCCCCCCGGCCAACCGAAAGAAGAAGAAAAGGAGGCTGAAGAGTTTAGCAGGGTTCATGTCATTTGTTCCCCTA
This sequence comes from Podarcis liolepis, assembly GCF_965112155.1. Lineage (NCBI taxonomy): Eukaryota > Metazoa > Chordata > Lepidosauria > Squamata > Lacertidae > Podarcis > Podarcis liolepis. The sequence goes on along the minus strand of NC_139555.1, from coordinate 56,785,198 downwards.
GCAGTGCAGAAGCCTGAAGCTCTGTATAAAAAACTCTCAATAACCCAATGATACAAAGTGTGCCTACATCAAACTAGAAACACATACTTAAGTCTATTTATATTGTTTAAGCACTGTTTCCTTCCTATTTCGCAAACAGCTCTATATGCACATTTAATGAGACTAATGTAAAATATAAAGGGTTGTATCCAACAAAGTTAGTGTAGAAGAATTGAACCTAGATCATTTAAGTTACCCATATTAATTTATTCCAGTGAGTCTACTCTGAATAGGCCTAATGTTGGAAGCAACCCAGCTTTTACCCAATCTATTATTGTCAAACAGTTGACAATAATTAATTAATTAATTAATTAATTAAGCCAAACTCACTCTAATCTGCCATTTGCTTAAGTTGACTTCAACACACACACATATCATTAAGAGCACTGCCCTCCTTTTCAGTTGCTGCTGAGCCTAGTGATTGTTCAGTGGCTTGGGACTCAGGACACCAAAACACCTCTGATTGTATCCTAAATCTCAGTTGATACATTGCTTCTTTAGGCATCATGGGGGGAAAACCTCCATTGGTTACAATAGCCAGGTATCACTTGAATAACTACCTATTATCACAAACACTGATTTTATTATTATTTCAGTAAGATTTTAACCTGAAACAAATAACATCATTATCTTCCAAATCAAAACTTAATATTCCTCTGGTCTTACTGAACCCAACATATTACAGTGGTACCTCGGGTTACATACACTTCAGTTACAGACTCCGCTAACCCAGAAATATTACCTCGGGTTAAGAACTTTGCTTCAGGATGAGAACAGAAATTGTGCTCCAGTGGTGCGGCGGCAGCAGGAGGCCCCATTAGCTAAAGTGGTGCTTCAGGTTAAGAACAGTTTCAGGTTTAGTACGGACCTCCGGAACAAATTAAGTACTTAACCTGAGGTACCACTGTATTTTGTTCATTGTGCTGTCAAACTTTAAAAGTATATGATAGCAATCTTATGCTTCTGCTAGCATACAGGGATTCAACCATTTAGGTCCTCCCTCTTTTTATGAAAACAGAATGTTAAAACAAATTTTGGACTTACTTGGTAGATGTCAGATAAACTGCTACTCCCAGAATCACTAGCAATGCTGCAACCAGACTGACTTGAAGGGACATGTGTCACCTGTGGATGTTGACCATCTGTGAGATGCATCTTGGTCAGGTCTGCAGGAAGCTGGAAGCAAAGTGCAATGTAAGGGAAGTTAAATAGGCTTTCAATTTCAAGCAATTCATGCTATGTTTAACTTGATATAATTTAATGCTGACTGAGAAAATGCAATATACATTGCATTATTTTTTTTAAATTTGGTTGAAATATTGTCAGTTACCAACTACATATTAAGCCTCGTTGAGTTTAGGAAAACAACTTACAGTGAAAACTTGTGCATGTAAAAATTGCACTTTGCTAAGTTCAAGGTGTTGGTTCTGGTGTACAAAGTACACCTCTTGGGACCACAAAAGCTAAAAGAGCATCCTACCCTCTGCGTACCCAACTGGTCACTCTTTCTACAGATGAGGGTTTCCTGCAGATCAAGAGATCTGTTCCATAAGATATAGAGATCTGTTCTTCAGTGTGGTGGCACCTAACCTTTGAAACTCGTTCCTGTTATACATCAAACAGGCACAGTCTCTATTGCCTTTTTGGTGCCAATTAAAGACCTTCTTTTTTAAAACAAGCCTTTCAAAAGGAGATCAATATCCTAGGCTATACCTGTATTGAATAGGAAATGAATTTTACATATGAAATTGTTTCATTGTTTTTATATAATGGAATTGTTTTCATTGGTTATGTTTTTACTGTGAAATTGCTTTAAGATGTTTTATGGGAAGTGTTTCATAAATTGGACCAAATAATAATAAATGCTTTGTATGCAAGTGGTTCCACATTCTAACCTAAGCACCTCCATTTTCCAGTGCTGGGAAACAATAATACTTCAGTAGCCTCTGCTGCCACATGCTTCTTTGCAAATGCATTCTGCAAACATCTGTTACTATCACATTATGCAACAATTATTAGTACAGTGTGTTTGGCATAATACAAAAGTGTTAACACAATAAATATAATTTCACTACCTGAAATGATTATCTGTAATTTAATTACAATAATAAAATATTTAGTTCAGAAGCAGAATGACAGCTATTAAGACATCGTGTTCATTTGAGCCTGTGCTCCAAATGTTGTAATACTGTTCCTAAAAATAGAAAGAATAAGTGGAAAGATTTAAAGCACACCTTGAGTTAACTCAATTTTAGCATATTTCAAAACAACCTGCTTAAAACTGTATTTCTTTTTTAAAAGAGAAAATCATAACTGTGAACAGAAGCAATGTGCTCAGATTGAGAATCTGCAAGTTGTATTTTTCTGAACACCTGCTAAAGAACAGCAGATGCGAAATAGTGAACATGTTCCAAGGACATTAGGAAGTTTCCAGATTTGAATAGTAGTTTCAAAAGCCAGCTAACAGATTGGCCCGAATGTCAGGCTGCTTATATTAAAGAAAGAAAGCAAGGGGGGGGGGGATAAATCCCCTGGCTGAGAATTAATTGGCTTTCTGTCAGCACATTAGATGAGATCCTGGCATATACTTGCATGACCTCTTTATGTAATCACAAAGGCAGCTCTGAAGCAAGACAACCTACATTTACTAAGTCCTAGGTATTCTATTTGGTGTGTGTGTGTGGAGGGGAAATACTAAATTCAGTAGCACCTGCATGTCTGCCATTCTAGAACACTGAAGGTGAGCAGACATAAATGCCCATTAGCCAACATCATCACATAGTCAACTTATATGTAAATTAATATATCCATGACATATCTGCCTATATTTTATCTTATATTCTGCCTGTAAGATTTCCATAACAAGTTACAAAATAAAACATTAAATCAAATATCACGTCAACAATTATGCACTAGCCATTAACCGAGATGCAAAAAACTTAAGTTATTAAGGGGGGGACACAAACTTTTAATCTAGTGCATGAATACATGGCCAATAATTTTGGGGAGGGGGTTTCACAGTTAGGGCACCACCCAGAGAAAGCATTGTCCTAGATAGCCAGGCCCTTTATCTTTGAAGGCAGTGATGTTCAAAGCAGAGGCTCCAAAGATCCTAACTGTTTGGAGGTTCATTGGAAGCAGACAATACCAATATCCCAGACCATTTAGGGCAGCAGTGAGAAACCTGTGGTCTTCCAGATACTGTTGGACTACAACTCCTATCATCCCTGACCACTGTCCACGCTGGCTGGGACTGATGAGAGTTGGGAGTTCAGCAACGTTTGGAGAGCTGGTTTCTCATCCCTGATTTAGGGATTTAATTATGCCCATAAACAAACCTAAAACCAGTACAGATGCTTAAATCACCAGATAAATATAGTAGCAACTATATTTTCAACCAGCTGCCAGTTTCCAAAGACAACCCCATGTAAAATGTTATCATGGCATGATTCACCAAAGCAAGATCATGTTTCTTCGAGAAGGGCTAAAGCTGCAGTACCTATTGAAGTTGGTGAAAATTGCCATGGGTGTTATTTGGGCATCCATTAGCAAGCCTTTATTAAAAGTTAAAAGTTAAAATAGTGGACTGGATTCTTCAGTGGACTGTAAATTCATTTAAGAAGTGGCTGAATCTCATTTGCATGGTCAACTGTACCACATACTAACACCAGCACCATCTCTCTGGGTGCTATTACAGTGAAATCTAGAAATATTTGCTATTTTAAAGAAAATAAAATTCAGATGCAGTCTACATTTATTGGATATCATTTTTAAAAGTTGGCTTTATATTTCTGACTGAGCGAATAAGTAGTTATCACTGTAAGCAGAGCTACATTTCCCTCAAGATAGAATCAGTATTTTATGTTCAGTTGACAAGTGAATCCAAAATTACTCCTCTTCTCTATATAAACTAAAAGAATTCAGATTGTAATAGATTCTGCTAGAAGCATATTGGTCCCTCCTCTTTATAAATCAGTAGTTGGCAACATCTATGCTGAACCGTGTGGTACCAACCAGAATTTGTATAGTGGGTGAAAGAGACTGAATGAGCTAATGTGAATTATTTTTAAGAAAACAGACTAATAAATCTACAAAGCTGAAATGAGGTGCATGAATGCACAAAATACCTATTTGAGACAAGCAACCTTTGTGCTGCCTGCCATTTTTAACATAAATCTCTGCCTCTATTTTATATCCATCACATTTATTATCCACACGTATTGAGCTGCCTTACATACCTCACTATGTTGAACCGCACTGATATGATGAATTTGTAACATGATGGTAGCAGTTGTGAAAATGAAATGTAGGATAAGGTTTGAGCCATGTTTACTCAGTATAATATAACATATTTATTCAACTGTGAATGTTTCAAATGAGAGATTGTGTAAACCAAAGACATGTTTTCCAGGAGCAATTTGCCCTCTCCAGCCAGATCATTACCTGCATCAACAATTCTTATAATAATGCTGCAAACATACAATTATTTGTTCAGCTGCCTGAACAATGAAATATTGTTCTACTGCCATTCCTACCACTAGAAACCTTGCAGATCCTACTGTCCATTACCTTCCCTAAAGCTGTATTTATTGCAGGAAAAGTACTTCTTTTTCCTAATACTGCATGCATAGAAGAAAGTTACAACTCGAGGATTAGTGATTTTCTATATATATTCTGGCTATTGTACTCATTCTGGCTACTCTACTCTTCTTGGTTCTATGGCACATCCAAATGGACCTCATTCAAACAACTTCTCATGTTGCCTATATCTCTACTACTTGTTGCTCAGTCTGAAAGACTGTCTCCCCTACCTATTTTCCTCTAGCTTTCCTGCCCTAATCAGTATAAGAAACAAATCCTGAAATTACTCAAGAATACCAAGCCAACTCTTAGATCACTAAATTAGCTCTGCACTGGGCTACCTGCCAACCACATTTCTTTGGAATACAGTCACTTTTTGTTTTATAGGCTCCAGACTTCCTGCATCAAACAGACTAATCTTTTCAAGAATATTTATTTGCACCTTATAACTGTGGGTTTGCATGGGGACAATTGCTCCATAGACACCAAGTATACTTAACAGGGGACAGGACTAAAACACAAATAGGTACTTCCCACACATCTTGCTGCCAATGTCAATGTAGCCCAGTGAACAGTGATAGAGCTGCATTCAGTGACAGTTCAAGTCCCATTAACTCACCAGGTGATGCTGGGCAACCCCTACTTCAGCCTTTGCGCCCTACTGTATAACTGCCCTAGCTCACACGCTCATCATGCAAATAAAGTTGATACATATTGCCTAATACTATTATGCACTAATGGAAATGAAAAAATACTAAAATAAAACTACAGTGGTATCTCGATTTAAGAACAGTCCTGTTTACGAACTCGGTAAAACTGGAAGTAGTGTCCCGGTTTCTGAACATTACCTTGGTCTAAGAATGAAATCCAAATGGTGGAAGGGCACCGGTGGCAGGAGGCCTCATTAAAGAAAGCATGCCTCAGTTTAAGAGTGGTTTTGGTTTAAGAATGGACTTTTGGAATGGATTAAGTTCGTAAACCGAGGTAAAAAAAGGTAAAGGTACCCCTGCCCGTACGGGCCAGTCTTGCCAGACTCTAGGGTTGTGCGCTCATCTCACTCTAGAGGCCGGGAGCCAGTGCTGTCCGCAGACACTTCCGGGTCACGTGGCCAGCGTGACGAAGCTGCTCTGGCGAGGCAGCGCAGCACACGGAAACACCGTTTACCTTCCCGCTAGTAAGCGGTCCCTATTTATCTACTTGCACCCGAGGGTGCTTTCGAACTGCTAGGTTGGCAGGCGCTGGGACCGAGCAACGGGAGCGCACCACGCCGCGGGGATTCGAACCGCCGACCATGCGATCAGCAAGTCCTAGGCGCTGAGGTTTTACCCACAGCGCCACCCGCGTCCCGTAAACCGAGGTACCACTGTATTAAGTTTTCACTATTCTGTAATGCCTGTTGTCTTTGTCCATGGAGTTTTCTTGGCATGGATACTGGAGTGGCTTGCCGGTTCCTACTCCAGGTGGATCACGTTTGGTCAAAACTCTCCACTATGACCTGTCTGTCTTGGGTGGCCCTGCATGGCATAGCTCATAGCTTCTCTTGAGTTATTCAAGCCAGGAAATTGGATGCAGATTTCCAAAAAAATAGCAAGGAGAGACAAGAGGGCCTTCTTAAATGAGCAATGCAAAGAAATATAGGAAAACAATAGAATGGGAAAAACCAGAGATCTGTTCAAGAAAATTGGAGATATGAAAGGAACATTTCGTACAAAGATTACCATAATAAAGGACAAAAGTGATAAGGACCTAACAGAAGCAGAAGACATCAAGAAGAGGTGGCAAGAATACACAGAGGAATTATACCAGAAAGATATGGATGTCTCGTACACCCCAGGTAGAGTGGTTGCTGACCTTGAGCCAGACATCCTGGAGAGTGAAGTCAAATGGGCCTTAGAAAGCACTACTAATAACAAGGCCAGTGGAAGTGATGATATTCCAGCTGAACTATTTAAAATTTTAAAAGATGATGCTGTTAAGGTGCTACACTCAATATGCCAGCAAGTTTGGAAAACTCAGCAGTGGCCAGAGGACTGGAGAAGATCAGTCTACATCCCAATCCCAAAGAAGGGCAGTGCCAAAGAATGCTCCAACTACCGCACATTTGCACTCATTTCACACGCTAGCAAGGTTATGCTTAAAATTCTGCAAGGCAGGCTTAAGCAGTATGTTGACCAAAACTCCCAGAAGTGCAAGCTGGATTTCAAAGGGGCAAAGGAACCAGAGACCAAATTGCAAACATGCGCTGGATTATGGAGAAAGCTAGAGTTCCAAAAAACCTTCTACTTCTGCTTCATTGACTATGCAAAAGCCTTTGACTGTGTCGACCACAGCAAACTATGGCAAGTTCTTAAAGAAATGGGAGTGCCTGATCACCTCATCTGTCTCCTGAGAAATCTCTATGTGGGACAAGAAGCTACAGCTAGAACTGGGTATGGAACAAGAGTACGACAAGGCTGTATATTGTCTCCCTGTTTATTTAACTTTTATGCAGAATTCATCATGCGAAAGGCTGGGCTGGATGAATCCCAAGCCGGAATTAAGATTGCCGGAAGAAATATCAACAACCTCAGATACGCAGATGACACAACCTTGATGGCAGAAAGTGAGGAGGAATTAAAGAACCTTTTAATGAGGGTGAAAGTAGAGAGTGCAAAATATGGTCTGAAGCTCAACATCAAAAAAATTAAGATCATGGCCACTGGTCCCATCACCTCCTGGCAAACAGAAGGGGAAGAAATGGAGGCAGTGAGAGATTTTACCTTCTTGAGCTCCATCATCACTGCAGATGGTGATAGCAGTCATGAAATTAAAAGATGCCTGCTTCTTGAGAGAAAAGCAATGACAAACCTAGACTGCATCTTAAAAAGCAGAGACATCACCTTGCCAACAAAGGTCCGTCAAGTTAAAGCTATGGTTTTCCCAATAGTGATGTATGGAAGTGAGAGCTGGACCATAAAGAAGGCTGATTGCTGAAGAATAGATGCTTTTGAATTGTGGTGCTGGAGGAGACTCTTGAGAGTCCCATGGACTGCAAGAAGATCAAACCTATCCATTCTGAAGGAAATCAGCCCTGAGTGCTTACTGGAAGGATAGATCCCGAAGCTGAGGCTCCAATACTTTGGCCACCTCATGAGAAGAGAAGACTCCCTGGAAAAGACCCTGATGTTGGGAAAGATGGAGGGCACAAGGAGAAGGGGACGACAGAGGACGAGATGGTTGGATAGTGTTCTCGAATCTACCAACATGTGTTGACCAAACTGTGGGAGGCTGTGGAAGACAGGAGTGCCTGGCGTGCTCTGGTCCACAGGGTCATGAAGAGTCGGACACAACTAAACAACAACAAATTCTGTAATGCATATGTTTCCTAGATACCATATTTTTCCATGTATAAGATGCCCCCATGTATAAGATGGCCTCTATTTCTTTTAATCCAAAATTAAGAAACTAAGCTGTTTAGATTGGGGGGGGGAGGTCACTTCCACCAATCACTTACCCACCTGCCTGTCACTGCTGCTCGCACAACTTGCCACAGCCACCAATTGTCTACCTGCTCACAGCCACCAACAGCCCACCCGCCCACTTGCCGCAGCCGCCAATCGCCTGCCTGCCTTGCCATAGCCGCCAAACACCTGCCCAATTGCTGCAGCCACAGCCAATTGCTAGCAGGCCTTGCCGCAGCCACAATCACCCACCCAATCGCCGCTGCCAATCTCCTGCTTGTTGCTGCCATTAATTGTACATCCCCCCTCTGCATTCACTATCCATGTATAAGATGACACTCAAATTTTTCCTAATTTTCTTTAGCAAAAAGCATCATCTTATACATGGAAAAACACAGTATTCTCCCATCTAGCTATTTACATTTAAGCCTTCTCATCTGGGTGAATAGATCGCTGACACAGGTATTGTTCATAACTAATCTTCTGCTGTTTTTTGTGTTGTTTTGCAACTGTTTTTGTTATATTTTGTGCATTCTTTGGGGCATATGTGGAAGATGATTAATAAATAACCGTTCTTATTGCACATGGACATTCACTGACTATCCTACTTTGTCAACTGTGTGAAATGATCTGATGGCAGGCTTATATCCATGTAACTAATAAAATAGTCATACAAAAATATGGACTGTTTATTTAATGAAAAGGCAGATTAGAATCAGACAACTGACAGTGTTAAGGTGACAGGTTTCACATACAAAAACCACATTCTTTCATTTCATTTCAGCCTTGAATCACCACTACTGACCTTTTTAACAAGAGGAAATTAAAATGCAAGAGACCATGAAAGTGTGCTAATGTGCTGAGTGCCTGAATGCATTAAGAGTCAAGGCATTCAATGACGTTGCTCCCACAGCCACCTAATTATATTCTCTAGCCTAGATAGCGTTTCCTATCACACACAAATACTTCATTAACTAACCTATGATAGAATACCAGCAAGCTATATGTGCAAGCTATTTATCCATATGTGCTAGCTAAAAATACATCTATTCTTAGAAAGTCTGTCCTGATGGCACAGGACCTTTGGTTTGTGACCCAGACCTAGAATATTAGCTGTCTGACAGCAGTCTGGAAATTTGTTTTTCTAAGGGTGGCACACATGGCCCTTAGGATAGGAAAGCTGTCATTGTAGCCCGTGTTCTAGGTTGACAGCTGAGGCATGGGGTAGGGAAACTAGGAAAAGAGACAAGCAGAGAACATGAATTATAATTCATTTCAGAATGATAAAAAAGCAAACATATGTGATTCAAATGATAAAATTGTACATTGGTACCTCAGGTTACATACGCTTCAGGTTACATACACTTCAGGTTACAGACTCCGCTAACCTAGAAATAGTGCTTCAGGTTAAGAACTTTGCTTTAGGATAAGAACAGAAATTGTGCTCCGGCGGCGTGGCAGCAGCAGGAGGCCCCATTAGCTAAAGTGATACCTCAGGTTAAGAAAGGTTTCAGGTTAAGAACGGACCTTCAAAATGAATTAAGTTCTTAACCTGAGGTACCACTGTATAGACTGATTTAACTTATGAAAAGTTTCAACAAGGGAATAAATATCTAAGGGTGAAAATCAGTCCCTTGAAGTGACCTCAGAAGCCAGTGCAGATGGAACAGAACTGGTGTTACAAGATCAGTTTGCCTTCAACCTTCAACAGTCAACAGTCTGGCAATCACATTCTGCACTACAGTGCTACCTCGGGTTACAGACGCTTCAGGTTACAGACTCTGCTAACCCAGAAATAGTACCTCAGGTTAAGAACTTTGCTTCAGGATGAGAACAGAAATCGTGTGGTGGTGGCAACGGGAGGCCCCATTAGCTAAAGTGGTGTCTCAGGTTAAGAACAGTTTCAGGTTAAGAACGGACCTCCAGAATGAATTAAGTTCTTAACCAGAGGTGCCACTGCAATTGAAGCTTCTGGGCTGTTTTCAAACACAGTCCCTTGTAAAACATATTTCAATAATTCAACCTGGATGATGATGGTGGTGGTGAGGATTATATACTCAGGTAGTTGAATGTAATATTTAGATCAGATATAAGGAATCCGTGATCTTCCAGATTTTATTGATGTACGATTCCCATCATCCCTGACTACTGGGCCGGGCTGGCTAGGACATACGGGAGTTGAAATAATTATATTGTTTAACCACTGGTACCATCTAGCTCAGTACTGTCTCTGCAACTACTCTCTAGGGTTTCAGACAGGAATCTATCCTGGGCCTACCAAGAGACACTGGGATTGAAACTGGGACCTACTGCATGCAAACCAATTTCTTTTACCACTGGACTGTGCCCCTTCCCCCACAAAACATGGGCTGCTTCACCAATCTCTCTTTAAGGCAGGGTTCCTCAAACTCGGCCCTCCAGATGTTTTGAGACTACAGTTCCCATCATTCCTGACCACTGGTCCCGCTAGCTAGGGATCATCGGAGTTGTAGGCCAAAAACATCTAGAGGGCCAAGTTTGAGGAAGCCTGCTTTAAGGAATTGATTGGAGAGACTGTAATCCCCACTTGATTTTCTATCTTTCACCATTTTGAAGCTTCTTTATTTTTTATTAGCCAAGAAACATGACAAAACACGACCATTTAAAATATACCTATCGTTATAATTTATGTTGTATTGCTTTGTTCCATGTTTTCAGCATGTTTTTCTTAACATTTAATACACTGAATGCATTATGCCACCTATGTGACCAAGAACAAGGAGGCCTTTTTGAAGACCCACAAGTAAACTACTTCATACTGAGGATTTGTTATGAGAATAACTCTTTTCAAGACATGTTTTCAGTAGCTTAAATGTTTATATTCTACCCCAAAATTACAATTTAAAACTAGTTTCCCTTATATACAAAACGCAAACAATTCAAGCTTATGGGATATATTTTCACCTAGCTCTTTCCTCTATACAAATTTACTTTTTCAAAACTATCTGCTACAGAATTGTTACTAACGTAGGCTGCTCTTAATATACAATTCTAAAATATCTTAACATCAGATATTAATAACAAAAACAACAAAACTTCTCCGCTAGAGCAGCTAACCTATGGCTCTCCATAAGTTGTTGTACTCCAACTACCATCAACCCCAGTCAACATTTCCAGTTATCAGGAATGATGAGTACTATAGGTCAGAAACATCTGGAGGCCACAATTTCGCTACCCCTCATTTGAACAAATCAGTGAATAACTGATTAAATGAAACTTTCAATAACTCAAGCAGTTAGTTTTCTGATATGGGGTCATAATCCCGAAACAGATGCATTGCGCTTTCAAAGACTAAAGCTGCATACTTTGCAGAAGAATTTGTATTGCATATTGGATAGCATTCTTCAGTGTGGACTTCTGAAAAAGTGCCTTTAACATGCAGTAAAAATGGCACATTACCATAACTTCTGCCGCCCCACTGGCTCAAGAGGGTCAGAAAACTCTCCATAGCAGTTTCCCACCACTTTATGTAGGACAGAATTTAAAACTGATGAGTCTGTAATTTCCTGGGTCCTCTTTCCAACTCCATCTATCTATCTATCTTGCTACTACATTGACAAATGTTCAGTAAAGATGCAGATGCAGAATATAGTGACAAATTCCATATTTTTGACAGCATATCAACAACACCATCTTAAAAGAGACATTTTCCCTTTTCTCTTTGAAAGAAGGAAATACCTCTTTCCAAGCTGCCTGCTACATGACATGCACATATACTTCTTCAAAATAAACTATGAAATTTACTCGCACAAGATGAAATAACGGCCACTAATTTTGATGGCTTACAAGACAATTAGACCAATTCATGGTGAATAAGGCTATCCATTGCTGCTGGTCACAATAGCTATGCTCTACCTTCAGTGTCTGAGGCAGTATCCCTCTGAATACCAGTTGCTCACAAGTGCCAAGGAGAGGACAGTGCTGTTGCACTCTGCCCCTGCTTGTGGGCTTCACACTGGCAACTATGAAATCATGATGCTGCTCTAGGTGGGTCTTTGGCCTGGCCCAGCGGAGCTCATCTTACGTTTTCAACATAAAAACCAAGCAAGTATGATTCTTGCTTTATATTTTACCCACTTGCATTAATCAATTAAGATATCTTTAATTGGGCAGCAGTCCTAATGTGTACATTTTGTGAGTCAAAAGCCTAGCATTCTGAATGGGTGCTCAGGATATAACACCATTTACAGAAAAGACACATGAACTCTTTTTCAGTATCAGGACCTCTGAGCCAATCAAAGCTTTTTCTGGGTACCATTCTACTCCAGAGACAAAAACTAAAGCAAGAAACAGGCACAACTAAACTCCACCCCCTCGTGGTAATAGACTTGTCCGATCCCCTCTTGTTAGGTGCTTGTATGGGTACATCCCCCTCTTCTCCCAAATTGCTAGAGAGCAGCTGCCAATTGGCTATAAAAATAGTAAGGGCAGGCTCATGTTTATCTATAACTTGGTAGCAAACTAGCTTCATTCATTCAATTACTTCTCTGTATTTATCTATCACAAATCACCAGTGTATGTAAATCCAAAATGTCATGATTTTTCAAAGTTGCTACAAATGCAAGTATATTCCAAAAGTTCGCTCTCATAGGTTGCTGACATAAAACTAGGGATTCCACAAACCTATTGGAGCTTATACTTAAGAACTTGGGAGGCTCATGAAAGCCCACCTCACCACCAGTCCTCCTGCTGCCATCACCTCTCCAAAACACCCTCACTCTTTCCCTGGGAAGCAGCAAAAGCAATGGGGGCAGCAGCCATATGGGTTTGCTCCTTTCTTTTCAGCACTCTGGCCAGTAGTTAGCATCCATTTAAAAAAAAGGTTCAGTTATAAAGTTTTCAATAAATTCCATTTTGTATATAGATTTTTTTAACCTTTCTGAGAGTATCAAAGAATTACATGTTTATTATTATTTTTCTATGTTGCTTATTAGTTCTGTATCTTTATGATCACTATTAATAAATGAATTTTGTGTACGGGTCCACTTGCTTAGCATTTGTATTTCAGTAGCTAGAAACAGTATTGTACTATTTATTTATATGAAAGATGTTTCTTAATATGGGCACTGTAAACTTATTTACATAAATATCCCTGATCATGAATAAGAAGCTACACCCTTGAGTGTACACCCATTCAGTTGGGAAATGAACATTAAGTAGCTGACTGCTAATTAAGTCAGCTTTCATTTTTTGAAAGGAAATGTAACTGCAATGTTCCTTGTTACCTACTGATGAAAGAGGGACAAATTATACATATATGTATAGAATGGCTTTCGTTGTTTTCAAATGAGCAATAAATTTTAATATTGAGATTACACTCATGAAGTAAACTTGCCTTTTTAAAAAAATAAATTGTGCATACACTGAATGCTTATTAGTTTTGACAGATTGTTATATATCGGTTGCCTAACTTTCATGATTAGCTTTACTAAATTAGTCTTCGGGAGATATTTAAACAGGCAGTTTCTCCTTTCTAAAATTTCAATATTTAGTATGTTGAACTGCATGATTTAAAAGGCACATTTCATACAATTTAAAAAGAAGAGGACAACTAATATTATTAAATATATGTGTTTATCTAATGTTATTGTTGGTAGTGAACTGCAACCTGAAATTTGAATTTCTTCAATGTAACAGCCACAAAATAACTATTTTGACGCTATAATCATTACTCCTAATACAGTGGTAACTTGGGTTAAGTACTTAATTCATTCCGAAGGTCTGTTCTTAACCTGAAACTGTTCTTAACCTGAAGCACCACTTTAGCTAATGAGACCTCCCACTGCTGCCATGCCGCCAGAGCACAATTTCTGTTCTCATCCTGAAGCAAAGTTCTTAACCCGAGGTACTATTTCTGGGTTAGCGGAGTCTGTAACTTGAAGCGTATGTAACCCAAGGTACCACTGTATTAAAAGTGTCAGCATTATTGTAGAGCTTGTTGCACACAAACTAATAATACCTCTACAAATTTGTAAAGAATAAGTGAAAGCCCAAGATCATAGATGCTTGGTGTACTTAAAGAGGGATGGAGTCCCAATGAACCAGTGCCACCAAATTGAAGGACCTGTTTCATGTACAGACAATCCAAGCAACCGAAACACAAGGTACTGTCAACAGAGTCTCTTCAGCACACCATAGTGGTTGGACAGGGTTGTAGAGGGCAGAGATGTTCTTGCAGGTAGCCTAGTTCTGAGCTATATAGGGCCTTATGTACCAACTTTAAAACCTTGAGCGTGGCTAAGTAGCATACTGGTAACCAGTACAATTCCTTAGGTCTGCTTCACACACAAGTCTAGCTGTGGTTTCTGGTCCCAACTTAAAGACACCTCCACATAAGCAGCACTGAAATAATTCATTCATGAAGTTAACATCATAAGCACAACCTTATCTTTGTTAATTTCCAATAGGTTGGCTGTCATATTAGTGGATAGCCTATTATCACCTAGGGAATTCACAGCTGAGATGGAATATCAATTGAAGGCTTGTGGCTCACACTCCCAACCATCACTCTCAAACTGTGTGAAAATACTTTTCTTTTAAAAATTAGCAACAAAGGTTTATTGCAGACTACATTGACAACAATGATTTATGTCAACAACAAATTTTTAAACAAATCTGACCTGAAAATTTTACATCGTATTTGCAGGAGGTGTATAAGGGGTGAGATGATCTTTCAGGTCTCTTTCAAGTTATGCAAGTCTTAATGTGACAATAATCAGTGATTGTCCAATGTCCAAGTGTCCAAACTATCAATCTAGTCATATGTGTAAACACAAAGTTAGAGATTTACCAAGTGATTGTTTTCATTGTTTTATTCCTTAGTACAGTCGTACCTTAGAAGCTGAACAGAATCCGTTCTGGAAGTTCGTTCCAAAATGTTCGGAAACAAAGCACAGCTTCTGATTGGCTGCAGGAAGCTCTTGCAGCCAATCAGAAGCCATGGAAGTCCAGTCAGATGTTCGGATCCCAAAAATAGTTTGCAAACCAGAACAGTCACTTCCAGGTTTGCGGCGTTCGGGAGTCAAAACGTTCGAGAACTAAGCTGTTTGAAAACCAAGGTACGACTGTATCCCCTGTCACAAAGAAGCCTTCAAAGTCTTTCATGGTACAAAGCATTTTATATAAATCAACACACACGTCTGACAATGAGCAACATATAAAAGAAAACAGAAGTTAAACATTCACAAGCAATAAAAACATTACCAATATTTTTTCCTTAAAAACTACAGAAGGATAAAATTAGTTATCTGATCAAGCTGGCTAAGTTCCTATTATTAAGCTTTGAAGGACAAAAATGCAATGTACCATTTCAGAATTAAGAAGAGCGAAAATGCCAGAGAATATAAAAGCATTTATGCTACATAATTTTCTACATCTGTCTTTGATTATAGCAACCTTACGGTAAGAGCTGTGAAAATTTGTTCCAGTAAGTGCCCAAGTATTTTTACCTATTTTAAACCACTTTAAACAATGCAAAGAAAATCAAAAGCAATAAAAACAGAGTGATTTATTTCAAGTTACTAGGAACTCTTGTTTTAAACAAGGAAATGAAATTTGTATTCAACTAAAACTGGTGACATCAATGGTCTGTGGGAACCAAATCATCTTTCTGAATGTTATACAGTGTGTTGAACAGACGGAAAGCAAAAGTAGAAGGTACATGGTTGTCTAGGAAGGTGGGGTGCTTCCATTAAAAATCCCAACAAGGAACCAACTGAAGCAGTATAGATTAAGATTGTAATCCTATACCCAAGGGATTCCCAAACTGTGGTCTGCAAACCATTCAGGCGGTCTCTGTTATGTCTGTGGATTTATGGGTGAAGACAGCACACCCATCGTATTAAAAATATACATTTATTTTTAATTGTAATATTTCTGCTTCTTATATTCTATTTCTTACATTGTATCTTATTGTATTACAAATTTGAATTTTATGGAATTCAGATTGTGATACAATAATACGTAAGAAATAAAAGCAGCAATAAGAATACAATTAAAAATCATACAGCATCTAGCACAGTACATTAAAACTGCTATAACAGTCTGGAAAAATCATGAAGTGGTTTACCAAGATCTTCAGCTATGTTCAAGTGGTCCAGGAGGGTGGGAGTTTTGCAACCACCATTAAACTCACCACGGAATATGGTCCCCTGAAATTAATACAACCTTTTCCCAGGTAGACATGCACAGGATTGCACTTTCATCTATAGGAGTCAGATTTAAATAGGCAACTTGTACATTATCTATGTGGTCAAATAATATTTTAACGTAGTATTATCACAAGAAGTCAATGTCAAATACTATTAATTAGTAACAATTCTGAATGTAAGCATTCTAAATGTAATTTTTATGACAGAGGCTGCTTTTTAACCATAGGACAACATGCTTTACACACAAGTCAGACCATTGGTCCATTTAGAACAATATTGTCTACACTGACTGGAAGTGGCTCTCCAGGATCTGAGTCAAGAGCCTTTTCTACCCGGAGGCGCCAGGGGTTGAAGCTGGGACCTCCTGTGTGTAAAACATGGATTTTACCACTGAACAATGGCTCCACCTAATTTGATTCAAATTGAATCAGTTCGAATCCAACAACATCTGGAGAGCACCATCTTGGCTGCCGTTGATTTGCACAAACCACAATTTGCCTAGAAATTAGAGCTTGAAATGGATTTTTCATTTAAGTTTGGAGGCAAGTTGCTTTTTGCCCATTTTGATCAGAAAGGAAAACTACAGTTTGTCCCTAAGAGGGATGGAAGGAGGAGGAGATCAGGAAAAGAGAGTACACTTGTCCAATAGAAAACCAACAACAGATTGACTATTAGGTATGAGTCAGGCCTACTGTATTATTTATAATGTTTAACCTCAAGAGTAAAATATCTTACTTCACAATTGCTTTCCCATGTACAAGAAGTAGATCTTTTAACTCAATCAGCTTGTTAGGATATCATGATTACATTATTAAGATCTCTGCATTAAATTAAAGGTTCGTCTTCAAGTAAGTTCTTTCTAAAAAGAGACTTACTACAAATGGTATTATAAAAAACAAAGAGATTTTATTTTTATTATTAAACTTTTATTTATGTAGATTTATGTTCCCACATCAATGCTATTTCTTATTAGTATTCTTAAAATGTATGGGAAAGTGGATCCCATCACGACCAGGTCAAGAAATTACACCCTTGCAAGGATGGACTAGTTGACATAATTCAGGGGTTTCCAATATGACATCCACAGGGTCACACGTGCCTATAGAGTGCTACCTTCATGCCACCAGAGTTCCTTGTACACACACGGCAGTTTCTCAGTTTGCAAATGTGCTCATGGACCCAAAATGTTTTATGACTTAAAGAGTTTTATCCTGGGAA
The DNA here is from genome assembly GCF_965112155.1 of Podarcis liolepis. Lineage (NCBI taxonomy): Eukaryota > Metazoa > Chordata > Lepidosauria > Squamata > Lacertidae > Podarcis > Podarcis liolepis. Next base: position 56,767,731 of record NC_139555.1, on the reverse strand, counting down.
ACTCTTAGGATAAATTGTTTCAGACAGACCAAATCCCTTCAATGTCTCACAGTGATACTTCAGTAACACGTGAAACATTTGATTTTAACAGATTAAAAACATAAAAGCAGTGCTGTACTCACTGTACTTACATTATTATAATACCTGCACTATTCATTCCATCAACACTTCTGCAGAGATCAAGATACCCTTACAAGTTGTATTTACATTATCTCAATTAGGTCTAAGCCCTTAGAAAATATACAGTTTCCAAGTAAGAAGCACAATTGAATATTTAAACATTATATACTATACTATACTTTAATTTGCTTCATACAGTCAAGGCTTTGGAAGGTAATGTATAGTTAAATAGATTATTTAAGTTGGGACAACCCATTCCTATTTCAAACTTATGGGGTGGGGTTTAACATTCCAGGGATGAAACAGACATTAAATGGCTTGAAATATAGGTAAAAAAAAATCTTTGGTGGTCCATCAGTCACAACTTATGTAAACTGCTTTGTGAGGTCCGTCTGAAAAGCAAAATTTCTTAAATTAAATAAAATCCTACATGCCAATAAAAAAGTGGTCATGTAAGCAGTAATATTTCTTAACAGTGGTACATTGATAAGAGGTGATAAGGAATTTTGAATGCCATACACAAACAACCCAAGAATGACCCTGGAAGTATTTTAGAATGTATGATGGGAAATGGCCAGAGGTATACAGTCAAACTCATATTTTTTCACCTTCTCACCCCTTGCCTTTTCCTGTAAGACCTATTGTAGTCGTTAAGAGTCGTCAACAGGCTCATCTCAGCTATCTGCCAATCTCCCATTCCCACCACCCTTCTGAGTAATACCCCTCCCCACCTTCTCACTATATAGAAGGATCTGGCAACTTCTGTTTCAGTGTATCTGAAGAAGTGTGCATGCACACGAAAGCTCATACCAAGAACTAACTTAGTTGGTCTTAAAGGTGCTACTGAAAGGATTTTTTTTATTTTGACTATGGCAGACCAACACGGCTACCTATCTGTAACTAAACTCATATTTACTACATGATACTTACATATTTACTACATGAAAAGCTTGACTAAGAGAAGAAAGGAGAAAACAGCACAACCAAAGAAAAGTAACGACCTACAACACATAGTTTAAGATTCCTAATTAACACAAACTTTATTCTTGGTTTCAGGCAATAAGGTATGTTTACCTGGCTCCCTCGGCCTGTAAAGCAAAATGAGCGCCACAACCCCAGAGTTGTTCGCGACTGGACTTAACTGTCAGGGGTCCCTTTACCGTTCCCTTTCCCTTGGATAAAGCAGCATCTAGTAGGCCTGGGGCAAAAATGGGAATACGGTTGAAGTGTTTCACAAAAATCTTTGACCACTCTGTAAAACATTTTGGTGATGGAGTGCTGTACAAATGTGGCAAAAGTATCTGTCCACTCAAGAGTGAGGACAGGATGTATTGCCGCCATTCTGACTCATTCACATCATCATTATGTAAGAACATAAGGAAGATCCTATTGGATCAGGCCAATGGTCCACCTAGTCCAGCATTATCTCCTTACAGTGGCCAAGCAGGACCAGAATGCAAGAACACCCACTCCACCTGTGATTCCCAGCAACTGGTATTCACTGTCACATTTTGTCTCTGACAGTAAAGGTAAAACACAGCCCTGAATCCATCTAATTCTCTTTTAAAGCCATATTGGTGGCCCCCACTACATCTTGTAAGAGCAAATTCTACATTTCTAACTGTCCGCTGTGTGTAGAAGTACTTCCTTTTGTCTTCTAACATTCAGCTTTACAGGAAGGCACAAGTTCTATTATTTCAAGGGGGGTGGACTTCTCTATTCACTTTCATCACACTATGCTCTATCATTCCCCTTGTTCACATTTTTTCTAAATTAAAAATTCCCAAGTTGTAATCTTTCCTCATTGTGGAGTTGTTCCAGCCCTTGGGCTCCCTTTGGTTGCCCTTTTTCTTCTTTTTTCTTTTTTGCATCTTTCCCAGTCTAAAATATCATTTTTTAAAGTAAAGTGACAGAACTGTGAACAAAATAGTGAAATGTGACTGCCCACGTGATCCCCAACATACTATCAAGGCAGGAGTTGGGAGCAAGTCAGCAATAACTCACAAGGTGTCCGTGAAGTTAACTCTTTATTCAAAGAAACAAGATAGCTCAGGCCTAGTGATCACAGCAAGTCTTCCAGTAGGTCTTGCCCCAAGGAGGCAGTTGTGAGGACTGAAGGTTCCTGCCTTCCCACCGCTCTCTAAGGCTCCTCCTCCCCTTGGTCCTTCCCAGCAAACTGAGGCTCCCTCGTCTTGTCTCTCTTTGCTCCACCCCTCTTCATTCCTCTTCATGTTCTGGGAGACCAGGGAGGAGGGGAGCTGGTCACAGCCAGACAGGGAGACTCCCTGGCTTCTTCAGCAGCCTGCTTCCACTCTACTTCTTGGCCCCCCTCCTCACTAGCCTCCTCTTTTGCCTCTGATTCTGAACTCTTCCCTCTCACAGCCTCTTCCTGCTCACTAAACTCTGTTAACCCTTCAGCTACAAACACCTCCTCCTCCCAGTCTGCTCCCTCTTCTTCCTTTGAGCACTCATCATCGTCCTACCACCAACCCCCTGGGGCTCTGAGTCTTCTTCCCTTGGGGGTACCCCAGCTGGTCCACTCCTCTGCATCCAGCCAGTCCATAACACATACCCAGTGAAAAGAAACACTCTTTTTAAACGTTGTCCCAAATCAGTCACTGATCACTCCAGGTAAAGCCATAGCTTGCAAATCTGCTGGACCTGAAACTTAGCCACTTCAGCCATCTAGGCCTCCAGGGCAATGATGGATCAACAAACACCCACAAGATCCTTCGGAAACAGTACAACCCTATCCAGAGCTGGTCATATCCCCACTTCTCCACCATAATAGCCACCTAACCACAGAGACTCCATCTTGTCAGGATTTAGTATGCTACATTACTTCTCTGAGCTAGAAAACACATAGTGCTAAGAAAGCAGCACTCAAGTCTTCTAGTGTCACAGGGTCACTGAACTTTGAATCCCAGGAAACAAAGAGCAGGGGCAGAAATGTTTTCCTAAGCAAGCATATTAGAAAAGAAACTAGTTCCCGTCATGGGTGTCAATTTCACTATGCTGGCTGTATGTCTTCTCTCCTTTTTCAGTCCCATATTGGGGGTGGGGATGGTGCACACCTGAGCATGTAGGCTGATATTGGGCACTGCCACAGCACAGCTGCCTTTCCTAGCTGAAGAAATACAGTGTTGTGATAGTTATTCAGGGTAGGGGGAAAGACAGGAAACAGAAGATGGATACAGAAGAATTCTAAGAACAGAGCCTCCAGCCTGACAACAATACAAGACCAAAGTGGATATTCACCTTTTCAAATCACTTATTTGCAGGGCTGGTAAGAAAAATAGGTTCGAAAATTTGACCTCAAAACGATGAAGAGATAAATAAAGATGCACTGAATATAAAAGCTGCTGGTCACATGAAACAGCCACCAACTTTTAAACAAACATTTGCTATCTTAAATCCTTACTAAGAACAATATCAAAGAGGGATGCTACCTATTCCTAGCACACTGCACGTTGAAATTGTAGAGACAAATGGGGGTGACACAATTTTTAGTTGATTTTTAGTTCTTCATTTTCAAAACATCAACAAATTTTGTGTACTGTACATATTTATTATTACTATGTTCCATTATCATAATAATATTAAGAGGGAGAATACTAGAAGAACTTTCAAGTTCAGGAGCTCTATGAACTTTCCACCCACAAGTCAATTACTTCACTTCAGCCTTAACAACCAGAAAATAGCTTCTAGGACACTAAAGTTTGCTGTTGTGCAGAAGCAGTGAACTTTCATGGAGGTATAACTTTTGTTTAAAAAGCAAGAGTAAGGATATCCAAAATATGTAGCTTTAAAGATAATTGCTTCCTCTTGCAATGTCATATATGTTGCGAGAAATACAGCCATAAACAGTTGTATTGCAAACTGACTATCTTCACATACATAATGGTGTTACTTTGAAGACACGATCATTTCCTAATTACAAGCAAAATGAAGAAACCATAACCACAGCTTTCTGCGAATTTAGGTGACTGTTAAGGAGGCCAAAGAGCTCAAGCATTAATATATATCCTGTTAGATTTAAAGATTTATCTTACACCAAACTGAAGCATCCTAAGATTACCACAAGAGTATTAGAGTTTCAAAACTAGAAAACAAACTGATTGTATGTTTAAACTTTAAGAAGTTCTTAAGTAATAGCTATTTTCAAATTATGTTCAGCTTGAGAAAAACCTACATATGAATTCTTACTTACTTTAGAGGCCCAAGGCTGCAGGCAGTTGGCGTAACAACGAACAAGAAAAGCCATTTCCTGGGTTGAAGGGAAAGTTTCCACTCACCAACAAGAAATTAAGATCCTTAGAAGTTTAGAAACCATAAGCCAAAGAAATGGATTTTCAGGCACAAAATCAAGTAGACTTTAATTTCACAGTGATTAATTAAAAATTAAATTCCTACTGTATCTCAGTGGCTTTCAGTGTTGCAAAAATTACTGCAAAAACAGTCCAATTTTGACAAGTACATAACTGCACATTCAAAATTTTCAGTGCTGCTTCTTATTCAAATACAAAGGTCAATAGATTTCCCCAGGCAGGAAATATACCTGAAACAGCTAGAATAAATTCTAGAAAGGTTTACAAGTTAAATGCAACAGTCTCTGGAAAGCTGAAAGCTGAATTCCTTTTAAGTATTTTCCCATTGCAAGGCACAGGTTAAAGCTGGTTAGTCTTCAGAGTCCCATTTCCTCATCTTCACATTTTATAATGCAGGTATAGTTTTGCAAAGATTCTTGTTAAAGCAGATCTTGGATGACTGTGGAATCCTTCATATTAAAGTTCCTTCTTTATACTCTTGCCCACCATGACAAGAGTAAATCCATTCTCAGCTAGTATCTTCAAGATATATAAATATACACAGTACTCTTAACAGGTTTGCACTACAGAATTGCTCAAAGCCTCTGCGATCAAAGCCATTTCCCTCCCAACCCCCTCCAATGCAGAGTTTAAAAATGCTGCAGTATAGCTTAGAATTCTAATGCACAGCCAGATACATGGTTAATCCAAACCCAGCATTTACCAATTAAAACATTTCTAATACATTGCAAAAGGCAACATCCACAGCAAGACTGAACGCTCGAGTCCTAATTCCTACTATCTTTGCTCGTTTCTCAGCAGCTCCCTCAGGAGAAGCTCTCATCGATTGGATGCTCCGCAGCAAGATGAAATATCTAATAAGGAGGGGAGAGAGTGGGAGGGGAATGGAGCTAAAAGGATGACATCACCTGTATAGAAAGCCTTTAGAAACTGCATTAGATCAATTGGCTACTGTATCTGCAGATGCAGCCAGAGCATCTTTATTGACCTAGTATAAACACACCTCTGTACAACAACAATTCAGCAAAACATACTCTATGTTACATTTCATATCACTCTGCTGATCTGACTGTGCACACAATTCCTTTGGGTGTTTTTGTTGTTGTTTTTTTAGCACTTACTCTTGAAATGTGTGTATCAGCTCACATTTTTTTCTAAGTAGCATTATGGACAAAGCATATTTCTTATCATTGTGATAAAATTTGGCACTGACAATTCCTTCATTATGACCTGCTGCTTATTATCTCCCTACAGATTCTGCCTATCCACACCCTCTCATAGCAAGGAATTTTATTGAAGAGACTAAACTTTCTCCAGTCATGTTGAAAGATAATTTTAATCACTAGTCAGGGTGACCATCTTACAGTAGGTATACTACAAAAGGCAGACCAAATTTGCTTTTATGACCAAAGCGAAACACTTTGTGGTTGAAAATGGGTGTCATTCACCCACAAGTTTACATCAACCTGCAAGTTACATTCGATTTGTATCTTCCCAAAATATATTAGTTAAGAGCAGAACTCATAAAAGCTTGAACTGGCCAGAAATGGAGAAACAGAAAGATATACATGCAATTGAGATCTTGTGTAGAAACTGGGTTCTATAATCAAGGGCAGCAACTTGAAAATAACTTTTAAAACATAGGGTTGTATCCATCAGCATCCTTCCATTCACAGGAGACCCTGTTTGATCCAGTGGAGGCTTCCCTATATGGGAGGAGGTGATTTTTCACTAATCACCTTGCCCTCTGTAGCCCCTTTAACTGGCTTCCAGATTTAATCCAGAGTATTAGGGAACCCACCAGCACAGCGTGGAATAAGGGCACGGGAGGAGAAAGAGGAAATTACCTTCCTTTTGCTCTCCAAAGCCTCCTCTGGGTCTCAAAGAGCCTTCCATGAACAGAAGAACAGCACTGGATAAAACTGATGTGTACCTAGAGTATGCTTTATTTAAATAATTTTCCTTTTCGTATGTTTATTTATTTTTAAAATATATTCAGTACTGCTTGAAAAATGAGAAAGTATTCAGCATTTAAACTAATTTTTTTGTTCATAATAAGGCAGCAGATGAGCAGCCCCACTACTGTACCTACATCTTTTTAAATGATTCATGTTAACACTGCTCAAAAGTGAACATGTATAAACCCCAAGTAAAAAACTAGGTTTCCAAAGAGTTCAACTTAAAAATAATTGTTCAGTGTTGCCATGTAACTATACTAAAACAGGCTGTATCATATTAAGAGACATGCAGTTTATTTTAATTTTAAGAAAAGATGCCTGATTAACAACAAACATATTCTGTTGTTCAGTCGAACTATGTGTGTTAGTTTCAGAACTGCCTTTTGAAATTGCTGCATTGTGCATGAATTTACTCCACCAAAGATTTTTAAGTGAATGCCATATTTCACAACTACTGTAAACATAAGCTTAATAAGGGGATTTTCTCTCCTTCCTTTCTAGTTTCCCCTTTAAGTGAAGATGACATCATCCTTTTCCTTTTCCTACGAATCAGACTGCAGCTACTGCAACACCCTGGGGAATGTATCTCAGCCCCTACATGCAATCCTGCCAGCCTAACAGCTATGTGCAGGGTGAAAAACTGACCTAATTCTACGCTGGCACCCTTTTAAAAAACGAGGTGTCTTTATGCCACTCTTACATAAATTCCTTAATAAATTATCTGTTGAAGACAAATGTCAAATGATCAAAATTCATTATCTGCAACAGAGGAAAATAACCAAGTAGGATTTTAAAATGAATGCAATCAGAGCTAAGGCTATATTAAATATGTATTTGTCTGTAAATTATTTATTTCATTTTTTAAAAAAGGGCTATAAATGAAATAAAGTAACTTTTTTCTTTTATTAAACACTTTAAAATAATCCATCTACATACTGAAGTAGGAGAGAAAACCCAACAGGGTGATGTGAATATGATGGAAAGAACACTGTATTTTTGTAATCTGAATACTGTTTGGAGTTTTATTTTTGGACATTTTTTCAACAGGACTAGAGGCCTGTTCTTTTTTTTTTTTTAGAATATATACTTTAATCAATAATTATGCAAACCCACCATCAAGTGAATGTATGCCCATCACAGGACTTCTAGCCAAGCAGCTACTTTTCATTCCAGATGTCCAAAAAATGTCAACTCTCCTAATTCATTATTTGTGCCCTGAAGATGAATGTTTGAATTAATTCCCCGGTGCACTACTACATGAAAAAGCAAGTGATAGGGAAAATGCCAGGACAGTAGCTAGCAGGTTACTTCCAACGCAGTGTAAAGTAGTAGTGCGGCTTCAGTAACCCACTGTACTCAGGAGTTGATAACTTGAAAATACCTTGGTAATTGGCAGCAAAAGGCAATGTTAATCAGCAGTATATTATACATGGAGAAAGAGGGAGGGAGAGAATATGAATGAATAGTGATGGGTCCTCCTAACATTTTAGTGTTTCAACAGAAGAGTTTCAAGTTACATACAAAAGTGTTTGAAATGTATTCCAAAACAGAAAGGACCAATGATGGAAATGAATATTGGCAGATGGAAAAGAATCTGAGAGAATCTTCATGCTGCACTGGCAAGCCTTGAGTGACTTCATACTGCTGGCAGATTACACACACACACACACACACACACACACACACACACACACACACACTGCACTTAAATATATTTCATAAATATTTTCAAACAAGGTTAGATCTATACTTTGATTTTTAAATATGATTTTATTCTTCAGTCTTTGCACAGGTGAGACATTAAAAACAGCCCCTATGAACTCCCCTCATTTCCTCTTCCATAGTGACATTATGCTCTGACATTAAACAGCAAGTGTACAATAGTTTTCATTGCAGCTAAAATCCTATCAAAAGGCACAGAAAGATTCAACAGCGGTATGAAAATGTAAGCCATCCTAGGAGGGAGGGGGGAGAGCAGAGGAGAGGGGAGGGGAGGGGAGGGGGAGAGAATGTAAGAGAGAGGCTGTCACTAGAACTAAAATGATGTAAGCTTCTAAAATTAGAATCAGCAATACAGAGGGAACAATAAAAAGGCACCACAGATTCAATTTCCCTATAGGCTTTGTAGCTACTTTTCTCCTCTAAGATAATGTGATATACATGAAAAGGTCATCTCCCATTTAGAGCTTTGACATTTATATTTTTAATAAAACTAATAAGAAATTTATATGAATGGCTTAATTGTTGTTTCATGTCTATTTCAAATGTTAACTGTACCCATGTGTATACATGATCAACATGAAAAGTCCATCCCTGTGTAACTCTGCAAAGACCACACACATATTTGTATTTAGAGTTTCATTGACGATTACAATCAATATGTTAATTAATGTTAAAATATTAAATCTCAGTGTGGAAGGACTGCCTCAACAGAATGCAACACAAGCAAGAGAACTATTAGGCATGGTGTGTGAACTGCATAAAGGGAATCAGTTATTATTTGGGGAATTGGTAGAGGGGTGACTGATAGCATAGACCCAAATCACATTTTCTCAATCCAAAGCTCTATCTCCTTCACAAAATCAGAGATGCTGTCTCAAATGTTTGGCTTAGGAAACAAACCACAAGTGAATCTATAGGCAGACATACACATTATTTTGCAATGCACAGGCAATCATTTCAAACTGCCTCCTTGTGATGTTGTTACCACGTTAAAGTGTAGGGTTTCTATTGTACTGCTTTCCATTTCGGCAGCTACCTGTCCATGTGATATGGAAAACTGACATAATCAGCCATATTATGTTATACTGATGATGGGAAGCAGACATATGCAGAAGTTAATTCAAGCAGTCTCTGCATGATAAAGGTTACATATAGATCGGCCAATGCCTTTTGGTGCATCCTTAGGCAGTCACACTGACTAGACTGGCATACACAAACTTCATGTGCCTGCATAAATAGTTATCTTCAAACATGGTTATTACAACTGCTGCTATTAGGAGGAATAAGTTTTCTCAAATCATAGCAAACATAATTCCCCAAGCACTACTGCTAGGGAAACACAATTCATTTTTCTTAAAAGGATTGTACACCTATATTAAGAAATTCTGTAAGGATGCTGGAGCAGCTAGGCTAGTATGACCAAGTGCAATCCATCAAAGCACAGCTACTCTGATGATGCAGGTGTCCGGGCATGCACACAAACAGAGCTCTGCAAAAACATAGGCGTCCACATTTATTGCACCACATTTATTTGCTAATGCTAACTTCTGCATACATACTGGAGCACCACAAAATTAGAGATTGGAGTTAAACTTCCACCAAACACAGGTCCCTATGAAATGCTGGCTTCCCTGAACACCAGGAGTGTGTAAAGCATCAATATGGAAGACCTTAACCTGTTACACACAGGGAGATCACAGGATGTCTGGTCTGAACATGTCCTACTTTTCAGATCTAATTCTATCAGCTTCAGAAAACAATATCAGCTTGAAAACAGATATTTAAACTTCGGACAATCGTATCTTTGTTTAACAAGCCAAAGTATTAATAAGTATGTTTCCTGCATCCTATCCATTCTGAAGGAAATCAGCCCTGAGTGCTCACTGGAAGGACAGATCGTGAAGCTGAGGCTCCAATACTTTGGCCACCTCTTGAGAAGAGAAGACTCCCTGGAAAAGACCCTGATGTTGGGAAAGATGGAGGGCACAAGGAGAAGGGGACAACAGAGGACGAGATGGTTGGACAATGTTCTTGAAGCTACCAGCATGAGTTTGACCAAACTGCGGAAGGCTGTGGAAGACAGGAGTGCCTGGCGTGCTCTGGCCCATGGGGTCACGAAGAGTCGGACACGACTAAACAACTAAACAACAACAACAAATATTTCTTGCATAAGCAGTGCCTTCACTTTTCCCTTCATACAAGCAGTGATTAAACCAGACAGTCTCCAATTAATCATAGTTTTCCATTTCATCAGTACCAGAAAACTATGATTACCAGGTTGCATACAAGTCAGGATCTTAAGCTACAGTTTGAAGATGGTTTAAGATTCTGACTTTTTCCATTGCCAATAGCCATGGATTCCCAGTTTGGATGAAACAGAACACTATAGTTTATTAGATATTTCCTGCTTTAATAACAGCTCACATGTGTGGGCAAAAGGTCCATTTACATCTCTGCTAGTTAAACTGAGATGTGTTTATTCGAGGCAAGCTATTCTGTTTCATCTGTGTGATATAGATATAGATATAGATATAGATATAGATATAGATATAGATATAGATATAGATATAGATAGATATAGATATAGATATAGATATAGATATAGATATAGATATAGATATAGATATAGATATATTTAAATTACAGTTTTTATATTCTATATAGGGAACAAAAAGCTTTCCTGGCCTGTCTTGTAAAAGTGGATCTATCTTATGGAGACGGAAAGACTTTCATGACACAAATCGAGTAGAGGAAGCTTTTCCTAACATGAAGAATCTGTGTTGAATTTCATGCCTGTGATAAACCTCTTTAAAAGGTTCAGAAATAAATTACACCAAAAGCGCCTTGATAAAATTATTCAGTAAATCATTTTAGAGATGGCTCAAGTAAGTGAACCAATCAGCATACCATTTCAAACACCTACGGCAAGAGCATTTCAGTTGGTGGAACTTCACAGCAGTCATGTTTATAAGCCAAGATGAATGGAGATGTTGGGTGTGCACAAAACCCTCTCATGCTTTCCTTTGTGCAAGCAAACAAGGAAGTCTTCTATTAACATTACTTTCCCAGTTTGTCCCAACCAGGAAAGCAGTTAATATTCATGCATGTTCTGAAGCTGCTAAGCCATTGTTTGAAGCTGACTTATATACTGTATTCTGGTTTTTCCAAAGCTGCTAACCAGAATTTCCCAGTTCAGAAGAAGACAGTGTATTGGAAGACACACTAGCTTGTTTGCTTCTACCAGGAAAGGAGCAGCAAAGGGGCTGCACACATGGCCAAAACACTTGTTCCTATCTCAACTTATTAAACCAAGATATGATTGTAAGTTGATACAAGTACTGTTGATTTAAAAACATTGCCCAGTGGGAACACTTGACAGAAGACAATCGGAGAAAAATAGACCAAGAGACAACTAGAACCTGGCTTCCTGGACCTTATGTAATAACCAAGGAATTACTTTTTCAGTTGTTCAGCCCTGCTCTTGGCCCCTGAACACTGATGCTAAGAGCAGATTCTTACATTGAGGCTCTTAATCAGGGGTCTCATACAATCAAAGCCATGATGCTGACATCCATCAGCCAGTACCTGCATCTTTACCTGTCCAGCCACAATTTCCATTGACTCCATTCTTATAGGCTCATCTCAACACTTATAAGAGCTACAAACCTACTAGTTTCCAGGAGCAGCTAGATGCACAAAATGGTCATACAATAAATGAGCATTTCTTCCTACTAATTGCACTTGCCTTCTGAAATTTTAAGTGCTAAAAATGCAGCCAAAAGGGAAATTTGCATACACCATATACAGATGGCAATATATTCCACTCGTGCTCATGGAACCTTGGATCCAACTGGATTTGAATAAGGGTTACAAAGCAACTGAACGCCACAGTGTTCCCAAAGTCAAGCGTTAACAATATAAACTTATAATACAAATATTTTCAAAATAGGTAGCGAAATGGCTATAAGCATTAGGATGCTTGTGAAGACAATCACCAAAGAAGATATTTTTAAAAGCAAATATATTGCTAACTCTTTCTGTGCTGAGAATGGATGAACATTAAACCAAGAATTCTGGCTGCATTCCAATTGTGATACATACTTTGGCCGGAATCAAATAAATCTTTTGTTCCAATTAGTTATAGAAGCAGTACTCTGCACTCAATATGCAGTCCTGGCATGCTTGCTCTTAAGAAGTTGAATGATTTGCAACTATTGATCACATTTCAGGAGCAGACAATCATGGACTGGTCCTTCCATCTTCCTTTCTCCACAAGTAATGTAAGCAGTGTGTAGAGACTAAACAACAAAAGAGATGGCAAAAACTAGACACAGCCACTTGATAGAATGGACGGGCTTCAGCAGTATCTGTTTAATACTTTTTTAAATGACGGGCCATAATTTCCCTATTCTAACATTCTCTTACAATGTCTCCAATAACCAAGCCACATACTTTTTCTAAATTAAAAATTAAGAAGCATTTCACTCTAACACTTATGCCCAGATGCAGCAGATGACCTTCTCTGAGGCCACAGAATTCTGACACTTCTCTGTCATGGGAGATCAGTCACTCCTAAATGAAAAGACACAGGAGAATCGGATGCCCTTGTAGGAGGCTGACTGGAAGGAAGCACATCCAGAGTCTCACAGGACATTTTAATTATTTAATATATTTATTACAGCATCACTAGTAATGCTCTACGAAGCCCAACTAGCATTGACAACACAGAGATAGTCTCTTCAGGAACCCATATATTCATGAGAATGGGCCATTTTCTACATTCCTACATTTTCTAAATTACCATTAAAAGTTCAACTGCACTGGCTAGAACAGTACAAAGTGTAATATACTGACATTCTTCCTGGGAGCAACTTGCTATATTTTTCAAATTTTTAGATAAGCCAATAAATATATGCATAATACCCCAAAGTTCAGTGTTTTGTTCACTATATACAACAGAACAATTATTTAAAATTTCAGCCACTGCATAACTCCCTTAGTACTGTTGTCATTACACTACCTGGGCTAAGCCATGGTTTGACTTAGTGTTAGTCAGAGCTCAGATCATGGTTTGTCTCATTCCATGAGCTGAAACCAAGAGCTGGGGAAGACAAATCACAAGGCTGTGTTCAGAGACAACACTGAGCTAAACAATAAGGAGCACAGCAGCAGCAACACAACAATCTTCTCTCCAGAAACCCACACGTGTTTGATCATGCTAAACTATAGTCTAGCTTAGCATTTCATGCCAAGTGGCCCACTAAATTAAGAATATACATTGAGTAACATTAGCCACATTTTAAAATTGAAAATATCATGTTAGTTTCTAAGAGGAAAAGGTGTGCACTACGATACTTTAGAGACAGAAATGAAAGGCTTAGGTCATAATAAATCAAAGCTGCATCAAAATAATTTTATATTCCTTTAGATATAAAACTAGAACAAGAAATCAGAAGAGACAATTCCTTGTCACCTCACCAGGGAGTTTAGTTTGCCTGGTTCTTCATGCTGTTCTTTTGGATGCCATCTTATGCCTGTTATGCTCCCTTTGAGGTACTAACCAGGCATTCAGCCAGAGAAGCAGCTTCCTGTAACAGTTGACAACATCGCTTAACAGCACTCTATGACAGATATGACTATCAGTCTTCCACACATCTTGCTAAATGAGCCTGACTAAAGTTCAAGGAATTCCTCCACACACAAAAAACCCCATCACAGAATTTTGCAGCATTCCTGTACAATATATTGCAATTCTCTGTATAAGCTCCAGACAAACATCTTTTTCCTGCAAGTACCAAGGTAGCAAATGAAGCAGTAAATTACATGTTCATAGATGGCATACAGAAGTAGCTTACTACTGTATCTAGACTGTTCAGGAAATTAATTCACCGCAGTCACAGCTTCTTTCTGCTAACAAGGTTAACAATCATCTGACTGAAGCATTAATACAAACCACAAAATAAGAGACCAAACAACTGTCAGACATATTTGCTTAGCTCCCCTACCAAAAAACAAAACAAGAACAGAAGATTGACTGCTGAACTAACCAGTATCCACTGAAGTCCTTTCTGATTACATGTTTGAGCCCAGGTACATTCATGAGCAAAGAACATCAGATAACAAAGAGTAAGATGGATGAAAGGGACTTTGGAGAGCTAGCAAACGTTATTTTTTTAAAAAGGAGACGAAGAGCTATTTTGCTTTACCCAAGTCTTCATCTCACACAGATGAGAAGTGAGATACCAGCTCTTTTCAAGCGGTTAAACTGAGAGCAAGACATTCTAGGCAGATTGAAACAAACTGCCCGAAACTTCAGGGATGGGAAAATCAGAGAGCAGTTACTGAATTACTACAGTATTTCATGATATCATAACAAACTACTTGAAGGTATGGTTCACAGTAGGAGTGGGGAAAACCCCTTTTTTTTTTATTGGGTTTGCATTCCCTCATGGGGAACCTTTCAACTAGTGGGTGCAACCAGAGGCAAAATATGTTTTGCATTGTAGGCTGCCTTTCAGCAAGAGAAACCATCTAGGCAAGCAAGAGGCTTTTTCACAGTACCATTCCAGCCAAGTCAAACCATTTGATGAGTGGGGTCAATGGGAAATGTAAGACTAAAAATTGCAGTGACTGGTGCTTGAGAGCCAGCCATTAGACCCCTGAGTCTGAGATTCCCTATCCTATTCTTGGGTATCTTTTGTTAGGGTTGGGTGAAGCTCACAATAATATATCAATTTAATAGGAGATGAATGCATTAAAAAGATGAAAGTAAACTTACGAGAAATTAAAATTCTGGTATATAAAAGCTACTGGTCTAAACAGTACTTGAGCATAAAGGACATCTTGCTGGTTTCCCAGCAGGACAATTTGCAATGTATTTAATATGGGAACTGAAACCAGATAAGTCCTTGTTGTGGAATGATTAGCATTTTCCAATGGCAAGTCCTTGCTAAATCAATTTTAAATTAATAAAAGAAAAATTCACATCCTGGTTAAATGCATCCCACACAAAACTAGAGTTAGTTCCTTAGTAACAGGAAAAGAATCATCTGCTGGTTGTTTGGTCTCTCAGATGTCTGCAACAGTGGGGAGCTATTTACCGGGAAGGGGGAATCCTTCCCCATCACCACTGGGCTAAATAACTGCCCAACATAAAATGGTATAGTCTCAGGTAGAATATACAGAAGAGCCTCAACTTGACCAAAACTGTAAGATTCCCTCAATTACTGCAAAAAGGGAAATCTCATCTTTCTGCCTTGAGTACATTAATCCAAAGTTCAAATTCCCATAGGCTTATGCTTCACTGACTTCTTATGCTGACATTTTTTTAAACAAACAGGTAAATTACCCTGTGCCCCTTGATAGAAAGATACAATACAAGACTGACTGATAAATAAAAGAGGGAAAAGATCTGAAACAGCTATTACTTTACATACTGGGAAAATGAATACACAGCCTGTAAACATTAAATACGTCCCAAGTGCAAGAACATGTCAATCTGATTGAAGGATGTGTTTAAGGATATTCATACATTCACTATCAAAAATAATGGAAGTATCGCAGACAATTCCTAATTAGTATCACAATTATCATCTTTTCCTGCTTTTACAGTAACTCTTGTACAAGAGCATACGGCCAATATTCTGAAGTTAATTACTATATATTTTATATTAAAGGCAAATATGAAAACATTTTTTTCCTTTTTCAGTGAAAATATACCTGAAATATGCACTTCAATTCATTTAAAATTACCACAGTACTGTATTCACTACACCAATCTTTTTCAAGGATTATACATTTTAAACAAAAAAGTCTTTCCCTAGAACTCTCAAAACAAGCAACAAATTCTCCCTACCAGTCACAATTTATTATGTTATCATCTGAGTTACTTACTTTAATAATTACAATTACTTATTGTAATAATTTTTACCACCGATATCAAATAATTTTATGTCAGCATGCAAGTATGGAGTAAATCTCTATATGTCTACTCAAAAGAGTTCCATGGAACTTACTCCCAGAAAGAATAGGATTGCACTCAAAGAACATTTTTGATCCTACCGTTATCACAACTGTAATAAAGATAAAACTCTGCCTAAAGGTGGGATCAATTATTGTGGGTGCGCATGCTTTTTTCCCATGGTTGTCCAAGCAGAACACAGCACATGAATATAAGAAGAGCCTGCTGGATCAGGCAAATGGACCATCTAAATCCAGCATCCTGTTCTCACAGTGGCCAACCAATGCCTGTGGTAAGCTTGCAAGCAGGTCCCTTGGTCAGGAGAACTCTCCCCTCCTGCGGTTTCAAGCAAATGGTATCAACCAATATTGTTCTCTCCCTTCTCTGTCCCGTACTCAGCCCCAAAACACTGTCCAGAGTTTAGGATTGCTCTGTAACAGTGAGGCTACAGTGTGAAGCAAGGAATCCCCAAGGGAGGCATCCACTCGCACAAGACAGCTCTTCCTGATTTGGGCTGATTCTACCCTATAGGCACACCAAGCAGCAGCCTGAGGCTTGTTTCCTACAGATCCCCTTCATTTACAGCCTGAATGAAATAGGGAAGAGGATGCAAATATGTCCATGTCTTCTTTTAAAAAATAAATAAATCCAAAATTGAAGCTTAAACATTCTGAACAGTTGTCTGTGATCAATCTTTTGGTATTCAGAGTTAGGCTGACAAAAAGTGGATGAGAACCTACTCAAATTATACTTTAAATCAAAGTTTATATATGTGTGTGCTTTGGTTAGCAGCCCTAAACCTTTTGTAATGGAGATTGCTAAACACCTAGAAAAAACTGAGATGATGCATAATAGAGTCCAACAAATAATTAATCATACTAAATATCTGGAGTTTTGGTAGCAGCTGGGCTACCAGAAAATGCATCTGAACACAACTCCAGTTGATCAGTCTCAGTCTAAACTTACTAAATGTGACCACAGAGTGATTTGGTCTGGAGTAGTCTTCACCAACGGATAGTACATTAGCATGATTCTTTAAAGGCTACAGCTGCATCACAGTCAACTCCTAAATAGCCATCTACAACTCTAAGTCCAACAAAATCACCTTTGTAAATTTTATCGACTTCTTCATCTCTGACTTCATCAATATTTCCCACAGAAAGAGCAAGCCCCAGACAAACAGGTTGGAACATGGAAATAAGTACACTCACCGAAAGATAGCTGCTAACATCCACGTTATCTGTGATGGTCTGACGTTCTCCCCTCTGGTTAATCTTCCTAAACCTCCGTCGAGATTGTCGGAGGGGCACTTCCCTTTGCAGGATGTTGTCTTCATTCTCTTTCAAGTTATCCACCTGGAACACATGTTCAGGATCCTGATTAAACATCCAATTCTTCCATATCATTGAAAGTCTGTGTAATCTTAAAAAACTCATGAGAAAAAGCTCAACGTGAGCTAGTAACGTCTGGGGAAGTTTATCTGAAGGCAGCCTATTGCAAGATCCTGAAACTAGAGCTACACGTCTTCAGCAGAGTTATTACAATGAGCTGGAAGGCCACAATTTCCTTCCCGGAAAGAGCTCCCCCCCCCCTAAACTAAGCAAGACTACCTTACCAGCAATAAAAAAACTATTCATTGAACTCAGACTGTTTAAAATTAAAACAGTTGCATAGTCACAGGGTAAAAGTTGTCAGTTTGATAGTTACATATTAAACTACAACCTCAACATACACAATTTGCTCTCTTCCACTCACCAATGTTCCAATACCTCAAAATCATGCAGCAAAACACTTTTTTTAAAAAAAGTCCTGGTGCTCCATAGATCAGATTGTTAAAACCTTAGCTGCAGCTATAATGTGACAAGGCTAACTTTTTGAAACAACATTTTGAACCATATTACAGTAGTTCAGGCTGAAAGCTTACTGCCCTTCATGATCATTTAGTCTATAAAAAGCAAGTCCTATCTTCACATTTCCTTTTGAAATCTCAGCAGGAAACAACACAGACAGACACATATATACAAGAAACAAGTGGCAACAGTGTCTATTCAGTATTTCAACTGTATATTACATGTAAGTGTGTACCAAGGGAAGGAATTAGTTTATCACTGCAACTGGCTGGCATGTAAAAAGAACTGAGAAATTAGCGAGGAACATTTGCACTTAAAACACTTATAGAAGGTTCATTTTCAAACTGGAAAAGGTCTTACGATCCTCGTCTACCAATGCAAGTGATCCACTGCACTGAAAAACACACAACTCATACAGGTATCAATATTTGAAAGAATTAGATCATTCAGCAAGGGTAGAAGCCTATCAAGCTTGTGCACAATAAATTTCAATGGATTTCAAAGGAGATTAAAGCAGCTACTTAAATTTCTCTCACTGAAATCAATGGACCTTAAAGTATGGGTAGGCTGTACCAAAAAATATTTATAATAGTTATTTGAGGAACAATATATCTGAAGAAATGTAGCCGCCCAGAGTGGCTAGGGAAACCCAGCCAGATGGGTGGGGTATAAATAATAAAATTATTGTTGTTTTAGATGTGTTTATGTAGTTATAAGAATATTTCTACATGGAATGTAGAAAATGATTACAAAAATTATATTCATTCCTAGTCACTGGCATGATTCTTATTTGTTTTCTTCTGATTCTTATCTTTTTCAGCTGTTTGTGCACCGAGCAAGCAAAGGCACTTGACTGTCTTCATATTACGTTTCCCAGTACATTTCCGAGCACAATTCAAAGTGTTGGTGCTGACCTTTAAAGCCCTCAACGGCCTCGGTCCAGTATACCTGAAGGAGCGTCTCCACCACCATTGTTCTACCCGGACACTGAGGTCCAGCACCGAGGGTCTTCTGGCGGTTCCCTCACTGCGAGAAGCCAAGTTACAGGGAACCAGGCAGAGGGCCTTCTCGGTAGTGGCACCCTCCCTGTGGAACACCCTCCCACCAGATGTCAAAGAGAACAACGACTACCAGACTTTTAGAAGACATCTGAAGGCAGCCCTGTTTAGGGAAGCTTTTAATGTTTGATGTATCACAGTATTTTAATATTCTTTTGGAAGCCACCCAGAGTGGCTGGGGAAACCCAGCCAGATGGGCGGGGTATAAATAATAAATTATTATTATTATTGTTATTATTATTATTATTATTATTATTATTATTATTATTATTATTGTTATTATATTTACAAATACTTTAGCTGTGATTTTGCACAGTACGATGATGTCATTATCTCATGCCAGAAGCTGTTCTGGTAGTGACGACTGAGTACAAAGTTTTTTAAAAAGTATGTAAGAGATTACAAAGTACAGGTTACTACACTTCACGGATCATACACATTACAACACACACACACTTTTTCAAGTCTATTATTCTTCAAGCCTGCTGGTATGTTCCTTTTTTGTGCTTATGATGCGTTATAAGGCACAAAGACTGGCACTTGTGAAATGAGTTCATTGTTTGTATATAGTAGAGGTGCCACAGAGGCCTTCCATGGCACCTGCAGGTTCTTAATCCCCTGCTGAAAATAGGCTTGAGAGAAGAATTCTATTGTAGCTAAAATAGGCTGTGGTGTATGGTGGGTTATTTGGGGGCGGGGGTACCCAAGACAGCATCTCTTATTTGCATTTGTCCCTGACAGCCAAAAAGCTTGGCAATCACCAATATATATCAAAACATTTTCTCCAAGCTCACTCTGTAGTTCACCAAATCTAGAATCCCCAAAACAACTTCTAGTACTTTACTATCTGAATAGGAAATGCCATTGCCATGTAGCCCAAACCCTTTGAAAGACTAAAAATATCTTAAGCTCATAGGTTTTTCAGTAAGAACTGTGGACTCTCAGTACCTTCACAATCAAGCACTATTATTCTGTTCACAAGTGGAAATATATCATAGTTTTTTAGGAAATTATGGACCTATGCAAAGCAGTTTTCCAGTTGAAACAAGGTTTTTTTTATACACAACACAGGCTGAATACTATGAAAGCAAAAGGTTAAGTGTGTTTGTTACCCAAAAGGCAAATACAATGAACTGCTAGCAGGAACTATAGTAACTACGCCCACCTGCTTCCTTCAGATATTGCCAGCACTATGCAGTTGAAAAATACAGTCAAAGGAACTGAGAAATCTCTATAACAAACAGCTTTTGTTGACAATTTCTCTTGCTTTCTATACTACAATGCTTCTTAGGCAGAGTAACTTCCAAATTTAACAAAAACTAACCAATAAAACATTCCATACAAGAAAGCTGAAATCATACAGCAGAATAAAGCAACAGTATAACATTTCTAAAAACAAAGACAGCAAAGGACATAGCAGTAGCCGCAACAATTCTAAAAATGGGCCATTAGCAATGGCAACCAAAATCAAGGGTAAATGTATTCAATTGCACTAGTTGCCTCAATAGGCATCCAGGTGGCAAAATGTGCTATGCAAAGTTGTAAGCCTAGATGGCAAAGCTCCATTGTTTAAGCCAAGGGTGGGCAACCTGTGGTGCTAGGTCTAATTTCATGCAGGTGACAAGCAAGTAAAAAAAAGGAGGGGAGAGGTGGCAGGGAGAAAAGAAAACAATTTTGCTTGGGCCCTGCCCACCGATGGCATGGAACCCTGCCACCCAGCCTAAATGCAGTCCTTGAGAGAAAAAAGTTCCCCTCTCCAACCCCACCCTGCTTGAATCAAAGTCTGAAAGAGCCATGCATTCAGTCTGATAGTGAGCCCAATGTGTCACCCAGTATTACTTCCCATTCCTCTTACTTTTAAGGTCAGAATGCATACAGAGAGCAAAAGAAATATTTTATTTGTTTAGTGCATTTGTACCCCATACTTCAGCCAAAAAAGGCTCTCAGAGTGGCTTGCAATACAATCAATTAAACCAAGACATTAATACTGTTCCCTCAGCACAACAGTTATGGCAACCTTCTGTGCTACTTTCCCTGCCTTCTGAGGGCTGGGGGGTCAGGGGGATAGCAGTCTGCATTTTGCATCCTTCAGTGCTGCAAACAGAGCAACTACAAGTTGCTCCCCAAAAGAAACAAAGAAGTGTTTGCGTATGACGGTAGCAGAAGCCATCTGTGAGGAGTAATCAGAACGCCAGGTTGCCAAAGGAAAGCCACCATGACTTTTAATATGTTGGTATTAAAAAGTGATAGAAATAAAAACCCAATCTAAGAAATGCATCCTATCTTCCCACTGTGCGCAATTACTTTCAGAACAAAAAGGAGCACATTTCCAAGAGACAACATCAAAATTTATGGGCTCATTCCTCTCCGTTACAGATGCAGACAAGAAATATATCCAAGAATCAAAAGGCTGGATCAAAGAGTAATACCAAAAAAACCCCACAAATGACCAAAAAAATATGGTGACTGCTGTAACAGATTTGAGTTCAAGGAAGAAATGGCTTAAAGTGACCCATACAAAGGCAATATTCCATGTAAATGTCGCTAACAATACAGCCACAGAAAAAATAAGGCGGTTGATATTTTCAGTAACATCTTACATGATCCAGCTTTAACCTAAACTTTCTGGCAAAACACAAAAGGAGGCAAAAAAAAGAAAATAATAGGTCATAGGTATATCTCAAAGCATCAGCACTGGGCAGTAAGCATTAAAACAACTTCAAAAGCTCAGGTTCCATAAGCCATATCTTAGGTTTTTAAAAATGAAAGGCTTTTTTTTAAGCAAAGCTCTTTATAAAATAGAGATTAAGATCCAGAGAAATGAGGGTATTTTATTTCTGAACTGCTCTTACAGTTTAGCAGCTTAATCCATTTTTCTATACAGTACTGCAGATGGGAAGTTCCTGCCCACACTCAGTGAATGTGCTGTAGAATTCCATTTCAGTATCTTTTTAAATATTTCAAAGTGGTCAAGATGTCTTGCTTCAATTCCCAAGTTAAGTGTACACATGCATACATGCGCACACACATCTCTCAGACTACACAAAGATATATGACATTTTACAAGTTCCAAAGCAAATAGAAGTTATGAAGCGCTAGGTGTGTCAGCCTCCACCAGCCTGGTACCCTTGACCTTGAGGTCATCTCTGACCATTAACCATGCTGACTCTGGCTGGAGGGCATCAGTTTGGGGGCGGCTAACATACATGTACTAATGAATAACAAAAACAGAATAAAATTAAATAACATCAGAAGTTAGCTAAAGCAGAGGAACATTAGTTATCCGTTTAGACTCACAGGGGTCAGCAAACGTTTTCAGCCGGGGGCCAGTCCACTGTCCTTCAGACCTTGTGGGGGCCCGGACTATATTGGGGGGGATTGAACAAATTTCTATGGCCCCACAAATAACCCAGAGATGCATTTTAAATAAAAGGACACATTCTAATGAAGAAAACATGCTGATTCCCGAACCGTCCACGGGCCGGATTTAGAAGGTGATTGGGCCTAATCTGCCCCCTGGGCCTTAGTTTGCCTACCCATGGTTTAGAGAAAAGAGAAAAGATATCAGAATACCTGTAGAACATAACAGGATTGTGGGCCAGTAGTGCCATATTGCAGCAAACACACAAACAGTTTAGCTGAGACATATTGAGCATGGTATCCATAATGATAGGGAAGCATTCATTAAGAAGATAACAGTCACTCAGATCATACGTCACAGTAAGCCATAAATCTTGGGTTACCATGAATTAGCAGTGTGCTAAGTGCACACTATTAAATTACCCCCATTTCACTTTCTCCTTCTTGGTGCTGGCAGCAACAAACTAGCACTCCTAGTTTGTTTCTGCCAAACAAGCTGCCCCCAGTAAGCCAAGAACAAACCTTGGTTTATTACCATAGTCAGGAGAGGAACACCCCACAGAGTAAGTCAAGACTCATGGGTTTGTTGCTCCTGTTTCCGGGTTTGTTGCTCCTGTTTCTGGAAAATGCAGAGCAAGACAGGAGTGCTTCAGCAATATGCACTAGCACACCACTCATTGATGGTAGCCATGGTAAGATTTGTGATAGAATTCTCTAGAACTGCAGCCAAAGTGAACATGACTATTTCAAGGGGGACTATGCACACTGGTTTTTAAAAGTCTATCCTTACCACAATCATTTCAGAAGGCTCCAATACAATACACTCGCAACCTCGTTTTCCTCCAGACTGCTTGCCAAAGCTGAGAAGAAAAAAGAAGGAAAGTATTATTACACATTAATAGTAAACCACAAAATCAAACAGAGTAGGGATGAATTATAGGAATACTAGTAACAGCACACTGTGAAACAGTACCTTTGATTGTATTTCACATGCCTATTAAAGGGGCAATATGTGTTTTTGATGCACCATCACATTATGCAGCTTGTTCAACCATCAGAGATTGTTGTGGCATAGAACTGAGCCACTCCCAAGTGAAAGATGTGAGAAGAGTATTGATGATCCTGTGGGGCATAAGTCCATTAGTTCTTCAGTGATGGAAAGACACTCTTATATGGCAGCAATCCTTGGTATGTGGGTTGTAATTATGTTGAGAGTGAGTGGTTTGCCCATGAGTGGCTGCTTGCTAGAGGTACCATATGAAGGAGTGAATGATCATAGTGGTTATGGGAACAGATAGTGAGAGTGTGGTTGGATGAGTGGCTACATGAACAGTGTGTTTTATGTTGGTTAGGGAGTCTACATTTTTCTGCCTTGTAATGCTTTGCGACTTTCCTGATATGGTTATTATGGATACTGTTCATGTATTTTTAATGTAAATAATTTTACATTGTTTTTATTGCTCTTATTGTGGGTATGTATTATGCAAGTGTAGCTACTGTAACCCACTTCAAGAGCTAAAGCTATCAAGTGGTCCATACAATGGTACCTCAGGTTACATATACTTCAGGTTACATACGCTTCAGGTTACAGACTCCGCTAACCCAGAAATAGTACCTCGGGTTAAGAACTTTGCTTCAGGATGAGAACAGAAATCATACTCCGGCAGCGCAGCAGCAGAGGGGGCCCCATTAGCTAAAGTGGTGCTTTGGGTTAAGAACAGTCTCAGGTTAAGAACGGACCTCCGGAACAAATTAAGTACTTAACCCGAGGTACCACTGTACATGGAAACACAGTAGGATCGCAGCTGCTGCGCATTTAACTTGTAGGGTCACAACTTTCTGCGCTTGGTGGCAAACCAGCTGATATCACACAAATGCAAGGCAGAGAGCTAAACAGTTCTTTGCACACCAGGTTTTCCTGCAACGGAAAACACTTTTTAGCTCTCTGCCTTGCTTACTGTTCTGGGAAACTCTTGTGCCAAAAAGTAAGATTGTTCGCACAGTAGCTGTTCCTTGGAGTGGTTTTTGACACAATTTTGGCTTTATGCAGTAACCGCTCCCCATCATCACCACCAATAGAACCTAACACCCACACAAGACACGACACGACTGTGACAACAACAACAACAACAACAACAACAACAACAACAACAACAAGCTGTTTATGGAGTACAGCTTCAGTGCATGCAAGGAGCCAAAGAACTGGAATAACTGCCTATATGGTATGATAAGCACTGTGGTCAGTACTAAACACAGCAGAACATCTTAGAGAAAGGGGAAATTCTCTAGTTGGACAGAAAAAACAGAAGTGTCCTTAGGAAATTTTGTAAATTATCCCCCAGCTGAGGGAGGTGTGAAAGACTTAAAGCTACATTTGAATGTGTGAAGGTTTCCTGGCATATTATGTTTCTCTTTATGATCCCTGCTGATACAGTGTTTATTTTCTTCTCATAAAACACAAGTAATTATTTGCATGGATTTGTCAAACTGGCTTTCATCTACAGTAATCAAAATACCACAATCAACAGCTTGCTCTGTGTGATCGCTTGAATCACATGGAACTAGATTTGGTCTCCTTGTTGATGATGAATTTGAGAGCAAAAATTTAACCACATCTCCAAAAATGTGTGAAATACAGCACAAGGAAACCAGGTAAGCGTCAAAGACCTAAGTTAAACAGCGAAGATTTAAATATTTTGTTTGCTGTAATTCCCTTCCTTTTCTTGAAATTTTCATTATTTATTTAATTGAAAATACCCAATTAATCATTTGACGTTTCAATATCAGGGTAGTGAGAATGCATAATTGTTTGATTATTATGCGTATTACAGAACTTTGTGAGTTATTAAGAAAATCTTATTAGTTCCTAAATATTTCAAGTTCAACTAAGATCTCTTATTCAGGCCTTTTTTCTTTAAAATAGTGTTGTGTAGCCAACACACAACATATATACTCAGATAGTATGAAAATGGGTGTGATCAAGTCTTCATGCAGGGGAACAGTTTAAACTCCAGAATAATTTTTTATTTAAAAAAATTGCCAGAAAATACAGATGTGATTCATCAAGAACAGATGTTTCCTGAAGTTATTCTAAGAATGCCTCAGTTCTTTCAAAATGATAAGTTTTAATACTAAGAGTCATAGTGATAAAGAATTATGATCATGATCAGTAGGAGGCAAGAGCATCGTAATTAGAACTGTCAAATCTCTTTTTAATAATCTATCACAGAACCCTCAAATGTGTTAACTGTACGAAACTTATAAATATGACTAAATGCACCTCTTTGTAACAAAGCACAGGAAGTGAGATTTATATTGAAATAAGCGGGTCAGAGTGGGGATCTCCAAAAGTTGAAATGGTGACAGGACACAGAACTACATTTTATACTAGCAAAACTCAATGCCTTCTGGATTACTCATATGCAGGAGCAGTAGTGTACTTAATCCTTTTTACAAACACAAATTAATCTCTGCAGAAGGATAACTCCACCCTGTTTTTCCAGATTTCTTCTCCTGTTGGCGTCTGGCTAGGAGATAGAAGTAGAAAACCAGCTTGGGTGGCAAGGATGTGCATTACAGAGGCAAGTAGGCAGTACCCAGGTTATACTGTACCATACACTACTCTTGTTGCCAAGGCAAGGGCTACAGAACGGAGCAGGCAGGAATGGAAAAAGTTCAGCATCCCCCACCTGGCAATTCTTGGGATCAAGCTACTCTGAACTCTGAAACTTACTTCTAACGAAACATGTATTACAAACCTTCCATTAACAAGCTTCTACTGAACAATTCAGGTTTGCAAAAATTTTGCAGTATATAAAATGCAATACTTAAAAACCACAGTAAAATATAGCAAAGCAGCAGCCCACATAAGCAGCAACAAGTGGGATAAGTAAAAATGCCCCATCTCACCAAAAACTAGTGCAAAGAGTCTTGACTTGCTGTTAAAACCTATATAATATTGTGGGGGGGGGGTGTGCCATAGCTCAGGGGCTACCACTGAAAAGGCAGCCTTGTTAAAGTTTTGTCTCATACTGGACTAAACAAGAAATATGTTTCAAATTGGATGATGTACAGATTTAATGAATCAAATAATAGGATATATATTCTAGAAGCATATTTTCTGAAATTATCAGAAATAGTAATATATATGACATTAACGGTTATTAAAACATTTTATCATCTACTTGTGAGGGGTTTGCATTAAAAGTGTTGCAACGAGGGCTGGTACATATACAGCGGTACCTCGCTAGACGAATGCCTCGCAAGACAAAAAACGCTCAAAACGAAAGAGTTTTCCGTTTTTTGAGTCGTTCCACAAGACGAATTTCCCTATGGGCTTGCTTCGCAAGACGAAACGTCTTGCGAGTTCTTGTGAGTTTGTTTCCTTTTTCTTAAAGCCACTAAGCCGCTAATAGCCACTAAGCCGCTAATAGCCGTGCTTCGCAAGACGAAAAAACCGCAAGACGAAGAGACTCACGGAACGGATTAATTTCATCTTGCGAGGCACCACTGTAGAATGTTCAATGATAGTCATACTCTGAGTAGACCCAATGACATCAGTGGACAAGTAACTTGAGTCCATTAATTTCATTGGAAATACTCCAACAATCATCTAACTGCAGTATGGATGACAAAAACCTCAACTGAACCCACTGAAGGTCCCTGTCAGTCAGTGTAGACAATACTGACCCAGAGATAGCATCCTCAGCTCTACTGTACAACTTCAACCTTCAAAAAAAATCAGTGCCTTCTTGTTTGAATATTACAGCTCAGTCTGGTGTTTGCAATTAAAAAAATGATCATTGGGAGCAATCTGCTAAGGCATCAAAAAGTTACTATACTAACATGAGCAAAGCTTTCTATTATCATAGAACCTTTTTCAATTAGTACATGCTCTTGCTTCAGTGCATTATTGTGCTCTGTTCCCCTGACGCTTTAACCTTTCTTCTACTTCAAGAGAAATGCTCACGCATATGTATGTGGAAGAAAAAATATTGCATGCATGCTGACACACTAAGCAGGATGTATTTGTTAAGCTTAAACATTTTTTCTTTCCCTGCTGCCCTCCATGCCCTGCCAACTTAAAAGTTCCTTTTCTTGTGCTTGAGGAAATCTGTTTCTTATCCCCAGTCTCTGTGGTGCTACATAGATCTTAAGAAATCTCTCTTTTTTTAGGCCTTTCATTATTAGATTGCAGAAAAGGTTTCATACCTGAGAGTTATTATAATTTTTATGACCTTGAAGAAAAACTGCAGTATCTATCTATAGCGCAAACATTTTACTGTTCCCACAAGAAGCAAAAGACAAAAGCCTCCATATTCCATTATTTACCCCTTCAAAAGGCTTAGGCTTCACATAAGTGACAAATATAGGAGATCTACAAGTAATGCCCATAAGGAAGTTCCATAAAATCAGCACTTAGTAGATCACATCCTACATTTCCATGTAGATTTAGGTTTGGGAAATCAACTAAGAGAGTCAACAGGACCACTGGATGGCAAGGAAGTCAAAGCGAGATTGCAGAAAATGAATTATTTACATCTGTCTTCACTATATAAGGCAGCTTTCTGTGCCTGAACTACCTTTCACAGGAACGTAGTCTTAGGAAGTGTGGTAAATGGTGGCAAAAAATGACAATGTATCTCAATGACAGGGTAAAAGAGGCAAGGGAAGGAACTTAGCTGAAGCACTCCACTCTCAGTGAGCCTCCATGAAGTCAAGCAACTACAAGTTGAGTGTGGAGCATCAAACATGTGGTGAGGCTCTACAGAGACTGAACAGTCTGAAGCAGCCTTTAAAATATTGCTAAACATAACTGCTTTAGTTTCACCAATTCTTAATTTTAGATTCTCTGTTCATTCCTGATATTATATTATTCTGTTTTAATGATGCATTTCATCTTATGGCAGTTTTTGTTGTTTGTATGTTTTTAATTTTGTTTATTTTGACTTAGAGAGCCAATCGATTTTTTGTTGTTCCTATACAGTATAAATAATATTAACAGAGGCACTCCAGTTCTTTTGACAAGATTGGTTTTCAAAAGCATATTTCTTGTCACAACCAGCACAGAAGGATTATATTGGACTCTTAAAATACTACAAGATACCTGAATCCAATGGCATGGCCGGACAATTCAAACCAGTACAGTATATAAAAATTAAAAAAGTTAGTTCTTGGTATGAGCTTTTGTGTGCATGCACACTTCTTCAGATACACAGATATTCAGATATTCAGATATTCTGTGTATCTGAAGAAGTGTGCATGCACACAAAAGCTCATACCAAGAACTAACTTAGTTGGTCTTTAAGGTGCTACTGGAAGGAATTTTTTTATTTTGACTATGGCAGACCAACACGGCTACCTATCTGTAAGTATATAAAAAGAAACTTTTGTCTATAGGACTCATTTTTAAAGGGAAAAACTGGTATGTGCTTCATCACAATCTTTGTGAACTTAGAATGTCTCAAACAGCAGGTTGGGAGTTCTGTGGACTTCTAAGCTACGAGCACAGAGTAATGCTCAGCAATTCTATTAACAACTACAGTTTTATCTTTTGACTTAGCGGTTGCCTGGAACAAAATAATAAAAGCTGTAATTTATTTCAATTAAACAACATTAAATTTGCTTTAAATAACAGATAAAAACAAGAAAAAAGCACCAAAAAGCACCAGAGAACAATTGAATCCACTACATGCAGTTAAATCACTGAGAAGGAATTCACAAAATGTTTATTACTCAGATTACATTCATCTTCTCACTAAAACTCCAGTTCCTGCCATGCATTGTTATGCAACAGCTATTCCTTCTATATTTGTATATCCCAGAATACAAGTACTCATGCCAGAATTACAAAACTCAAGGTTTTTTTTTAAAAAAAATGCCAAGCTACAATAGAAAACGATCAGGAAGTCCTTCTGAACCACATAATTTAATAAAACCACATCATTTTTCATTTATAATCTGCTACTCCAATAGTAAAACAATATACAATAGAAACGATTCCCAGCCAATTTCACAAACCGTATAAACTGGAATACGCAAATAAATTCAGAACACAGCATTCTAACTTAGCTGATTAATGGATTGGGAAATAAAACTGATAAGCACCTTTGGCAGGTCTCAGACTGCTAATCCTACATTTTCCCACATTCAGCTTTCCCTTATGAATGTGATTCTGCTGGGTGCAGTATTTTCAGTAGGACTGTGAATGCCACAAGGAAGCATTCCTGCATATGATTTCCTAACTCCCAGACTAATGCCTGCATTCCCATATGAAAATGTGAAATCCACAAGATATACATTAGATATCATAACTTTCCTCAAAAAATGAAAACACACTCTTCAAGCAAACCAGACATTTCCAACAAATAATTCCTTGCTCCCTCATTTCAACAATTACCATTTGTGAGGTGGCTGGGTGTGTAAAAAAAGAAGAAGAAGAAGACGTGACTATTTATAGTAAATATGAAATACTAAATATTTAATTTACTACTGAGAGATTCACAAGAAAAAAAACCAAGCATCTCTGTTCTATTTGAAGAACAAACACACATGGAAAGAATTACTACCTCAGAATTTTTGGACCAATAAGGAAACTCATTATAAGACAGAGAGAAATTGAAGTTGAAAAGCAACTGTGTGCAATGGCTTTTTCACGCCTGCCGATTGGAACATCCCTTTTTCCTGTGTCTCCCAGAGAACATTCCAAGACCTTTGTATATAAAAACCAATGCTACCCCCAAATGGGCCCAAGGAGATTTTCAAGAGACTGATACACAAGAACTACATACCTCCTCAGCCACTAAGACAGTGTGGATGCTGTCACCTTCTCACTAAAGATCTTCTCCCAAAATCATATAAAGCAGGCATCCAAATTCCTTACAGACACAACCCTATCCAAATAAAAATATGGAGTGCCCTC
This sequence comes from Podarcis liolepis, assembly GCF_965112155.1. Classification (NCBI taxonomy): domain Eukaryota; kingdom Metazoa; phylum Chordata; class Lepidosauria; order Squamata; family Lacertidae; genus Podarcis; species Podarcis liolepis. Next base: position 56,737,454 of record NC_139555.1, on the reverse strand, counting down.
CATTTGTGCACACATACCTCCTTTTGCAAAAAACCAAGTTTACCTTGAGCAAGAATGATGCATCAGTTCTAAGCACTATTTTATCCTGGTTAAAAAAGTGCAGATCCGAGGATCAAATAACAGAGCTCCCAACTCGGGGGTAGGCTCTGATCCACTGGAGGAGGTTGTTGCACCACTTACGAGTGACCTTAACTAAAATAGCTAGGGACAGCATTGGGGAGGAAAGGTGCTCCAAATCCTCCTTAGGGAATTGCCAAGCCTTCCTCGAGTCTGAACCGGTGGCAGGGAGTAAGCTAACGGTGCCCAAGGCGGGTGCATGGGGCACACCCTCGAGAAGGATGGGGCCTGCCACAGCCAGGTGCCTCGTGCTCCGCAGCCTCTCTCTGCCCCTGGGTCAGGCTTGACCTGGGAGTGGAGCTGCAGCTGGTGGCGTTGGACTGTTGCATGAGGAAATTGTCCCTGCAGCTCTCTTGTACGCCAGGACCAGGCTCTGATGAGTGAGCCCATTGTGGGGGCACCTGATCACACCCCCTCAAAAATACATGCCATGGGCCATGGCTCCCCAAGCCCCCCATGCTATGGCACTGGACTAAACCTGTCTGAAATTTTCTAAGCTGTCCAGTGAATATTGCAGAGAACTCTATCCCTGCCTACAGCAAAGACCAATTTTTTTCCTCTGCACCCCACACCCTGTTTGCTGCAAATGCCATCATTGCTGGCCAAGGTTTTGGACTGCAGCCTTAGTTATGGACCTAACATCCTTAAAGTTACAGTACACATTTAATGTAAAGGTTTTGGACTGCAGCCTTAGTTATGGACCTAACATCCTTAAAGTTACAGTACACATTTAATGTAACTGTTGGAACATAGCCATATATCGAATCTAATATTAATACATTTGTTTTTTATCTTTTAAATATGGATCTGCCTGTTTATCCAATGCCTGAAGCCCAATATCCTGCCCTGCTACTATACTAGAACACCAAGAGAAAAGTTTTATTTAAGTTTTATAGTGATAGTGGAATTATAAAGGGATATCAGAACCACGTAATCAATAGGTTAGCGGCATACTTCACATGCGGTGTCCCTGGAGTGAAATATAAAAACTTTTATTTCTCCACATTTAGTGGCAATCAGTGAGATAAAAGCATCACATTATTTACAGAACTAGAAAGTCTGTAAACAATGTTCAAAATGAAATGGGGGAAAGTGCTATTAAAGAAAAGAACACAAGAAAATGGGTATCCTCCACTTTAGCAAAAATCCAGGCTCTAAGGTACATTTGCCTGAAAGTGAACACCTACACACGTGGGGGGAAATTATGCTTCACTAAAAGCTTCCAGATAAAGTGGGAAGATACTTATGCAACTCCTTTACAGGAAAAGAACTAGTGCAGAAAAGAATACATAGGATATATCTGAAATGCTCCCACAATTATGGGTGAAGCTGTCATGCTGGCAACAAATGGCAACAGCAGCATCTCATTTAGTAGTGTTGGCTATTTAGCATAATAAAGTAGAAAACGTGCTTACATGAACATACTATGAATAAATTCTTCAATGCTTGCCACACAGTATACTGAAGTGTTAAAAGTAAACACTATTCCACCACAAGCTAGGTTTGTATGAACACACTTATTTTATGTTCAGATAGATGTGTCAAAAGAAAGAACAATACAAACACCACAGAACAAATTCAACAAATCCAGGATACTAAGAATTTTAGGTATCAATGAACAACCTTTGCTCAAGTATACAGTGCTGCCCTTGCCACGATAGCTCCTTAAAACTATTATGTTCAAGTACAGTCTGGTTGAAAATGAACCGACCCACTTCCTTTTCACACCGCAATTCCAAGAACCATCTGTTAGGTATCTTTATTGGGTTTCTTCAAAGAATAACCTTCCTCAGTACAGTCACCCATTAAATGTAAGGCAAGTTTCACTCTAGGTCTAGGAGCAGCAATATCTATTATCTGCTACAGAAGCAAATGCCAGGATCCAAAGAGCCCTATATAAAACTGGAAATAACTTACGGTACAGTGAGTTTTTCTCATTTTCCTTTCCAACCGCAGCTCTGAATGCTGCATTGAATCCTGCTCAGTCTGGAGGGTTGGCCACTGTGAGAACAGGATGCTGAACTGGATGAGCCACTGGCCTGATCCAGCAGACTGTTCTTATGTTCTTATCTGGCCTCTTTTGGGTGAGCAGAGGCACCAAAATGTAGACAAAATGCCTGAAAGCGTTCACCTGTGATCTCAACCCCTTGCCCTTCTTGGTTTGTGCATCTAGCAGAAGACTGGCTGGGTGAGTCCAAGGAGAGTTAATTCTTCACTGTGGGAGGAAGTGGTATCAGCTACATTGAAGGACATGCTGGACCCAGAAGACTGGCCAGTAAGAGAACCCTCACAGAGAATAATTATTACAGAGAATAATTACAGAGAGTGGTGGCCATGCAATTAAGAGTGCTTGGTGGAAGCTGATTATCTTGACCCGTTTCAATTGGGCTTCAGGCCTTATTTTAGTACTGTAATTGCTTTCATTTACCTATGTGCAACCCTTTTGCTTCTCCTTGCTTCCTTGGCAGCTTTTCATTTCATCAGCCATGATATGGGCAGGCCCTGTGGTTTAGGAGTTGAGGGCGTGATTTTGGTGGTTTCACTCCTATCTACAGGGCTAGTTTCTGAGAGACAGTGGGTCAAAGTATACAGAATGTGGTATTCTGTCACTTAAGGCCAAAGTGGCATGGATGATGTGGAGAGCCTTTTTTCAGCAACAGATGGTTTGCTATCTACCACCATTCCTGGACCAAGCCAAGTCATGGTTATCCGTGCTCTAATAATCTCATGGCTAGACTACTGCAATTCACTCTGCCTGGGTCTGCTCTTGAAGACTGTTCAAAAAGTGCACCAGGGACAAAATGCAGCAACCAGAGTGTCGATAGGCTTTTGTGCACACAATCATGTGCCACTAGCTTTTAAAGATCTGTCAGTACATCACTGAGCCAAATTTCAAGGTGTTAGTTTAATATAAAGCCTTAAAGAGCTTGAGAAACTGTTAGCTGAAGGGGCACCTCTTTTTGTAATGCCCCATCTAGAACAGCTGGGGAGCAAAAAGGCAGCTGGGAGGTATAACCCAGTTTGAGGCACATGCTATACTGTGTTTTTGTTCACTCTATTTAGAATTTTAAGATGATGCAATCTGGTTTGCTGACTCAATGAATTTTTATGCAATAATTTAATTGCTACAAAAAGCAGCTACCTGAAAAACTCTTGTGGACAGTTCAACCCAGCCTGGGTGCTACTGCATCAGAACAGCTCTACTACTATCTGCCTTGTGATAAAGGATAAAAAATGTGGTGCAATTCATGCTATATAGGCAAGATAAATTCATATTCCCTAATAGGCAGAAGCTAATAATCATTTAGGACGCGGGTGGCGCTGTGGGTAAAACCTCAGTGCCTAGGACTTGCCGATCGTCAGGTTGGCGGTTCGAATCCCCGCGGCGGGGTGTGCTCCCGTTGCTCGGTCCCAGCGCCTGCCAACCTAGCAGTTCGAAAGCACCCCCGGGTGCAAGTAGATAAATAGGGACCGCTTACTAGCGGGAAGGTAAACGGCGTTTCCGTGTGCTGCGCTGGCTCGCCAGATGCACCTTGTCACGCTGGCCACGTGACCCGGAAGTGTCTTCGGACAGCGCTGCCCCCGGGCTCTTAAGCGAGATGGGCGCGCAACCCCAGAGTCGGACACGACTGGCCCGTACGGGCAGGGGTACCTTTACCTTTACCTTTAATAATCATTTACTTCAATGTTCATAAGCAAACACAATTATCACTTCCAAAGATTAATGCTATCAAGGAAACCTAAATCAATTATTTTGAATGTGTATTCATTCATCTTGTCTAAGACATTATAGGACTGGTGGGTGGGTGGGCTATAAACTAGGAGCCCTGCTTTACATTTTCTACTCAGGCAGAGTAAGTGCCATACACACTGCTCAAGAGAAAAAGGCATGAATGGCGGCTAACATGTCAAACTATGCAAGGGATTTATGCTTACCTTTAACACAAAGGAAACAGGGAGCCATGCACAGAGCTTGCTGGTAACAAATGCTAGCTCCCATTCAGACTCCCCATGTCTGACTTTAAAGGCAGAAAAGGAGTTAACAATGAGTACTCTTGGCAGTTATCCTTGGGGAAAATTTAAAGATGGATGGACCAAGCAGGAAGAGAAACTGGAGGAAAATGAAGAGTTTATGCCAATTATCCAAGTTCAGAAACAATATCTGAACAGGAGAATGAAAGATTTACCATATAGCTTATCAAAATTAGGTACTACATACTTGAAAATCTAGTGTTATAAAGTATGTATTTAACTAGGCATCCAGTTTTATGGGTTTCCCCCCTGTACTAAAGAAGATGCTAACTTCTTACATACCTGCAAGGTGGCAAAAACATGGAGTCCTTCATAAGCACAGATCCAGAAAGAAGAATATACCAGCATCTTGCAATAGTGTCTGAGCTAAAGAAAAGGAACAAGTATTAGCTACATCCTATCAGTGTGAAGTGCACTATATATCTAAAACATATAATCAAAGCTTTAAAAGCATGTCTTTCGCCATTTACTGCCCTATCAGGGCAAATTTCAAACATGAAAAGGAGAGCCTCTCAAATATATAACAAGTGGTGAAGCTCTTTAAACATGGGAGCTCTGTCCCAAGGTGTCAGTTTCTTTTTGGGGACAAGTCACAGAAGGTAAATAATTTTGAGAGTAGTGTAATTCCTTTGAATTTGTAACTTGCTTGAGCCAAAGAAACAGTATACAAATAAAAAGGATTTGGTTCTGAACCTTCTGGTGAGAGCTAAGGTAACAGTTGGGTCTTCCGGTCAGCTCTTAAAGAAAGGGTAGAAAGGTGGTGTAGCAAAGTGGCTACAAAACCAAGTATGAATCAGAAGTGTCTGGTTCAGATGTTGTATCTGCTATTAAATCAATAGGCAGCATTAGACAAGCCACTCCCTCTAAGCCTCTAGGCCTCAGAATTTGAAATATGGGGGATAACACTTCTGATTTAGCTTACAGGTTTGCTGTAAGGATTATAATGCATTGAAAGTACAGTGGTACCTCAGGTTAAGAACTCAATTCGTTCTGGAGGTCCGTTCTTAACCTGAAACTGTTCTTAACCTGAAGCACCACTTTAGCTAATGGGGCCTCCCGCTGCTGCCACACCGTTGCCACACGATTTCTGTTCTCATCCTGAAGCAAAGTTCTTAACTCAAGGTACAATTTCTGGGTTAGCAGAGTTTGTAACCTGAAGTGTCTGTAACCTGAGGTAATAATAGTAATAGTAGTAGTAGTAGTAGTAATAATAATAATAATAATAATAATTTTTATTTATACCCTGCCCTCCCCAGCCAAGACCGGGCTCAGGGAGGCTAACAAAAAGTATAAAAACAATTGATTAAAATACAACTTAGAAACAAGATTAAAGTACAACATTAAAATGCAGCCTCATTTCAGTGGAAACTCAACTCAAAAACTTTTGGGGGATGAAAACATCAAATCTTCACCAAGGCCAACTGTACCACTCTATATGTAAACTTGAAAGTGCTACATAAATGTTGAGTATTACTATTTATAATTTACTAAATGACTATCAAATAGGACATGGTCCAGTCGACTGAAGGCACAGCATCTGTGTGAAGAATTCCATAATCTCAGTACACTCCTGTTTTTCCCTACCACATCCCACCCCCACCCCCCACCACCAGCAGCAGAAGGGAACATATGTGTTATTAGCAAGTATGTGTTACTAGGAAGCATAGCCCTAGACAGCTTTCTACCAACCTTGCTTTTATCTAAGCATGAAGCAGAAAGGAGTGGAGTGGAAACACAAGGTGCTCTCACACCTCCTTTTTCCTTTAATGGCTTTGTCTGTGTACACATCCATGATCAGAGATAAATGGAGAGGAAAAGACAGGGCTCCATCGAGCCAATTGCAATCTCTTGAAATCTCATGCCCTAAGTCTGCACATATGATGTACTGAAATGTTTTCATATGACTTACGCCAAAACCATATAGAGTACACAGCAAAAATATGGGACTATTGCACAAGAATGTGTTTTATGAGCTGTGTTAAGGAAATTAAATAAATGTTGAACTGCCCTAGATGTATTAAATTTTCAGTTTAGGTAATGGTGAAGTGCACTTACCAAAACAAAACTTGATTTCCATCGTACCTTTTGTAACGTGCACTGGAAGTCATAATTCTGAGAAAAAGAAATTCAGTATCATTATGAAGCATGCTTATCATATTTTGGATAATTGTGCACTATTAATTGTATACAGTTCTCCTCTATGCAATACCAGTGCTCAAGAAGGTAATAAATTAATATTCCTGCTTTATCATTGAGGAATTAAAGCTAAGAGAATTCGGTGTGCTGAGATTTAAACCCAGATCCCCCAAGAATGAATACAATATTTAGAACCCCTGGACAAATTGTGATTATCATTTTCACATTACGATTTGTAGTCTTTTACTTTAACAACATGTCAGACTATATTTCATAATGCATCATACAAAAGGTTCCATGCAGAAAACAGAGCATACATGCTTTCTTACTTACAAAATCAGAAAGATTAATCTTACCTCAAAACAGTCAAGTATTGCAAGCCTGAATGCAAAGAATGCTCTCACCAGCACAGCCAAAATCACTTTTGCATTAGCCCAGCTGCTCTTACCTTAACTGATGCTCCCTGAGATGAGACAGTATGTCCATTCCATGAAGATAGTAGTAGATAGTATTTAATTCCTGAAAAGAATAAAATAAAATGTTATATTCAGCAACAGAATTTTGAGTAGTACATTAGTTAGTACAGTGTAATGGACAGGGTGCCAGTCTAGGGATAAAGAGGGAAGGAAAACCTAAAATTTTATCAACAGTATGCAGACACCAGATTGAAACTGGTTGTTCAAGAGTGCCTTTGAGAAAGACTTCTGTTCAAAACATACTGGACTAAATTTTTTAGTGTTTTTGTGTACCTGAAGGTCTCTTCTACTACAGGGCTCTGTTTAGAGGAATGAAGGGAAAGATAAGTTTACAAGTGATGGAAAAAGGTTGGGCAGGGTGTGCCACTGATAAGCCATAATCATCAGAAATTTGTTTAATTTACATATTATTGTAAACCACCTTATAATATTTTTTTCTAAAGGATATAATTCATTTTTTTAAATTTAAAAATGTATTCAGTGGCATCAACATTGGCTTAATAACTTTTAGTTACATGGCAGACAGGAATACAAAGGATGTAACAAACACAAGAATGCTTCACCACTCATAAAACAAAGTCATGCTCAGATCACCAAGGAAAAGTTACTGCTTAAAATGTCATTTATCTTCTGTTGGTGTTAGCAACTTGTCAGGGAGCTTATTAGTCAAAATGTGATTTAGAGCTCCAGTGGTGAATGGCTAAACACCTAAATCTCACGGGTTAGTCCTTTTCAGAATCTCTTTGTCAACTTGTTCTTCCTACCTAGAAATACTGCTGTCATAGAAAGATTTATTCACCTACGTTTTTAAATATGCTGCAATTAGCAAGTCTTCTCTGCAACTAGTGCATGAAGATAATTTGTCGCACTTTTAATAGGAACCTGGGACTTCAAATCTAGCAAAATTGTAAGCATCCATGCCCTGTCATAGAAGCTATGAAAATTTATATGGCCAGCTCCAAGAGACAGACAGCAATTTAGGGCCAGGATACCCAAGGACGGTCTCCTGCCATACGATGTGTCTGTCTTTTAAGATTTACCAGGGTAGCTCTATTGACACCCCAAATCTGAGGTACATTTAGCAACAGCATGCAAGAGATGGCTTGGCCCAGTTTGTTGAATTCACTGTCCCAATAGATCTGCCTGCCCTCCGAATTACATTTTTGTGGACCCCTCAATGCTTTTTCATTCTAACAAGTATTTCATTTAGCTGTTTAACTTCTAATTTACCTGGTATAAATTTCTGATTATAATCTACCAACCTGTCTCTGTCTGATGGACCAACAATCTGTTGGTTTTGTCTTTCAAAATATTGATGATTAGTCACTTTTTTGTGGATGCTTTTTGTGGAAAATGTGGTATAAAATTTGACTTCAGTAAACAGAAACATTTTTCCCCCATAGGAGTGCCACTGTCAGTGCCACAAGCTCACAATCTATAAATATGCAAAAAAAATTTTTTTTTCATTTGGGACCTGATGTTCTAAAAGACATTTTACTTAGTTACATCTTCCATGCTAGAATTTCTCAGACAATGTACTGGATGCTTAATTCACAATTTGAGAGCGAAATTCATTCTACCACAATCCTCTTAGCCTTGCCAGGAAGCAACACTGCAGTGACAGGAGAAGCCACAACTTGCAAAAATCCTGGAACTGTCTGCTTTGTAGATACAGAAACCTCAGACTGCCTGGCCACTTCCTCCTGCCAACAATGCACTGACTTAACTGTCTCAACAAGTCCTGTGTGCAGTTTTGGACCCAGTCTAACTTTCGCTTTGTATTCCTTTCACTGCATCTACTACTTTTCTCATCTTTTCAAACCACTCAGTGGGTCCCACTTCCTTTCAACACTTTTTTCTCATTACCTATATCCATATTGCATTATTTCCCTCACCCCCAAACACAGCTTATTAGAGCAGGGGTAGACAACCTAAGGCCTAGGGGCCGTATGCGGCCCAATTGCCTTTTCAATCCAGCCCGCGGACGGTCCGGGAATCAGCGTGTTTTTACAAGAGTACAATGTGTGCTTTTATTTTAAATGCATCTCTGGGTTATTTGTGGGGCAAAGGAATTTGTTCATTTTTTTCCTTCAAAATATAGTCCGTCCGTCCCCCCAAGGTCTGAGGGATGGTAGACCGGCCCATGGCTGAAAAAAGTTCTGACCCCTTTCTCATCTTAAGAACTGAAAAATCTGTCTCTGCAAGCTCCCAGGCCCATGCTGTGGTTAAAATCTAGTCTCCTCTCCCTATGCTCTCTGCCCTTTTCCTCTTGCTCCTCACCTCACATTCCTCTTCTGCAGTAGCCCTGCATCTAACAGGGCGCATGCCCTGAGCAGCAGATTGGGGGTGGCAAGCAGGGGTGCAGCATGGAAGAGAGGAGAAAAGCATGATGGCAGATCTCACCCAACCTCCCTGCCCCGTAGCTTGAGATAACCCTCTTCATCTCCACACTTCCCCTGTTGCTGCTGCCACAGGTATGGGCAAGACAGAAATGCTTTCTCCCCTTCACCATCATCTGCGCCATCACCACCCAGAAGTCTTGCCCCACTTCATGCCCCTAGACATCACTAAGAGAACGGGCTTCCTTCTCTCAGTGCCAGTGGTGAGGAGGGGAGGCACAGACAAACCCACAGGCTTCCTTTACTTGGTTATGGTGGGGTAGGGAATAAAGTCTTCAGCACCCTCCCACCCCTGCTACTGAGAGAAGGAAGCCTGAATAGGATGGGGCACAAAGAGAAGAAAGACCAGAGTTTGAGAAGGAAGAATCAGTCACACACTGACCTGCCTAGGCTCAGCCAATCAGGTGGCAGTGGCTCAGCAGCAGGCACTTCCACCCAGGCCTAAGAGGGAGGGATCGCCTAACACCTGTTATTTCCTAACATCTTTCCTAGTTAATGCATAGTATACCTAAAACAAATTCATATACATACAAACAAGTATCACTGGTTTCAGAAGAATTCTATTCTAGTTAAACATGTTTAGGATCAGCCCAAAAAAGTGTTCCCTATTCCAGGGCACCAAATCATATGCACTGGAACTGTACTGCAAATAGTTATGCTACAAGAGTTGATGTTGCAAAGCAGCTAAGAAACTGAGCTATGCTTTGAATCAAACCTCTGCTCTAGTTTATAGATCATGCTAAGTCATCGTTAGTTAGTTGCTTCCAATGAATGAACAGATGACTCAGGCACTCTGCCCAGTCAGTTGCTTTTTGCTTCTAATCACTGCAAGCAGAAGCAATAAATAAGCCACGAAGCTTTGCTTGGCATTACATCTGAACCTGGATCATAGCTTGCTTCTCCTTAACAAGCCATGGTCAGCAACTGCTGTTCGTACTCCATACACAAGTTTATTAGACATTAATGTACTGCTTCAAACAAATTTTAAATTTTGTGCTATTTAAGCAGCATCTGCTTATTACCACAGTATTGTTCTACTTCACTTTAGGATCTGATGACTGTTGTCCATAATTTCTCAGATTGTTTTAAAAACTAGTTCTGAAATATGACAATTCTATACATTTGAAGTACAAGATGAATTGTAGCTTGTGTGAGCCACCTAGTGGGAAGACCAAGCAACTTCATTCAACATTGACACTTGACAAAATGAAACCGTTAAAGAGCACTTTTTAAGAGAATGCCTCCATTAAACATATTAGAATGGTGTCAATCAGTTATGCTTGGGAATAAGAACTGTGAGAGAGTTGGATAAAAACCACTGAAAAAAGAGCATCAACACATACAATATACAGTGCAGATTTCCCCCCTTTGATAAATCCTTCTCCCCATCCATGCTGGTCACCATTCAGTCCTACCAGTCCACCACTGTGGATCACAGGAAATTACATCTGTTCAAATGGCCGCTCAGGCCATGAAGCTTTCTGTGTCTTGGGCAAGTCTTGCTGAGACTGCAATCCTATGCATGCATACTTTGGAGTAAGTATCACTGAAGGCTTTTCTGCCAGGTTCCATTCAGGTCATACATACAATTGTCGCAAAGAACACAGTCATACAGTGAATGTCTAAACCAGGGTGGTCCAACACATGGCCTGAAAGCCACAAGCAGCCCACAATGCCTTTTTTGGCAGCCCTCAACATTTGACATCCTTCCCAGCCGCCTTTCCAAAGCCCAGTGCTATGGGAAGGAGGCATGAGGGCTTTGACAGAATCCTAGAGTCCTTCTGCCTCCTTCCCAAAGCCTAGTTAGTACTTTCCTAGCTTTGAAAAGGAAATGGGGGAGGCTCTTGAACCCTTTCTTAGCCAGCTTTGGGTAGGAAGCAAGGGCTAAGGGGGCATTAAATTTTGGCCTTGCTTCCCCCCACCCACACACTACAAGGTAATGTGCGACCCATGAGTTCTGTATCATAGTACTTTTGTGGCCCACTTTGTATGAACCATTCCACTATTTTTTTGTCTCAGTCTAACAATCCTCATGGGGTTTGAGATAATGCTATATACAAGACCCTGAACTCCTTGCAGAAAATGCTGGATACAAACTACTGCAAACAAAACAAAATAATAAATTGCCATTTTTACGTTTTGTGTTTTTTTCCACAGCAGTGCAGGAGCTGTCACATGATACAGAAGGAGGGAATATTGCATGAACCACCCATTAATCTCAAAGCCATACTGGAAAAAGTAAAACAATAAAAAGAAAAGAAAATTGAGTGATTCAAGCTGCTGAGGGTAGCTCGGAGGTACTTTATTAGGGCAACCATATCCAGGCTAACCATACTTAGTTCTGCTCTCAGTACAAGGATTAAGAGCCAGAGGGGGAAATGGGGGAATGTGTTAGAAGGCAACAAAAAGATGGAAGGGACAAAGCTCATTCTCTACAACACAGCTTTCAACTTTGAAGCTTCCACTGGCATAGGACTGGATCCAGACTCTGCCTTACATGAACAGAAGGACCCCTTATAATCCAGCAGAAGAATCCTGTTTTGTTTTCCCTCCTCCACTGCAGTTTCTTATAACACCCTCCTCCAGGTGTTTGAGAGGCATAGGAAAGTTGGCATAAAATCACCTCCCCTGCCACCTTTCTGTCAATGGGGCATGCTAACTGGAACTTCACTAAAGGAATGCTACTGCCAGCAAGAGCAAGCTCTGAATCCGACCCATTGAGCAGTACAGGCAGGTTTGTTTTTGCATTATTTGTTCGGATCTCAAGATTTCTATTTTGTACTGCAGGGTGCAGGGTCTACTGCAACCACAAAACAAACTCATTCTGAAGATTCTTCAACCATCTCCATACACAGAAGCTCATACTGACTTTTGGCTTGGTACCAGTTGTATGTGACATTCACAACGAGCACAGTATTTGCAACTAGCTTGACCCTGTAGCATCCTGGTGTGCATCCCATGCCCTCAAGTTAGCTGAAGATTCCCTTTTGAGTTCCTGTAGATTGTACAGTCATTGTGGTTATTATTAGGTTTAGTGACTGTTGGAACTTTACCATGTTAAAAACTGGATTTTGCCATTTTTCATTGTTATCAGCACTAAACACTGCACTCCAAAAGGGTGATAGCCCCACCCCCACTTTCATTCTACTGTACTAGTTTTTGTAGATTCACATATCAGTTTGTGCCCTAAGCTGTAACTCCTGTATTCTCTCTCATGGATGCAGTTGTGCTTCAATGTCAATCATGAATTTTATTGGTGTTTCCTTAAGTCCGTGTGTAACACAGGCCCCCATTCTTTCCCATGAATTGAAGGCTGAGAACATTCTTGTATCATTATTGTGAAATCTTTTTTGTTGTTGTTGTCTTGCATATGTTCACTGTACTTCCTCTGCTCCTTTGTCAATTTAGACAGCAAGCTCATGAAAATTGATTTACTTTGTGGCAATTCATGCATATTTTTCCTACTGCTGGCGTCTGACACAGCTCTCCCTTTGCATGCTACGGTGTACATCTGCAAGCCTCCAGAATATTTTAGTACAGTCTGTGTGGCAAAATTCTCAACTGCATCCTTATCTCTTTGTTGCATCATATCCACATTTTTGACAGTTAGCAGCAAGCATTTCTATTAGTTCTTGAGATATCTCATATGTTCTAGATAACTAGAAGTCTTTATAGTATTACACAGTCCTGCAGATTGACTTTTTCCTTTATTTCTTTTGAGATTTATCGCAGGAGGATTCTGTACTTCCTAGTTTATTGCCTGGGATGTTTTCCTCTGCAATAATATATTTTAGGAACCTGCTCTTTCAATGGAAGTATAACCCCATCCACAACACTGCATCTGCTTAATTCTCACACCCTAGAACCACCAACCCACAGAACTTCCATCTTCTTGGGATTCAGCTTCAATTTATTACAGGAGGCACACTTGCCGCTAGATTCCATGCCCTGCGTATATTCCTGATTTTTTGCCAGATACATTGATAAACTTTTATCATGAACATTGATAACACTTTATTAATAGTAATAATGCATCCCATTCTTATCTTGTAAAGATAAGCTCCAACAGCTCCTTCCACCTTACCCAGTTATGTGCTGTGTTTTCAGTTTCAAAGTTCATAGGTGACAAATCTTCTATATTGCTCTGTAAGGGTTATGAGATATCCCACTCTGAAATCAAATATGGTCTGCTGAACCTTTTAAAAGAATTAAGGCTCCACATTGGAGCTTGTTAAACTCATCTTTCTTGTGTACTAATGAGGGATGCTGAACTTTGCCTGAGCCAAGAGATCAGGGGGAAGGGGAAAAAGTCAAAAAGGTAAAATGAATAAATTAGTTAATTCACTATACACAAATTCAACACATGGATTCTTACATAAATATTAATCAAAAGCCTCCAAATTGCTGAGCATCTCCACATTTGGATCTCAGCTATATGTAAGTGCCAACTTCTATGACTAGTTTTAGCACATTGTAGTATACAATAAAAATGCATTCACACATATTATACATAAACATATATGCAGAGAACATTCTTCATATCACTAGTGAGGAACCTCAGGCTAAAATGCTTCCTCATTTCTTTCATCCACAATTCCTCCCCTTTCACAGAAGCGTGAAGACTGGGGAAGCAATGACACTTCCAATGCAGGAAATCCAGAGCTAGCATATCCACAAAAACTGACTGCCCAGCTTCTTCCTGAAGAATGCCAAGCAGTCCTTTGAGTATTTACTTCTATCATTTGCAATTGTTCCAGTTGTATGCAAACCATGGTTTGACAAAATGACAAAATGTTGTCTTTTCTCAACCGAGATCATATGGAATGGAGGGTAGAGGGAAAGATCAGATGTTTCTCACTACCTGTTCACATACACTGCACACCATGATTTGATACTGCATCTGAATCGTCACAAAGAGAAGAGTCTCTCTCTTTTCGCTAATTGCAGCCCTTCTTCTGACAGGATGATTTGAGTCTTAGCTAAAACTTAATGACAGAAAACTTCTCAGCAAACTACTGAACATTTAAATATACTGTAAAATAGTAATTGTTAAGATCTTACAGTATTTAATCCTAAACATGCCTACAGAAACACGGTACTGTATAGCCTTTGGCATCTCCCACTAGCAGGTTTTACAGATACTGTACAGTATAATTACATGCTGTTGCTACTATATACCAGGTGTAAAATATAGGGCATATCCAGCCCTAGGTTTTGTCCATGGCCTTCAGCCTATGGTGCTGTGTGGGAATTTACCTAGCATAATTTTTTAAGAACAGAAGCCCAGGATAAGGTTTTTCGAGAATAAAGGCCTTGGGAGGGTTGATATGGCTTAAAGACCCTGCTTTGATTGTCCCTGGTCATTATAGACCTTTGGGCTCAGAAGAACTAGTGTGATTCTCGAAAACGGACATAACTTACCCAGTCTGTCCTTCAGAAAATTTGAAGATGCTATATACCCAGGTTATATCCAAAAGGAACCTTTATCAAAATACTCTTAGGCTACAAACAATGAAAGGAAACAAGATTCCAAAAGGGCATTCAACCCATTTTGGAGGTAACTTCCACTCAAGCCAGGCAGCTGTGGGGAACCTTCAACTAAAGGTAAACCAGAGGAAGAGGATTTGAAGGGAGAGGCTGCTTGCCAAGACCATTTGCAGGTGTTAAAAGTGGAAGGACATCTGTTTCCAATGTTTACTAGCACACTGGCATCAGCAAGACTGAGAGGATACCAGCACTACAGTCCTCAGGTGGAGGAAGAGGGAATTTCTGGTTATAGAAGGTGGGGTGTGTGGCTCTAATCTATTAGCAATCTAAATGATGCTGACGTATCATTTCAACTAGATAAAAGAGCATGTACGTTCCAAAGCAATTCAACACAATTTAGAGGCAAAAAAATATTTTAGGACTGTATGGAAAATCAGAAAGAATATAATGTTTTTAAGTGTTTACTTCCCCTTTGCTTAATTTGCAGAGGCTGGAACCTATCTGATTTCCTTTACTTCCTGCTGAGGCCCACTTCTAAAAATAGTTCTTAATATTTTTATTTTTTTTGCTGGAAATGTAGTAACCACATTGAAGGCTATGAAAATAAGTTTACTTCAGCACTTCAGGACCCTGGTCATAACTACTCTAAGAAAGCAAACTGCTCTTCTTGTACTACCACAAGTTCTGCATACTTGCAAAGGGCTCCTAGTAAGCCCCTTGGTTGTACAAAATATTTAATATTCATTGATTACATGATTAAAGTCACCCAGAGAAACCTGCAAAATGTTTTTCACTTAGAAATCAGATTTAGACAAGCAATTTATTAAGGAATATAAAACAGGCACAAAATTCTGCTTTAATTTTGCTTTTAAAAAACCCAGTAGTTGATAACAAGAAATAGAAACCTAAAGACATGCTGAAAACTTGCTTCCTTTAAGCAATAAGCTTGGGATTGCACTAGGCCTTATCTACTGCAGTTGCATCCATCTCTTGGAGTCAGGATGCAGGTAAAAGCCACATCAGTAATGTTTTTATAAAAAAAAACACTACTGTGATTAAGTCCCAATAAAAGCCTGCTGGACTAAGAGAGTTTTCAACTGATGCCAAACTCTGAGTCAATGTCATTCATATATCTCGGGGGGGGGGGGGTTCCATAGGCAGGGTGCCACTGCAGAGTAAGCAGTCTCACTGGTTGTCACAGTAATGCCTTTTGGTGGGCCTCGCCCATCCATCCTATTACCAATTCTGTTTTAATCAATTTGGCATAACATAATGCCTCCAATTTCCCAATATGAGTTTGGGCCATTACCAAATGTGACATTTTCTTCATGACTTTTGTAACGTGTGTGTAGTTTGTCATGTTGACATGGCAATCTACAAGAGGTCTGAATCTCTTTGGGACCTTTGGACCAAAAATTATGGTATCTAACCAAACCATAGTAACAACAATAAAAAACAATATTTTTACAATGCAAACATTGAGAACAAACAGAAGAACCACTTGGCAACAAATGTTTAAAGTGGGGCACTGGTGGCAGTTTTTTCATACAGCCTGTTCTTGATTTCCAAAAAGGTCTGAAACAAGCTAAATCGTTTACTAATTATGTGTTATGTACTACAGAAGTTCCAAGTATTTTGCATGTCTTAAGCAGATTTAGTGCTTTAAATTGATCACCTTAATTGGAAGAAAGCATTTTGTTCAGAACCCTATCCAGAGAATTTTAAACTGAAACCTATGATGAGAGGCACATGTAAACTTTCTGGCTGAGATTCTGGTCTTAATCCAGTCTGTTCCATAGAATTAAACCCTAAACCAGAGTTCACCAAACTTTTTCAGCAGGGGGCTGGTCCACTGTCCCTCAAACCTTGTGGGGGGCCGGACTATATTTTGAAGAAGAAAAATGAACAAATTCCTATGCCCCACAAATAACCCAGAGATGCATTTTAAATAAAAGGACACATTCTACTCATATAAAAACACACTGATTCACAGACCATCCGCAGGCTGGATTTAGAAGGCGATTGGGCCAGATCCGGCCCCCGGGCCTTAGTTTGCCTAAACTATTTTCATTCTCAACAGCCTACTACTACTTTCACTTTAAGAAGGACAAAACAGCTTTGTCAGGGCAGCTCACAAGTGCTTCCCCAGTACCAACTTAGATTTAGGCAGCTGGTTAGCACAGAACTGGCATAGTGTTAATAAATCCAGATTCCCTCATAAAAGGACTAAATTCTATCCCAGTTTATATGTGATTTTCTACAGACCACCAAAATTTATTATTTCTTTTTCTAAACTGGTAATGCTGTTTCACTGTAATAAGAACTCTCTCATGACTTTTTCAGAAGTGCTGATGGGTCTAACCAGCCTAACAAGCTGGTTCTTGCAAAAAGTGACTAGTTTTTAGGTACAAGGATGTATACGTAAAATGAGCCCAGCTCCAATTATCAGTTGTAGTACTGTGTTGTGTTCCCTACATATAAAAGTGGAATATTGTTTATTAAAAACCACCTAACCTTCACCAACAGATATTTGAAAACAGCTATTTTGTTTATAGCACAGATTCACAAAACCTTCCATAAAAGAGTAAGAAAAATGATTTTATTTTCATCCCTTACATCTTTAAAAAAAATCCTGACGGATAATTCTAAAAGCTTCTCTAAAGATACTCAATTCCCACTAATCAGGTTTTGACTGGAACACAAGTTACTTTTTCCAGTTAAAGACTCTGAACTACAAACCTACCCTATCAGCCTCATAGCAAGAGATACCTAATTTAATAAATTGCCTGAGAAAAAGACAGTGGGATATTAAGAAATATGGAATTAAAGTATTTTTTTAACTGTGCTGTAAGAAGGCAAGTGCAGTGTTCAACATCTTCTACATTTAATCTGTATCTCACTTTTCTACAGATGTGGATAATAAGCGCTCATTCAAGTACAGTTAGTAAAAATAAATAAATGTAAAATCGTAAACGTTAGAATTCCAAATTATTTTTTAAAAAATCAATCACAAAACTAAAATCATATTACACTGTCAATCCCCACAGGGCTATCGGAATAAAAGACTACCAGCTTGGGTAAACGTTCTACAGTACCACTGCCACAGCTAAGAAAACCCTGCTAATTACTTTTGAATTGAAATAGCTTTTGCTGTTCTCTCACAAAGGTAATGTCAGAAGGAGGCCTAAGTCCAGTCCTATGCTGTGATGTGCAGAAAATGAGCCACCAGGAAACCCCTTCTTCTGATCCTAAGAACTCACCCTCAGTTGGCATGAGTAAGCATACGCATAGTATACTCAAAGCTATCTGCCCACAAAAGAGAGAGTGACCAAAAATCTATACATGATGGCTTTTATTTATTACAATAATGTAGCAGGGCACTCTTCACAAATGAAGGGATACAGTGGTGCCCCGCAAGACGAATGCCTCGCAAGACGGAAAACTCGCTAGACAAAAGGGTTTTCCGTTTTGGAGCTGCTTCGCAAAACAAATTTCCTATGGGCTTGCTTCGCAAGACGACAATGTCTTGCAAGTTCCTGCTGGTTTTTTTCCCCTTCCCCCTTTTTCTAAGCCGCTAAGCAGCTTATCAGCTGATCAGATCAGCAGATAAGCCGCTAAAAGGGCTAATAGCGCTAATCCACTAATCCGCCAATGGGCTTGCTTCGCAAGACGAAAAAACCGCTAGACGAAGAGAATCACAGAACCGATTCTTTTCGTCTTGCGAGGCACCACTGTAAATGGAAGTCAACAAATTTCAGCCTTGAATAACAAACCCTTATGTAAATACTACCCAATTGGAGACACAATTGAACACAATAATGAGGACTAAAATGTGCTTTCAAAACCAAAGTTATATTTCTTTTAAACCAAAAGCTGAGAATTTCAGAAGTGGACCATCTGACAGTTCCCACCACACTAAGCACAAAACTATGTGCTTATAGACAACTACCAGCCCACAGTCTAATTATTTCAGTACGGGGTGGGGTGAGAATCAGTTCTGCTTGTTATGAAGTCCCTGTTTCTCTGGGAAGTATACAGTGCCTTTGAGTCAGTTATTCAATATACAGTATTATAGGCAGAAGCTTCTCTTACTTTAACAATCACTTATTGTCCTAATACGATGACAATGTTTGTCACTAAGCTATGCTATAACTGGTCAACACCTCACCCCCCCTTTAGTCATTGGCTGACCTACTGAGCAATGATGTATCCTAAAGATTGCTTTAACTATGTAGACAGGTATCAAATAGCTCCATCAAGACTATTACCTTCATAACACAGGGAAGTGTAATCATTAAAGCATCTTTAATTCTAAAGCTTTCTTTTTCATGACATATGGGATGAAGGATAGCAAAGCTCCATTATAAGCATATATTCCATATAGAAAATAGGTTCACGATAGCTACTGAAATGTACAAATACATATACAGCCCAAAACATCCGTCATACAGTTATGCAAAGGAAAGTCTTCCAAGGGATGTGCCCTATAATTCAGGACATCCTGACTCACTGGCTCAAATTTGCCAGCTGACTTTTATGACCTCTAGAACGGGAAGCCCTAACACAGGATTTGTCACAAACAAAACAGGATGCAAGTGATAAAATATACCATCATCCCTACCTCACAACTGAGAAGAAAAAAACTTTTATATTAAAGGAAGCCAAAATTCAACTGAACACATTTTCACGTTGATTTTTAACCACACATTTGTAAATGCTCAAAACTATTTGGGGAGATAGGTTTTTCTGGAAATAACAGATGATTTATTTTAAAAGTAAATTATAAAAGTTGCTTAATTAATATAGGTCATGGAGGGAAACAATTAGCTAAGACTAACTCCTTAGTGCACCTAAAAGATTTAAGCATGGAAGTTATTGGACCCATGAAAAAAAAACCTCTACTTCAAAATACCAGTTATTTCTGGAAACAAGAAGCAGATGTTTTCCTCTGTTTGGCTCAGCTGTGCAACAGCACAACAGGCCTTTTGTTATGCTGTCAGCAAGAATTTTATTACAGCCTTTTTTACAGTGTTCATCACTAGGGAATCTGGGTGCATGGTACACTTTGTATATTAAAGGAGAATTCATAATAATGGCATAAACAGAAAACAACAGTTGCAACCAGAGCAACTTTGTTAGTAGTCTTCCATGATTTTAAATAATGGCAGAAAGAGGAATTAGTCTTTCAAAAGAAAGAACCATGCAATAATCCACCAAAAAGGTATTTTAACAGGATGTGACAAAATAATTTCCAAAAAATCAGAAAAGCTGTAACTCTGCTTTTTTGCAACAGAAAAGTAATTTCAAAGACAGTGTGCAACCAAAAGAGAAAGCCTAGCTGACATGTATTTATGTTCCCCATTCTCATCTACTGTATACAGTATTATTTGAAACAGTAAAATAAAATTACATATTTTTAGAAGAAAGTAGCAAACAGTGGGAAGAATTCAGTGTTGCACTATTCGGATAGTCCTCTCCATCTCCCCTCTCCTCCCCCTGCGTGTTATTTGGGGGGGCTGTCCCAACCCCTCAGATCTGAATTGGGAAGTGTGGGGAACACACAGGAGGAAGCCTCATTGCACTAGCAGGATTTGTTGCACTAGCTCCTGCTGGCACAACTGTTTAGCTGAATACAGCCCCGTGTTTGTTTTCAATTTGGTTTGTTGTAAATAAAGAGAAATGCATCCCATTACTTTTCCAGAGTTCTGTATCAGAAAATCCAAACCTCGGAACTCATCACTACAAAATTGAAGAAGCGAATACCCACTGATGCTTTTCTGTTGCGAAGGAAAATAAGGATGATCAATAAATACTTCTTAACATTCTATTTTTTTCTGGACACCTTCTTAATAAACATTAGACATAATACACCAAAGTTAATGGTAAATGTGCATGCATTTTTTGTTAATTTTCATTCAATCAGTCCCAGTGCCAAATTAAGTACTACTTTTACAACTTCACCATGCTCAAGTAGTAGCACATATCTTGTCAACAAGGCTAGAAGGCATTCTACTGTAATACAAATTAATGAAAAAGTGTAAAATGCAGATTGTGTGTACGGGGGGGGGGGGTCTAGATTCTAGTTCTTCCTCATAGTTAGTATTATATGATCAGCATTATCACTGCCAACAGTGATGAAAGAGCCTCTCCTCTACATCTACATTTGGTGTACCCTGCAGACAGGGGAATCTAACAGTGCAATACTAGGCATATTTACTCTGAGGTATACAGAACTCACTCCCTAATAAGCATAGTTAGGATTGCTGTCCATGTCTCTTACAGAAGTCTATTCATCCACAGATATAAGCCATATTAAGTTTAATAGGACTAACTCCAAGGTAAGCGTGTAGAGGATCACAACCTGATCCTCTGCCCTCACAGAATAAAGAAATCTCCTACAGCATTTTGAATACTGTTAATATATTTGTATTGTAAAAAATATGTTATCAATCATTATATTAAACTGTGTATTATTTGAATAAAACTGAGCCAAAAATAGCCCCAATGTTACCTGCCATTAGACCTGTTTTCATATTTTAGTGAAATACAGTGAAGTTGCAGGTAATTTCAGGCCCTGCTTTCCATGCTGCCAGTGTACTTTATGAATAAAAATATTTCAAAAGATTTTCTACAAAATTGGCCTCAAGCAATAAAACATTGTCTTAAGTAGCCCAAAAAATTGCCGAGATTACAAGGTAGGCACTTCAAAGCACTTCAGTATAGGGACATATAGGCCTTCATTAGTTTAAGAACTTATCTATTATTACCCCCATCCCCCAAAAAATGCTCCAATTATATTTTAAAGATAAATATCACTCTTGCGGTAATTTCACACACATTCATGAAGTTTTCCATCTCTTTAAACATGAGCCAACATGTTAGCATATATGTTTTGCATATTGCACAGTTAAGAATTGGAACTCTACCAGAAAAACAAGAACTTACTCCTGAAGAAAAAATAATAATATGTAACACCTAGATGAATTTTAGTATCACACATTAAACCCTAAAGTAGACTAAACAATCATAATAGTTTCAATTTTAATAGGTTAAAGCAAGGTTAACTTATACCAACAGCAGTGCTTCTACTAGTAATGCATCTATCACTGATAATTATCACCTTAATTTGGGTAGAGACCTATGCATGAATGTGTTTAATTTACCCAATAGATTTTATGACAGTTATTACAAATAAAATTCCTAACTACATAATTACAAAAGGGATAACTGAAATGTCACAGATATTATTCCTATTATTACACAATCTGTTATTATTTGAAGTTAAAACAGTGGTAAAACTTGCCAAGGTATCTACCTATTTATCTGGCTTGTTTGTTTTTTAATGTGCCAGTTTCCCACCTATCAACCACATAATGCTGAAGGGCAGAGGTAGCTCACATAGTGTCCTCCCAAAGTTGCTGGACTACAACTCCAATCATAAGAGAAACATGAGAAGAGCTGTGCTGGGCCAGGCCAGTGACCAAATAGCTGCCAAATCAACACACTCTTCCACCCAACCTCAGAGCTGGTGAAGGGACACAGATCACAACAAAGCTGTCAAGACAATCCTTACCCACCTTTACAGCTTCAAAGTTGGGAGAAAGGCTTGTTACATGTCAAAGCGCAGTGCCATACCCATCTTGTTAAATGTAACTGTTGAAGGCCAGCTAACCATCTTTCAAATATTAATGTTAGTTTGACCTCAGAAGCATGCACTACCAATTCAGTTCTCTTACTCCAGGCAAACTATACACAGAATTACAATATATCACCAAAGAGGTCATAGTTTTAACTAAATATCCAGTTTTATTGCTAAGAATGCTTACTGTAAGAATGCTTATTTTCTAAAGAAAATAAAGAAATGATTTGCTTCCGTTTTGCATGATAGCCCAAAGGTCTGTGTACTGGCTAAGATTCAAAGACCAAACTTCAAACTAAGGAACTGAGCACACCCCAAAGAATCTTCCTTTTTTTATTTGAATGGCAGACTCCCATTTCCTTTTTTCATCAGTTTCAAAAGTGGTTTTCCATGAGGACTTCTATTTGAGAAACACAAGCCCAAACCTTCTTAGGAGTAGAAAACTGCCTATGTGTTTATTTGGATCTAAGCCACTCATATGTAGCCCATATAATAAAAGCTTATGGGCCTTTGCATAACATTAAATACGTATGTTTTCCTTCTCTTCCCTCAGTGTAGCTGCAGTCTTCAATTAACTGTGGTTTATTACTGTATCTGTGGCTAATATTTAACTATGGTTTACAGAAACAACCAGAATCATAGGACACAGTTTAAAGTTGGCTTGTTTGAATAAGCCATGGTTAAGACCAACTATGGCTTGTTGGGGTTTAGATGTAACAAGTAACTGCAAGAAGTTTAAAATGGAAGTAAAAGCTGCCCATTGCATCACTGCAGTCATAACAGAGAGAAAAAAGGAAATACCATAATCCATGAGCCAGAAGCTCATTCATCCAACACTAAATCATTTCCACATCACACTAAACCAAGTGCAACACAAACAAGCTAGAAGGAGTTGCAGTGAGCTTTGGGCTCACACATTCCCCAGACCCTTCCCATTCAACTAGAAGGAGTTCAGAAGATTTTGCTTCCACTTTCTTTTCAAAGTACCGGTAGCTTGTTTAATTGCTGCTGCAATATGAGATAGAAAACTTTTGCTTCTATTTTAAGAAAGTTAATTATTATGACTGAACCTGGAGAAACTATAAACACCCTAAACCAGGCATCCCCAAACTCGGCCCTCCAGCTGTTTTGGGACTACAACTCCCATCATCCCTAGCTAACAGGATCAGTGGTCAGCGATGATGGGAATTGCAGTCCCAAACAGCTGGAGGGCCAAGTTTGGGTATGCCTGACCTAAACCATGCTGTATTTACACACACACACACACACACACACACACACACATATATATATATATATATATATATATATATAACACAATAATAGAGCAAGCCAACTTCAAGTCATGGTTTACAATCCTGGCTTGTTCCCCTAAACCAGCATGAGTCAATATTGTGTCCTCCAGATATTGTTCGACTACAATCCCATCATCTCTGTCTACTGGCTGGGACCAAATTGTAGTCCACAACATCTGGATGGCACCATTTTGGAAGAGATAAGAGACCAAGTATTTCTCTCTGTCAGATGTTAGGCTCTATTTAGATATTCACTATTTTGATACTCACCCCCACTGGTGTGCTTCTATATTCACAAAAGGAAAGCTCTATAAGAGAAGAGTCACTACTATATATGTAGCATATTTTCATTTCCACAAGTATGTGGTAGCTTATTGCCTAGTTGAGGGAGATATTGAATAAGGAAACTTGAACAGAAGATGCTGAAGGAACTTTTATTTATTAAATCTTTTGACTACATTTGGCAGTACACCATTGGTTTTATTTGTCTAAAAGCAGCAAATACAACAGTTCTTGTTATCAACCTACATAAAACCAAGCCTGAAATTCCTTTCAGGTCAATCAGCAAGGAGGAAGAAATGACTGAAAAATGGTCAAGCCTGAATTTTGATTATCACCAACAAGTTTACATATGTGAAGTTATCACTTTGCATTGGAATTACTTTAATTATTCCAACACAGACCTGAACTGAAGAATATATAGATTTATCATTTTATACCACCACTACATTTTAGCACTTAAGTACCTGAACTGTTTCTAGCTTCAAGTTACCACTTACTTAAATACAGAGTTTTAGTGAACTAAGTTTTGATTTAACAATGCATGTGTTCCACAAACTACCCAAAAGTAGTTAGTGACCCCAAGGTTCATATTCACCTCCCAGATATCTAAAACATCTTTTGCTTATCTTTTATGGAACAGTGCAAGCTTTTTTATGTCTGGCAGGTCTCTTCTGTTAGCTAACACCATTTTAGACAGATACAGCCTTTGGGTTTTCTGTTTTGGTTATAAACTTTCTTTTTTTAAAAAAAGAAGGGGGGATTGAATGGCAATCTCTGTAACTTGACTGCTGAATGCTCAAATATTCAGCAAGAAACTAAACAACACTAGCATCAGAAGTACTGGATTAATAAGAATCCAGTTGCATCTGTTGCTACTATCCAAATATGGTTAGCTCAATTTCCATCTCATCCCTTTAAAAGTAACAAGAAACAGTAAAGAAACATGCTCAGAACATCATATACACATACTGGATAGAAATTAAAGATTATTCTTCTTAACCCTGTCTATCCTTCAACTGAATTGGGAAAGAAGCATTTCCCATCAATTAGTTAAATATCCGCTGGGATCCAAGTGCATTTATCAGGAAGTGGATACAACTGAAGGATGGCAAATCAGGGATAAGGACAAAATTAAAAACCAGAACAATTTAAAAAACAACAACCAGTCTACCCTACAATCAATGATTCTTCCAAGTATGGTCTCCAAAAAAGCCGGTTCAGGAAACATAAAATGAAGTAATGTGAAGCCTAATTTCTTAGATCTGAATGTCAAAGTATTATAGAAAGACAAAATAGTGAGAAATGCACATGAGATTGATTAAGATTACTGGCAACGACTATTTTCTATGTCCTATTTCAACACATTTTCTAGAAGGCTCTTGTTCCAGGATTCTTTGCTAACCGAAGTAGCAACAGAGAACAGATGCTTCCCTGTCTCAAAAAGAGCCAACTGTAGCATGGTTATCTTCCCATAGTGCCCCCCTCTCTCAGCCACATATAATCACAGCAAGTATGATTCAAAAGACTCCATTCAGAACTTTTAACAAAAACATTCCCAGGCTGAGAATAAAATATAACAGCCTAACAACAATGGCCTTGCATAATTTACATTAAACCCCAAGTATTACTGGCTACAGATTAAGAGTTTTAATTACCACATCAGTGCTTAAGCATAACTACACTGCAACCCAATATCCACTACCCTAGGAATAAGTCCCATTAAACTCAATGGGACACTTCTGAGCAGACATGCGTACAACTACACATTAGATTTGCAAATTTCTACACACATGCTTTGTGAACAATTTATATGGGGATACAAAAAGTATTTTAAACTAGGTGTCTAGATACCCATTTTAATCTTGAAGAACTATGTTTGAAAAATAGGTATCATTCAACTTTTACTGAGACACAACAACATGCAGCCTAAGTTACTGTGTTTCTGAGACTAAGAAATTATGGTCTTAAGCACTGTAGCTTTTTAAAGTTCACAAAAGGCTACAGAAGGACTTTAAAGTGAAAAGGAGGGTATTCAACTCTCCTTTCTACAACTCTTACAAAATTACCCAAAGTGTGTCACTGCATTTGTGTGTATAAGGAATGATTTCACACAAAACTATTTCCTACATGAACTGTATTCCTCTGGAAGAAATATGTTGTTTGTCACTTCTTAGGAATGTACATATAGACATGTATTTCACCCATACTTATGTCACAATCATGAAAGAACAACCAATAGGCATTTCTACCAGTGTATCCCACACTGCAAAACAAACATGCGTGCTTTGTCACGTGTGATGATACAATCCCAAATTCCGTGAGCAGTCCTAGATGGAAGCAAAAGAGTGCTTATGTGAAGCAGCTCCAACATTTAGGCATAAAGAAACCAAGTGAAAAGTTTACAGAATAACATACCTCTTGAGTTCTTTCTGATGGCTTTTTCCGCAGTGCTTGTTTAATCCTGGGATCCACAAGAGATGTCATCCTATTACTCTTGTTATCCAGTTGCCCTAGTTCACAAAAGGTTTCCCCCCCCCCAAGTCCAGCCAAACCCCCTTGTTACAACAATAATGGTCTTGAAGAGGTTGTGGTGGTTTTTTTTAAGTAATTCCAGACAACGGGCAAATCTGAGGAACTGAAAGGTTTCACGAAGATCTCAGCACCTCCAATACATATTCCGCATCCCCAGAGAGGTCCAGCAGGGAAGAAAACATCCAGAGTTTCATCTCCTTCCAAGGTTTAGAAACTTTTTACAGCACGATCAAGGAATGAAAACAGTAGCCACTTCTCTTCCAGCAGGGATCTTGGGAGCGGGATCCAAGAAAAGACCTCATAACGCCACAAGGTTCAAAGGAGGAAAATGTTTTGGAAAAGAGAAAGAGGGGAGTGTTTGTGGTTTCTGGAAGGAAAAAATGTTTGGAAGTCGGGTGGCCAAATTCTCCTCCAGAATCCGCGCCAAGGGAGAGCCGCCGTGGGGGGGGGGGGGAGGGTCAGATTAAGCACATGGAGGGCTCGGGAAACCTGGCGAGAGGGTCAGTGGGGGGGGGGGAGGCATGGCCGAATCCAGGTGTTGGGTGGGGAGGGGGTGGCTCAGCCATGGGGAAGAGGGAGGGACGGAGCGGGGAAGGCGAGCCAACGGATTCCAGAAATATGGAGGGCGGGGATGAAGGGGGGTGTTAAATCCGATGGTGAAATTTTAGGAGAAGGAATGGGAGGAGAGGGAAAGGGGTTGTGGCTGGGACTCCGCTCGTAGAAACGGAAGCTTCGCTGCGACTTGCTAATTTGGGGCGGAGAATGAAATGGGGGGGGGGGAGTGAGAGAGAGAAGAAAAAAAGATGTGGGGAGGAGAGACGCTGGCTGACTGACCCGTGTGTGTGTGAAATTCTGTCACGCGGAGCAAGGAACTCCCGTGTCAGCAGGGCAACGGGGGGGGGGGCAGAGAAAGTGTCCGTTGAGGGCGTTGAAGCGACACAAACCGCTCTCCGTGGGGCGAGCAGGCACGTCGTCCGGCCGGGGGGTCCCGGGCTGGGTCCCCGTTCGCTCCCTTCCTCCCCTCAGCGGCGCGGTGCCCGCCCGGGGCTCCTCCAGGCTTCTCCCGCGGCTGCCCGACGGGCGCGCGGCGCAGGCGGCGGCTGCTTCATCCTCCACAGGCGGAGGGAGTCCGCTCGTCCTTTCCCTCGTTCTCCTCCTCCTCCTTCGGCTCGGGAGCGGGCGGGATACTTGCTGGGTTAGAAGTTACCGGCCAAAGTCTCCGGACTTTCTTCGGCCCGCCCGCTGCCTCTCGCTCACTCGCTCGCTCGCAGGGACGTGGCTGGCTTCGCGGTTCTCGTCCTCTCACACACTACTCATCCTTTGCGCGGGCGGGGGTTGAGGCGCACAAGTTCAACCGGCGACTCAAAACTTCCTCCGCTGCTTCTCCTTCTAGATAAACAAAATGAGAGATAACCCACCGTCATTCGCCGAAATAAAAATTGGGGATAAAGGCATCCCTTCTCACACTCGCCACAAAAAACGCACCCGAGCCAGGGAGTTTTTCAGAAGCCGCGAAGGCGGGCGCCTTACACGGAGTATCAATTAGCGGAGGGAGGAGGAATAGGAGTATAAGACTTTCGACTCCAGAATGGGCTGGTGGGAAAGGCGGGGCATGATCTAGACCCCGCCCACAACCATTGCTCCTTCGTGGAATGGAGAATCATAGAAACTGAAAGGCTAGAGTAACACCATAGAGTTGGGACGTTAAACACACACACCCTGGCTTCCGGTTCCATTTAGAATGTGGTAGCCGCGTAATATGTCTGCGTGGAAGCGAGCGGAGCACAGCCGCGCCTGCACTTGGTTGACCGCAGCTTTTGACTGAGGGAGCGGTGGCGGTGACAGTTAACCAGGATAACTCTTGCTGCGGAGCGTTGATAACTCATTCATAGCAACACCGTTGGCTGAATTTAGTGCACTTGAAATACCATTATTATTGTTGTTGTATTTTTTTAAAAAATGCATATCGTCATAATACAAAACACCCACCTCAAAGTGCAATATGGAGATACCCCCTAAGGCAGGCGTGGCCAAACTTGGCCCGCCAGCTGTTTTGGGACTACAACTCCCATCATCCCTAGCTAACAGGATCAGTGGTCAGGGATGATGGGAACTGTAGTCCCAAAACAGCTGGAGGGCCAAGTTTAGCCATGCCTGCTTAAGGCTATCTAGCAGGGTTGCTGTAAGCCACTACCTTGCTCCCTTAGTCCTCCTGTCTGCAATACGGGAATCCCTTAAAGATTATTGCAGTGCCTGGAGACAGATTGGTCTCTACAGCGACAGTAGGCACTGTAACCAGTGCTTTTTTTCTATAAAAAAAAAATTAGGGATACTCTCATTTTGACTCAAGAAATGCACCATTGTATAGTTCAAATTGGAGAAAATAAATAAATGGACAAAAGTACAAAGATTCACAAAATGTTTAGGGGTATGCGTACCCCTGTGTCCCCCCCAGAAAAAAGCACTGACTGTAACTCTCCAACCACTCCTGAAGGCACACTCCTCCATTCCCCCCACCCCCGAAACAGATGGATGCTAACAACAGCAGCAATATGGGGCTATTAACAGTGGCTGTGCGGCAGAGTTGTTGCAAACCACTATCAAAATGTGGGGGCACATTGCAGGGTTCTTGTAAGTAGCCTTTTTTCAGCACCATCCCTACCCCAAAAACGTAGCATAGGAACAATGGCATCGCTGGGATGTGGAGATGTGAACAGTGATAAACTTACTCCTCAACCTCTGAAATGTTCGAATAATAGCATGACAGTGTTGTGGAAATATGAACAGCGGACTACAATGAAAGTTTGTTGTCATAAACTACTCTCAGCCGCAGCCTCCACCACCCTGTTTGCCCATCTCCAACAAGGCAAGAAGGCAAGGATATTTTAAAGCTTATTCTTCTTGTGAAGCAGAAAGCATTTACAGAGCAACTATTGGTGCTAAAAGTAATGACGAAATCTGGTTGTCAAACTATCGTTGTAGTCTGTCTATGTTCTCTTATAATGGCAATGGCACCCACCCACCTGAGACATGCTGAAACTGAGTTCCGACTGAAAAAGAGCCCTGCACGTATGGAACATGGTAGCATCATGATCAGCAGCCCACACTGGCCAACTCACCAGTGTGGAGTGTATTTTTGAAGTCTGGTAATAGATTGACCAGGCTCCTAAAAATAGGTTGTTAGCACGGCTGAGGAACATTAGTTCAGTTCCTGAGTTTTAAGAGGTTATATCATTATACAAGTAGTTCCAAGCAAAGAAAAGACATTTGGGAAAGATTGCTTGATAAAAAGAAATATGAGTGCTACTTGCTTATTCTGGAATTAAGGAACACCATACCAGAATAATTTCTTACAGATTGAAAAGTAAGCATCCTCTGTAATACAATGGTACCTCGGTTGTTGTATATCTTCATTGACAAACATTTCAGTTTTTGAATGCTGTAAACCTGGAAGTAAATGCTTCGGTTTTCAAACACGCCTCAGAAGTCAAACATGCCACGCGGCATCTGCTGAGTGCAAGATCCTGAGGCCCAGCTGTCAGCTATTGAGTTTTCAGTTTTTGAACGTTTCAGAACTCGAACTGTCTTCCAGAACGGATTATGTTTGAAAAGCAAAATACCACTGTATATTAAGGACACTTAACTTGTAAAACATATTTTTGAATAAGTATACAGTGTACCTCAGGTTAAGAACTTAATTCGTTCTGGAGGTCCGTTCTTAACCTGAAACTATTCTTAACCTGAGGTACCACTTTAGCTAATGGGGCCTCCCACTGCCACTGCACCGCCGTCGTGCGATTTCTGCTCTCATCCTGAAGCAAAGTTCTTAACCCCAGGTACTATTTCTGGCTTAGCGGAGTCTGTAACCTGAAGTGTTTGTAACCTGAAGCATCTGTAACCTGAGGTACCACTGTATTATACTTAGATTAAAACACACAGATGTACACACATACACACATTTGCCAGGCTTATGTAAGGTGCATTATTGTCTAGCCAATACACTTACAAACTGCTCATCCTCATAAGCAGGGTGTCTACAATTCACAAAATACTGGAATGTGGGAGTGAATAACAGGAGGTAAATGAATCACTCCTTAATGCCTCTGCTTCCTGCATATTTCCTCTGAATCACCCTGACAGGGCCATTGTTAAAGGGGGGGGGCTGTTTAGGATATAGGTAGAACACAGATCTGACCCTAGCTAGTATAGCATAAACTATGGCCTCTATGTATGGAGAGGGCTCTGCAATCACAGAAAAATAAGTGACAGTAAAATATTTTTACTGATACTTTCTGATGCATATATTTGTCAGTGGTCCATCTTTCTAACACCAGCCTCATTAGCAGCAGCTCTGTAGTATGGGTTCTAGCAACAAAAGCCTCTTTCAGTCATGCCCTCTAATATTTCTGAGGAATAACAATGCAATGCCTACTCAGAAGTATGTCATATTGAGTTTGATGGGCCTTAAGCCCGGGTAAGTGTGAACAGGGTATAGGATTGTAGCCTATAAGCTTATACATGTGTTTTCCTTAATACAAGTGAGCTATAGGTCTTTTATACACATAAACATGAAGATCCAGAACATGGCATCGTATTTCATACAACTATTTTCAGTGACCAATTGCTAATGCACGATACATAAAACGTTTTTTCTTTCTTTCAAATTGACACTGAGTTGGGAAGAGAGTGACATGATGGAAATTTATGACTTTTAATTGTGGGATTTAACTCTAAAATCTAGAAAGCTGGATATGTAACCCAGCTGTACAAGTCAGAAACTGCTATCAGTTGTGTAACCAAAAGCAATTTTTTCTTACCTATCTTCCTTATTTTCTTACCTATCTTATCTTCTTCCTAGAGCACAATTATGTGAATGGCAGAAATTCTGGGAGAAATAAGAGTTGGAACAGAACCCTGAAAGTCTGGACAATGACTGGAATAACTATTTGTAAAATCAATTTGCTGCACTTTCAAAGTTGGAGTGCCAAAATTTCTTAGTGATGAATGAAAAGGTGGTGAAAGAGTATCATCCCTGTATTACTAAACATTCCTTTTGTTACAAATCTATTTACAGACAGCAGCTGATTCAACTCTTTCCCCCTTTGTTTTTGTTGGGTGGTCTGATGTGGCGTTCCATTGACAACTCTGGAATGTTCACCAACTGTTAATGGACAGAAAGGTCATGAATGGCAAAACAGTGCTACACCGTATGAAATGTGATTCATCATTTAAGAAAGTAATCACAACAAGAGCAACAACTAGGGCAACCTGAAACATGACAAGAAGGCTACAGTCCTGAATAGAAGCAAACTCCCATTAGCATTTCACATGACATTACTAGGAAAATGTAGGGTGAAAATCCTAAATATAGGCATGAATCTTGTATGAAATGCCTGCACAATGCACTGCACATAGTCACACTGTTGCAGTTGCCATATTTCAAAAAGTAACATTCCTGAGCATTTTTAAGGAAACACACCCAAGACGTTGAATTGTTATTTTATTTTTGAAACCATACAACCATACATCTGGGTTTTCCCAGACATTTTGCCAATTTGGACATGTCAGGAAGTACTGTAAGCTGTAAGCACAGATTTCCACAAAACATTTGATCACTATCATATCAACCAGAACTTGACAGAGATGGCAATGAGACTAAGAATGTTGAAGGAGCCCCAGGAACGCATGTTCCAACTATTTTAGTTCCATAATAGTAACAAATAATATTTGGTTCTCTGACTAAAATTATAACTGTGCAGTGCATTTTTATAAATGGAAATAAATCATTTTCTGTGAAATCTATACATGTCAATTAAGAAGGAAGCGCCACTGAATTTCAATGTGTTTTTCTCCCAGTTACTATATGCAGAGTTACCTAGAAATAACTTTTTTCCTTTCTTTTTGCCAAGTGTCCACTATTCAGAATATCAGCAGATCATTTCTATTCGCTACTGCCTGTAAAAAAAAAACCCAAAAACCATCAGACCTAAACTCTGTAACTCTAACTCTGAAACAATAATACAGGACAATTCAGATAGTATATTTTACTTTTGAAATGGTGCTGTTCTCTGTCATCCATTCTGAATTGTCTCTGAAGTGCTGGCTCCTAAGGTTTGACCATTCGGTAACTACAGTGAGGGTTAAACATGTAAAAGGCTGCATTTACATTGAAGTAAATGGGAGCTGCAAATTGCAAGCTACTTACTTAAAGAACGAATGAACTAATTTTTTTTTCTGGCAAAAGGTGTCTATTGTTTTCACGACTTCTGCCCAGCTATTTGCAATTCAAAGTAGTTTATGATGTATCTGCAAGGCAAACTGGTTCGTGGACAGGTGGAGACACTGAAAACATATACGCCTCAATCCAGTCTGCAGTATGTATTTGCAAAAGCAGGCTTTAACATGCATAGCCCCAACTGGACAAGTAACCACAAGCACGTGAGCAAGTGGGTGCTGTGTAGGAACACTTCAAGCTGTAAAAAGCCACACCCAGAAGCTGGGACCTAACTAAATTCAAAACTGCATGTGCAATTCCAAGCACATAAAATTTATCATTTGGGAATCTTCCCCCACCCACATTAACATATATGACTATCATTAGCAACTTGCACTTTTCCCGCTTCACCAAACACCTTCCAGTTTGGAGAGTAAATCTCACACCTGGTTACTTTGGATGCTGGCCAATAATACCCTGCAACTATTATTGGATGCAATCCCATCATGATGTGGTTGCTGACAGTTTAAGAGCGTGCAACCTTCCTTCCTGCATTCCACCACCATTTCCTTCATATTTTTACTCTTCAGTCTCCAATGAAATGGTTAAGGGGGTTTTTGTTTTGTTTTTTTGGTGAAACGAAAAGAAAAAAGGGAAAAAGGAAGAGTCATCTCAATATCACAGATGCATTAAAAGTTGCTGATCTTTAACCATTGTCAGAGCGGGGAAAGGATGGTCGGGTGTCAGTAAAACTGACAAGGCTTCCCTCTTCTACACGACCTTGTCAAGTGACAGGATGGCAAATGCCGATGAATGTAGAAAAAGTTCAGCAAGGAAGCTCCATTTCATAATGGAGACCATAGAAGCACTTCTGCAGAAGGAGGAATGGCTGGGTGGATTGGACCAGTGGCGTAGCGTGGGGGGTGCAGGGGGGCCCGGCCGCACCGGGCGCAACATCTGGGGGTTAGGGTTAGGGGGCACAAATCCACGGGTTAGGGGGCACAAATTACTTGCCTTGCCCCGGGTGCTAACAACCCACGCTATGCCACTGGATTGGACACAAAACTCAGGCTTCTAATGCAGGCCTCTAAATACCCCGGCTTAACAAAAATACCTGATAAAGAAATGCTAGATTCTGGAGCCTGTGTTAATTAATTATAAATCAGCACATTCGCTTATTTTATATAGTATGCTTTGCTTTTGCTAATTTGGGGAAAATGGAAAGAGCTATGCGGCCCCCACAACCACTTCCTTCCCTCTTTCCTTTCCTCCCACTTCTGAGAATTTGCCAAGTGTTACTAGCATGCTTTAGTTTCAAGTCAGTCTTCACAATCCTGAGGGCTAGAAACTTCTCTCCATAAATGTATGCTGTGATCCTGTGTATACTAAATTGCTCACCCAAGACAAATTCTAGGCATTCAGTTGTAAGATAGCACAGCCCTGTTTATGCATGTCTCCTTCTTTCCAGGGCTAGATTTGCAGTTATGGTAAGCATATCATAGCACTGGACCTCATGTATTCCTCTCCTCATTTCATTCTATGAGCAGGCATCCCATTGTTGCCTTGCAGATGGCCTCCTTCCTTCTCCTTGCATTGTTCTACAATCAATGGTATGGAAAGATATGTCATATTCTTAACTATGTCTTGCAAGCATTCCTCATTATGAAAGACATCCTGCATCTGTTTTGATCTTTCAAGCTAACGGTTTGGGTTTCCTCTGCAACATTGCAAAGCTCCAGCTGCCTTTCTCTTGACATTTTGAGAGCAGGCATATGGTCAAATGCCTGTCATCCATCATCATATGAAGCTGAGTAGCCATTCAAGTCAGCAGAACACCCACTTTTCCAATAGGAACATATAGAAAGCTGTCTAAAACCATTGGTCCATCCAGCTCAGTATTTTCAACACTGGTACAGTCTTTCTTACATGGAGATGCCAGATTGAACTTGGGACCTTTTGGAAGTGAAGCTACATCCCTTCCCCCATCTAACCTGGTTCTGGTTTGGCTGATCTGGTTTCAGTAAGCTTTCTCCTTCCTCCTAAAAAGGTAAAGGGACCCCTGACCATTAGGTCCAGTTGTGACCGACTCTGGGGTTGCGGCGCTCATCTCGCTTTATTGGCTGAGGGAGCCGGCATACATCTTCCGGGTCATGTGGCCAGCATGACTAAGCCGCTTCTGGCGAACCAGAGCAGCGCACGGAAACGCCGTTTCCGTACACTGCTTTGGGGTCCCTTAGGACCAAAAAGCAGACTAGGGCCCACTCAGCCATGAAGGGGCATCAAAAGACATCCCTCATACCATTGTCCATTTCCTCCCTGCTCTGTGTTAATAATGGCCAAACTCTAGGTAACATAAGGTTACCAGACGTCCCCGTTTCCCGGGGACAGTCCCCGGATTTGCAATTCAGTCCCCTGACAAAATCCATCTATTTAGTAGGAAGTTGAAAAGTGTCCCTGGAGACATTGAAAAAAAATCTGGTAACCTTAAGGTAACACCATTTTGGACATGATACCATTTACCTGCTACTTTCTCTCCCCTCCTGTGTCAAGATACAATGAAAAAAATTTTGAACGGCGTTTAAAAAAATGTAAATTGCAGGCATGCAGAGTCTGATCCAGACTGGAATCCTGGCATGGTGCGTACAGGGGTCTTTAGCCTTTTGTTCTCTGCTGAGTCACAATCCAAATTGGAGGCCTCACACCTGTTGCTTGTTGCATTTTGGCTTCTTTTGGATCCAGATCAAGCTCCCTGTTTCTGCAATTTGCTTTTTAAAAACTATTTGCAGAGTTGCTAACTGAATGAATGCCTTTGTTTTGGCCATAAATATGCTACAAAATTAATACATTGTGCGATTTAAACGTGCCGTCACCTCTTACTGTTTTTATTTGTGAACAAACATCAGTCCTACTTCTACTTTAGAAACAGAAATCTGTCTAATGGCGCAATCCTAACCATGTCCACTCAGAAGTAAGTCCTGTTTAATTCAAAGGGGCTTAATCCCAAGTAAGAGGGTTGGGAATGCAGCCTAAATTGTTTTTAAATTAGACTGAAGAGTGGAAGGAACCGGGCATTTTTCATAACACGCAGGGTAATAATTCCCTGTTCTACTCTTGTCAGTCCTATTTGCATCCCGCTTATATTACAAAGAAAACAAGACCTCAGATACGATGATCAAACAAAAGCCGATCTGTGCACGAGGATCACAGGCTGCATCCTGGTAGGTACTGCACACATTATATTGTAATGGGCATGTGTGTTTCATGTCACCTTTGTATGTTGCACTTTCTTACAGCTCTATTTAGCATCAGCATCAGTTTACCTGCAGACACAGAAACATGTCACTAAACTTCATAGACATGCTGGATAATGCGGTCATCTAAGTAATGGACCTCAATTCCATGTGTAATATTTGCAAAAGCAGGTTCTAACTTGGTGGGGTGGGTGGAGAGTTAAACACTGGTGATGAAGTTCTTAACATTTGCATCTTCCACTGATTACAATCAGTTGCAGGTAGCTGTCATTTTTGATGCTGGGCCCCTTCGTACTTCCATCAGGACCCAACCGAACCACAGCTGTCAACATTTCCCCTTATTCTGAATAGGATTCCTCGCAAGAAAAGGGAAAAGTTGGCAGCTATGAACCGAACCCCTCCTAGGATTGTTAGTGATTTCCAGGTTTGGTTAGGTTTTTCCTTCCCTTTGCTTTCACCCAGCCTCATTATTCTATATGGCAATCCCTGTGCCTATGTATTTCATTTCCTAGAGCTGTTGCAGAAATAACGCAATTTACTGGAGAGTTATTTTACCCTGCACAAGCATCAGAAAAGAAACAGTCAGACTATTAAAATATCAACCCCAGGGAGTTTTCAAAGATTCCTGTTTTTGTGAGACTGAGTTCCAGTCCCGAGGTGCTGAAACGTACCGGATAATCACATGATAGCCGTAGCATGACAAAACAAATTACTGTTCAGCATGTACATAAAATCTTATTATTTTCAGTTCTAAAAATACACATACAGCTGACTGCTCTTCTGGCTTGTGCTATAATCCTCCAGATGCTGGGACAGATCCACACCATAGCTTTAAAGCACCGCCAACACACATTGCTTCTCCAAAAAATTCCTGGGAGTTGCAGTTTGATAAAGGCACTGTGAATTACACCTCTGCGAGGGGAGAACTTCAGTTCCCAGGATTAAAGTTGTACACTTGAATGCTTTAAATGCAACATGTGGTAGATGTGAAGCAACAAATCAGATCTCAGAGACTGCCCTTCACAATATACCCAGCACAAACTTCCTTCAAATTGTGTACTGCAGGACTTCCGGGGTGGTGCCATCGGCAATGGCGGGCTCCCTCTGAACTGGAGGGACTAGCTCTGCGTGAAACGGGTCTTTTCCGCTACGGCGAAGCGGGGACCCTGCTAAAAATCACAGGCGG
This sequence comes from Podarcis liolepis, assembly GCF_965112155.1. Lineage (NCBI taxonomy): Eukaryota > Metazoa > Chordata > Lepidosauria > Squamata > Lacertidae > Podarcis > Podarcis liolepis. Next base: position 56,700,408 of record NC_139555.1, on the reverse strand, counting down.
ATGAAGCCTGTGACCATGGGACTTGGCGGGCACCCTTAGCGCCCCCCCAACTCGCAAAGGAACCCACTAACGGGCTCCGAAGTGAAGAGGGGGAAGTGGCGCGGTGCTGTGAGTCAACTGCTATTTCTGTGGAGCGAAGCCGCACAGCCGTTGCCGGAGAGCGCTGCCTTTTTCCTGGGACAATTTGGCTTCTAAAATAAGCACCCATGAGTACTTAAACTTTGAACAATCGGACTTTAAGGAATTGGACTTAAAAATTTACTTGAATTTGGTACTGAAACGGGAAGGGCTAAACAGGAAGTCAGCCTTCCATTTCTTTGTAGACAGAATAAAGCAAAGACAACGTAAACTAGAGCTCAGAAAATCGCTTCTAAAGGATTGGCTTTCATCATTTAAAATTGCTGAACCCCCCTCCGGCAGCAGGAGAAGAAGGGGGATCTTTTTTGGACTGTTTAAACCTGCAGAAGTGAGTTTAAAGTAAAGTAACTTTCCACCGTCCTGATCCTGGAGCGGGGTGTCAGGACTGACGTTTGAAGCTCATTGACCAGAGACAAACGTTTTTGACAGATAGTTAAAGGAAGAGAAACATAGTGATTCCACTGTTTCCTTTCGCACTTTAAAGGAACAAATATTGACAAAATATCTCAAAAAGGATACTTTGTTGCAAGAACAAATAGAAGTTCTCCCCCTAGAGGGAGACTGTGAAACTGTAACTAATTCCAGGGAGCTTGCAGCTGTCTCAGATTACAATCGTGGGAATAGACTTGTGACCTTGTAGGACAATGTATTCAGAGGCTTTGTTGTGTGCTCTCTGTAAAACAAGTGCCCTACTGGAACAGTTAAGTGAGAAGATCGATTTGATGACTAATGCGGCCAGAATTTTTGAACAGGTAGTGGGAAACTATGTGGAGCCCACCCAGGAATTAGATCAGGAGTGTGTTCTGACAGAGCAGATGAGAGAAGAGGATGTTGCTGAATCTTGGGTGCCAGAGATGGAGGGAGCTGCGGTCTTGCAGGAACAGGAGCCTTTGGACTTGACAAATGAACTTGGAAAAACCCAGATTTGGAAAGATAAAGTTTGGATTGGTTTGGAAATGGGGGGTTGGATATACTCCCCTATGCAGGGATATTTGGACTTTCCAAGTCTGGCAATGGGCCATGAGATGTTTGGAGCTGTGGGGGCTCTCAATTTTGGAGGGATTCTGAAACATCTTCTTAAATACCACATGGAGTTGAGTCTGGACTATGGAAAAGGGGCTGATTTGTTGAAAAGGGTCAAAAACATCACCAAGCTGGAGTTCCCATGAGTGAAAGGAGAATATGAAGAAGAGCTGCGGAAGGGACATGGAAGAGATTTAAGGGCCTCGGATATAAGGTTGCCAGGTTAACGCGCTAGATCGATGGGATAAAAAGGACTGACAAAACCCGGGACCAGGAGGAAGGGACGCTGGATGAAGATTGGATTGTCTTATTTCTCTTTTTATTACTAGGATTGTTTTATAAAAATTGATGAATGTTAGAAAAATGTTGGAACAAAATTACTTGGCTCTAGCAAAAATGTTTAAAGAATTAGGTAAGAATATTATGGTTGTGAGAAGTCGGTAAAAATAAGATTTAAGCTTTAAGATTTTAAGGTTTTCTATAAGATAAGATGAAAATAGATTAAGGTAATGTAATGACAGAATACTATGAAATATGGAAAGGATTTGCTGCGATAATTATTAACTAGGATACAAAAAAAGGGAGGAGGAGGAGGTCAAAGAAAGAAGGTAATGAGAGTTGAGGATTTGAGAATGATGGATTTATTTTTGTTTGTTTGCGGTGTATTTTTGTTTTTTGAATTTGTATTGTTTGATGTAGTTTGTTTTTTCTTTGTTTTTTTCTTTTTTCTTTCTCTGCTTTGTTTTTTCTCTGTAAATTCAAAAATTTTCAATAAATATCGTATATGAAAAAACAAATTGTGTACTGCACACTTACAAGGGGACACAGGCATACACATACCACACTCACCTATGTGTGGATGAATATTACAGTAAATGTCCAAAATGTGAGCATTTATGCTCACATGTATTCCTCACATATTTTGTAAATATACTGGTGTCTGTTGACAAGCAATTACACAATGGTCAACATCCATTCTGTGGATATCAATATTCACCAATTTTTTGACACAATCTCTTTAAAAAAACACACACACACACACAAACACATCTTAAATAAAATACCATTTATAGACAGCGAAGTCAAGTGCCAATTCTGATGCATAGACCAGCATTAGGATCATATTTAAATATATGGCTAACAGGTTTCCAGGCAAATGTCTCTCCCAGTCCTACTTGGAGATGCTTGCAATTGAAGTTGGGACCTTCTGCATTCAAAAAAACACACAGAAAGGCAAGCAGAAGGAAAAGGTGCAGGACAGCACTTAAATTGGTATTTCAGCTGCAATGGGAACTACTCCTAGAAATATGCATCCTAACTCCTACTGAGTTCAGCTGAGCCCATTCCAATGTAAAAAGACATAGGAATCAGATTTTATGCACAGTGCTAATAAGCCAATTCAGCCTGCCGTGTAGGTCCTCCTAGACCAAAGGAAGCAGCCCTTTATGTGCATGCCATATATAAAATATCACGAGAGGAGTCGATGTAGTCATTTCCACAGATAGAGCAGAGCACTGGAAGTGCATGCAGAAAGAAAGAAAAATAGGAAGCAGATCATATGACCGAATGAGTCATATTCTGATGCAAGCTATCAAAGGCATTGTTCTGTGCTCCACCCAGACAGACCAGAGCCATATAAAGGCTACATATATTTTCAAAAGTTACTCATTCTAATAATAAAAAATTGTGCTCTAGGCAAAACTCTAGTTGCTCCTGATTCTGTTTCCGTTCAGTTCTCTCTCCCCCTTGCCACACTTCATCTCAAGTAGCTTACATAGTTTATTGTACAAACAAAGCTTCCCACTTAAAGAAATGTAAGATAATTCTGGAGATTGGCTGTGATATGTAACTTTTATTTTTATTAAACTACATTCTAGAACACTTTTTTGGGGCTATTCAGAGTTTGGAATGCGAACAACTCAAGCTTCTTACGAGGATGAGAGCAGAGGTGACACAGGGCCATACCTATCCCGCCCCCCAATAAAAACGAAAAGTTGCCTCGAGGGCTGCCCCATCCAGTGCTAAGTCCAGCCCATCTGCTTTGCATTGGCCACACCCACCACTGGAAATTTGGCCGCAATAAGAGAATGTGACAATCGGGCTGAAAAAAATTCCCCATGCCGTCTTAAGCTCACCCATAGCTCCTTGCAAAGCAATGAAATTACAGTGGTACCTCAGGTTACATATGCTTCAGGTTACATACACTTCAGGTTACAGACTCCGCTAACCCAGAAATAGTGCTTCAGGTTAAGAACTTTGCTTCAGGATGAGAACAGAAATCGCTTGGCGGTAGTGCGGCAGCAGCAGGAAGCCCCATTAGCTAAAGTGGTCTTGAGGGTAAGAACAGTTTCAGGTTAAGAACGGACCTCTGGAATGAATTAAGTACTTAACCCAAGGTACTACTGTAATGTTTGCTGCCAAGAACATGGTTAAGCATCACAGCAAAAATGTGAAGAAAAAATGCTAACTTCTGGGAATAAAATAAGATTGTGTACTTCATAGGATGGTGTGAAGCCACAAAGGTAGTTAGACCTTGTGGTCCAATGTTCATTACGATCATTTTGGGATGGTTACCTACTGCAAATTATTATTCCCCGTTGCCTCACCCTAAATACACACGGGGATCTTAAAAGAATTAAGTTACACAAAGTCCTGCTTCATAAATACTAACCTTTTCATAACATGTTATGCCAATTGAGCTGGTGCTTCACACAGTACAGAGAAAGAGCAATCATTGGAAAGCAACTCCACTTTGCAACAGATCAGTTAAGTCTTAAATATTTGGGACCTACAAAGCAGTATCAGATTTGTGCAAATGAGAAAAACGTTCTTCCTCTTCACTAACCTCTAATTTCAGGAGCAATTAACACATTTTTATTCCATGTCGAAAATATAGCTTGCCTCCAGTCCATTGACTTTCTATAGAATACTAACTTTCGGAGCGATGCCATTTGAAACGACAAAGATTAAGACCTTTGTTTGAACCATTTGCACTATTTTAGAAAAATGGAACATTGAAATGAAGGGAGCGCAGCCATTAATTATTGCTGCATAAGCTATACAGCTGCAATTATCATGCTCCCTCTGAACATGTCCCTGAAAAATTCATCTGTCAGATGTTTAATCTATGCAGAAGAGGAGCATTTATTTCTCTGCTGTGCTCATCTGCAAGTGATTGGCCTTGTGCAAGATTTCCAGCTTCAGCTGCTGTTAATAAGCCTGCTGCTTCAAGATGTGCTAGTTAATTTTGTAAGGTTCAGTGGGTCTCATGTTCTGTCAAGGATATTGTTGTTTCTCTATGGGCGAGTGTGACTTCGAGAGAATAGAGATTTTGCTTATACGTTGCTGGATGCATTGCTGTGAAAGGGAACGCAATCTCCGCAAACAAAACATTTGGTGCTATTTTTACATAAATTGGTCATATCAACAGCAGGCACCAAGATCCCAGTCTTCATGTACATAGCCATGGCCAATAGCCAAGCATCTGTTTGTGAGGAGCAGAGATCATCTGTTCATGGGGAGATGAATGCAGCCCCTCTTTCCCAATTGGATGACAGGCACAATTCAGCCCCAGCATACAGTACCCATGTTCATATTAGGCCATCATTCAGCTAGCCTACTTTTACTCACACGTGGTGCAGATGAATTGGGATGGTATATGCCTTTTAATGTACCCAGGGTACCCCTTTAACTTCAGTACAGATAAAAACCCACATGTGCAAAGTAACGTGAGCACAGATCTGTTCCATCCATTGTGCAAATAATGCTTGCAGAGATGTGCTCCCTCCATTAAAATAAATGGGTAGTACTAGTAGATGAGGGGTTCTTATGACACACTCAAGCCTTTCCTCTGCTAAATAATAATAGTGATGATGATAACAACAGTTAAAAACAAAAAACCTCAATCCTGAACTGTGTCCAACAGTATTGCAGCGAGAATTACAATGCTCTGGAACCCCGGGTTATTTGTAAATAAATTATATACCAATATGAAATCAGGCTCTTCATATTGTTCTTCGTATTGTTGACACACACATAGTGCAAACTGAACTCAGTTTAAGAGATGACAAGGTTTGAGAAATGATCAGTGCCCACAAGCCAGATTCTCTGTCGCAAGCGTGAAGCATTTTCTGACATAGAAAAGGACACATTAACCAATGTCTGTGGGTTAAACCACAGAACCTAGGACTTGCCAATTAGAAGGTTGGCAGGTCGAATCCCCGTGACGGGGTGAGCTCCCGTTGCTCGGTCCCTGCTCCTGCCAACCTAGCAGTTCAAAAACATGTCAAAGTGCAAGTAGATAAATAGGTACCGCTCTGGCGGGAAGGTAAACGGCGTTTCCGTGTGCTGCTCTGGTTCACCAGAAGTGGCTTAGTCATGCTGGCCACATGACCCGGAAGCTGTGTGCCGGCACCCTCGGCCAATAAAGCGAGATGAGCGCCGCAACCCCAGAGTTGGTCATGACTGGACCTAATGATCAGGGGTCCCTTTACCTTTACCTTTATCTGCATCCACCCTGTCAACTGAAATAACTAGTTAGTCTAAACTAAAACAGCTTAAATTGAGGTGTTCCAGCTAGAAGACTGCAGTACTGAAAAAGAAATGGGAGCAAGCTTTTATAGTGCTTCAGATCTAAATGTATGCAGAGTTCCGCTGGAATTGGTATGGTGTTGTGGTTAGAGTGTTGGACTAGGACCTGAGAGACCAGGGTTCAAATCTCACTCGGCCATGAAGCTCTACTTCAGAGGCCTACTAAGAAGGTCCTCTGCCTGGTTCCCTGTAACTTCACTTCCCACAGTGGCAAAACTGCCAGAAGGACCTTGGAGCTGGACCTGAGTATCCGGGCTGGATGATGGGGGTAAAGACCCTCCTGGGCCGAGGCTGTTTAGGGCTTTAAAGGTCAGCACCAACACTTTGAATTGTGCTTGGAAACTTCCATTATTTGCTGGTTATCCGCTTGTAAATGCCTTTAAGTTTTCTTATTATAGTTTTATTGTGTTTTATGCCATTTGAGTGCTGACAGTAATGCATATTCATGGCAAATAAGGCTATAAGTCTAAATAAGACTGATCACGATGTCTGTGTGCTGTCTCTTAATACCAGTTGGGAATCACAGAGTGCTGTTGTGTTGATGTGCAGCTTGCAGGCTTTCCACAGGCTTCTGGTTGGCCACTGTGAGAACAGGATGCTGGACTAGATAGGCCTTTGGCCTGATCCAGCTGGATCTCTTAAGTGTATTATGTTCTTAAAATGTTTCCAAGTAGCAAACTTCATTTTTATGGGAGTGCACAGCTTAGCAGTTTGCTCAGCTATTGCCCTAGGCGGCGAAAGAGGAGCTAAAGTTTTAAAAGAACAGAAACGTGGAACACATTGCAAACAGCCAAGCCGCCTCAGGCCACATGAATTTAAACCGGGGAGCAGGAGAAGAATGGACAAATATGACTGTGGTTATCTAAAGTTCCTTATTTACTATGGTTTCCGGAGCTCAGAAAAAGACCAAAAGGCTTGCCAGTCATTCTGTCTGCTCATGCACAAAGCTGGCTTCAGATTGAGGAAACAAATCACATTGCATAACCAAGCGAGTCCTGGATTGGCTAAGAACACCATTGCTCACCATAGATGCAAATTCTGACCCCTGGTGGTTACAATTAATTTCTGCTTATTGTTACTGTAACAAAGAGAATTAAACAGAAGTGACCATTCTAGGGAAGTGGGGGTATTAAAGGAAGTACGAAGAACAGTCACAAGAGGGTTTTTTGTTTAACTGGATGTGGAAGAAGGAAGCACAGTTCACTCCACCATATTTTGTAATAATCAGGCTTATAAATATAAAGTATGAAACTGCATCGTATAGACATAGAGCACATCTTTTGAGTATTGCTTTATCCTGCCCAACCTTTTTCAGACACAAGCAGAATTATCTTTCATCTTCCTTCTTTGAGAACCTTTGGGGCTTGGATCTGCTCCTGACCACTGTTTATTCTAGTTTGGGTTTTGCTATGAATCTTGAATTTCTTGCATTACGTTTTTTTAGGGATTGCAAGGCTGCCATCAGATAATGAGAGATCACATTTAAAAAGTGGCAACAAGCCATAATGTTTTCTGTCATCTATTTGAAAGGGATACTATTTGATGTCATGCATATCAGCCCAACCCAAAAGAAGTGATCAAGCAGCTGGGGGGGTGGAGGCAGGTGGAAGTGCAGGGGAGTTATCTTGCTGCTGCTGTGGCAGCATTTTTAAACAACTGAAATACAAAACCCCTTTATATATGCAAAGAATCCCTTTCTATCCTACCCTAACTGACCTTTCCTAAAATTTTATGCTTATTAAGAGAGTTGATAGATTTCAAAAAATGTGGCATCACAGAACCACACATCGAGAGATGGTTTGGGTCATTCGGAACACTGGAATCTTTTTTTATTTATTTCTGAGACAGAACTTTGGTCCATCTACTGTCTACACCAGGGGTCAGCAACCTTTTTCAGCCATGGGCCAGTCCACTGTCCCTCAGACCTTGTGGGGGGGCCGGACTATATTTTGGAAAGAAATATGAATTCCTATGCCCCACAAATAACCCAGAGATGCATTTTAAATAAAAGCACACATTCTACTCATGTAAAAACACGCTGATTCCCAGACCGTCCGTGGGCCGGACTGAGAAGGCGATTGGGCCACATCCGGGCCCTGGGCCTTAGGTTGCCTACCCCTGGTCTATACCGACTGGCAGCAGCTCTCCAGGATCTCAGATAGGGTTCTCTCCCAGGCCTGTCAGGAGTAAGCATGGACCAATGGTACCAAATAGTATGGGAAACAGCCCTACTAGAAAATTAACCAATAAACTGAAACTGACACAGGGACAAATAGAAAAAGACGCCTTCACCCCGGTATGGCTCCCCTTTATCACATACACAGCCCAACAAGACGACAAGAATTCACCAACAGCATACGAATCGATATGGCTAAGCTGATTCAAAAACACCCATCCACCCCACTCACACAGGAAAACAAAATTCACCACAACCAATCACAACCACACCCTAGAACAACCCCAACCTTTCACACCACCAAAGGAACACAAGCGAAAAGCAAAGTGAACCTGCACAAGCGACACTGACACAAAACCCCACACATAGATTAAGTAAAATAGAAACATTGCCACCCGACCCCACCCCTACTCACCATGGCCCCCTCCACCTCTTCCCCCCCTCTTCTTCCTAATGTAACACTAATGTCTCAACAAACGAAACTGATCTGCAGAAAATGTAACTTGAAAAAAGAGACATTGCACATACTTTTGTAAACCAAGAGATCTTTAATAAAAATATGTTTAAATAAATAATAAAAAAGATAGGGTTCTCTCCCAGCTCTATCTGAGGAGGCTGGGGTTTGAACCTGGGACATTCTTTATGCAAAGCAAATGAGCTACCACCAATGAAGGAAAATGCCTCTAGCCATACAATTTCTAGTTGTCAGGATCTTTAATGACTGTTCTGAGCTCTGATGCTCTTATATCCAGGTCTTACACAGCAGCCCTTCCCTACCCACAAAACAATATCGGTTCCCCTTTTGATCACACTCCCGGAAAGCTACATTTTCCTAATGTGTTCTACTTCACACGTGTTCTGCACCCCTATCAGTGTGAGAAGATCTAGTACGGAAGGAAGTTCCAGCTCTCTGTCACAAGCTTTGCACACAGTTTGTCATTCAATACCTATGCAAATCCCTAAGCTGCATATTGCCTATCCTTCTGTTGGAAAATGGGGGGGGGGGGAGAGACTTTTAAAATGCATTTATTACCATTCCCTTTGCATAAAAGCAGTAAGTCACTCCCTGTAGCAAAGGGGAGCAAGGTTAATTCTACAGGGATGGAGCTGTCCAAACTAATGGCACCAGCCATCATTGCTTCCTTTAGCCTAATGAAAAGCAAGCAAATGGTTCTGAAACAATTGCAGGTGTGTCAACATAGGGGCATGCACTAAAATAAATGCTCATCTTAAGGTTAGCTTATGCTGCCCACCTATGTAAATGCACCTGTTTGTGGATTCCCTTGGGAGAACAGGCACCAGGGCTCTAAGAACTGTGTATATTAAATTTAAGGTAAACCTATTACCTGATAAGGGACGCGGGTGGCGCAAGGGACATGGGTGGTGCTGTGGGTTAAACCACAGAGCCTAGGACTTGCCGATCAGAAGGTCAGCGGTTCGAATCCCTGCGACGGAGTGAGCTCCTGTTGCTCGGTCCCTGCTCCTGCCAACCTAGCAGTTCGAAAGCACATCAAAGTGCAAGTAGATAAATAGGTACCGGTCCAGCGGGAAGGTAAATGGCGTTTCCATGCGCTGCTCTGGTTCACCAGAAGCGGCTTAGTCATGCTGGCCACATGACCCAGAAGCTGTATGCCGGCTCCCTTGGCCAATAAAGCGAGATGAGCGCCGCAACCCCAGAGTCGGTCACGACTGGACCTAATGGTCAGGGGTCCCTTTATTACCTGATAGTAAATAAGACTTGAACAATCTGTACACTATTCTAGGGCAACCTGCAAGCTTAATTAATATAGTTTCATGCTGTCTCATAATCAGAAATTTACCTTGCACATTATTTAATGCTGAGACCTTTGCAAAAATAAAAATAAAAATGTACAAGGGCACTCCAGACTGGAGAACTACAATTCAGAAACATTGTAAATGCACTAGCGTTAGTGACTGATTTATAAGGGAAAACTCAATTCAAGCAGGGTGCCTCATAATATATAAATGTCAGTTTAATGGGTCTTTCAAATCTGGTGATGCATGATATGCGCATTTGGTGACTATGGCCAATTACAGAATTCCAAGTTGATAGTTTTTCTGCCATGGTTCTGCCTGGTCATTTCTATTAATGAAAGTGTGCTGTGCCATTCCCCCCCCCCCTGCCACATCGTCTAACGAGTGTAAAGTTTAGGGGCCACAGCAAGTGGTCAGGCTTTCCCATGTTAAATGGTACCTGGGCTTGCAGATTACCAGGCAAACTCATGTTAATCTGCAGCAGGTAACATTGAGCTGGATGTGTTCTGAATGACCAGAAGTAGAAATTATAATAATGATACCTATGGGTATCTCATTCAGCATTCAGAAAGAAGGCTTTGGGGCCAGGGAGGGGAAAATAAAATAAAAAAGTTGTATCCCTGCAGAGGTGCTGAGGGAAGGGCTGATGAGAGACACATGTGCTTTTCTGCTGCTGCCATAAAATCATTTGCTAAATGGCCTCCTAGCAAGACAAACTCTTGCCACATACCCCCAAAGAGGCGCCACAGGAGCGATTAGCCAAGCACTTCCCTTCAGTGTCCAGAAGAACTTACTGTGATCATTTGCTCCCGACTCTATTTAGCTAAAGTTAAAGAAGCAGTTTTACTTGTTAATCCAGTTCAGAAAACCGATTTAGCATTTGAGCAGGGCCGAGAATCCTCCTAATGGGAGTATAGATTGACATAGAAGGAAGCTCCCTTATAAAACTGGTCCACCTTGCTCGGTAATGGTAATGGCTCTGTTACAGAGTTTCAGATATTTTTTTCCAGACCTACCTGGAGATACTGAGATTTGAACCTGGGACCTTTTGTGTACAAAGCAGGTGGCTCTGCCACTGAGCTACGGCCTTTCTCTTCAATAAGCTCATGCTGGCCTAATGCACAGTACAGTGGTACCTCAGGTTAAGTACTTAATTCGTTCCGGAGCTCCGTTCTAACCTGAAACTGTTCTTAACCTGAAGCACCACTTTAGCTAATGGGGCCTTCTGCTGCCGCTGGAGCACAATTTCTGTTCTCATCCTGAAGCAAAGTTCTTAACCCGAGGTACTATTTCTGGGTTAGTGGAGTCTGTAACCTGAAGCGTATGTAACCTGAGGTACCACTGTACTTTTCAGAGGCGTCTGAATACTCACTGGGTGATGGGGGTCAGGGCACAGGAACCAGAGGAGCAGGACCCATCTCCAGGGCCAGAAGGGCCCCTGTCTTTGCAAACACAGCAGGCTTTGACCTGTAGGGAGCAGCAGGCAGGACACTCCAGTAGAATGAGGCAGGCAAGGCCCACAGCCCAGCTCCCTAGCTCTGAGGGGAGGCATGTGATTCCTTAGCTGGAGTAGGCTGAGAACAGGTGAGGCTCACTTGCCTCATCAAGCCCAGATGCTACAATCAGCATGCAAAGTACAAAAAGGCAGCATGGCTGAGGTACTGTGTCTGCTCAACTGCCCATGTCGATGGACTTTGGATTGGATGTTCCTGGACCTCTATGGGACTGTGATTTCCGTTTGACTCTGGACTGTATTCTGACTGCAGGGTTTCAGACTTGGCTTGCTTGGACTGACCCTGGACTGTACTTCCTGGACTTTAGACTTTGCTTACATGGACTGACCCCTGGACTTTAAACATTGGACTTGATATACCCAGTACTGACTTGCTGCCGGATAGGCCAGGGGTTAGGGACAAGATTTCAGGGCAACACTGTGCACAATTGATTTCAGATTACTTTTCCCATCCAAGGAACTAGTGAGTTGTTAGTACTTCTCTTTCAGTAGAAGCCTTCTCAATAGCAATCAACAGTATGTCACCGGGTAAGCATTTCCCAGTTGGGTGGGGATAAGGAACTGTTGTAGAATATTGGGGAAACTATTGCTATTTCCACAAAAAATAGTGGGAAATATGCATAGTGAAAGGAGTACTGTACATGTCCAACAGGAGACAGCTGCTCAGCTGGCTAATTTCCTGGACTGTGGTGACACTGTTTCCATTAAGAAAGCAAGGTAGAATATATCATATATATATAGGTCTCCCTCATAATTTTGAAATATTCAAATATAAATTTGAGATATTCAAAAGAAAACAATTTTAAAGCAATAGATATCATCCTACCCACCTCAAATCTTCTCAGCTAGAGTTTGTGCTTCATTCTCTACTACCTATCAGCATGTAAAAACAAGGAATTTTTTAAAATAATTTTTTAAACCACTGATTATTTAAAGCCTCTAATTTTTCAAAGTCTCTCCACTTCTTCAGCTTTCTCTTCCAAGCATGATGGACAATGAACTGTGGGAGAAATGCTTTGAAGTGGAGAATCTCCATTCGGCAGAGCAAGATTAACCTGTGCTGTTTTGCATTCATAAAGCAAATACTTTAATAATGTGATTTTAATATATACACATATATTTAAAAGCAGCTACTGCGCAACAAGCAGGAGGTGGCTCATGTGAGGCCATTCAGAAACTTGATGATGACATCACTTTCTCATCCATAGTTTCCATGATGGGATACGGGGCAGTTGCTATTCTAATCCTGCTCCACTTTTACATGTTGCAAATGACTTGACCAAGTCCAGGATGCCTCCACTCTATGCCACAGGCACTGCTCATCAGATGAATATGCCATGCAAATAAGAAAACATATAGGGTTGTGAATACCTAGCAACCATCCCTTTTTATAAGGCCATTATAAAATCAAGCATCCTACGGCGCAAGGATGAAGGAACCTGTGGTCCTCCAGATATTATGCAACTGCAACTCCCATCTTTCCTGACCACTGAGCATCCAGCTTTGCTTGATGGATTGAATCCAATAACATCTGGAGGGCCATGGTCCAGTGGTCGAGCAAATCCATTGCATGCAAAGCTCCTGGATTCAATCTCCGGCATCTCCTGGAAGGACTCAGAGTGACCCATCTGAAACTCTATAGAGAGCTGCTGCCAGTCAGTGTAGACCAGGTATGGCCAAACTTGGCCCTCCAGCTGTTTTGGGACTACAGTTCCCATCATCCCTGACCACTGGTCCTGTTAGCTAGGGATGATGGGAGTTGTAGTCCCAAAACAGCTGGAGGGCCAAGTTTGGCCATGCCTGATGTAGACAGTACTGAGCTAGATGGGCCAACGATCTGACTGAGGACAAAAAGCAAGTTAAAAAGGGAGTTTTACTTGAAGAACAAGCAATGCAATATTACACAGAAAAAAACAAGGGGCGGGAGGGAGAGAAAGCAGAGAAACCTGATTCGTGGCAGATTCAGATACTTAGGTTATCAGCCTTGCCTTGCTCCAGAAAAGTTCTGAGCGCTCAGAATGCACCTGTCGCACCCATGAACAACCGTTTCTCAAAAATGAAACATGCTCGGTCAAAAGTCGGCAGCTTTATCTGCTTGCAGCTGCTTCCTCAATACAGTTTCAGGGATAGTATCCAGTAGTGCCTTCGATAGAAATCTGAAAAAACAAAACACTGCCAGCACTGCTGAAACAGTTAGACCATGTGCCCTTTTATTTAAAATGCATCTCTGGATTATTTGTGGAGCATAGGAATTCATTCATTCCCCCCCCCCCCAATATAGTCTGGCCTACCACATGGTCTGAGGGACGGTGGACCGGCCCCCTGCTGAAAAAGTTTGCTGATCCCTGAGTTAGACTGTGTTTATCATGCTTGAAACACCCTTCCTCTGCCCTGTCCTTAAATTTATGCATTATACAGTACATACATGCATTATACATACATGCATTCATTCAAAATTTTATTTGTATGTCGCCTTCCCACTGTTCGAATCACACTCAAGGCAGCTCACAACAAGAAAAAAACACACATAACTACAACATAAGAAAGGGACATGGGTGGTGCTGTGGGTTAAACCACAGAGCCTAGGATTTGCCAAGCAGAAGGTTGGCGGTTCGAATCCCGGCGACAGGGTGAGCTCCCGTTGCTTGGTCCCTGCTCCTGCCAACCTAGCAGTTCAAAAGCACGTCAAAGTGCAAGTAGATAAATAGGTACCGCTCCAGTGGGGAGGTAAATGGTATTTCCATGCGCTGCTCTGGTTCGCCAGAAGCGGCTTAGTCATGCTGGCCACATGACCCGGAAGATGTACGCCAGCTCCCTCAGCCAATAAAGCGAGATGAGCGCCGCAACCCCAGTCGGCCACGACTGGACCTAATGGTCAGGGGTCCCTTTACCTTTACAACATAAAGGGTAAAGGTACCCCTGCCCATATGGGCCAGTCGTGTCCGACTCTAGGGTTGTGCGCCCATCTCACTCAAGAGGCCGGGAGCCAGCGCTGTCTGGAGACACTTCCTGGTCACGTGGCCAGCATGATGAAGCTGCTCTGGCGAGCCGGCACCAGCGCGGCACACGGAAACGCCGTTTACCTTCCCGCTATAAAGCGGTCCCTATTTATCTACTTGCACTTAGGGGTGCTTTCGAACTGCTAGGTGGGCAGGAGCTGGGACCAAACGACGGGAGCTCACCCCGCCATGGGGATTCGAACCGCCGACCATGTGATCGGCAAGCCCTAGGCACTGAGGTTTTACCCACAGTGCCACCCGCGTCCCTTAACAACATAAGAAGTCATAAACAATAAATAAAACATTAAAAAACCCACAACCTAACTAAACAATTTCCTCAACCATCACAAGATCTAAAATAAAGATGCAAAAAAAAAACCAACAGCAACAACCTCACCCACCCCCATGTGCTTGAGCTCATGAAGCAGGTAGTGTAAACTGAATGGCAAGAATAGCGCACATCTGCACTTTTTCTAGACCGCAGCTAGGGTACTGTAAACTGAATGGCAAAAGTATACACCCAAAGTTTCATTGAAGAAGATAGCATTTACTAATGCTGGTATTTTCAAAAAGAAGGAATGTCTCCATTCAGATAGACTCATGTTACAGCTATGTCATGACTGTGCTGGTGGTAAAAATAACTATTCCGCCCTTCCATTGTATTGGAAGATGCAATTCATGGTGGTGAAGCATCTGGAGCAGACTGGCTGAACCTCTGGGCCTCAAATCCTTAGAACTATTCCTCTCATTCTTCTTCCACACAATTACCAGTGTATGGGGGGCGGGGGGCGGGGACAACAGGCTCACACTTGTCCTCACTGTCATGTCTCCTGCTAGCCAGAGACCCTGCTTTTCAGTCATTGTAGGAGAATGAGGACAGAAGTTGGCTGTAAGTTAGCAGAATCCCCAAGTGATTTTAAACTTTGTGCAATCTATGTTCTAAATTGCATGGGGAACCTACAACATCACATGAGAAGAGGGTGGGTGAATCAGGTGGATGTGCACAGCACTGCAGGTATCTCACGTTCAACATGGGCACCACAGTACAAAATTTAAAGAACAAGAAGCATGACCAAACCCAGGTGGTAGACGCACTTTGGGCTTCAACAGCAGTGTTCCCTGCTTTATGGCAATCACTTTGGAGAAGTTGGACTGAGTTTTGTGATACAGGTAGGAGAAGCAGCGGTGGAGCAAGCCGATCGGGCGCCTGGGGTGGTGCCTGGGGGTGGGGCCAGCCACCGTGGGGGCGGGGCAAACCGGGGCAGGACGCTACGTGGGGCCTGAGGAGTCTGCCTGCCTCATCCCACTCAGCCGCCCTACAGCTGAGGGGGAGGCGACGGGCAGACCATTTGGGGCAGCGTGGAGTCTGCAGGTGCCCAAGCCACTGCATCACTCGCAGGAGAGACGTGTGGCTCAGGTGCGCTGCAGGCTCCGTGGTGAGTGCCGCCCAGCTTTTTGTCACTCCCCTCAGTGGTGACACCCGGGTCTGCCCGCCCCCACCACACACCCCTTCCTCCGCCCCTGGTAGGAGGGAGGATCTGCCTTTTCAAAGGAAAAAAATTAAAGGTTTCACAGAGTGCCTCAAGGCCCTTGGAGTACCTGAAGCAACTTTCTGGATTGCAACATTTTTCTTTACGAAATACTCTCTCACCAACAGCCCTGTGGAAACAAGACAAAGAAAACTAGCAATTCAATGGACAATATTGTATTTATTGCACAAAGTTCCCCTAAAATTGGGAATGGTTATTATAATACAAGTGCACATCTTGGGAAATATATATATACAAAAACACAAAAGATAACAAGTATGTACATTTTGCCCAGCATATTACACATACCACCATCTACATAATTTAGAGGAGACCAAAAACAAACAAACAAACAAACAAACCCTCTTGAAACATCTATCTTAACTAACGGGTTTTAAAAGGCGAGATTTAAAATCCAGCTTTGGATTTCCCCGCTTTTCTTGGCAGCCTTGCATTTGCAGGCTGCGGTAGAAAGACATTTGCTAGTATGTATGTGTAATACACTTAAAATTTATTCTCAGCCTTAAAATTAAGACATATTAATGGACATTGGGAATATTGCAAAAATCAAAGAGATTAGTTTTGCATATACATTGTTCTGAAAAGCATGATACATTAAGAGGTCAACACTACAGTGCTGTTATAGTTCCCTTTTTTTAAAAAAAACAAAAATCCAAACAAACAGGTGTAGGTAGTACCTTGATTCTGCATGTACCATAAACAATTATCAGTCACAGGAAAGCATGCCATCATGCTACAATGTCTTTTGCACAGTAACCATTCCAGAAATATCATTCGGACAAGCATAAAAAATATTTATTCTTGCATCTCAAATGAACCCAATGCTGGGGAGAGATGGGTAGCGTTTGGTTATCCAATGCCTTTGAAGGCATGTGAGAGACTACATCTATGGCAACACTTATTACTGCTTGAATAGAAGATTTTATCAGGCCGCCTTACTGATCCTACATGCAACTGCACTTGCAAGTCGGTGTGTAGGATTGATACATTGGAACACCACACTTCAGAGTGTCAGCTCACCTAGGGAGCAACTTGAACGGCTGTTTCTGAAACAGCAAAACCCACCATCAAGTGATGTAGCCTAGCAGCTGCGCACACTGTTGTAAAACAATGCAGAAATGGATGGAAAGGAAGTGTGGGGTGAAGGACAGGAGACATCGTATGCCACCATTAAATCTAGGAACAGTGCAAATCTTGGGGTTCTGGGGTAAGCAATTTTTTAGGGAGGAGGTACTGCTCAGCAGCAGGGCAAATGTTTTGAATGGAAAGTCCCCGATTCAATCCCTGCCATTTCTACTTAAGGATCTAGAGACAGGGCGCAGCAAGACCTCTCTCTGAGACCTTGGGAGAGTCAATTCCAATCGGAATATAGATTACTAAACTAAGTGGACCAAAAGTTTTGATTCGATATGGGCTAGCTCCTTCTGTCTGAAATCCCTAAGAAAGCATAGCAGGGCATTCTTGGTCCATTTGTACAGGATGCTTCTTCAGCTGTGTGACAACCCCTGCTCTATATGGTGCAGCTGTCAGATCAGGGCGCACAATTGTAATCTTCAACCTATGTACCCATGTCTAAACACTTCAGCCTGAAGAAGCAAAAGCACTTGAGCAAATGCAATAGTCTCAACCGAAGGTGGTGTGAGACTTAAATTATGAAACTATTTGCAGGATTTAAGCGGAACCAAAAATCAGCCGGGCATGCAATTGTTTCCAGGACTGCAATTTTCACCTGCACAGAGAGCAAACAGTTAAAAGGTCTGGCATGGCAGGTGTTATTTTAGTAAATGAGGAAATATATACTTTTAATTTTCCCTGTGGGATGACATATGAAATTCAGAACACTAATAATTAAAATAATTAATGACGAACATATGGTTAGTGGTGCTAGATGCTAGGAAAAATGAGCCCGTATGTCCCAATATTCAAAGTGAGGTAGTAGAGCCTGCTCAGAATATTATCTATTCATCTACTTATATGCATGTCTTATAAATTATGGCTCCCTCATTAGAAATATTTGATGTTATTGCTTAATCAAGGATAAAACTATGAGGGGGAAGGGACTACATAGCTACTCTTTTTTATTTAAGTCAATTATTAACAAACATGGTGGCATCATCAGAGTAGCTTCTACTAAATGATGCTGATGCAACTGTTAAACTGTGGTGTAAAACAAAATCTGATGCTTCAAAACAAAATTTGCTTAAGTAGTTAAGGGCAACATTTTTTCAGTACTCTTATTCTGTATCCAGTTTTGGCTCTTATGGTATACATTATCTCTCTTTCATATTGAAATCTGCAAATTTTATGTTTTATGAAGTTAAGCACCTGAATCACCTAGATATTAAAGGGCCTGGAGGGCAGGCAACTTTTATTTATTGTGCTTCAAACAGGACAAGATCAAAGTAAATAAAGTCTTGTGTGTGTGTTTGTGTTTTAAATCAACATTAACAAAATGTGGGAGACAAATTTCATTTAACATTTCCTAGGCCAAATGTTCTGTTTTCTGGAGTACTTAGATAGCAACACAACATCAGAACAACATCAAAAGCATAATGTCGATTACACACCCAAAGTATGGTAAAATGAGACGTGTTTCTTGGCTTGAACTCCCAGACATCATATCCACGGGGAAATGCCTGCAAACACATTTCTGAGGTGAGTGCTATTAGCAGGCTACGATCCAAGTCCCTTACCTCCATGTAAATTGAACATTCCCCCCAGTAAAAGAAAGAAAGAAATCTTCAGCAGTCTCAACTTCTAGCACGGAAATGGTTAAAACTGTTACAAATAGCTGTAGCTTTGTTGTTATTTGTTTTAAATGCTCTCCTAATTTGTACCAAGTAGCCAGCTGGTTCTATTCTCTTGTATAAACAGTAACAGCCCTGCATATGGTTATGAAGAGTTCTAACCTCCAGTAATCCTGTGATTTTAACAGTTTGCAGTTATATGCATTTCAGAAGTTATTGCCCAAGCCAGCCCTCCAAGTTCTAGTGTCTTCTCTAGTGATCTGGTCTTTTACTTATTTTTTTATGGATGGAAGGAAGGAAGGAAGGAAGGATGGATGGATGGAAGGAAGGAAACAACTTCATTTGTTTGCACATCATGTATTCAGTTGCAGAGGCACACAGTCAAGTCAGCAAGCTGTTCAGCCTATTTGCCTGAGGGCAAGAAAGAGGCCGGACAAGAACGGTTCATGTTTGCTTCCTTGTCTTCCACTTTATAAAAAATAAAGTTATTGTCTTTGCCCTTTGGTATTTTAGAGCAGAATCTGGGCAACGTAAGGAGAGTGGGTGCTTGCTACAGCTGCCAGTAAAGGGAGGTCACTGGATTCAATCCTGAAAGAAAGACAGATGGGCATTTTCAATCCAAGCTCGCAATCTCAATATTCTGCAGTTTATTAACATGGCATAATATTTGTCTCATGTCAAGGTACCTGCACTTAGACTATTAAAACATCAGCAGTTGTATGTTTAAAAAGAAATAAAGCCTTTGAACTGTCAAGACACTCCAAATATATTGCAGTAGCCCATATGCATTTATATAATTAAAGAGCATGCTAATTTATATCATAAACACACATGACCAGGTTGTTTGTCACAAGCAGCATTCCCTCTGGCGACAGGTCTGTATTACTAAAGATTTAATTGTTTCCAGCTGTCTTGGGACCCAAAGTTAACTGAAGCAAATGAAAAAATTCCAACAGACCCAATGAATCTTAGATTAGACCCTTGGGTTGAAATTTAGATTGCATTCTTAAAACTAGATGGGAATTAACACCTCTGCACTTTCCCCTTTAATTTCTCAACAGGCCATCTGTTACAGACCCTCCTTGTCTAAAGTCTATAAAAAGACTTGCTTCTTCTGTAAAGAGGTGGTGTGCACTTTTCACTAGGCAAACAGCTGCTAATCTTCAAGGACCACTTCTCATTGTTCTTGGGGGACAGCAGTAGGCTAGGTTTTGATGGGTAGGTTGTAGTTTGAGGTTTACAGCACAATCCTATGCATGCTTTCTTCAATGCGCAAGGAAATGAGAATGGAATTGTTACCCTAGTTCAGGTATAGGCAAACTCGGCCCTCCAGATGTTTTGGGACTACAACTCCCATCATCCCCAGCTAACAGGACCAGTGGTCAGGGATGATGGGAATTGTAGTCCCAAAACATCTAGAGGGCTAAGTTTGCCTATGCCTGCCCTAGTTGCTGATTCCAAGCACAGCTGGAAAACTAACTTATTTCCTAAGCAGCACGTGCATTAAAAACCTTTCACGTTCTGAAGAATTCTGCAGCTGGGTAGAATACAGTGGTACCTCGGGTTACAGACGCTTCAGGTTACAGACTCCGCTAACCCAGAAATAGTACCTCAGGTTAAGAAATTTGTTTCAGGATGAGAAAAGAAATCGTGCTCCGGCTGTGCGGCGGCAGCAGGAGGCCCCATTAGCTAAAGCGGTGCTTCAGGTTAAGAACAGTTTCAGGTTAACAACAGACCTCTGGAACGAATTAAGTACTTAACCCGAGGTACCACTGTATGCTTAAAATGAGAAGATTGCACCTTATAGTACAGCCTTATCAATGGCACTGCTATTTAACAATGAGCAAAATCTTGACACAAATAGCCCTACAGCTTCGTCTACTAGTCTAGGCTGTGTGTTCAGGATAAGGTTACATAAGAGCTGAGGACAAGGAAGCTATATGGACCATACCCCAGTACCACTCCCAGCTCCTTCACATGCACTCGCATCTGGCCTTTGAGATATTCAGACAACATTTTGCTCTTGAAGTACAGCTCCTGCAATCGATCTTCAAGGTGCATGACACACTGGAGGCAAAAGAAAAGAGAAACAATGTCACAAACCAGTCCCTAATCTCAGTCAAAATGGCAGTCCATCCAACTATGCTACCTTCAAGGTACATCAACGTAAATACATTCTGAGTTTATTTCCTCCATTGAGGAGTTAGATCAAATTACATCTTTCTTTTTTTAAAGTACCGAAGTGACTGATTAGATGTTAACAGGTTACGTTCTGTTTGGGCCTTTATCATCTACTGTAACCAGATGGCTATGTTGTTGAATATAACCAGGGATGAGCTGAAACAGGGAAATGTAAGTGTTGTGGAAAAATTCGCCTATGTGAAATTTATACACTCTATTTCAGCAACTGTTTGTGGAAGCTTGTGAAATGAGGTAATATTTACCTCATTTCACAAGTGACTATTTTTATTTTATTTTAAAATTACATAATTGTACAGTGGTACCTAGGGTTACATACGCTTCAGGTTACAGACTCCGCTAACCCAGAAATAGTACCTCGGGTTAAGAACTTTGCTTCAGGATGAGAACAGAAATCGTGCTCCGGCGGTGCGGCGGCAGCAGGAGGCCCCATTAGCCAAAGTGGTGCTTCAGGTTAAGAACATTTTCAGGTTAAGAACGGACCTCCGGAATGAATTAAGTACTTAACCTGAGGTACCACTGTATATTACTTGTAAGCCCTCTTAGTAGAATTTGTATCCTGAATGGCAAGACCTATCTATCTGTCTGTCTATCTGTCCATCTTCAATCAGAGTGGTGCCAGGAAAAAAATACCCTCATTCTGATTAAGCTTTGTGATTTCATCTTGCCTCACAGGTTGGGTACTTACAAAATTTGGAGATAAATTATGCTTATAAAGCTGAAGAGTGGAATGAAGCAGGTTGGAGACAAGGTTAGAAACTAGCACATCCTTCCCGAGTTTGTTATCAGTGATTCGCCTCTGGCTACTGGCCACTTGTACTGTCCATTTGTCCGTGTCTGCGATAATGCAAACAGCTTCTGCAATTGGTTCATCCAGAACAGGGTGCTAGAAGGCAAAGAAAAATACGAGGCGTAAGCCACAATAAACATTGTGAATAAATAAATACATTTTTTCTGAGCATCAGTCGGGTTTGCGAACACTCCTTGAAAAAAAAGTAACCTTGGCATGAACACTTGGAAGAATTTAGTAGTTGTGCATGCACTTTGCCACATGTGCTTTGGGTTAAATCCTAGCACTAAAAAATATAGCGATTAAACTTTCACTGCATTCAGTGCAGCCAAGAACCAGGTCCTGTTTGAAGCACAATAAAAGCAAACCCTTAGACATGCCTAAAATATTGTTTGAATTTCTCTCTGTGTGTGCACACGTGCCCCCTTCTGATGTATAAGGAAACTTCCAAGTCTCACGGGTTATTGAAAAGATATATAATTTAAAATCCTGTAACTAGTTAAAAGCTCAAAACATCTTAAAACTGTTTTGCCCTTTTCTCTTTGCAAAATTACCCCTTGCTAACTTTGCATTTTTCTCTGGTCTGAGCAAGTAGGATCAGTTTAGATATGGCTCAGTTAAGCTTCTACTTGATACTGCAAGAAGACCAGCAGAGGGTGCAAGGAAACACTTATGTAATAATGGGTTTGAAGTATTTTTCATTTGTATTCTTTTTAAAAACACACGCACAAACACAGATTAAGCATGTCTGCATTATTCAGATTTGGGGTCCTCAACTGATTTAATTCCCAATATTAGAAAAACAATGTGAGCAAACAAGGATACTTTTAATTTTCACAGCTAAGGTACAATATTCTCTATGTATATTCCCCATGACTATTGTTGATGTTTGAAGTTAAATTATAGTCTAGGGGGAAAACATAACAGTTTTCTCTCTTTTTTGGTATAAAAAGGGGGTGGGAAGCATTCATTTCAAGTAAAAAGACACAGTACTTCTAGAAACAAAATGTTAGTTTCTACATCCAGTGTACTTTTGATCTAAAGGCTCCTGTAACACCAAAAATGGTTGAAGGATAAGTTTAAGCCAACTGTTTGTCTTAAAAAGCCATTTAAAATAGACATTTCTAATTGTAATGTTCAATATATATTGTCCATTATTGTCCTTCTTAATAGTCCATTATTAATTTTATATGTTGGTAATGATTTTTTTAACCATTTATCATTTCCTCCCCAGTGATTTGATAAGAACATTTTAAAAATCCTATCTGTGGGGAAACAGATAGCTTGGAGGTCTTAGGAGCCAGAAAGTGATGGCAGCAGCCTTCCTTTTGCTTGCCTCCAGTAGCTCACAGTATTGGTGAACCTGTGGTCCTCCAGGTATTGTTGGACTGCAATTTCCAGTTAGCATAGTCATTGGAAGGCCATGATGGGAACTGTAGTCCGGCAATATCTAGAGGGGACAGAGGTTCCCCACCCTTGTGCCTTCCAGACTTTTACATGGACACTGCATTCAGCTCCTGGCTAAATCAGATGACAAGGTGGCTTACAAGGTAAGGTGATTTTGATTTTAAAGGATCTTCATCGTCATAGAACTTAGAGGTTCAGAAATTTGACTGCCAATGGGAAAAAAGGCATCCCCAATAGATTTGTGCCAATTTCTAAGAACACTATATCCAAAAGACTTAAGGACAACAAGCTCTTTCTAGATTTTTACCACTTACTTTTAAAGTGCTTTTATCGGGGCCTTATCTTAATCTGATATCGAATGGTTTTGTTTAACCTAACTGGCTGCAAAATTAGCAAGCAGTCTGTCAATATTTTATTGTTTGTTTAAGTATAATTTAAGAGGCTTCCCAAAATGTTAATCATGGTACTTCCATATCAGACTCCACACTACAAAGGATATTGGCAGCAACCCTCCAACTCATAAGTCTCAAAAACTGTTGTTCTATACTGCATAAATGTTTCTCATCTCTGTGACCGTTAGGAATCTTTGTTAAATGAGATTGTGGAAATCAGAAATGCTTAACAGAATTACAACTTCATTCCTACTCCAGCAGGCTCCAGAAATATTTCCTTTTGTTGACTGTCAAATATAAATTCATCTGTTGGATATAGTTTAAATTACCTGTACCGCATGCGACAAATCTGACATCAAACAGTGTCTCAGTTTCTCATCATTTCCTACTCCTTGCAAAACAAAGTCAGGTACGTAAGATGAACAGTAGCCACCTAGCAAGGACCTTCCAAAATTGGCAATACTGGGCTGGACAGAGTTCACTTCAATTAATTTTGACCTGAAAGAAAGGTATAACATGGGCATGTATACTACAACTAGCACTGTTTTCTCTCTATTTCAGTGTGCAATCTAGTGCACAGTTTATGTACACTTAAGACCCTCTGCTTCAGTGGGACAGGAATCACGTAAACCACAAGGCTGGATGGCAGTCTTTGGGGGAATCATTTTGTCTTCATTGTTGATCCAAGGGTAGAAGATGTTAGAAATGGGTTGAAAGAAAGTTTCAGTTTGAGGACAGGATAAAGTACAAACACCTAAACTATATGAACCAGCGCTGAAACTAATAATTGTAACAGTTTTTGTTCCCTTAGTCAAGTGCTGTTCTTTTAATAGACTTTCCTAAATTAGCAGTATACTCCACAAAGTGTGAAAGGTAATTAGAGCCTCTTTTAAGTTGCAGCCTCAGTGAAATAAGCAACTCTTACATTGCTGCATTGCTTAAATTAATGCCCAGCTGGGGGAGAGTCCAGCTGAAATAATCAATGCTGTATCACTTGCATGATGAAAGCATAGGGCTGGATCCAGACTAAGTTATGCTTTACTCCTACTGAAATGCATAGGTGCAAGTTAGTCATGGGTAACTTAATTCGCATTGACTTCAATAGGGCTAAAGCAAGACCAAAGTAGACTGGATCCATCCAATGAGATTACAATCTATTTCTATAATATATACACAGTATTTTCTGTCTCTAAGATGCCCTGTTTGCCTTTTAACTCTAATGCCATTGTTTCGTAGGGATGTAATACATTTGGCCTAATCTCGGTCAGAAATACTTACCCAGGAAAAGGTATGTCCTCTTCTTCTGCCCACTCTTCTTGCTCTGCTCCGTAATAGTTACTGTTTATTCTGGCCACATCATGAGCAGCATCTTCGCTTTCACTGTCACCAAGGGCACTGTCTGAGCTCTCATTTCTTGGAATGTCCCAATCCACACCTGGGTCAGCCTTTTTCTCAAAGTTCTCTCTGTCCCCATGGGGGACACACATAGAGATTTTGTCTCTTTGGTCCAGCTCTGCAAAGCAGTTTTTGCAAGTCTCTTGACGAACAGATTCCATAAACTTACAAAATTCACTGGGGGGCTTTTTGTTCTTTGTACACACTTTTGGGGGAAACTCTAAGCTACTGCTAGGATCTAGAATGTCTGTTGTTCCTTTTACTGGAATATCATCAATAGTCCTGTTTTCTACTGAACTTTCCTCATATTCATCAAGCAAGCTTGCACTTTCTGCACCATAAGGTGTCCAATTCTGGATCTCTCTGGCAACCTCAGGAAACACTTCAGGCGTATTCTGATCTCTCTTTTGGTCCTCAAGGGTTTGTGTTGCTTCACAGTTCTGATCAGCAGGTACTCTTTCTTCAGCATCCAACTGGTTGCTGTGCCTGGCCATCTGCTCCACTGCTGCTTGACTTCGGAGCTCGATATCCGAATCAGGTGACATGGAATCTCCAATGAGGAAGGTCACCTTTGTTTGAGCCTCAGCCGTGCTGCAAGGAATTGCATCCGATGAGATTTTGTCGGGAGGCTTCTTCTCTACCATTGCACTTGTAGATCTCATTACTTCAACAGCCTGATTAGCAGAATCTAATGATTCCTCACTCCTCCACGATCCACCTGTTGGTTCCAGTCTGGATTCTGCCAACACGCAGGTTTCTACTGCGGCTGATCCTAAGAAGACCTCTTTTTCTAACTTTATATCCAGGCAAGAGGTCAATGTTTCTTTGAATTGCTTGACATCAGCAGGTCTTTCTTGGCAGTTAGCAGGTGCAGCCCTGCATTCATCTGAAAGAGCCTCAGCCTCCACTTTTGAGATATTCTGGGTATCTTCTCTTTCCTGTCCTGAAACAGCCTCTGTATTTTGGGTAGGGTTAAGAGGGCCTTTGCAATATTTACAGCTGCAATTAGAACTCCTCATTTCTTCAGACTCCTGAAAGGCTAAATTGCTTCTGTTCTTGTGCATTGTGACCAGCACGTACTCCGTTTCCTCTACTTCCCCTTTCTCTAGTGTGGTGGTGATAACGGTGCCAGGCATCACTATGGCTTCATCCTCTCCATTTTCCAGAAGATGAGTCTCTTGCAGTTCAGAGCATCGGATGAAGTAAGTGAGGAAGTACAGCAAACGTTGCACAAGGTCTTGTCGTTTGCCAACCACAACTGTTTTTGATAGTCTGACAGGTGACCCAATAGCTCCATACAGGTCTCCTACAGGACGGAATATAAAAGTAGTATGATAATTACACAACACATGAAAAAATACAGTGTCATGGCTAAAAACTAGATCCTTGAAAATTTCCAAAAATGGACAATAGGCTTATGCAGATTTATAAGATTTGTAAATTATTTTCTTGGAATGACTACGCAAACTTTATCTGCAAAAATATTCTACAGCCCTGCCCTATTTAAAAATAACACCAAATCAGGGCCAACTCCAAGAGTGGGATGTAAAACCATTCAATTGCAATAAACGTCAGCCCTGTTCATATGAGTCTTTGCTAAGCTGGTATGTAACAAAGGCTACAATTCTAAACAAAATTCCCTAGAAGTAAGCCAGCTTGAAGATAATACGCCTTTCTTCTGAGTAAGCACTCATAGGATAACACTAAAAAGGCCTTAAGGAATGTCTTTCAGAAAGTAACTTTTATCAGGAAAAGAAAACACTTCATCCCAAAGTATGAATAAGGGGTACATGGAAGAAACAGGAAGAAGGAGCGAGTGGAGCCACTGAGGAGGGAAGGGGGAATATAACTACTTAAAAGGCAGGTTTATTTCTTATTTATTTTCTTTTATTCATTGCTTTCCTTTAACTACACTTCTACTCCACTGGTTTCCTATCATAGTCAACCATTTAAAATTTTTGTCCTTAGAATAAATATCCGAGTGTGATTTCAGACATACCCAACTGTGCCCACAATGGATTGTATGGATGAGATTTCGCCAACATGTCCACACTTTGTGAGGAATGCTTTTCTAGAAAGATTCTGATGGGCGGCTGGCCATTTGGCATGACGGTTGGGACCCAGGCTAGATGGTTTGTCAAAATTGCAGTCAGAAGAGCTGGTAAAAATCTGTAAGGGGGGAAAAAAAAGACCATTCACAATCCAAAATCCCAACTCACGGTTCTTTTCCATCCGCTTTTGTAAAGGGAACCCCATTATGCACTAAGCACGCCTCTTGTTGTGGTAAAGTTTGAATCAGGGATGCTGGGTCAGAGGGTGGGGAGTCACAACTCCCATGCATAACAACACTGGCTTCCCAATTGGGAAGGAGCGACATATTTCCAGAGGATATATGCAGACATAAACTGAAGAGTGAAGCTGCATCTTGTACTAGAGTTTTACAAGCTCCCTAGAGTGCTTAAACTGGGGCTCTTGAATAAAACTGCTACACAGTCTGAAACTTATTTTTGCTCTGCAATGTTGCCTTTTTAAAAAGCTTCCAGTATTACTATCTTTTAAATGTCCTGCGTGCAATCCAGAATGTTAAACCTGACGAGTGTTTTTGGATCTGCAAGGCGGAAGCTAGATCGCAGCTTGCATGGTGCCTTGGCAAGAAAACCTTATTATGCCAAACCCTGGATTAGCCCCCCTGAAGTAGTTCTTTTGAAATATGGCCATAGTATTGCACTGTGCTAATTTTATCATGGTTTAATTTTTGATAGTTTAGAAGGCAATTTCAACATCTGGCAGCCAGTGACTTCGTAGTATCTGGTTTCAGTACTGTTTTGAAGTTATAAGGTTTGGCAGTTTGTCTCTAATTTTCTTTTCTGTTCAAGCACATCTTCATTCTGTCAGTCAGCCATCAGGTCTCATTGGCTCAAAGTCTTAAAAGGAGGCCAAAGTTTCAGACTTCTGTTTTTGTTTTTGAATACCATAGCAACCAATTGTAGTTGCAAACACAGCATAATTTTGACTGAAAATTGTTAAAAGGTTTTAAGGAATAAAATATTTTTTCCTGAATAATATTTTTATAAGATGAGATGAAAGTAACTCTTCACTTAAAGCAGACTTTTACTCTATCAAGGTTAGGGGCTCAGCATCAGACAACTGTTATTTCCAAATCATTAATGACACTATTAATATTGCCTATTAAACATTTTTTAAAAAAACTAGTATTTTTTAATACTAAAAACTACACCTAAGTTTATTAACAAATATTTTAATGCTAATTAATGAATGATGCAATCTATACACATTTAGTTGGAGTAGGTGCCATTGAACTGAATGGAACTTACATATGACTGCACATGCATAGGATTCAAATGCCAATACATTAAAGAAGTCAAAGAAAAATTAATTTTTGTGGATTTCTTATGTATTTTCACCAGATTCTGTTCCTGAAAATATGTCTCTGGATTTTGAGATAAGGCATCTTCTGTTTCCTTCATGAGCTTTGCAGCTTTTTATAAGAACAAAACATTGTTACAGGTGGGGCCTTTACTGAGATTTTGATACCATTAGTAATAGTGTCTATTATCCCTTTGGATGGAATGGTCTCCACATATTCCCACATGCCCTTTTCACCACCCATGTCCTCTCTTTTCATTATACATAATACTTTTTTTATTCTTTACTTGGGACTACAAGGGAGCATAGGGAAGGAAATCACCTCTTGCCACTGTCTCTATTTTTAAGGACTATTTTGCCTTTAATGTTACAACAATAAAAAGCCAATAGGAGAAAGACGAGAAATGCTTTACTGGTTCTTGGAGGCTTGTTCCATTAAGAAAATAAATTCCTTCATAAAGCGATGGCAGAGCTGGTTCTTCTCAGGCATTCCTGACATCATGGTAAGCCAAACAGGTTCCGCAATCCGTGGCATGGTGTAGAGGTTACAAATTGTTGTTCTAAAGTAAAAAGAAGAGAACAATAGGTCACCAAAGTGACACATCTGTTATAATATATGGCTCCAAGAGCCATTTGTGCCAAGAAAATAGGTTATTTGATTAGCAACTGAAAAGTATACAATGTCCCCCAAGCCACTCCATGGCTTTCAGAACCACCTATAATTTAATGACATAGTGTTGTCCCTGCTCTGTCTCACTGTCACAAAACGTTCCCTTCTGTCCACTCCAATATCTCCAAGTGTCTCTCTGGTACTTCTGCATGTATGCTTCATTGTCAGGTCAAGCTCAATGTGTCTAAGACTGGTCTTCTCTTCTTTCTTCCCAATCCCTTCTTTCCTTGTTCACGTCCTTATCCACTGGCAGCCATCCTTTTGATCAGGCACATACCCTTGTCTTTTATTTGACTTCTCTTTCTCCTTTGTTCCTCATATTCAGTCTCGCTTAATCTTACCCATCCCTATCCCTCTTCCTTTCTGTCCCCATGGCAAAAACCAGGCATAAGCAAACTCGGCCCTCCAGATGTTTTGGGACTACAAGCTCCATCATCCCTGACTATCGGTCCTTTTAGCTAGGGATCATGGGAGTTGTAGTCCCAAAACATCTGGAGAGCTGAGTTTTCCTATGCCTGGCAAAAACCCTTGCTTTGTGTCCTGGTCATTTCTTGCCTTGTCTACTACAATCTTTGCCTCTCTGGCCTTCCATTTGCTTATCTTGGTCCACTCAAGCCAATCCAGCATTCTGTTATCACAACTGTTCCCTCACTACAATCATGTGACACCCCCTTTTTGAATCCCTACGCTGCCTTCCTGTCTGATCCTAGATCCAGCACAAACTTCTCATTCTTACTTTTAAAACTCTCAAAGGCCCTGCCCCGCATATCTCTGCTCTTACCTTGACACACCCCTGACTGACCCTGTTCCTCATCCAGCTCCAATTCACTGCTAAAGACTCGCCTTCTCCACAAAGCCTTCAGAACAACACCTAAGGTCCAAAATTCTACTTTAATGAAGCTGAACAACACTTCATTGAAATAACTGAATATCCTCCCCCAGTTTACCTCAGTCTCCACGTCCCTTTCCTGCTGCTGTTCTCTCCCTTTGTGTCTATTTTTAGATAGAAATACCCTTGGTTTAGGGAACTCTCCGCCCATTCTTTGTAAAGTGTATAAACGGGACTGCATAAACAATATTTTAGTTCAACAAATTCACCTGAAACGTATTTTAAAAACAAACCCCAAATTCATGGAAATTCCCAATTCCGTGAGGAAAATGAGACCGGGGAAATTTCATGAGTATCCTTATTGCAGCTTTTAAACTACAAAATGCCGCCCTGTTTCTATGTCATTTATCCCTGCATCACTATCATGAGGTTTAGGTTTGGCAAGAGGGAATTGCCTAACATCCTATTCTTCTAATCATACTGCACGGGTCCCCTTATCTTCAGAGGTTAGTGAAGGGCATTTTCCTCTAAGCTCAGTGCTATCAGGATGGACATTCTTCAAACAGCAAGCCAAAGGCTGCTTACAGAGAAAGGAGTAAGGTCCCACAGTAGTTGCCAGAAATGATGACTCAAGTTTCATTTTAGAAATAGCATCACAAGTCTCATTACAACTGCAGAAGTCCTGGATATAAGTGCATTAGAGCTTAGAACAGTTTTTAAAGATCCTTACAACTGGGAAGGCATTTCCCTTAATCTGTTACTAGTGAGGAAGGCCTATAGCTCAGTAGCAGGGCATCTGCTTTGCAGACAGAAGGCCCTAGGTTCCATCACTGACATCTTCAGGTGGAGATGGGGGATAACCTTGCCTGAAATGCTGGTGGGCCAGCCCATGTAGACAATACTGAGCTAAATAGGCCAAAGGTGCCTATTCCTCAATCAGACATTCCTCAATGGAACTGTGTGGCAATAGAAGACAAAATCACCTCTTTAATACATATTTACTGGATTTACTGCCACAAGTTATGGTTTGGGCACTGGCTTTGATGGCTTTAGAAAGAAGTTTGACAAATTCATAGGATAAGTCTATCCATGGCTATCAGGTGCAACAGCTTAATGGAGTTTCCATGTTCATTGGTAGTATACCTGTGAATATGAAGTTTAAGTGAAGGGCACACAAGTGAGAAGAGCTACTGCCTTAATGCCCTTGCTTGTGAAACTTCTTGTGAGAGCATCTCTAGGTTGAGTACAGGCTTATTTCCACAGACTACTAAATATTTCACAGACAGCTTCATATTGTAAGGGGAAAGGGATGTGCTAACTAAGAGCATCTTTTAGGATAATGTTAAATGGGATTCAGCAGCGTAATTGCTGAGGGGCAAAAAACCCCACATTTTTTATCGAAAGTGTCATAAACGAGAGACTATACCAAAATGATTGAATAAGTAAGAGCAGTGTTGCAAGTGGCCTTCAGTGTCACAAAAAGCTTGCAGTTTACTGTTTGCTGGCATCCACACCTCAGACCCATTAAAATCAGAAGAAAGCTTTCCATAGGATTAACTTTCACTCCTTGGACTTCTGTGGTCAACCCACTGAACAAACAAAGGACAAACGAGATACCACCTTAGGAGAGCTTAAAATGTGGAGCCCAACTTTTGCTTCACAAAGGTTCGGCCAACCTTAAAAGCCTGAGGTGAAATCTAAAGTTCAAACCAAAATGAGCCTTCTGGGTTCTTGTTTAGCAACATCAACCCCCACAGAAAGCTCTCTGGAAGCTGACTCAATTTGAACTGTGTGCATGTGTGTGTGAGGAAGGAAGCAGTTTCTGTTCCGATACCAAGATATTAAACTATTTGTTTTCGTTGAAGGGCCAGCTCGAGTCTTGTGACTCGTTATTTACTATTCTGGTAACCGTGGCTGCATCTGCAACTGATAGTGTTTCCTCAGAGAGAGATCAGATTCCGCTGGCTGCCTGCCAGCAGGCATGTGACTGCAGCAAAGGGAACCCTCAATGCCAGACATGTAAGTAATTGCACTGAACACGAGGGTGAGGATTAACTGCCTTTCAGCTCAGCAAATGGGAAAAAGCTTTTTCATTTCTCCCTGCAGTCTCCCGATATACAAACTGCACACATATATTTTTCACCCCTTTGAGGCACTGCTAATGCTGGTGGTCAACAAAGGAGGTTTAAAGACTCTCTCAAGGCAAATCTAAAAAAATGTAAAAAAATTCCTTCCAGTAGCACCTTAAAGACCAACTAAGTTAGTTCTTGGTATGAGCTTTCGTGTGCATGCACACTCTTCAGATACACCTAAAAAAAATGTAGTATAAACACCAACATTTGCCTGCGAGCGCTCCAACTGGAGAACAGCCTTTACTAAAGGTGTAATGGGCTTTGAAGACACTCGAACTCAGGACGAAAGGGAGAAACGTGCTGAGAGGAAGACACGCTTGGCAAACCCTCACCATGATCAACCCTTGCCTGGAAACCTATGTCCCCACAGTGGAAGGACGTGAGGATCCAGAATTGGCCTCCACAGTCACATGCAGACTCACTGTTAAGACCGTGTTCATGGAAGACAGTCTTACTCGGCTATGAGTGAGAAGAAGAAGAAGAAGAAGAAGAAGAAGAAGAAGAAGAAGAAGAAGAAGAAGTTGTTGTAGTTGTAGCCAGAAATTATTGAAGGTCTGAACCAAGTCCCGTATACAAAAGTAGCAATACCCTTGTTCAGGATTTTCAACTTCCTTAATTCTGTATCTGCATCAGCATCTTAATGGGAGTCTAGGAAATCTCACTTAGGAAGCTCTTTATTCCAGTAAAGCGAAAAGGGGCCTACACTTAGAAATCATTATGGGAGTCTGAACATTTTTTGAGGATTTGTAGCCAGCCCCATGGGCTTCCAGGGGTACAGAGAGTCTGTCCCTGACAAAGTGAGTACTAAAGAAAACACCACGTGGCACTTTTCGTAGTTACAGAACTACATAGTGGTGTTTTATTTTTATTTTTTTAAGGACCATTAATGTTTGAAGGCAGCGCCACATACCTTTCCCCATCAATCCCTGTAGTGACATACTGCAGATTCAATTCACAATGCTGGAAAATCCTGTCGGATATTTTCATGGCACAGAGAAAAACTCTGGATTCTTCCCACCCCTGGTTACTGCATTGGTCAAAATTGTTCTTGGGAGAATGGAGCTAAAAGTAGGCTTTCACATTCACGAAGCGGTTCCCTTGCAGCAAAATATAAATTCAGAATTTCCCACTTTGGGCACTGGTGTGGGGATGTGATGCTTTAACCTACTCCTCAAGTGCAAATTGGATTGAAGTCTCTCATTCATGTCCCAAACAGTTGAAAGCAAATCAACCCATTCACTCTCTTTTGCTATGCTGATAACTGCACTGTTTTACTTGTTGTGGGTGAGAGGAAAAGGGCCCCTAATTAAGGTGAGTGGAGGGTTTGTGCAAGAATAAATGCTACCACGTATGCACCCTAGGAACTAGATATGGGTGACCACACCCACACCCTTTGTAGTATCCTTTGGTGCTTTCAGTGACTGAGATCCATAAATGGAGCCTGTTTTTCCATTTGTGAGGGGGGAAAGTGAGAAATTCCAGATACAGTGGTACCTCGGGTTACATACGCTTCAGGTTACATACGCTTCAGGTTACAGACTCCGCTAACCCAGAAATATTACCTCAGGTTAAGAACTTTGCTTCAGGATGAGAACAGAAATCGTGCTGCGGCGGCATGGCGGCAGCAGGAGGCCCCATTAGCTAAAGTGGTGCTTCAGGTTAAGAACAGTTTCAGGTTAAGAACGGACCTCCAGAACGAATTAAGTACTTAACCTGAGGTACCACTGTATTTGATATAACTGTTCTGGGCCCAAATCCTTCCTTGGGGGGAACTTTTTAATGTTAATTTTAATAAAAAACAAGGGGTTCTATAGAGTGGCTGTCTTTCCTCTCATGGACTAGTTTCTCTGAACTGTGGCAACTGAGTACATGGATATGGGGGGTGCTGGGTCACAAATGTAAACCACCCAGCTGCTTCTGTCGCTCACAGACCTCTGGACTATGGCCAGTGTATTTGTGGACGAGCAGGTTATGAAGACTCCTGCTCTGCCTACTGGGCCACAGTGCCAACATTTTAACACTGACTGACTTGTAAGCATTTTCTTTCTCACCACTATTGTTCAGTTGGGGTTCCTGTTCCCTGGGCAAGCCTGCTTCTTTTAGCGGTTGCAGGAGAGCACTTAAGAGAGTTTTCATGGACTTCAGAGAACTTTACCAATGCTGGTAAAAACTGTTTTGAAACTGGAGAATAAAAAGGGGTTTATCCATCCATTTGGTTAAGGAACCAATTTTTTCTGTGCTCTTATCTCTTAAGGCTTCTGCCCCCACTTTTAATAAATAGCTTATTTTGGAAGGGAGTTAAAGGCATTCAAGGGGCCAGGATATGTACAACAGACCTTTTTTCTCCCTCTTGGCACTGCTGCTCTGAAAGAGTTGCTGGAAAATGCAGAGGTGCCTAGCTAAATCAGACAGTGAGTCACACTGCACAATGGATATTTTTTTTAAGTGAAACTCTCTCAGGGTGCATTGTGTTTTAAAGCTCTGTGGACAAGGAGTGTCGAGGCTCAGGAGGTGTTTGCTTTAGTCCCATTTGCAGAGTTTCCTCCTTTCTCTGCATATTTTTGTCCCCGAAATGAATGCCATGCGGATATTATTCAGCAGCATAATCAACATTAATGCACTCAGTTGGCCCTCAGGGGCTTCAGAGCAACCAAACTCATGTGCAAGCAAAGTTGCTTGTTTTCCAGAGGAACTGCAACGTCAAAGAAGCCTGTGTAGCCTCTTGAGTACTAATAGTAGTTTTATAATGAATTTAAATGCTTTGTGCATTTATAATAACTAATAAATATGCAAGGTGGATCTGCAATGCATCACAAGACTAGCAAGATATTTATTAATATCAACACTTCCTAGCAGGAAATACCTTGAGACTGGAACTGTGGCTCAGAATACAGCCTACCTTTGTTTCTGAATTAGTGAGAAACAACAGCAGGGAAAGGTCTTAATTTTCAGGTGTAAGCAGAGAACTCAAGGGGGCAGATTCCCTTTACAGCAGCTCTGAAATACGCTCAGTAGTTGGCTCGTAGTAGTTTGTATCCCAGGGAGTGGTATTTTCTTTAGCTCTCTTCAGTATGTGATATTATTTGGCACAAGCACACATTTTTTGGTAGTTGTGGCCAACGCCCCCCAAACCATCCCTACCCACTAATTTGCCTTGGCCCAAATAAATACATTCATGTATACTAAAAATAGCCCATATCTTAATTCTAAGACTATCTTCCTTACAAGGCTATACAAAAATGCAA
The DNA here is from genome assembly GCF_965112155.1 of Podarcis liolepis. Taxonomy (NCBI): domain Eukaryota; kingdom Metazoa; phylum Chordata; class Lepidosauria; order Squamata; family Lacertidae; genus Podarcis; species Podarcis liolepis. The sequence goes on along the minus strand of NC_139555.1, from coordinate 56,665,450 downwards.
AGATTGTCTCACAGAGGCCTACAACATCCCCTTGCATAAACAAGATTTAAACCTCGGAGGCAGCTTCTTTAAAAAATCTAATCAGCACAGCAAGACATCACATACTGTCAAGAAGGAACACTGCAAAGCTAAAAGAGCAATCAGATACGCAAGCTTTGGATGTGCTGTCAAAAATGCCTACATTCCAATAATCATTTATGAACGGTGCAGGCTTGTTCTAAAAATGAGACAGCAGCACATCTGTAACTTGTACAAGGTGGTCTTGAAAGAAAGGGGATGAGTATACAAGATATCTAGTCAGCAGGATGAGTGAAAATCCTGTAGCTTTGCTAAGATAACATTCCCTCCAGAATTACACAGGTGAACGTCTCTTTGTAGGTAGTGCAAACCTGCATAAGTGGGCAACATAAAGGGGAAGCATGATTTTTTTCTAGGAGCCAGGCAAAATTCACATGCAAATTTTAAATTCAGTTTCTTTGGGGTGTTGTGTTTTTTTAAAAGACTCTGCTTTTTATTGCTTGCTTGTTTGTTTGTTGTAGTGCAGTTTGTTGCATGCTAATGTTCTGCTTGTTCTGTTGTAAACCACCTTGGAATGAATTTCCATGAAGCGCAGGACAGAAGTATTAAAAATATAAATTAAATGAAACGATAAATGATACTGAAATGCTATAACAGAGACTTTGCATGGTAGGCTGCCAGAGCATTCTAGACTCAGTGGGACGGAAAACATAACTGATTATCCCGTGTGTAAAAGCACATAAAATAAAATAGCACTTTCACATAAGAATGCAGGTAGGTCACTGGCAATCTTTTGAATCACTGCTTCTTCAGTAAGGAGCAGTCTAGTTTGCTGATGTTTGAATGCATCCCTATTCACTGTTTATTGCAAAAAACAAGCCCATATATAAAGCACATAAAGAAGGGGGATATGTAATAAGAACCTAAAATATGAATATGTTTACTGTAAAACTATGGCTATAGCCCATTTGTTATATGGTTAAAAATAGTTGTACAATAATTTAGTTTTCTTTCCACTTTCTGGCCCAATGAAGTGAGTGAAACACGCATGTGTATAACATTTCTAAGCAGTCAGAAGGCCTCTAAACAGAGCACTGAAACTACAGCTGGTATTGGCCACTGACGTGTGGGAAGCCAGCTTAAAGACCTGAGTTGGCTTTATCTTATTGCAAGTAATAGGCGATACTACAAAATGTCATCAATATCATAAGCAAGGAAAGTATTCATTCTTCTTCCTTTAAAATGCTATCCTAACACAGCATAGAAATGGGTTTATTTTCTCTCTCTCTCTGCTAGGTTATTAAATTTATTCTGCCAAACCAGCTGATATTTGAATCTCCATTTGATTTCAGCATTTGGCCTCTTTCATTTTTGTTACAAAGAAGGTTGGAAGGAGAATCAGTGATTCTCCTGCTTCACATAAATAAATACTTTTTTTGCTGTGGAATTTGCAGCACTCAAACCCAACGTAGCACTAAAAAAAGGGGGACTCAACATAGAAAAACCTTGGCAACTAGCCTTTCCACACAATAACATGCTTAGTTAAAAAGTAAAACCACCCAAAGGTAGTTTAATTTGTATGAAAATATCCTGGATTTTGTGCACTCAATTATGCTGCTGTGGAACAATAGTTGCTGCACCATGGAAACCGGGGCATAAAACTGGAAGTGCACACAAACACACACACTCCCAACAAATTATGCAATCAATGTGCCACGTATTTACAATGTGTTTAAAGGCTTAGTCAAGAGTCTCAGTTGTACAGTATAAAGCTGAATTGTTTTCTTCTTCTTAAAGCATATTCCTACTTTCACGTTGGAAAGTGATCCCTACTTGGATTTGCTCTGTGGGGCAAAGGGAACCATGCTCAGATTAATTAATGAAACAGAACCAAGAAGGAGACACAAATCAGGGATCAAATGAATGCTATTCCTTCCAGAGGCATAAAAGGGAGGGAAAGATCCTTCCCATGCCGAATCTCTACTGCAAACCAATCCAAAATGACAGCTGTGTGGGAGGTTGCAGCCCAGTACAACTCGCAAGCATAGGGCTAGTTAGTGCATGAAGGGGTAAAGGACCACACTTGTATTGTTAGAGTCAGTTAGGTTACACCCCCTCTCCTTCAGAGAGCGAGGAAGCCTTTCTACTTCTTTCTTTCCTTTCTCCCCCCCCCCCCCCATGTAACCAACAAAGGAGAGTGTTTGCAAGCTTGTGCCCAAGCTTACAGCATGTGTTTGGAGTTATATTCTTTATTTCTACCCAAATGTATTATCCTTGTTGCTGCATGGAACAATGCATGACTGGGACCTTGATTCTGTAAGTAAAGCCTTTTAAACCTACTTTGCTCATTACAAGGTGGGTAGAAAGAGGGCAGCTGCTGCTGTGTGCAGCTGAATGGGATAAAAAGGTTTAACAACTTATATTCCCAATGCTGCTTATATTTGTCAGTTTAATATTCTGCTACTGGGGCTCACTGTGTGCTAATCCCGCATTCTGAGTCCAGGAACCCAGCCATCTCACCCTCCACCCAGGGTCCACAGGGATTCATATACAGTGGTACCTCGGGTTAAGTACTTAATTCGTTCTGGAGGTCCGTTCTTAACCTGAAACTGTTCTTAACCTGAAGCACCACTTTAGCTAATAGGGCCTCCTGCTGCCGCTACGCCACTGGAGCGCGATTTCTGTTCTCATCCCAAAGCAAATTTCTTAACCTGAGGTAATATTTCTGGGTTAGCGGAGTCCGTAACCTGAAGCATATGTAACCTGAAGCGTATGTAACCTGAGGTACCACTGTATTAATTCCACACAAGCTGTTTGCATTCCTTGCACAAACCAGGATGGCAGAAGAACTGATAATACAGTCATACCTTGGAAGTTGAACAGCTTAGTTCCCGAACGTTTTGGCTCCTGAACGCCACAAACCCGGAAGTGACTGTTCCAGTTTGCGAACTATTTTTGGAAGAGAAACGTCCGACGGGGCTTCCGTGGCTTCCAACTGGCTGCAGGAGCTTCCTGCGGCGAATCAGAAGCCGTGCTTTGGTTTTCGAACGCTTTGGAAGTCGAACGGACTTCCGGAACGGATTCTGTTGGACTTCCAAGGTCCGACTGTCTTTATAAATGCAATGCACTACAAGTATGCATCCCCTGTCCTTCAAATCTCTGTCCTAATCCTGACTATACTTGACTATATCTGTGTACTAACTTCCTTGAAGTGTTTTTAAGTTGCACAAACAAATAGAACAGCAAGCCCCTTTAACCTCTCTAGTCATAAAAGAAACAACTAAGCACAAGGTTGAAAAAAAAGTATCACACTGATAGCTCCCAAGCACAGCAAGAGATCTGTCCTGGATTTCCAAAGGCACGGCAGCCATTGCAGCAAGCTCATGACCGTCAATATTTCAGGGGCAAAACTCAGATCTTAAACTATGCGGCCACTTTTGAACAATTTGCTCATGCCAAACAGCAATTTGTTCAGTAAGGATGTTGGCCATAAAGGAGGAAGCCGGGGAACATTTCTCAAGGGCGCTTCTGTACTGGTCTTGTAAGAAGACAATCTCTGCTAGGATGGTGGCCCACAGAAACGTGGCTCAAGCAAACATGAGGTGGCAGGAGACCTTCAAGCTCAGCAAGGATTTGAACTGTGGGTTTCCACAGCAATGCATGATGCTTTAGCCTCCACCTGGCACTGGGGATTCAGCTACACAGCTGCAAGTAAAACACTTTAAATGTGTTGTTTTGTGCAATATACAAATGTGACACTAGATGGCAACAGTGAGCTATGCAAAATTCAACGCCTTCTTCAAAACGTTTTTTTTAAAAAAGCATTTTCACAGCTAGATTCCACCTGGTTCCCTTGCTGCTCTGCAGTGAACTAGATCTACAGATCTCAGCCGTGAGATGAAGGGCTTAAATGGAAAGTTTTTCCAGATTTAGAAACCCTGAAATTGTTTCCAAGAGAAGCACTCAAATACTTGGCAACGACACACAAGGGTTTGAAACAAACTCACCTGAATTCATTTAAGGCATCCATAATCCTATTATATGCCAAACTCCTCTGGCTGGCATCAGCTGATCGACGGCTCATTTTCATAGCCTTGAAAACAATAGTAAAATATATAACTAACATTAGTCAGGGCAACAGAAAATGAAAAACAAAGTCACGTGCTCTGTTCTATCTAAGGTGTACCCGGACAGGCAAACAGTGGGTTGGTTTTTTTGTTTTGTTTTTGTACCATGATAAACGTTGGCTGCTTTCCAAGTTTCATATCAAGGTAGAGATATATGAGGCATATGTGTTTGCACTGTCTTTCTTTTTCCACACTTTTGCTTGCAGAAGGCTATAAAGAGGTCCAAGGTTTCACACAGAGACTCCTTCACTTCAGGAGCAGTGTTTAAACAGTCCCCTGGATTAATCAGCCTGCACCCAGCAGTAAACATCACTCATTTTGGTGATAGGATTTGTTCTAAGAGATAGGGGCAAAACTCAAGTTGAAGCGAGTTTCAGTTCTTAGGCAAACCAGGTAATCCTACCTCTCTTCTTCTTGTCTCCTGGAAGTGAGTGGCAAGGCTGGGGCTGTCAGATAGGTCCCACTCAAGCACCCACCTTGACCTTGCTGTCACCACCCTGCTCCAGCCCAATCCAGCAAAGCCACACAGAAGCCCATGTCGAAAGGGCAGCTCTGCCACATACTATGGCCAAAAGGATGTTCTCTACCACTGAGTTATGCCTTTTCCCCAGAATCAGTGTTACTGAGTCTACTTTTGTGTGCTTTGGCCCATGCCTCGTTCACAGTGTGGTCCAGCACCCCTAATTTAAAACTAGTGTGACCCACAAAACAATCCGGAAAAAACAAATGACAGAAGCTTAGGCATATTAAAATGGAGATTCTGATTAGAACAGGAGCTGGTGATATTTACCTGTTCTATTGCGCTCTTCAGCTTGTTCATATGGCTCTCAAAAAGAGGGAAGTGTGAGAAAAAGAACTCATTAAATTTGCTGTTTTCTTCTTCATCCTTTGAGAGCGTGAAAATCACCCCAATCGCTATTTTCTTTTTCCTGACAATTCCTGGGCTCGGGCTGGAGCTGTCATCTGATAAGTTAAAACTCTCTTCCACCGACCTTTAGGGGGTTTACAAAGGTTGCAGAGTTAATGACTTCAGAAAATATCTCAAAACTATTTTCTTTAAACATACTGAAGTGAGCCCCCTTTCCCCAAAGCAGTTGTTTCGTTTTTAAAACCACGTCTGCTGTAGCTGATCTCGGAACATTGTGAGCATAGAAAGCTGCCGTATATTAAGTCAAACCCATTGGTCCATCTAGCTCAGTACTGTCTGCACTGACTGACAGCAGCTCTCCAGGATTTCAGACAGGGGGTATTCCCAGTCTGCAAGTAAAACAGATTCTCTACTACTGAGCTATGGCAGAAATGTGGCATGCTGGCATTTGCAGGTTGTTCTGGGCATTTGCCGTTAATGGGCTATGTTTTAAAAATCAGGGCTTGCTCTCTTTTGCTGTGTGGACTTATTACAAGGATGAACAACGAACTGTATACCACCATTTTCATAGAACAGTGAGCATCTGTCTCCCACCCTACGTGAATTAACTCTTATGTGCAGGCTTCTTCTCCGAGTCCTGCAGTCTATGGCGTGTGGCAGTCTAGCTTTGCTCACAATTTTGGTTTCATAACATGAAAAGGAGAAAAAAGCAGCTTAAACGTATGTCATGCAAATGTTCCTGTTCTGAAAAACTTCCAACATTAGACAGATTCATTTTGTGGCTTTATGAAGGAACCAACACATTTAGAACCTAAATCAAAATAAAAAATTCCTTCCAGTAGCACCTTAAAGACCAACTAAGTAAGTTCTTGGTATGAGCTTTCGTGTGCATGCACACATGCACACGAAAGCTCATACCAAGAACTTACTTAGTTGGTCTTTAAGGTGCTACTGGAAGGAATTTTTTATTTTGACTATGGCAGACCAACACGGCTACCTATCTACTATTTAGAACCTAAATGCATTTGCTTCTCCCCGTCCCCAGGAGAAGCTGCTTTAGGAGGAGAGCTTTCCACTTGCCAACTCATGTTCGCAACCATGAAGTGGGAAGACAGCTTGGGAGGTAGCTTTGAGTGGAGAAGTCCTTCATAAGAAATAGTTTAACTACCCTCTTGCCCTGCTACTACTTTGTTCAAGACCACCAATACCTGGGGAGCAAGAAAGGAGAAGGAACCATCACGGTTTTGTTTGAGTATAAGGTAAGGTTTATTCCTCCAGCCATTCCTTGATAACTATATTCATTTCCTGATTACTTGTACTTGCATTTCACCATGTGATCTGAATAAATAACCCAATATCATGCGATTAGCATATGACTGATCCCATCACTGGGTTGCGTGCAGAATACTGTTTTTGTGGGCAAGAAGAGCTCCTTCTGGTTGCAGATTTAATTGAGATGAGGAGGAGATTCCCGCCGTAGGAATTTGAATTTCCCTCCAAACTAAGCAAATGCACATATTTCATGTGAAAATCTGAAAGAAGGAAAAACCATTTACTACCAGCAGTAATGCTTAACTCACCACCTAGGGAAGACCCCATTCTCCAAGCTTGTCGTCTGACTGCGGCGCCAGCGCCGTTGGTAGCTACTAGCACAACTTCTGTTTAGCGAAGAGCCCGGGGAGGGAAATGGGGTGATGAGCAGGCTGCTAAGAGATGCTGAGACAAAAGAGAAGGAAATTATTTGTTATATTTAAAAAACTCTTTGCTAGAAGAAAAATGCTACTTGGGTGATCATGTAATAATGTGAACAGTATGGCCCAGTAGATAAAAACCATTAGCCCTTGGCGTCTTGAGGAGAGATCTGTGAGAAGCAGGTCCACACAAGACACTTCCCATTTCTGCTTCATCCCAGAAGCCTCACCAAACAAGATTTGTATGAGTGCATCCCGAGTATTGTGTACAACCAAGGAGGTGTTTGGAGGGGAGCATGTAGTGCCCTGGGTGTAGACATGGCGGCCCCTTTACAGCACCCATTTCTTGGGCACAGTTGAAAGAGCAAGTGCATTCAGCCTATGGGAACTTGCTTCTATGCATTTGTCAGCTTTGACAGAACATGAGCTAGGGGTTTAAACGTGAATTGATGATTTGGCAAGGAGGCAATGAAAATCCCTGGCTTACATTAAGGATACTTTAGGTATGCCCATTAACAACTCACAGGCTTGGGGCCACCTCCACCACCTTTCAACCTTAGCCCTACGTTATTTAAAATTTCCAGTATTGGTGAACCAATTTCACGTTGTATATCCAAGTGCTGAATATTCTCTTAATATTAAATATTATTTTGAAAAGCCACACATATTTTAGAAGTATTACCCAATATTTGGGAAATATTGCTTGGCTCAGGATTTATATAGGAACTGGGTCAATGTAAAGCATAAATCACTTGTTAATTATTTTTTTTAAGGGAAACACATCTTAGGGAGATCTGATTACAGAGGTCAAGAAGCAGAAACAAATAACACTTTAATTACAGGCCAAATCAATATGCAGTAGGGAAAGTTTGTGTAATGGCCTTATATTCCTGATAAAAACATTACCAGATCTTGCAATTCCGCTGTCTCTGTCTTCATTCAGCTCTCTCCCAGGCATGTCCATAGGGTTGCTGTGAACTACGCAGATAAAGTCACCAGTTAGCACGAGAACATGATGCTTCTCTTTGGCTTTGCAGTGCTCGGTTTAATTATCAAAATAAATCATGCTCATTGGCTGCATTCACTTAGGACACGGAAAGTAACAGCAAAGCACACACACCTATCACCAAGAAAGGCTGCAAAGCTGATCAAGCCAATGCACTTGATTGGACCAGTGTTCAGACAAGTGTTTGCCAAAGCCCATCTCTTTATTTCAAGGCAAGTGGAATAACATAACAAAAGGCAAGTTAGCTACAAATCAAAAGCACTCAGTGCAAGCTCTAAGCAGATGCTAAAGAAGAAATTTATAGCAAACAGCTGTAAAGTGGGTGCTCTAGGACAGATGGAATTTGGATCTAGACTTCTATCGCTTTTTCAACTAAGCATGAAGCTATCTGCATTTGCAGCCAGTCCTTACTAAACAGAGAGATGAAATCCTAGCCAAATTGCCTCCAACAAAGCTAGGATTTCATCCACCAGATCAAAAGCCTCTTGATCATACTCATTTTTGAAATCATAAATTTGCCAGATTTGTAGAAGGGAAAATCTAAACCAGGCATGGAAATAAAACACGGCTAATAGAAGCGGGGGGAAATACTCTTTATTTCAGTGTTATACAAACAGTGAAATAATTATGTTTTTGCAAATGGAGCTCCTATTGAATCAAGCTCTAAACAGTTAATGGCAAATTCCTTTTGTCTGGAATTTACAGGCTCCCCCTGCTTTTTTCTTCTTCAAACTTTACTGAAAAATTCATAAGCTCCATCCAAATCATTACCTGAGTAGAAATAGAGATTAAGGGTTGCATTCTTTGAAATTTTAACATGTTGTGATAACCTTTGCAGTGATCCATATCCACTGCATAAACTATGCCTGCGAGATTTTTAGAAACGGTATTTTATTTCCAAGGCCAAACTACAAAATCCACTCAGTTTTGTCACACCAACTAGACTATCCACACAGCACATAGCAAACCTGCAAAGAAAGAGGCGCTCCGGATGAGGCGGAGCGGACCTTGTTCAGAGAATGCCCGCCTAGGGCTGCAAAGCTGTGAAAAACCTACATGGCAAAACGTAAAATATATATGAAAGAATGAGGTTAGTAAAGCAGAACAGATTCTGTGGGAGGGGGGGAGAAGGATTCAAGCCGACACAAATGCAGACCCACAGACAGCAAAGAACACACCTAGGATAGCTCCCTCGGTAGAGCATGAGGCTCTTAATCTCAGGGTTGTGGGTTCAAGCCCCACGCTGGGCAAAAGATTCCTGCCTTGCAGGGGGTTGGACTAGATGACCCTCGAGGTCCCTTCCAACTCTACAATTCTATGATCTACTTTGATAAAGGAGTTTGAGGTGCTTTCTCAGTTATATATAAATATATAGAGATATAGATATATAATGTTTTTATATATATCAAAATTGTCCTAATTTACTACACAATAAATCAATTCAGGGGGGTGGGAGAGTTCCAAACTATCTTTGAAGACAATTCAGTAGCACTTTCTGTCACCCTGATTATTTCAATTTCACAACCCATAATTCATTATCTAAAGTGATCTTGGGAATAAAAACTCTGTGTGTATATGAGAAATAATGGGATCAGAGGCCGCAAACCACTTTGGCACATTTTCTCTCAGCCCCATTTGGTACAGTACTCCTAAGGGCTCAGTTCTATCTTGACATCCAAATAACTGGGGTGGAGCCAGCAGAATAACTGCACTGAGACCCTGCACGCCTATGGCTTGCCCTTTCCCCAGTGGTCACTTCAGAGCTATGAGGAGATCCAGCCTTTCTTTCTTTTCTAAAGAGTCCAATCTCTCACTGAAGCATTCCTTGTTCTGAAGGACAGGTCACAGACACAGCATTTTATTAACTCAATTCAGCTTCTCAAATAATCAATTCACTGCAGGGAAACTGAAGAATAAGTATCCTTTGCTTCCTCTTCCTTCAGTCTTTGCAATTCCTTGAAGGTTTTCACTTAATACTAACCAGAAAACTGTAATATTTTCACTGGAGCACATGGAAGCTTGTGCTCTATGTTGTGTCTGCAGTTCTAACCCCGAGCACACAAACACTTTCCTTTTAAAGTTCAAACGGCTGCATTGCCACAAAATCCGCCTTCTTTTCTTTCCATTTTTGCTAATCGGTTGTCTTAAAAGGAAGCTTAATTGCAAGGACTAACCGTTCCACCAAAAACCAGGTGTGCTGGGAAAAGTTGGCATGTACACAACAACCTACTAAAGCACACAGTAACCTTTACAAATGAAGAACTGGCAAAGACTGATGGGTCACAAGTATTCTTTTTTATTTAATTTGGTTTCTAGAAATGTTCTGGTTACAGATTAACTCCTTTTTGCTATGCCTGACTCTTTCGATTGCTCTGCTTTAAAATGTGAGCCGTAAGCAAGTACTGCTGAGTAGACCCTATTTTGGCACACCCTCACTACAGATGTTATTGTCTTCTCTTCTGAAATTGTTGTTACTGGCCATAGTAAGCCCCACTGATAGTTATACTCCAGTTATAGTGAGTCCAGGGAAGGTGGCTTGCATATCTATTCCCTATAAATCAAAGACTGTAATACTCATTCCCTAGGTACTGATACTGTCCTAACAGTAATGGTTCCCAACGTGGTACCCACTGAGGACCTCTGTGACACCCATAGGGTCCATTCCTGCTGTCCAATATGCAGGGTGACAGTCTTCCCAGTCCCACTCTAAATCAGAGGTTGACCGAATCAGGAACAACACTTGTGAAGTTACTGAAAGTTTTCTTTGAGATCACCTCTAAAACACCAGCATATGACAAAATGGCGAACATGTGAAACCACTGCATGAGTATTATTTCATTTAGTTGCTTATTATTTATTAAATTTGTTCTGCAGATGTCAGGGCAGTTCACAACATAAGAATACAAGATAAAAACACAAGATACATAATAAAAACAACAACAAAAACACCCCACAAACCAATAATCCCCTCTCCCACAAACACTTTTAAACGGTATAGGATGTTAATCAGCCAAAGGCCTGGTTGAAGAGAAGGTTTTTGCCTGGCGCCTAAAGGTGTACAGTGGTACCTCGGGCTAAGTACTTAATTTGTTCTGGAGGTCCGTTCTTAACCTGAAACTGTTCTTAACCTGAAGCACCACTTTAACTAATGGGGTCTCCTGCTGCTGCCGCGCCACCGGAGCACGATTTCTGTTCTCATCCTGAAGAAAAGTTCTTAAACCGAGGTACTATTTCTGGGTTAGCGGAGTTTGTAACCTGAAGTGTATGTAACCTGAAGCGTATGTAACCCGAGGTACCACTGTATAATGAAGATGCCAGTCGCACCTCCCTGGGGAGAGCATTCCACAATATATATATCTATAGCAAGATGAAGAATTCACACCAAAGCAACATTATCACGATAACCGTACTTCTGATTTAGTAATTTGAGATGCACATAAAGGTGTGACACAGTGTAAAAAAAATCACTTTAGCTTTATCCTCTTGATTTCTAATCGCCTATTAAAAAGCTAATCTATTCCTAAAAGCTGAGTGATATCGATTAAAGAAATTGCTTTAAAGGGTATTTGAGCACACGGTTTAACTGTACAGAGTAATCCCACTGGTGCTATATGGGTACACGGTAGATTGACCTTTTAGCTGGCCAGGTTGACTGGGCCATTAGAAAGCCCAAAGCACAATTCTAAACAGCCAGCAACTAATCTGATAAACTGGGGGTGTTGAAATAATTCTGTTCACACAGATGGCACCGAAACAGGAAAATGTAAATGATATAGCTTATGGGAAAGGAGAGAGTTTTGACAAGATCATCATATTGTTCTGTTTGTTGGCACAGTGCAATTATGGAAGATTAATTAGGCTGCTGGGGAACACCTGCGTGGATAAGGGCACCTAATTGCAGCTAACACAACAGCGAAAATAATCGTGATTAATAAAGCTCATTCTTCACATTGATTAAGCAATGCTTAAAAATAATTGGCAACAAAAGTCATAAAGACAGTACTAAGAAGAACCAGGCCAGTCTTATATGAATGCAATTAAACAGGCATTCATTAACAATTTAGAAGTAATATTGTGCAATATAGTAGTGGTAATAATAAAATTAACATTTTTATAGTCCTTCCAAATGTGCTTCGCAATGCTTCATGTGCATTCTTTAACTTCAGCAGTATTACCCCCATATTGCAGAAGTGGATACTGAGGCTAAGAGGTGGCTTGCCTACAGTCACCAAGTGAATTAACGACAGTCAAGACTCAAACCAGCCACTTCCTGATTCGAAAGTCAACCTCTCAGTAACTACCCTACACCAAAGTTCATTTAATTGGTCATTTCATTGCTGTCCTTCTAAAGTGGCAATGGAAAAGGCGTACATAACATTCAAATAGTATGCCGTGCAAAAATCCTCCTGTGATACAGCATACAAATATTCAAATTTTTCCCCAAATGTGAAAGTAGGTGCTTATTAGCTGAGTAACTCATTTAGATTTTCATTCAGACTTACATCATGAACAAAATTTACTTATAGAGTCCATAGACAGTTCTGGTTACTCCAGTTTTCAGTTGTAGCCTCGGAGGCCACACATTCAGTTTAGGAAATTCACATTGCAATTCCAATAGAGAAATTTAGGAGATGCAAAACTGAGTAAGACAGACAGAATTTTCAATACAGTTCATGTATATTTAGAACCAGTGGCTCTTAAAAAAATATTAAAGATTTTCTTGGTTTACAAAAGTACATACATTGTCTTTTTTCCCCTAAGTTGTAAATTCTTTTCTATAGATCAATTTCTACAGATCATTTGATATGAGACATTAGTGTTGTATTCAGTATAAGGTTGGGGAAGAAGAGAGGTGGGAGATGAGGGGTGGGGTGGTGAAACTTATATTCTTGTATATGGTGTACAGGTGGGGTTATGTGTCAGTAGCTCTTTTGTTGGTTGATTTCTAATTAATGGGATGGGTGAATATATCAGGTAAATAAAAAACAAACACTTTTCAGGTCAAGGTACTGTTTGGATAAGGTACCCTTTCTTTTAAAATAGATCTTAAAATTCTGCATCAGCGAAGTGCAGTTTCCTGGCATGTTTAACCATAAGGGTTCCTTAACATCATTTTTTGTATATGATTTGAAGGGTAATGGCTTTGCAAAAGCAAATCTTAAAACAACTCTCAAGACTTGAGCATGTTTCGCCCAATCCTTTGTATTTATTTAATACAAAGGTGCATTTACACCAGGCATAGGCAAACTCAGCCCTCCAGATGTTTTGGGACTACAACTCCCATCATCCCTAGCTAAGAGGACCAGTGGTCAGGGATGATGGGAACTGTAGTCTCAAAACATCTGGAGGGCCGAGTTTGCGTATGCCTGATTTGCACCGAATTTAAAGAAGCCAGACCAAACTGTCCATCTGCTTTAAGCCCAAGGTACCATCTCCTTGAAACCATCTTACTTCCATAACCGTCTTCAAGATGGTAAGAAGGAAATCACAAAAGCAAAAAAAGTCAACCCTCTAGCATCCTGCAGGTATTTTTGCAAAAAATACAACTTTCTCTTCCTGCTAGCTCTTCCTGCTTCTGCACTTTTCAGTCCCAAAGACTGAAGGCCATTTCACAAATTGTGTGGCAGCAACAATCATAATTGCCACCACTGGTTTCCTGATGTGCGTTCCTGTATGACACACCCATTGTAAAATGTATATTTGTTGCAAGCACATATTACGTTGTTTTTATCAGGAACAGGGTGAGGTGTTGCTGGGGTTGGGCAGGGAATCAGTGAGGTCAGGGCTGGTGTTCCTCCTGGTGCACTAACACAGCACCAATCTCGCTACTGCCTTGCACCAGCAAGCAGCAGTGATGCTGATGTTTGGACGGTGGCTCTGTAAAATAGCCTCACTGTGCCAGCTGCTCCTGATTTTTATGACTACAGGCAGAAAATTCTGAGAATAAATGAGGCCCTAAGGGAAAATAATATCTGTGCTGTTCTGTGCTTAGTTCTCTAAAGTAGAGCCTACCGTGTCCATTTCCATCAAATTCATATTAGCTAAAATGTGTATCAGCTACTATGCCATTCTTCGCCATATATAGATTTGAACTGATAAACCTCAAGCCAAATAGTCACAGAATATTCCAGTTTTCAGATTTCCTGGAAATGAGCTACATCTGAGTTCAGGCCAAAAGTTGTCCCACTCTTAGACCACACCGTTTCTTTAAAACAATGATATTCTATTATACACATGTAGATTAATGTGTTTATCAGTCTGCAAAGGCCTTACAGTGCAAATATTCCAAGGAAGTAACAATGCTTTTAATTACCTATGTTTCCAAGCAGTCCATTCATAATTGTGCTATGGTCTGGCTTTAGAGTATTGCTGTCCTGATTAATGAACTCAAGACTGTCTTGAAGCCTGCAAAGGTAGGGGACAAAGAGAAACGGTTATTTGTATTCTGTTACGGCACTTTTTGATTTTATTATCATCTCTGCTTGTGCCCTGCACACATTTCCCTGCCCCCCCACTCTTATGTCCTATGACAGCGAGGCAGGGGTCTCTGAGCAAACAGGAGCTAGGTGACAATCTTTCCTTCAGCAGCTAAAAAGAGTTTGAGCCATACCCCACTCCCTCCCTTCCTCATACCTAAAACCCACACAGATCACACACTGATTGTACTCACGTGTTTAAACTTCCATAGATGCTGCTTCCAGTTCGAGCTGTAAAAACTTTGCTTAGCATGAGCTGCGGAGGAGAGCTGTGAAGCAAAGTTAGGCAGAGTGAGCAACCAGGTGTTTTCATGGAATATACCAAAACATCTCTCGACATAACACAACACCGGAGTGTGTTTTTGAAGTGAAAAACGGTTTTAAAATAACACGCTACAGGAGGACCACAATACTACAGAGACAAATGAGGCACCCAATTAAAGCTCAGAACGTAAATTTGTCAAAAACAGTTTTGTCAGTTTTCAGCCAAATCAGATAAATTCAACACACACTCCAGCTGCCAACTGTGAAAAATTCGCCATTTTTGTTTCCGATGAAGTATGACACACGATGCAATCCAGTAGAATTCACCTAACATTTGAGAGGTTTAGATAAATTGTAACTGTCACACAACAGTTACAACAGTGGCTATCATTCATGTTTGCTTTTATACATCCATGTTCGTTTTTACATATCCATGTTCATTGTTTTTGGGGTTCCTGTGATCTCATCTGTTAATTCTCATACACCTGGGGATCTTCTCCTTTGTTTAAGTTGTGAAAATAAAAAAGGCTATATGAATTCTCATTGTTTTCCCTTTGCAATGCAAGAAGATCTTCCACATCTTGATCAGAAGATGCTTTCAGATGCCTGCAGGTGTGTACTCCAAAGTGTACAGGTGTTGAATGTGCAGCCTGTACCTTGTAAAAATCAAGGTACTTCAATTTCGTGCTTCAACATCTATGTACAAAGGACAATTCATAAAGAACAGGGGCGAGGCCTGCAAACTTGTTCTCATCTCCTTCCTCAACATGCTTTCTATATTGTTTGATTGTGTGCACAGGACTAGAGACAATTCTGTTTAGCATAGCTATTTCCAGTGCTCTAAACTTCGAACTGAAGAAAGTAAAACCTTACCGGATTTGATGGATTTTTAAGGTTGAGCCTTTGTAGCTCATAGCCACAGAGCCAAACATCATCTCCCCAAGCATATTTGCATCTGAGGAACACCGGGAACCCTGAAAAAGAATAAGCCTATAATTATTATGTTGCGTGCTTGATCATTTTGAGCACCAACTTGAAGCATTGCAGAAATGAAGGAAAACATCGTTTTCATTTAATCATCAAATATGATAAAGGGAAAAAATGAAATGCAACATTTTTGGCAGGTTGCCTACCAAAATACTTCTAAATTCCAGTGCCAAAGTACATGGTACGTCATTCTCATTGTGGTGAATGGGAATTTTCTCCATGAGGTTTGCAAGCCAATTCAGATTGGAAGCACAGCAGGGTACAACAACCCCTGCCAAAAAAAAGCCCCAGGCCAGGATCCTGTCTGAGATTGGATTGACTGTGCTCACTATTTCTTCAAGGAAAATCTTGCACCTGGGGGAAATGATGTGATCAATATCTTGTGCAGTTTGCACTTCAGATCTAAAGAGTGGTTAGGCATTTGTCACTCTGTGGTAAACGCACATGACACCTATAATAATCTTTGTATAGCTATGATTCAATTCTCCTGTATCTGCATCTTTCACCCACCCACCTTTGCTGATCTTGCGTTTTTGGCACCGGGGTATGATCTCAGTTTGTGTACTCACCTACTACTCATCCTGAACCAGAAAATAAGGAAGTGGGGAGGGGGGTTGAAACATGCCCCCCTCCTCTGTTTTAGTGCCAGAGAAGGCAACTGGATTGGGGTGGAGCCTATTGGAACTGGCCTTCACTAAATGACCTCATTACTACTTTTGTTATACTTTGTTATACTTTTCTCCAGCCACATGTACATTTTAAAACCCATGAAGGATTTATGCAGAATAGTACAAAAAGATAGGACAAATTAGTTGAACACCTTAATTCACTGCATTCAATCTGCTCTTAATCTTTAATTGGCAGCTTCTGCATTAAAATATTAGGGCTTGGAGTTTCACACACACCTGACTGAAAAGCAAGTACAATTATTTGGCACCAGTTAAAGGTGTCATTCCACAGGGTAATGTATACTTTCTTGATGAAACTGCTGGCGCATGCACCATTTTTGGCCCTGGAATGGGGCAGAACGGGCTTACGTGTGCTCTGCCGACACATGCAACGACCCAGAAGGCAACCCACACACAAACAAACAGGGAGTTTCCTGTAAATGTTTTCAGTGAGCAGTGGGTCTGAGAGGATGGGGGAGTTGCTTTCCTGAGGACAGTCGGTTTGAGAAAAGGCTTATACAGCACCTGGGTTGTTTTTCCACCATATCTGAAATATATTCTAATTTTTAAAAATGTGGTATTCAATGAAACAAAACTGGGAGAAGGAATGGCAACTAATATCAACCACAATTCAAAGCATGCTATTCACGTTTTCGAGCTGTGCTTAATTATTAAGATAACCCTGACAAAGACCTCAGTCAAAACACAGTCTTGCATGTAGATCAGTGTGAGGTCTCCAATAATATTAATGCTTAAGACTATAGCAATAGAATCTCACAGCAGCTGTTAGTTTACAAAAACCTTGAGTGGGAAAGGCTGAGCTTGGAATGTCTTTTCTGGCAGGGGAAAAAAATCCCATACTAAACAGTGATTTAATAAGTTTAGTAAAGAAAACTACCTAAACAGATGTTCATGTAGAACAAAAATAAAAAGGACGGAAAAATTTATCACGCAGGGACTACTTGCAAGGGAAGACCTGTTAAGCTGACAAGTACCAATAGCAGAGTTTTAGACATGCAGGATGTTGTGATTCAGGTTAAAAGTGAAATTTACATAGAATGTAGGCTTAAATGAAGCTTTAGACATTTACAAGCCTGGTCTTGGCGATTATTAAATTTCAAAACAATGGACGCAAGTATCCAAGTTCTTATGTCATCTGTAACTGATTTCAGCTGTTTTCCTCTGCAAGACCCAAAACCGAAATTGGTTATCTTAAGCTTAATTTATAGACTACAGCCATAGCAAGTGAACATTTTTTCTGTGATCACATCCTATGCTAGTCCAATGAAGTAATTATGGAAGAACTACATGAGCCCTTGCAACAAATTTAATGGAAGGAACCTAGTACTTCACCCATCCATCTATATCATCAGAGCAGCAGAGGTTTGCGTAGAAGCACATCACATGCTTCTGCATCACGCCTCAGAAGCAAGGATGCTGATCTGACTCAGATCAGCAGTATTTCAGAAGCTTGTCAGCAGACTGCATTGTGGACTGAGGAAAATTAGTCCCTATACTATTAGTGTAAGGCATGGGTAGGCAACCTAAGGCCCAGGGATTGCCTTCTCAATCCAGCCTACGGACGGTCCAGGAACCAGCGTGTTTTTACATGAGTAGAATGTGTCCTTTTATTTAAAATGCATCTCTAGGTTATTTGTGGGGCATAGGAATTCGTTCATTCCCCCCCCCAAAAAAAATTATAGTCCTGCCCCCCACAAGGTCTGAGGGACAGTTGACCAGCCCCTGCTGAAAAGGTTTGCTGACCCCCGGTGTAAGGTATGTGGAAGACGGGGCTTTGTTCAACCCCCACCCCGCTTTTCAGCTGCTATGGCTGGAATTCCCTCCCCCCCCCCACAAAACAGCAGTCAAAGATGACCAAAATCTTGTACACAACCAGGTACAAGAGAAATAGCCACAATGTATTATCTTATTTAAAAATGCTTGTTGTTTATAATAGGATATTGGCATGTAACAGTCACGTGACATTTCTACAATGCTGAAATTCTTCACAATGTAGTTTTTATTCTCCAGGCATGAGCAGTGTGCATAGGGGGTGGGGGGCACTGTGGCAGTGCTTGCTGGGATGGGGTGAGATAAATTGATGAAGAATTTGGGGGAGCATTCCCCAGTCTCATCACTGCCTTGCCCAATCTCTGTTCCTCACCAGGGGTGAGGGAAGAGGGCACCACTTCTGTTCCAGGTTGCCTCATATCCAAAAGCAAATACCAAACTTTAAAATCTTAATAAAACTGATTATCCTATTGATAAGGGGGAAAATATGATTTATGGGAAGCAGCTCATAGTAGCTAGTGAGCATTCAGTTTGGGAAGCATCATTAACTTTGCACCAGGCACCCCTTATTTCTTCATTCATGTTACCTTCAAGCAGATTCTAATTCCTCCTTCTCTCATAAAGCATTATAATGCTAAGGACATATGACCTACCTGTTCAAAACTGTATGCACAGTATGATGTCAGATAATGCTACCTGTGCTAGATTTTGTGAGGAAACCAGTATGGAACATAAACAAGCTAGCATCCTCAACTCTGGGCATCAGTACACAGTTCTCGTTGCGCAAGAGCAATGTTGTTCAAAGAAACCCATGTCTCTTCCTGTCCAAACCACAGCAAAATACTCTTCCATGATGAGGAGAGAGATAAATATAAACTTCGTTCTCAGGCGCAATAACACAATATAAAAATCAGTTGCATGACCTTGTGGGTGGGTGGGTGGGTGAGCATCTGTGCGTCTGTGCAATGAAATGCAGCAACTAATGTATGCTTACTAAAGCTTGGCAGCCTAGTATTACATTACATTAAAGACGTCCCCGAGAATATGTTATGTTGGGATCAGCCACTCTAAAACAGAGAATTACTTCAGTACAAAGGGTAAAGGCTCAGCTCTATTTTAGGAAGGCTTAACAGAAAACACTTGTGATCAGTGCAAGGTGAGATGACAGAAATATACCCAGTCAGATGACTCTGGCTACACTGGTGGCCAAAACCTCCCCTCTTATATAAAGTGTAACTCAAGTTCAATGAGTGCCACTGCCATAAGCATTTTAAACTGCCAGCAAGCAAAAATTTGCAGTTGAATGTTTTAAAATTGCTTTTCAAGACATTAAAAAGCAAAAAAAAGCCCTACAGAATAAGGCTTTACAAAATAGTTAAAGGAAGCACTTTAGGATGGTAAAGGTAAAGGACCCCTGGACGGTTAAGTCCAGTCAAAGGCGACTATGGGGTTGCGGCGCTCATCTTGCTTCAGGCCGAGGGAGCTGGTGTTTGTCCACAGACAGCTTTCCAGGTCTTGTGGCCAGCATGACGAAGCCGCTTCTGGCACAACATGATGGAAACCAGAGCGCACAGAAATGCCATATACCTTTCCACTGCAGTGGTACCTAATTATCTACTTGCACTGGCCTGCTTTTGAACTGCTAGGTTGGCAGAAGCTGGGACAGAGCAACGGGAACTCACCCTGTCGCAGGGATTTGAAGCAGACTGGCAAAAACTAAGTTGAGAGGGATTCCTGGTCCCATTCGGATTCTGACTCTAAGAAAACCTGTATTATTAATATTTTGGATGGAATCTTGAGTGAACAATATTTTCACAACTCATGAGAAAGCTAAAACTTCAGCGTTAATCACAAACATCTGAAAGTAAGTTGAGGATTTTTGTCACCAGCCTGTATGAAAACTTAACCCATGCAGCACATTTCTGGAAGAAAATTTAGAAATGGGCCAACTTATTGTGGGATGGCTGGCCACATATGTAAATCCATCCCATGGGCCTTTGTTAGAATGGGGAACTGCATTTTCAGCTGTTTCCTGGTTAAATTGTTTCATCTTTGTTGGAGGACAAGGAGAGGAAGGGACTGATCTATACTATCACATTTGTTTGGTACATCCTTGCCCCAGGTTTCTTAGTGGCTCATTGGCCATTGTTCTTTATGAATGATTTTCAAATAAGCCACTTATAGGAACATTCATCCTGCTGATATTCTGATAGTTTCCTTTTGCAGTCCTACATGACAACAGCCATCTGTTTTGTTGGACAACCATCAAAGAATAGCTTCCGGGCTCACTCCCTCCACCAGGAGCCCAAGCCATTTCCTAATAAGGCAATGTTTTCAAACATGCAATACAAGTCACAATGCCAGCATGATACAGTTAAAAGAGGGACCTCTCACCTGAAATTTTGGACATTGTTCTTTTGCTTCGGAAGAGGAAGAAGACGAATTAATTGAACTATCCAAAGAGGAAGAGCTGTCCCCTCCAGGTTTGAGCTGGCAACATTTCCCAATGACTTTCACCTGAGCATCGCTGCAGAGTTTCTGGTGGAATAAAAATTGTATTTGTTACATTGCGTTTAGTAATCCTCAAAACAGTGTTCTGAGAATACAGATCACCTGCATCCGGGGCATAGAAAAAGAAAACTAGTGAGATGAACACAAGCATTTTAGCATTAGTGAAAGAATGGAGATTGGAAGCTAAGCCAACCATTTTGCAAAATAGGAATAATTTCATTAAGTCTTATCTTTTTGCTTTGGAGATAGATGTGTAATACACAAATCCAACGTTCAACATTTCATAAATCATATCACAGAACTGTAGTGGTGAAAAGGACCCCCAGGACCATCTAGTTCAATCTCCCACAATGCAGGTATCAGTGTTTATATATTTAAACATAGCAGTGAAGTTGTGCCAAAGAAGAATGGTGTTCAAATGTGGAAGATAAAAGTGAGCTCTAAATTTTAAGGAGAAGTCTGTGTTAATTCATCCTTTGATACCTCACAGATATCAAAATGCATAATCCCTCCCTCTGTATGATGTCCTGCATGTGGCTGTGGATTCTCACTTGGTTTTCTTCAACTTGAGATCTATAAGGGATGGGGAATTGGGCTCAGAGGATGCAGAGACAATGTTACTGCTAGGTGGATCCGTAGCTGGTTGATTGAACGAACCCAAAGAGTGCTCACTAAAGGTTTCTCGGCATCCTGGAAAAAAGGGACAAGTGGAGTGCCCCAGAGTTCTGTCCTGGGCCTATTGTTGTTCAGCCTCTTTATAAACGACTTGGATGAAGGAATTGAGGGGACGCTCATCAAATCTGCAGATGACACCAAACTGGGAAGGGTAGTTAACACCGCACAAGGCAGAATCAGGATTCAAAATGACCTTAACAGATTGGAGAACTGGGTCCAAATTAACAAAATGAATTTCAATAGGGACAAATATGCAAAACCTGGGAAGGTTTCGTTTTTCTTCCATATTTAAGTTTGGGGTAAAAAAAATAAAATCCCATGCAATCAGACTGCTTTCAGAGAACCACAGGTGCAGCTATTCATCATATCATCACCTAAAATTCTCCCTGTGATATAGATTTTGCAAACACCGGAACAGAACATTTTTATGAGAATAGGGACTGCAAATGCAAAGAAATATTTTAAGGAAAAAGGGCTCCCTCACTCAGTAGCTTACATCTGCCCCCACCCAGCAGTTTTCACTGCAGTTCACCCATTGTGAGAACTATTGGAAGGTAAAGAAGTTAATATCTAAAGCAAATGTGGTGGCAGTTGTGCGCTTCCAGTTGTTGCTGGACTACAACTCCCACCATCACAGACTGCTCGTCATGCTAGCTGAGGCTGATGGGAGTTGTAGTCCAAAACCTCTGGAGAGCCACAAGGTTTCTCAGTACTGATCTCATGGCAGCCAGCCTAGCCTATGCAAAGCCAGCTAGAACTCCCTTTTCTTTTCTTATGGCTGCAGCACAAGAATTCATTTCTTCTCATAAGAACAACCTCCCATTATGAGAAGCTGATCATTAAAGAGACAATGCTGAACTCGTGCAGAGTTAGAATTGCTACTGCCTTGAATTTTTTTGGCAGACAATGGCTGAAAACATGTGAATGGCAATCATATGACTTCACTAGAAACCCGTGAACTAGAATTGCATTTTATCTCTGATAAACAACAGCGTCTTGGGCTAGGCACAGCATCATGTGATAAAACCACACCGAGTCCACAGGGTTACAACATCTTTCTCAGGCAAGTCACACTGCAACTTTCAGCTGATGTTGAAAGTTTTCTTAATAACACTTAATAACAAAGCATATATATATATATAGAGAGAGAGAGAGAGAGAATTCCTATGATGGCAAAACATTTTCCTCAAGCTAGCTAATCGAGTCTATGCACGAACCTCTTATGAGCTTCCTACACAGCTTTCTTCAAAGCCACAGCTGAACACAATGTCTTAAGAGTGATCATTTCCTGATTCAAACACTATGGAAGATTATACCTTTGGCCTTTACAGTAGAATGCAATGAACTTAAGGATCCCGTGGTAAAAAGAGGTCAAATGGTCACAATCTTTTGGATGCCAACTGTCAGCAGTCTGCCAGCAAGCAAATCATTTGCAAAATGCAGAACGCAGACAAATTTTAAGACGTGCAATTTTAGAACCCAGCATATGCTGAAGAGTAACCTGCCGGACACCTAGATCAAATATCTGAGGTGTCCCTGCTCCTGTGTGAGGTTTTTTTCCCTCTGGATTTGAATGTCAATGAAATACAAGATGTAACAAGCCACAAGATATTATGCAACAAAGGGAACTGGTCGACTTGTGTTCCCGGCATAGCTCAAGTCGTGCTTCCAACATTGTAAAAGAGATTACAGAATAAGTTCAGCGCATAAAAGAACTTTGGAATCCCTGTCCCCAAGAAGAGCATGCATGTGCCATAAATAAACCCCGCAGGCAGCGTCCTGCTAGCACCATCTGCCGTGCCCATTGAAGCAGCAGCACAAGGAGGCTTGCTGGCGATTCCATTTCTACACAGCTGGGAACTCTAACTGGTTAGCTCTGCTATTTGACCTCAAGGCTCTCCTCTGAGGCCAAACCCTGTCCTTGTGCACTTTCGGCAGCCAAAGAGGTCAATGGCAGTGGCTATTCTTTGTTCTCCAGAAACCGAAACCTTACAAGGGAACAGTCTTGGTTTCAGGCAGGTCGCCTAAAGGTAAAGGACTCAGCCAGCATATCCCATTTCTGATCCTATCAGTAATTTAGTGTTTGGTGTACAGTGTTCACAACCATAACTGCAAAGCATCCGATTAATCTGCTTAAAATTATGGCCTACGACTCAGTGCTTAGGTTGACAGAGTGTTCAACATGTTCAAACTCTGTTAAGTGTTGCCTCATCCACACAGCTTGAAGTCAACCCTTCTCTACTACATCTCAGTAGTTTTCCCCTCTGTTTTAGATCCTCCCTTTTCTTCCTTCCCATGCCTAACCTTACTATCTGGATCAAGTCCCTCTTCTAGAATATCTCTAAGCATCCACTAAGCATTCCCACTGTTGCTATCCAATAACAAATGTCAGCCCATTGGCACTTTCTACTACAAGCTTGCTGTAACCTATCACCTTGCTGTAGGCCCATCTTTCTTCCATTAACATCTCCAGCTTAAGGTTCTTGGCACAGGGGCCACACGGAAGACTGATTAACCCTCTGCATACCAGCAACAGTCATGGCCCAAGTTGCTGCAAATAACTCCCTCTCGCACACAAACACCGCAATTGACAAACACATAGTGCACATAACCTCCCCCTATCACACATGCAGCACACACCCTTGTCACAAATGCAGACTACACACAAATACAGCCACACGGTTCTTTTTCTCTCACTCACACTCACTCACTCACTCTCACACACCAGACATGTACCACATTCATCCCCATCACAGCGTTAGGCTTGCTATAGAGAGGACAATATGGAGGACAAAAACCACACCTGGGCTTTGGCAGCCAATCCTTGAACAGCAGAGACAGCAATTTCCCTCTGCATCACAGTGGCAGGGTGAAGGGAAACTATCCTCCAACCTACTGAAGAGGTAGAGAGGAAGATGGGGGCTGGAGGGCCACATAAAATAGCTGCCCTCTGGACCTCCCCTGCCCTAGACCATGGCATGACCTCTGACTTGTGCCCTATATGGACTTAGGCCAGTCATTAATGACATATTTTATTCATTTATTCAATTTACCCCCCACCTTTCACTGATTCGTGATTAAGCATAAAACACACACAAGAAATCAAAATGTTCATTAACATAAAACTGCTTTTTGTTTTGCTGTTGTGTTTGTAAGCTGCCTTGAGAGTTTGCAAAGAGAAAGGAGGAATATAAATGGCAAATTTAAACTCATTTTTACTTATGTCTGGACTGCTAAACTCTTTTTTTTCCTCTCTTTTGCCTGGAGGATGATAACGTAGGTGGGTTTGAGTCTGCTTCTGGTAACTGTTTATGAATTACAGCCAAAAAGGCAAAACAAAACAAAAGCCAGTAACACTTTCATGAGACAAAGATAAACAAATATTTATACAAACCAGATTTGCCCAGACCTGAAAAATACATGCATCTAACAGAAGGCAGGAGTTTTAATTTCATAATGTTCATTTTAAAAGTAGCAGTTTATAAATAAAGGGTTTATTAATGATTGATAGGTTGCCTAAGAATGTTTCTGACATGCATAATTCATTGCCTTGATGTCGGATGGGCTGACTTCAATCTTTCAAGGTTAAAGCCCCCAAACCATGAATCTCTACGGTATAATGTTGTATCTTAAATGTAAAAAACAAAAATACCTGTTCAGGGTCTCTTGATAATAAAGCACAACTGATGAGTGTTTAGTTATCCTGTCTAGCCTCCCAAACACCTTAATGGTGCCACCACTCTTCCTTCAAATTCCTTCCCAAAACCAACCTTTTCCTTGAAAGCTTTGTAAATGTATCTGAAAGTATTACATATTCCTTCCTTATTTAAGCCTGACTCCACTTTTCCTTCTCTTCTGCTGCTTTTCTGTGTTGAAAATTAGTTTGTAAGCACTTGGAGGAGCAGGGATTATTGCACTCTGTTCACTAATGTCACTGAATAAAAGTGTGATGCTCTTGCTGCTGCTACTACTGACAACAACATTCGTGCTTAAAATTGTAAGAGCCTTGCTAGATGGATCAGACTAAGGCATAGCTGTCAACTTTCAGATTTGAAAATAGGGATCAGCAGCCTCGAAAATAAGGGATCAGCAAGTTCACCTATCCCGGGGACAGTCTACGAGATATCTAACAATCTGGGATAGCAGCGGGAAACAGTGCTGGAATAAAGGAATTTCCTGCAAAAAAAGAGGGAAGGTTGACAGCTACGGACTAAGGTTCACATTGTCTAGCATTCTTGACAATAATTCCAGCAACCAGACTGGATAGCTCAGATGGTTAGAGCAGTGTTTTTCAACCACTGTTCTGCGGCACACTAGTGTGCCGCAAGATGTTGCCTGGTGTGCCGTGGGAAAAATTGAAAAATTCGAAAGATTTTTTTAAAAAACGTCAAATTTTCGCCCACTAGGCGGGCGCCGGACCGCGTCCACCCTATTTTCCATCCGTCCTGGGTGGGGATCAGATCGGATGGGATCGGATGAGAGCAGATAGGCGGTCCGCTGTCATCCGATTCCCCATAGAGAGCAGCGGGGCTCTGACATCTCCCTCTCCGCACACAGTGCGGAGACGGAGCTGTCATCCGCCGGCTCAGCGGGGATCAGTGGATCAATCCCCGCTGAGCAGAGAATGGTCCGCAATGTTCGATTCCAGCCAGAATATCAGCTTTGTGTTCAGCCAAACAGGCCCAGGTTGCGCACTGAATAAAGTATTTTATAATTTTTCATATTTCTGTTTACTTACTATTTCATAATAAAGTAATTATAAAATACTTTCTTTGTGTTTATTTGATTCCTATTCAAGAGAATTACTTTATATATAGTCAATATAGGCACAGAGTTAATTTTTTTAACATTTTCTAATGGTGGTGTGCCTCGTGATTTTTTTCATGAAACAAGTGTGCCTTTGCCCAAAAAAGGTTGAAAAACACTGGGTTAGAGTATGGTGCTGATATTATAGCCAAGGCTGTAGGTTTGATCCTTGTAAGGGACAGTTGCATATTCCTGCATTGCAGGGGGTTGGACTAGATGATACTCGGGGTCCCTTCCAACTCTACAATTCTATGATTCTATGAACCAGCAGCTAGTCACCTGGAGACTGGCCAATGTTCAGGGATGCTTGGAGTTGTAGTCCAGCAAAACCTTGAGGGCACCAGTTTGGGAGGAGGCTGACCAGGATGGCAGAGATATTGTAACTCTGTGTCAAAGCAATTCACAGCGCAGGCCCCAGAAAGTCAGGAGTAGCCACTCCAGATGAAATTAGAAGCCGTTCTTGGTCATACGTCTATGTAAATGTTTGTGATCTTAAGAGATATTTTCATTCTGCGCACATGGAACTGCCTTTTGAAACATGCCAACATTTAAAAGGCACAGCGCATGCTTTGACTGCCGCAGTAGTGTTCTTTTCAGCAGAACTGTTTGTTATCAAGAAGTGTTGACAGGCAATATATTGCAGGTCTAACTTTCTTTTGCCTGGCCTTCTCCTGAGGCCATGTGTCCCTCTAAGCGAGAAATGTCACTCCAGCAGGCGTGGGGAAGCGGGCATAGCCCTCTCGTGTGTGTCTGTGGGCGGGCAAACCCCACACAAATACATGCTCTGAAAATCAGCTGATTCTCCACCCATTATGGCGGACAGCTTTGTTCAAGTCCAAACCTTCCATGTTCCTAAGCCAACAAAGCCGACACTCTACTGGAGAAGGCCAGGAGCTATAAATCATGCTGAGACATGTGGGGGTCAACAGGCAGAAGGCATTGAATTCTAAAACGCAGCTAACAGATGCTCTTTTCACAGTGAGAAAACGTCTGTCCCACACAGTGTTTTCTTGCAAAGGGCAAAAGTGCCGTGGGATGCAGCTAGCACTTTGTGTATGCCGTCAAGTGAAGGAGTCATTTGCCACTTTGCTAAGAGATGAAATATAACAACTTCACTGTCTACAAAGAGATAATGTCTCCGCTTCGGAAATGTACTCTGCAGTTACTTACAGGTAAAAGGGCTCAGTATGTGGCTAACACTTATTTTAAGGCCCGGGGCCTTGCATGTGAAGAGATGCCATCATTGGAATCCCCAGTAGTAGTAGTAGTAGTAGCAGTAGTAGTAATTTATTATTTATACCCCGCCCATCTGGCTGGGTTCCCCAGCCACTCTGGGCGGCTTCCAACAAAACACTAAAATACAATAACCTATTAAACATTAAAAGCTTCCCTAAACAGGGCTGCCTTCAGATGTCTTCTAAAAGTTTGGTAGTTATTTTTCTCTTTGACATCTGGTGGGAGGGCGTTCCACAGGGCAGGCGCCACTACCGAGAAGGCCCTCTGCCTGGTTCCCTGTAACTTGGCTTCTCGCAGCGAGGGAATTGCCAGAAGGCCCTCGGCACTGGACCTCAGTGTCCAGGCAGAACGATGGGGGTGGAGACACTCCTTCAGGTATGCTTGTGAGATAGTACAGTACATTTCCAGACTTCTTCAGTACCTCCCTTAAAAGTTTTTTCTTTCTTTAAAAGATCGATCTATACATCCAAGTAATAGATTCAGTGTTTCCCAACCTGATGAGACAGGGGAGGTGGGGTAATCAAATAACGAGTGGGGAGAAATGCCGGTATAAGGGAGAAGATTGGAGGAGAGAGATAGAATCTGGTTCACACTTAACACTAAGCCAAACCATGGCTGAGTTTGAACACATGTATGGGTTCCCATGTGACCATACCTGCTCCACTTTTCCTCCAGTCCTGCTGCTGCTGAGTTGGTGTGAGCTAAGCTAGTTTGGCTTAGCATTATGTCCAAACCCAGGCTCATGGTTCATCTTCCTCAGGAAAACAAGGAGTGGTAGGCCACAAAACAAACCTTAGCTACAGTTTGTGATTTAACTGAGGGCAAGATAAACAATGGATCAAGGTTCAGATGCAATGCTAAGCCAAACCATGGCTTAGCTCGCAGCAGTGTGGCGGTGGCAGGACCAAAGCAGCCACAATCTTCTCTTTGGGAGGCTGCATATTTGCTTGTTCATGATAAGGCTCAGGTGCGCAAAACCTTTTTTAGCCTGGTGGACCAGATCTTTATCTCTACAAGCTCCATGAACCAAGTGTGCAGGCCACGCCTCTCCCCGCCTCCTGCCTGATGTCACGTATGATGTCAGGGGTAAGGCAGGCAAGTGTGGTTTGGGGGAAACAGCATTGTGAGGAAAATTGGGCCCACAGTCTGGAAGTTCCCCCGGCCCAGTGCTAAGCCGCAATTTTGCTAAGCATTATGGGAAAACAGGGTGGATGCATAACCCTCAAGCATGCAAGTGTCCTAATAATCGTCTATACAGCAGTGCTGAGGTACCTGTGCCCTGCCAGATGTTATAGGACTCCCATCAGCCCCACCCAGCCAATGGTTAGGGATCATGGGAGCTGTAGTCCAACAGCACCTGAAAGATCACAGGTTCCTCTCTGTTGTTCTACAGTGCACCTGATTCACCCTCACTGGAATTATTTTCAAACTTTATTAAATTCTGGCATGCCAGAAGACGAGTAAGGGAATAAATAGAGAAGGCATTTTCACGATCTAGGCTGTTCCTAAAGCTACAGGAAAAGGAGAGATCCTATGAGAGGAAATATGATATAACAAAGGGCTAGGTTAAAAAGAGGGGACTGCTGTAACAGTAAAGCAATTAGGAGGAACAGCTGAAGCACTAATGCACTGCAAACACAACCTCTTTTTAAACATAGCATTTTGAATATCTCTCTTCAAAGCATGACTACTGATGCAAATAATTTATTGTTGAAGCCTGCATGAATTAACTTTGCATTGCAATGGGGGGGGGGTGAGGGGTAAAGGAATTCATACTAGTGTGAATATTGCTCACCGAGACGGATGCATCTTCAGTTCTCCTCTTAGCACTGGAGTCAAATAAAACATTTCGCCCTCTTCTTTCACAGTCCTGGTACACAATTAGTCGGATCTGACTTGGATCAAACTCCGGCAAAGGCCAGCTTTAATAGGGAGGAAAAGTGAGAGAGAGTTTCTTATCTCTGTGGCTTTTACAATAGAGTTTATTAAAAGAAGTTTCACTGACTTTATTAAGGGGTAACAACAGGTAACAACAATATACATAAAATGCAAATTTAATTTGTGTAAATATATATCAACAGAGAAACCTCTTCATCCAACTTTCACAGTGGTATAAATAAATGGGTGTAACTCGACTGGGAACATTAATCTTTGCTACAACATTTTCTTTTTTAAAAAATCAAAGGTACTTCTAATCCTAGTCAATACACAATGCAGAGTATGATTACAATGTTTGCATTAAAAAGCACCTAGTATAACGCCACTATTATTAGTGGAAAGGGAGATACCAGATGAGAACAATGCAATGTTTATGGGGAAGAAAGCTACAGGAGGCTTTGGCTTGTCTCTGGATTTTTATAGTTTATACCATCCCACAAAGAATTCATCATGATCACGGGATTGCCATGGCTAATCAGTTCCTGTTTCATAGACATTTGAGATATCATTTTATCACCACATTTATAAGAGCACAAAGGCCACTGAAATCATCTCCTGCACCTATAAAAAAGAGGAATAAAAATACTCTTCCTGGGACTGGAATATTAGATGCTTTAAAAAAGCAAAACTTTGGTCTGCTCCTGTGTGCAGTGCTAAACCGGCACGGAGCAGAGCAGGGACCGCCTTCTGCAATGCTGGCCAGCTTCCCATTGGCTGCAGGAAGCTCCTGCAGCCAATGGGAATCTGCACACGCCTCCTCCGCGCCAGAAGGAGTGTCAGAAATAGCGTTTGCGCATGTTTGTGTGCGTGAGCACTCCAGCCCACTGCAGCGTCTGTGGGACCGTGAACCGGCCCAAGCCACAAAAACTTTGCCAGCCCCTGGTCCAGATCAAACACAAAACCAGGGGTGGGGAAGCCTTTTAGTGCACTGGAGTGGATGGTTCTCTCCTGTACCCCTCACAGGCCAAGGTTGCTGAGTGTCAACTACCTGACGTCACAATGATACCAGGTGACCTTTTTTGCCCGAAGGGGTCTTCTTTGTGCGGTGCTTTGAAAGGGGCTTGGCAGGCACTGTCCATCAGTTGATCAGTGGTGTTTGTGAACACCCTTTTGGCTGAGCCAGGTTTTTTCATCTATAGGGGAGGTAGAGAGGGGTCGGCCACAGGGGCAGCCCCAATGCCGCCTACACGATGGGGGTGCAAACTCTGCAACTCCTCAACATTGGCCTCAAATACTGAAATTGCCAGAGAGAACAAATGAAAGCAAAGCTGAGATAACCTTGGAAAACCTTTTTAACAAATAAAACGTATGTTTAGATTCTCGCCTAAACTATAATCCCTGATATATACAAAGTGGCCCAAACTCTCTTATATATCCGTACTTGAAGTTAGCTTGGTATTTCATGCAGTGCTTAAAGTCACCTGCATAGATGTGGCATTTCTACATTTAAACCCATATTGTTTTCATCTTGCAATTGTTATTTAACCAACAACTCTACAGCAACCCTCCCCAAACAAATCCTTTCATTTACCTAATATGCAATAAGCCCACCACCTCTTTCTTTAAGACATGGTTTCCATTTAGTAGTATTTTGACATCTGACTCTTGACAGCTGCCTGGCAAGGAAGAGCAGAAAGTGTTCCAGATCTTTAGGGAAGTCTGCTTATAAAAAGCTCCAAGAGCAGATTACGTGCTAAGAGGAGAGTGAGCTAAATATATATATATTAAAAACCCAGCCGCATTCATCAACATTTGATCAAGGTAAAATGAACCTGTTTACTCCTCCGTCTGAGCACATGCTATTTTAACTATCCTTGAAAGGCTTTGGTGTGTCTCATAAATTACATTTCATGATTGACCCAGCTAACTATTATCAGTGTTACATAACATGTCTTCCAAAAAATATTCCTTGGCAACTGGGATTGAGAGAAAGTGGAGAAGACGAGCTCAGGGAACAGGTTCAGTGCAACAATCAATAAGACACAGGCACATTGAATCCACACATTTATCCTTCCAAGAGCCAACCATATATTTTTGCAGATATAAGATGTGTGAAAAAGATTTTGCATGAATCACAGAATTGTGGAGTTAGAAGCAACCACGAGGGTCATCTAGTCCAGAGTTCCCCAAACGTGGGTCTTAAGCTGTTTTTTTTGTACTACAACTCCCATCATCCCTAGCTAGCAGGACCGGTGGTCAGGGATGATGGGAACTGTAGTCCAAAAACAGCTGGAGACCCAAGCTGGGAAACTCTGAATTGTATAGTCCAATCTTCTGCAATGCAGGAATTTCAACTAGATCACACATGACAGATAGCCATCCGACCTCTGCTTAAAAACTAAGAGAGGAGAATCCACAACTTCTCATGGGAGTCTGTTCCACTGTCAAAGTTGTTCATAGGGCTTCTAGTGCAAGAAACCTGCAGGGCAGCAGCTTGGGGAAGGCTCTTTTAGAGAATCAGGCACCATTTTGTGCATGATGGCTAGGTTATTAACTACTACTACTGTGGCTTGTATTTCTTTTATGGGTAAGATGAAGAAAAGGGCTTGGATGGGCCATTGGACTAGACCAGTGTTGTTGTTTGTCGGGGGGGGGGGAATCAAAATGAATTGTACATTCTGAGTGAACTTCAATGAATTTTGACTCCTAATGAGCTGTTTATACTGTTTGGATCTAAAAACAATGGATCCACCCAAGAAAATATATCACTGTATCCAGTACCTATACAAATTGTCACATTATATCATACATCTGGAGGGAAGTATACTTTATTATTACTTTGAACACCCAAGATATGAGATACGGCAAAACACTCTACGGCTCCTGGAATCTGATGCTCCTGGGTACCTTAAGGATGGTTTGCTTTGTAGGAAATACTTAGTGTAGGAAGTACTTAGTCTACTTTGCAAATGTGTAATATCTAGGTTTTAAATTGCTTAACAAATAGGTTGGTGTTTTGCCAGCCCTACCTCAACACACTGTTGTTGCCCATAGGGTGAGATTGTAACAGTGATCGGGAGGTACAATAAACAGAGGAGGGGCTGAATGTATGTAATTAGGTGAAAGATAATAACCAGAAAATGAGTATAAAGGATTACATTAGAAGCAGTACGGTAAATAAAAACAAAAGGCCCTAGATTTTCTCTCCCTTGGTTGCAGGCAGTAAGGCATTTTGGAATGACTTAAGTTGTGTTCAGGACACTGTACACCATGCATTTTAAATAGCTGTGGGGAAACATCCTGTTCATGCCTAAGCATCTTCCACAATCAGCTGAGGACCAGATGTGACCTTGATCTTTGACTGTTCAGTATTACAAATGATGTGGTTGATTGGTCGTACAGGCTCCATGAAGAAATCAGGAATGGCTGCCAATTAGCTGCTGAGCTAAGTTTAGGGTGCTGGTTTTGGTAAATAAAGCCCTATGCAGCTTGAGGCCAGGATAGCTGAAAGATCGTCTCACCCCTTATTTGCGTGGCAAGGATCCGGACCCCAAGCTTCCCCGGAATAAACCCACAAAAACAAGGATATTGATTTAATGGGATAAATAAGGCCACAACTTTATTGGTTACAGAAGTGAGCGGTATTGGCTTAGGCAATTGGGCAAAGCAAGACTATAACCTGACTGCTGCATGCCTGCAGGAAGTCTTGTTGAAGGGTTAACCACTGGAAGGGGGGAGCCCTCTGATGTACATCAAATGAGGGCCCCCCCCCGGGTCACCGTTAGGGCTGTGTCTTGGCCCTAGCCCATGCCCAGGCTTCGGACAGGAACCACACCCCCGGATCCCTTTAACGGGTTACCCTTACCATGGAGGGGCAGGTGGAGGCAACAACCTCCCCTCCCATAAAAGGCTCACCCAATGCCTAACCGCCAATCGAGCCAAAGTCTCGCCACCAACACCCTCACACCTGCAACCAACACTTAATGCCCTCCTCGATATTAGCCAGCCAATAATCATTGCCCATGTCAGAAAGGTGAACACCATCATCACGAAACAGGGCCTCCTGGGCCGGGGACCCTGCTGACGTGGGTAGCTTACCTCCGCCCACTCCAGGGTCGCTATGGAGACCCGGTTCCCGCCCGCAAAGCAGCCCCTCCCTAATGGGGAGCTGACATATCCAATCACTGCACTCTGAAGGTGAGGATCTCTTATCAGGAGTTCCATCCCACCCAATTTAGGAATCAAGCCTTTAGCTTTGTGACATTGACTTTGACATCCCTTGAATATTAGGCAGACATCTCTGTTGTCTTTTCTGCACCTACCAAAGACTTTCTCTTTCAACAAGCCTTTTAAGTTGAGCTCTTTCTGAGTCTGCATCTATAAAGGAATTGTTTTAGATTTTCTTTTTTTATCACTTGTTTGCTGCCATGGACTCCTTTAGGAGGAGGAGTGGGATAGAAATTTATTCAATAAAAATAAATGACTTAATCTGTCTAGGCTTAGTAAGTGTCCCATTACACATTTTAGAGACGTGTCCTTTGGATACAACCAGGCTTCTGAACAGGCATGCATTAGATCACACTGTTAATGATCTTTTACAATAGACTTTTTTCAAGATAAATATCACTTTCACATTAAGCACAATTTAAGAAGGATGTTGATAAGCTGGAACATGTGCAGAGAAGGGCAACCAAGATGATCAAGGGTCTAGAAACCAAACCTTATGAGGAACAGTTGAGGGAGTTGGGTATGTTTAGCCTGGATAAAAGGAGACTGAGAAGAGATATGATAGCTGTCTTCAAATACCTAAAGGGCTGCCACATGGAAGATGGTGCAAGCTTGTTTTCTCCTGCTCTGAAGGGTAGGACCTGAACCAGTGGATCTGAGTTACAAGAAATGAGATTCCAACTAAACTTCAGGAAGAACCTTCTGACAGTAAGAGCTGTTCCAAGCTGGAACAGACTCCCTTGGGAGGTTATTGACTCTCCTTCCTTGGAGGTTTTTAAGCAGAGGTTAGATTGCCATCTGTCATGGCTACTTTACTTGAGATTCCTGCACTGCAGGGGGTTGGACTAGATGACCCTCAGGGTCCCTTCCAACTCCACAATTCTATGACTCTATGATTCTAACTGAAGTCTATGACATCTGGAGGTTGGGGAAGGCTGTTCCAAAAAATAAAAATAATAAAAAAATAAAGCTATCAAACCACTATTCCCAACAGCATATCTTAACTAAAGTTATGAAAACTGCCAGGTGATGAATCACTTTAAACTATTTTTAAAGGACATCTACGCAAATGATATTTATAGTTTATGCCATCTTATCTGTTCTGCATGCCTTTCGTGTTAGCACCTTTCTGGAATGTTGATAGGCAAAAGCACACTGGAATAGGTTCTTGCTCCATTTGTCTGGTACCCTTGCCCCTCTGACTCTTTCCAACAGTCACCAAAGCTGTTCGCCTCAATGGAAAGTATAAGTGACATAATGCATCTAAGCACCTAGTACTGTTTAACAAGGGAAACATCCAATCCACTTGCTAACTAATGATCAAATTACACTTCGGCTTATAGTATTTATCATTTGGATTATATTGAGGTAGGTGCAATGATTTACACTGCATAGGAAACCAGCCAGCATTAGGCTACTGTTAGGATGATCTTTGGGTTGGAATTAGGAACACTGTAGATTTTTAGAAGTTAATATAATGGGGGGTGGTGGTTTAGGATTAGAAATTACACATTTGTTAATGGTCATTTGTAGAATTTGTGACTGAAAGTATGGCAAACTGAGGTTGAGATGGGAATAATACAGGCATAGGCAAACTCGGCCCTTCAGATGTTTTGGGACTACAACTCCCATCATCCCTAGCTAACAGGACCAGTGGTCAGGGATGGTGGGAGTTGTAGTCCCGAAACATCTGGAGGGCTGAGTTTGCCTGTGCCTGGAATAATACAACACTATAGCACCTGGAAGAGTTGAATATCACAGGGATTGCTAAATTATCGGTTAGAATCCAACAGTGGATTATGAGACCTGTGGATTGAACACTTCCTCCTATGAAGGAGGGGAGAGGAATAAACAGTGACAAAACTCACCATCAATAACAGTATGTCAGTAGTTACTAACAAATGTTTATGTTGTTTAAATCCAACGTCTCTCAAAAGGACTTAAATTGTGCATAGGATTGTAGCATTGCTAATGGATTTGTAGCTCCCAGCATTGACAAGGCCACTACAGCGTGTGATACAATGGTTAGAGCTGTCAGACTAGGACCTTGGAGGTCAGGGTTCGAATCCTCTTTCACCATATACATCACTGGGTGATAATAGGGCAGTCACTGCCTCTCAGCCTAACCCACCTCACAGGGTTATTGTGGGGATAAAATAAGGGAGGGGGTGCATGCCAGCCACCTTGACTGCATTTGAGGAACGGCGGAATATAAATGTGGTTTATAGAAAGGTGAGATATAAATAAGACCTATGTAGTTGGTTGCGTTGAAATGCTGACGCAGCAAGAATCAGGACCTGCAGGCCACAATCTGCTCACCAAGGTTAAGTACCCTGCCCCTATATGGTTTGCTACCGTGTGCCCATATTCTGGGCTCTGAACTGGGAAAAATAGTTCCCGTTTGCCTGGGAGAATCGGTGGACAAAGGAAGGTTAAGCCTTCGGATGCCCCTCTAACTAATCTTCCCCTGCAAGTTCCAATCTACTTCTGCATTGCTATTATCTTGTCAAATGTGGCTTTATGTTCCATGTTTGCCAAGATAACGCAAAGTTGTGGCGACTGTTATACAGTGTTAGAATCCAAAGCAGACTTGGAACAAAGTCAATTGGTGACATTTTATCCTCATCTGAAACTCTTACAGTCACGGTGCCTGCTGGTTAAGACCTCTCCCACTTTATTGTCATTACTCTGTAACAATCACCTAGGAAGGAAACATTAGCCAGCACAATAATTTCTATATGGAGTCTCACCATGTCTGGGAAGCCTCCCAAATTTAGCGAGACCTGACTGCTTTTCAACAATCTTCTCTCGCCTCCAAGGGCGGAGGATGTGACTCTCTCCAGCACCACAAAGACTCCCAACCTGAGATAGCTGTCGCAGGGGGCATGTGTCCCCTTTCTCCTGAGATGGAACTAGGCCTGGATCAAAATTGCAAAGCCAGTGGCTAACTTCAGCACCCATAGAAAGGTCTGGTTAATTGTGGGGGGGAAGCTGAGTTAGGGGAAGAGAATGAAAATCAGTGGCAAAACAATAACCTGGTTGCTAGGAATCCTGCTTCACTTCTTGAAGACTTTTTTAAAGGCTAGAAATGAATTGGTCTTATTCCAAAGTTCATATTGGCTTGTAAAATGCTTGATTATTTTATGTAGGGCAGAGGTGATGATGGGGAAGGACATAACTCCTGTCTCTGCCCGGATACAGGCCACTCTTGCATTTCACATGTATATATCTAAAGTTACGAATGTGGTACCATCTTTTCCAACTAATGTTTAATATTACACAAGCTTATTACACTTGTGCCTTTTAGGGTGCAAGTGTAAAATCTGGTCTGTTGGACTTGCCCATTAGCTTAGCAACAATTTGTAAAGACAGATGCACAAGTTATGGTCAAAGAGGCCTGGACTATGCATATACTATTTCACTGCCACATGGAAAGAAATAATGCATTCTGCAATAAGAACAGCAATAAAGCCCAGATCTTATTTGCTGCCTCTAGACACTCCTCTACCTTAACTTCTGGCTGTTCTCTACATGGCTGATTGCAAATGAAACTAACTTCAGTTTATTTTCATATGTATCTCCCACCTGTTAGTCCCTATTTTATTTTTGATAATTTGATTCAAAGTCAGATCTCTATTCAGGTTTTTTGCATCCCTACTAAGGGATCCAAGTCTTTTTTCTCCCTTGCTCTGAGGTTAAATTTTCCATAGTCAGGTCTTCCTCTTCCCTGTTTTTCAAAGCAATATAACAGCTCTTGATAGGTATAATTAAATCATATATTGATGCTCTGACGATTCTACTGCTTTAATATTAAAAGTAAAAACTTGCAGGGGGGGGCATTATCCAGCCAAAGTTAAGTACTTTTTAAGTTTCATTAATTTCAAATGGGAAAGTGAACAATGTGCTTCAATGCCTCATAGTCAAATTAATAGGATTTAAATAGGTTTAACTTTGAGTAGAACAGGTCTTAGAAATTCAGATGGTGAGGTGTGTGTGTTGTGGAGCTGTTTTTAAAAAAGATACAATCAAAAAAGCACCCGTCCCAATTTCTATGAGCTTTACACAGATAAACTTTCACCAGTTGATTATTTTAGGAAATAATCCTTATTACGGAGGAAGTCCCACCTAAACAAGATTAATCCACCAGGGTTACAACCACTAGTGTTCCAGGCACCATTTCATAATCTTTCACTACAACACAAAATGCCTTAGGAAAAACAACAGAAGATTATATACATTCATTTTAAAATAGTGGTGTAGTACAGAGCTATCCCCCCCTCCAAGAACATAATTATTTCTACAGTATAAAATAGGACAACTTCAAATATATACACATATTTATTTAGCAAGTCTGCCACTGAAAAGAATGCCCAGATCATAGTATTTATTTCATACCTGGGAAGCATCTTTCTCCCTTAAGCAAGCTCCACTTTTCGGAATCTCTATAAACTCCTGTTAGGAGGACCAGCTGCCAACCCAGGTTAATAATAGAAATGAACCACATTCATCCAGAACCACAAGACTGTCAGGTGACAGACCGAGAGGACTGAATTTAACTGAAACAAAAGATGTTCCATGCTGTAGCATGAAAAGGAGAGGCGGGGGGGACGGACGGACGGGACACGAGGACGAGGAGGGCAACCTTAATCTTAAAAGGCAGGATTACAAGAAGAGAGGAGAAGGGAAAAACCCTTGAAGAAAAGAAACAGGTCCCCGAAGCAGAATCCGCGCGTTTGCCCAAGGATCCACATATGAACGCTGCCTTATAGTTTCATAACCGGGACCCCGCCTTTCCATTCTGTTGATCAGTCCAGAATTTTACTACAGCAAACACTGCCTGTTTTTTCCAGCTCCTTTGTTTCCTCGGGGGTATTACTGCAGAGGACAGAAGATCAATCTAATTCATCAGCGAGCTAAGTGCCCCCTTGGCAGCCAATACAGACTGTACATGCCAGTTAAATCTATCCTCCTCCTTTGGCGAAACCGATATGGGCTGAGCCTCATGACCAGGGTCTCCTGGCAGCTGCGGCTGCAATTCCGCACCTCCGTGGTCCACGCTTGTCAGAAATTCAGACTGATCGAAGGGAGAAGGACAACAAAGCAGCCTCCTCTCTCGCGACCTCCCTCCTTTCCCCTCCTCTCATTTTCTACATTCCTTGGAGCTGCAGGATGCCTGCGTTCAACCCTCGCTGACAAGCTCAGCCAGATGAGTGGAAAAGCAAGCCCTAATAGCCATCATGTGACCCGGAGCTGTCAGTATATGCCACCTGGATCTGCAATGAGCTTGCCAGCCAATCCCCGCTCTGCCTTAGATACATGCATGCAGATTTCACCATGAAAATAAGGCCATTAACCCATGTGGGGCTCTTGTTTGGGTGTCTGATTTATTATTTAGCACGAGTGGGGAAACTCTGCTTCTGATTATGCCTTCTTCTTCAAAGCTCTGGCACAGACCAGTGCAGCATGCCAGAAAATTTCAGTTTAAAGATTTATTATTTCTCTCTCCCATGAAATCTTCACCCTCCGGCCCTCCCCAGACTGGATCTTCTATAGGAACAAAGGAGGCACTGTTTGCTCTCTAACGGCTCATTAATATTACAAGTGAAACCCCAGAAACTGCCACACACACACACACACACACACACACACACACAATTGGATAGCAATGTACAGCTATAGACCCATTTAGAAATTGTGCCCAGCTTCCTTGCTGTAAACAAGGTTTCATAACTGCTCTTGGGGCAAAACACAAAGATAGAGGAAGGGCTGTTCTAGGAATGAAAAGCAAATATTTAAGGCTTTGACTTAAAATCTTGGATGGAAGGAAAAGCGCAAGCCATGGGGTCCTGTGTGCTTAGCAGTACAATCCAATACACGCCTGTCTACAAAGAAGTAAGTCCTATTGAGTTCAATGGGGTTCACTCCCAATTAAGTAGGTGCATATGGGATTGCAGCCCCAAAGGTGGTATACCCTATCTTTCCCAACCCTCTTTCACATTTCCTTAGCTATGTATAATTTCAAGAGACAACATGAAAAGGTTAACGTGAGTAAAAGTAGTAAGTCAGGATTGCTGGTTTTTTAAAGCTTGAAACGAGAGATTGTCAACAAATCTTTATCTTTTAAAGAAAAATATAATTACATTGTCAGAAGAAAAATCAACCATATGCTTTAATATAAATTGCCTCCTTAAAACACTCCAAAAATATTTGTAAACATCTAATGGGTGTAATTAAAGACATAATTAATCTGACATCCATTTTCAGAAATATATTTATCCAATAGGGTTAAAATACAATAAATCAGAGAAAGAAATTTTTAAAAATGTTAAATGGCCATTTCCCCCTCAAAAAGGTATTCTGTAAAATGTCAGTATTTTCTGAGAGAAGCCCTCCCTAACTTTTTACACATAATGGGACGGAATTTCCCAGGAGTCTAACACATTTTTAATTCACTACACCAGTAGTTTTCCATCTGAGAACTCTGTGTGTATTTGCATTATGCCATTGATGGAGTCCTGAAGTCTTAAGATTCCACTTCGAGGGATTTCCTAACTCCTTTCGTGAATTCCCCTGAAGAACACCAAGTGCCTGCAGAGAAGCCACATGGCCCAGGCTCCAAAGAACCATGCCATTAGTTTCTCACGCAGAACTGGGTTTTGGGCATATCAAATAGCTCTCCCCACCATGCCATATGCCAAAGCACTATTTGTTTGCTTCAGAGTTTTTATATTCCACCCTTCCTCCAGACTGGAGCACAGGTAAGCACGCTACCTTGCTCCTGTGATTGAGGGGGTCGGGGCTGCATGACGTAAGCACACTGTGCGCACACACCATGCGGCATGCTGACATCAAGCACACATGCTACAGGGAGGTCTAACATGTTGTGTGCACACTCCGCATCTTGTGCATGTGACATAAGCATGCCCCGCAGTGTGTGCACACAGCTGCCACAGAAGTTTGGGGAAACCCGGCCCACTCCTTAAAATTTTGGGGGAAGCCCTTGGCTCCCTGTTTCCCCCACCCCCCCGATGGCGCCTATGAGCACAGGGCAGATTACAACACAACATACAATATAGGTTGCGTTCCATCAACCTTCTTTGGTTTCACCAATTTTTCCTTCCTTGATAATTTCCAAGTGTTATGTGATCTTTCACACAACGTAAAAACCACTTCTGGAAAACTAGTGGAAGTTTAGTGCTCATTTCCATGTTATTTGCTTCCTCTCTCTCTTTCTTCAACCCTGTTAACCAGGAAAATGGAGGGGATTTGCTGTGTAATTTCACATGACAAAAATTGGGGTGGTATTCCAGCATACAGTCCTTTCCTGCCATTTAAAATTTAGCAAAATATGGCAGTATATTGACCACAAAGCCACAACACAACAGGTAAAAAGGTAAAGGGAACCCTGACCATTAGGTCCAGTCATGACTGACTCTGGGGTTGCGGCGCTCATCTTGCTTTATTGGCTGAGGGAGCCGGCGTACAGCTTCCATGTCATGTGGCCAGCATGACTAAGCCGCTTCTGGCGAACCAGAGCAGTGCATGGAAACGCCGTTTACCTTCCCACTGGAGTGGTACCTATTTATCTACTTGCACTTTGACGTGCTTTTGAACTGCTAGGTTGGCAGGAGCAGGGACCGAGCAACGGGAGCTCACCCTGTTGCAGGGATTTGAACTGCCGACCTTCTGATTGGCAAGTCCTAGGCTCTGTGGTTTAACCCACAGCACCACGCGTGTCCCATAATACAATGCAAAAGAAACAACAGAATCTGGGATAGATGTGCTAGCACTATAACCTGGAAAACAAACACAATAATTTCCACAGCTGAATGCACCCATAAACAGCAATATAGAATGAAACAGAATAAAATTGTGCATCTATTATTATTATTATTATTATTATTATTATTATTATTTTAAAAGCAACACTAAGCCTAAGCTCATAATCAGGTTTTTTAAAAAGACACCTGGACAAATACAATTTCGCCTGTCGTGTAAATCTAGGCCACATTCCCACCATACATTTAAAGCACTATGAATTGTAGAATAGAAAGGGACCGTGAGGGTCATCTAACCCGTCCCTCTGCAATGCAGGAATCTTTCGCCCGACATGGGGCTTGATCTCACAACCCTGAAATTAAGAGTGTAGTGGTCTATGGACTGTGCTATCAATGATACCACTTTGAACAGTTATGGCTCCCCCAAACGACTTCTGAGAGCTTTAGTTTATAAAGGATGCTCAGAGCTGTTAGGAGCCCCAGTTCCCCTCACAGAACTACAGCTCCCAGAGTTCTCTGGCCTGACTCAGCAAAGCTCATTCTTAACAGGCACAATGCTGCCAAAGGTTAGAAATGTTTAATTCCCAATGAAATCAGTGGCACACAGAAGTGTTTAACTTCGGCTGCATTCTGTTAGGAAGGAAAACAAGCACAGCCTATATTCAGCAACACCCTAATTGCTAAAACGAAACCCATGTTATCTGCGAGCATGTATCTTGCCCTCAAAAGATTAATGATGTCAAAAGTGACCTTTTCTCCAGGGAGCAATGTAATGGTGAGACGTTACTGAGCCCAGTGCATTATGTAAATATTTATTTACAGGAGTAAGTTTCCATATTACCTCACTTTGACACGCATAGACATAAAAGAGCTTTTTTAAAAAATCCAAAACGCAACTGCTGTCTAGTAAGTGACCAGGAAACTATGTGAATGGATTTCTGCTAAAGCCTTAGGGAATGGAGACCAAACTCAAAAAAATGTAAACAGAGTAACGAACAGCAGAGAAGATGCAAAGGACATATAATTGTCCCAAAGAGTCTCCCAAATACCTAAAATAAGCTATGTGTTCTACCTGAACTTGACAGTTCAATGGCCTTGCCCCATTCTGCAATCCCCAAAAGTTCAAATAGAAGAAATGGGAATGGCTGACCTGAGTTATTTTCCTATCTCACAACTTATCATTGGTGGATGCTAGAGAAGATACAGCTTTCTTTAAAGGTGTGTCGCTTAATGCTGCAACTGTAAGTCAAAGATAGCTAATCTAAAAATAAACTAGCCAAGAAAGAATTTGATATAAAGTTAAGCCACACTGGAGCGCCAGTGTTTGTTTTGTATCCAGTTCCCAATTGCGATCTATTATAAATAGACACCAAACAAGCCTACATAATACCAACTGGTACTGCAAGACAACAGAGCATTTTCCCCCCAGTCGAACAGTTATTTTATTGTGCACCCCCAGCTATTCAGGGAGCTGAATAATCTTTCCCCACAGCTATTAAAATGAAAGTGTGAATAGTACAGTGTTGTGTGCCTTTAACGGAAAGATTTTTGGGAAGGAAAAATACTAGTGCAAAATTCCTCTTGGGTCATTCTTGCTGAGGTTGCTATCTGTGCATCTCACAACGACGGGGAAGAGGGACACCTTGCCTATCTCAAGATCAGATCCTGATCTTTCTTGGTACATTTTAAAAAGAGTGCGCTCATTTTTCTTTGCAAGTTGGTTTTGTGTACAATTCAGGTGACTCTGTTTTAACTCATTGCTTGCCCTTCTGTTTTCATTTCCTAACCCGTTTTTTACCAGACAATAGTCACGCTGCCGGTAAAAATAAAGTAAAATAAAATAAATATTTTGTTGAGAAACAAGGGCAAAAGTGGACCAAATGAAGATGCAGGCATAGGTCCTTATAGTAAAGGCCACTGATATGGCTCACCTGGCCCTCATTTGCACAAACTACTATTCTTGTTTTCATAAGCAACAATTTGCATAAATGAGTTAGTGGGGAGGCCAACAAGGATGCCACCTCTTGATCAGAACAGAGGTTTATTTAACCCAGGGTTGGCACTGAGTGGACTTGTCTTTTATTACTAG
The DNA here is from genome assembly GCF_965112155.1 of Podarcis liolepis. Classification (NCBI taxonomy): domain Eukaryota; kingdom Metazoa; phylum Chordata; class Lepidosauria; order Squamata; family Lacertidae; genus Podarcis; species Podarcis liolepis. The sequence goes on along the minus strand of NC_139555.1, from coordinate 56,622,354 downwards.
AATCCCCAAATCTATCAACTCCAGCCAGGTGCAAAAGATATACAGTACAACTAGATTTTAAAAAACAAAACAAAAACAAAAACATGAGTATGCCTTTGAGTATATTGTGAACCTAAGAATTTGTTTTCAGCAGCAGAACTGAATTGGGCAAACATCTGATAGTGGTTTTCCATCCATCCTGCTCCAAGGAAAATGATTTCATCTACAGTGGTACCTCTACTTACAGACGCGATCCGTTCCGGGGTACAACTTGTGCCCTGAAAAGTCTGTAAGTAGAGTTCTGATTCTCTGTGTGTGAGAGAGATAGATCGCTCCTGCATATGCGTGAAGATAGCTCCTGCGCATGCGTGAAGCGGTGAACCCAGCAGTAAACACTTCCGGGTTTGCTGCGTTCGTAACCTGAAAAAATGCAATGTGAAGCAAACGCAACTCGAGGTATGACTGTATTGACCCTATGACAAGGAAAGAGGAGAGTGCTTGTACTTTCTTTCCAAGACTGATTTGATGACCTAAGGCAGAGAGGGGGGGAATCCGGAGGCTTCCCTCTTGTTTTATTAACTTGGCCTGCTGAGATCATTGTAAGGATCTGCTTCTTTGTGGACAAGCATCTGCGCTTGTGCATTTCCCTGGGAATTGAGGGTGCATATGGAATGAACATGAAACCGACACGCGAGTGTGAAAATGTGCCCATGTTTGTGCCTGAAGAAATGCATGAGAAACATGCAATACTGGAAAAACAGGACCTTCTTGGTGGTGGTGCCCCAGTTCTGGAAATCTGCCAACATGTCACAGTGATTACTTTTATGAAGCAGCTTAAAAACACATCTCTTCATTTTTAGGCAGCGGTATAGTGGAGAGGGAAAAGCTGGTGAATGCAACTTTGGGACCTTTTTTTACAGAGCAGGAACAACAAAGCCATCCATTGGGAAACCAGGGTAACAGTCCTTAATGCCTTTAGGTAATAAAAAGGCTTTCACATTTTTCTGTGATAGATTAGCATGGGAGGAAGTCAGAATATGTGGGAAATCAGAGGCTAGATTCTTCTTCCCTTTTATTTGATGGTGTTCCTATTTTATGCTAGCAGCTTAAATAGTAACACTTATTTGCAATATATCTAATTCATAGCTAAAGGCTAAAGTCAGGTGTGTTTTTGGAGTGGCAGCAATAGCCTCCAGGCAGCATTGACGCTGCCACTTGCCAAAAGGAAGAGGGCAGAGGCTGTGGGTGAAGGATTAAGCTGGTGTAGCAGCAGAGCCAATGTGGTGCACCCTCTGTTGTACCTGCATGGCCCCAACCTCACTGCTGACTTGCACCTCCCCCTGCTAAGCAGTAGCGATACCCCTAGAAGGTGGTTATTGCTGCAGCAGCTCCCCCCAGGTAAGTCACTTCTGTGTGTTTCACAGGTTGAATCTATGCAGTTAGAAGTAAACATCACTGATTTCAACAGGGCGGGAGTCTTACAGGAAACTATGCTTAGGATGGCTGTCATGCTGATCCTAATAAGTTAGGTACTGTGTATTACAATGGGTTGCGGAGTGTATGTGCACGTAGAGGAATCAATATTGCTGACTACATTTTTGGACTCTTCTTGAGGGCACATCTATAAGCTCCTGCCCTACAGAATTTACCACCTCACCACTGCAGGTAGGACTGGGAAAGTCGCATAGCTGATAGTTCCCTGTGGGTGCCACTCTGTGGTCACACAGAGGACTTTCTCCTTCATCCTCAGAGTGTGAACTCTTCCTTAAAGCACTGTGCATTAACAGTTTTGCTTCAGTGTAAAAGCATCACAAAAGACGTACACCCATGGAGCCCAAACCATGCAGCAGAGGTGGTCAGAACTGGAAAGCCAACCTGTTTGCAGAGGGATAATTTTACACGCCCTGCAGCACAAGATTTGATCACTAATCAAATCTTATAGAGAAAATTGCCTTTCCTCCGAAAGTGATCTGGCTTAATGGAAGCCTGTGAGCTCTCCTTGGCTGTAATCTCTACCCATATAATTGATTAAAGGGACTGCACTTGTGACTGGGTGATAATTGAGAAGCAAATCAATCTCCAGACAAGTATTTGTCAGTCAGATTTGGAAAGAGACGGTTACAGAGTGTTGGTAAGTTGACACTATTAGAAGCACAGAATATGATACCAGCTCTTACATTTCAACCAGCACCACCAAACAAGAAGCAATATTGATGTTATTACTGCTACTACTACTAATAATAATAATAACAACAACAATTCTCAACTAAAATTTGCCATTTTAAAAATGACTGTGGACATCAGTTGCCTACTCTGTTAAGTCACTTGGATGTAAGTTGCCTGGAGACATTTTAGGTAAGAAGTGTCATAAGTCTAAATAACAACACCACTCCACATGCTTACCAAGCTGCAAAGGCATGAAGAAAGAGCAGCTGGAAAACAAGCCAAGCTTTGGAGATGCAAGTCATGGTTTGTCTGATCGTCTGTGGGCCAACTTATGGTTAGCTAAACAAACTATCTCCATAGCTTAGCTTTATGGCCAGGCCATTCATCTCTCAAAAAGCATCATCAACTTCAGCTTTATTGTTAAAGTCGTGGTTTCTCCCTTAAGTTCAAAGTATTGTTCAATACAAATTGGAAAGAAACACCATCTTAAAGTCTTTTCTCATCAAGACTGGCGCAAGATAGATTATACATGTGCAAACAAGTCTATGCTGTGGTAAGAGGTAACTGCATAAGCCTCCTTGACCTCAAGTCTATGCTGTGCTCTTCAATTTTAAAAGCAACAATTAATGGAAGGTGGGATTTGAGTATATGCTGAAGATATATACAGCATAGTTCATGGGTAGGCAATCCAAGGCCCGGGGGCTGGATCCGGCCCAATCGCCTTCTAAATCAGACTTACTTTTAAGTAAACACACCCCACATCCTCTTCATAACCAGAAGCAAACAGAAGTCAAGGACTAAGGTCAATCTTGAGCCATGTTAATTGGATGTGTTTCATTAAAATGTCCTTTTGGTCTTAAAGGTACATATATGATGATGTAGCATCATATTTCCCCTCATCAGTTCACAACTTTTCCTTCTACACATGTACAGCTCTCACTTTCCCTAGGCATACATTTATGCAAATAAACATAACAAGCTGATTTGAATACTCCATTCTTGGTCCATCAAACCACATTTTAACAATTGCAAACAACCAATGGGACTGGACAGTCCTTCCTTTCCCCTCATCTTGGCTCCTTCCTCCTGCTGTTTGCTGTTACATCTGAGACGGAGAACTGTGGTTTAATGTCTATTTACTAACCAAGATCTTAAACTACAGCTTGAACTTAGTTTAAGATCTTGCTTGCTAAAACTGGCATCCACCTAAAATTCCCTGTTTCAGGTGCAATGAAACCAGATGTTTAATTCAATTAGGATGTAAGCACCAAAGAAGGGAGAAGGCAAGTGAAAGGGAGGGGTGAAGAGGCAGTGTGTGGTCACATTGCTTGAAATGGTTGCTAAACTACGGCCTAGTAAGCCAGGATCCAAGCACCCAAGTGTATGAACCAAGTGCTCTCCTGTATAGTTGGCAGTTGTTCCCATGATTAAACGGCTAGTTCTTTTTCCAGATGCTGTGGTCATGGTTGTTTTTTTAACAGTTGCCTCCCAAATTGTTTATCTTTGTGTGTGGTCAAAGAAAATACATGGTGAAAAACAGGCCACAATTCACTGACTGAGGACTGAGATGAAAGTTATTAAAAGCCTCCACTGAAAAAGCTGGTCTTTTTCTTCTACAGTGGTACCTCAGGTTACGAACTTAATTCATTTCAGAAGTCTGTTCTTAACCTAAAGTGTTCTTAACCTGAGGCACCCATTCCCTACATAGGCTTCCCACGGCCCTGGAAGCAGATACGTACGTTGCAAAGTTCGCAACCCGGAGCACCTGCTTCCGGGTTTGTGGATTTCGTTACCCGAAGCGTTCATAAGTAGGATTGTTTGTAACCCAAGGTACCACTGTAGACTATTTGAACACTAACAGTTGCAAATTAAAATAAAAAAATTACTTCCAGTAGCACCTTAAAGACCAACTATGTTAGTTCTTGGTATGAGCTTTCGTGTGCATGCACACTTCTTCAGATACACTGAAACAGAAGTTGCCAGATCCTTCTATATAGTGAGAAGGTGGGGAGGGGTATTACTCAGAAGGGTGGTGGGAATGGCAGATTGGCAGATAGCTGAGATGAGCCTGTTGACGACTCTTAACGACTGTAATAGGTCTTACAGGAAAAGGCAAGGGGTGAGAAGGTGAGAAATGGCCTAGTCATGTATAATGAGATAAGAATCCAATGTCTCTGTTCAGACCAGGTCTATCCATGGTTTTGAGTTTGGTAATGAGTTGCAATTCATTACCAAATTAATTTGTAGTTGCAAATTAAGTTTTGCAAGTCCTGCAGAATGGCCTTCAGGGCTGGGTGGAGAGCAAAAACAATCCAGCCCCTGTATACCACAACTGTCAGAAATGCATAGAAACATGTGTTATATCAAGTCAGCCCACTGCTCCATTAGATCAGTGGCTCTCTAGGGAAGGGATGGGGAACCAGATGTTGTTGGACTCCCAATTCCCACCAGGCCCAGACAAGATGGCAATAATCAGGGATGGTGGAAACTAGAGTCCAGAAACATTTGGAGGGTTATAGTTTCCTCACTTCTGCTCTAGAGTTTCAGATAAGTCTTTTCCAACCCTGGCTGCAGTTGTCATGAATTGAAGCTGGAACCTTCGGCATGCAACTTTTGTGCTCTGCTGTTAAGCTAGAGCCTTCCACACTCTTTTAAACCACATTGGAGACAAGGCATAAGTTCCCACAAGCCCACACTTAAGAGATCCAATGCAAGGAGAAACTTGGCTGTTTGTTTCTGCTTTCATTGCCATGGTTACTGCCAGAAGGCATATAAAAACTTAAGTGTGGTACCTGTAACCATCTGGAGGAGATGCCTTCAGCCATGGACCACATGCCTAAACCCAGCCCGCCCATCTCATCAGATTGTGAAACAGCTGCAAAAGTACAGCAACCCTGGCTTTAATTATATGGTTAGAGGCTGGAGCCAACCACCCATCTCCACTCACGTGGTTACAGATGTCACATAGTAATATTTGAAGCGACTTCAAATCTCTCGCAGTATTGCACATTGCAGAGAAAGGGAGGCAAATGGAATGCAAAACCCACCACCAATTCTCTGCTACAGAGGTCTTCAATATACATTACCTCCACAGTATTTCTTTCCCAGCTGATGGCACTCGCAGAACAACAGCCAAGGAAAGAGATTCTATAGGACATCGAGGGAAATATGGGGCATGATGACCACTGGTTCATCGAGCTAGTGGCTGCAGGCATATTGCATACAATATGTAACTGGACCCAACCATTAGGCATCCACAGGCACACCAGAGCTGGAGTGAGCATGAAAATAGTTGCACTGTCATGTGTCTGACCTGTGCATGCATGTGTTTATCTTACTTTAAGAGCCCATACTTCCAGACACTGTCCTGGTGCAACCTCCTATGAACCAATGAGGATTTGCTCCAAGAACTTGAAGGCTCTTGTTTGCAGCAGGAGATGCTTGGGGGCAACTCATTTGGCTAAGGGGAGAAATAATCAAGGGCAAGCTTCTCCACCTGCTTTGCCCCAACCCTGCCTGGGAGGAGGATCTGCTACTTTAGTATTTGCTCTTGCTCTCTCAACATTTTTGTGAGGAATGTTCTTTGCCTTTTTGGCAGCGACACAAATGTATTTGGTTTTAATACTTATGAAATGCTAAGACTTTGTTTTGAATTTTTATCACTTGTCTTGTTTGCCTTTCCATGTTTATTCTTTGTAGGTCCTCTTGGAGATGGTTTACAATTTTTTTTTTAAAAAAAGCAGCATGGTTTTTGAAATGACCCTAGTTCTGCTGGAACTGGTGAACCATGTTTACTATTCTGGAATCAGTTCTCATCGGTACTAGACAGGGCAGCAAAATGGTACGGTGGGAAAGGTTCTTGGGAGTCATTTACAAGTCCCTGAAACTATATACAAGGATGCTCGATTATGTGGACTTTTCTGGCATTGCTAGATTGACCTTAGTTTTCCTCTGCAATGATAAAGTTAATCAGTGGATTTGGGGCAGAGGTGGTGACTGAAGAGAGGGAGGAATTAAAAAGACAGCATTTGGTTGCCACCCAAGCTTTCAGGCACAAGGATGAAGCAAGTTGCAAGCAGGGTGCTTCCAAGGTTTACAACATGCAGCCTATGAGTCCCGGTTGACTCTGTCCCTCATGTGACTGCCTCATTAGGTGTTGATTCATTCAGTCATGAGACACAAATGAGACTTGAGCAAACAAGGATGCAAGGTCTAACCTCAAAGGAATGGCAATGCCTGTTCTGCCAGTTTATTGTATTAGGGAATACAGAAGAGGGAAATTCGGTGAACGGATTGCAACTTCAGTTGTTGTTTCAAACAAATCCCTGAAACAGCCATATCCTCTTGCCTGGAAAAACTCCTTCTCCTTTTATTCTTGATTCACCATTTATTAATTGATTTGCTTGAACTGTACAGTCGGGCTTCAAGCTCTTTGGCTGCAGTCCTACACACACTTTCCTGGGAGTATGCCCCACTGAACACCGGGAGACTTACTTCTCTGCTAAAATATGCACAGGGCCGCACTATTTCTTTACTATGCCCTTCACTTCCCTAAAGGCTCAAAATGTTTTATACTATTTGACTAGCAAAAGATGCTGGGTTTTGCTAATTATAGGGAAAATAAGAGGCAACTGCACAAGCCTCCTTGACCTCAACACAACAAATGTCCCTCAGTTTTGTTGGAACTCCAAGCAGCCTTCTGCTCCCAGTTATGGAGCAAAACAAATTGCAAAGGATGTGTGAAAGATAAAAGAAGAGGACCCGCTGCAGTTTAGGAATGTGCTGGCCTCTCCTCCCACTAAACTTCTCAGGACTTAAGAGAAGCATTTCCATTTGGCTGGAGTATTTGCCCAGCATTTGAACATTCTGACTGGGTCATGTGTAGTTATTCTGATTGCGCGATTAGGAAGCTCTGGGTGCAGGACTTAGGAACGTTTTAGCACAGAAGTTTAGACACACAACAGTTCCTCCAGTAATAGTCCTGTCAGAGCGAACCTAGATGTTAGTAAAAAACCAGAACGGCCATCAGCATCTAATTCCTTCCCCTGTAACAAATGCTAACAAAAATGGGTGCTGCGACAGTATCGCGGCATGTACCTCTCTGCACCCATGATGCAAAAAGAGGGAAAGGGGGCTCCATAATGTCACTAGCGGCCAGTGACAGCTAAGAAGCAGGTTGACAGACATTTCAGGTCATGGAACTAGTCTCTCCAGCTATTCTCAACCTTGGGTCCCTCTATGTTGTTGAACTACAACTCCCATCATTCCCAGCCAGCATGGCCAATGGTCAGGGATGGTGGGAGTTGTAGAACATCTGGAGACCCAAGGTTGAGAAAGGCTGAACTGGACATTCCTGAGCTGAGCTGTAATGGCATCATTGCCAGGGAGCCCAGCTCCCACAGTAGCTTGCTTGGCTGGGGAAAATTCAGCTCTCTGGTTGTCTGCTGCTGGTCTATATAAAAGATATAATAGCACAAATCGCCATCAAGCACGACAATACAGGCAGGAAGCAGAATGCCACAAGACTTCTGCGCTTACCAAATGTACAAATGAGCAAAATGTTTTTGTTTTTGTTGCAAACAAAAAACAAAAACAAGAAAACAAAACAAAAACTCCCATGGGACGTGTAGTACAGACAGTGTGATGTGGACACCCTACTGGTGTAAATGTCAGTAACTGATCTCGCAAGCAACAAACAAAACACAAGTTATCGTCTAGACTTACCCTTATCTGGTAGATGTGCAGGTGGGAAAATAAATTTAAATAACTAACTTCCCTGGACTCCAGTAACTTAATGCCATATGCAACACTAAGGTAGCAATGCTATATACACTTTCAACTCAACTACTGAATAGCTTAAACTTCCACTATTAACCACTCAGCTTCCCCAGAAGAGGAAACTTTGACTCTTTTCCAATTTAAGCTATCGTGAGTGACCTGAAACTATTTTGGGTAAGATTAATATAGCACAGACACAGAAAGAAAGTACTTAGTTTAGTGTTATGCAACCTTAAGGACATCAGAACAAGCCAAGAACAAGTGACATCATATGGAGGAGCACATAGCCAAGAACAAAGTCTAAACATTCAATCCTACAAAATCCCAACAATCTAGAACCAGCAGACCATTTATATATTTTTTCCTATAACGCTATGATTATCCGTCATGATGTTGACTTGAGAAGTAGGACATACGCTTAGTGGCATTTTTGTCATTTCCTGAGTTCTGGCTTAAAGAACCCTTAAAAAAAACAAGGTCACACTGGTAGCAAAGGCTGTTTAGTTATCCACTTGAAGATCAAGCCTCTTGAAAGCCCTGAGTTAGAAAATTCAAAAGCACCAAGCCTGTGTTGGTGTGTGGTTTGGACCCACACAGATCCTGAAATATGCTATTCCCCCCAGAGTTACTTGGGAAGAAGGAATGACTGTTAAACCACTCTGAGAATTGTAGCTCTAAGATGGGAATAGTGGTCTCCTAACAATCCTAACAATTATCAGCACCTTTAACAGACCTCAGGGCCCAGAATTCACATGGTTTAAATGTATAATGCAGATGCAACTGATATATCAAAATCATCAAATTTCACCCACATCTCATGCATGTCAATGTTTACAAAAATATGCTTTAGCAAATAACCAGTTTCAACCTAGTTTTATCATTTTGGGTGACATTCACCAAGGCACTTTAAGAATTGCACTTCCCTCCACATAACAATTACCATTTGCAGAATAAAAAACTGTTTCCATACGTAAAATGTAACCACACCACACCCATTTTTGTGACCACAGCAGGAGGCTGCTCAAAGCAATGTCATCTCAGGCCAACATGCTATTATTGACTTCACGAGACACTCATAGCTAGGGCAACTCCTAGCAGTCTTTTCTTCCTCCCTCTCCTGAGCACCAGGGCAGGCAATTTTGAGAGCTGCTGGCATCAGTTCTCAGGAAATGTGAGGGGTTCACATGAAAAAGCGACTCACTGTATTCCTAGGGAAAGCGGCAGGATATTTAGCTTTCCTGTCACCACAGCTTAGAAACACCAGCAGAGCAGGGTTTTCCTGGCCATTTGAGGGCAGACAGGAAACCCCAAGAAAGCTGCTGGCACTGCTATGCGGTAGAAAGCAAAACAAAGCCACGACAAGGAGCTGTTCATATGGTAGTGTTAATGGGGGCAAGGCAAGACAGCACAGAGGCAGGAACAGTTTGAAGGTCAGTGGTAGAGCGTGTAAAAGATCCCAGATTCAATCCCTTGCATCTCCAGGTATGGCTGAGAGTGACTCCTGTCTGAAACCCTGCAATGTGATCACCAGTCAGTGTCAACAATACTGAGGCCCGACAGGCCAATGGATCTGACTTGGCATAGGGGCAGCTTCCTATGACCGTCACGCCTCTCGCAAAACTCTGGATGTTTTCTTTCCCTTCTTTCAAAAGGATTTGGATGACATAATTACTCCATGCCCCCTTGTTATTGGGCCAAAGCAGCGCACCGTTTAAATAGCATTTCACAATGAAGACGCTAGTACTGTAAGTCACAGCGTGTGGGAGCCAAACACAACACAGAGAAGAGAAAGGGCCAAGACAGGTTTCCCAAACATGGGCTACATGAGAAAACATGGGCAAAAAAGGGGATCTTCTGAATACTATGCGGACAGCAGTGAGGGGGTGGAGTTAAAGTGCTGGTCTCCACCATCCCTCATCACGTCAGCAATTATAGCTTCTGAATGGGGTTAATGATTGCATAAATACCAGAATGTATTCTACAGCTGCTATCAATTCTTGTTCCAGTAGTAAGCCCATCTGATTTAAATGGGAAGTGTGCAAAGGTATGTTACACTCTATATATGCATTCTTATTGAAGTCCCATTCAAATCCCTTAAATATATGTCTTAAAACTCTAATGTCACACAGCTGCTTGCAGGACATCTGGGTTTCCACCACGTGCACAAACCTTCCCTTTTCAACTAGTGCTGTCTCTGCTAACTTTGTACAATAAAAAAGTCTACTCAAACGCATGAAAAACAAAATCATGATCATTAGATCAAGGTACTTTTTAAATTGACCTTTCTCTCAATAATGTACATGAGCCTATTGTAATTCATTGTGAGCCTGTGTCACGTCTCATCCAGATTTCTAATATCCCGACCTCAACAATCACAGCTATTCATGACCAAAAGATATGTTTGAAAATACAAGCATTCAGGTAAGCCAAAACACATACTGGCCAATAAATCTTTTATGTTCCACTTCCCTGATGCATGCAGTCCATTTTCAACCAAAAAAAAACCTCCCGGAGGCATAAGAATTGCAACACAATGGTTTAAAAATGAAGGCTTCGGAAGATGACTGTTGGGCCATTGTCTTGAAAGAAGACTTTAAGAAAGTCCACTTCATCACGGGACACAGCGGGGATTGGGGTGGGGTGGGAGGCAGCCAAATGGAACCCCGGCATAAGTGGGCAATGTGCCACAGTGTTAAGCTTCTGTTGGAACTTCCTCGGTTTGTTCATTAATCACCTAAAACAGGTGGCAGCTCAATGGGATTTGGCTTCCCTTCCTTGTCCGCTATATATCAAATGTATGCAATGGCAGATTGAGCAAAATGAAAGGTATGGGTGTTTGTGGTAGCATTAAAAGGAAGGTTAATAGTTGAACGTGTCATCTAGATACATGGAGGCATCATTAAAAGCCTACAGTGCTGACAGAAGCTCAATTACTTGCTGGCCCATTCCAGAAAAGAAATGACCTTAAAGCAGAAGCAGGCTACATACAATCCAGAAGGACTACCATACATGGCTGTTAAGCTGAATTTGTATGGTCTATATTTGTATGGTCTGTTGTCATCTATAGACTACCAACACTGTATCCTTCATGCAACTAAAAATACACAACTAAAAATGGCAGTATCTCTTCTAAAAGAATACAAACTGAAGGTAAGTACAGTGGTACCTCGGGTTACATACGCTTCAGGTTACATACTCCGCTAACCCGGAAATATTACCTCGGGTTAAGAACTTTGCTTCAGGATGAGAACAGAAAACGTGCTCTGGTGGCGCAGCAGCAGCAGGAGGCCCCATTAGCTAAAGTGGTGCTTCGGGTTAAGAACAGTTTCAGGTTAAGAACGGACCTCCGGAACGAATTAAGTATGTAACCAGAGGTTCCACTGTAAGTAGAAACTCAGATACATTGGTCAAGTTCAGCTGTGTCAGAAAATAACGTATAAGGAGCCTCAGGCTCTCACTCTCTGCGCTAATCTTTCACATCCACAAGGAGGATGCCAGAAGCTTCTGCTTTCTATTTTAAGCTACACATTGTTCCCTGTGACACTGGAACTTAGGAACTGTGATTTGAAAACTGTGGTTAGTTCGAACAAGCCAGAATCAAATTCTGCTTTCAGAATTTCCATGATCACCGTTTACTCAAACCTCAGTTCCCCAAGTTCAGCTGTCACAGGGGACTGCAGTTAGTTCAAAATCAGAAAGAGAAGCCCACCACAGTCTGCTCTCATAGCAGGAAACCATGGTTTCCTATTACATCTGAACCAGGCCTTAGTTTTTCAATTGCTGGATTTTTAAAGGGGTGAAATTTTAAATCATTTAGAGAAAGAGGAACACAGATTACATATTCTCTCTCTCTCTCTCTCTCTATATATATATAAACAGAAGCCTGGCATCCATGGGTTTGCAATACCTTTTTGCGGAGTGGAAGGAGAACCCACAGCCTGAAAACAGAATGATGCAGTGGACTAACTTTGAGGGTAGAGGCAGCTATGGGCCTCCTTAGCTATCCAAGTTGAAAACTGCCATTTTTAAGCTGTTTCAACTACTCCTTGAGGCAGATCAGATCAGATCAGCATTGCACATTGCATTGACACAATAGCTCTCAATTGTCAGGGCTCCACCCTCCCTGATCACTGTAAGTAAGAACTCTCCAGCTGCCTCCTTGGCTTCAGGAAAGGGAGGAGGCAGTCATGCTCTGCAAACAGTTTACTAGGCAGCACCATATCCTGATTCAAGACATGTTACAGCAGAACCACAGAAAGCTGCATGAAAACTGATAAGGAAACCATAGCATAAAAATGAAAAGATGCCAACCCCCTAGGGTTCACTGCATTTTTCCAATGGACAATTTGTCTGCCCTGGAATGCCCACTAACTGAATTTTGAATTAGTCTGTTTTCTTTGTTAGGAATCAGAGCCCAAGAAATAACAGCTTCATTTGAGAAATGGATCTCTTGTGAGCCAAGACTACATACTGATGTTGCTTAGGAAATGCACTATCATTAGTACTTAACAATAAAATGTCACAGGCAACAGCATTTGAATTTATGGTAAGGGCTGCACACACCACAGGGTTCCCCTCCTCCACCATGCCCCCTACATCTGCTTTGGAGGGCTGAAGAAAACCCCAGAACAGGTTTAGGGGGCACACAGGGTGAGGATAGGGAGGAAAATCTCATTGATCATGTGCAGACCTTGTTCCATGTATGCATACCCCACTTAGTATTATGCTGTATTCCACCCAATGAATTTGAGATGGGTGGCTTAAGATATTCACTACCTGCAGGTAAAATTATTTGGAGCTTGAAAGTACATATAGGTAAAGGGACCCCTGACCAATAGGTCCAGTCGTGGCCGACTCTGGGGTTGTGGCGCTCATCTCACTTTATTGGCCGAGGGAGCCGGCGTACAGCTTCCGGGTCATGTGGCCAGCATGACTAAGCCACTTCTGGCGAACCAGAGCAGTGCACGGAAATGCTGTTTACCTTCCTGCCGGAGTGGTATCTATTTATCTACCTGCACTTTGACGTGCTTCCGAACTGCTACGTTGGCAGGAGCCGGGACAGAGCAATGGGAGCTTACCCCGTTGAGGGGATTCGAACCGCCGACCTTCTGAACGGCAAGTCCTAGGCTCTGTGGTTTAACCCACAGTGCCCCCCATGTCCCCTGAAAGTACATATATCCTTATGTAAAATGATCCCTTCCATGCAATAGTATTAATTCCTCTATTAATTCATGTAATTTGACAATTTATGTTCTGTATAGCCCCAGCATGTTGCTGTCATTAAATGATGGTCAGGGCAAACCCTGTCATGTAGCAGATGAGGGGAGGATAAATAAAGGGGAAGGAATGATGTACCACATGTGGTGGGGTTGTGACAAAATTTTTAAGAATGGAATACTGTCTATGACAATTTTTAAAAAATATTCAGACAAACATTTGAGAAGAAATCTGAAGCCTTTCTTCTGGGCATTATGACAATTGATATTTCAAATGATAAAAAGGGGTGTTCCTATATGCTACAACAGCAGCAAGAATGTTAATGGCTAGAAATTGGAAGTGGGATAGGACACCAACAAAGGAAGAATGGCAAACTAAATTGTATGAGTATTTGGAATTAACAAAAATGACAGGCACCATTAGGAACCAACCAAACCCAAAATTTAAAAAGGAGTGGGAATGTGCAAAAGATTATATGGGAAAACACTGTTCTCAAATTAAAAAATAGAGCGATAAGATATATTGTGTAAGAGAAGGGTAATAAGGAAATACAACACAGCTGGAAAAGAGAAGGAAGAAATATGAAGCTGCATTGAGGTGGTGGGAAGTCACTTGTGAAGAAATATTGTTATTGCTTGGTTTATATATGTACAATATATGTTAAAGAATGAATGGAATATGTATACGAATAATAATTTTAAAACTCAATAAAAAGCATTAAAAAATAAATAAATACAGAAATTACTGGTAGCTGAAGTAGTAAAGCAAAATTCGTAATCATGATATAAAGTATACTAATCACAATTAATGAAATAATCTTGTACAGTAATGATTTTTCATTTTCATTTGTTTTTGCTACAAGGTCCAAAGACATAACCATTAAAATATATGGAATATCTTCTGAGAACTATACAAAGATGTAGACCAGGATAAGAACGCCCAGGAACTACTGCCAGATATCAAACTGGCTTTTGGATTTGTGCCTGTTGAAAAGCAGTCTTCCATAATTAACAGCAAACCATTTGTGAAACTCAGGAGAGCTTTCCAAAGAGCCATGTTGTGGGGGTCAGATTAGAACCCTACTCTTAAAGGATGGGAAGGGGAGAGAATCATGCTGGATGTGTACAGTCATCTTGGATGGAAGCGTAACAGCTCTCTAGATCTGAGCTTAGTCTGAACGCTAGGGATGGGGGGGGGATCATTCTGCTTGCACTTTCATGCAAACAAATCCACACTTCCCAAACCAATAGACAAAATGAAAATCAGGTCTCCTTCAAATGCATACTTTTTTGCAATGCAGGTCTCCTTGCAAAGAATACATACAAATTGGTGTATCTTAGTAAAAACACATGTGCCAGGCATAATTGCACACACGCAATATGTGTATTAGGAGAAATGATCACCAAAATGTGTATGAATTTTCCTGGGGTCTTTTTTAAAAACAAAAACCAAAACATGAGCACATGCAGTAGTGGTGTGAAATGAATTTAAGATTGTAAAGATGAGACACTGAATGAAACTTAAATGGACTGATTCATCTATCCCCACTGAGAGTTAAGCTATGGAAATGGAGGATGCTTTATAGGATCTGATAAAATAAAAGTCATGCAATAACTGGTCACTAAACAGAAGAACTAGTCTTGCTTTCTGAAAACCAGGGATCTACTTGCAAAGGGGAAGTCCCTTCTGAATGCAATCTTTTGTGTCAGTGGAAACGGAATAGTTGTGCTCCATACATATGCCCATGCAAATTGAGGACATGGTCCAGTCAATATTCAGAACTGGTCCACTATTCTCACTGCCAGCACTGTAGGGTAATGCAAGAAGCCCAAAACTATGTAGGAAGAGTCCAGCGGGGGACTCCTGTTCAGGCTAGCAGTAATCCAATTTCCTGAAGGTTGGTGTTTCCAGAGGAAGGAGTCAACGTGGACTCCTCATGTGTGGTCCAGAGCTCCTCATGCTACCTCATCAGTGCAGGGAGGAGTGGTGCTGGTACTGCTCTCATAACAATGAGTCAGTGTGCATGCTGACCATCAATCACACTGCTCTCAGTGGGAGAGGTGCAAATTAAAAGAGTAACAGGACATAAAACAGCAAAACTGTGGCTGGACTGATCTCTTTTTAGCATTTCCAGAGAAATCAATATTTAATCAATAAACGGATTCAGTATCAAGGTAAGTGAATTCATTTCAAAGGCTGGTTTGGGAGATAAAGAGTGCTCACTGCACAGAAACACACTTGAGATATACATCTCAACAACGCTAGTCTTCTAGTTGCCCCGAACAGAGAGGAGAGAATAGCATGTGTTAAGAGCAACCAAATCCATATCAAGAGATCTTGGGAACACACCCAAAACGGCTGAGGTTGCTTCCTGTTTTTGACTGACAAAACTCTGCACACCCTTCCTAACTTGCACTGATCATACATGTAAATCCAGTGTAATCCCGATCAAATTAGTGGCTCCTTCCTTGAGTTACTTGCACACGTTCAGCTACAATGCAGCAAGAGGAGAACGGTCTTACATAATTACAAAACCATCCTCCCCCTTAAAAACTTCTCCGGAAGCAGCATTAAAAAAACAAAATCAAAACCTGGACCCAAACAAAAGGGTAAGGAAATGGACGTTCAGCTTCCAAGTCATGCAGGTCAAGTTATTCCAGGAAGAAGGAACATGCTGCTGCTCCCACTAACAGAGTGACTTTACAAGAGCTAAATAATTTCCGACAATAAAAACCGAATCATTCCCAAAGCAGCAAACCAAAGTAGGCGTAAGGAAATAATTTTCCTCAGAGCATTATCTAGTTCTGGGAACCCTCCCCAAGCCAGATCCCTCACTGGCCCAGCCTTGCACCCGAGAGCATTTGCCTGGATGGAATGCGTCCATGAGATCTGATAATGCCTTTTGCTTGTTTGCACGGACAATGGAAATGGGTGCGTGAATAGCCACTGCTGGTAGCTTAACAGCCTCACCTGTGGCATGTTTACTCAGAAGTAAGACCCATTCAGAACCCCCAAGTAAGTGTACAAAGGACTGCAGTCAAAAGCATTTCAACTCTCCACAGACTAAGATTATTTGCCCCAAAGTCAAGAAAGAACATAAAATAAACTCCAGCATGTACAGGTTCCACATAGCCCTGCTATGAGTTGTGTTAGCACGTTCATTTTCAGCTTCTATTGTGCACCTTTTTTTGTGTGTGTGGGGGGGGTGTCCATGAAACCGCAATACACTTGTACTGATGGAGCAGCTGGCTTCCCCCCCACCCCGGTCAAAGCTGACACTGGCTGGTCACTGGCTGGTCCCTCCCGCTCTCAGATTCTATGATTCTGTGAACTGAGTGTGGGCTTATAGAATCATAGAGTTGGAAGAGACCACAAGGGCCATCGAGTCCAACCCCCTGCCAAGTAGGAAACACCATCAGAGCACTCCTGACATATGGTTGTCAAGCCTCTGCTGAAAGACCTCCAAAGTAGGAGACTCCACCACACTCCTTGGCAGCAAATTCCACTGTCGAACAGCTCTTACTGTCAGGAAGTTCTTCCTGATGTTTAGGTGGAATCTTCTTTCTTGTAGTTTGGATCCATTGCTCCGTGTCCGCTTCTCTGGAGCAGCAGAAAAACATGGCTATCATATCACCCCTTAACCTCCTCTTCTCCAGGCTAAACATGCCCAGCTCCCTTAGCTGTTCCTCACAAGGCATCGTTTCCAGGCCTTTGACCATTTTGGTTGCCCTCCTCTGGACACGTTACTATACCTGTACTACTACAAAGTGCCAAATACTAAATGCCGAAGAAAGCAAGAAAATAAGTTGACGAAATGCTCTATCTCTCCACTCCCCCATCAAAGATTAACTGGACTGGCAGTTACTTCAACACTGATGGGGGAGCATCTTCCTTCAGTACACCTGAGATCATCAGGCTACCTTAGGGGGCTTCTGGCAGGCTGGTTGGGCACATACTGAAGTTCCCACTTTCAGCACCTGTAACCAGATGCAACCATCTCACTCTGCCCAATACAGTGATACCTTGGGTTAAGTACTTAATTGGTTCCGGAGGTCCATTCTTAACGTGAAACTGTTCTTAACCTGAAGCACCACTTTAGCTAATGGGGCCTCCTGCTGCTGCCGTGCCACCGGAGCACGATTTCTGTTCTCATCCTGAAGCAAAGTTCTTAACCCGAGGTACTATTTCTGGGTTAGTGGAGTCTGTAACCTGAAGCATATGTAACCTGGGGTACCACTGTAGTAGGTCTGGCCACAGCAAGAAGAAAAAGCACCCGAATTTCTAGGCAAAGGCATGAAGTAGATTTATTCCGTTAAGCAAATACTGAAATAGTGTCTGTGCTGGGCAAACGGTTGCATCAATGCCTTATCTTACAAGTGCCACTATGACTGCAATGTCCTAGGAGGGTAAAAGGGGAACCCAAATGATTTGCTGCTTTGGCTCAGCCTCTTCTGAAAGAGCTTTATACCCCAAAGAGGAAGGAGACTGAAGTAAAGAGCTGTGCGATGCAGGCAGAATGCACTGCAAGCAGCCCAAATGTGTCAGATGTCACAGTCCAATCTTAGTAAACCACACAGGCAGACAAGGAAGTGATAACACAGACGACATGGCATAGTGTCACACGTCGGCGAAAGAACAACTCATGACCACTGCGATGAACTCAGGCCCTGAGACCTGACTGAAAAAGCAGGATGGTGATGATAGTGAGAGTCAGAGAACCCAGCCACAGTCAGAAGTATGAAATGAGTCAGTTTCACTTTTCCCCCTCCCTTGAGGCAGAAGAAATACGTTAAACCCCATGCTTTGGACACAACTTCTAATTCCTTTTGCGAAATGCTGGAAGTGGTTCTGCTGTGTTGGCTTCCATCGCTGTAGCATTTATTAGAGGTCAGGCATTTTGTTATTGCTCAAAGTGGTGAGACGCTTGAAGGAAATGCACTTCTATGAATTCCCCAAAAGGGGAGACGGGTACAGCTCTTAATGAGGAGCCTGTACTGAGTCACTTCTCTCCTCATGTACTGTCTGTGAAAAGGAGGGGGAGGGGGAAGCAGAAGTCAGAGAAAGGAGCGCAGCCTATTCCCTAGAGAGGAAGAAAGAGCCTTTGGCAACTTTGAGAGATAAGGTGAGCCCCTGGGCAAACTGGTTTGTGAGCAGTTGCACAACCCATTCATAAGCAAGTTTTTCCCCAAGTAAGTGTGTGCCTTAGTTAATTGTGATGCTTCAGCTGCTTTATTAATTAATGGATCAGCCTTTAAAGCTTAATGCCGCTGAAGTGCAGTTAATCAAAGTATTCCTGAGTTACCTTACTGCCTCATGAACGACTTCTGCACCACTCTCTGGGGACAGGGACAGAGGCCTACCTAGGTGCCCTTGCATCCTTGGCAAGGAGCTCTGAAGCCAGGAGAGCCCATGGACCAGAAACTCAGAAAGTTTGCTTTTGCAGTCTGCCATCAGGGTCTGCTCTGCTCAGCCTTTCCTCCTCCTCTGTTGGTCTGTCAGTCTGCCTTGCTGTCTACCTCCTTCCACTCGCTGCTTACCCTTCTGCCTCCTTCCTTCTTCCCTCCCTTTTCCCTCCTCCTGTAACTCTTGCCCACTGTCTTTCTTTCTTCCCTCTGAGCCCTACTGGGCACTCTGCTCACACTTCTAATAGCGCTGTTGGCCAACTGAGACCACCCACCCCAACCCTACTGGCAGGGCTACTGCAACTGCCATGCCAGCGACCAGATTCCTCCACTAAGGCACCCAGAAAAGCCTGCACACCTTGCCAGGCCGTGGAGTGGTGGAGCGGCCCAGGAAGCGTGTGGACTGTCAGGCTCCTAAACACTCCGAGTCAGAGTGAAGAGGAGCGATTTTTTCGCTCCCTTGGGCCTGCGCCTTTGGCAGAAGCCAACCAAGCCAATCCCTAGGTACATCCCACAATATTCCTGGAGCCTGCTCACCCACAGCTGAGGTAAAAGTATAGGAAAGGGGCAAGAAGGAACAGAAGACAGGCCACTTCAGAGGCTACCAGGCCTACAGTGCAGTCCCTTTCTTGTCTACTCAGATGAGAGGTCTACTGACTTCAGTGGTGCTTATTCCCAGGTAAGCAGGTAAAGAACAGAAGCCTTAATGCCCATATTCCGGGTCGAAGTAGGATTACAGTGGGGTTGAACATATGAAAGCTGGGTGGTGATGGTGGAATAAAAAGCTTAAGAGACCCCTTGCTGTTTTCCTATCCCTATTTTATGCTTTCTTTTGTTTTCCTCTATTGGAGTTCCAGCCAAGAATCCATAGCCTGGGGCACTG
Organism: Podarcis liolepis; assembly: GCF_965112155.1. NCBI lineage: Eukaryota > Metazoa > Chordata > Lepidosauria > Squamata > Lacertidae > Podarcis > Podarcis liolepis. Next base: position 56,602,929 of record NC_139555.1, on the reverse strand, counting down.
GTGATTTCTGCTGCATCTGAGAAGACTCTATTGAGCAAGGAGGAAAATATATGTTCAGAGGATCCACCCCCACCTTCTCTCTCTTTCTGAGCCCATAGGTAGGCTCACTGTCAAAATCACTCCAGAAAGATTTTGAGTTTTTGCCCTTCCCCAGCCTCCAGTCTAGGGTAGACTATGGTTTGTTGACATCACAGGACTTCAGTTTCCTCTCCTCCACCTAAGCACTCCCTGAATCTGCTCCTGGTGCCCCTCTCCAACCCTTGAAAGCGGGGAGGGCAGAGCACTGGAAGGAGAAGAAAAGGAAGTTACAGTATGTTGCTTGCATGGAATCTGTTTCACAAGCAGAACTGCAGCACTGGATGCAACTCTAGATGTTTAAATAAATAAGGGAAAACCCAGCCCAAAGTAAGCATTTTTCATCACTTTGGGCATATGTTCTTCAACTGATTGCAAGTTTTGTCATTTGTTAAAAAAGCCAGAACATACTACCAGACTGTCTGAAAATTCTGTTCTATTATAAACCTGGTGTTTACAAAAGTATTTCAGTGTTTGCCATTTTAAAAGGAAGTGTAAGAACATTTCAAGAACACAAATTTGGATTTAGCATACTATGAGTTTTTGTGCCCTCAAGGGTGAATCGTGCCTTGAAACAGCTGAGGGGATTCAAATAATAAAACAAATTACTCCTTCAAGTAAAGAAAAATGGGGGAAGGGAGCACTGATGAAGGACATGCTTAGAACAACTATAAAACTGGCTCGTGAGCATACCCAGGAAGGAATCTAAACACTTTTAGAAAAATCAATTGAGACATAACATCTCAGGTAGTTGCTTCAAGGGAACAGTGTGCAGCAACCAAAAAACTCTTAATCAAGTAATGAACCCACATGCGAGTCAATGAAGTCAGCTGAGTTCCCGCTTACTAGCCATGCATGAACAACCCCAATCCGCATGCAACACTAAGCCAAACTGTGGCTTAGCACAAAGCAGCAAATTTGCAGATTCTCAGAGCAAAGATTTCAGCTGCAAATTTGCCTAAAAATACATTTTAATGCAAAGTTCCCCCTACTATACCACGTGTTTAAACGTTGCTGTCACTAATATATGCATTTTGAAGCGCACACTAGCGTATGCATTCTTGAACACATTATTTGGTTGGGGAATTGGTTGGTTTAGTGTTAGCTCTGAACCTGGGCTTGTGGGTTTGTAAGTTTAGCTACAAAACTAAAACATATCCTTAAGGCTTTAACAATAATTTTTTGGAGTAACCTCCACTACAACAAAGTTGGCTTTGCTTCTGAGTAAAATTGCACAGGATTGCTCTATAAATTTCATAAGCAACAGTTCTGATGACAGGGGAAGGGAAGTAAAAATCTGTACTGGAGAGAATAACAAGATACCCAGTATCCTTTAGGTAAAAGAAAAGGCCTCCAATAATAATTTTGATTGTCCTCTTTTGTCAATAACCAACCCAATCCAAATGCCAACAGCCACTCCAAGCCACCTTGAGTTTATGCAACACATGGCTATTTTTCTTAAGAAAAATGATCTTTCCAAATAAAGGAGCCACCTTAACATCTGGATATTTACTACAATTTATGTCTTGCTGTTCCTTCTTCCTCTGGAAGAATGAGAAAAGCAAGCAAGGACTTGGCTAGAATACTCACTTCTACTTTGTGAATGATTTAATATCCTTGTTCTTAAAAATGTTATACAATAACAATCTAATACTGATTAGGGATTTACAGGATGCTAAGCATTGCACCAAACGCAAAAACGTAAGAAATGCCCCGTTGGCTCACCCACTTACAACATTTACTCACTACATTTCTAGCCTGCCTTTCCTCCAAGAAGCTTAAGGCAGCATACACAGTTTCCTTCACCTATCCTCCATTTTATCCTCACAACAAACTTGCTAAGTTAAAAAATGGTGAGTGGCCCAAGGTCATCCAATGAGTTTCATGGCTAAGTGAGATTCTGAATGTAGATCCGCCCCTGAGATCCAACGCTCTCACCCCCACACCACACTGCTGCTTTCCCTACAGTGCTGAAGTTGGTTACTCCTAGTTCCCAGTTGTTTATTTGTATGACATTTTAAATCACAATTCAAGCAAAACATCTTTTAAAAGAGAACAGAGGTTTTTAAGTATCTACACAGTATCACATATCTCCATAAATGGAGGACTGTCCCTTTCACAATAATTTCCCCCAATGTGCTCAACACTCAAAATGCACAACAAAGACTTCAGCAAGAAATAGGGAACCAAAGGTGTGCACCTCCAAAATGGATTTGAGACACCCCAAATGATACACACACACCTCCTGGAGTCTTCTTCTACAATATGGATGTCTGTCTCAACACTTTCTTTGGGTGCAAGATGCTGTCAAAAGCATGTCCCGCACTGACAGAACACTTTGGCCCACCACAGATGACATACCCGCACAGAATTGTGCCAGGTTCAGTGCTTTCTTTGGGTGAAATAAATACACTGCTGAGGATATGCAACCACACCAATAACCACCAAATAGCTAGAAAAGAATACAGGAGCTAGTCCCACATTCTGATTTCAATGGTGAGGACAAGAAACTCTTGCCCTGGTACTCAGCAACTGGTAGCAAGGACTATGCTGCCTCTGAAATGTTACCTGCCACAGCCAAATAACTGTCAACTGACCTATTCTCCATGACGTGCTACCTAACTAATATAACTGTGCTGTATCTATGGGTAGAAAACAAACTTTTAATAACTTAATGCAGATAGAAAGTCTTATGTAGGCCCTCAAGTCCATCCCTACTTATGTATGCTTTGGTATTGGTTGTAACCAAATAAAAATGTCAACCCCTTATTTAATGAGGAGACTAAAATAAAGTGCACAATGTTTATGGCAGGGTATGTCTTCAGCAGATGTAACCAATGGCTTGGATCCAAGCTTTGCTCCTTCCAGCCTAAGTGGGGAAGGTGACTTTTGTAGATTCCCCCTTCCCTTTACAGATCCTTGCATGCTCAGAAAAAATGTGGAGACATGACAGAACAGCATGACAGGTGGCATCAAGGGAAGAGAAAATCAGCAAAAGTCACTTCCCCCGCTTTACATCTGCAAGATCCTTCTGCTGGACCAAGAGCCTTCCATGGACAGGAGTCTTTCCATTTGCAGAAGATGAAGTCTGGATTCAACCCAATGTATATTTCCAACAACCTGCATGCGATTCCTAATACAGAAGATCCAAACATCCTCCGATAATGATGATAGACATATGCCTCTAAATAAGTGACAATAGTGTCACCCAAAAGACCACCTCACCCTGTTAATAGGGCCACCTCTGAAATATCTACAACTGTGAAAAGTACATAGCCTATTAAGTACATGAAAATCTTTTGATGCTTAGCTAGTATTTCACCATAGCTAAATGGCTTTGCATGCTTTGCAATGTACTGTCCTGAAAATACTTTATAAATACAGTAGAAAATGTGAGAACCAAATGGGGAGCAGAAACCATAGAATACATGACCAAGCCATGAAAGGAATACATAGCATGTTAAAAGCTGCGCTTGCTTCTTATTTGTGGAAATATTTATTTCAAAGTATATGTTCTTAAAAATGTATCTTCTTAAACACTGACTTTAATATGTCAACCTCCAAAACAATTTTCATTGACTTCTGCATGTTTATTCACATGTCATTAAGGAATTCCCATTTGCATACTGATAGTCTAATAAAACGGCGCACTAGAAGTAGCCAGATAGATACAGTATTAGGTTTGCTTATAAAACACCTTTGAGTAGATGCAGCTAGGATTGACTGTTTGGGCTACTTTAGGTGTTCTTGAAGACTAGGTGGCACAGTGGAGTATTACCAGGTGATATCAACGCCCAGTGCCAACAAACAGTAACACGGTTGTGTATAAAATTAAACAAAGCTGGTAAGTGGTTCCACAAAGAAGCCTTTGGGCAATCTATTTTATGTTTTGAAATATAGTTTAACTGAACGAAATGGTTAGACAATGAAAATAATTCAAGTGGAGAATGTCAAATAGAAATTTTGTGGGAATAGTGAAATCTTCGTCAAAGTGAAGTCAGTGGCAACACCTAGCAGCCTCTACAAGACCGTAGTATTTTCTGTTATGTAATTTAAGCAAATGATTTCCACCCACATCAGCCTTCTAATACTAAATTCAAAGTTGGTAACTAACTTTCTTTTCCAGCAGCAGTGGAATTGGGCTGATAGAAGACTCAACACCAAAAGCATGCTATTCCTCATCTGTGCAAGTCATGTGCAGCCCAGTTCCCTATTTCATTACTCACAAATAAGTCCTACTGAATTCAGTGAGGTTTTCCCACGTAAGGGTGCATAGGTTTGCATCCTAAGGCCTGGAAGTCACTCCTGCAGAACTCAGTAGAACCCATGTCCAAGAAATATGCACAGGACATTCAGAAACAATTTTGGCTGAGTACACAATGGAAAGGCTTCTAAGTAATATCTGATCTCAGCGCTTAAATATGGGTGCCAACAGTAATTCAATTTCTGACTATTGCTGCGACCCCAATATAAGCAGCATATCTCTAGGATTGTACTGGACCATCAACAGGCAAAAGGATAAGAAAGAATATCATAAGCCCAAAGTGTTCAGCGGCAAGTCTCTTGCACAGTCACAGAGCTGAAATGTACGTTTTGTTTCTATTATTATTACTAAGGGAAACGAGACGCAAAAGGAACTTTCCGAGAGGCACAAAGGGCTTTCACAGAACCATCCTTGGCTTGCAGCCTGTTTATTCGGTACCCTCGCCCAGCCAGGCAGGGTTCTGTTATGGCAAGATCAAGCAGATTTCTCTGGTAACCCTACACTACACTGGCAGCCAGACAGTCCGCGTTTACTGTCCCTCCTTAAGATTTAAGGTGGCTCTTGCCAGGCAGTCAAGCGTCGTCGCTTCCACTTTCAAGACAGCCGAGTGTGTGCAGATGGCATATTATATATTTTTTAATTTAATTGCCTATTTAGTGCTTCAAAGTTGAAGAAAGGAGGAGGGAACGGACCACCGGGAAAGGAGGAGGAAGAAGAGAGAGCCGGTCTTCTTTTCTTTCCCCATCAGAACCCAAATGAAGAGCTTGAGAAGCAGCAGGGGGAAGTGGCTCCCTTTTTTAGGGGAGCCGTTTCTCTTTTTGCAACTCAAGAAAGTGATTTTTTTTGGGGGGGGGAATACTCGGCTCTGCACGCACGTGACGGCCACGATCCTCCGAGGCCGAAAGAGGCACGAGTAGGCGGAAGAGGAGCGAGAGGGAGCTCCTCAAAAAGTAGAAACAACGTTGCGCGAAGTTTTGGCGCATGGCGAAGAGACACATCCGTGTGATTTCCGCCTGGGAGGCAGATCGGCTGTGTGGCCGCCAAGGCAAGACGGTGCCAGGAAAACTCCCCGCCCGCCCCTCCGCCTCCTCCTGGGGGGAAAGGGGGGAGGCTGGGAGAGAAGGAGAGACTGATGTGTCAAGTTAGGGATGGGGAAGAGAAGAATCGGCGGCGTGGCTCGGATAGTAGGCGAAGAGGGCGACTCCGCAAAGAGCAGCAAGGAAGCCAAGCAGTGCCCCCAAACCAGAGAGGGGATGGGGATCAGCCCCGCCGCGATCCGACCCCGGAACCAAGCCAGGGCCAGCCCCAGCCCCTGCTCCACCCGCCCCCTGCCTGCCCCCTTACCTGAAGACGCACTCTTCCCGGGGCTCCTTGCAGGGGGAAACCAAGCCGCTCTTTTTGTTGAAGAGCTTCTGCAACAAGGTGGGTGTGGGCGGCATTTTGGGAGCGCGCCGCTCTCGCCCCGGCGGGGCCAAGCCCGGAGCAGCCAGCGATCTCCCCCCTCCCCGCGCGCGAGCTGCGACGGCCGGCTAGTTCCGCGAACCCGACTCCATTCGGTGTGACAGTCATATGACAAAAATTAATCACTTGGAGCAGCCGCGGCGGGAGGGGGAGGCGGGCGGGCGGGGTTTCGCGCGGGCTTCCCGGCAGCCGATTGGCCGCGCGGCCCGGCCCGGCCCAGCCCACGTGGGGAACACGGCGATCCCTGCTTGGCTTTGGTGGAGCGGCGGCGCTTGGGGATGTTTTGGTGCAAGAAAGGAGAGGGAAGGGAAAGGGAGGAAAGCGGGAGGCGCTCGGCCTGGGCTCTCCCGCCAACTTCGCCTCCGATCCGCTGAGTTTTAGCTTACTGAGCACGAAACAGGCCGCATTCTAAGACGGAGACGGGAATGGGGACGCCCGAGTGCTCCTTGCGCTTTGGATGGGATGGCTTTGTGGAGTTTTGTCTGGTTTTCTTCCCCACACTCCGACTGGAATTCCACGACCCTGGAGGATGTGGAACTCCTGAGCTGCTCTGGAGATGTTTGAATCTGCACCCCCTCCCAAACCCAACAAGGGTCAATAACAGGGATGCAAGAAGGCAAAAAAATAAAAGCTTGCCCCGTTTGTATTTTGTCACGATCGCAGTTAAACTCTTGACTTATTAGCAGCCCCCCCCCCTCGTGTTTTTGCTTTGGTTCTGCTTCCCCAGAATTAGAATAAAATTGTAGAATTGGAAGGGACCATGAGGATCACCTGGTCCAGAGCTTTCCAAACTTTTCATGTTGGTGACACACCTTTTAGACATGCAACATTTCGTGACACAGTAATTCAGTTTTACAATAAAAACCAACCCCCTAACAGCCCCAGGAACAGCGCAGGAACAGTCACGTGACACACAGTACACACTGCAGCCCACACAAAGCTCTGATCTGGTCCAACCCCCAGCAATGCAGAAACAGCAGAACCTGCAACCCTGGATTTATCAGCACCAAAAATTATGAACTTTTAATTAAGAACATGCGTGGTTCTCAGAGTAATTTAGTAAGGCCCAGTTTAAAACTAAACGAATTTCCATGAACGAGGCTCACCTTGGGACGGCCACGAAGTCTTCCAACTACAGCAGCCACAATTTCCCCTTTTCTCTGCAATCCCGAGTTGTGCAATTAAATTTCATTCAACACACATTTAAAGCACATGATCCCGGCACAGGGATCTTGCAAACTGTAGTCCCCCCTGACAAAGCTACCTTTCCCTGCACCCCAAGCTACACCCCAATAATATTTTATGTGCTCTAAATGCAGATTATGATTGAAATGTGTGGATCTGCTTAAGTATTCCTACTTGCTCGCTCTCTCTCTCTCTCTCTCTCTCTCTCACACACACACACACACACACACACCCCTCAGGTAGTGCTTCATTGAATCTTGAAGCAGCAGAACATGCAGGCTTTTATGTTGCTCCAAGTCCAAGACAGGTCACTGACATAGGGAAGATGAGTGACTAGGCAGCAGCCAGTGCTGAAGGAAGCAGGGAAAGGGGTTCTTGACAGGTGTTAGTTGTCCTCCCCCATGCAATCCCTGAGCATGTGAAAGGACAATAGTCCATGCCTGTCTAATGGGGCCTGCCCCCACCAATATCCAGTGTTTATTTGGAAGGGCTGCTCCCCATGTTTAGGAACTCTGGGGCAATCAGGGTTCCCAGTCATGTGGCAGGCCCTTTCAGAGTAATAACGGGTGTGTATACTATATTACCATCCTGATCCTCCTTGGTATGTCCAACTAACACATAGAAAATACTACTGAGAGCTTCTACGCACTTTCATCACTAGCTGTAAGTGCCCATTGAGCCCAAAGAATTGGCATTAGTGTAATTTGTTCTGTATGTAATAACCTGGAAGTATTATACAAAATGATTCTGAAAGGTGCCTGATCAGGCTGAAACCTTTTTGAACACTGCTCCCTTAATTTTGTTGCTGAGATCCATCAAAAGACAATGGAGTATGCCTCCAGGGGTGTAGTCAAACCGCAGCATTAGCAGCACCGAAGTGACCTCCCTGGGCGCAAGCATGGGCAGTGTGCATGGGGGTCCTGGGCTGCCCAGATGACAGAACCGCCTCTCAGCCTCGCTGATGTGGTCCAAAAGAAAGCAGAGTAATACATCTGGCACCAGCTTGGCTGCAGAAGTTGCCAGAAAGGCATACAAGGCACCATCTGACTGTCTTAGGGATTCCACTCCGGATTTGTGTAAGGTTACTCCTTAGCCTTTCTTCTCCCAAAGATATACCACAAGGCAGAAGTTCAGTATTAGTTTTCTTTTTCCTAGATGGGATCCATTTCCAGGTTGAGGAGCTCCATCTGCTCTCACTTGCATGTGCAGAAACCACCTTCTTGACTATTGGTCTCATGCCCTGGCACTGAGCTACGACCCTTCGCCACAGACTACTTTGCTGATCAGACAGTGCAAATGTACATAGTGACGCATGTGGGCCGTGACAGAGAAATGTAAAAGCAAGCTTAGGTATCTCTTCCTATGCAGAGCTTCATTCATTACCTTTCATAGGTTTCTGTGAGATTCAGGTTCCTCTCCCCGCTTCCTCTTCCCAGGGCTCAGCAAACTGTAACTATGAAGTGAAAGAAGTCCATTGGCATGCTCTAGAAGTGTTATTACACAAACCTACAGTGCTCTGAATAGAAAGAAGGAAAGCATCCCCCCACTTTCCTTTTTTCTGGTGACGTGAAAGCAGCAGCAGACATCACACATTTACTAATTCCACTCTCAATTATTTCTACTGCTGCACTTTAAAATGTCTAGAGGGGCTCCAATTCTGCAAATACTTACCCATGAGCATCAGGCGCAGCATATAAATCCCATTATATGCCATAAAATGATCAGGCGTCAAATCTGCACTGCACATTTCCCACAAGTTAGGAATGTGACTCATCTGAGATGATGTCATTAAAATCCTTCAAAGGATTATTTTCAGCCCTCGTTTCTCAAGAAGTTCCAATGACTTTAGGGAATAGCAGCTACTTCTATGAGTACTATGATTGTGTCTCGCAACCTTTAAGTGTCCAATAGGATACTACAAAATCATGTTCTGTTTCCAGTCCAATTTAACTGGGCAGGGGAAGGGCAGAGTAGGAAAACACAGCATAGCAAAGATGCCTCGTTATGGCATTTTAATAAAATATAGGACTATGTAGTCAGTAGCTTCATTCATAACTTAATAGGGAAGAACGGTTTAAAGCACGGACAGTTTAAAGCAGATCAGCTGGGAATCCTGATCACACAGCCCAATCCTGCAGAAAGCCAGTTTTGCGAAGCCTATATTTGGCACTTTGCCAAGCACAGAACTGGCAAATCACCTTATGCTGTGGTTCCCACATGCCATGCAAGGTACTTTGATAGGTGGGTGGGATAATCCTCTGGCATTTGTCAGGTGGTCGACAGGCGAGTTGTTCCTTGCACCTAAGATGGCCCATGAGGGTGAGGATTGCAATCTTGCCTACCTTGCTAAAAACCCTCTTCGTCAATACAAGGAATTCATGTTTGCTTTACAGGAATTCAGTAGCAACCCAAATCTCACACAAGTTACATCGACATTGGCTTCCACCTTTAGTATACATGTGAGGCAGACTGGAGGAGACTCCTAATTCTGGTTACACATACCCATCTCATGCTAGATGGGGCCTGTGATTGGCTCCTACCAGCCAACTCTGTCTCTTCAGGAGCCCAGTTGGCTTCCACCCACTGGTGGCACAATGCAGGAAGGGTGAGATATCTAATCTGGCTACTCCATTGAAGTCTCATGTTTCTTGCAAGATAGAATTTCTGTTGGTGGTCTTTAATTCAAGACATGTCATTCACATACGCAAGTTACTACTTGAAGTGCAGTCATCAACTGATAGGACTTGCATAAATCAATTTGATGCTTGTTGACATGTTTATCAAGGAGTACGTATTATTATTTTCAGCCAGTCTTGCACTAGAGTATGGTTGGAGGGGTCCCCTTCTGTATAAGCAAGGGCTTTTGTTAGGAACAGATTCTGTCTCTCTTCACCTCCACCAGGCTTATATTATGCAAGATGAAGTTTAAACTGACACCCTGCACAGCTACCTCATGCAGATGGTTCCTGGTTGGAATCAGAAACTTGTTGTCATTCAAAGTACGTTGCTGTGTTTGTGTCAACAGCATTGAAGGCCTCCATCAGAGGTGAATCTTCCTAGTGTGGTGACCTTGTCCTGTTTGATGTTTTGGAAAATAGCATCAAGGAAACCGTGCAGAGACTAAGCTCCACAGTCTAAATAAAGTTGTTAAAAAAGTAGCAAACCGTCAATCAGTGAGGATTATCTTCACCTTCTTGATTACTCTTCCAGAAATAATATCTTACCAAATTCATCCTTAGTCAGACAAGAGAAACACATCACCCCCCAGTACATACTGAGCTTTAAGAATCCGATTCCAAAAAGTGGTTTTCAACAATTATATATACACTAGTGGCACAACTGCAACAAAGTACCACTAAGTAAATGTATGTGGAGTACCCTATAGTTTAGTGACAGGTAGCACACACTGCAGGCCAGCAGCCGCATATTGTAACGTGGAAGCCCCATGCATACAAATATAATCAAGGAGACACTCTTAATGTATGTAAGGCTGATTGAAGTCCATAAAAGTACTTTGGCCTAAATTAGCATGACCACATCTTCATGGTAAAATATTAATCAAATCTGGTATTTTCATCAAATGCACTTTTTGAAACAATCTTAAAACGCCTTCGCCACTGGTGTTATTTGCACAGGAACATGTAGCATTGTGGATATTTTCTTCAAATGCACAGATAACTTCTAGGTCAGCTTTGTCTTCACAAGGATGTGGAGCAAATGCAATAAATTATTCTTTCAGACTAATTTGGTTAATGCTGCTGTCTCCAAATCCAAGTTCTAGTACACTATCAATAACAAGTGTGACAAGGTATGATATTCTGAAGACAGAAACTGTGAGATTGAACAGTTACCTGTAGACAACTATTTCACTATAACCCATACACCATTCTAGAAGAACCGTTCTCCAGATTTTGTTTACATTTTTACCCGCTTTGAGACATCAACGTTCATTGTCATTCTAAATGTATTTATTTTTGCATGTATCTTAGGTCTTCAAAATAAAGCTAGCTGAAATCTTTCTCCTTACATTCATAGGGATGTCCACAGAACCTTATGTGATCAGCAGTTTTGACAGGAATCAAGGTGCTTTCTAGGCACAAGACTAGTGGAAGTGTGGATGAGCCCTAAGAGACAGAGGTTCCATCCTGTGCTGATCTCCGTAGGTGCTTCCATATACTTCCCCCTTCTCCCAAGTAGCCTCCTGTGCAGGTAGCTGAGCACTTTGGTGGTAGCTCTGAAGCTTCTGCTAGGCTCCGGCTCCTGTGGTGTTGGGAGACAAGGGGTGGGACACGAAGAGATGGCCTGGAACCCAGTCAGCTGGTATGGTGACCTGGAATAGGGATACAAAAATCTCTTCAGGATCATTGGTGGTGTAGAGATCAGCTGGGGAATTCTGATGTCCCTGTTCCTCCACTGAGGAGACCTCATATTCAAAGGATGGGAAGAGCTGAACAATGGCAAATTCCAAGGATGGGAAGAGCTGAACAATGGCAAATTCTTCAGGTATCTGAAGAAGTGTGGATGCACACGAAAGCTCATACCAAGAACTAACTTAGTTGGTCTTTAAGGTGCTACTGGAAGGAATTTTTTTTAATTCACACACTGTAAACCTTACATCAACTCTGTATTATCCCCATCTTGAAGAGTAGAATATTGGATGAAAGAGAGAATGCTGCTAGCTTGAGCTATCGGAAAAAGATTCCCAGCCTCAGTGCCCTTCTGGAAGGACCTAAAAAGTGGTTTCCACCCACTTATGCAACAGCACCTGCTCTCCCTGCACACCCCTCTCCCAATTGGTTCTGGGGTTTTCCCAACCCTCCGGAGCCAACAGGGAGGTGGGGGGGGGGGAGAAGAGAGGAAGTGTAAGCCCTGTTGTGTAGGCAGGACAACTTTCTTGGATACAACCCAATGGCTCCACTTACTCTTCTCTCTTTAACTGCAACTAGATGTAAAGAAATGAACAGGTAAAAAGTTATGCAGCATGGAGACAACGTATGATCTGCTAATATTTATGCGTCAAGATGCACTGTAAAAACACAGCTACAGGGGCTGGCTTAGGCTTCCAGAATGGCAGCTGAAAATAAGTAACAGGAAGCAGAGGCAGATACTAGAAGTTCAGGCTGGAATCAAGACTGAAATTCAGGCAGTTTGCATCACTTGAGTCTCCTGACTACTCTTTCCCTTTATATTATAAGCGAAAGTTAGTAATTAGCGTTAGACAATCCAGTCTTCCTCCTACTCTTTGTGACTCATGGTAGGGAGGGTGCACACCGGTGGAAATGGTTTTCCACTTTAAACAAATGAAGACTCAAAATGTTTCCTTTGAACTTTCCTTTTATGTATGCTTATGCAGTGGTGCAGATTTTGTATTCAGTACAGAACTTGGGCAGCTTTCTGCCCACCTCTCTACATTTTTTTTAAAAAATAGGTTAAGCAGTTACACATAGAATTGTAAAGTCAATATCACGCTACTGACAAAACTTCATAGGGTACACTTTTTGTCCTAAGCGGGCAGACCACAGAGTCTACTTGCACAAAATGAGTAGGTAGGAACAGAGAATTTCTTATGCCAAATGTTAAAGGTTAGAACTTCATTCTGAATTCAGATGCAAGTAGCTTGACTGTAACAAAATGCACCTCGTTTTTCTACATATATGCATCTTAGCTTAATGTTTCAAATCCATATCCATATTCACACACGAGTCAGTTTCACAAGACCAGTTGATGTGAAATATTAAGATTTACAAGTAGATGCTGTTATCCTAAACTGGCTTAAACCGAAGCACTTAAATTTAAGTTTTGGAAATCAGGCTGAGAGCTATCAGAAGTATATTCAGCACACATTTTACAATAAAGAAGTGCTTTGCAATACAGGATAGTGGCATATACAAAGCATGAGGTAAAAGAATGACACTTGTACTAACTTTTATAATTCCTGATCTTATTTTTACCTACCAGAATATAGATTTCCAGAACTGCAAGTATTTCCAGAATCTCTTTTGAAGGTGTCATTAACTTTCAAACTTAATGAAGTCCAAACGTGCAGCTCAGCTTCTTCCTACCATTCCATGTTCTCAATTTCCCGTTTTTTTCTCTTTTAACAAGTAAAGGAAATGTTGTACCCTTAGAGAACAGTCCATAAAAAAACAAAATACTTTCCCTCAAGGTAACAATAAAGGCCCCTAAACTATATTTTTCAGGTGTTTTAAATACTCTGTGACAATAAAGCTGCAGTTTAGAAGATCGTGTACCACTGACAAACAAAATGTTTTGAAAAGTTAAAAAGAAAATAACTACTGAAATCACTGGGGAATCAGCATAATATAAAATCCCATTCATTCAGATAGGACTTAGGTGTCCATTTCTTTTTTCTTTTTTACTGAACCCATTGCCCATACAATGCAGCTGCAGGGCAGGCTTCTTCCCCAACCTGGTTTCCTCCAGATGTCGTTGGACTCTAAGTCCCATCATCCCTGAACACTGTCCATGCTACCTGGGATGATGGGAACTGGGAGGGAGTCCAACAACATCTGGAGGACACCGGGTTTAGAAGGCTGCTGCTGAGGTTTCTAGAAAGTGCTCCCCTCTCTTTCTCTCCCCTTCCCCACATTACATGCAGCAGTGCTTACCTATTGTTCCTGTAGATCTAGTATTTTGAACTGGTAATAACATCTGAAAAAGAAATCAATTTGCATTGGGAATTAATTTCAATTTCACTTTTTGGAGAAAACATATCACTTTAATTGACTTATAGAGCTATGCAATCTCCCTGCTTCTGCCACCCAGGAGACCCACCAGCATATCTACAACCTGGCCTGGAGGTGCCAGACAGAACCTGGGATCTTCTTTCTGCATGAAAGCATCTCATCTACACTGGCAGTGGTTCTCCAGGGTTTCAGACTAGAGACATTTCCAGCTCTACCTGGGCAAGCCTGGGGTTGAACCCTGGAACCTTTTGAATACAAAGCAGATGCTCTACCATTCAGTTACATCTCTCACAATGTTTGAGAAATCATGGTTTGCCCAGTGACCTGGCAAGTTCTGGGCTGAGCTGGGCTTTGAACCCAAGTCCAAGCCCAATGTCCTTTATATCCCCAGCAATTTGTTTTGTAGATTCAAACAGAAGGGAAGTTTTGTGGCATGACCTATACTTACAAATAAGGATTCCTTCAGTCAAAAATAGGAACTTCAACAGTTGACAACAACCACCACCACCCCAAACCTCTTCCTTGTGTAAGGAGTTCTCACAATAAATACATATTCTGTATCCCCTTGTCCTGCTTTACCTTCAGTTGCTCCTGGTGGGGGAAACTCTCTTTTTCTTTTCAGTGGGTATTGGAGAACTTTCAGTGGTCTAGATCCTGGTGAAGCTTTAATGATACAGCACAGTTCTGGAGGGTTACGTAGACACTGAAAGAAATGGAACAAAACTTAGGCCGTCCTACAAGGCATAGACTGGGCTTTGATGCAGCACTGAATTATGAACCAATAGCTTTGGGCTCCCCTTTTCTCCTCCAGAGTGGCCACGAGGAAGAAGCTGGAAGCATTTGCTTCCACTTAAGCAAAGCAGAGTTCCTTTGTTTGCATCTTAACTCAGGAAACTCAAGAGTTCAAAAACAGTTAGACAGAAAGTCAGGATTGTAAATCATATTTGATCCTGACAAAGCATCATTTATGCTAGTCAGAGAACTCTCAAGTTTGAACATAATGAGGAATTATGATTGGTTTAAAAGCAAAAGCTTCCAGTCCCCTTTAAAGGTAAAGGTAAAGGACCCCTGACAGTTAAGTCCAGTCATGAACGACTCTGGGGTTGCGGCGCTCATCTTGCTTTACTAGCCGAGGGAGCCAACATTTGTCCACAGACAGTTTTTCTGGGTCACATGGCCAGCATGACTAAGCCGCTTCTGGCAAAACTAGAGTAGCACATGGAAATGCCGTTTACCTTTCCCACCGGAGCAGAACCTATTTATCTACTTGCACTTTGACGTGCTTTCAAACTGCTAGGATGGCAGGAGCTGGGACCGAACAATAGGAGCTCAGCTCACCCTGTCGCAGGGATTCAAACCGCCGACCTTCTGATCGGCAAGCCCTAGGCTCAGTGGTTTAGACCACAGTGCCACCCATGTCCCTGTGTCCAGTCCCCTTTAGGCTGTACCAAAGGAAAAGGAGAAGGGTGTTCACAAGCTCAAGGCTTGGTGCTGCTCATAAACGATAACACTAAACTATGGTTGTAATTTTAATATCTGGAAAAAGCCATGTTATGTAGGACATTCCGCCAACAGGAAGGTGTCCTAAATGTGTTCACTACAAACATACTCTTTTTACCCCCTACAGGCTCTCGGTGGAAAAAAACCCTGGTTCTGCTATTTTTTCAGCAAAAGTGCATTATGGATGGTGCCAAAAGGTAGGGATGTACACAGCCCAAGCCCCACCCCCGATTCGCCCTGAATCTGTACTTTTCAAACTGTTTTTGAGACACTCTGTACTCTCTCCACTTTAATCTATACTTTGGGTTCCAACCGACACTGCATAAAACAAAGCTCTGTGTTCCCCCATTCACTGTACTAGATATTCTTTACACATCTATTATTATTATTTTAGCCTTTGGATGAGATTTATGGGTCCAGGAGTGGATTAAGCTTTCCCAGTAGAAGACAAATTGGTCCAGCTGGTTTTTTGAATGGAAGTCAAAGGGATTCATTTTCCTTCATAATCCCTTATTGGTGGGTGGGGAGGAGTACTTGTTGTCTTAAAGTTTAAAATAATTAAGATGTGGCCAAGTACTGCACATTCTTGCTTGTGCATATATATATATATATATATATATATATATATATATATATAGGTGTCTTCGGGTGTCTTCCCGTGTAAGAGTTGGGGTGTCTAGGCGACGTTTCGACGAGGTCTCACTCGTCATCTTCAGGCTGGTGCTTTCGGCTTCTTGTTACTGGAACAGAGCAGGATCTCAGTGTTTGAGTTCCTATAAATACTGTTGAGGGGGTGTGGTGTATAGCCTCCAACGTTCTGGGCAGAGAGGAAGTTCCCAGGTTAGTGTGCCAACGCCATCACCAATCAACCACACCAGACCCAAACCCAGACCCTCTCCACAGATAAATTACAGACACCATCCAGTAGCCAAACCATAGTGGCACCTCCGGATGCTGCACCCCCCTGCAATCCCTACACAGATCTGGCTGGCACAGGGCACAAAACCACAGCTCGCCCCTATACACGAAGCCAAGCCAGAGCACAACTAAGTGCAGTACAGCCATCTTCTCAGAAAAACTCTTCACAAGCTCAAGAGGTCAAGACACGAAAGCTTTAGCAACTAATCCACACTTAATGACCCACCTAAGTGGTACTCAGAATATCACTCAAGAAATCACTCAAGATATCCCTCAAGTAATTAAGGAACAAAAGAAGAAAAGGCACACTAACCTGGGAACTTCCTCTCTGCCCAGAACGTTGGAGGCTATACACCACACCCCCTCAACAGTATTTATAGGAACTCAAACACTGAGATCCTGCTCTGTTCCAGTAACAAGAAGCCGAAAGCACCAGCCTGAAGATGACGAGTGAGACCTCGTCGAAACGTCGCCTAGACACCCCAACTCTTACACGGGAAGACACCCGAAGACACCAAAACCTGCATTCCTGTACCCGTGAAAATCTACGAAAGCAAATATATATATATATATATATATATAATGCAGCTCCACATTGGACTTTCTTTGTGGCAGCAGCTTGTATAATCAAACAGGTTTAGGACAGGCCTCACAACATGACTTCTATTTAAATATCCCATTCTCACTTACTATAGATAGGCAATTTTGAGTTTTGGAATCATTTGATATGTTCTCCTGCCCTGTCTATTTAAAAGTATGTATACTCTCTCTCTCTCTCTCTCTCTCTCTCCTAAGTATGTGTGTTTAGCACTGCCGCAAAGGGAAAAATATAATAGAGATATAACCTGATGAATAACACTTTCTGGAGACAGGGAAGCAGGAATGACTTCTTTTGAATTTACATTTGAACGACTTGTGCTTGGCAAGGAAGCTTCACCAAGTGAGACTTTATGCACTGATGAAGAGTCCAACTATATCAAAACAAAACAAAAATGTACAGCACTCTCATTAATACGGATCTAAGATCCTTCAAATAAAAGGTGAAGCAAGCTTTCAAATGAGTCCCCTCCTGGCATCCTATACTTTGCATATACAGCCTGTCTGAGTCATGAGGAAGAATGACAATTAGCCTTCTCTTTGTCAGTACGTGACTGTCACAGGTCACTCAGCTTCTCTCTCCCAGCACACTACTACAGCCCTAGGGGGTGACTGCAGTTGTTTGTCAGAAGAAAGACAAAAGGACACATGCATACTGCTTTTCTGAATTGAGCGGAACATTTAGTGTAATACTTGAGAATCTCTGAATATATACTTATCTGTCTTCAGGATGACCTAAACTACTGATAAGGCAAATGAAGGCAATCTTACAGTTTGTTTGTGCTTCTTTTCTTTCCTTTAAAAAAAAGCTAGTATGGCACATTGAACGGAGTAGACCAAGAGTGAATTCCACACACTACCACGAAGCCATTCGCTATCTCTTTTAAGCCTTTTGTGTATCTTAAGAGATGCATGTTTAATAATAATAATAATAATAATAATAATAATAATAATGAATTAGTAAAGAGGAAGAAAATAAATTAGTTCGTGGTTTGAACAACAGGTAAGTGGAGATGTACAGCTTTTTCCCTACACTCTGGCCACCAGTACCGACATCTATTTTGCCACATATTTGGAAGCCGCAACGGTTATATATGTGCAATTTTTATATGAATGCAAGTACTTTTCTTCCTGCATGATGATTATTTTCTACACAGGAAAGGTATTGCCTAAAGTGGCCCCCAGATTTCAAAACAGCTACTAGCACATACAGTACTGAGAAACATTTCAAAAGCCAGGAAATTTTGCAGATAAATGAGATATAGCTTTTGGCCCACAAAACTGGTTTGAAAATGGCCGCCTGAAACTGATAAAAACAACAACACCAAGACCCTGATGTTTTAAATATAAACACATTTCATTGCATTGTATCATTCACATGGAAATAAATGCAAATGGTTACATTTGTTTTGAGCTTATTTTGCTAAACTCTAAATCTTCTGTCTGTAGAAGTGCTGCACTTGTTAACAGCGCTTTATTCTTTCCTATGTTCACTGCTCTGGAACTGCTCTCCGATAGACAGACATAAAAGTTTATCAGAAGCAAATAGGAAGAGCAATCTGTTCTGCTGTTAATTTTAAAATATTTAATTTCCTTCATATAAAACATCTAGCTGCAGCCCCATCCAGTTTCCAAATTGAATTCCTTTATAAGAGAGAAATCCATTTTAAACAGATAACCAGATTTTCCTGTAAACAGAATGCTTTGGTTGTATCGCAGGATACTCTGAATTCATTCTGAAAGCAAAATGTCAAGTGAACATGTCTGAGAAGACTCTGGGCTCATCCAAACTTCCTTTTGTGCTGTGTTTCTAGACATAGGTCTGTGTTTTAATGCCCCCCATCAAAGCACTTTTATTTTTGCGCCAGTTCTTTTCCTGCAAAGCCCCACTCTTTATCACTGAATCGGAGCGAATGGCAATTTGCCCAAAACCCAAATTGCCATTTGTTTTGATTCTGCATTAGAGTTTTCCTGGGGAAAGTGTGGGTGGGTGGGAAGTGCTCAGACAATGAGCTTTAAAGCCCAGACCTGCACCTAGAAAGCAGGGGGCAAAAGTATGGAAGTATGGAAAAGCTAACTGAAGCACTACTTCCTGTTTCCTGAACACTAAATACACCTCTAAGTGGAACCACGCCAAATGGAGGAGAGACTCCCAATTTTGAAGAGCCAATTCAGCCCACAGACCACAAAAGGCTCATTCATATTGTTTAACATGACCCAGCCTCCCATCAGCCCTAGTCAGTGTGTCCAATAGTTAGAGACGATGGGAGCTGGGGTCCAACAACATCCCAAAGCCCCAGGTCTCCCGACACCTAGTTTAACTAGTGCCACTTTTGTCTTTTGCCAGCTTTTGCGTTGTAATTTCCCATAGCACCCACCATTCAGTATAGTTTCTGCATCTCTTAGCCTTGCAGCAGCTCTCTAACCCCCAAGTGCAGCACTCCCCATTCCCTTAAAGCTTAGCAGTTGAAAACAACTTACCATGCCAGTACCTGGCTGTGCAGAGCCTAAGGTTTCAGCTGCAATTCCACAAAATTTGGCTGGACCCAATACATAAGGAGAGGATGAGGATGAGGATGAGGATGAGGAAAACAGTACTCTTTTTGTGCACTTCATTTTCCTGGGTTGCTGATCTTTAGTCTACAGAAACATGAAGAATTGTATAGTGGTATCATCAACACTTGTAAGGGACGTACTTAAAAGTGTTTTAGACAGCATTTTGAGCAATTGAAGCGCTTTGTATACATCTCAGTAATTCTTATGAACAATAGCATGATGAAATTCTCACTTATTATCCTCATGTTGCAGGCGAGGTAGAAAGAGATAGCAGCTTGCTGAAGGCCAACTAGTAATCTCATGGCAGAGGAGAGATGAGATCAAGGTTTTAGTCGCTGCACTATACTTCATTAGGACTATAGGATCACATGACAGTCCCTGGAAGACGGCCAGCCAATAGAGTGCTTGACCCATTTTATGTTCACTAAAAACATGACATTTGTTCCAAATGATCTTAGCACAAGAACACTAACAATTCCCAATTCCAAAATCTCAGTGTGAGGACAAAAGGGCAATGTGAGGAGCAATCTAGATATCTGCTATGAAGCTTGTCTTTGCAGTTTTTTCTTTTAACAAATAGCTTTCCTTTCATCATGAACAGAAGCCACCCTTTATTTTGATCAAGACCACACACACACACACAAACATATTTGTAAAAGGAAAATTCTGCAAGGGAGTGGTTTGCCCCTCTACTTTGGCCTTCACTGAGCTCACACTGTCCACTATTTAAGGAGTTACACAGAAGAAAAGATAACCACACCCACTTAGAAGAACAAGTAATAGCCACTGACTAGAGATTCTAGATGGGAAGTGGTTTCATATTATGTAAAAAGATTAGTTGAAAGATAAGCCGAGAGCACCTTTCTATAATATATGAAAAAGCTGAATTTGTACCACTAGGGCCCAGTAAGTTTCTTTTGAGGATGCCTCAGGTATAGCAGCTTCCTTCTCCAAAGGTTTACCAGATTTAGAGTCTAAGTTACCAGAACATTTTTATTTGGGTGGCTATTTAAGACAGGTTAAAGGGACAACTTTAATTCTGCTATTTTATAATTGGATGTTCCAATGATTTCCACGAGGTCAACTTGAAATCCAGCTTCAAAAGAAAGAAAACAAGAGGTGCTTAATCATCACCCACCCAAATAATTCAATTTACAATGGAACTCAGAAAGCTGCCCCATAAAGTGCCTGGGGAGGACCAGGGAAGAATTGTGAGAGCAGAGTCAGCAAGCAGGGGAAGGGTTAACAATCCCACTGTGCCACCATAGCATGACCTATTCTGAAGTTGTAGCATCAAGTGCAGCCCCCTTCACTCATCACTGGCACTAAGGTGCCGTCATGTGATTACTGCTTGAGCTCCTGCCCCTTGGTCAGGGTGACTGATCCAGGGTAACAGAATGCTCATCTAAAGATGGGGCCAGGTAGTGTGCCAGGACTATAGCCCCATCCCCAGTAAACCCATGATGACCCCTTACTGGATTTTTAAATAAATGAATGAAAGGACTACAGTCAACTGGAGATTATTATCACACTTCTGTCCAGATTCATCTATAGGTAGGATAGATAAAATTATAGAATTGTAGAGTCGGAAGGGACCATGTGGGTCATGTAGTCCAACCCCCTACAATGCAGGCATCTTCTCCCCAACATGGCCTATGGCTCTGAGATTAAGTGTCTCATACTCTACCGAGCTCTTTCCATGGTTGTGTCACTACAGTTAGTTGTCCACCACACCACTATCCCAATTCACACATGGCAACCTATGAACATTAAACTCGTCACCTTTTTTGTTTGTTTTTGAGGCAATAAGGAGGCTCCAAAAGATTCAGGTGTCTTTTCCTTTGCAGGCAAAATTTTGCACACTTGTTTCCCTGAGAAAACAGGAAGAAAAATAATTCTTCAATTTGACTGTGCAAATTGGTCCAGCTACTTCTCTGTCTCAATTTTGTGCTGCAGTCTGGGGGTCATGGGCTGATCTGTAGTCATTTACTGGCGGATCTGCAGAGCCATTCATTCGGCCTCAATTTCTGAGCTTTTAACCACCCCTTAACACTATGTGGCTTGTCCTTTTCACTCAATTTTCTCTTTCTTTCCCTTTTTTTTAGTGGAAAGAGATTCTTAAATGGTATGTGTGTCTGCAAGTATGAAAATGGGGTGGGGGTGAGCTACTCTGGATGAATCACTTTTCAAGAGTCCACAAACACAGTTGCCATGGTAACCAGGAAGGACTGGGGTGCAGTCTGCAGCCAGGAGGAGCCACTGTATTTTGCCGTTTTGTTTTCAAAAACCGCCAGCATTTTCCCTGTTTGCAGTCAGTGTTCCTGCCATGCCTTGCAGTGTTCTAATTGCCTGACTGAGGAAGAGGCAATGGCATGTTTACTTCCCTCATTCTGCTTTAGTGCTGGCTTCCATGTTCACCTCTTATTCGGCTCTGCAGCTGTTTGAGCTAAGGGAATTTCAATGCCAGGAGGGCCACCAAGCCAGGCAAAGAGGGGCAACCTTTCAGGGCCATCATTATACACAGGCCCTGTGGCCTGAACTTGTTATTTTAAAAGCACACAGCAAAAACAAATCTGCTAGTCGCGTCACATAACTTGCAACTTGTTTGTTTTAAATAACATTATTTACCTGCAACTACAGCTGAAACATCTGTCAATTCAGAACGTGATTTCTGCTTTGATAGCCTGCCACAGTAAGAAAATAAAAAGGCGAAAGTAAGAAAGTAGTTATATGCTTAGCTGCTCACAAAATTTCCATTAAGATCCAAGTGATTTCTTTCCTAACTGGCTAATATCACTTCAAATCTAGTGAAAATACACTGGCTAATGAGTCAACAGACCAATTAATATCTTCAATTCTGCCATAATGGGATGCTCCACCAATGTGTTCTCTTTGTGAGAGGGGATTTCCCTGGCTATAGCTGTTGCTTCTTAACGGCTATGGCGAAGGCAGTGCTTTATGTAGTTGCCACAATCAGAGTCATTACTCTGAGCAGTTGCATATATACTGTCTCTAAAAAAAGAGCAATCACAAAAAAATATTGTTATGCGTTTGTGGGGTGCCTGAATTCTCTTTCTAATTCCTGGATCCTGCTTATAATTCCTGGGTGCCAGATACTCGACCCCCTCTCTCAACTCATAATTGGCTAGAGAGACAAAAGCCTTTTAAGTGGAGTTTTAGAATTGGAAGGAGAGCAGTTGTTTTTAGGATTGCAGTTGGGGATGACGTCGGTTGGAGAAAAAATAGTTGCCGGCTGTGTCAGCAAGCCCGAGAGAAAAGTGGCAATCTGTTAAACATAGCAAGCTGACCAGAGGGTGATGGCTGATTTTTGCTGGCATCCAAGACTATGGCCATGGGTGGGGTAAGAACCTTTTGGAGTGTTAATGCTTTGAACCTCCCCATCGCAGACTCAGGTTGTATATAAAGTATGTGTAAATAAACCGTATATCCTAAAGACATCACAGTCTCCACTGTGGCTCAATTCTTTGGAAACACAATCCCTGGACAAGCACCTGGAACCCCTGGAATCTCACACCGCTCGGAGACTGGGGTGGCATGTAACAATATTTTGCTTAGATATTACCTTGTAATGCTCTGGTCTTTTTTTCCTAAAGTGGTTTCTAGAAGAGATCAAATGTGAAGAGTGTGATCAAGGTAAGCTAGAGCAATACAGCACAACATAGGGCTCATCCACACCTCTGCTTGCCCCATGCTCAGAAAGCACAGGTCTGAGCTTTTCTGCTTGTCCTGTGCTTTCAAGGCATGGGTCCAAGAGGATTTTCGCTTGCCCCTTGCTTTCCCCGGGAAAATCAGCTGTTTAGCCCTGAACTGGAACAAACGTCAATTCACAGAAAAACGAACTGACATTTGTTCCGAGTGCTTTTTTTCAAGAAAAATAGGTGCTGGAGCTAACCATGAAGTTGTTATAGTAAGTTGCTGGGCAGCTGGGACAGCCCTGAATAGATGCTGGTTTGACACAGGAGACGGACTGAAGAAAAGGATATATGAATTGGCCCCACCCTGTAGCTTGACCAATCGTGTCTAGGATGCTTAATCTTTCCTCTTCAAACCACTTTAGTCTTCCCATGGTCTCATCATCAAGCTGCTTTATTTCCAGACATCCAGCTCTGCCACTTGGGAGTGTGGAAGCACCAAATCAAGTTCCCAACACCCACATTTGCTGCCCTCTGCATCAAAGAAAGGTTTAAACTCAAGCTGGCAACCAAACACTTATGTAACATGTTCAAGGTTACCCAGTATCTGTGAAAGATTTGGCACATGTGGCATCTTGTCTATGTTGATGGCTTTGCTGGTATCCAAGAGGGTTGAATTCCTGTGCCCAAGGCATTCTTCTGGACCAGTGCTGCTTTTTTCTAAAACACATAACACAATATGGTTGATACCATCTTTCTGAAATGCTTGTAAGCTGATTGCATTTGTAAGCTGATCACTCTTGAAGAACCTCCACAGATTTCAGTTGGCTTGTTATGGCATAAAGTGTAAAGACTTTAGATCCCCTCCCTACAAAAAATTATTGAGAATGTAATTTGAAGCACTTGTTTAGCAATCAATGCATGGTTGATTGCCCATTGCTGGGGTTAAGCCAATCAAAAAAATGTAGTATAGGTCAAGAATTGCCAAGGACACTCTGAACTCTAGCCTTGGATTAAATGGACATTCTCTGACCAAATTAAGAGGCATTTGGCAACAATCAATTAGCAAAGTTTTCCCCACTTGACTATATGATGGACTTGATTAATCAAATAAAAATGTAGTGTAGTCAGGCCTTACAGCAGGGATGGGGAGTCAATTGCTCTCCAAATGTTTTTCCTCTCTGGGATAGCTGAGTCAGTAGATCATGAGTCTCTTAATCTCAGGGTCATGGGTTTGAGCCCCATGTTGGGCAAAATATTCCTGCATTACAGGGGGCTGGACTAGATGACCCTCGTGATCCCTTCCAACTCTACAAATTCTAAGATACTATGATCCCTGACTATTGGTCGTGCTTGCTGGGGCTGAAAAGAAAGCAACATCTGGAGGGCTACAGGTTCCCAATTTCTGCCCTACATTCTGCAACTAAAAAATATAGATGCGTGCACACATGCTTTTCTCAAACGGTCACTCCCACATGTAGAGCATAAGCATGCATACCTAATGTGTTTTCATCTCTGAATATCTCAGGTGATGAATAAGTACTTGCTCCATCACTAGATTCTGTATTAGAGCACAGAGAAGACTCTTCATCCAAACACTGCAGCAGAAAATGTGAAACACCTGTGGGTAAAGTCATTCCTGGAAATAAAGGCAAAATGAGATCAGGACTCTACTCAGTCTGAAAGTGCTCATTCGGGTACCCTTGATATGCTGGGCACCTATAAATGCATACAAATGTTAAGATCTGGGCTTCAGTTTGAAAAAAAAACACACATCTCCAGTGGAGAGCTGAACTAGGAAAAACATTAGATATATGTATGCGTTTAATGTGATTCAGTTAAGACTGTATGTTGCAATAGGTTATACAATATAGTCCTGCGAACAGAAGAACAGAAGGCAGGCCACGTGAGAGAAAGATGGAGAAGAGCAACATAATAGGTTCAATTGGATTAGTTTTCATTTTGTATCACGTTACATGTCCTAAATTTCCTTTAAGGAGCTCCAGGTGACATACATCCACATGGTTCTTTCCATCCCTCTTTTACCCTCACAATAACCCTGTGAGGGAGGTTTGATTGAAAAATGGCAACTGGGCCAAAGTAACCCAGTGAGTTTCATGGCTGAAAGCGCATTTGAACCATAGTCTCCTAGTCCAATACTCAAACCTCTGCACTTGTTTCAGTATACATTCCACCATAAGCAGTAATATATTTATTCTATATAAAAGAAATACTGTAGGTATCCTGGAAATGATAAACAGCACCACTTCTATGTAGTGCCATGGTTTAAAATGGTTAATTAAACTGAACAGAACAGGTTTATAATATATTAACAATTTTTCATAAGAATATTGAGGATTTCAACAAAGTAACTGGCGATCCCTTTTCTTCATCAGATGGGCAGTGGACCAAATGACCCAAAGTGAACAATATGATTAGGGTGGAAATAAGACCAGGACTTAGGTGCCATCAGCCACTGTGAGCAGTCAATTAAAAGGATTGTTGATGGGAATGAATATTAAGTTATTATCCACATATTTGGGCTATACAGATCCGCAAGGCATTAAAAGTTATATCCTGGTCTACAGACTGGTGCTCAAAATCTACTTGAATTTTTAGAAGTCTGTTATAATTAGTGATGTGAAGGCCTGGAATTCCTCCCCCCCCCCAAGAAAAAATAGTGGGGGGAAGAACCTTTCCTCTGATTTTTCGGAAATAGGAAAAAACTGGAAAAACGTTTTTCTGTGTTTTTTTTAAAGGTCTGCAAATCTCTAGTTATAATACATAACCAAGTACATGACCTAAACCAATGCTGCTAGCACCAACTTGAAGCCCAAGCATTCAGCAAAGCTATCTAGAACACCCACTGGTATTTCTAGATCAGAGGTGAAGAACCTGTGGCCCTCCAGAGGTTGCTGAACTACAACTTCCAGCAGTCCAAGTGCTCAGGGATTATGGGATTATGGGAGTTGTAATTCAGCAACATCTGAAGGGCCAAAGGTTATTCACTCCTGTTCACCCAATAACTCATTTTTTTTCTGCCTTTCTTCTTCTTATGTAGAAGGCTGAACAAGAAACACTAGTGACATGAATTGCTCCTGAGGAAAGCTTCAGCCACAGAGTTGGGTTGGGGGAATTAAAATTGGGTTGGGGGAACTAAAATATTAACACGAGGACTAGTCACATTAGGGAACTTGGAATAATATTTAGAAGAATACAGTTCCTGATCCAGTATGCTTAAGCATACTCACCTGATGTAGTTTCACTATATCTCGCACTCTCTTTACTTGCAGAGCTTAAATGCAAAGAATCCTAAGAACAACAGTGAAAGATGCAGATGACAAGGTATGACGTAGATAAAACTGTGATTTCCCTTATGACCATACAAAATTCATGAAAATAATTTCTCAGAAAGAAACAGTTCTGCACAGTTTTGTCATTAACAAAATATTCCTTAACATTGATCAGAGCAACTCTTGGATTTGAAATGTATTATCAATGGCCACATGAAAGCAATTTTAAATTATGTAAATTGTTCATCTGCAGAAGGTCATCAAGCAGAATGGGAGAATTTCTCATTCACCACAAAGCCCCAGAATTTCTTCCAAGCACAGTCTCTGTTAAGATCAGAGGTTCTGTGTGGAGACTAACATGACAGAGAGAATAATTTAAAGCTGAACCCATATGGTGGTTATTTCCTGGGCACTGAACCTCTATAGTGGTATTGTCAACTTGTATAAATTTCATTGTGATTGATGCACATTTCCAGCCACTATCCAAGTCAATGTGAATAGAGCATAACCATGAACTTGCCTGGACAATATTCATAGGTCTTTATGACAATTCATCTGTTCCACACCAACCACTTGAAACAGTATGACTTCTAATATCCCTCCACACTAAAATTCTCTCAGCAATCAGAGAGGCTGGTACACTAATTATGCTGGTGACTACTGCAAACCCTGATATTTCCACGTACCTCAGAGAGATGGATTTGCCCCCCACTTTAAAGTCAGAACCACAGAATACATACAGAAACAACCTGGTGCTTTCCATATATTTTGAATTATAACTCCCATCATCCCTGACCACTTACCATGCTGCCTAGGAGCTAGCATGGCTTAATTGTGATTTTGGCTTAGTGTGATGTGCAAACCAGCTCCATGACACACCACTGGCTGCATACAAAATACTGTATATGTATTTTGATTGGCTGGACTCTGAAGGTGCAGCAGTCTTTCGTTTTTACCCTACTAGTAGTACATAGATTTGTTGGGATTTAAGAGGTTTAACAATTAAATACATACCTTTAATACAGCAGTGCCCATTTTATTGATACTTTTATTCACCTCCATGTTTCTGTTTTCATTTTCATTTAATTCAGTGCTATTTGGGGGGGGGGGGGGAATACAGCACAATTACGGGTCTGTATTTTTCATAGGCAATTTCAAACCAACTCTGATATCTGGAATTTCTGAGAAGAATGACTTCTCTTAATTTGAACTTAAATCAACTAACAACAGAAATTGGCATTATTATCGCTCTGGGGATGTTGCCCAAAACAAGGCAAGTCCTTCCTGTCCTGGCCATAACGCCTATAAATACAATTAAAGCTGAACTGCATCATCATATTGACAGTTTCTAGACTGGTGGTGTGGAACTTGGTGCTTTCCAGAAGTTGTTGGACTCCAACCCATCAGCATAGCCAATTGTCAGAGTTGATGGGATTTGTAGTCCAACAACATCTATGGGGACTCAATTGGGGCCTCAAGTGCCCAAGACCTTTCCCCAGATCCAATAATAGAATAACTGGAATGGTTGTTATAACATACCTTTGTTCCACTGAAAGGCAGTCCATCTGGGTCACCCCAGAGGCTTCTTGAATTTTGGGCAATGCTTTTGTAATGGCATTTCCAATTTGTCCTACAGGGATAAAAAAGTGAATGTTTAGCCAAACACAGGATTATGATCCAACAGAACAAATATTGTATAAACTGTATAAACGTATATTAACCTAAAGTCCTACATTACCCAAAGGATTTGTTTTGATGTAAAGAGAGAGTAAGAATCATTTCTTTATGTTAAGACGTCACAGTTGTTTGGCATTCACCCAATTTGTATACAGGTGCTGAGTGAAGGGCTTCAATGTAATTATTTCTGGTGGCCCGAGTATGCACAAAATTCAAACCGAGATATGCACATTCCTCCATGACTGTTTGAGATTATTTATATTGAACAGGGAATGTACACAGTTTCTTCTTCATGGATTATGTGCACATTTTCTTTGAGTGTATATTAACCACTCAACCTACATTTCCATAGATACATACACACACACTTACACACACAAGGGGTTCTGCCCATGCTCACTCTGCTCACCAACCCCCTAGCCAACTACCCATTCTTTAAACTTCACCCATAAACCCCATAGTCTGTCCATCCCCCTCCATGCTGCCCACCTGACATCATAGTGACACCAGGCAATGTTTCCCTTTGAAGCCCTGATTGTTGGGACTTCAAGTGACCCACGGGGCTTTCAAACCTTGGGGGCAAGGGTTGAAGGAGATGGTGCGCTGGATGCCAGCTCCCATCTACCCATCAGATTACCAAACATGCCTGAAGAGAGGTTTAATGGAGAGGGCCTTCAAAGAGCCTCTTGCTAAACTGCTTGGTGAAACACCCTTCCCTGCTGCAATTGCATTTAATGGAGGGCGGCAAGCACTTCACCCAGCAGGTTGAAAACACTGGGTGAAGGGCCTATTACCCTTCTGTTAAACCTCACTGTGGGATCATTTATTGGAAGGGGGTGCTCCATTAAACAGTTTGCCTGGGCTGGCCTGCCATTCCTCACTCTGCAATTGGTGTGGCTCCCTAGCAGGTATGGGAATATATGCAGGTCTAGTTCATATGTCACAGTAACTACATGGTTTGTTCTTGGCTGCAGCTCATGGTAAACGAGGAAAGAGCTTACCCGTGAGCCTAGGTTTGTATGACAAGCTACGCCAATCCAAACTCATCACAGTACAGGAGTAAAATGACTTGGGGGAAGTAAGGCAGCTGTGAGATTCTCTTCAGGAGTCTGCACAGCCCTGATACACCATAGTTTGGCATGCAAACAAAGCAAAGACATATGCACATACAGTTGGGTGCATAAAAAAGCAAGTTAACTCACCCTGAACATATTCTCTTCAAGGTCAGTAGATTACTCCACATTTGTTTTGTTTGTGTATCAGCTAAGGACAACACAACTCTAGCAAGTCAACAAAGAATGAGCAAAAGAAAACTACTAGAATGGAATTACTGCTCTCAAAAGGAAGGTCCTGGTACAACTGTGAAATCAAGACACCTGTTAAACTCTCATTCTCCAGAGATTTGCAGGAACAACTCCTTTGCACCTTTTAATTTTCATCAGGTTTTGCTATCAGTTTCTTTAAAAAAGAAATTAAGGCCATCCCCTTGATACTCCCAAGACTTAGTACAATATCAGAAGGCAAAAAGCTCCCCCTACTGACAGTCCAATTTAATGCACTTGGTAAACCAAGCCTATCTGGATCAAAGACTTTTGCTGCGCAGTTTTAAGAGCTGTTGAGGTAGAATCAGTGCTTTTTTTTCTTTTAAAAAATGTTTAGGGGTACTCTCATTTTCCTACTCATATTGAAATACTGCCCCTCAATGAGGCCAAACCTAGATTCACAAAATGTTTATGGGTATGCGTCCCCCTGCGTCCCCCCAGAAAAAAACACTGGGTAAAATAATCATCAACAGGTTACATTTCCACCTATTCTTCACACAGGTAAATACTCCATATGGTAAGACTGCAGCCATACAGTCTTTCTCCTCCTCCCCCAAACAAGGATCTTTTTGTCATGTGACTGAGGGATATATCACAATGAAGCAACACTTCACTTCAAAAATGTTTGAGATAATCTGCAAATCCCTCTGGGAACAACAGGATTTAAGCAGAGGTGGATTTAGGGCAGCATGACTGGTTCTACCGCAATAGGGGGAACCACAACTATGATGTACTGAATTGAGCCAAACAGGTGGTGAGAGGAAGGGAGGTGATGAATTTTGGCTGCCCACAAGGCGACACTGAAATCTGAAAGACCAAAGTCCACCACTGACTTAAGTGTGCATAACTATATTCAGATTTACCACCTGCTCTTTGCATTTCAAGAGGGGCAAATTATTTTGGCGACAGATGAGAACAGGTGTTGTTGTCAGTGGCACCCACACACAATTTATAAAAATGGGCTGTTTATAACCATTGCTGGTATGGGGAAAATAATTGTGAATACCACCAAAAATTTCCAAAAGAGGAGACTTGGATGAACCACCACTCTTGAATGGCAACATCAGTGCTCTGTTTGCATAAAGACCGTATGTATGTATGCTATGTATAATATTTATAGAAAACTCCCTCACATAAAGTATCAACAAAATATGCATGTACAATAAAACATATACTATAAAAATATAAAATAATCACAAAATGGGTGGCTCATCTTCAAAAGTTTAAGCAGCTGCATAGGCCTTCTGGCATAAAAAGATCTTCAAGAGATGCCTGAAAATTAACTGTGAAAATGCCTGAATAATCTAGGCTGGAAGAGTTCACAGAATGGAACCAGGTATCCTAAATGCCTAAATTCTAGTTGAAGTCAATCAGGCTTCTGAAATATGGGGGACAACCAGCAGTACTTCTTCAGATTATCTCAGTGACTGAGCTGGTATATAAGGGTTAAGGGCATCATTACGGTATCCTGGGCTCACATTGAACCTGAACCTGGTCTGGGAGCATATGGGCAGCCAATGCAGGTGTTTCAGAACAATGCTACAAACCTACTTCTGAGTAGACATAGGGCTGCACCACGAGACTTCTAATGTCAGTTTGGGGCACACTACATCACCCCACAAATCCTAGCATGCAGCAGCAGACCATATGTGAACACACAATTGCGTACAGGAGTCTTTGCCCACTGTAAGAGAATGGCGCTGAGCAGAGGAGCCCCAGAAAGCACCATAAATTTAGAAAGTGGCCTGAGAGGGTGGGGATTCAACAGCTTGGAAAAACACCAGGTGATAGGAGTGTTGCTTTCAAAAACAGTGAGAACCTTGGAAAAAGCAAAACAGCAACTGGCTCAAGACCCAATCTTATGCCTGTTTACCGAGAAGTAAGTTTCACTAGGTTCAATGGTGCTTGCATCCTAAGACAGGATTCCACTGTGAGTTGGCTCAAAGGGTAGGATTCATCCTTGTGGGCCCTGGGGACAGTTGATTTGTATTTGCAGCTGGTGATTTTTAGCTGGGATGGCAAAGAATGACATCAGGACCAAGTTCACTGTTAACATTCAGTGTTGCGGAAGAAGAACATGCTGGACTAATGAGCTCAGTGTTGTCAGGGTCTGAGCAACTGTGACAAAAACTATGAATACAAACCAAGCTAAGGAAAGCAATGAGTCCCATCTCTGTGAGTCCCATGTAATGCATTTAGCAGGCCAAGCAGCTTTCTACAATACTCATCAAGACATAGCAGGTGAGATAAGCCCCCAACTCATTCACAAACACCTCACCCTCTTCCCCGCTACCAATTTCACCAATGAAGTGTTTCCATTAAGAGTGACTACATTAAGAGTACATAAAGTGACTACATTAAGAGTATATTCTCACCCCTACATATTTTTAGACAGTACATAGTAGAGTAGTTAGGGCCTTTGTGCCACTACGCAAAGACACAATAAATATTGTAATTAATCCAGACAAACAGGGATGTGATGGGGAAGGACAAGGTAGTTGCATGAATGATTACTTCTGACGTGAGGTTCCTGCCGAGGTCCAGAAAGCAGATCTAGGCGCAGCCGACTCCCTTTGGCTTTAGCATTCCTTGCACCTACAGCAGCAGATGCTGCCACAGCTGGGATAGGAGATGCACAATGGACATTCTGTTGAGCCCGCCTCTTCCGGGAATAGGAACGCAATTTCACCCAGTCCATCCTCTTTATTTTATTTTCCTCACAGCAATGCTGCCTACAAAGCAGTAAGAGGCAATACTAAGAAAAGAGGTTCTGACAAGTAAAATATAATCCAAGCATAGATGCCAGGAAAAACCAAAACCATGACCTTTAGGGAAGGGAAGAGTCTTATTGGTGGATTGCTGGCTTTCTTGAAACTTGTTTAAGCTCCTGTGGTTTATGCCCTGAAGGATTAAACAAATCCACATTTACTCCTGTATTACCCAATATTACCTCACTGTATAAAGGGGCTGTCAGCCCCACAGAACAGAAATGTTTTCACTGGAGCTCAGTGTGCCAGAGAGTATGTTCAATTCTAAACCCAAATATCAAAGATCCCCTCACCAAATTAAACACACATACACACTTCAAAAAACAAACATTGGCTAGAATATAATTTCAAGCGCCAAACACCCTACACTCAAATTACTATATAAACCTTTGGCAGTTTTCTCTCGCATGAATCCACAAAGAATCCTGGGAGCTGTCGATTAGTAAACAAGACTGAGTTATTGGTTAAAGATCCCAAGCATTTCCATCCCTCAGACTATAGTTTCTGCTTCCTGAAGTTCTATGGGGAAATGGGATGACTATTAAGCTGGTTTAAATCTAGTTATGATAGTATTTTGTTGCTGAATGTTACCACCTCCTTCGCGCCACACGTATAACCTTTCTGCAATACATACCTAAAAATCACTGTCAACTGTTGCTACTGTTCTTTGCCCACTCTGTGAATTATAACTTTTTGAAGGTGCCGACTATTTTCTGTCAGGCAGGCAGCCCTGCTTCCCTCACAGAACTACACTTCCCAAGGTTCCTCAGGCTGTAAGCCACGTCCAAACCCACTTTTTGTTTCAGCGTGGATATGCCTTTAACTGGAACTGCCTGCAGTGCTATGGGCAAAAGATCATGCAACCAAGCAAAAAGAAAATGAAACATTTGGATTAAATAATACAAATACTGCCTGAGCAACTGAGAGGAGGCAGCTGTATCGCCTCAGGTTCTTCCCCTTCCCCTACTGAGAACTGCCTCAGGTTTCAAATTCAGCCCCATTCTGAGAGAACACAAATGGCAGCAACAAAGAGCCAGGAGATCTTGAGGCTTCTGGCGTGGCAGAAATAAAGGAGTCAAACCAAAACGCAGGTTACAGGACCTGATCCATACCTGCACCTGTGTTGATAAATACTTTAAGTCAGGGGTCCCCTGCAGGCCTCGAGCCCCTTCTATTTTTACCTGTAGGAGGCATTTTCAACCGTTCGGCCATTTTCCTTTCTTCTTCCCAGAATACCTCTAGGAGGACTCCCAAATTTATTAGGAAAGGAAGAGGGTGGGGCAGGTGGAGGCCAAGAGTTAGCTTTGCCTCCCAGCCAAACCGTCTTAAATTTGGGATGGAAAAGAGAAAAACACTGAAAAGAAGAAAAATATAAATTTTAAAAGAAAGAGAACTGTCACTGTCTGGTAAGAAAGAAAACTGTCACTGCATGGTAAGGTTGTGTGTACTTTCCTTTATGTTTTAGATTATTGGACAGGCATTGTGCTTGGCCTACTGTGTGTGGTTTGATGTGTATGGTTTTGTCTGAGTGTGTTTTGCTTGTTTTGGGAAGGAAGGGTGCTGTTTGCCTAGGAGTAGTTTCTTCACAAGGGCATTTCTTGGGACCCAGAAATAAGGATTAGTCCTGTGCAAATAAAAGAACCAGGAAGGGTCAGAGTCCTTGGAGGTTGCCCATGGCAACATACATGCCCATCCCACCAAATATCAAATACCGTATTTACTCAAATCTAATGCTCACCTTTTTTGGCTAAATTACGCTGCGAAAATTAAAGTTAGATTTGATGGTACCTTTACATTCGCCAGCAAATACATTTTTTTGGTTTCAAGGTTCTGAAAATTGAGGTGCACATTAGATTTGATGCCGCATTAGACTTGAGTAAATATGGTATTGCACTGGCAAAAGAACCTCAGACTAGCAGCAGTACATCCCCAATATCAAGCTAGTCTGCACAGAAATTCTCATATGATTAAGGGAGTGTGATTAAGGGAGTAATATAATAGCATAGTCTTGATTAGTAGTGCTGACCAATTTGGAACAACATAGGCAAACCTTTACTTTTTATTGTGATTTTGCTGACAGATTAATTGACGCAGAAGTTGTAATGAGGTTTTTAATAGAGGCAGTGTTTTTGAGTACATACGATCTATCAAACGCTATGTGAATAGGTGTTGATGAAAGCAGTATGTTTGCTATTTGCAAACACCAAACTGGCATGAAATACTAAGCTGAGTTTTGAGGGGGAAACCTAAACAATAATTAAAATGTGAAATGTGAATTGAATGTTGAATTAAGCTGGGGTGTGTGTGTGTGGGGGGTGTGCATGCACACACACACATATATATGCACAGCAATGTTGTTGTTCAGTAGGTGGCACTGTGAACTGGTGTTGACAATAATTCCTCTATGTGTTTCAAATTTGGTAATCCTGACATGATGAGGAAATGACATCTTTCCAGTATTCAAACTAGTGACTCTATAAAGATACTAGGGCTGGCATACAATTGTTCTTAATTGAATTCCTTCAGGGGAAGATGCTATAGCTAAATAGATGGAGAATTTATGGTGCATACAGAAGGTCACAGACTCCATCCTTAGCCACTTCAGGTGGGGCTTAGAAAGACCCTTATCTGAAACCATGGAGACCCATTGCCAGTTATAGAGAGTTCTCAGCTAAACAGACCAATGGTATTATTAGATGTACGGTATTTCCTTGTCTCTATGATTATGAGTCATGAGGTCCCAAGCTCTTGGAATGGTACTACTTCAGAATCCATGTGAGATATTGCATGTTGGAATTCTCCTCCATCTCCTGCCCCCTCCCCAGGTTCTTGTGCAAATCAGGGCATCCCACAGACAGCTGTTGTTGTTTGTTGTTACAGAGGAAGTGTTCAAACATGCAATTCGCTACCTGTTTTCTAAGATGGGGAAGCCCTAGAAGAGCAGTGCAATGTGAGAGTTCCAAACTTAACTCTCAATTTATGGAACAGGATCCACCAGCATGAAGCACACCTAATAAAATTGAATTATACATAGCGGTGATAGATTTTGCGTGAAGTTTCCTCTCTGAGTCCTTGAGTGCTCCCACACCTGTTTGGGCATCTGTTTCTCTTGCTCTGCTAAAGTTACAGCATACAAGGCTGCTTTGACTTTGAACCACTGAAAATAGTGAGCCTCTTGGGACATCAAGAATCACAAAACAGAGAAACCAGTAGGAGAACACTTCAATCTCTGAGGACATTCTATACAAGATCTCAAAGTAGCTGTTTTACTACAAAGGAATTTCAGAAATAGACTGAAAAGAGAAGCTGCTGAATTGCAACTCATTACCAAACTTAAAACCATGGAGAGACCTGGTCTGAACAAAGATATTGGATTCTTATCTCATTATACATGACTAAGCCATTTTTCACCTTCTCACCCCTTGCCTTTTCCTGTAAGACCTATTGCAGTCGTTAAGAGTCGTCAACAGGCTCATCTCAGCTATCTGCCAATCTCCCATTCCCACCACCCTTCTGAGTAATGCCTCTCCCCACCTTCTCACTATATAGAAGGATCTGGCAACTTCTGTTTCAGTGTATCTGAAGAAGTGTGCATGCACACGAAAGCTCATACCAATAACTAACTTAGTTGGTCTTTAAGGTACTACTGGAAGGAATTTCTTTATTTTGACTATGGCAGACCAACACGGCTACCTATCTGTAACTGGAGCCTCTTGTCCGTTTGTGTTAAACCATGAGGGGGAAAAGATATAAAAAGGGGATCAGTTGAAGACTACATTAATACACAGAGTGGGAAAATAAGCTGAATAATTCTATTGACTTTATTCTTTTAAACACATGGTCTGAAAAAATACTATACATTCCCATCTATTCATGTTAAACAAGCTCATACATTTTCTTCTGTTGTTACTGCCAGTTTTATAACGAGAATAAATTCAAGCGACTGCAGACAGGTTCCTCTTTATCTGCAAAGACATTGAAGTCAGAAAGCATAGATTTCTGAAATGGACCTCAGAATGCAGTATTTCTTTGGTTGTTAAAAAAAGAAAAGAAAACAAGCATAATATAGTATAGGTATAGGCACTCATTTCTGAATGACTAGTTACTGACCACACAGACAAAATACTAGAATAAAACAATTTTTGTATAAAATATTTTATTTGTCAGTCAAGAGGAATATTAACAAATTTGAGAAACCTGACAGTCTTTCAGTTCTTTACAAAACAAAAATCCCACATTTGCTTCTTTGTATTTTAGGTATACATGCGGATATACCAAAACTAGGGAGGATAGAATATTTAATTACAATTGTTCTTAAACAAATAAGTCCTTGCATTTTAATCTCTTCATTTTTCTTTAGTTGAAAATAGAATAAGCAGTATATTTAGGGGAAATGGCTGTTTGACTTGCAATGTTTTACGCAGGCATGTTGTTCTATTGTGGTATGATAGATAGGGTAAGGTTTTTACAGAAGTGCTGTTGTCTCACAGAAAAATCCTAATTGGGAACAATTGTGGCTGGTGTTTGTTGGGGTCTTTTTTGTTTCTTTGTTTTCTTCCCTGATTATGAACTGCTTTTGCTGCAAGTCCTTTAGTGTGACCAAATGTGAAAGAGTGCTGAGCTCCTGCACATTTTAACACAGGGATGGGGAAAATGTAGGCCCTCCATAGTTTGTTTGTCTCCCAACTCCCATAAGACCCAACAAGCGCAACCAGTGGTCAGGGATGGCATAAGCTAACATCTGGACAGCTACCGATTCCCCATGGCTGCTGGGATTTACATTTTTGGCAGATGCAACTCATCATGCAGCATCAAGGAAAGCTACACTTGCTTAAATTACTGTCTTTCTCTCTCTCTTTTTTTCAAAAGTGCTAAAGTTACAAGAATTCTGTTATCCCTTACAACTGGACACCCTTAAAACAGACTATTTATTGCTTAACTTCATCATCTATCAGGTTCACAGTCTTAACAGTGCAATCCTATGGAATTCTTCCAGGTAAGTGCACAGGATTGCAACCTAAGTAATGCTAATTAACCTCCCCCTGCCCCTACTTTTTAAGAAGCCCAAAACCTACTTGTAAGCAAATCCCATTGAAATAAATATGTACATCTTACTACAGAGGTCCAAATTGGCTTTTTGCAAGTTATTGAAGCTGTTGGCCTTAAAACACATACACGCGCTCACACACACAAAGCAGAATTGCATACTTGAGTTCAGGTACTTAGTCTTGACTTTCAGTTCAGGTACTTAGTCTTGACTTTCCTAGTGATTGCTGATGCCTAAACATGCAGCCACCTTTTGCTTACAGAGACTGCCATCTTAGTGAATTTGCATTTAGTACAGCGCTTTCTGGCTAATTTAGTGTTATTGGATATTGGAGCAACCTTCAGTGATTATCTGCTTCCCCCACACCAGGATAACTTTTGGAACTCAAGATAGGATTTTGGCAGGAGCTGCTATTGGTCTACTTAGTTTCACTACTTGCAATAATTTTGTACTCTCGCTCTGTACTCTCTGGTACAGAGTACCATCACCTCTTTTTTGGTTGTCCATGGCAGCCATTTTGTGCTGCCACCCACAGCACTTTTTATCAATGTAAGCATCAGAACCTCATTTTTTTAAATAAAAAAGAAGCATTGACTACTTCTACAGAACTTAGGGATGCTGCTATAAATAGGAAAGCAGAATGAATATGCTCAGCGCCCCACTCAGCAATGCTGCCTCTCCATTTCAGTTCATCAAGCTATCAATACTAGATCAGTACTTTGGTGGTATGGAGGTGGTGGTTCTCATTAACCTGCACTGATAATAATAAGTACATGCTTCCACACTAGTCATTTTCTCTATAGTAAAAGCCATTTGCTTATTCACTTTACAGTATTTGCAAGATTTCAGGTAAATCTCCCCAGCCATTTACTTCCATCTTTTTCTAACTGCTGTCCTGCTTTTCTTTTGCTTTTTAAAAAGGTGGTTATAGCTATTTTGGGAGCTTTCATTGCACTTAGTGCAGTCCTTTTAAGATCAAAGTTCATGGGTGTAGTGCCTTGCCTAGAGTGGAATGAGTGTTGTAGTAGTGTGTAACCCCACCAGTCACCATTACCTGGCCACCCTACCACCATGCCTACTACATATGCCTCTATAATGCCTCTTTCCTCTGGCATTTTTGGAGTTAAAACACCAGCCCATTCTGCTACACATTCAAGCCAAAGGAGATGAAATGAACAAGGCAGTTGGCAATTTGACCTCATTTTGGTTTGAAAATAGAGCTCAATCATTTAACTTACAACACCTCCTGCCATAGTGGTATTAAGGGCGGGGGTGGGGAGGAGACTTTGATGGGCAAATTCATAAGACATTCATTCCTTTGTCCCTGTCAATCAGTGTACTCTTAAGGACAAAGAGACAGATTTCACATAAATACTTGTGTGGCATAGAAACTCTTTCTGCTGCTACTGGGGAAAACAGTAGTCAGGAAAAACTCCCCAGTAGCAGCAGAAAGAGTAGGCATTCTAGTTCAGTGGCGGGAGGGGGGCTTTTTCCTAACATATCTAACCCTGATTCATTGTGTGCAGACGTCATTTGGGCCATTATCAGGCCAAATTTCTAGTTCTACATAAAACTGCTCCACTTATTTTCAGCAGGGCTTACTCCCAGGCAAACGTATATAAGATTGCAGATTGAATCTCACTAGTGCTTGGGTAGCATTAGTTCTAAAGCATCCAAGGTTCCAGCTTTCATTTTGGTAAATTCTACAAAGCAAGAAAAATTCTGTTTTAGCAAAAGCTTGTTTACTTCAAAAGAAAACAGTGTTCCATCTATTGTACTAATAATCCCTAGATGAAATATTTCCATAGTTTTCTGTGAGAACCAGTACATCTCTTTGTCAGATTTCATGCAAAAATAGTATTATTACTTTTAAAGTTTACATTCATGTCATAGTTTATTTACATATAGATCACCAGTTTGTGCTTTTCACAGATGGAAAACAATAGTTTATAATGTTCAAGTTAATTTGTTTCATTCAAAAAAAGAAACCTGTTAAAAGATAGAAGCTGCTTTTTTCATATATGCAATAATAATCAAATCCAAGATATTGACAAGATACAAGATTTTACTGTCATTACCAGTCATGTGCTGCAAAAATGTTTGTAAAGGAATTGCAGCTTCTTTTCATGCAGGATACGCTGAAAATCCTCATTTGACTGCAGGGTGATTTGTCAAATAAATAGGTCCTAACAGTGCTTTTTATTTCACTTGTATATGCTTTTTGGCTCTTTGATATTTTATGGGGAAGACTTTAACAACAGGTATTCATAATACAAAACTATGTAATATGATTTTAAACCTGCAATAATGACTGAATTTTCTTGTATAATTTACTTAGGCCCTGGTTCAGCCCATCGCAGATTTACACATGCAAGTTTATCACTTTGATGAGGTTCCAAAATGAAGAGATGACGTGTGTGGAAAATAGATGTCATTGACCAGGAACAAAACCTCCATATTGTCTTACTTCACCTCGTATCAAATGCCATGCTTTTCTGGTGGACACAGTTCACACAATAACCACAAGTCATCAAGTGATGAACATGCATGTATGAACCAGCTAACACAGAGATTCCCTCTAATAACTAAGAACACAACTCATCTTTAAATACTGTGCATTTCCTTAGTTAAGTTCTAGGAATGTAGAACCAGCTTGCTTCATCTTATCTGCTCAGGGTCATGGGGCATGACCATTATTCCCATCCCTCCTACCAGAACCTGAGGTGAGCTAGCTCAAGCTTCTCCAACCTGGGACCCTCCAGACATTTTAGACTAGAGCTCCCCTTATCCCTGACCACTGACTATGCTGGCTGGGGTTGATGGAAATTGTAATCCAAAACCTCTGTAGGGCACTAGCTTGAGGAAGTCTTCTTTTGTCCACCTAAGCACCTGATCTTTGGATGGTCTTGCCTTGCAGAGTGATAACTGGAGAGGATCACCATTTTTGTTCCCTTGCCCTCAAAATTCTTTATTTTAATTAAAAATATTTATACACTAGCCATCAGGTAAAAAGAGCTGGAAGAAAATACCTAATACAATAAAACTCAGTTTTAAAAAATCAGAAAATCAAATCAACAGAAGTATAATAGTGCATATTAATAACCAGTAGAACCAATAAAATGTCACTTAAAGCAATCTACACTGGGCATGTATTAAAATAATAAAAACGGTATTCAACAGGTAGCAGTCTGGGGAGGACATTTGACATATGTAGTGCCACAACAAAGAAAGCCCTCTCTCTGCTCACACCTAACTTAAGTGACACAGGGAGGATCTCTTAAAATGATCTCTAGTGGTAATAAAATTTGGGCAGAAATTTTTTAATTTCCCCATAAAATATAATTTTATGGGAAAAGGTGACTCTTTATGGACCCAGGATCATTGGCCATCTAAGGGTTTAAAGGTGGCCACCAGCAGTTTGAATTGTGTCCAAAGTAGAGGCAGTTAAGAAAAGTGATATGTTCCATAAGGCCAATCCCAGTAAGTACTGAGGCAACTGAATTTTGAACTTGCTGAAATTTTTGAGAAATCTTCGGAAGCCTTTGTAATGCACTGTAGTAGTATAAACTGGAGGTTACTAGGGCATAAATGTGGCCGTGCTACCTCTGTTGAGGAGTTGCAACTAGCACATCATCCTTAGCTGGGAACACTGTATGCCACAGGTGACACTTAGGCTTCCAGTGATAGTGTTGGATGATTGCCTCCAAACTATGAACCTGATTCCTTAGAGGGAACTGGTTCAACAACACTTCTGTGCTCTGACAAACCATTCACCTCTTTCTTGTCTGTAGCCAATGAATGATCCATACCAATTCAGCACCTCCATTGCTTCGTCTGGAAGTGGAGCTCTATGACATCAGTTTGTTGGCAGCACCTCACTCTTAAATCCCTGAATGGTGTTGCTAAGCTCATGTATGTATTTAGGAAAATAGAAGACAAGATGGAAACATGGGGACCCCATTGTGTAAATACCACAGGGCCCCATAATGCAAATACCACCTTCTGGAACTGATCATCAAAGTAGGAGTGGAACCACTGAAGTATAGTACAGTGCATCCAACCTCCAATGGAGAGAGACTCTCCAGTTGGATACTGGATACCAGATGGTTGCAAAATCCACCAAGAGATCTTGGGTCACAATCCCCCATCCCTTTTCTCAGCATAAATCAGCAGCCAAGGCCGTCTTGGTGTTTGACTGAAACAAGATCTATATCATCAGTATCATCCAAGAGTCAGCAGAACTGTTTAATGGGCTCATAGAATGGGTGTGTAACGAATAGATAAATCCCATTATTATGTATTCTGAACTTGTCTTGGTTTAATTCTAGTGCTTTTGATGATAAATTGACCTATTATTTTTCACTGTAGTTTGCAATCCAATTCAGAGTATATGCAAAATCCTGGATTGGCTGGCCAAAAGTTGCTGACTCTGTTTTGACTAGCATGTCATGATGGCCATGAACTCTGATTTTAACTGGCTGGGGTGTTGATCTTTCCTGCTGGCATAACATCATAGCAGGTGTCATTGTGCCAATGTGTTGCCCTCCAGACATTGATGCACCTCCACTTGAGTACCAGCAAGCACAACCAGTGATCAGAGATGATGGAGCTCATAATCCGTCAATACCTGTAGGGCAGCACTTTGTCTACCTCCCATATATTACATTATCTCTTTAGGATCAGGTACTAGTGCTAGTACAAAAAACTCTGATAGGAAATAATATTCCCACAAGCAATAGCCTTTGGTGCGGTAACATTGTAATCCCGTGATTATACTGGTGTAACAGTGCATATCCTAAACTGGCATATGCACATTTGCTGATATAGGAAAACTTACAATTTATTTAAACCTAGTTCGTTTTCTGATTTATGCTTTTATATGTCTTTCTTTAAGTACTGACCGCTCGGGGTATGCATGTTTACTTGGTAAGGTGTCCTTGTATTCTGGGTACAATGTAGGAACCACATTCATTCATTACAATTATGGCATTATATTTTGCCTTTATAACTTTTAAAAGCACATGGCCATGTGGGCAACCAGCACAGCAGCAACGGGTTCTTCTAATGTACTTGTTTCATAGGTGAGGTAAAAGGGTGATGATTGGGTGGGAAGGACCTGTATGATGCTTAACTCAAGTGCTGCCAGGCTCTTAAATTTTGCAGCATGAATGTGGCATAAAGCCAGGAGTAAGTGGCTCTCATGCTACCGTCATATCATATAAAGGGCACCTAAAGTTCAAGGATGCCTACTCCCTAGTAGTCTTTGAATCCAGAGACAGATATCCATTGCAAACGACAGGCGGATAGCAATCTGTCCCTAGGCCATAGTGTTTGTTCTATTTGCCTAACTGCAGTGTAATACATCTTGTAATGTTTAGCAAGCATATAGGGCCAAGCTCTAGCTTGGCTCCTTTTTCTGCAGCAAACAACAAAATTATGTGGGTTTGTGTATACTGAACAACATTCACAACTCAGCCACCAGAGTGGGCAATTGTGATTACTGGGATTTTCCTTATGGTGGTTTAAGGAATTGCAATTCCTCAATGAAGGGAAATGCACAATTGAATTATTTTCTTTAAGAAAAATATGCTAGACCAGTGTTAACCATTTTAAGAACTCTTGGTTTCACTAGAAAATATCTAAGATTTAAGAAAATGCTTGTCTAACTGAAATCAAAGAGAATGAAAAGTGGCTGGATCATACCCAAGGGGCTTTGGCTGGATCCTGCCCAATATGTTCCTATGTACTGCTTCAAGTAAAAGTTCAATAAATATCTAAGTAACCTTTGTAGACTGTAAATTGGGGCCATGAGAGAATTTTAGAGCCAGTGCCAACTACAAATCCTCAATTTCATATAGACCTGCTTTTAATCTGTGGGCCAGTTTTCTCCAGTGTTTATAGCTCAGGGAAGTAAGCATTTA
Source organism: Podarcis liolepis (assembly GCF_965112155.1). Lineage (NCBI taxonomy): Eukaryota > Metazoa > Chordata > Lepidosauria > Squamata > Lacertidae > Podarcis > Podarcis liolepis. The sequence continues at coordinate 56,559,985 of NC_139555.1, read as the reverse complement.
GAAAATCATTCCCAAGCAATGCCTTAACCTAAATGAAAAGAACACACACAAGAATACTTGTGTACCTTCCTCCTCCAATGAATATGAAAAGTACGTGGTGTCATTATCTGCTGTAAAATTGCAGCCTAGTATTCAAGTGTGGATCTAACAGTGCAGTCTATACATAGCTACTAGAAGTTAGTCCCATTGAGTTCAGTGAGACTTATGCCCAGACAGTGAAGCCTAAATTACTGGCTTTAATTCTGCTTTTGCACTGATAGAACCTGGATAATCAGATAAGTTTAAGCATAAAGTGAAACCTTTGTAGCTGGGCTATCAAGAAATCAGAACAGGCATTTGAAAACTACAAAAGAAGTACTTTTTGTACAGGAAGTACTTCTTCAAAAGTTTAGTCACTTTTGAAATCTTAACAGTTTGTTCAGAACAGACATTAATTAACCAGGCTCAGCTTAAACACTTGCTCATTAATTCGCTGTCTCTCTAATTTCTAAAAAAATATATCTTGCAATCTTAAGTTCACTTTGGTCACCCTTCAACTTGACTGATTTAGCAGCTCCATGTGGATAAATCATTTAACACCATAGTTATTGGTAAGATGATATGGAGATAGTAGGTCTACTTCAGCTCAAACAAGCCCAAGACTTCTTGATGTCTCATGGATAGTTCAGATGTCCTAAAACCTCCCAGGTTTCTTCATGTAAAAAGTAACATCTAAGCTGATCTTTCCTTATATCAATATATGTGAGCATTGTGGCTCATTAGGGAGCTCCAGGTGCAAAAAAGACAAGTTACTGCTCCTTGAATAGTGATATATATGGGGAAATTCAGCAGGTATAATGCAGACTACAGATGCTAAAATTCCCTCTTGTATACAGAAAGCCTTCTTTTGAACCTTGCCATCCTATTCACCACCTTTCAGCTTTTCCACTCATGCTGATCTACATCAGAAGCAGCTCCTGTATTAATATGGTCACAAGCTTCTTTCTCCATGCAAGGTGCTGTGTGTTGAGAACTTTAGAAAATCTGAACTACGTCTGGGGAGACAGTTTCAAGAAAGCCATATAATCTGTTAGCACTGGATTTGGTTCTATGGCTTTGTTCATATAGCTATGGCATTTGAACTCAGACATTCACCTAACCCTGCCACTGCCACCACTGAGGAATGGTTGTGCAGGAAGGGCCAACCAAAACAATACACTCCCTTATAAGGAAAGAGCCCAATATTTAGGGCTTTCTCGTTTGGGGAAAAGGCAAACACGCATCCATAACAGAGGTGTATGAAATTATGCATGATGTGCAGAAAGTATATATAGAAAAGCTTTTCTTCAATGAAGTTGAATGTTGGAAGTTTCAGGAAATACTACTTTTGTGCATAGTTAAATTGTGGAATTCACTACCGCAAGATATTGATGGCCACCAGCTTGGATGGCTTTAAAAGAGAAACAAATTCATGGAGGGTAAAGCTATCAATGGCTACTAGTATTGATAGCTATGATCTACCGCCAGTGTTAGGAATACAAGTAGGAATGGTGCTGCTACCCTCAATGTTGCAGGATTCCCATGAACACCTGGCAGGCCACTGTAGAAACAGAATGGTGGAGTAGACTGGGTTTAGGTTTGATCCAGCAGAGATCTTCTTGTGTCCTCCTGTATGCAGGTACTAGTACTAACTATGCCAGGGCTAGGGAACCTGTGGCCCTCCAGATGGTGTTGAACTCCTGAGTCCCATCAGCCTCACCCAGCATGGTCAACTGTCAGGTGTGAATGGAGTTTTAGCTCAGCTGCAGGTTCCCAACCCTTGAATCAAATGACTACTTCAGAGCAGAAAACTATATTTAAGGTAGTCAGATGCAGAAGGGGACATAGCCCCTGCACCTTTAGTAGTTGCATAAAAGAGGGGGAACTTCAGCAGGTCCTATCAGCTCTGACTACTGGATGTGCTGGCAGATGGGGCCTTGGGTGTCCAGCACCACTTGGCTTGCCCACAGGTTTCCCATCCCTGATCTACAGTACTTGCAATTCCTGGGCATCATAAGAAGGCTTGTGCAGGTTCTCCAGAGCAAGCGTTAGTTTCTCCACTGAAACATGGAATATTTATTTAGGCAAATTTCTAAGGTGTTGGCCTAAAAAAATATGGGAACAGGCTCTTTTTCTACATTTATTTTTATTATTCAGTCAAGTGAATCCCTCTCAAGGCCATTGTCAAGGGAGTGAAGCCTTTACTATTTGCTCAGAAGTGCCTGCTATCAGAATGCATGAGAATAAGAGGTGGGGACTTGGAGTAGATGCAAGCCTGGTGGAAGAAGAAGCTGGGAGAAGCTGCTTTAAAGTCAGATGATGTGGCCAAACAGCTGTTTGTTAAGACTCTGCATCCTCTTTAAATTATTTGAAGCCAGCTCAGTTCTCCTGAAGTGCACCGCTATAAAGTGCTGCAAAGGGAAAGCTCTGACTCAAAATCCTATTCTATTTGGAATCCACTGGGGTGGTGGGGAGTGGAAGCTGCAAAATTATGCAGCATGTTTATACCAACTATCCTTCTGTTTTGCAAGTTGCTGTCAGGTAGCTGCCACAACACAAGGCAGTCAGTTCTTTAAAAGGAGCAGCCACAGAGATCCCTTGCTAGTTGCAGAGACATCCAAGACACAAGAAATACAAAAAATTCCAGGGCCTGTAACATTTCTGACATTTCTGGCAATTACAGGTTAGCATTCACCCAGCACGTGCCACTACACTGTATTAAGTAGGCATCAAATCCAAAGCTCTTCCTACTTCGATACATATGAAATCCAAACTCTTCCTCCCATCTGTTCTTTTTGTGAATGGCTCACACAAGGTGAATTCAATTTATGTCTTGCAGGGAAAGCATGTGCTACCACTTAAAGAACGATTAAACAATTCCAGTTTTAAGTTCTACATCAGGGTAACAGATTTATTTCTGGCTTTGAGCATCCAAGAAAATTGAGGTAGACCACTAGTCTTTGTCAGATATCTCGCTGAGTGGGACCCTGGTACTTTTAAGAGCTCAGTTGCAGTGAGGAGTTCTTGGCCACATATGCACGCAGTAGCAGCCAAGGGTGAAGCTACACCACATGAAGGAAGGTGCCGTACCATGCTAAGGAAGGTGTGTGCATGATGTGCAACCTGGGAACTGCTTGCTTCTAAAGAGTTCTTAATGGTACCCATACAGAGAGACATCTGGAAACCCTATCACATCATTGAATCATCCAGGAGCTTAGAGGAGTGTCATACAAAATGGGCAGGTCCAGTCTGCTTTTCTTTCCTGTTTGCTAAGGGATCTTTGTTTATGTTTTTGCAGGTATTAATAACAAAGGTGTCTGTAAAATGCTTTCAGAAGGAGTGGGATTGAAAGTAGCTTAACGGTTGTCCAGTATGTTTTTAAGCAATCTTCAAGAGCATCCATTACAACAAGAGGAACTAGAACTAGATGGTAAAAGAATTACTCAGTGATGGTGTCTTCCGACAACAGAAGGCTCGCGTGGAAGGTCAGATGCTTATTCGTTTCAACTGCGCCCTTTTCACGTTTCAGTATTATCCTAATGTTGCTACAGAGTCCGTTATTCTGAAGAACTTTTCCCCGGTGTCAGATGGAGATGCTTGAATAAAGCTCTTCTATCTGTTTCTTGAAAAATTCTCTCAGCTCTGGTCTCCTAGCCTTTAACGTAGGTGTCAACAAACCATTTTGTACAGAGAACATTTCGGGGTAGATGTAAACAGCTTTAACCTATGAGGGGGGGAAAACAAGTCAACATGTTTATAAAAATATACTTGTAACGTTGAATAAAAGGAAACGGCTGATTTGATAGCTGTGTTCCAGACATATCACACTGGTCACTCTGCCAAGTATTATTCTGCACACCCACTCCTATGTAGGATGTAATAGCCCAGTGCTAACACCTGCCTACTTTTAAATTCAGCCTTTTAGTTGCAGAAATTCATCAATAATGTCCCTAGCTTTGCCCAATACACTGGTTTTTTGAACAAAAGGTCCCCCCCTCCCAATAGGGCAAAGCATGTGACTTTTACAGCATAAATTATAGTAAGCAGTCACTCTGTATTTTCGCTTATCTGACTTCTTAATACAACCCAGACTATTTAGATATTTGGAAGTTTTCTCGCTCTTTATTTGCTTGGCTTGTTATTGAAAGGTGAACAAATTTAGTGTGCAATCCTGTGCATGCTTATTTGAGAATGAGGTAGCTTGCTGCATGGATGAGGTTCTGTGCCTGTTGCTTTGGTATATATACCTTGGAATAGAAATTCTAAATTTGGCTGTTGTTGTTATCACTTGGCATTTAATGGCAGACACAATGTATATTTTAGCAACAGACTTTAAAAAATACATTTCTGCATCAAAAACAATCTTAAAAGGCTCGATTCTAGGATTGAGACACAATGAGGACAAGCTGAGTTCTCTCCACCTTCTGCAGAAATAACTGGCACTAGGGGAAATTAAATTTTAACTATTAAAACATTTGACTACCTTTAGCACTGAAAATGAACTGCAGTGCCCACTTCAAAGTTTTGCGTTGGCAAAATCTTTGCTGCTGCTGTGAAAAATGTGTTGGTGCTAAGCATTAATTCTGGAAGCAACTTAAGGATCATTTATGTTTTATTTGCATTTTTACAATTAAAGAGTAACACATTAGCCATCCATCTTCTATGTTGCAGAAAGCAGTGTTAAATCAAGTGTTAATCCTGACTATGATGTTTAAATGTGTATTTGTTCATTTAAGTGTCAGGAGCTCATTATAAGAGTACTGGGTACAATGCAACTTGCATATTTTTGATTCTTTGTTGCCTCCCTGAGCTAAGAACACCCAAAATCATTACCCAAGCAACTGGCAGTGACTATAGAGGAAAAGGCTTTGCCCTTAATATCTTCTTTGTACCCATGTTTCCTGCTTGTGATTTTAAGAATTCATTTAGGAGGGCTCCCCCCGCCCACCTCACTACACAGTGCTGAAATGATGCAGAGAACAGAGGCATATGTGCCCCCCATACCCTCAAGGATTATATTAGATGAATTGATAGATTAGTATATTTCATCACAGGGAAGTTTACAGCATGGGAGAAAAAGCAATTTTAAGAGACAGTAAGTTCTCAACATTTTTTTATAGACCAGTTTTTGAAAAAGCAGGAAAGCTTTATGTGGAATTAGTTTCTACAGTCTCTATTCTTGTTTAGTGCATGCATTATGACACTGCAAGTGCATTTATTATGCTGTTGCCAAATCTAGTGCACAAATGCAGGCACGCTTAGGAATTATACGAATGTTACAGCTGTTACATTTGTGTTTTTAAAAATAATAGAATCACAACATGACCTTATTTTAGATCACGCTTCTTAAATGATGTGTGTGTGTGTGTGTGTGTGTGTGAGAGAGAGAGAGAGAGAGAGAGAGAGAGAGAGAGAGAGAGAGGAGTACATTATGTCCATTTTTGAACTTCCCTTATTGGAGGTTTGTAGGTCTGCCGCAAAAATACCTACGTCAGGAGGAGATTAGTCCATGGATGGGGGACAAACAGAACAGCTGTATTTTCCAGGTCAGCTACAAGAATGGTAATTAAGCTGACTTTCCAGTACTGCTCTCAGCTTGAATGGAATGGTGTTTCAAATATTTTATCATGTTATCTATCATAGAGAGAGACCTTCTTTAACATTACCTTTCATGCATTCATAAACAGACAAGGCTAGTTTTATTTCATAGAAGAATACACACTTGAGTACTGAACCACAAAGCATAAGCGAGGCATTGGGGCTTTTATATAACGCATGCTAAAATCCCTGCTATTCAGTCACAAAGAAGAAGCTCATCTGCATCTAGTAATCAAAAGCTATCATCAGTATTTAGTATTTACCTGTTCAAAAGAATGAAGTCCACTCTCTTTCCCTAACTGCACCATGTCTTCCATTATTGCTTTTTTGAGCTCCTAAGTAAGAACATATGAGAACACTTACAGCCAGGAAGTCCTTTAAATAATTATTTATTTGGCTCTCTGTTGACAGTTAACTTTTCAAAGAAGCAGAGGGTGAAATGTGATTATACTGTGTAGGGCAAGGATGGGAAATATCAGGCAGAGGGATGAATTGTGCCCCCCCCCCCCATGACCTCTTTGTCTGGCCCTTGGAACTCTCCTCAGGTCACACCCTTCACATGCCAAGCTTCGCACTCCAAATATGCCCACCTGGAACGTGTCTTTGAACTCTGACATGGGGAGGATAGAGGCAGGGTGCTTGAGTGTTTGTACAAAATAGCCTATTGTACAAAAGGTAAAATTTACATTTGTTGCTCCACCCATTTTTGGCCACTACTGGCAAGTAGCCCCTGCTAGATTGTTCAGAAGGTTATGTGGCCCACAGCTTGAAAAACATTGCCCATCCTTAAGGAATTCTGGTCCTGTAGTCTTCATGCAGAAGTGTCTGAAATACCTCCTTGATTTAAATTTCCCAAGCACGAACACAGTTTGCAGGACAAAGACTTAAATTCCTATTCTGGCATGTTGGCTTAGAACTTGTTCTTAGAGCTCTGAGCTCTCACTTTCCTCTTTGCATTTAAAATTAAAGTACGAATGAGTTCAGTGACTGAAACTGTATCTTATAACGCCAGTTCCAAAATAGTAGATTCCATTCCATTCCACGGAAAACATTCCCTACACCTTACACTGATGCCATTTGCAATGTTATTTATCTAATGCTGTCAATATGAATTGCATTTTGCACAGAGGCAAGGTCCCAGCCCTGATCAGCTGGCAATCTAAAGAGAAAGTGCTTACAGTCTACTTCCTTAGTGTTCTAATAACCAAGTCCCTGGATTATAGCGTAGGCATCTACTTAGAAGTAAGTCCTACTGAGTTCAATGGAACTTACTCCCAGGTAAGCAGGGATAGGATTACAGCCTTATTTCTTGAACATCCCAAGAATGTTGCCAGGAATTACTTTTGCTACTGCTAAATCCTAGCTGCTCTACATATTTCCACCCCCTTACTCAAGTGGTAGTAGCTCACCTGGCTTTGTCACAAAGGAGTGGGGAATTAATTAATTATTCAGATACATAGGAGCGTAGGAACTGCTTTATAATGAGTTAGGCTATTTGTCTATCTAGTTCAGGATAGCCTACACGGACTCATAGCAGTTCTGCCGGGTTTCAGACATGGGGTCTTTCAATCCCTAGAACATCCAGGCAGTGCTGAGAATCTTGACCCCGTTTTGCAGGCAGTACATATGTCCACCACTGAGCTATGGCCCTTCACTTATGGCTTCCACCAAAGATAAATGTGCTGGAACACCCATAGAAGAAATAAAACCTGCTCTTTAGTAGCTTTGCTGTCTTCTTTCTGGAACATTACTGCAATCTTTATCTAGTCTAGGCAACAGCAGAGAAATCACATGATTTGGCGCTGGCTCAGACATTCCAAGCCTCCAAAAAACAAAATGAAACAAAAGCATATCTCACTGTGCAAAAAAATAGATGTCATCTTGTAGCAATGGAACAGTACTGATAAAGAAAGTGGAAAAACCCCAAGATGTTATACTAGCTCCTGTTACAGGACAGAGCTTTGCTTATCTAATGGAATCTTTCTAACAGATGTCCCAGTCTCTTAACACAGTAATCACCTAGCTACTTAGAGCCAGAATTACACATTATGTTAAAAGCAGTTTTAACTACAGTGCTTTCGACTTGGCTGTGCCTTTCTTTATGAAAAGAAGCTGTGGGAATCCTGACTAGGATTAAAACCCCTTTTCCCTTTTTGCCTGAAAACTATCCAAAGCATAAATATGTCATTTGGGGGCATTATTATTAGCAGGAAAACTGGGCATGGTTAAGCTCCCTCGTTCCGTGTTGTGGATCTGATCCAGTTCAGAGCCCCCTGTAGCTGCTTTTTTTCTAAAGAAAAAGTCACAGTCAGATCCAAACACATTAGCTGAATTGTTTTAATTCAGCCATTCCCATCTTGGTGCTCTCCTGATGTTCTCGATTACGGTTCCCATCATCCCTGACCATTGGCCATGCTTGCTAGAGCTGCTGGGAGTTGGGAGTCCAAAACATCTTGGGGGCAACAGGATATGGAAGGCTGCTTTTAATGTAACATTGAAGTTGGCCTTTCAGCTTATCATATTGAATCATTTGCCATAAGGCTCTTTCAGTGCACTGGCAAATTCTGATCTACCAATTAGAATTATAATTTATGTTTGTCTGTTCACACACACACACACAAATTGGCACTGAATTGCATGTTAATAATGCACAGGAACATGTACATAAGCAATTTACCGCATTTTTACAGAGCTCTGCAAAAGTTCCATCAAAGCCTCTTTTCTTTGCCCAGGCTGGCATGATTTCAGCATCAGGTGCAACAATCCCCACCAGGAAGGCCTGCAACGATACAGATAAAATTGGGGGCTGTATTTGTGACACAGCAAACCCATCTTGATCCCTTGAATTTTGCTGTGCTCTTATCTGTGCTTCCTAAATAAGAGTGCTTGTCAAGTTCTTTGCCCTTTGCCCCCCATTCCTCAAACAATGATACAGCAGCTTCTGCTTATCACAAGAGTCAGAGCAGTGTGTGTGTGTGTGTGTGTGTGTGTGTGTGTTCTCAGCAGTGGAGGTTCAGAGCAGAGCTCTGTTCTCTTAACTTTTGATAATGGCTTCCATATACAGTGGTACCTCAGGTTACATACACTTCAGGTTACAGACTCAGCTGACCCAGAAATAGTGATTCAGGTTAAGAACTTTGCTTCAGGATGAGAACAGAAATCATGCTCCGGCGGCACGGCAGCAGCAGGAGGCCCCATTAGCTAAAGTGGTGCTTCAGGTTAAGAACAGTTTCAGGTGAAGTACAGACCTCCAGAACGAATTAAGTACTTAACCTGAGGTACCACTGTACAGTAAATAGTTCTGCAATAAAGTTACTCTCACTTCTCCTCCATAGTCCTTCAGCTCTTCTAGTTCCATCAGGAGGATGGCCCCAAATGTTACAAAATCTGCATGTGGGTGTGTTGCTTGACTCTGCGTATGCAGTTGTTTCCCTATTGATCTATACAGACTTTATAGAGTATGCAGGTCAATCAATGACCACTGCGCCAGAAAGTTTGCTACGTGTCCCAGAATGCCTCGTGCCTGGGACATCAGTGAGCAAATGCTGTGCTCCTCTCATTAAACTATGTATCTAGCTGCTGAACTTACCTGCTCAGCAGGTAACATACACCAACATCTTGTATCCATTTTGAACATTATTAAATGGAATAAATATGACACCTTGCCTGTTCCTAAATGCAACGCCCCCCCAACCCAGGAAACAATACAAAATGGTATAAAAGGCATGACCAAATTTCAAGGTATGTTTAGAAAATGGATAGCGTTACCTGTAAACTATCTCCGTGCACATATATCTGGGCGACAGGCTCACTGCGAATGTAGATATTCTCAATTTTCTCTGGTGCAATGTATTCTCCCTGAGCCAGTTTAAATATATGCTTTTTTCGATCAATTATTTTAAGTGTACCATTCTGTGAGTAAAAAATGACATGAGACTGTAAGAAAAGTCTGTCTGCTGGTTCAGGCCTAAGGCCAATTTAGTCCGGCATCCTATCTCCCATAGGGGCCAATCAGATGCCGAAAGGGAAGCCTGCAAGTGGGGACGCGCTTATGCAGCAGCAAGTAATCACGTAGAGCTAGGGAAAAGTGAGATCGCCTTGCCTCAACTCAGTTCCAGTCTACTAGGTCCCTTCTGAGCAGCAGAATTCAAACAGATTTCAAATTTATCAGACTGGCCAAAGAAGCCAAGGTCAAATATCTATGAAACCTAACAGAAAGTGGCCGGCCCAGGCATAGTAAAGCCACGGGTGGGGAGGAGGTTAGGTATAATCACAACAACACAAAGAACAGCAATGTTGGGATTTAAACAGGCTACAACTATAGGTGTCAGCAGGTTTTGGGGTAGGCATTGGGTGGGTATCCTGAACTCAACCAGCCCAACTGCTGGTAGATGATTGGCAGGGTTGATCAAGGTTATGGGTCACCCCACAGGGACAGATACATATCACAGTATGTATCACATCCAGGCAAACCCCAAAATCACCATTTGGGGTGCTATAGCCCATAAGCTCCCAAGCTAGGCATCAGAACAAGACGTACCTCCTCCAGGCTCCCATTAAGGGGATACCCTGTGACCATGGACCACCCCCACCCACATAGACTGAGGATCCAACCCAATGCCTTATCCACCAGTAAGATGTGACAATTGCTATGAGGTAGCCCATAAAATAAGGCCAGGGGAGGGTTGGAATCTGAAGGGAACCGATGTTGGAGCTGAACTCTGATGTAGGTCTGGCATATACTCATATCACACAGTAGTAATTTTTATCCACCACTATACTCTGACGTACACATCAATGTCTAATTCACTTATTCCTTTGGTCAGAGGGGCTTGTAAACCTACAATCTTAGTGTGCAAAGTTAGCATTTCAGTACATACGTGCAACCACTTCCCGACATCCCCAGTATGAAGCCATCCATCCTTGTCTAAAGCTTCTGTGGTTTTCTCTCTATCTTTCAGGTAGCCCTTGAAAACGTTTGGACCTTTCACACAAATCTGCAAGAGATAGATCTGCTGGTACACTGCAAGGTAGACATCTTTTTTTAAAAAGAGAGACTTAGGCCAATTGTTATAACTTCACACAAATGATGAATATATAGGCAAAAAGTCTTCAAGAACCTCAGCCTATGGGTTAGACTGAGCCACACAGGGAACTCTTATTTTATAATCACATGCCACTGAATACTGGCATAACCCTTTTCTGGGGAGGGGAGGGCCAACCACACAAATATACAGTTGGCACCACTGATACAAGATGGGAGACTTTCAGGAAGCTGGACCTGTGAGTTCTAGAAGCACAGCTGTTTGCCTATGAGGACTCTGTGCCAACAATGAGTAGATTGGAACATGTGTAATGCTTCCTGAGTGAAGGTTTTCTGTTCCATCTGAGTAAAGACCAGCCTGAGCCAACACAACATACTGTTAGATGCACAACAGGCAGAATAGAAGCATCATTTGCAACTTAGGATGTTTTGTAATATTTGGGTTTATTTACAAATTTACTGGGCTGTATTTTGGAGAGGCTATATCAGATAGTTGTTTTCATTATTATTTTTTAATTCTTATCCCCCCCCCAATTATATCCTGTAACAATGATGCATGAGAAATCTGCAACTTTTTGCTTTGTTGTTGTTTATTGTACTGCAGTTTGCAAAACAAAATTATGTATTAAATAAATATATGCAAGTCAAGCATAGGTGGAGGCAGACAGCTTAACATTCAACAAAGCCAGTCCGTTGTTCCCACACCAGATTGCCAGGGAAAGACACCTTTCTTCCTCCCCAGCTGCTGTTAGCTTACAGCTCCAAGCTTTCTCTGTCTCCAAAACCCCAGTTGCTCTTCTGTTTCTTTCTCAAATGCACATATTTTGCTTACACCATCTTCAGCTGGGTGTGAAATGTGTGTTGCCATATCAGACTGTTGCAGCAGAAAGAGTCTTGTAGAAGACTTAAGAAATGCCTTGTGGCATAAGCTTTCATAGTCCACAATAACTTATGCCCTAAGACTATGAAAGTTCATGCTATAACTTATTTGTTGGACTTTCAGGTGCCACTCTTCTTTGTCCCCGCCCCTTCAAATTATTCCAGAGAAGACCAAGAAACCATCTTTTAATGATGAACCGTTTTTTGTTTGAAAGCAAACTGTGCTCCTGCATTCCTTCAAGGCAAATCCACAATAATAGTCCTATTCACAGTAGAAGAAGAGGAGTTTGGATTTGATATCCCGCCTTTCACTCCCCTTCAGGAGTCTCAATGTGGCTAACATTCTCCTTTCCCTTCCTCCCCCACAACAAACACTCTGTGAGGTGAGTGAGGCTGAGAGACTTCACAGAAGTGTGACTGGCCCAAGGTCACCCAGCAGCTGCATGTGGAGGAGCGGAGACACGAACCCGGTTTCCCAGATTACATGACTACCGCTCTTAACCACTGCAGCCTCACCACAATACTAATCCTGGCCAGCAGGACAAGATGAATGTCTAAGTCCACTGCCACCATCTTACTCCAAGGATGCTGTGTATATTTCATTGTGCCTGTTTTCCTTGAGCTGTTCATCCTAAACTAGGCTTCTAAGGAGTTATGGCATGAACCTTCTCCCTTCCCAGCGCCTGTCAGTTCCAGGAATTCTTGCCATTACCCTGCATGAAGCTTGGATCATCAGTACTGAAATGAAAGAATGAGAGCCAATGCCCGACTTGCTCGCTTGCCTTCCTGAGCACCAGAGCAAACTCCTCCTGCACCTGAGCTTGTTGGTCATGTCCTCGAGAAATATATGTATCTTTGCACCCTCCTATCTCCTGTAAAGGAGTGACAGATCTTGCTTCTGGAAAATGGTTCATTGGCTTTTTTAAACTACAAGTGAGACAGCAAAGAGTTCAGGAAGAGTGCATATTACCTCTCCTTCTCCTTTAGAAGAAAAGTAATTTAGTTCTTCAACATCCACCAGCTTGATTAAATTACAGGGCAAAGGTGCTCCAACATGACCTGCAAATCACAGAGAGATGATAGTTTTTAAGTTGCAAGGTACCATAAAGGTCATCTAGGCCAACAACCTGCCCAGTGCAGGATCTAATCCCTCGACATAGATTTATGAAAGTGACAGTGCAGTTCACAGTGCTCTCTGGTGAAGGAGACTGCTCTGCAATCGAGTCACTGGCTTCTTGCCAAGGAGACATTTGTCTTTTAAAAAAAAAACAAAAACAAAAGTAAAACGACTACAGCAGATTATTATCATAAAAGTATCTGAACATTGCTGAAGATGCAGTTTTATTGCTAGTCTAGTGAAAAATAATAATTGTAATTAGAAGTGAGGGGAAAGAGCACATATAACCCAGAGCTCATCTCTTTCTAAGGACAATCCAAAGGAGGAAACAAAATCCAAACAGGGCCACAGATTATCGTAAGTCACAGAAGCTGGGATCTAAAGAAATGATATACGCATACTGGTAAGTAGCATTTGTTTAGGCTGAGCACAGCTGTTGTTTCAGTGAGAAAAGGGACAAACCACTGATTGGTTTTTAAAGCTGCTTGCCTTTTTGGCAGTGAAAAATGCTGAGCCCAAAGCTGCAAAGTATATCACGATTACACGTCATTCTCCTGCACGCACATACATGGCATTTTAGGATTCTGACCTAATTGTTTTCAAGCTTAAATAAGCTAATTAAACATGCATTCTAAAACAGAATTTATTAAGGGGCTTCCTTATTCCTCATATACCTAGTAGGTCACTGCATTCTACAGGAGTTTATCCTTAAAATCTCTGAAATATCAGAAGCCACAGTATTTCAAAGCAGAGTTTTCAGTGCAGCTGCTCCTGTTTTGTGGAACATTTATCTCTGTTGGGATATGAAAGGTGCCCACTATCTGTAGTTTCTGGGGGGGAATGATAGACATATTTGTTTCAACAAGCTTTTCCAGCTGGATGAAAAGGTCCCTGTCTTTGATGTTCATTTTGTATTGTTTTCACAGCTAACTTTATTTGGTTTATATATTGTTTTTACAATTATTCATAGCTGTTTTTATTATTTATCTGTGAATTATTTCATAATGCATAAAAAGGCAATTGATTAATTGATGATTCAGTACCCTGCCTGGTTTATTACCTGATGTCCAGTCCCCTGGAGTAGTGAAGGTACAGCCAGCTGTGCATTCTGTTTGACCATAGCCTTCATAGACCTGTCAAAAGTATGCAAGAAAATAAGAACAACTTTACTGGGTCAGACCAAAGGTCCATCTAGTCAAATCAGATGCCTATTGGAAGCCTTCAAGCAGAACAAGTGGACAGCCGAATTCTCCCGCTTGCGATCCTCAGCAACTGGTATTCAGAGGCAGAACAGGTATTCAGAGGCCTGCATCATTTAAACAAGATGATGCTAATTTCACCATTTTATTTGAAGGCCAAAAATAAATAAATGAGTAATAAATACTTTTCTCTCCAGTGTTGGGACTCAGGAAGAACACAATCTAAATTACAATTGTGAACAATAATAGCTTCTGATTGCTGAATTTAGAGATGGAGAAAGACAGTAAAGATGGAGGAGAATTCTCTCCTTTGTAGGAACTCTGAGAGCAGCTGAAGAGGATGCACTTTGGAACTTGTACTGCAAGCTAGGAAAGCCACTAGTACCTGGCTGAGAATGGCATGAGCCAATTATTGGTCAAGTTTAGTGCTACAGGCCTCTGCCCACACCTGAAAAGGCCTGCCGGTGGTTGCTGCTAAAGAAAAAGGAAAGACACTGCAAGCTGGGTTTGTCTTACTCAGCATCCCTGCCACCTTGAACACCCATTTAAGAAGGGTGGGTGCATCCAACTTGTTTCTTAAAAAGGGAGATCTTCAATGGTATCTAGGAAACACAGGGGCATCCAAGGAGGGGGATTCCCCTTAGACAGAACTGGAAGGCAGACAAATCTGGCCCCAATCTGTCTATAGTACCTCCCCCACCTGATCTGAACTGTAAATTAAAATCTAGACACAAGTTCTGATCAGATCTTTACCATTAGCATATTACTTTTGCAAGGGACTTGCTGTATGTAAACATGGCTCTTTATATGGTCCTAATACTTAACTCTCCCTATTTCCATTATGGATGTGTTTAGTTCCCACAGTGTTATTAGTTAATACCACAGCTCATTTTTAACAATCTAGCTTTCCCCTAATGGTAGCAGAACTTCTAGCTAGGAAATAAAAAGTGCAACTGGATAAACGTACAGGTGCAACATACCTGACATCCCAGGGCTGCTCGAAGGAAGCCCAGAACAGTGGGAGAAGCAGGAGCAGCTCCTGTTACAATCATCCTAACACAGCCACCCAGGCTTGCCTGTTGGGCAAAGAGAACTTTGAAAAAACAGCATGTAGCATAAAGAAGTTATTGTACATATTTGCACAGTATACTTTGGGCTTTCAGGGACAACAAAGATCAGCCTACCCGTTAGATCTAGTCGAATAGTTTATGCCTATATTTCCAAACCTCTTTCATCTCCCACATTTATGAAGATCATACTGCATGCTGGAAGTCCGCTCCCCTTCCCAGGTGGGGACAGTGTTGCAGGAGTGCATCCAGGACCTCCAAGTAACCCAGCTGTGGGTGGAGGGATGCCGCCCAAGTCATAGGGACTCCCGGCCGCATCACGCCCCCCGGCTGGCCAATCAGGTTGGCCGGGGGCATGGCCACTAGCCATTTAAGTTGGCGGTGAGCCTTTAGGGCTTGAGTGGCGGTTAGGCATTGGGTAAGCCTTGTTTATGGGAGGGGAGGTTGTTGCCTCCGCCTGCCCCTCCACGTTAAGGGTATCCTGTTAAACGGACCCGGGCGTGTGGATCCTGTCCAAAGCCATGCCACGACCCCATCGGGGACCCTGGGGGAGCTCTTAATCAATGTATATCATAGGGCTCCCCCTACCAGTGGTTTACCCTTATGAGACTCCTGGCAGATGTGCAGGAGTCAGGATATAGTCCGGTTTCATTCAATGCCTAAGCCAAGCCACTCACATCTGTAACCAATAAAGTTGTGGCCTGTTTTATCCCATTAACCTAAACATTTGTGTCCGTGTGTTTATTATCTAATGGAACTGCGGGGCCCAGGGCCTCGCCACGCAAACAGCTACATTCCTGACCTTGCCACACATAACACACACACACCTCATCCTAGGTGAATGATGTTCTGGGAGAAATGGGGAGGGGAGGGAGTGTAGTTCTGAATGCATAATATGGGCTGTAGAGTATTCTGTTTTCATGTCAAATAAAACTGGATTGTCTGTATCCAGTAATGGTTTTGCACTAGCAGAAAGTGTAAAGGTAAAGGTACCCCTGCCCGTACGGTCCAGTCGTGTCCGACTCTAGGGTTGTGCGCTCATCTCACTTAAGAGGCTGGGAGCCAGCGCTGTCCGAAGACACTTCCGGGTCACGTGGCCAGCGTGACGAAGCTGCTCTGGCGAGCCAGCACCAGCGCAGCACACGGAAACGCCATTTACCTTCCCACTATAAAGCGGTCCCTATTTATCTACTTGCACTTAGGAGTGCTTTCCAACTGCTAGGTGGGCAGGAGCTGGGACCGAACGACGGGAGCTCACCCCGCCACGGGGATTCAAACCGCCGACCATACGATCAGCAAGTCCTGGGCACTGAGGTTTTACCCACAGCACCACCCGCGTCCCTAGCAGAAAGTGTACCCTCATGCAAACCATGACATCCAATTTTCATGGATTCCTTACCCACTGCAGTCCCTACAGAGCTGTTCCAAATAGCATGGGAAAAGATACAGAGGTGCAGGAGGTAGGAACAATGGGTGAAAATTTGATGCCCCACCGTACACAATCAAGCATTTTCTACTACTGCAAAGCCACAGCTAGCTACAACCTTGTATTTTTGTTTCTTGCTTTTAATTTTTTATCATTACAATTTTTTTGGGAGGAGCACACAATTGGTTGGAGCAAGTACTGTTGAGTAAAACTCTTAACTAATGTATTTGAGACCTTCTGATAGACTCTGAATATGATCTTGCTTCTTACTGGTCCAAGCTTTCCTTTTGTGTTTCTAGTAATGGCTTCATTTCTTGCCTCATGCCCTGCTCCCAAATGTGCTCTGGGGGGTTGAAAGTAACCCCAGAACAGCACACAGGCGAGCAGGAATGAGATTGTTCTATCAGGTAAGCAGAAATATTTGCACTGATGAACAATCTCCTTAAAGCTACAATAAATTTCACTTTTGGTATGCGAATTTTCACAATAAGAGGATCGGAATTCTATAAGAAGAATGGCGCCTATTTGGGGTCTCTTTGTTTACTCCAGCAATCCTGAATTAGTCACTTTGATAGCAACATTTCCTGTGATTTTCACAGTTTAGGTACTTGTGAACTTGCATAAAACTAAACAGCCGATAGAGAGTGAAAGATTAGTTGACTCTTAAACAAGTTGCTTCTGTCTGTTGCAAAGACAGGGCGGTGCCATGGCTAATGCCTGAAAATTAAGTCAGGGAGCAGCCAGATTCTCCAGTTTAGATTAAAATCCAGACTGAAAGAGACTTCCAGCTCCTTTGAAGGACAGTAAAACTGTTGCTAGGGGGCAAACACCCATTCAGTGACTGGGACCCACTCAGCCTAAGGTTTGTCTCCATTCATTTGAATAACAATTCCACTCAAAGGCCTCACCCATAAAAAATGCTGCTGGGGCCAAAACCCAATCCATTACAGGGCAAGAAGGCTCTCTGGGAAAGGTTGCCTCCCCCCCCAGGTAATTTTTCTAGTTTCATGTACAATTTCATTTTCGTAAAGGGTTCCCTGCACAAGTGCCCATTTTTTCCAGATCCTTACCTGTATTTTATTAAAGAATAGTCTATCCCACAGGCTGTCATTTCTGATTATTCCACTTTGAACTTCTGCCTTTTTACGCTTGGCAGCAAATTCCAGAAGCCAGCGTTTCAGTGGGGTGTCTGCTTGACTGAAGATCTAAGAGAATGCAGAATGGCAGGGCGTGGGGAGAGAGAAAAGATTGCACAGCTTAAAAGGGAAGCGGGACCAAATTTATCACTGGCATAAGCAGACAGGGCTCCACAGATGCCAGCAGTATAATTAATTGTTTGAATTAATCATAACTATACCACTGCTAAAAGTTAACAATAAAGCTCTTCTGCTGCAATTCACTTTGAATTATGCTTTCTGTTCTCTTCTAAGGGAAAACAAAATCACTGAAAAGTATGTATAGAGCTTAAGGTATCCCAAGGGCTTCCATTGTGTAATTAGCTTGGCACAGCTATATAGAATTATTGGGGATATTGTAACAACAGAATAGAAACATCTGGCTGCTGCAGAGCAGTTCCCAGTCTGTTAATGAGCTAATTGTGGCTGTCTGTTATTATTATTAATGTTTTATGAAGTGGCAATTATGGCAAATCTCCATGTCAAACCAACCTAAGATTCATCAGAAATCATTTTATAAACAGCCCCACATGCAAAAATGTTAGGGAGTGGAAGTCAGACTTCTTTCACGTTGCTGTTACAACTTCAGGTGTGTTGATTCACAATCTCCTTTTCCTGCTTGCAAATCCATTCTCAGGTATACAATGCTGGTACACAGCAAAGATGTGAAAAAGCAAAGAAATGTACAGGCTTCAGCAGCCCACAGGACACAGTCCTTGCTGAGGGCCACATTCCAGGATTGGGTGGGGCTACAGGTGGAAGTGGGCAAAGCAATAAATATAAATGTTATCATTGGCTGGTTTCTACACACACAGATGTGATAGGAATTTTATGGTCTTAGATATATGGTAATGTTCATAACTGCACATACATAGATCAACACAGGAAAGCCAACCTGGAACCATTTTGATTCCTAAACTGAGCAAATGTTTTTCTGCATGGTAAAAATGGAAAAGCCTCCCCATTGTCTCTTCCTTCACAAATCCTGTCTTAATCTGTGTTTGAATAAGGTGTGAGCCTGTGACCTGGCCCAGGAAATAAGTATTTTACCACTACAAAAGAATGGCCAGGCTCCCCAGGAAATCCAATCAAGTAACCTGCTAGACAGGAGATAAACAACAGCAGGAGAAAAACAATATTTAAATTTCTGTGATGTAGGGGGATGTATCTGAGGGGTGGTCTTAGGTTACACCCCTTCTGTGATGTATGCATAATGTTTCTGGGGGTGGTCTGGATCTAGAGGATGGGAATTTCAAAAGTCTTTATAAGGCCTTGCAGGCCAGAAGTCAGCCCCACCATCACCACCCTGAAGTATTTTACTGGCAAATGTTGCAGTATGATGTACACATGCTTGCCTTCCACATCAGATTAAAGAAAAAGAAAGAACGTTGAATCAATTTCCAAACAAAAAATATATAAATTGTATCTAGAAGTCTGTTTTGTATCTAGGGGGGTGGATACAGAAAACCTAGATGAGAACTGGGTACCAATAATAAATGTGTATCACATGCATAGTTTCCGGATATGACAGGTAAATCAAGCATAGTGCAGTCATAACATTATTAGAAAACAGAAAGTAGGTCAACTCTTAACAGACACTCCTGAAGCATCTCTGGAAAATTTCCTGTTGTGTACCTTTCACAGCTTAGCAGCACCCCATGCATGTAAAGCACCAATCAGTCCATGGTGACAGCTCAGAACATATTGATAACATCACCTTGCCCTAGTGCATATTCCCTGCTTACAAACAAGGCACAGAGTGCCGGGAAGAGTCTACAGTGGCTCCCTGTCAGAAACTTCCCATGGCCCAGTAGTGAGGAGGCTTGCATTTAGAAACTTGAGGCTGCTCAGGAGAAAGGTTTTTAAGTCTGACTGGGATGCTAATTCCCCGCTCACAAACAGCCCTAATAATATTGCACATGACACCTTAACACTTGCTTTTTGCAAGTTGGTGGAAAGGGAGCTTCTCTGATAAAGCAGACTGGGTGCTGTATCATTTGTATGAATATTTTTATAATGTAGTTTTGTGCTTTTCTTGAAATCACTTTAAAACTCCTTTCCGTTGTGTGTACCAATACATTAATTTAGTAAGCGAAACAGCTTTGATTAACAGACCATGCCTTCACAAGTCAAAGCTCACCTTCTGGGCATCCTGCTAGCAATAATAATCTTCAGGCATAGAAAAACATAGGTGGTGGAACTAGAGGCACAAGTTTCTTCTGTTCAGTATCCTATCTGCTAAGCTACAACATCAGACAGAATCATAGAATCATAGAGTTGGAAGAGACCACAAGGGCCATCGAGTCCAACCCCCTAAAAAAGGGAGACTCATACTGAGGATGTGCAAGTTATACTGACTACATGTAATAAACAGTAATGCACAAAACTAGGTATAACTTGGGAGTTCATTTCATTTTTCAAATGTGATAACTCTGAGTAAATTTGTTTCTGCTGGTTTACAGCAAAGTGGAAAACAAAGCAGCCAAAGAATTCAAGATGCAAAAAAGTAGTATTCAGTAGGTCCACTTAACTTCATTGGGTAACAGAACTGTAGACCATCACTGATTATTTTAATCCCTAAAACATACGTTAGGCTTACCTTGTCATACATTCTGTTCAGCAGTCTTGGCACAACAGGAAATATGGTGGGACGCAGTGCTTTCATATCGTCAGACAGTAGGCGAATGTCCCCTTGGAAGAACCCAATTCGCCCGCCATGGCAATACACTACAGACTGTGATGGGAAAAGAGAAAAAAATAAATTTTAGTTTAATCACATACATAGTGACTATTCTTCCTGCTCATTTAAACAACGCTTTCTTAAGCATTATTTGCGTGTTTATGAATAGCTCTCCTTGATCTGGGTCATTTAGTATGGGTCATTTGGTCATAATGTTAAGATCTCAGCTGTGTGATTGGGATCAGGTTTGGATTGGCAAGCCCCAACATCAGAGGAGGAAACTGAAAGGAGACCTGAATGGTGAGATCAGGCGTTGCTAGACAGGGAATCTGGAGCCTAGGGTGCAGTAATGTTGCCTAGAAGCAGCTGCCATTTTCGCAGAAGGGAGCAGACCCACCCACCCTGCACATGGTTGCAATTCTGACATTCCTACAAAGTGAGTGAATCTTGTGAGTGAGCATGCCATGCCTTTAAAAGGTTAGTGGGTGGGGCATGAAACCTGTCGGGACATCTTTGTTGCTTCCATCCAGTTCTGAAAGTATTCCCTGATTCCTGAACTCTTTGTCTTCTGCTGACCTTGTACCATTACTTGCGTGAATAAACATCTCGTCTTACTCACACATTAGGGTTTCTGTGTGTTGGGTGGGAGCCAGGACACCTCCATGCAAAGGGTCTTGTACTTTCCCCAGTATATGTTAGCATAGACAATGTAATGTGTGAACCAGATGATTTATGAACTGGCAGCAGCTACTGTCATTATGGTGCTTATGAAAACTGCCTCTCCAGTTGTTAATTTCTGTAGGGGAGTACTCAATGCTGCCTGTCCATTGACAGAAGGAATATCTCAGCAGAACGGGATAGGGAGGCATTTTTCTCCTCCCCACCCCCAAATCTGTTATCAAGAGCTGTCCAATTTCTAGCCTCTCTCAGAAAATAATATGTTGTTATTATTTAACCTTTGGGCCTTTCCGTTCCTTTGCATGGTAACTGGATTAATCTCAAATTCATATAAAAGTTTCTTCAAAAGAGACCTTTATTTGTTGATATTTGTTTCCTTGCTAAAGGAAAACTACACTTGGTGCTGTGATTCAGGCTCTGTTGGGGACAGTTATCTTCAGACCCAGCTTTAAGTCAGTGGAATAAAAGAATGCTTATTCAGTCGTGTTTAAGTCCACTAGAAATTTCAACACTAGTTTTGGAGCAGTCAGTATCCCGTTATGCTGCAGCAGACAGGTTCTGCAGAAGCTGGAAGTTGGGAGATATTGTCTGGGGTGGTGCCAAAGAACTGGGGCTTGAAAATTCCCCCTGTCAAATAGCCCATGGCATTTCTGGAGTGTAAGTGTTTTTACTTTTACAGTAGACAGGCTGTAGTTGCAAACCACATTGCAGCCACCGAATCCACGGTAAAAACCCAAACCATGGCTAAACCATGGATGTGCACAGGCAGCATTAAGCCTCAGGCCAGGCATAGGCAAACTCAGCCCTCCAGATGTTTTGGGACTACAACTCCCATCATCCCTGACCATTGGTCCTTTCAGCTAGGGATGATGGGAGTTGTAGTCCCAAAACATCTGGAGGGCCGAGTTTGCCTATGCTTGCTTCAGGCTCTTCCGTCTCCTCCCCTCTCTTACTTCCATGCAGCCAATGAGGAGGAGTTCAAAAGCCTTCACTTTTGGTTAAGCGCTGTTTCCCATGTTGCCTAAGCCTAGAGCTGTTCTTAATGTTAACTATGGTTAGTTTAAACAATACAGCTTCAGAAACTATGCTTTGAACAGGGCTTGTGGAAACTGACCATGTTGAAATCACTCCTTTTCTCAGACATGCAGAGGAGGAGGAGTGTGTAAGCCTGACACTGCAGCTCTGTGCAGCTTATGCGCATCATGCTAAACTACAGTTTAGTGTGGCATACAAATGTGACCATTAGCAGACTCATTGATCAAGGGGAATTAGTGGACTTCCACTGACACTAAGACCTTACCTGTACCATTCTCTCAAACATGTGTGCTAAAGGCAAATAGGAAATGTGTGCATCCTCAAATGTAGGAGACCACTGACTCTGGAAAAAAAACAAAAACAAGGAGCCCCGCAAGGCCCGGGTCAGTCTAGACAGGTTTCTTACCTGTATCACTCTTTCAAACATGTGAGCCAAAGGCAGGAAGGAGATGAGCACATCGTCCTGTCTCGGAAAGATCACTTTCTGCAGATGAAGGGCATGGGAGACAGAAAGGAAAGAAACACTGACAGGAAGACACAACAAGAAAGTCATAAAACAATAAAAAAGAAAAATGGCACCAAGAGGAGCAAAAGGGGTAAAGATTATTAAGCGAGAAAAAAGAGAACAGTGTTTGAAGTAATGCGTTAGGCCACAACACCAATGGAACTATGTTAGCAGGAGTGGTGAAGAACACAGGGACGTATGCAGAGAGCGCTCTCCACTGCGCAGAGCATGTGTGGAGAGCTGGGTGGTGAGCATGCCCTTCGACCAAAGCGCTTGGGCTTCTTGTCCTCTGTCCTTGACACTTCTGTTGCCCTTTGATATTCCAAGGTAAGGCATAGCTCTTTTCTCCTAAGAGGTTTCCTGCAAAGGTTGCTAAACAACAAAGCTGAGTGCCAACATTCACCTGACTTGGGAGCATGGGAAGCCACAGTCTATCGCTCTGCACTGACTGGATGCAGATTTCCAGACTGTCAGGCAGGAGTCCTCCACAGCCCTGCGGGCAGATGCTGTGAATTGAACCGAAGATCTTTTGCATGCAAAGTGTGTCCTGCACCACTCGGCTACAGCAGATCTTTTTTGTACACCTTGTATGCCAAATGATTTAAACTTTATTTCCAAATGCCCATTTGAGCATTAGTACAGCTCAAAACCAGAAGATTGGATCATAAGGTTGACAGGATCCTCACCCCTCCCTGGCAGGATTCGTTTGCCACTAATAAGCTACCCGATAAGCAGGACTGTGGCTCAGTGCTGGAACCTATGTGCTTTGCTTGCAAAAAGTTCCAGGTCCAATCCCTGCTATTTCCAGGTAGGGCTGGAGAAGGTTCCTGTTTGAAATTCTGGAGAGCTGCTGCCAGTCAGTGTTAGCTACTGAGCCAGATAGACCAATGGTCGGACTCAGTTTATAAGACAGCTTCCTATGTTCTTCAATAGAAATGTAGCAGGTGACACTTTGCGGGGATACAAAGGCAATTTGATAACCAAAATTTAATAGATTAGATTTTTCCTACCAGGCAGCTTGGCATAGAAATGCTACTAGGGAGAGAAAAAGAAGGCAACCTTATGAGCTAATCTTGCAGACTTAAAGTATTAGACTCCTGCTATGGTTTAAATCGGCACTTGGATATCAACTTTAAATGATAATGTAACATTAGTTAATACCCAGCAGATTTTTGCTACCATGATCACAAAGTTTTCTCACTGGAAGAGGCCATCTTTTTATCTTCCTCTCTTTTGTTCATTTTTTTTTTAAAGGAAAGTGAGTTTGATCCACATTATCCATAAGGACACTTGAAGGGTAATTAACGTGGAATTAAACTGCTACGGAATTGTAAGCCCAGCCCGTAACACTAAACATGCTCACGAATGGCAAAAAGAATTAAGCTACCAACCTTTAAGCTACTATTTATTTATTTATTTATTTTGGCTATGGAAATCATGGCAAACTAACTGAAACGACAGTGATCATAAATCACACATCTAAAATGTGGAGTGGTTTTTTTAATCCTGTTTATAGTGATTCTACAAACAGGATTCATCCAGGAACAGAGAGAACATGTTCCTCAATTGTACTAAACTTTCATGAACAGTCCAACACATTCTTGCTAAGGCTGGACAAATCCTTTGATTTAACAATGCTTTGATGTTGGATAATTTGATCCTATTTTTACAACCCATCATTGATTCTAGGTTCTCATTTAACCTCCAAAGACATTACATTATTTCAGATTCAAACTAAGAAGAGCAATGCACAGAAGGAATCACCTGTGGTTACATTTTACAATTACATTTCCTTCTCATATTACGGTGATAACTCCTCACAGTCTTACAGGGGATTATATCCATGTAAGCCCCTATGAATTATGACTTACATAAATACAGAAGCTGACAGCGTGGTAGGCCTCTGCCACTCAGCTGACGTTCCTCTGACTGAGTCGCTGCTGCATACCAGGATGGAGAGGGGAAGGAGCAAGATGCCACGAAGGTCAGCACAGTGCCAATGTGCCTGCAGAACTAATACAGTGCTCCTGCCGGTGCATTTGCACTGTACTGCCTTGCCACTGTCCCGCAACATCATGGCATGCAGTAGTGATTCAGTTGGAGGGAGGTCAGATGAGTGGCACTGCCCCACCATGCTTCCTGCTACTGCATTAATTGTAGGACCCATGCTTTAAGAAAGCAAAAGTCAACCAGTTAGAAGAGTTGGTAAATACAATGGGAAGGACTATCAGTGCACCTAACAAGGCACTGCACGAGACTGAGGTTTTTCAGCAATGCAGATGAAGCTTTACTGTTGGAAATACATTTATGGTATATACTCCAATCTGGAGTACAGAGAGAGAGACAGACAGAGAATGATGGAAAATGACATTCCTATTGGCAATTATTCCAGAGCACAAAGAGAAGAAGCGTTCAGAGTTCTGTGACCCATTTTAGGTAACATGGACTGCTATCTCATTTTGAAGCTGAGGACACACTGCTCCAGCCCTGATTTGCTTCCCTCTTTCCAAAATATTTCTAACTTTATCCTCAAGTTGGGATGTTATCCTCATACAAAAGAGGATAAAGACTTAAACAAAATTCTGAAACCTTTTCTATGTAGAAAAAGACTCACTGACCATTGTAGGCTAGTATCTTAACTGATACCTGAATTATTTTGATGGATCTGGAGATTTCAGCATCCTGCAAAAAAACACACTCAACCCAGCTCTGTTTGAAAGAGTATCACCAGATGCACCAAGGCAAGGAGGACCTCTCAAAAAGGCAGTTTCACATCCGGTAGCTGTTTCCACATCAAAGTAACAGATTCACCGCATGTTATACATTCTGCTGAATTTTTTTTGCAACATAAATAAATCGGATAGAATATTCACCTCTGTCACTTTCAAAAAACCTGAAAAATCAGCAACCACATTCCCATGAGTCAGCATAGCACCTTTAGGGTTACCTGGAGAATGGAAGAAGAAAAATACATCAAAGGAACACTTAAGAGTTTCCAAAGTTGAATTAAAGGGAAATCCCGTTTCTTTTTCTGGACCAAAGCATAATACGGAGATGAGGAACCTGCAGCATGCCAGATGTTTTTGGACTCTCGCCTTACATCAGCCCCAGCCAGCAGGACCGATGGTCAGGGATGGGAGGAGTCCAGCAAAACCTGAAGCACCACAGATTCTCCACCACTGATAAAGCAGAACCACCTCAGTGACCCAAACTGAGCTCTGTGCACACATTTGAAATCCCAGCACAGCTGCAGTTAAATCAGGATTCCCTTCCGTTATGCCTATCATGCAGATGAAATTAGACTTCTGTGAGCACTGTTGTCATAAACAAGACTGAAGGGAAGATTATAGTCGGTATACAGCAGAGACAACCAGCACCACTGGACTCTCTCAGGAAACTGCCTCTGGACTATCTAGTATACAGTGAGCCATAAAAGGATGCACATTCTCAGCTGATTTGTTGAGCACTTTAACAATTTAAAATGCTTTAATTTCCCTGGTTTTAAAGAAAGCATACTCATGGAAGGGAGGTGTAAAAAGCCCCACATGTAACCACAAAACGAACCTCCAGGGACCACTAGCAATGGACCTTTTCCATTTCCTGAGGAATACTTTTCTGTCTGGTGTTGAAAGAGGGCACAATAAGCTTTTCCTCCAAGTGACCTCATTTTGAAGTATCATTAAAATGAACATGCTTGCTCCTGGACTACCTTGAAAAGCAAGCAGCTTTTAAATGTTTTCAAAGGTTTGTGTGTTATTGCTTTATATATGTCAAACCATTACTTCAGTATTGCTTAAGACACTCACTGGGATTTCTCTAAAGCAATCCATTTGGTTTTTGTGTGAGGAATATGGGAGGCAGCACCATCTTGCCCCTTGACTCAGACAGCAACATGTTTTTGGCCAGAATTTTGTCCATAAGTGACATCTAAATTAGCAGCAATGGATCTATCATTAATTGTGTTAATACAATAACCGTGTTAACTAAAACTGCTTGGCTTGGCTCAACACCTGTAGGGCAAGTCAGAAGTGTATGTGTGTATATGGGAAGAATGTACCCCAAGGTAAAGAACAGGGTTTGGTTCCAAGCCTCTGATTTGGACTGTGTCTCACATCCTAGATAGTCCCTTACTGGTGTTTAAACTAGAAATGATAATTATTTTTATTTAAAACACTTAGGGCTATATTGTATGGCGTACTTCCATTCACAGAAGGCTCTTTGATCCATTGAAGGCTTCAATGAACAGGAGCTATGTTCACAAATTTCCCTTTTCTCCTACAGTCATTGCACCCTCCCTCCTGCTGTCCTGGAGGGTCCCAAGCATATTTAGGCTGCAATTTCTAGTGCTGCCACCTCAACATGGCAGGAAGCAGGAAAAGAAGTCATGTTGAAGGCAAAAATGGTTTCCTGTTAGGAGAAGGAACCTAGCCCTCCCGCTGCCCCAGGCTTGTTCACTCATTCATTCTCTCTCTTCTCACACAGCCACAACTAGATCAGCAGATTCCACTTCCACTTTAGATTGACCCGGAAACTGCAATTAATCCAGAATGCGGCAGCTAGACTGGTGACTGGGAGTGGCCGCCGGGACCACATAACACTGGTCCTGAGAGATCTGCATTGGCTCCCAGTACGTTTCCGAGCACAATTCAAAGTGCTGGTGCTGACCTTTAAAGCCCTAAACGGCCTCGGTCCTGTATACCTGAAGGAGCATCTCCACCCCCATTGTTCAGCCCGGACACTGAGATCCAGCACTGAGGGCCTTCTGCCGGTTCCCTCATTGCGAGAAGTGAGGTTACAGGGAAGCAGACAGAGGGCCTTCTCGGTAGTGGCGCCCACCCTGTGGAACGCCCTCCCTTCAAATGTGAAGGAAATAAGCAGCTATCTTCTTTTTAAAAGACATCTGAAGGCAGCCCTGTTTAGGGAAGTTTTTAGTATTTAATGCTGTATTGTTTTTAACACTTGATTGGAAGCCGCCCAGAGTGGCTGGGGAAACTCAGCCAGATAAGCGGGGTATAAATAATAAATATTATTATTATTATTATTATTATTATTATTATTATTTAGCATTTAATACTGAACCCTAAAACTGTGCTCTGTCTTAACCATGGCTGGTAAAAACAAACCAGCTTCATAACCTATTCATTATGTTTGTTTATTTTTCTACATTTACAGCCTACCTTTCTTTCATCATGGAATCCAAGCCAGTGTACATGTGGTTCTGTACATGTGGTTCACCCAGCCAGGAACTGACCAGAGCTGGACT
This sequence comes from Podarcis liolepis, assembly GCF_965112155.1. Lineage (NCBI taxonomy): Eukaryota > Metazoa > Chordata > Lepidosauria > Squamata > Lacertidae > Podarcis > Podarcis liolepis. Next base: position 56,532,301 of record NC_139555.1, on the reverse strand, counting down.
TGCTTAGCTTCAGAAAGGTGGTTGCATGATTTGCCCTCAGACCAGGAAGCTAAACTATGCCCTGAAGCTGGCTTACTTTTGCTAACTACATTTAAGATTAACCACAGAATGTCTGTGTTTGGACAATCTGGAAAGCCGTGCTTAATTGCTATGGTGTAGCATTAGGTCTGAACTAGACCGGTGTATTGCACAACTCATACAAGAGCAAAAGCATGCTGCGGAAAACATCACACTGACATTGTTAAATGTAAATGTGGATGCGAACAGCAGCACCCAGACACCTGGAGCCCTTCCATCAGATCCAGATCAAAACCAGCACACAATCCAAATGCCTAGGGAAAAATTCCATTGCTCAGTGGCCATTCAATTGGGTCAGGAAATGGCGCCAGAGTCTACACACCCTTAGCCTAACACACACTAGGAGCATTTTAAATTCCAAAAACTTAATATGCAAAACACACAGAGTTATTGTTAAAAGAGATTTTGTCCTACAGTTAATAACTAATAAAATAATTGATCTTCATTGCCACTAGTGACTGTTTCAGCATCTTTGGCAGTAGCTAAAAAGACTCAATCAAGAAGGTTTTGTTTTTTTTTAAAAAAAAGTTAGGCTCACAGATTAATATCCCAGTACGTTTCCGAGCACAATTCAAAGTGTTGGTGGTGACCTTTAAAGCCCTAAACGGCCTCGGTCCAGTATACCTGAAGGAGTGTCTCCACCTCCATCGTTCTACCCAGACACTGGGGTCCAGCGATGAGGGCCTTCTGGCGGTTCCCTCACTGCGAGAAGCCAAGCTACAGGGAACCAGGCAGAGGGCCTTCTCAGTAGTGGCACCCGCTATGTGGAATGCCATCCCACCAGATGTCAAAGTAAAAATATCTACAAAACTTTTAGAAGACATCTGAAGGCAGCCCTGTTTAGGGAAGCTTTTAATGTTTAATAGGTTATTGTATTTTAGTGTTTTGTTGGAAGCCGCCCAGATGGGCGGGGTATAAATTATTATTATTATTATTATTATTATTATTATTATTATTATTATTATTATTATAAAAGTGAATTTCTGAGAAAGTAGAAGAAATGTAAAGATTATTTGTGTTATATTTTATGCCTTGCCTCAAACAAGAAAAACTCAGCTTCTTCAGCCTTGGCAATTCATAACTTTTTTTCTTTGGGGGTGGCCGTGTCCAACCTCAGCTCTTAAGTAATGTCTTGCCACTATAGAATACAGTATCACTTTATCATTTGTCATCTTACTGGAATCAGTTATTCCGACCCTGTCAGAATTAATGTCATAAAAATTAGTAGATAGCTTCTTGGATCACTTGGATGTAACCATTTGGTTATGGCAGGTTTTCAGAAGGGACATTTGGCACAGTTTTGAAAGAACTGTCACAATCATCTTACAATCATCTTGTTTTCTATCAAAGTCAATTCCTAAGAGGGGCTAGCAAGGTTATGGTGGTGGACAATATGCCTGCTTCCTCTGGTTGGAGAGGCTTAAGGAGAAAGATACAAGTAGAGATTTTTTTCAGGGCGGCAGCATTTCATTGTTTCTGTTATCTTTAGTTTTCTAGCGCTTTTTTTTTTTACTTTGCTGCTGGGTAACATTGGATCCTGACTAAGTTACTCAGGATAAAGCCCATGGATATTGGCAGTGATCTGTTTGTAGTTCTCATTATGTCCTGCTAGAAAATGAAGAGGGATTGGCTACATGGTTCAAATAATCAGAATCCGAAAACAGGAGCTGTTATTTTTTTTTTTTTACATCAGTGAACATTTCAAGTGATAAGAGACTTTGGCTCATTAGCTGTAATGGTTCAGCTAGGCTGACTTTTATTTTTTTTAATAGTAAACTTAATAAGCAATGTTAAACTAAAACTAATGATATCCTCTGCATACATGTTTCTATTATTTTTCAAAATGCAATGCATAAATTTAAATAACTGACAAAGCAGCAGTCTATCCGTTTCTCATCTGCCAGTGTACTACAATTTGTATAGTAGTATATTTTCATATCCTTTCTGGTATATATGAAATACGTTTCAAAATATATGCATAACTTAAATTTACATACATCTGATATCTATTTACATATTATTTTAATGGAATCAAAATGCTTTTCTGTACAATGTCACCATTATTAAGGCCCAAGGAAAACTTGCAAAACTGGTAAAGTTTACCTGTAGTGCCACTAGTAAAACAGACTATTGATAGATCTTCTGGTCGAGGAGGCTAGAAAAGTCATGGAAGAAAAAGAAATGTCTTAGTTCATTTATTTTTACTTATTTATATGATTTACACCCCAGCCTTCCTTCCCAAGGGGAGCAGGGAGCTCCTTGTACATTGCTTATCCATTTTTAACCTTACAGTGCAGGTTTGAGACAAATTATTATGCTTTCCCACTGTGTGAATTCTTTGTCCCTCCGGCCAAAGTATTTTGTTCCAAGCATACAAAGCAGATGACGGTACTTTCTTTGAATAACTTGCCATGCAGGAGTGCTGGGCTGCAATCATATGCACACTTAGCTGGGATTAAGTCCCACTGGATGCAATGGGACTTACCTCTGAGTAAGAAATTGTACTCAGGGCTGGCCCATGATATTTAGACACTTGAGGGAAATCATAAATTGGTGCCTTTGGCTCCCTCCTCCTCTGTCACCTGAGGCGACTGGAAGTGGTGCAGGGAAGCCCCAGCACATTGAAGGTGTCAAGGGAGGAAAAAATAGAGTCTGGAGAGAAGCAGGTAGTGGGAGAGCGACCTTCGCCCTCAGGGGCAACTGGGATGGCAGTAACTCCTATCTGCAGCCAGAGGAGGAGCAGCAAAAGTATGTGAAGGATCTGCTGCCAGCCTGCGGCCTCAGTGGCGTAGCATGGGGGCTGCAGGGGGGGCTGGCCGCACCGGCCGCAACATCTGGGGGTTAGGGTTAGGGGGCGCAAATTACTTGCCTTGCCCCGGGTGCTGACAACCCACGCTACGCCACTGTGTGGCCTCAGCGAGGCTAATTAACAAGCCAATCCTGTTTGTACTGTTAGTTTAAGTGATTCCCAGCCTTCTAGCAGCTCTGGGGCTGCTGTCTGAACTTAGGTAGTTGGGTAGTTGTGATGGCCTGGGATTTGGACTCGGAGGCTGAACCTGAGGAATCCCAGCCTGCACTGAGTCCCCGCCTCCAGAACCAGCTGAGCCGGGGCTGGGGTTTGAGCCTGAAGGGTCCTCACCTGTGCTGGATCCTCAGGTGCAGGCACCAGCTGAGTCAGCTCTGGCTCCTGAGGTGAGGGAGGACCCATTGCCTGCAGGTGCTCCACTCTCAGCCCCGTCAGGGGAAGCTGAGGTTGCCTCTGGGTCCGGTAACCCTCCAGCCTCTCCTGAGCTGCAGAGGCTCAGGGCAGAAAGGTGGAGGGAACTAAGTTCCCGCAGGAGGAGTGTTCGCCTCCAGGCCAGAAGAGGCGAGTCACCTGTGGACCGGGGCCGCCCTATGCCTCGGGGCAGATAAAAGCCAGCCAGCCCCAGTCCCAGGTTGCGGGAGCAACATTGTTGGTAGCCTGTTCCTGCCTGCACCCTGTCCTGCTCTTCTGCCAGAGTTCCTGACCTCACCCGACTCCTTGCCTTGGACCCTGCTTCGGACCCCGCTTCAGCTTTGACAGACAGCCTCCATACCACACCCTTGACCTTGGACTAGACTTGGACCTCGCTGCACGGTTAACCCTCGGGACCAGCACAGTAGTAGGTGCCCAGCACATTCATTTCCTCAGAGTTCACTGCTTTATTTTTTTCTCAGCTGATACTTCATGTGAGAAAAACTCAGAATTTTTAATTTCTGCCCCACAGTGGATCACTTTGTACATAGTCTCTGATCATATTGAATGTTTAAGCACTCAATTTGTTTACCCAGGGTGCTTTGTAATGAAGAAGGGGCCTTTGTAATAACTGTTTCGGTGGCCACCTCTAGCATGTAGTTCGGCTAGGCACTTATCTGTACTAGACTATATTTACCAAGTGTGTTACCTCCTCCTCCAAAGCAAATTTCCCTTCCCCCATCTTACTGCCATTTTACTTATCTCATGCCTCGTCCATTAAGCTGAAATATCCCAAAAACAGAAAAAAGGGAGCCAGGGGCACAACTTCTAATACACAGCAAGAAACGTGGCCAATTGTGCTTTTCACAAGTAACTTGGATTCCATTTAAAACCACATGGTACTTAAATATGAGAATCATCTACAAAGACCCCTGCACCAGCTTCCATTAAAACAAATGGGCCATGCACAAGGACAGAGACAGGCTGTTCTGCAGCTTTCATTCATTTCAGTTATGCTTGCACCGGGGACGTTTGTGGTAAATTGTGCTCATTGTTTATGAGGAACTGTTCAGTGTGGAATAAAAGAGATTATACTCACTACAGGGGCACGCCAACTTTCTCGACCACAGTCCTGAAAGGATTTAATAAAAAGGAGAAGAATTTAATATATGTGGATTGGCCAAAGGCCTTTAGCCCTGCTGCAGGAAGGTGGCTAACCTAGTGCCCTTTAGATGTTGCTGGAATATCGTCCTTGACCATTGGCCATGCTGGCTGGGGGTCCCAACAACATCTGGAAGGCCAGAGGTTAGCCTGTGGATTGGCCCACTTTCTTGAGTCACCAGGGTTACACTTTCTGCAGATGCCTTTCTGCAGTGTGCCTCTCATTTGCTTGTGTCATGTTGTAATATCAGATGGCGACAAATAAGAGGAAAAACTGCACAATGAAAAGCATAGACATAAAAAATAATCACCTCTTATTATTATTACTTTGGCCATCTTTGATTGTCCATCAGTGCATTTTATGCTTGTGCTAGTCTTGACAAGTCTTCACACACACACACACACACACACACACACACACACACACACACTATGATGGCATATCACATAACTTTAATTTGTTATAATTCTGTGGAACTGCTGCTTAACTGCATAAACAGTGTAACGTGAGATCAGTTAAACAGTGCATAAGAACCTTACCTCTACTTCCTGCATAGCCTGGATTTGAACTCCACACTTTTGCCCTCTTTCTTTAAGATCCTTCTCAAAAGGGTCCATCAAAATAATGAATTTCAAGCCTGGAGTTTGTTTTTTCTCTACATTTTCTAAGAGGATTCTGGCTTTTTCTGGCTTATCACAAACTACTATAGAAATATCAGCTAAACACACAAAGAAACAAACAGAAAGTAAGTTTAAAAGAATTGCAGTGCAGTGTCAACACATTTCTCTTTTTAAAAAATCATAATCCGCCCTCCATTGAAATTTGTCACTGACCACTATACAAAGAGATATAGGAATGCAGAGGAGCCTTTTCTGTGGTGGCCTCCCATCTGTGAAATCCCATCCCACCCTTTACAGAAAGAAGCAGGACCAACAATTGTTATCATTTCAATGCACAGCTTAAGGTTTATTCATTTGCCAATGCATTTTAAGTGCTTTATGTTGATTCACCTACTCTGGTGTTTAACTGACTTTTTTGTTCATTGGTGCATTTTACTATGTTGCTTATTTTATTATTTGGTTGGCTGGGTTTTATTTAATTGGTGATGCCCAACTGAGTCATATTCAGAATAGAGCACTGAAATCAATGGTCTAAAGTGGATGGATTTTTTTTGGAGTATGACCAGCACCAGATATCAGCCTATGTTTTGTACTTCACCCTGGTCGATACAGTGGAATAGCTCAAATAAACAAATACACCAATTCCTTAATTTAATAGCTCTTGCTTTTCCAGGCTCACCAACCACCCTTGCTTTCTTGCGTGGATCTTGATTTCAATATTTTAAAATTTTAGTTTTCAACTTGTTCTCCTAGTTTTCAACTTGTTCTTCATCTTCTGGCCTGACTCTCCCCATGGCTGAACGTGCCCTACTTTATAAATGTCATGAGCCACTTTGGGTCTTTGGGCAAAAAGCAGGATACAAAATAACACACTCTCACACACATTTTATGACAGTTTTCCTTTGGAAATACTGGTATACGCCTTCAGTTGTTTTAGTGTTTAAAAAGAAAGGGAGCAGAGAGATCGATCTTTTCTGATGGGAAATGATTGTTGCCAGAAAAAAAGCCAAAACGCAAAATGAAAGTGCAGGTGTTCTGGTACTATATTGCCAGTGGATGACTGCTGAAATGAACTAGTGTTACCCTGGAACTCCAAAAAGGAAACCATTACAGAGCCACAACTAGACTCTGTTGATACTAGTGCTTAATGTTCAAATTCCATCTTGGGTATCTTCTGAAGTGCATTCAAAGGTATGAATTTGACAGGTTAGGTCTGATTGCCCTGCTGAAATTGTAATAGCTTTTTTTTGTAGGGAATGAGGACTTGGTAAAGGATCTTAAAAAGATGCAGTATTTGAATATTAACACTAAAAGTACCTATTAAATATCATAATGTTGATATTGGCTTGACAACCTACACAATAAAACACACAGTCAACCAAACTGCCCTAGGGTAGCTTGGTTGGCTATATCACCCTGCCAAGGAGTACCATTATATACCACCCAGTCAGTCTTTTGTGTGTGTGCAAGACATTCTGTTTTCCTCTTCTAACATTCTTCTAACAAGAAGGTGAGGATTCAGAAGTGAAGCGATTCTTATTGGTGAAATAATGCTCCCTTTGAACAGCCAAAGCTGTGTCTGTTTTACATAGCAAAAATAGCTTTCTATGAAGCTATTTACTCACAATGAATCTACATTTCTTTTTACCTGTGTTGATAATATAACGAATGGCTCCAGGGCCTAACGTATCATACAGGGGAACCACAACCATGGAATAGGTATAGCAAGCCAGCTCAGAAATGATCCACTGGAAGGAGATTATGAAAGGTATAAGTTACAGTTTGCAATAAATATGAATAAAATGTGAAGTTGGAGATAAGGCTCTGGTTTTCTTGAAGCTCACCTCTGGCCGGTTTTGTGCAAAAACCCCAATAAACTGACTTGCTGATGGTTTGCACCCCTTTTGGAGTAAACCTGATCCCAATGCTTCTGCTCTTTCGGCAACCTGAAAGTAAAAGAAAACACTTAAGAAGAATTAACAGAGGATCATCTTGCACATTGCATTAGGCAAATCCAATGATATTCTTAACAGGGATTTTGTGTTTGTCTGTTCACAAACAGCTCTTATAGTGTATGGGCACTTCCAAAGAGTTGTTTAGGTAAAGGTAAAGGGACCCCTGGCTGTTAGGTCCAGTCGCAGACGAGACTGGATTTGCGGCACTCATCTTGCTTTACTGGCCGAGGGAGCCGGCATACAGCTTCCAGGTCATGTGGCCAGCATGACTAAGCTGCTTCTGGTGAAACCAGAGCAGTGCACGGAAATGCCATTTACCTTCCCGCCAGAGCGGTACCTATTTATCTACTTGCACTTCCTGCTTTCGAACTGCTAGGTTGGCAGGAGCAGGGACCAAACAACGGGAGCTCACCCCGTCGCAGGGATTCGAACCGCCAACCTTCTGATCAGCAAGCCCTAGGCTCTGTGGTTTAACCCACAGCGCCACCCGCGTCTCATAAAGAGTTGTTTACTGTCAACCAAAGAAGAATGGCAACTTAAGTTGACAAAATATGCACAACTTGCAGACTTAACATGTAGAATAAGAAAACAAGAAGAACATACATTTAAAGAAGATTGGAAAACATTTATTGAATATATGGGAAATAATTGTGTACAGCTGAAAACACTGGCAGCATTAAGATAAATTAAACAGTGTAAATAACTTTTGATGGATGCAGTAATGGAATACTGATTGGTATAGTTTTTGTAAAATATTCAGGGATTTATGATATTAAAATGAATATATATATATATATATATATATATATATATATATATATGAGTTGTTTACTATGAATTTGGTGGTTCTCATGCATGGAAGTTTTGTGCAGCATCCACACATCATATTCATCAAAATGCTGTCCCATATTGTTTTCCCATTAAGTAATTTGATTTTAACCTCCCTCCCTTCAGAAATAGTAAATCTAGATGTCAGGGAACTGCCATCAGCTCAGAGGCAAGAGGTGGAAGAGCAGTTGGGTTACAGGGAGCCTCCGAAGATCGTGCAAAGCAGCTCTTACCCGGCGAGGAGGGAAGCCCCGCCTCCAGTGGGGAAGTGATACAGGGCTCGGAAGATGCTAGAAAGAGCCGCAACACCGGGCCTGAGAAAAGCAGGGGGGAGGCAGGTCCCCCTTTGCCCACGCCCTCTCTGCGCAGTCGGTTTACACACAGAGAGGGGAGGTGTAGGATGGGGGACAAAAGACTGCTATGCTGGGGAAAGTTTAAGGACCGCCCACTCCCAGATTCTGCTAGCGAGTGAGCAGACATGGACTTGAGACACTCTGCACTGTAAATGTTTTGTACAGATAATAAAGCCTTGAAAAGACCAGTGGGAGTCTTGCCTGTTCGCTCTTGAGCAACCACACCGGCAGACACACATAACACCAGATAAAATTGGAAAGAAGATATGGGATGTCATCTTAATGAGGACAACATCATATGGACACTACAGAAACCTTCCATATGTGAGCATTACTAAGTTCACAACAAACTGCTGTGTGGAAGGAACACATATTCCACAAGAGCAATAATTCAAAAACCCTCTTCTAATGTTGTTGTTCTATTAAGAAAAATATAACATGAACCTCACCTCTTTATAGGTCAACCACTGGTAAGGCTGTTTTGGTTTCCTGAATCCTAAGCAGGGGCCATTTTCTAAAGAAAAACAGATGAAATGAGCTATAAGAACCATAATTCTTTCCCAAAAAGATGGTTAATAATGCACTTCCTGGCAGCCTGAGTGCTCCTCAGCAGGACTAAAAATAAACCATTGTTATTATCAAGGTCAGGGTGTATGTCAGCAATCCAGGAGTTCATACAGAGAACCATCAAATGCAAACAGAAGCTATCTTGCCTAATGGAATATTGCATTCTGTAAGTTCCCTCAAGGACCATTCAGTGTTCTCATTTAGAAATGAGAAGGTGACTGTGACATTAAGCACCTCCACTGCCTTATTAATATATCTAGACTCTAGAGGGCTGCATCATCATTATCTGATTGATACTCCCATTCTAAATGTCACCTCCCATTGGTTCAGTTTCCTTTAGCAGAAGGGAAAATAAGAAAAACCTCCATCTAACAAGAACAAAATACTGCATATTTTTCAGGAGGGATGGAAGGGAGGGCTATAGGAGGTGTGATTATAACATCAGATTTATCCTAAAGGTTGGTAGAATTGTTATAGCATGATTTTAGCTCCTCCTGGAATTAGCGATATTATCTCTTTTGCTTCAGAACAGAGTAATTTATACTCTGATTACTGTTCACCCAAAGAGGGGCTGCCAGAAAGCACGCACACACAGTTAATACTGCTAGATGCTGAAGCTGTTTGAACCAATGTGCAAGGGTTGCAATATCAATCACAGTGAACGATTTGGACCACCACCTCGTTTTCTAGATCCCAAACTGCTTCCAGCCCATTGCAGTTTCCAATCTTGGTCAACATCAAAGTTCAGTTCACAACTGGCCTCTTACAGAAACTGAGCCAACAGCCCCCTGTGGGTCTAGTAGGAAGTTTAGGCGAGAAGATGAACATTATGATCTACAAGTCCACATTAACACTTACCAGAGATATGAAAACCCCTTCTAAAAACCTCATACATGGTCCTTGCATCATCATAGTAGTGGGTTAGCAGTTGGGAGCTGTTGCCTATTACAGATCTCCGTGCCCCATCCCAGCCCTACAGTGAAACAACACAGACAATGGGAGATCAGGAATTTGGCCCTTAGAGTCACATTCCAGTTACTCAGACAAAGTTCTTAAAGCCATTGAAGTACAGACTCTGAGACAGTATAAAGAATGCTATGCTAAACACTCCTTAATCCCCAATGCAAACAGACATGCAGCCTATACTTACACATAGCTGCATTAGCTCACATTGATCCCTTCTTGTCCCTGGTTTCTCCACCCTTTTTCATGTCTTTCCGGCAAGACTGTCAAGATGCTAAAGAATGTGAGGGTTGACATGCCTGGCTACGTCCCTTTTGTCAATTTACAGTAGCACTATTTGGGCATTTAACTGTGCTCATGTGTAAGCAATCACACAATGCAGAGTGGGGAGGACACTGCTAAGCCCTCCTCTCTAGCATGCCATCTCTGTTCTACAAACAACTCTTCCAAGAGTTGCAAAAGTCTGTAGCACGGAGCTTCCTCTTCTCACGCAGGTCGCCTGCTTGATTTAAAAGCCAGATTGTGCAACTGCTTACACATGCGGATGCTTGGATTGTGCTACAGAATAAATAGTGGCAGCATGATCGCTCAAAGGCCAAAGAGCATACAAGCATGCGCTTTCAGGAGCCTCAGCTGTAGGAGAGCATGTGGATGGATATATCAGTCTGTGTTACCTTCAAAGCCACATGTTATGGTGCAGTGAAAACATAATTGCTTGCTAAAAGTTTCTATTTATGCTTCGTTTATGCATAACATTACAGAACATTCCAAACCTGCAATTTTGCCGTATTGATTTTTCTGAATCCTTGTTTTGTACAATGTGCTTTCAAAATACTCTTACCGCTGGCTGCAGAAATGCTCCCTGTGGACACTTGCATGGAATTAAATGTATATTTCATGAGTCTTGCTGCATCATTCATGTTACTCACAAAGAAGTCAGTTGGAGGGGGGGGGGTACTGTTCTATACACAGCTGTGTGCCTCAACCTTCAAAACAGTTGCTTTCCCCCTACTCACCTTTGACAGTGTCTCTTTATGTAGTTGAACACTGGCACAATGTGAATTTTGTGGCCTACTATCTCATTTCTATTGTAGTGGGAACATTTTAATTGTCTCCTTATTTTATACATCAAAGAGTAGCCTAAAGTTTCAATCAAAATTTTCCTGAACTTTCCTTTTTCAAATAAAATTAATAAATCCACTGATCAGCCTGGATATTATTATTATTATTATTATTATTATTATTAGATGGTCGTCCTTCTCCAGATCGGTTGAAGAAAATACCAGGTTTAGGTATGGCTGATCCTTGTGATTAGTGGACTTGAAAAAAACTAGATCTCATCATTACAGCTCAGAGACAATGTATTCTTAATTATTCCTCTGTGTTGACTTCTGCCCCTTCAGTATTTTCATTCTGAATTCCTTTCTCCGATTGGCTTACTGCATGGTTGCTTGGTGATTTCTCAGATTAGGGGGAAAAGCTTCATGTATCACTGGTTGAGCAGTCCATTTGCCTCAGCAATCCCTCATAAGCCCATGTGATAAAACCACTTCAACACCCACCGTGCCCAAGTAGTTTGTTTTCAGCTGTCTCAAAATTATATATTTGGATAACACTAAGTAACCCCAAAAGCATAAAGGATTAGAGTGCACAATTACTATAGGTAAGTTTTTGTATGGACTTTAAAAATAAAATAATAATGAGGGGTTTTTGAGTACCATAACACGAATCTCAATAGTATAATTACCTTGCTTTGTCTAGGCTTTTACAAATATGTCTCCAAGGACTAAAAGCATGTTACAAACAAGAACAATGGCAAGGGGACTGTATTGCATCATTAATTTTTCAGAAAACAAACATGTAAATATTTCATTAATATTTAGGCAGCTAGATATCCCATGTTTTATCATTTTCGGTGAAGGTCAGCACAAAAAAACACTTTGCTCCACAGAACTGGAATTCAGTCCAGCAAGTGCTTTCTTGAAAGTGCTTGTTCATCACAAACAAACATATTTTTAAAAATAAGATATCAAAGTAATACCAAGCTAATGAAATATTCAGTAATTATTTGGATTAAGGCATTTTTGCTGCAAAAACAAATATGTGGTTGAGAGGCGCACGTGGCAGTAATCTGCAGACAAGCAGGCCATACTAAGTTTGTTCTGATATATTAGTATCCAGAGGAAAACTCAAAAACAACTTTGGACAAACCATTCTGTTAAAATCAATTGTACTGTCACAACATTTAAGATTGCTGCCTATGAATATTGTAAAAAATCAATGATGTAAGAGCCATGCTGCCTACTAATGAAAAAAGTGCAGCAAGAACAGCAACAACTTTTCATAAAGTCCAACTCTTGTTCTTTGTAAAGAGCATAAAGACTCACCTCAACTTCTTCTGATTGCATCAAGAGGTCACATGGTGGTTTCACTGCTTTTGGCCGGCTGGCCAACCAGTAAGCAACAACAGCTGCAAAGGCACCAATGCCAACCAAGGTAGCAGCCGGCAAACTTCGGAAAAACTGACTGAAGTCTTCAAACTCTGGAAGCCGCAGGTTCCTGAGGATCTCTTGCGCTTGCATCTTTTCAAAGATTGAAATGGCAACTTCTGCAGAACCCAATGGAGAAACAATGAATTAGTTCACAGCAGGGTCAAAAGACACAGGACCCCAAAGGTGGGATTTTTTAGGACCACACAACACCAATCTTAAAGGATCTTCACAGGCTCCCAGTACATTTCCGAGAACAATTCAAAGTGTTGGTGCTGACCTTTGAAGCCCTAAACGACCTCAGCCCAGTATACCTGAAGGAGCATCTCCACCTCTATCGTTCAGCCCAGACATGGAGGTCCTCCTCCAAGGATCTTCTGCTGGTTCCTTCAGCACGAGAAATGAAGTTACAGGGAACCAGGCAGAAGGCCTTCTCGGTGATGCCCTCCATGTGGAACGCCTTCCCTTCAGATGTCAAGGACCATCTTCTCCTTTACCTCAGCAGCCAAGGGTCTTGTGCCAGCCCCGGCCAGCACTGACTCAGATTGGGCCTTGACACCCACCCATAGTGCATTTTGCTTCATAATATTTCCGGGGTGGGGTGGGGGGATGAAATGGGACACTTTCAACTAGGGTGCCACTTTCTGTGGCCAAAGTAAAATATCAACCAACTCATGGTTGCTACGCCTCTCCTATAACTATAGTCTTATTAAGAAAACAACAACTGAAAATGCCCACACAAAAGCTGCTTCCAGCAAGAGAAGGGCTCTGTGCTTACTTATGGATTTCATTTCAAATATCATTAAGCCCCAATAACAACCTCATGATGACATGACATCACAGCATGTTGAAAACAAAAGCAAGTGTTGCTTCTGTGAGAAGCAGCAAATCCCTCAGTTATGAAAACCCTTAACAGAAAATTTAGACCAGAACTAAAGCCATAACACTTTCAGTGTACATCTTTGAGAATGCTTAAAACCTGCTTGTTTACTTGCCTCCACTTTGAGCACCCTTGAAGAATTTATAAGAAACCATTTTTTTTAACATAAAGCTGTAGCTTAATTTAATTTCTGCCAACAGACATCAGAACATAGGGTGCTTATTGTTTTTGGTGCAGTGAGTGATATGCTGGTATATAGCAAAACTCAGGTGGCATTAGGCAAACTACAGCCATCACTTCAGGTCCAATAGACTACAATAGCTTTCCAGAGAGCTACAGGACACAGGGCTGCTACTGCCGCAGCAAATCTATTTCACAGTAGTACTTTGCCACAGTAGTACTTTGCTGAGAGGACACACAATTAAAATGCACCCAACATAAACCCACTAGTTCATCCTGCAGCAACCACAAGCTCACCTACGCTTGTCCCTTCAGCGAAGGCAAGGCCAGGCCAGCTCCCAGAAAGAGAGTTTCAGAAATGACAAATCGCTCCAGTGGGTCATTGGTTTCATGTTCAGTGATGGAACAGAGATAATTATCCAACGGCATTGCCAGCCACAAGGAGAGTTCTGAATATCTTTGAAGAGAGGGTGTAGCTATGTCTCTGTCTGTCTGTCTGTCGCGCTCTCTCTCTCTCTCTCTCTCTCTCTCTCTCTCTCTCTCTCTCTCTCTCTCATTAAGCTCACAATGTTCCGTTTTGTTTGTTTGGAAATTTTCCAAGCTCTTTGGCTTTATCCCTCTGTGTAATGGTTTGTAAATAATCAAGCGTAGAAGTCAGGAATTCATTCTAGCTTTGTGCATAGCATTCTGAAGTACAAGATAGGAAGCTATTAGAGGAGTTGGGGAAGTATGAGAACTGCAGATTATGTTCTCACAACATGTGTGGTAGCAACCCAGTTTCTGGGTTGCATACTTTCAGGCTGCCTGTGGGAACTCTCATGCCTGAATGCTATTTCATGGGAGGGGGCAGGAATATCTGCCCACAGAAAAAACAACCATTGTCTTTTTTTCTGATGTACTAGTTTTCTATGTTCATGTGTTATCTTTTTCCATTCAGGAAATATTCAGGCATGTGCACACCCACTAGCTATCTATTATTATTAATAATAATTAAATTTATTAGGTGCCTTCTCTCACTAAAGGCAATTCAAGGCATCTTTACAAAACAAAATGACAAACAGCAAAATAGCATGTATCAAAAGTGGTACAAGCTAGAAGCAGGGTTGTATCACATCTGCTTTTTATAAAACTAGGCTCAGGTTCCTTTAAGGAACCTGTTTTTATTTTGATTATGTATTTTTTTGTTTTTATATTGTGATTTTATCCTGTTCTGAGACCTGTGAGTATAGGGCAGTATACAAATTTAATAGAAGAAGGAGGAGGAGGAGGAGGAGGAGGAGGTTGCAATTTAAACTTGCATACCCAGGCCCAGTAAGTCCACAGCTGATGTAAAAAGTTTGTGGGCAGGCTCAATTAAAACTCAATGGCTTGCAGAGGCGGCCATGATGATCCCTGCCAGCCACTGGACTCAGAGCAGAGCATCCTGGCATGGTGGCAGACTGTGCTGAGACACAACAGTCATACCACGTTTATTAAAAGGTGAGAGGGCTTTGTAAACAATAACCTTCATAATCCAGCTTGTTAATATTATAAGTGATAATAATTTATCCATAGGTTTGGGCTGGCAATTGTGGCAGGGCTGGAATTTACGAGATTTGCAAACTGTAGAAATGGAAGGATCAGACTAGCAGATCATATAACAGTGATAAAACACCATGTAGCTCACCTAGCTTACAGCTGACATGAAAGACCCAGAAGCTGAATGGAACAAGGAAAGGAGAATAGACAGTCAACATGAGTTGTGGGTGTAACCACTGCAAGGGGCAGGAAGAAACTGGAAACTTTCCTTCCTTTAATTTCATTATGTCCATATATTTTAGGATCCAAGCCAATATTTGTGCAATTTGTCTGCTTTGAAGCAGTGACTCAGTACCATTTGGCAGCACTGATTTAGACAATTATGATTCCTATTTTCTCTAAGTAGATTTGGGTTAAAGTAAATTCTATGCATTGTTATTATTGCTCTGGTAAAGCATTTAATTTTCATTGCCGCAGATTTATCATCATATAGAATCATAGAACTGTAGAGTTGGAATGGACCACAAGGTCCAACCCTGTGAAATGCAGGAATCTGTCGCCCGCCAGAGGACTTGAACGCACAACCTTGAGATTAAGAGTCTCATGCTCTATTGACTGAGCTATCACACCGTAAACCACACAGTTAGTTAGTTATTGGTTGCTTCAGGGTGTGCATTTATTCTGTGATCCACTCTGAGACCTGTGGGTATAGGGCAGTATATAAATTCAATACATACATACATACATACATACATACATACATACATATATACATACATACATAATTTTTTTAAAAAATAAAGCCCTAAGAGTGTGTGATAATTAATCCTTTCCTGAACTTTTCTTGTCACCTATCAGCTTACAGTGGTGCCCCGCAAGACGAATGCCTCGCAAGACGAAAAACTCGCTAGACGAAAGGGTTTTGCAGTTTTTGAGCTGCTTCGCAAGACGAATTTCCCTATGGGCTTGCTTCACAAGACGAAAACGTCTTGCAAGTTTGTTTCCTTTTTCTTAACACCGTTAATACAGTTGCGACTTGACTTCAAGGAGCAACTCATAGAACGCGGTGTGGTAGCCTTTTTTGAGGTTTTTGAAGACTTTGGTGATTTTTGAAGCTTTTCCAAAACTTTTCCGACACCGTGCTTCGCAAGACGAAAAATTCGCTAGGTGAAAAAACTCACGGAACGAATTAATTTCGTCTTGCGAGGCACCACTGTATTTTGTTCTCTCTAGAAGAAGAAGAGTTTGGATTTGATATCCTGCTTTATCACCACTACCCGAAGGAGTCTCAAAGCGGCTAACATTCTTCTTTCCCTTCCTCCCAACAGCTCCCACTGAATAAGCACTGCAACATCTATAGAAAACAGAAATTACTACATTCAGCAAGCAAGAGAGTGTGCTATAAAACCACCTACATTGATGTAATGATGGCTCAAGTGTGGTCTGACGTTACAGCTCCTATGCTTTAGCCCTGTGCAGGTGTTTACTCTACATGGAAAACAGTGTGTGAAAGTGGTATATATGAACCTGCCTGACACAGAGTCAGATCCTTGGTAATCTAACCCAATATAATCTGATCAGCAGCTCTCAAGGGCCTTTTCCCATCAAAAGGCTACTTCATCCTTTTTAAACTGTATATGTCCTGAATTGAACCTGGGGCATTCTGTACACACAGCACGTGTTCTACTATTAAACTATGGCTACTCCTGATTCGATGGCACTCCTTGGCATACAACTCATGTGGATGAAACCAAATGCCTGTAGGCTCCCTATGCACAACTTACCCTGCCAGTATTTTTCAGGTGCAGGCCTGTGCACAAACAACCAAGGGTGAGACCAGCTACTGGCTCCTCCCCACAATGCATTCATTTTCATACTTCAACAGGACCACTGAGTGAAGTGTGGAGATGAGTGATCTCAGATGTGGAGCAGGAGAAACTATTTCACTATCTAAGGAGTCCCCTCAACAGTCAAGTGTGATATCTGTTCAAGAAGTGCTACAAATTTCTCAAGCCCTTAATAATAATCTGACTGGGTTACCCCAGCCACTCTGGGTGGCTTCCAACAAATTAAAACACAATAAGGCATCAAACACTAAAAATTCTCTGAATTTTAAGGAGAATGTGGAAGTCTTCTAGGATTCACATTAGGGTATGAAACAGGATATCCAGTACTCTTTACTTCACAGAGTTCTTTAAAAGAATAAGGACGCAACCTTATTCAAGCCCCTCCCTACCATGGACCCAGCAACTCCTAGACCTAGACCTGAAGTCTTCTTTGGTTGCACTGGTAACTTCTGGTAGACTGGGACCACTCCTTGGACAAAGAGAGGAAATAGCCTACTGATGATCAGACCAAACTACCTGATAAATGGCGTGCCATGACTGGCATTTTGGATGCTCTATTTCCCCCAAAAGGAGATGTGGCAGGGAGGCAATTAGAATCAGGGCCATGGCTCGCAGAGGAATGGCATTGGCCAGAGGCAGTGGGTCACAAGATAAAACTACCACCAATTACTCCGGAGAGGTCACTAAGGCCTTTGTTTTACAAGAATAGTGAATCTGAGTGGCTTATACTGTCAGTCCCTCATGCTTTTCTGCAGCATCCAAAAAAAGAACTTTCAGTCTCCCCCTGCTACATGCACTACGATCATGGGTAGGAGAAACAAGCATTTTGTTTTGGCCATTACAGAGAAGGATCAGAACAAGGGAGGGTGAGGCACTTCTCTAAATATTTGCAGCTACTCTGCACTTACAAGATTTATCCAGTGTGAGTAACAATTTCCCTCCTACTGTGATGGCTCTCTCTCCCCAATTCTGCTTTAGTAGGTGTGGAAACAAAGCATTGCATCCAGTGGGAAGAGAATGACTACACAGGGCAGAAGAGTGTTGGTGGAAAGTCTGTTTGCTCTTTTACCGAAAGGAGATGTTTCTCGTGCTGGAAACACTCTACAACGAAAGCCGAAAGGTTGCACAGCATGAATATGACCTTATCTTGGAAACTGACAAATTCTGTGGCCTGTTGATGTTGGTGGTGATGATAGTGGCAGTGTTTTTAAAGAATCCCCCAGCCACGGCAGCTTTAAAATATAATTTTGTTTTGCGCTATTAAAGGTCCTTCCTAGCTGTTTGCTCTTATAAGCCTGGCATATATGAGGAGCCTAGTGTGTGAGGAAAGGTTTGGTGAAGTTGCACCTTTTAGAGATTCAGTATGGCTTTTAACCTAGTGTGTCATACAAATGTCAACACCTCAATGAGCCCAAATAAGCCCCCTAGTCTTCCAGCCAAGGATGGAAGGATCTGCCAATTTCGGTTCTTATTTTTCCACATTCAAATTCAGTTCTCCACATTTTGAAGCAATTAGCAATTGAAAATCCATCAGGATTTTACTGCAAATTTCTCACGATAAACACATTTTTATATGCAGTTTTGACCAATGTACATATTTTTTCAAGCAATTTCCCCTGATATAATCTATGTTTTGCACTCATTTTTATGCACTTCCCCCTAAGACATACAAACATTGTTGGGTTGGAGAACTGTATTGCAAAATTCAGATAAATGCACATTTCAAAGGAGCCCTGTGTTTCAGTTCACGTATTATTTTAGAATGTGTGAACTTGATAGATTCAGCTTTCAATGCCTACTGAATCAAATATCTCCCCCAACCTTGCTTCCCACCATATCTTCTTACATTCTTCGACTTCTACTGCTTCCCTTTGTATCAACTTCACACAATGATCTCTGCATCCACCTCATTGCTTTTCATGTGTCTGTGCTGCCCTCAGCCTCTTTGTCTCTTACCTTCTGTCCCCCTGCGAGGTTTTCCCCTCATAGCTCCCTCTCATCACTGCTGCCTAATGCAAGGTTCCTTTCATATCCCCTCCTCTAACAGATTCCAAAATCAGATCCCTTTCGATGCCTCCCCATTTGCAGCCAGGTACTCTCTGGCAGCTTCAACTGTGTGAGTGTGTGTAACTCTCTTCTAAATTCAAAACCCTTCCCCTGTTGCCTGAACAAAGTGGAATGCTTGCTAAGTAACACCCTGTTGCCATGACAGCATCGCCTTGTATTCAGAGACACCCGCAGCGATGCTTTTGAGATGAACTGTTTAGGATACATCCTGTAATCACACTTGAAGATATCTGTTACAACTGTGACAATAAGAAGTTTGCTTGCAAACAACAGCAAAGCATTCTGAAATGTGAATTGGCCAGGTTCCTCAGGTAACATGGGTTTTGATAGTTCAAGCATGCAGTTTGATAGCGGGGAAAATGCATCCCAAATCCAGTGGCAATTGGGCTGTGCATCCATCTCTTTCCCCCTCATTTTGTGGCTTTCAAATCTGTTTCAAATGCACAACTGCAATATTTATTTCATGCCGAATATGCAGCAGAATAATGAGGAGGTCACTAAATCCAGTGCTGGCAGAATCCTAAGCTAAGAACTAAGGGCCGAGATCTGAATCAACTTGTTCAGGATTGCCAAGCACAGTCTGTGGATGAGTATTTCCTTCACCATGAACTAAATGGTTTAAAGCCACATTTAGAAGAAGAAGCATGAGAAATCTCTGAGTATAAAAGAATTCAAAAGAAGGATGATACATGTTGGCTACAAAGTTACAAAACACACACACACACACACACACACACACACACACACACACACACACACAGCAGCAGCAGCAGCTTCTTCCCAAATACATGAAGATGAAGCAATCCTTTTCCAGTTGCTACTTCCAAGTGTTTTAAAGGGGAAACACATAGGCATCCTATTTTGTACCTTGAGATCAGAACCCAAGTTCACAATGTATAATAAGGAGTAGGTTACCAACCATCCCATTCACACCTGAAATGATAAAGAGTATATCAAAATATTAATACTGTATTCCACCACCCTCCTGTTTCTTAAAATGACTCTGCCCTTTCTCACTTGCTGATTGTTATGCCTCTCAGAATGGCTTCTGAGACACCTTCCTCCTCACCTCCATCAAATCACTCCTCAGTTCCTCCTCTGTTTCATGAAGCATTTAGAACAACATCCTTGCCCCAATTATCTCCTATAAGTATGTGAGGCTAAAATAAGCCCATTATTCTTATTCTGTTTACCTCCGCCTCTATCTGTCCCCACTTCCAGAGTTTTCACTTCTTGTTGTGGCTTTCTCTTTTGCAGATTGTTTGTTGGGTAAGGGACCTGTCAGACCTGTTCTTCGTAAATTGCCATGTGTACAATCAATAGCACTATATCAGTATGTTCAGTGATCAACAATTACTTAGCCATGAACATCATCACACTGCCTAAATTGCAGTTTAAGCAATTGCTTTCTGTTTCCTATTCAATTTGGTGCCAGGAGACACACAGGTGCTACTGTTAATAGGTACCTTAAAGAGATTAGCTTCAAAAATAGAACTGATGGGCAGGCACACAAACAATCATCTCTTCATGACTGATATTATTGCAGTATTATTATGCGTGTACTGCTAAGCACTTCCTCTCCCAAGCAGCAGCAAGTTTAACTCTTCCTTTCTTTTGCAACAAAAGTGACTATTACGCTGCTCAATATTACATTTCTATTTTGCTGTGCCAGTTATTTATTGTAGACTCTGCTTAATTAATTCAGCAAAGCTTACATTTTACAGTTTAGTATCCAACATCCCCCTGAGGTGGTAACTTCTTGGTAACTATCTCTTTCTGGCACGTCCCTGGTAGAAAAGGGTGGCTACTGAGTCACTACCTCCAGGGGCAGAGGCAATGCGCCTCTGAATAACAGTTGCTAGGATACAAGAGGAGAGGGCTATTATGTTGCTGTCCTGGCTTCCCATAGGCATCCTCTTGGCCTCTGTGGGAAACAGGATGCTGAACTAGATTAGCCTTTGGTCCAATTCAGCAGGGCTCTCCTTACGTGCTTAACCTCAAGAACAGTTAGTTTACCACACACTCCTTAAAATTGTTGGGGAGGGAGGAAATATTCCAGTGTGGTGCCAGTTGGGAGGGGAGAAAAGCAAACATCCTAGGTATATCTGCCACTTTGAATAGTTCGGCACCTATGATTATCTCCCATCTTTTTCATTCTGAGGAGTCAGTAATGAAACACTTGGGTAAATGAAGCCAAGGTCGATCAATTGCATGGGCTAATAGATTCATACATGGAGCCATATAAAGACATATTTTGACCAGAATTTAATAAATAAAGGGAGCTGTGCACACAATTAAGTAAGAGGAGAAAACTCCGTAGTGGAATGCTGTCAATAAACCGAGGAGATTAGGTATAGAATAAAAACAAGTGTTTATATTAAAAGCAAACAAACCTGGAATTCTTTCTTCCCACCTTTGGAATATATTTTTAAAATCAATACTTCTAAACTACTTGTACTGCTATTCTCTCCAATTCAAATCTGATTTCTTCATTTCTGTGGCTCACAGATATTCTGACTAGGACAACACATTAAAAGGTTAATCTTGATTTTTTCTGTCTAAGAGCAGCTTGACAATGACCCTGTCCTGAGTCAGCCTGGAGTCTGCAGCCCCATTTTGGGACATGGCCCAATACTTACAGCACAAAAATAACTCCCTCTGAGTCAAGCTAGCAGAGAGCAGCAGCATCCAACAGGTGAGATAGGAGAAATTAGGTTTTGTAAAGAAAGAAATGGGGAGAATGAATACTCAAACCTGCTAATGCCCCCACCCCCAAGGAATGTTCTACCCAAACCCTGGGTGCCAATCTCCTGAGTTTTAATGGGATATTGAATAACCAGGGTGAAAACCAACCCTGCCAAGTAGTACAGCCATCATCCCTGTTAGTGCCCCCAGGCTGTTTCTGGACATCCTTGGGATTCAGAGAGACAAGCGCCAAACCGTCTACTCACTCTCTATCTCTTGAGCCCCAAACAAACAAATCATTCAGGAGCACCAAGCAGCCAGGTACCAGATTTAGAGTCAGGCTTACTTCAAGAAAGCACACCAGGATAAATGCAATACTTTATTAAGGACGTTAGACGCATAAGCATAAGAACCTATTACCAGTAATAAGATAAAGGACTAACAGTACTCAAGTACAGAACAGAAAATAACAAAGCTAGTGTGCCTCACCCTAACACTAACCATTAAGAGTCAGAGACCCCCACCAAACTAGCAAGCTGCATCCAGGCACACATAGGTGTTGTAGTCCACAATCTTCATCAAAATGGGGGCCACCAGACACTTGGATAAAGGAACACAGGTATTGTTTGGCCTCTCAGGGCCCAGAGGCTACTTCACAGCACAAGAGACTGTGCATGCCTGCTGACCATGCAGCTACTCACTTTCTGCACAGTCGTAGTGACCGTGATACCATCTTGCACCAGACATCCATAGCTGGTAAGGTGAAACTAATTAATGGAACTTCTTTCCCCAATGAATACTGTACCCAGGACACTGAGTAAAATGCCCTTTTAAAATAGGCAAGAAAGTGGGGTGGGTGGGTTTCATTACAGGTTTGCTTTAGTGAATGGGGTAGGTGCAGCCAATTCTGACAGACAGAACTGGGACAGAATTGCCATTGGAAAGTTTCAGCCTCTTCTCCACCCTCAAAAATTTGATGATATGCTGCCATTATATAATCCAGGGGTCAGCAACCTTTTTCAGCTGTGGGTCGGTCCATCGTCCCTCAGACCATGTGGGGGGCCAGACTTTTTTTGGGGGGGGAATGAACGAATTTCTATGTCCCACAAATAACTCAGAGATGCATTTTTAATAAAAGCACGCATTCTACTCATGTAAAAACACCAGGCAGGCCCCACAAATAACCCAGAAAAGGACACATTCTACTCATGTAAAAACACGCTGATTCCCGGACCATCCGTGGGCCGGATTGAAAAGGCAATTGGGCTGCATCCGGCCCACGGGCCTTAGGTGCCTACCCCGGATATAATCTTCTACTCTTAGTAGAGGTAATGCAACTTTGCAAGACTCGCAGGTCCCATTTTCCACATACAAACACAAACAGCACACTCAGCCAGAATCTGGTGTCTATTCTATATGCTACTGCATACAACGGGGTTGGGAAATATTTTCAGACTGCTGGGCCAAGATCCTGTCTCCCTAAGGCCCAAACTGGGCAGGTGGATGAGGCAGCCTGCCTGTCAATTACCTAGTGTGAGGGTTTGATTAGCTGCTTGTGCGTGAAAACGTGCTCCCTCAGAGTTTGTGCGACCCCACAAACCTCCGTGTGTGACGGAGCTCCTCAGACATGTCTGCTCTAGTCACTAGTAGAGTCCGACAGTGGCTGTCTGCGGAAGCGTTTCCAGCAAAGAAGTTCCTTAACGGAAACGCGTCTCCTGGACTCACGGCGTGACAATTTCCTGCAAGGTGTGGGTCTCCCTATGGGAGACTCCGATACCTCCCCACTGTTCTCGCTGGAAGCCTCCCTGAGCCCTCCCTCCTGCTCGCATTCCCTCAGAGACCCACTCCTCCCCCTGCTGGTCCCTGCTTCAGCAGTTGAGTCTCTTTCATCCTGCCTGAGTCCCTCCACCACCTGATGCTCTGATGGCAGTTCCCTGACATCCACCTCCCCTCCAGGGCCCCCCTCACCCCCTCCCAATTCCTCCCCCCTGGGAGGTGAAGGGCTAAAACCCCGAAACGAATCTTCCTCATCTTCTGACGTCTCGAACAATTCTCTCCATCGATCGTCGTCCTGGCCAGCTGAATCCTCTTCCTCTTCAGAATCTGGGAACCCCTCCAACTCCTCTTCCTCGTCGGTGGTGGCAAAGTATTCCCTTCGGAACCTCGCTACCGGCTGAGGTTTACGTGGGAACCTCTGATGAAAAGTCTCTATTAAAACCTCGTCATTGACATCCTCTGCCCTAACCCAGGTGTTTTCCGACTCCGGTTCCCCTTCCCACATTACCAAATACTCTACTTGATCTCCCTTCCACCTGGAATCGAGGATCTCCGCTACATGGTAGCTGTGTTCCTTCTCCTCCATTGCTGGTCCCCTAGTGACCCTCCCCTCACTGTCTCCTCTATACGGTGACAGCAACGACCTGTGAAAAACTGGGTGCAGCTTCATGTGGTTCGGTAACCGGAGCCTGAAAGCCACTGGATTGACCTGCTGTATGACTTCAAACGGACCCAGCCTTTTGGGTCTTAATTTCTTACAACCTCCTTTGAATGGCAACCCTTGGGTTGACAGCCACACCTGGTCCCCCACCCTGATGCTTTCACCTTCCCTTCTGTTTTTGTCTGCCTGCCTCTTATATTCCTCCTTAGCCCTGTTTAAATTGAGTTGGAGCTGGCGATGGATCGCTTCCATTTCTTCCACGAACTGTTCTGCAGCTGGAACGCTCCAGTTCTCCCCCTCCCCCCCTGGGAAGGCTCTGGGATGGCACCCGTGATTAGCCAAAAAGGGGCTCATCCCCGTGGACACGTTCTCTGCATTGTTGTAGGCAAATTCTGCCAACGCCAACTTCTCCACCCAATCATTCTCTCTGTCATTAACATAACACCTCAAATATTGTTGGAGAACCCCATTTGCTCTTTCCGCCTGCCCGTTGGTTTCAGGATGACGGGCCGTCGAGAAATTAACCTCTACATGCAGTAAGCTCATGAGCTTCCTCCAGAACCTGGAAGTAAATTGTTTCCCTCGGTCTGAAACCACCCTCAAGGGGGCGCCATGCAACCTAAACACATTCTCTACAAACAATTTGGCGGTTTCTTCTGCTGTAACCGCATGTGAGCAGGCTATGAAGTGGGCCATTTTAGTTAACAGGTCTACTACAACCATGATGGCTGTTTTCCCTCTAGACCTTGGCAGATCAGTCATGAAATCTATTGCCACTGCTTCCCACGGTCTCTCAGGTGTGGGCAGTGGTTCTAATAAACCAGCCGGCGCCCGCCTCTCCCCCTTGGCTCTTTGGCATTGTTCACACCCTCTCACATACTCCCGCACATCTTCCCTGACCTTGGGCCACCAAAATTCCCTGGTAACCAGCCACATGGTCTTGTGTTGCCCAAAGTGCCCTGCTGTGGGGCTATCGTGCAGCTGCTTGAGTACCTTCTCCCTCAATTCCCCTTCAGGTATATATAACGCTCCCTTATAATACAATGCCCCATTTCTCTCCTCAAAACCACCGGATTTGTCTTCCTCCCCTCTGAGATCCCTGAGTTTCCCCTGGGCGTATGCATCCTGCACCGTACCCTCTACCAATTCCCTTTGCCCCACCAAAGTCGCCCCACACACCCAGCGGTCCTCTGGAATGATATGGGTTTCTTCGGGTGCTCCCTCCCCCTCCAAATATTCAGGTTTGCGTGAGAGAGCGTCCGCCCTAACATTCTCTGGGCCTGGCACATAACAAATCTCAAAGTTAAATTTGGAGAACTCTTGGGCCCATCTCAACTGCCTTTGGTTGAGCACTCGCGCCGTTCTCCAGTACTCTAGATTTTTATGGTCCGTGCACACTTGCACTTTATGTTGTGCACCAACTAGCAGATGCCTCCATCTCCGGAACGCCTCATGAATAGCAAGCAGTTCTCGGTCGTACACCGTGTAGTTCCTCTCGGATTTGTTCAGCTTCCGCGAGAAGAAGGCACACGGACGCCACTCTGACTCCTCCTTCCCCGGCTGCAGAAGAAGCACCGCCCCTATGGCTCTGTCAGATGCGTCTGTTTCAACCCTTAGCTTCTTTCGTAAATCCACATGCAGAAGTTGTTCTTCAGAGGCGAAGGCCCTTTTCAGTTCCTCAAACGCTCGCTCCGCCTCCGCCGTCCATACAAACTTCTTTTTACTGCTGAGACAGTCAGTGATGGGCGCCGTCAGATGGGCGAAGTTGCGGATGAACTTACGATAAAAGTTTCCAAACCCTAGGAACCTCTGCACATCCTTCTTGGTTTTGGGTGTTTTCCATTCCAGCACTGCCTGTACCTTGCCGGGATCCATGGCCAATCCCTTGTCTGACAGGCGGTACCCCAGGAATTCCACCTCCTTGGTATGGAACCGACACTTCTCCAGTTTGACCCACAGCCTGTTGGCTTGCAGTCTGCTCAACACTTCTCTGACGTCTCTCACATGTTGCTCCTCATTCTCAGAATACACCAACACATCATCTAGAAAGGCAACGCAATTCTTGTAGAGCAAAGGGCCCAGCACGTGGTTCATAAAAGATTGAAAACACGCGGAGCCTGCTTGTAATCCAAATGGCATAACGAGGTATTCAAACGCCCCCAAAGGGGTAAACATGGTGGTTTTCCATTCATCCCCTTTCCTTATGCGTATCAGGTTGTACGCCCCCCTTAGATCCAGCTTTGTGAAAATCTTTCCCTTCCTCACCCTGGTCAAAATATCATCAATTCTGGGCATAGGGAACGCCACCGGTTCAGTCACTGCATTCAGCCGCCTAAAATCACATACAAGTCTCGGCTTGTCCGCATTTTTTTTGTCCACAAAGAACACTGGGCTCCCCCCTGCTGCTTTGGACTCTCTGATGAAGCCTCTCTTCAGGTTCTTGTCAATGAACCCTCGCAACTCCTGCATTTCCCTGTCTGACATGGCATACAACTTGCCCACGGGAAGCTGTGCTCCTGGGAGTAAATTGATCTGACAATCAAAGGGTCTATGAGGTGGTAGTTGGTCAGCTTCCTTCTCGCTGAACACGTCGCTGAGATCTGCATACTGTGGTGGTACCTTCACCTTCCCCATTACTTCAGTCCCTGCTAGGGTGGCTTGGGCCCCTGCTGAACCCTTCTCCCCTTTGCAGTGTTCTAGGCAATGTGCTGAACCAAAGGACACCACTCTTTGATGCCAGCCAACCAGCGGATCATGTAGAGCTAGCCAGCTCATTCCCAAAATAATGGGAGCGCCTCCCAGGGTGGCCACATTAAACGCTATCAGTTCTGTGTGCCTTGCCACCCTCATTATCATTGGGACAGTCTGCAAGCGGACTCCTCCTCCCAACAACTCCCTGCCATCAATCGTGGTCACCTGCAGGGGGTTGCTTAAAGGGATGGTCTGTATCTGGTGTTCAGCAGCAAACTCCTTGCTCATAAAATTGCAGGAGCTGCCTGAGTCCAATAGCGCCTTTATTTTTAGGGGGTGCCCATTCTGCAGCTCTAGCGACACTTCAATCACTAGAGCAGGTCGAGGAGCTTCTGGCACGGGCACTTTCACTGCTCTTTGGCCTGGCTGCAGTGCCCCAATTGTGGCAACCAGGCGTTGGCTTTTACCTGCTCCGCTCCCCCTTCTTCTCCCCCCTCAACAGCTCCCACCATCCCTTGCCATTCCTTCCTCTGGGGGCAGACTCTGGCAAAGTGGCCTGGCTGTTGGCAGAGATAGCATTTCCGGGGGCCCTTTCCCTCCTTCTTAGCTCCCTCGCTGGTTTTTGAAAATGCGCGCGCGCGCGCTGTTCCGATTTCCATCGGCTCTGCCGGCGGGAAAGCTGGCTCAGGAATGTCTGGAATGCGGAACTCCTTCCAACGTTCCCCTCTCCCTTCCCGCCTCTCCAAGGCTCTTGCCTCCTGCCGCGCTCCTATGGTC
Organism: Podarcis liolepis; assembly: GCF_965112155.1. Taxonomy (NCBI): domain Eukaryota; kingdom Metazoa; phylum Chordata; class Lepidosauria; order Squamata; family Lacertidae; genus Podarcis; species Podarcis liolepis. The sequence continues at coordinate 56,504,987 of NC_139555.1, read as the reverse complement.
AGCGCAGATTTGGTCAGCTGATCCATAGACTCCGCCCTGGGGCTCCGTGCCAGCTCGTCTTTCACCCCCGAAGAAAGACCTTCTTCAAATAGCATTTGAACGGGTGCCGCCGATAAATCCCAACTCAGTCTGTGAATCAGCATGGTAAACTCAGTCCAATATTCACGGACAGATCGACTTCCCTGCTTACAAGCCATTAGCTGTCTGCGCACCACCCCTTCCTCAATATCGCTGGAAAACATGATATCCATTGCACGAAAGAACTTCATTGTGTCCTTTAGTATGTCATTGTGCGTTGCCATTAGGGGTCGAACCCAGTCTCTAGCCCCTTTCTCAAGATGCCCAATTACAAAAGCAACTCGCGATTCCTCATCAGGGAACTCATCGAACTGCACATTAAGGGCATATTGCATCTCTGTCCTAAAAGCATGGTAGTCCTTGGGGTCCCCCCCAAATTTCTGCACCAATCCTGGTACCTTTCTGGGGAATTGCGTGGCTCTCCCCTTCTTGTCTGCATCCTGAGCCCTTCTCTCCTCCAACCTCGCCGTCTGCAGGGCCAGTTGAACCTCCAACGCTCGGTATCTATCTTCCAAGCTTGGACCAGCTCCAGCCCCTGCTCCTCCGGTTCCGGTTGGTTCGCTCATGATGCCTTCTCTTGCACAGGCAGCGTACAAAGACTGTCGGACTGCTGTGAGGGTTTGATTAGCTGCTTGTGCGTGAAAACGTGCTCCCTCAGAGTTTGTGCGACCCCACAAACCTCCGTGTGTGACGGAGCTCCTCAGACATGTCTGCTCTAGTCACTAGTAGAGTCCGACAGTGGCTGTCTGCGGAAGCGTTTCCAGCAAAGAAGTTCCTTAACGGAAACGCGTCTCCTGGACTCACGGCGTGACAATTTCCTGCGAGGTGTGGGTCTCCCTATGGGAGACTCCGATACCTCCCCACTGTTCTCGCTGGAAGCCTCCCTGAGCCCTCCCTCCTGCTCGCATTCCCTCAGAGACCCACTCCTCCCCCTGCTGGTCCCTGCTTCAGCAGTTGAGTCTCTTTCATCCTGCCTGAGTCCCTCCACCACCTGATGCTCTGATGGCAGTTCCCTGACACCTAGTCATAATCGTAATGACACCAGGTGACAACAATGCCTTGCACAGAGTTCCCCCATCCCTTCCCTACTTTAATGCAGATGCAACTGACAGATGGCTGTCTGGCCTCTGAACATAAGAACAAATGGTGAGCAAGATGGACCAGGCCAATGGCCCTCCTAGTCCAGCATCATGTTCTTGCAACCAGATGCCTGTGGGAAGCCTTCAAGCTGGACAGCAGCACAGCAGCAAGCTCCAGCTAAGAAGAGCTCATCACTTTTCAAAGCAGTCTGTTCCACTGTCAAATACTGTTATGATGTTTCTCTTAACACATAGGCAAATTTGCTTCCCTGCTGTTTCCACCCATTGGTTCTAATCCAGTCCTCCAGAACAACAGAGAAAAAGTCTGCTCTGTCTTCTGCATGACAGACCTTCAGATATTTGAAGACCAATGTAATGTCTCCACTCTACTCCAGGCTGAATGCACCCAGACCTTTCAACTGTTCTTCACAGAACTTGATTTTTAGCCCATTAGCACCCTTGTTTCTCTCCCCTGGACATGCTCCAAATGGTCTATGGCCATTCTTAAAATGTGGCACCCCTGAACACAGTTCTGAAGATATGGATTAACCAAGGCAGAATAGTGCAAAGTTATTACAGTGGGACCTCGGGTTACATACGCTTCAGGTTACATATGCTTCAGGTTACAGACTCCACTAACCCAGAAATAGTGCTTCAGGTTAAGAACTTTGCTTCAGGATAAGAACAGAAATCGTGCTCTGGCGGCGCAGCGGCAGCAGGAGGCCCCATTAGCTAAAGTGGTGCTTCAGGTTAAGAACAGTTTCAGGTTAAGAACAGACCTCTGGAACAAATTAAGTACTTAACCCGAGGTACCACTGTACTTCTCATGATGTGAACACTGTGTTCCTGCCAAAGTGGCCTAAGATTGCAGTATCATCATCATCATCATTTTTTATTTGTATGCTGCCTTTCCACAGTTAAAAACAATGCTCAAGGCGGCTTACAACATGACAAGATTTACATAATTACAAATGTCATAAACAATAAATAAACCACATCAAAAAATACACAACCAAATGGAAAACAATTTCCACATAAATCAAAATCTAAAACTAAGAATGCAGCATTAATATCACAGTTTAAAATGGCATAGGTAAAAAATAACAGCAATTTAAAAACAAAACAAAACACCAGCTCCAGCTCCAGCTCCAGCACACCTGTGTAATTTTGAATCTTGATTTTTGTCTTCTATAGTGTTAGCCATCCCTCCCAGCTTTGTGTCATCTGCAAATCAGATAAACCTCCCCTCTATATTCTCATCCAAATAAAAATATATTGAATTAGACAACTGCTCATGTTTTTTTTTTACATTTATCTTCTAGAAATGGGAATCACACTTTCCCACACAACACCACAAATGCAGAGTGTGCAGCAGTACATCTGAGGACTTCCCGCACTCGGACTGAATACCAAGTGAGATCAGGCCATTACAATTCTTCACAGTGCCATCTATTGGCTCGTTATCATCCAGGGCAGCTGTCTACCAACTCCACCTGGTACGCAGGCTGAGACCCTATCTGCCCGCAGACTGTCTCGCCAGAGTGGTGCATGCTCTAGTTATCTCCCGCTTGGACTACTGCAATGCGCTCTACGTGGGGCTACCTTTGAAGGTGACTCAGAAACTACAACTAATCCAGAATGTGGCAGCTAGACTGGTGACTGGGGGCGGCCTCCGAGACCATATAACACCGGTCTTGAAAGACCTACATTGGCTCCCAGTATGTTTCCGAGCACAATTCAAAGTGTTGGTGCTGACCTTTAAAGCCCTAAACGGCCTCGGCCCAGTATACCTGAAGGAGCGTCTCCACCCCCATCGTTCTGCCCGGACGCTGAGGTCCAGCGCCGAGGGCCTTCTGGCGGTTCCCTCATTGCGAGAAGCAAAGCTACAGGGAACCAGGCAGAGGGCCTTCTCGGTAGTGGCGCCCGCCCTGTGGAATGCCCTCCCATCAGATGTCAAAGCGATAAACAACTACCTGACATTCAGAAGACATCTTAAGGCAGCCCTGTTCAAAAGATGGCTCCCTTAACTTGTGGAATTTGTATTCCTGTAAACATTAATGCATAATTAAATTCCCTGAATCAGGGTGGGGAACCTCAGCCCTGGAGGCTGAATGCAACCCTCCAGCTCTGTCCAGTTGTCAGGACTCTCCTAGTCTAAAACACTTCTCATTGGCCCAGCTTCATCTCTTCCTTGAGTGCTTTTGCCTGGCTGAAATGTAATAATGGAGAGGTGGGTGTGGATGAGAGAGAGAAAGAGAATGTGTGAACATAAAAGCCTGCTAGATCATCTAGGTCCATCTAGTCTAGTACCCGGTTCTCACAGTGGCCAGCTTCCAACTCGTGTGTGACTGGACTACAGCCTACTGTAAGAGCCACACCCATTGCTGCACTCACTTTTGCCTCTGACTCCAGCCACCCCTGGTATCCAGCCTTCAGAAGGCTTCCCACAAGGCAATGTGGTCCTCTAGCTAAAGAAGGTTCATCACCTGTGGCCTATATGCTGATGATGCTATGTAGCATATTGCCATGTGGGTCTTCCTATAGCTCCTCTGCAATCCTATATTTCCTACTACAATCCAAAATACCTTTATGATTATATTGAAGAGTGCAAGCCTAAACATATTTATCCAAAGCAATTTCCAATTGAAATCCATGCACGTTACCTTCAAGCAAATGTTGCGCTGGGCTGCGCAAGAGAACACTGCAACCAGGACACAAAGTCCAGATATTGAAAACCTCACATGGAATGTCACCATTAACTTGCATCCCAATTCTAAACATACTCCAAGTGTTCCACTGACTTGGTGGACATTCCATCCAAGTAAAAGTTACTTCCAATCTCAAGCACACTCTTAAATCTCATTTATTTCAATGGGAGCACCTTTAAATCTCATTTATTTTAATGGGAGAAGTAAGCATGTGCTCAGGCCTCTACCACTAAAATAAATGGGACCTAAAATTAGGTTATAGTTCACATTCAATAAGACTGCTCATAGATTTGTGATATGCAACAACCTACTAACACCGCCAGATAGTTCCTACACCTATTAAAAGCAGGCAGGATATATGAAGTTAAATAAAATCTACTTTGGGGGAATTGGGGGGGGGGTTCCACTACATTGTTGGCTCCCAAAGCAGCCTATAATTCAAAGTCATGTGAAGGAGGCAATGATTGGGAAGCAGTTTATCTAACAGTGCACAGTCTGCCATCCTGTCTCATAATATGCTCTTGGGAACCCTGGGAACAGCAGCTTGACATATAAATGCACCCATCTTCTCACTGCATTGAGCAGAAGCCAAAAGAGATGGGAAACAACTGCAAAAAGAATCAGCAAGTCTCAAGAACTTTCCTTTACACGCTGCTAAATTACGATGAAATATAAACCATCAGTAGGAAGGTATCCTTTCAAAAAATGTCTTCCTCTGACTGGCAGTATCCACTGCCACTCTAAAGGGGTAATGAAACTGAACTTGGATTTTTACACCACATGAACCTCCAACTTTGCATCTCAGTCTCAATTTCCCTTTGCAGCCATCTGAAGAAAAAAATGCACTGGCTCCAACTTTTACCATTGCAAACTGGTGCTTTTCAGGGCAATGTGGAACTGGCAAATTTAACTAGCATCTTATTTAGAAAGAATTGCCCCCTAAGGTCAAATAATTATTTTTTTTAAAAAAATACTGCCACATATTTCTAAATCAAGCTTCAGTGCTTTTTTGTGGTGCACAATAAGTCAAAGTCCACATAGCTGCAGAAGCATGAAAAAGCTGCCCCAGTCTGCAGTGTCCTTTGTTCATTCATGTTTCAGTTGATTAGAGCTTAGGAAACAAAGTGTTTATTGCCTCCAAAATATCTAAGACTAAGGGGTCAGGGCCAAAAGCCCTCTGTTTGCTGAAATGTTCATCTGCAACATAAGCTTTTCAAATACTTAGAAGCTGCAGTCTGATGCCACTTTGCTGAGTAAAGAGTAGATATCCAATTAGCAAAATCTTGGGTTACTGGTAACACCAATGCCACTATCTTAACATAATCTCTTCATCGTTGGAAAGATGACAAATACATAGGAGCACAAACATAGATACACAAAACACACGTAGACAGTTATGCTAATTTGATTTTTTAAAATCCAAAAAGCTATTATAGTAAAAGTATTCTGCTGCTGCTAGGATTGCTCATTCAATTATTTGCTCTACTCTATTGTTATAATTTGGGTTTGCTCTCAGCGTCTCTCCTTTATATACGTACAGCTCTCCTGGCATGTTGCCGGGAAACAGAGATGTCGTTAACATAACATTCAGAGTTATTTTTCATTCAATCAACCCCAAAATTTTCAAAACAGGGTCATACGCACCAGGCAATCTATTTGCATCCTGTTAAATTAGTAAAACGTATATACACACCACTTACTTTTCATACTTGCAAATCTCAGGATCTTCATGTATAGACTACATCCTCTTCCTTACAGAGAAACACCGAGCAGCCAATGTGTGACATATCATAGCACTTCAATAGGCTTTCAGGGTTTTCTGCACTAAATATCACCCAATAGAAAGATTCCCATCCTCCCAAGTGTTTGTTTCAAAGTGCGTCCTTGGCACACAGTGCTAAATACTAACACAGAGCGCTTTCTGAGGTAAGATTTTTGTACCAGCAACTCCAAGAAGGGATTAACAATGTTTCAGAGATCAAAAGTTTTATCCTCCAAGGGGAAAACTAAAAGGACTTTGCCCTCTTCCCCGTTTTTATGTTACTCCCCTCCTCCTTTAGCAACTGAGATTAGATTTTTTAAAAAAATTCTTGCAGTGCAGAGGGTTTGGCATTCATGTGCAGCATGTTCCTCTTCGCAACCCGCACATCTCTGCAACACCCTGAACAAAATAAAATGCAGCTACTTACTTGGTCCAAACAGGGCTTTCAAGATTCCCACACACCAACATATCCTTTGACTCAGAGCTACCTCATTCCCTAACAAAGCACCAATAGCAACAGCATGGGAGATGCCGTTCTGAGGAGCCAGCCAACATCACTCCACTCTTGCTAAGATTCAAAAGAACAATGGAAGCTCCACCCTCTCCAAGTCCCTGAAAGGCTGGGCATGAGTGCCTCTTTCCTACGCCCAGTTCTCCCTTGGGACAGATGTCCTGAAATCACTGCTCCCGTCTGGAAAATCCACCATACTGTGAATCCCTGCACGCCAACCAAGGGCAAATCCTGCAACACAGAACTAAAAAGGCTGCCCTTGGCTCCATAGGATTGGAACACGAATTATCTGCCTACTTAAGGAAGGTGGGGTGCGGCCCTAAAATTGCTTGCTTGGAGACAGATTCCACTAAAATGAATTTGTTTAGAACTAGGATTCCAATAGGAAAACACCTCTTCAACTAATAAGGGGGGAAATGATAAAGTTGTGGAAACAACAACAATAATACCGTAATTGCTTGCATGCCAAGCTCCCCTATTCCTGCCTTAGGCTGTAAAGCAATGTAAGCAAAAGCCCTGTCAGCATATCATAGGAACCAACAAAGATGCCTTATACAGAGTCAGGCCATTGGCCATCTCACACATTGTCTACAATGACTGGCCACAGCTCTCCAATATTTCAGACAAGGTTTTTCTCCCATGAGAAGGCACTGTGTTAGGGCAAGTCTGACACAACAAGCTGAATGAACTTAAGAAGCTGCCACCAAATCAAACAGCTGCCCCATATGACTGTTTCCTCTGGCTGTGATCCTGCAAAGCCTTAAGGCAGCACAGAGGAGACTCATGGACCTTCAGGAATTCCTGGACTACAACTCCCATCATCCCTGATCATTGGCCTTGGTGGCTGGGACTAATGGGAGTTGGAATCGAAAAGCCACAGGTTCCACACTAGAGGTCTTTCCTAGTCCTGCTCCCAATCCATTTAACCAAATATGCTAGGAATTGAAACTGGGAGCTTCAGAATGCAAGGTATAAGTCCTTCCTAGCTGGAAGCTCTTTCAAGCCAGAGTTAAATCAGAAATCTACATATAGTAACTGAGCAAACCATTCAATTCAGTAGTAGATAGGTAGCCGTGTTGGTCTGCCATAGTCAAAATAAAAAAATTCCTTCCAGTAGCACCTTAAAGACCAACTAAGTTAGTTCTTGGTATGAGCTTTCGTGTGCATGCACACTTCTTCTGTCTGTGGGGGCATGCAAAATCAGGGAGTAGGAATGTCAGGCACTTGACAAATACAAATGCAAACACACACAATTTAGAAAACCCAAAGTGCCCAGTGTATTACACAGGCCACAGGCCTAGAGACTGGGTCAGAAAGAGGTTTCCACAGTATGAATCAAGCCTGATTTTCTTTTGTATCTGCTGTACTTGCTGCCGGTTGAACAAATCTTCAACTGAATGTTTGGAACTCAGGAAGTAAAACTCTTGTAAAACATCCAAAAGTTTCATCCACCAACCATTGTCTGGAATCTCCCTTTATTGCATTGTAATCAAGCATTCTTTTTCTCTTTTCTTTTCTTTTCTTTAGGTATACTTAGTTAAAGCAGGAGGGGAGATGTGGTGTAAATTAATGTTCAGTGTAACCACAGAAACACCTCTTCTACATCTTGCATATTGTATAACTATATTAAAAAGTAACTATGGAAACTAGTTATTAACAGGTCAAAATGACTAAACAAGAGCTGTTGTAATTTGAAAAGGAGATTAAAACAGAAAACAACTTTGTTACATATGAGATCTTTGGGAATTTTAAACTATTCTGTCCTCATCACTGACTGCAATCCAGATAATTCCTGCATTGCAGGGGGCTGGACTAGATGGCCCTTGGGCTCCCTTATAACTCTACAATTCTATGATAAGCCTCTTGAGGAGAAAGGAAACTTGGTTATCTTTATCCTTCACATGCCTGGTGCAAACATAATATTATGTGCCAGAAGCTCTCAATAATCATGAGATGTAATATTGGGTGCCATGCTCTCTCCTCTCCTCTCCAATGAGAATCCTTAACTTCCCAAGAAGCCTGATTCACATGTAAAACTATGGTTTAGCACAAACTAGCAAACAATGGTTTGGCACAAACAAGCAAACGTGTGAGCTCCCAGAGAAGAGGTGGTGGCTGCTTTGCTCCTCCTCTGCTGCTGAACTTGGCCCTCTCTCCAGACAAACCAAGAACTGTAACCAAGGCTTGCCCCCTGGTTTACAATAAAATAGCACAGTGAAGTTACAAAACACTAAAACAGCCAACAACAACATTAAGTCTCATTAAAATAACAGGGAGTTATTAAAGCCCTCATCATCAATCCACAGTGCCATAAAATCAATTAACCTAAATCAGATTAGAATAAAAACGTTCTTAAAGGTAAAGGGAACCCTGACCATTAGGTCCAGTCGTGACCAACTCTGGGGTTGCGGCACTCATCTCGCTTTATTGGCCGAGGGAGCCGGCGTACAGCTTCCAGGTCATGTGGCCAGCATGACTAAGCCACTTCTGGCAAACCAGAGCAGCTCACGGAAACGCCGTTTACCTTCCCACCGAAGCGGTACCTATTATCTACTTGCACTTTGAGGTGCTTTCGAACTGCTAGGTTGGCAGGGGCAGGGACCAAACAACGGGAGCTCACCCCGTCATGGGGATTCGAACCGCCGACCTTCTGATCGGCAAGTCCTAGGCTCTGTGGTTTAACCCACAGTGCCACCCGCATCCTAGGGCTCTTCTAAAAACTCTCAGGAGGGGGCTTCATGCAAACCCCTGGAGAGGGTATTCCATAAAAGGGGAGCCACCCAGTCCCTGGAATCGCTCTCATCAGTCGTTGAGACCTTAAGGCTAGTGAAGGTTGTCCTTCAGATGAGCATATTCCTATCATTCAGATCCCTGGGGGAAACTCTGCTGTGTGTCTCTCCACTATCAGTTAAGAACATAAGAGGAGCCTGCTGGACCAGGTCAATGGCCCTTTGAGACCAATACACTGTTCTCACAGTGGCCAGCCAGATGCCTGTGGGAAACCAGGTGTACAGTAAGCAGGGAGACACAAAAGAGCTCCCATCCCCTTCCACACAGAAACCAGGAGGATGACTGTACACACGCCTCACAAAGGAAAAACTTGAGGATCCATTCTGCATCCTTCACATAAGTCAAATTTTTGTGGTAGAAGAAAAAGTGGGCTTTTCTGAGTACATTATTCTGGAATACTAGCTGAATAATGCCTTAGTTGTGTGGCAGCATGCCAAAAAATCTGAAAAAACAGCAACTGCCCTACTCTAAGTGGTAAGTGTGGAAAGGTCCAACAACTCTGTATCCATAATCCAACAGAACAAATGGAGGATTCAGTAATAATACATGCATAATGATCCAGTACGACTAATTGTATCTTTTTAATTGCAGCCAGTGTGACAGCAAGTAGAATTAGCAAACAAGTGACCTATTTGTCACAGTACATTTCAGGTGCCTTTCCTACTGACTATGTTGCTATCAAGATATAGTATAGTATAGTATAGTATAGTATAGTATAGTATAGTATAGTATAGGCTTTGAAACATGCTTTGCTACAAAAATAGTGATCTTCCTTCATTCTAAGCCAATACTGACTACTCTGACTGGCAGCAGATATCCAGAGTCTCAAGCAGAATTTCCCCCCATTACCTACTACCTGATCCTTTTAACTGAAGATGCGAGAGATTGAGCCTGTGAGCTCCTGCATGCAAACAACTGGGCAAAGTTTGTCCCTTTTGGATCGTAACACAACTTAAGAAGAGTCTCGTACAACCTTGCATTTAACAATTCACCTGGCCACAGAAGGAAGGCAACAAGGGATCCCACGCAGGTGTTGAGTTGCACGCCCCTAGCAGCAAAGAACAGTTCTGTAGTAGCCCTCACTACTTGAGCAACGTTAAAACAGGCTGTAAAAGTGGGCAGTTTTAGGGTGACAGAAAGATGCTCTCATTAGCAAGTTTTACTGACACTGATCAGCTCAACTGTTCCATTATTACATCACAATCAGTTGACTTAAGTTACAGTTCTTTCACAGTGTAATCCATTCTATGTATGCACAAGGAAGTCCTGCTGAATTCAGTGGGACTTGCTCCCAGGTAAGCATCTATAGCCAGTATCTATGGTGCACCTTTGGATCGTCAGATTTTGTTCAACTACAACCCCCACCAGCCCAGGGAAACCATTGGCTGAGAGATCCCACCATCCAAAGCATTCCACAGTTCCACTGTAGTTAGGGTACCACAAGCTGTAGATACATGTCAGGTCTCAAAAACTGGCATTAAGAGGTAGAGCTTGTTGAATTATTTGTACCCCTGTTTTTCTGGTTTTGTTTACATTGAATAAGGCCAATGCTACCTTAATAGGCCCGAGACCAATTATTCTTCTATTCATACCCAATTCAATCCAAAGGCTTGAATTTATTGCTAAGGATATATAGGTGGGGAAAAGAACTGGAAGATGTGCTTGAGGGGGCAAATGTATTTTGGGTCAGTTGCTGAAAACTTTGCATTTCTAAGTCTGAGATACACACATGACACTGTTCCATCACTGGAAAGTGCCTCATACTTCCAAGTTTATTAATTGGCACTGTAAAACAGATGCTCCAGGTGTCACTATTTTCCAGCGACAGTCCCAGATTTACAGAAGACGTCCCAATTTCTGATTTGATCCCAGAATGTCCCACTTTTCCTTAGGACATCCCTATTTTAATTGGAGAAATGTTGCAGGGCATGGTAGGAGATCCCTATTGTCATCAGAGGGTATAGAGTTAAGCGACCCCTGAGCCAAGGAGATAAGTAACTATACAACCTTTAGAAGACATCTGATAAGAGACACCTGCATAAGGAAGTTTTTAAATGTTTAATGTTTTGTTGTGTTTTTATATATGTTGGAAGCTGCCTAGAGTGGCTGGGGCAACCCAGTCAGATGGGTGGGTTATAAATAATAAACTTATTATTATTGAATAGGATGTCCCTATTTTCATCAGAGAAATGTTAGAGGGTATGCAATGAGAATTATTAATAATCAATTGTCCTGGGGAAAACAAACATGCAGGATGCTTCTAATACCACTTCTGGCTGCAATCCTATGTAGATTTGCTTGGTTGTAAGCCCTGTTGGACTTTCTGCCCTCATAAAATTCAATGGTTGTTGTTTTTTATTACAATGTTTTGCTAGATGGGGTGTGTGTGTGTGTGAATTGGCAGGCTTCTTTAGGAGAAATCAAACATTCAAGGGCTAACTAGCTTCCTGTTGTGTTATTCAGATCCCTCATTGAGAAAAAAGACTGTTGTGAGTGTGTGCAATCCCGACTGTCAAGTGTTTAATGCAGCAGGATATTAAAATTACAACTAGCCAAATTCACCGCTGAAGAGCAAATGCTTTGGGTTTGATGAAGTATTCATTGTTTCTGCAGGTGAACACATTGCCTTTTGTGCTCATCTATTCACACACAACTAGCCACCTGGGGAATTACCCACCTGGGAAATTCAACCTTTCTATAGCAACAGGTGGTGAGGTATTGTTGCTTTTAAGTCTACTGAGTTCATATGATAAGGCTTGTTTGGTGCTAATTTCCAACACAAGAGTTCCTGGAGTTAAGCTGCCTGACTTATGCCTGTATCCATAAACACAAAGAAGAACTGCTGGTAGGCATTAGGTGACAAAAGAAAAGGACTCTGCATATTCTCAAAGGCACTTTCTACTGCATATTTCAGGGCTAAACCCTAGCAGTGTAAATAGGTTCTGGAGAACAGTCTGCTGAACCCTAGCTCAAACAAAGCCTGGAATTATTCATATGATAAGAGAAAATATATATAGAAGCTTCACTGCTATTGTTCTCCGTAGGAAATACTTTTAAATGATATTGTAGTGCTTCTGTGGCTCTGTTCGAGTTCCAGCTTCCAGCTTCTTATTTACTGTCTCTATCCGAAAAAAATGGTTAAATTCATGTCCTTACCTTTGTGCAGTGGCTTAGGAACCCTGCTGCTTCTGAGACTGAATTGTCAGCCATGTGCTAAAATATTATTCTCTTTGCAAAATAACTAAAGTCTCTTCTTCAAACATCCTTGGAATATTCTCAACACAGGAGCACAAATGGGAACAGGAGCCAGCAGATAAGTCCTCCTCCCCACACCAAATGCATGTCGAAGATAAATGGGTGCAACTGGCTTATACTTCTGAAATGAACAAGTTTTCTGCCTCTTTTCTTTTTTTTTAATGGGTCTTTTGCAGCTGGCCTAATCAGTTTGGAGCTGAGAACCTATGTTCCAAGAATATGGCCAGGTATTTGCTAAGAATGCTTACTCATTGCTAGCATGATTAGGGAATATTTTAACACCAGCATTTGGTAGGTAGCCCTTGCTATCCCATTCGGTTTACTTTACATAAATTTAAAGAGCAAGTGTTTCAAGGACAGTTTAGTAGTTTGTATTTAGGAAATGCTGTTGTCACATATGTACAGTTGCTTTTTTTTTAATTGGTTCCTGCTTGCATGACTTTAACAATAGCTTTATCTGAACACATAGTAAGTATTAATCTACATGCTTGGAGAAGTTGTACCTGGTGAATGTCTTCTGATTACATTACTTTTTAAGAGTCAGAAGCCTTTAGGTGGGGATTCTTTTATGCATACATTCTACTGGTAAAGGAATATACAAACTTCCACATTACACAAAAGTCTCCATCAACTTCAGCATAAAAGCAGCAAGAGTTATGCCCTATAGTTTTTAAACATGCTAAAAAGGTTTACAGTGCCATTACTATCTACCTGAACAAACAAGAAAGGAGAATGACTGTGCTTTTTTTAAAACATACTTTTCCGCCTACCTGACAAGAGTCCCAGTTAATTAAAAAGACTGCAACATTCTTTAATAACAGAATTGGCCCACATTCTTAGTGTTTCAATTAATGAAGAAATGGCATCTTATGTCTTAGTTTTACACTAGTCAGTTTATACACACCTCTCACATGAAAAAAGGCAGCTCTCTTCCCCACCCCCATCCCACTCCCAAAACCCCCCCAAAGGGAAGTGTTTCCAATTGGAACAGCCACCCCAGCTATCTACATGCATCTCCAATACTTCTGGGACTCCAGGACCACTGCTACTTTACCTAGAGTGCATTTTACTTCAAATAAACTAATAACTTCACCTCCAGACAGTTAAAAAAGAATTAGCTTCAATTAACCCTGAAAGATGTTAAATTACCTCCATGGCATTTTGAAAGAAGCCACACACTACAAGTCTGCAAGCCTCACGCTAGAGAGAGGGTAATGGCTGCTCCATATGTATTAAAAAACAAAGAGCATGGGGGTGCTGCTGAACTAATGCAGCAGTTTCCTGTTATCTCTATTTTGCAAAGGAGAACGCATCTGAAACATTTTCACAGAATGGAAAGAAATATTACCACCTCTTAATGTCCACACATCATAAAGCAGGGCTAAAGTGGCTGCTTGCAAAGTTGCCAATTGCTGCTGGGTTTGCTACCTTATACAGTGATACCTCGAGTTAAGTACTTAATTTGTTACGGAGGTCCGTTCTAAACCTGAAACTGTTCTTAACCTGAAGCACCACTTTAGCTAATGGGGCCGCTGCGCCGCCAGAGCACGATTTCTGTTCTCATCCTGAAGCAAAGTTCTTAGCCCGAGGTACTATTTCTGGGTTAGCGGAGTCTGTAACCTGAAGTGTATGTAACCTGAGGTACCACTGTATATATAAACTATCCAGCCAGAAATTTAGGGTTTTCTTCTGAGTAACAGACTGTTGTTAAAGACAGGGATGCAGTACAACGAAAGCAACCCATAGATTCACACTGACTGTGATACAAACATACAATAACATTTTCAGATGGTACAGATGGGCGGACTTCCAGTCCATGGGCCTAGTTATGCCCACCAGCTCTCCCTACCTGACCTGTTCTCTATGCCAGGTGTGGGGCAGGTAAAGATGCACCTGGGCTAAAAAGGGACTTTAAGCTACCAAAGATCAGCTGATTGTCAGAGCTTGCAGAGTGCTGTGATTTTCCTTATGTGGTTCGATTTAAAACTGTGTGGCCTAAAGGGGTCAGCCAATGCCATTGTGATGTCAGGTGACTGACAGGTAGGCAGCCTCCTGCCTTTCAGACTTGGCCTACATGAGGCTGGGGTTAAAAGGATCTGGTACAACAGCTAGATTCCCTTCCCCATCCCCGATGTAAGAAATAGCTCTCTTTCTGGGTACTCACAACCAGTTTAAACTCCACTAGTGTAAATGTAATAGAATGGTCTTTTCTCTTCCTTTTACCATAGTTTTGCAATTCCTTATGTTTAATTGCACATACTTTTGTCTTGCTCATTCACGCATTGGGCCAGTTAATGCCATACAACAGCAGACTGCTGTTGCACTCAGGCCCTGCTTGCCAACTTCCCATGGGCATCTGGTTGACCACTGTGAGAACAGGATGTTGGACCTGTTTGGCCTGATCCAGCCAGGTTCTTCTTTGGCTCCTATGCTCCTGCTCAGAGTGGCCACGCATCACACTTTACAATCCTCTGTTTGGAGGGGCTGTCAGAAAACTATTGTCTCTTTGAATGTGTCCCCTGTTAGAGGGCTGTCCAGTCCAAGACTAGGAACTGTAAAGAGAAGTCTTGAAGTCGCCCATCAACAGTCAGCAGCACCTGGTCAACAAACTGCTCAAACAAACCACAACTGGAAAGCCAAAGCCAAACCTTGGGTTCTCTACAATCCCCAGTTCCCACCTAACACCAAACACTAAGGACTGTGGCTTGTTTTGACTGCTGGGGAGAAGCAAAGTAGGAATCATCTGCATGTTCACAACTTACTGTGACATGTAAACAAGGCCAGTATTGTGAGATCCTTCTGGAGCTCTTCATATTGATGTAACCTTAACCTTAGCTAATTTGGTTCTCATCCCTGACTCCAGGTTATTCATGAACGCTAAAAGACCACCAGTCCTAGTCCAGGTCTTTGGGGAACTCCACTGCCTTCTTTACTCCATTATGGAAACCATCTGCTACCAGTTATTTAACCAGTTCCAAATCCATAGAAGCACCTGGCTGCTATGTTTACTCAGCAGCTGGGAAGGAACTTTGCTGAAAGCCATTTGGAAGTCCAACTATATACTGTAATGGCTGGCAGATCACCCCTATCTACATATGTATATAGCACTCAAAAAATTCTAAAGGTTGATGAGGCTTGAAAGGCTGGTTCTGATTTAAGCATTTCTCATACTTCCTTACTCACTGCATGAAATAACCGGATGAGATAACAGGACAGCTATTACCAGCAAAACAAAACAAAAAACAAAAAAATTGCAAATAGAAGGTAATTGCAGCAGGCAGAGAACACAGATGCAAAGCAGCTAGGACGTGAGAGAAATAAAATGCATTCATTAGGCTATTAATGGTAACCAGTGGAGCTGAATAAGGAAGGAAGAATTTATATTTTATTTGATGGGTTAGCTTCAGCACTTTAAATTTAGTCCTAGCTTTCAGTAGCTGCTTTTAGAAACTGTTTGGCAAAGGTAGGAGCACGGCGAGGGCTACTTGAGCAGCATGCCCTACCAGGCTGCTCATCCACAATAAGTCACTTTCACAGTAAGTAAGCCATTGTTCAGATCAGGTGTTCTCAGCCCTCCACCCCATGGCCACTTGAAAATTGCTGGTTGTTTTGCTGGACAAACCCTGGGAGGTCGGTAGCCCAAGGTCACCCAATGAGCTTTATGGCTACCGGGGGGGGGGGATTTGAACCCTTGGTCTCTCCATTTCTAGTCTGACATTGTAGCCACTACACCAAAATGGCTCTCTAGGGTAGCCAATAAGACCTGCTTCCGGACCTTTAACAGCAACTTCACAGGCAAAGGCGGTGAAGCTTTACTTTGCATGCAGTAGAAAAGGTGAGAAAAGTTTCATGAAATGTTTCTTCTCTTTAAAAAAATATGCTTAGTAAATATTTGTAATCTATAAACAAAGTAGTCATTACAACCATTTTTTCTTACCTCCTTATTACAAAAGGTTTGGGTCAATTTACCTTTATGCATTTAGTTTACTTTTGCATTGAGCTCACTGTGTTCTGCAGGACAGGGCCCTCTTGCAGACACCATCTTATCAGGAGATCTGTTCTGTACCATGTCTGAATGGAGCCTTTAGTGTGGTGGCACCTACCCTTTATGCATCCCTCTATTGTCTTGTCAATAGGTTTTTTTGGGGGGAGGGGGGGAGTACCAGCTGTCAGCTGCACTGAAAGCATTCCCACTCATGGTATGGGACATAAATAATAAAGAAAGGCAATGTAAAAGTCACAGGAAAAAGGTGGCAACACTAACAGCAGAGGTGCTTGGATATGACAACACTTGTGTTAGGAACAATATGGAAATGTGATATCAAGAGGGTAACAACTTCTATCAAAAACAGTGTTTTAAAAATAGATTACTGGCTGAATGTGAATTGGAGTTTAGTGCTCATACTCTAATATGTCTTCCCAGTGTAAAAAACACATAAATTAGCACATAGAGTTACAACTGCCTTTGCTAATAGCTCCTTGTAGTACTGTTAAGTACTGTAAAATGTGTTGGCAAAGCAATTGCAACTGCTGAATAATACTTCATTTTTCATGTTGTAAAATTATATTACAAAAGGAATCTGTTTACCGGAAGCCTGGTCCATCTGAATTGGTACACCTGAATTGACATCATATACTTGGCTTGCAAAAGGATGCAGGTGGTCCTTTGGTCTAACCCACTGAACCTAGGGCTTGCCGATCGGAAGGTCGGCAGTTCAAATCCCCGCGACGGGGTGAGCTCCTGTTGCTCGGCCCCTGCTCCTGCCAAACTAGCAGTTCGAAAGCACATCAGAGTGCAAGTAGATAAATAGGTACTGCTCTGGCGGGAAGGTAAACAGCGTTTCCCTGCACTGCTCTGGTTTCGCCAGAAGCAGCTTGGTCATGCTGGCCACATGACCTGGAAAAACTGTCTGCGGACAAACACCGGCATCCTCAGCCAGTAAAGCGAGATGAGCGCTGCAACTCCCGAGTTGTTCGCAACTGGCCTTAACTGTCAGGGGTCCTTTACCTTTACCTTACTTGGCTTGCAAGGCAACAAGTATTGTGCTCTGCCGTTTATATTCTGACCCCTTACTGTTTACTTGCACCACTTGACAGACACACAGGGTGCTTCCAGATTCGGGGCCTTACATAGCAAATGGTTCATCTGTTGCTATTCTCCTGCTTTCCAAAACGTACCTGGGCCATGTTTTTTTGTCCCACCCATGACTCCTTTGCCATTTGGGGCATGCCCACCAGTATTTCTGTACGTGTGCAGCTGAGATCACTCAATGAAGGAGAAAAGATGTACGTAATCCTTTGAATGAAACAAGGGGGAGGGGAAACAGAGCTCAAATGGAAGCAGCAAATCAATGGAGAAATGGTATCAAAAAGGCATGACTAAAGGTGAACAATCACAACAGTATTCCACCCCACCATGAAATATGCCAGGGTCCCTAAAGAACTACATTGACCCTACAGACAGCACAAACAGGCTTGGAATCAGATAATAATAGCCTCATGTGCAAACTAAATGTTTTGAAGGGGAAGAAGCTTATTCCATGAGTCTTCAAACAGCTCAGTTCTATCATCAGCTGCACCAGATTCAGGGGCTTCTTTCTGTGGCTCTGCTGGGTGTTGCGAGATGTTGAGATAGAGCAGTCATGTGGGCCAGTATTATTAGGCTGACCTGGACTAGATGATCCTTTGGTTTCCTTCCAGAAGTAAAATTCTATGATTTGTCTGATCAGGCATACAAAAACCACACAAAAGAATGCTACACGACACAAAAAGAGGTAGAGGAGAATGTTGATGGAGACAGGGCTCACCTAAAAAAACCAACCCAACACTATACACAGAGCCAGTAAAACCCCTCTGTGTTAATCTCCCCTCTATGTTAATAACAAGTAGTTACAGTGGTACCTTGGGTTAAGAACTTAATTCGTTCCGGAGGTCCGTTCTTCACCTGAAGCACCACTTTAGCTAATGGGGCCTCCTGCTGCCGCCATGCTGTCACCGCACAATTTCTGTTCTCATCCTGAAGCAAAGTTCTTAACCTGAGGTACTATTTCTGGGTTACTGGAGTCTGTAACCTGAAGCATCTGTAACCTGAAGTGTCTGTAACCCGAGGTACTGCAACTGACCAAGAAAAAAACTGGATGGGGCAGTCCATCATTGAAATGAATATTCACAAGCATCACCTGAAATCTGCTCAAGATTCAGAAACATTTCCAATTTTGCATTCAAATTCTTGAATAAGAAACAAGACACATTCAGGAAGTACTGCTCTCACTCTGAATTGGCTTTGTTTGCCCTCAGTGATGTCATCACACAGTCAAATCTGATTGGTTGCATGAAAACTTTGGAGGGTATTTCAGAAAATGAATTGGACCCCTCCCTACCACTTTTTTGAGCCTAAAATGTTCACAGGAAAACATTGAGCGCACCTCTATGTCAGTGGAATATTACTCTAAGCATGGAGATTCTACTTAACAGTCCATGGTCATAGCTTTATCCACAAATTTGTCTAAAACCACCACATGCTACGGTAGGGAATTCCATACGTTTATTCTGTATTGTGTGAAAAAGCATTTCCTTTTGTTGATCCATCCTGATCCTAGAACCGACAATCATTTTCACTTTGCAGACTAATTCTAATATGGTACAAATAGTATTTTATTTTTTTTTACAAATTTTTAGTTTGTGCAAATGGATTGCCAATTAGCTGGCCTTTAGACGTGACAGAGGTACATCCCTCTCTTTTCCCATCTGTTGAACGCTGCTTTTCTTTCTCCTTTTGGAAAATAATTTCTTGAGAATTGTTATGAATTTAACTGATACCTCAGAACTCCTCTCTATGGTAAAACAAGTAACAAGTATGGGAAGTATTAAAGCTCAGCTAAGTTACCAGACAGCTCATTCTTCAACCTCAATGGCTGAGAACTTTGCTTTTTCAGACGTGTATGAGCAAACAGGGGGAACAGAGAATATGCAAATAGCTTCTCTGAATGAAACACAAGCCTGAATCGGTGTTGGCAGATCACAGTATCACACCACCCTCAGCAGCCTGTGAACTGAAAGGATTTTTTTAAACATTATTATTATTCAGATAGTTGGCTGAAAAAATCCTGCCAGAATAAAGCTGCTGTCAATGGACAACAAAAAATCCTTTCAGAAGAAAATAAAATTAGGGCTTAAGCATTACACTCAAGTGCAGCGAAGAGGTTATTTTCGTTCACTCAATCCGGAGGTTCATAGTTTTAAGTCTGTGTGTGTGTGTGTGTGTGTGTGTGTGAGAGAGAGAGAGAGAGAGAGAGAGAGAGAATGTGTGTGTGTTTGTTTCAAGGTTGTAACAGGATCTTCTTTCGCCTCTGTTTTGTCAACAAGTATACTAGGAAGGCCAATTATGAAACTAAATGCCTTCACAAATGCAACAAATAATTTATGTTTCCTACCTAGACATACGTTAAAACAAACACCTAGATCACCTGACATCTGCAAAATAATTTTGGAAAGACAGAGTCTACTAAAAAATCTGTTTTACTAGTTTACTACTAATCTAGTAAACTAGTTTTGTTACCTGCCCTGTAACCAGATTTGTGTTCAGGGTGCTATCTTCTTCTTCTTCTTTGGTGATAGCTTGTAGCTGAGTAAGATTGTCTTCCATAAACACGGTTTTAATAGTGAGTCCATAAGTGACTGTGGAGGCCAATTCTGGACCCACATGTCCTTCCACTGTGGGGACATTGGTTCCTGGGTGGGAGTTGATCAGTGTGGACTGTATTTGCCTGCCTTACTCTGTGTTCTTTGTGAAGGAACATAGTGCATCAAGCAGTGTAAAGCGGAACCTACTGGCCCACACAAGAGAAGAGAAAGGAGGGAGGGAACGAACATGACTTATTGGGCTTTAGCAATGGAAGGAATTACTCAAAAATGTTGCAAATCCATACAGGAGACTAAACAAGGCCTTTTAAATACTTGGGCCTAAATCCAGTGTGGCAAAAATACTTGATCATCTGAACATGCCTCTTTAGCAAGCATATTTGTTTTCAAGGGTGCTTTATGGCAAGGGTGCATTTTGTGGAAGTTTTGTCTCTTATTGCATAGGGCTAGACAACCCAGTGGTAGCCTCACACTAAGGAAATTTAAGTTTTTCCTGGGTTTTGGCATGATCAGCACAAATCCAGCAGTGCTGTTGAAACAAGAGCAGGTGCAGATTGCAAGCGATGGGTGGCTCTCGTAGCCTCATTCTCGCAGTAGCAACAACTATTATTGTTAGATCTCTCAAGGTGCTGGTGGAGATGCCGTCATCATGGAACCTGACGCCAGCCAGGAACTTAAAAGTAATCAGCTTTATTCTAAACTTCTGCTGTAGAAATAGATTAATGGCTGGCTTGCTACTTGCTTTTTTGTGGGTGTATGTGTTTGCATACAAGATAGAGAATGCTAATATGTACCGCCCTACATTTCATCTTAAAAGATGCAAACTTTGTCACTACATAAAACCACTCTCCAACATCATGCTTTACGTAAGAAGAGCAATTTAGACTAGGGCTTGGGAGAGCAGGGTTCAAATCCTCACTTGGCCATGGAACTCACTGGGTGACCCCCTGGGCCATTCACTGTGTCTCAGCCTAACCTACCTCATTCTGGACTCAAATTAATTTAAACCAACTCAAACAGTAAAAATGTGAATGCATTGAAAGTCAGCAACTTTCACTTCTGTTCTGCATTATATTACTGTTGAAATTCAATTAAATTTAATCACAAACTTTGCATAGCCACTCAGGAATGTGCATACAAGGGAACTTGCAGCAGCAAATTCCACCTGTTTTGTGGCTGAAGCAACAACACAGTGATATACTGTATGTTGTTCCCATTCCACTGCAACATAGTTGAATTCCTTCCCTTTGGCATGAGTTCAAATCAGTTACTCTTTCCGTGGATATTCAGTTAATTCAGTTTTGCCATCTGTCTCCTAAGCTGGGCCTCTATTTTCATTATTCAAGCCTAGCTTGGGGAGAGGGAGGAGGGCGCAGAGAGAGAAGTAAGGGCAAGCATGTGGTTTAGAAAATGTATTTCCATGAGTCCCACACACATGAAGCTGTCTATGAAAACCAAGCAAACAGGAGAGTAAATGCCTCTTGCAAGGTTTAAGAAAAGAAAAAAGAGGAAGATACAAAGGATAGGAGAGTAATGATTCAAATTAGCCGGCTTATATCTGTATTCTAGAAAACCTTGGGGTTTTCTAGAAGCTTTTCAAGGGTTCCCAGTGATAAAAATCAGTAATGACAGATTAGTTGAAAAGCAGCCTGCCCACCCCACTGCTACTAATCTTCTTCTGCAATGTGCTGCTGCAGTGGAGCAGCGCCTGCCCAAAACTTATCTAGGGAACCGCCATAGCTCACTGATGGAGTATCTGCTTTCTATGCAGAACGTCCCATGTTCAATCTCCAGCATCTCCAGGTAGGGCTAGGAAAGACCCCTGGAGAAGGGGTCTGAAACCCTGGACAGCTGCTTCCAGTCAGTGCAGGCAACACTGAACCGGATGAATTAAAGGGAGCTTCCTATGTTCCTGTTGCCCGAGGCAGAGCACCAAATGGTGTTGCCTCCAATCATATCAAGGTATACAGTACCCCTGAACATGCACAGATCTGGTTTTAAAGGAATGTTTTATTTCAGATGAGGAGGGAAGTGGCAACAATCCAAACTACTAAACCACCTGCCTTCTTTTGCTGTAGAGCCAAAGACACATGCTCCCCAAATCCCACAGAACTGAGGTGGGACTTTGCCATCACTTAATTCTGATGACTGCATCACTGAGTACTATATTAAGATACCCTTTATAAGGAATCCCTGGCATTATGAATATAAATTCATGTTAGGGATGGTGTGTGTGTGTGTGTGTGTGTGTGTGTGTGTGTGTGTGTGTGTGTGTTAAGCAGAAACACACTTTGCATTTGGTCTTCCAAATAACCTTCTTAATAGGGAAATTTTGGTATCTGGAAAAATATGAATTTGGGTTTGTTGCTTGTCTGTTAGCTGGAAACCTTCGGAGATATTTCCTTCACAACTTCAATATTGTCTCCTCAGGATGTTAGCACTACTAAGCACCACCACAATGAGCACAAAATCACATTAAATCCTGCCCTCTATCTACAACTCCCAAACCAGCCATCCCTTGACATCTCATTGTTTCTGGCAGTAACACCACTAATAGAAAATATAATGTGCCATTTTGACACAATCCTCAGGCCTCATGTTGCCAGAACCACTAATTGATGCCCATGTATTTTCAGAGCAGTCATCCACTGCCATTAAGCACTGGCTTAAAATGAATTTTCAATGGGTTCTCGTTCTGATGTTTTCTAGGTGGGTGTGGGTTTGTAGCAGAGGCTAACAATGTTTTGCTCCCTTTGCACAACCATCAGAATTTTTTTCTGTTGTGCTTTCAAAAACTGAATCTGCTAACACTCCTTTTTCCACTCTACTGTTGATTTTTTTTACTTTGCATTTATCATTTTTATTTCTTTTATTATATATTTTAATGGTAGTAGTTTTATATCATATATGCTGCTTCAGAAATGTATTTTGAAAGATGGTATAAAAACTATTAAATAAATAAAATCCACAACAGTACCAGGTGTGGAGGCTCCAGTAACACCCTGTCATTGCAGACCAAGTAGCAAGCCATTAACAGTGCTGTCCTATACATCCTTCAGAAGAAGCAAGTCCCACAGAGTTCACTGAGACTTACTCTCAGGTAAGAAGTAGTAACAAGCTTATTGTTTAGCTGTAAGCCATAACAAAAACAAAAGGAGCATTCAGATTTGAAGCAACAAATCGTGCTCTTAATTTCCTGGCCAGCACAAAAGGAAACACGCAAAGTAACATAGTTTTCATTCTCAAACAGCAAAAACCATATAAATGCAATAGCTTTAAGAAAAAATGTTGTAGGACTAAATTCAAACAAATACTTTTCACAAAGATCCTTATAAAGAGGACACTGAGTCATGTAAGGAACAATATTCTCTGTAAACCTTTTACCAAAACACACAAAAACACTGTTCCAATGGTGATTTCTTATAAAGGGCATTTAAAAACATGAATGTTTACTAATTCAACAAAAACAGTTTAGGCTTTAGCAGCTCAACTTATGCAAATAATTTTTGTGTGCGTCCCTGTTCATATGTGTTTGGTGAGAGGAAAGAGACAAGAATAAAAGTTCTCCTGCCCATAACAAGGATTTTGGAAGCGTTACTATGATTCTTACTAATACTGTTATTATTATACTTTAATCCCAAACTTCCTTGAGAATCTCAATGTACATCACAAGTTAATAATGAGAACAATAAGAAACAGGGGGCAAATAATAATTATGGCAATAGCTTAAGACTCCAGCTAAGGGACTGTGGTGCTACAAAACCCTTTTTGGCGATTAATCCCTGTAGCTGCTTTTTAATTAAAACTCAGTATTAGGAACCTGCTCAGCTGGGCCGGGTCTGTAAACCAGTGTCTAGGGAAACTGATGGGGCAGTTGGGTAAAGTCTGCAAAAGATTACTGTGGAAAACTCAAGGGAGTTTGCACCAATCCAAGTTGCAGAACGCAGTTCCCCCTAGTGGAAAGAAAGGATAATCAAAGCCCAACTTTAAGCTATTATCAGAAATACAGAATATTCCTGTTATTCATCTGTGAATGAGAAACTATTGGGATCCTCAATGATTATCACACAGTGGACATTATTACTTTTTATTCTATCCTTATATTAGCATATAAATCTTTATTTGAATAAAGAGACAGAAAGGCTGGTTTCAAATTTAGAAATGGTTGTAGCTTTTAGAATTGCAGTGAGAAAGTTCCCCTGAAGTTTCTTATTTATTTAAGAAATTTCTGAGCCACCTTTCAAAATGCAATATTTTCCCCAAGGCAGCTTACCATTTCTGATGTAATCAGTTAAAACATATACAGCATTAAACTAATAAGTGACCCAATTAGAAGTGGCTTGCTGGGTGGGGTGGAGCAGCTATACCAGCTTCCCAGCAAATGGGTCACAGTTGCTTACCTGGAGGGAGCGGAGGAGGCAGCAGGGAGGTTGGTGCAGTGCAAAGGCATCAGCAGAGCTCCTTCTGGTGTGTTTGCACCACCACCTTGTTCCTCTCCCTTCTGGCAAGTAATAGTAATAATAATAATAATAATAATAATAATAATAATAATAATAATATTTATACCCCACCCATCTGGCTGGATTTCCCCAGCCACTCTGGGCAGCTCCCAACAGAATATTAAAAACACAATAAAACATCAAGCATTAAAAACTTCCCTAAACAGGGTTGCCTTCAGAAGCATTCATTTTCATTTGTTTACAAAGGGTTAAATGATGTTGCATCAAGTCAATTGTTATCCCACACTTACCAGTGCATTTCCCCATCACTTTCCTTACTGCAAACATTCAAATATCTCCTTTTTTGTTCAGAAGTGAGTTTGTGGCACAAGAGAGAAACAGCCTCAAATCCACTTTGGTGGGTGGCTGTCAGTCACATGTCATAAGGATATCACATGACTGTCAGGTACGCAGACCTGGCCACCTGTCAGAGTTCAAAAGGTCTTACTATAATTGTGGTCACGGTGAGGACATTTGAAGTCCATTTGCACCCATGGTTTGCATCCAAACCATACCTGCTGCAAGCAGAGAGAGCATGGCTATATGAAGGCAGATTGCCAATGAAAGCTCATCTTCAAAGGGGCTTGTGGACAATGAGCCCCCTCAACTCTACTAGGGAGTTACCAGCGGGGAACCTCTTAGTGTCGCCGATTCCCTTGGGGATCACTGTCTAATCAGCAAGCTCCCAATTGTCCTTACCTTACATGTCCTTACCTGCCCCACACCTTTATCTCACCCTTCTAGCAACTCCCACAAAGACCGTGGTGCCCTGAATTAGCATCTAGGATCAGTGAGGGACTGGATGAAAGTGAACACAGCCAATCCAGATTAGACAGAGTTGGTAACATTTGGGGAGTGAGACACCTGTGGGCAGGTTAAATTGCTTTGGTTAGAATCGTACTGTTCCTAAAGATTCACTTTGAAGCTTACGCAAACTTCAGTACTCGACATTACACCGAGAATCCCTGTGACCTATAATGCCTTTGATTAGTTTTGGTTGAGACACCCACTGCGGACATTGCTGGAAGACAGAGACTGGCTTCTGTCATTCACACTTCAGTTACTTCTAGATCAGATTACTGTGATATGTTTTATGCAGAGATGTCCACGTAGAAACGTCAGCTAGTGCAGACGGCTGCTGCCCAACTGTTAACAGAGATGGGTTAGCATGGTCATATTACACCAGCTGAAACATCTGAACTGCTTCACATCTCTTTCACAGCTAATTCAAGAATTGAGCTATAAAGCTCTATATCGCCTGTATCTTGATTATTCAGGGAACAAAAATTTATTAAATAACAAAAAAAAAACAGCAGGAGTGCCATGGGTGAAGGCAGTGTTCTCTGGTAAGCTATAGGACTGCAGTATAAGCATGGATCAGTGCTTAACCTTTGCCAATGTTTTTAATTAGTTCACCCATGTTAACAAATATGTGTGACATGAATACTACAAATCTCCAGTTTAAGCTTCTCTTTCATTATAGCAGCTGTAGAGGGACACTGAAACTGTATCATCCTTTTCAAGGGCATTTAGTTCTTCAGCCTTGGAGCATTTAACAGAACTAAAGCTATATGATAAAAGGAGAAGGGAGGGAGAAGAAACCAATAAAACTTAGGCTGTGTTCACATTCCCATTTACTATGCACTGACTTTGCTTCCAGTGCTGGATTTACATGACCTTGTCCAAAATGCTTAAGTATCCTGTACTTTCTTGTGAGCTATTACTGTTCTATGTCAAACAAGCATCTTACTGCCAGGAGTCCTTAGACTCCAGCCAAGGTGTGAACACCTCTGCTTGGGGTAACAACATCTGTGTCCTCAGCACTCCCTGGTGCATACACAGACAACTGAATTGAAACCATGCTGATGTGAAGAGATGGAAAACAGAAATGTGAAATGCATAGAAAACAGCTTCACTGTGCTATAAGGTGGGAATGTGAACAACATGCTCCAAGTCTTAGAGCAGGGTTGGGAAATTTGTGTCCCATCAGATGTTGTTGGACTACAGCTCTCATAACCCCTGAGCACTGCCTGTGCTGGTCTGGGCTGATGGCAACTGTAGTCTAATAACATCTGAAAATCCAAAGGTTCCCTGCCCCTGTGATAAAGGATTGCATCAATTAATCCTGCAGCATCTCCACCCCAGGTTTCACATACTATAAAAGTCCAACCAAGTTAGTAGTACCGGCTAAACTCTTGGGCTTCGTTTAAACAAGGTTCTTTCAAACAATCTGTTTTCTGGGGCCGGAATTTATAAAATAATAGGAAAGATGAGAGAAACGCTCACTATCTGCAGTGCTTTCATTTCACCACTGAGGAATTATAAGCAGCTTTGCCATATTTGTGAGCAGAATGACGGTTTACAATAAACAACGAGCTGCTCATTCAAAACATCTAGTACAGTTTCCTAACCTTTGGACTCAGAAACAGCCAGCATGATGATGCAGGTGGGGCTGGACTGCTGGCCTGGCTTCCCAACACTGCGTAATACTGCCGGTTGTCAAGAGGGCGGACAGTGAGGAGTGCAGTACAGTGTTGGTGCAGCACCGGAGCCAATCCAAGGTTGCAGCAATGCAGCCCCACCTACTGCTACTGGTTGGACTTCATCTCCCATCAGCCCCAGCCAGCATGGCTAATGGTTAGGGTTGGTGGGAGCTGTAGTCCAACAACATATAGAGGACACTACACTGGCTATTTTGGTACATTGGTATTAGCTGTTTTCCAAAACTTGGGCTGTTCCTGGGGTGGGTGTTGAAAACATGGTTATGACATGGTTTATACAACCTCAAACCTTGGCTTACCAGCACCATTTGTGGGCTTCTGGAGAGAGGCTCACAGCTGCTTTGCTCTTCCCCACACTTTTTACTCCTGTGCTACCCTGAGCTAAAGCAAGGCTTGGCTTAGTGCATCATCTATGGCTCATTGTTACACTCTCTCTCCTTGGCTACAGCTCTTTGTGACTGAGGATGTCACCACTTGCAATTCCCAGCAATGTAGAGGCAGATCTTAGCCATCACAGCTAGTATCTTTTACAATAATTTGTCTAATCTTCTTTTAAAGCCATCCAAACCAGTGGCCAGAAAATTTCACAGCTTAACTAAGCCTTTCAACATTCCTTTTGAATGTTTCAACATACAGCCTTGTTGGACGTACCTGAGCCTTGTAACTTTTCATGAGAGTTGCTCCAATAAAAAGCAATTTTGTCCTGCCTTTCCATTTTAAAACAAACAGCACAGCTATGGGAGTAGTATATCTGATGCTGTATGTCATTTTAAGTTGGTGGGTTTGATAATATCATTTTAATTGTGTGTTGGGGTGTCTGTAAACCTCCCTAGATCTTCAGGACAGAGGGCAGTATAGAAGTTTAATAAATACAGAAATTATTAAAACACTTAGGCTTGTATTCAAAGCAGAGTTCCGTTGGCACAGCTGCACTTCTGTTTCCTCTTCTGCCCCCATGAACTCTCCTGCCCCCCCCCAAATTATTCAGGGAAGTCCCCAAACCCATCCCCTCAAAACAAGACACAATAAAATCTAACCACCTAGGACTAACCACCTAAAACTAGAATAAATAATGTTAAAGGACAGGTCATTGGCAGATGCAGCACACATTTTTAAAAACAACAATTCCATTACATTTCAGGGCCTCAGCATGTACTAAAAGAAAAAGTTAATGTAAAAGGGGGGGCTAAGGGCAGCTCTATACTTAACTAGAAATGATCAATTATTAATTCCATGCCTGCATGACTCAGAGGCCTGGCTAGGCTTTCCCCAAAGAGAATATGGCATAGTATGACTGGGCAAACATTTAGCTTCCAAGTACCAGTTTTAGATCTTTGAGTGTTTGCTTGCAATGAATAGAAGCAGAATTCTTTGGGGTAGCAGCATTAACTTATCACAGAAACAGCCCCCAGGCCTTGCAATAATTAGTTGATCTGGAGGTTGTAATTTATCTTCTTGCTGTGCTGTCACCTCATCACATGGGCACGAAGCAGAGATCACATTCCCAGCCATATATCTCAAGTGTCACCCATTGTGCGGGATCAGATGTAATGTAAGCAGTAAAGCAACAGCAAGGAAATATGCCTCTGAGCACATGCAAAGTGCTTCAACCGCTAAGGGTATCACTGTTAGCCCCACCCATGTAAGATTACAGAATAAGACTTCCCGGAGCACTATGAGATGTTATGAGAGTTAAAGAGGCAACAAATGCTTTATTCCCTGAGAAATGCTACATAAAACAGCAACAACATTCATTTGAAATACTCTTCTCCTTCTTAAAGCTATCCTGCCTTACCCCATTAGCGTTAGGCCCCACGCTCAAGCCTTTGCTTCTGCCGCCAGCTGACATGACCAATACAAGCAGACAAAGTGAAAGAGCTCTGGTCCAGGTGGTGCATAGGCTGGGGCAGGGTCTCTCTTGGCTGGAGCTGCTAAATGAGCTAATTTTGCTTTCTGTTGCCTCAACCTCAACAGTTCATACATATTGGTCATTTCCTCTGCCTCTGCAAGAGGACTCTGTTGTCATGGCTTCAAGCCATAGATTTCACCAGCAAGGCTGGGGGGGACATGGCAATGTGTAGAGTAACAGCAAAGAAATAAGCCTCTGAGCACATGCAAAGTGTTTCATACATATTGAGAATAAAAAAGCAAGTCTTCAAACAATTGCTGGCATGAGTTCCTAAATTTGTATTTTTTAAGACATGAGACGTGGCAACAAAATCTTTTTTTCCTCCTTCCCCCATCCCACAATATTATTATAGCGCCACTAGATTTCCACCATGCTGAAAATAAATTGCTAGCCATTTGGATGATGCCTCCCACACCCCAACGCAGACCAACAAGAAGAAATATTGGCACATCTAAGTGCCTTTCTGTGGCTTTGCATGCCCTGGAGAGAAACAGAGTGTCCTCAGTGCTGTAAAGGGGAGTTGCCTCCTACACGGATGGAGGGGAGGCAGGAGCCTAGCATTAATTCCCATGCATTTATTTTAGCACCAGAAAATTCAGCCCACGTGAACTACGGTTCTCCCTTCACAGCAGCAACACCCACTCAACACAGCAAAGATCTCTGCACCAAAAAGAAGTTGATCTCAACCCATCACCTACAAATGACAAGGAGTTACAGATTCCTAAAGGCTGCCCTTCTCCCTCACCTCCAGAGTGTTCTATTTCAAATCATTGCAGCAGATTACACCATTTAAAACTGAATCTGTCAGGCGCTGAAGAGGATCGCAGCTATTCCGGGGTCCCGCTAATCCTCTTTGTCTGATCCCATCATCTTTAAAACATTGACCCATCATTAATACTGCATGCAGCAGCCACACACAAGAGCAGATTCCTTTTTGCACCCATACACACACCCATAGGCATCATCCTATACCCTCAAAAGAGAGCATCTTGACCCCGGTGCAGGCAGCGAAATCACAGCAGATAACTTATGTAATCTTTTCCCTTTTTTTCAGGCTCGCCCAGCATTGCTGAGCTTTCCAAATTCCTCCACACAATAGGCCCAATACCGCAGAAGGATGACATCAAAGGCAGCAGCATCCCTCGCAGCCTTCCTCTTCTCCTGCCCTGGTCCTTCCGGAGGGTCTGGGGGAAAACACATCCCAACGACGGCGCTCATGTCCAGGAGATCCGAGAGAAGCAGCTCAAAGCAGCAGCGGGACGCGCAGACGAGCGGCTTCCATGGAGGCCGGGAGAGGTGTGCAGGGTTGGATTGAGGTCATTTCCAAGAAGGAGCCTCCCCGCGCACACCCTCCGTCTCTTTCCGCTTTTGTTCCGTTTTCCCTCGCGGCGAGGGGGCATGGGAAGCGGCGCCCGTGATAGGTGGGGAGGGGGGAGAGAGAGAAACCGTAGGAAAGCGAAGGAGCGGGATGGCGGGGAGGGGAGCGAGCGAGCGAGCGCCCAGGCTGACTTACCCACGAAGAGCCAGATGGAGCCACCAGACACTAGGAAGAAGGTGAGCATGCCTGCTGGAGCCGGCTGCAGCATGGGCGGCCTGAAGCGAGAGCGCAGCTTGAGGGGGGGACTGCAGCAAACTCACTGCAGTGACTGAGGGAGCAGCAGCAGTAGAGGCAGCGGCGACGGGGACTGGCTGGCTCTCGCTGCTCCCAGGCGCAAGCCCGCCTGCCCGCCCGCCCGCAGCAGTAGCAGTAGCAGCAGAGGAGGTTATTTTTAGCCGCGCGCCCGCCGCCCTTCTTTGCACCGGCTCCTCTTGGAGAAGGCGAGGCCGCGTCCCGGCTTGGCGGCGCTAAGAGGATGCCAGGCTCGCGCGTGCTGCTGCCGCCGCGGTGCATGCGTACAAGGCGGCAGACATCCACGCTCAGCTCTCGGCCCTCCTTTCTCTCGCCCGTCTTCGCCTTTGCCCGCCGCCCCCTTTGGGGAGTCGGGCTGAGGCGCAGGAGGCAGGCAGCGGGAGGCCCAAGAAGGCGCCGGTAGTCCGCCTTGCAGGAGGGCAAAGGTCAAAAGAAGCCAGGCGCTTCACAGACAAAGAGGCTGGGAGTCGCCTCAGAGCAGGCCCCAGGCATATTGCCCTCTGAGGCAAATGCTCTCGCCTCCCCTTCAGGTTAAGTTACCAAATAGCTGCTCTCCTGGCACCTCAGACATTAAAAAAATAAAAGACGCCCACAAAATAAAAGACGCCCACAAAATAAAAGACGCCCACAATTAGCTGCCAGAGGCTACTGCCTCCCAAAGCCTAAGGGTTGGGCCAGCACAGTGGCGTAGCGTGGGTTGTCAGCACCCGGGGCAAGGCAAGTAATTTGCGCCCCCTAACCCGTGGATTTGCGCCCCCTAACCCTAACCCCCAGATGTTGCGCCCGCTGCGGCCGGCCCCCCCTGCACCCCCCACGCTACGCCACTGGGCCAGCAGGCGGCAAACGCCCAAGACTGCAGTGGTCAAATATATGCTTTGGGGTCTCTACAACTGGTTTCGGACATTACAAAGCCAGGCCAGCTGCTGTGGAGTGAGCCAATACAGTGGTACCTCGGGTTAAGTACTTAATTCGTTCCGGACATCCGTTCTTAACCTGAAACTGTTCTTAACCTGAAGCACCACTTTAGCTAATGGGGCCTCCTGCTGCCGCTGCACGATTTCTGTTCTCATCCTGAAGCAAAGTTCTTAACCCAAGGTACTATTTCTGGATTAGCGGAGTCTAACCTGAAGCGTATGTAACCTGAAGCATATGTAACCCGAGGTACCACTGTACTGTATTGGCAAATGCACCCAAATGATACTTGTTTTTTATTATTATTATGTGCAACATTTTGTTACATTTTTTGTTGCATATTTTTCGTGTTTAGATGTACTGTGTTGCTGTTGTTTTAAACTAAGCAATAACCCAGCAAACAATAAAAATGCAATAAGTAAAGCAAGTTGGACTTCACTTCAAATGGTTCAGTAGAAAGCACCTAAGGTGAGTCACGGTAACAGCACTTTCATCATACAAATATATGATAAAAATAAATAAAAATCAAGAAATGGATCCCTAAATGCATATTTGGGAAAGGTGGGTTCTGAGTCAGGAAAGGTTGAAGATAAAGAGCTCAAGGAGGCTGTCACGTGGCTAAAGATTATGCCCCTCATATGGGAGCTGAATTCCTGCCATCAGCCCTGAACCTGTAAGTATGTCCAATCACTGAGAATTTGATAAGAATCCTGCATATTGTTCATGGTCTTCTTTGGGCAGCATCTGGAGAAAACAGATTTGAGTTATTCATTATTAAATTTCAGCAACCCCAATAGTCTCTCTGGAGATTAATCTCTCAGGGTTTGATTGCATTCCGCAAAAGCTACCCAGAAAGGGCACAATGAAACATACTAGGAATTCAGTGTAACATATGAAAAACCTTTGTGTGCCATTAAAAGATTGCAATAGCTACCAAAGGCCAGTGAACCGGGGTGGTGTAGTGGTTAGAGTTCTGGACCAGGACTTGGGAGACCAGGGTTCAAATTTCTACTCAGCCATGAAGCTCACTGGGTGACTTTGGACCAGTCTGTTTCTCAGCCTAACCTACCTCACAGGGTTGTTGTGAGAATAAAATAAGAAGGAAGAAAACCAAATACTCCACCTTGAGCTCATTGCAGGAAAGGTAGGATATAAGTTCAATCAAACAAACTGCAGTGTAGAAGTTCCTCGGTCTCTTTATCTCTCAAACCAGGGTCAGAGCACTGGTTTCTCTACAATCCACAGTGGCAAAATCCTTATTGTATCATGTTCCAAGACAAAGGCAATGATCAAGAATGCGCCCCCCACATATCTTTTATGTGAATGTAAAATCTATACTGTACATTTATTTTTTTCTTTCCTGTTTTCTAATGCTGCTTTTCGAAAAACATTCTCACGTGTCCACAAATAGCAAAACAGAGACTCAAAGGTGTTGTTAGTGTTAGTGAATGGAAAAATGCTCTTAGTCTCTAGAGATGGAAAGCAACATTATTATTTAAACCAGAGTACCACAGATGTCTGTGTAGTATGAAGGTCAAACAGATGGTAGGCACTTGAGGAGTTAGAGCCGCACTCTACCTTCAAAGATGTCATAGCGGCACAGCCTTTAAAGTCAGTAGTACTTCAAAACGCAGGTGAGAGGCTGCATATTTTAAATGCTTCTGCCCCAATTAAAAGAACATCAACAAGCCCTGCATTTAGAAAACTAGAATGGCATGTTTTCTCTTGTTAGGGACAGGAATTAGATACAGTTGTACCATGGAAGTCAAACGGAATCCATTCCAGAAGTCTGACTTCCAAAATGTTCAGAAAAGTGCGGCTTCTGATGGGCTGCAGGAAGCTCCTGCAGCCCATTGGATGCCACAGAAGCCTAGTTGGACATCTGGGTTCCAAAGAACGTTCTCAAACACTCACTTCTGGGTTTGCGGCGTTTGGGAACCTAAACGTCCATGTACCAAGGCGTTTGGGATCCAAGATACAACTGTACTAAACTTCTGAAAACAGAAGGGATGGATATTACCTGCTCTTGTCTCTGTCTGAGACAGGACTATATATATTCCTTCATGGAGCAAAATGCCTGCACCCACTCCCATAGGTACCTTTTTACACAACACAAATCAACCCAGGATTCTCATTTATGTGTTCATTGAGTATCTTTATTTTCATGTGTTTCTACTCTGGCATTTGTTTCCTTGGGTATCAAGGTGCGGGAACCAATACTGAACAATGTGCTTTGAGTCAAATGATAACAGAACTAATAAAAATGCAGTACTCAGAGAGGAATGTGCTGAATAAACTCTTTGCCATCAGCTGTGTCATGGAAAACTGGACTCAGATTGCCCTTGCACCTTCTTAGAAGGAACTGAAGAAGTGTGAGTAGTGCTTCAACTGCAACACAATCATTATTGAGCTTTTCCTATACTTTTTGTACATATGACCTACCTGATAGAGATGAGGCAGATAGACTTCAGGACTGCAGTATCTGTTTGTTTGTTTGTTTGTTTGTTTGTTTGTTTGTTTGTTTGTTTGATTAGCTTTTATTGGACCCTGTGATCCATCAAGCAGAGCCAGATGCAAAATCATAGTTTGGTGAGGGAAGCAACACACTTTTAGAAACAGGGTGCTTACAAACACACACACTCAACCCTCAATTTCCCCCCAGTAACAGAACTGAGCTCACAGCCCATTTAGGTTCCCATCCCCATACCAAGCTTTCTTCATCTCAGCTGCCTAATTTGGGGGAAAGTTTTCTTGTTGTTATTGTTTAGCAGGAATTATTACTCCAAATTTCCTCTCTATTGCAAATCACTCAGTGAACTCCCAGTATACCATACATCTACATGGTAAAAATAAATAAAGAAGTGGATCCCCAAACACATATTTGAGCTAAAGGTGGAGCATGGGTTGAAAAATATTTGGGGCTACCACTATAGAGGGATGACTGAGGTGACAGATACCAAGGTCAGTGAAGAAACCTGCAGAACTTAGAGCAGCTCCATAGCTAACATAGATATTTCTCCAACAAAGACTTGTTTGCTTTGTTTTACCATCTCCCAAATTTCATTCCTCAGATGAGTCCAGCCAAGAGATTTAAATACATAACACTCTGGCTTAGGAAATTTTACTGTGTCACTGTTGATGTTATACCCTCTGCTACCAGGAAGCAGAGCCATTTCAAGAGGTGTGTCATCTTCAGTGCTTGGTGTACAACTGCAAAAAGATCTCAATGTCTGTTCTTGGGGATGATAGCCTACCAACAGAATCAACCTGTCAGCTACCTTTGGAATATTGTTACATGCCACCCTCAATGGAACATAGACATGTAAAGAATCACACAATAAAATGCATTACTTTTGGTTCAAGAAGTATTGTATGACACCTATCTTAAACATATTATGGAAAGCAGTGTACCCTTCCCCATAAGTTGTTGCTTAAAAGCAGTCTGAAGCTTGAGAAACTTTTGGCAATTGATTTAAAATTAGGGATAGATTGATATTTCTTCCTATTACTACAGGTGAAAATCCTATACTTGTTTATTCAGAAGTAAGCCTGACTTTTGCAACAGGGCTTACTACTTAATAAGTTAGGACTGTTGCCTAAATGTCAGTAAGCAAATAAATGCAATTAATCATGTGTTATAAATAAAATCACTTAAGTCAAAGAAAACATAAAAGCATCCAACATGCATTTGCTAGAAATCATTTTGGGAAGGCTCATGAATGTTGGCAGAAGTGTAATTTAGTTGCCAATGAGGCACCAATGCATTTTGAAATACAGACATTTTGCACATGGTGGGGTCATCCTTTGCCGGGAACATGCAGGCTTCTAAAAGGTTCTCCACATTGCTCTTTTATTTCAAGAACCACACAACAAAAAATAAGTGACTGCACAGCTGGATACAATTATTGTTTTCTACCTACTAAGCTTGTATTCTGAGACACATGCTGAAAGACTCCCTAAGAAAAGTTATTAGTGGAACAAGTCACTTTGGGAGAGTTATTAATGTGAGATTTGCAGAACTGTGGTTGATGAAAATTAATGGGTTCTCAGTAGGACTCTGAAACAAAAAAGAAATACATTTGGGAAAGCAATTTGTTCCCATTGGGTGGTGTCAGCTTGCATATTACCTGATATTCAAAATTCCTACCTTGTCGACAGACTGCATTACTGATGGTGTTTTCTTTGTCTCAAACCTTCCGTGCGACAACCTTTTCACAAAGCAGAGAATAGTGGTGTGCAGGCTTATAGTGGAGCAGGCAGATAGCAGCCCAATTCTACCTACCTACCTGCAGGGTGGGATTATGCCTCTGTGGCAGAGCACAAAGTTTGTATGCTAAAGGTCCCAGGCTGAATCCCCAGTGCTGCCACTATAGAGTGGCGAGGAAGACTTCTGTTTGAGACCCTGGAGAGCACTGCCCAGCAAATCAAAGGAAGCATAAATAGTTGCTATGTCCCTAAGATGAAAGACTCTTCTCTCTGCAGTGTGTTACACCTGCTTGCCCACTCAGGAGTGTCTCTTGTGGCACTGCTGTGTGTCAGTTCTGATGATGGCAGTTATTTTTATTAAAAACTTAATTTTTTATAACAATTTTTTAAAAAAGGACAGTGAAAAATTAAAGAAAAGGGAAAACCACCCCTCCCCCCAGCTCACATTGATAATACAACTTACACAGGGGGTTCCTTCCGGGGATGGCACCTAAAGCCAAAATCATCAAAACACATTGGGTGCAATGGTGGGTGGGATTGCCAAAGTCTCCCCCCCCTAGATGTCCACCCTCTTTCTGCCCCCCTTTTAATTTATTAAACATTATTTTGCCAAGTGCATAAAGCTGAAGTGCACAAGTTAAATGGGCATAGTTCACAGGCTTACTGTACAATAACCATCAGTATATAGAACTTATTTTAAAATATCAATTGATATAAGGCATTCAAATGTCCAGATAGGTATCCATACGGAATTGATGTTAATATGAAGTGTGCTCAGATGTGGTAAGGGCAGGGAGATCCTCATCATTGTGAAATAGATCGTGGGTGCTTATGCTTCCTGGCTTGAAGTCATAAAAGTCACAAAATACACAAGTCATAAAAATTCACAAAATCCCCTCTTGTTGTCCTGCTATTAATCCCCACTAAGACCTGCTACTAACAGCTATGGTAACAGGCCTGGGACTGCGGTCACATCTCAGTGCAAGGCTCCCAGCATGGACTATTGCAATTCTAGTGCTTGGTTCAATGCAGCAGAGAGTGGCAGCTGAGTACTCATAGTGCACACTAGCCCCAAGAGCCTTAAATGTCACTGATGAAGAAGGTGAAATTTGTGGGGGCTCTTTTGCGCAAGGTGCTCTGAATTTATTAAAAACCACAACAATCTCAGATTCATCTCAATATCTCACTTTTTTAAAAGAGGTGATTTATAAACTAAAATGGTTTAAATGATTGACAGGCCTACCTCTTAGAAATGTTCTGATTTATTCAATATTCAAGGGGCTTCTGCCAAGGGCTAGTGGCTGTTGATAACCTGGTGACCACACAGTTCTTCAATAAGCTCTACTGATTTTTTGGGGCGAAGAAACCACAGTCCCGTATTTTCATCTCAACTTCTTCTGTGTGTAGCTGTGGTGGATTACAACTAGGAAATGTGAGTCTCTGAAATGAGGGCCCCTTTTGGAGATAAAGAAAGTTAGTTTATTCTTCTACCGTCACCTGTTTTCGCTCAAAATCCTCTTCCACCCTTTACCTTGGAACTGATCATGAATATGAGAACAAGATGTATAATTTAGTAACTGAGATAAAATATATAAAGCCTTTTGAAACACTCTAAAAGCCAATATAAAAATGCTAAGTGGTGATGTCATTTAACATAACATAGCATCTCTTCCAGCACCTAGGACAGGGATTCAAGAAGTGGGAGATCCCAGTTATGCAGCATACATTTGGAGTGTATTTCTTTCTCTGACAGAAAGAAAGGATGTGTCAAACATATGGCCCAGAGATTTTTTCAGGTCCTTCAGCTGTCCTGAGTATGGCCCAGAGGACCCTCACCACAGTCTTCTATTCAAAGAATAGAGAAAGATTAAAAGGTTCCTCCCAAATTATTGAAACCATCTTCACAACTCACAAGGCAATCCTAACCATGCCACTCAGACGTCAGTCCTGCTGAATTCAGTGAGACTGACTACCAAGTAATTGGAGTTAGGATTACAGCCTAAGAAGTCTTGTTATACTGCTTGGCTCATTTGACCATCACGTGGAGGCAAATTCTTGATCTTCCTGATGACTTTACTGGAATATAGAGCAGTTCACATACGTTCCCACATGTATACATTATGCTCTGTCTATGTGTCTTCCCTCCCACTGTCAGATGCTCAGGACCAAAAAGGATAGACTCACTTATTTGCACTGTAGCATTCAGACCATGCACATGTATCAGATATTCTCATGGAATACTACCTTCCCCATATGTACCTTCTCCATGTTCCCCCTGCATCTGAAGCTCAGAAGGCGGCCATGAGAGAGTGGCAGAGTGTAGAATGCTCTTCCTAGGGGAGCCTGATGCCCACACAGCTGTCTTTTGGCACCAGGTTAAAACCTTTTTGTTCTGTCTGTCATCTTAAGATCTGGTTCCAAGTACCTGTGGTACAACTGTATGTAGGGCAAGGCAGGACATTCTATGGGGAACTTTAACTTTCTGATACCACAGAGAGCAAATCAGAATCTCTCCATTCCACTCTCAATTAATTTAAGTGGGGTGTGTGTGTAAAGTAAGTAGCCTTCTATATCAAGCCCTAAATAAATTAAGATTGGAGATCAAAGCAGGACATAACAACTGTCAAAGCCAGTAACATTTCATGCACATTCTAACTCGAGTCATTTAAGGCAAAGGAATAAACGTATAATCTTCCACAGTTTAGAGGAGGAACTTAGATTTCTATTCTAAATAAGCTCCCATCCCTGGGTAGAATCTTATTTACACCCATGGCAGAAATACAGTTTTTAAAAAAGTGTGTGTGTGTGTGTGTGTGTGAGAGAGAGAGAGAGAGAGAGAGAGAGAGAAATGATGCTGATTAACATATTTAGGCTCAAATAAAAATTTAAAATAGCCTGCATATTATCTTTTCACATCAAACTTGCTTTTTGGCACAGCTAAGTGAACTGCTCTCTCTTTCAAAAAGCTGGTAGCTAATCAGATCCAATGAAATATGATGTTTGAACAGGAAATCTCCAGTGAGATTGCTCACATACTTTCACTAGTATGAGAAAGATTTCTCAATTTTCAGGGCTGATGCAAGGAATTTGCTTCTCCTGAAGCAGACCATTGATCCACCTCATCCAATACTTTTTACTCTGACTGCCAGCAGAACTCCAAATCCTCACCAGAGGCCTTTGAATCTCAGGTGCCAGAAATTATTTTGACTGGAGACATCAGGCCCGAATCTTGACCTTGACCTGTGCTAGGACCCATCTCCACTCAACATCTCAGAGGATTTAGCCATCACTCAGTATCACTAAAATGAACTTCCAAGCTTGCAAAGCTTTATACCACAAGCTGCTAAATTTTCAGCCAAATTTCTGTGAGAGCAAATGTATTTCCATTACCTAGGCCAAGTTCAAGTTGATAAAGTTCACCACTAAGGGAAGCGATGGCAAAGCAACAACAACATCAAGGAGAATGGGTGCATATTGTAGAATCCAAAACACCATCAGTCACATACATGTTTTCCGTTTAAAATGATAATCGTATTAAAACACAGCAACAATTGAAAAACACACCATGCAGTCAGCACTTGATTGAGCACCACAGCTTCCCCATATGGCAGTAACCAGGTAAAAGGTAGCAATTTACTGAGGTCTAAAAGACACATTATATTTATGGGCCCGACAGTTGGCAGCCTGCCAAGAAACAGCAGCATTTACAGTAGCAACTATTTTTATTTGGAGGTCTACAGTTGTGCCCATTTGCTTTAGCACTGGCCAACAGAATCAAAAAGCAGTGCAAAAGTCAGGCAGTAATAGGTCCTTGAGGGAGCATTGTATCTGTGCTTAATTGGCTCATAGGTATAGGCCAATGGAATTGTCAAGTTGCCAGATAGTAAATTGTGATTGGTTTAGAGGGTTTTGGCCAGATGGAATAAAAGGGCACTCATAGCACTGCTGGAGTCAGGAAGGGGGAAACCTGAGGGAGTCCAAGGGAACTGATTAAGACCAGAGTGGAGGCAAACTCTTAATGCATTAAACAGACATTAGACTACATTGTGTATGCATGGACCTTAATTATTGACTGTAGTTTTATAGTGCATTGTTTTAAGGTTTTGTTTTAGAACAGGTATTTAGAATGTGTGTTTGTGTGTTTAATTTTTAAGTTGTGAGAATTTATCTAGGAAGCTCATTAAATGACCAGCCAACCAGTTCTGCAATGGGATTCACTGCTGATCCACATTATTCTGAAAACCAAAAAGTGAAGTACAAACAGTTGGGGTTTTTTTACCTCCATGAGAAATATCCTCCCTGTTGTTGAAATTTAAGGTGTTCAGACTGTTTCCCTGTTGAGAAATACTGAAAAGCCATGAATATAACTTCATATTGGTCCATGCCTCTTTATCTCGTCAAGTGGTACGGAAGTTCCAGGGAATGTGGTTTGTAGATTTACTGTAGTTCCCTTGTGAGAAGAGCCCAATATTGTTTTTGCATTATCTATCCACAAATATACAAGCTGAAGATAATATTATGGACAGGCACCCAGATAGATTGTGCCAATCTTAAAAGCAACATTATTTTGCCCCAAAGCAAAGGACATACTCTTCCCCCACCTAGGGTTCCTTCTTACCATGCAGCTGAGAAATAAAGGACTTCTGTTGCCTTAGCTGGTTGCACTGGTGACTAAATAGCTACCAGACCATCTTCAAGAACTTGTTATTAGTATATAAAGCCCTAAACAATTTGGGGACAGGTTACATGAAGGACCCTTTATCTCTCTATTGACCTGCAAGAACACTTAGATCATTGGGGAAATATTTACTCATGCACAGCTTCCTACATGGTTTCATATGGTGCTGATCCAAAAAGAGGCATTTCCTGCTATTACCTCTACACTTTGGGATGCCCTTTGTTTGGTCAAACATCATCATTTGCTTCAGATGTTTTGAAAACACACACACACACACACACACACACACACACACACACACACTCTTTCCTTGATTCCTATGCCACTGATTTTTTGTATTGCTCACATGATATTGCTTTGGCGTTTTGATGTTGATTTGTACAGTTCGAACTCCACTTAGAATTTCCCTTATATCTGTTTAATATACACTGCTGTTGTTCAATAAACAAACATGATGCCCTTAGTAGAATGGCAGGTATTTGCTTTGGGAACATGATATTAGAACTCTGGGCAACAGTGAACTATCAGCACTATAGCAAATTTACGGTAAGTGCTGCAGGCTAGATTCAGATAAACCTCTTCCTTTTATGAATGCCAATAAGAAAATGGATGACTTGGGAATGTTCTCTTTTCAGGGATATTTATAGCAATGTTATGACAAGATGGATTCTCTACTCTTTCTGCTGAAGCAGTACAGATTCAGGAAGAAATGCAGTCTATGAGGATTTGGAACCAGGGAGCACTTAATGATAAACTGGAGGCTCGCCATTGAGGTTTTAGAAAAACCAAGACCATGGATAGTGATGTTTCCTTCAAATGTAATTCTGTTCCTAGCTCAGGACCCACCAGAGCACAGCTGCCTATAGTGGGAGCTGAGGGGAAGTCCATGTTGAAGGTGGTGGAGAGGACTAGCCTACCAAGATGCGATCCTCATTAAACTCAATGGAGCTTATTTCTGAGTAAACACACACAGGGTTGCACATACCGTTTCCTTATTCGAAACCTGCCATCTCTCCCCCCCCCCCCCCCCGTGAGGCCTGGGTATGGAAAGCAATAATTCCCTGCAGATATAGCTGGTCACACTTTCAAGCTCCACAGGGCAAAACGTCAAAGGGTCAAATTGGAAATTGACCAAAGAATTACATTTTGCTTCATTTGCAGGCAGTTGATTTTCCTTGTTCCACGCATTTGAGGAAAGCGACACCTTCTGTTTGAAACCAGTAATGCAATTTCATCTGAAGTCTAGGAGTCTCTGCTATTTGGACTGAGAGCTAAAATAGGCATATCAGGCATAGGCAAACTCAGCCCTCCAGATGTTTTGGGACTACAGTTCCCACCATCCCTGACCACTGGTCCTGTTAACTAGGGATCATGGGAGTTGTAGTCCCAAAACATCTGGAGGGCCAAATTTGCCTATGCCTGCCATATATTGATGGTTCTGTTGAATCTAAGCCTGGAAATGTCCAAATAATTTATAACAAGTAGGACGGGATTTTCCCCTGATGAGAACAACCTGATTATTTCATTGACAACCAGGATAAAAAACTTAGTGATAAAGATATATAATTTCTTTACTTTCAGTCATTTTTAAAGCTGCTTAATCCTTTTAACCAAAGGTTACACACACTTATGCAAAAGACAAGTGTTAAAAAATTACTGGCAGAGCAATCCTATACACATCTAGTCAAGAGGTAATCCTTAAAGAGTTAAATGAGGCTTATTCCCAGGTAAGTATGCTGTAGGATTGCAGTCTGAAGCAGCTTTTCAAAGGCTAATGATTATTCATTAACCCATTTATTTATTCCTAGAATTTATATCATGTTTCTCATCATACGTGATCTCATCAGGTCACAACAATGTAAAGCACAAGAAATAATAAAACAACAACAATATATACTATAAAATGCAATCATCTCCCCAAACAGTACAATCCACACCTTTGAGTGAGGCCCGGTAGTTGGACAGCCACTGAGCCACTGAGAAAAGAATTACGAAATGTTTTTAATAGACCAACACACATTCTTTTGCTTTTTGAGAAAATAATGACTCCTTGTCTGTCTCAGATTCCTTTTCCTTGTAGACACATTACCTCTAGAGGTCACCCTTTGGCTGCATGAGTGTGTTCAAAGATGATTTTTCAGGGATCTGAAGGTGACATAATAAAACTATGATTGCTTTTGGGTATCTGATATTATATTTATTTCTCCTACTATGGCCTGTGGAGGGACACAGTTTGCAGGGTTTTTGTAGTATTTCAAAAAGCTGCAACCCCTTTTTAAAAAGTTATATTTTGTTTTATTATCTTCATAGATAAAAGAAATAATAATAATAATAATAACAATAATAATAATAATAATA
Organism: Podarcis liolepis; assembly: GCF_965112155.1. Classification (NCBI taxonomy): domain Eukaryota; kingdom Metazoa; phylum Chordata; class Lepidosauria; order Squamata; family Lacertidae; genus Podarcis; species Podarcis liolepis. The sequence goes on along the minus strand of NC_139555.1, from coordinate 56,462,470 downwards.
ATAATAATAATAATAATAATATTTATTTATACCCCGCCCTCCCCAGCCAAGACTGGGCTCAGGGCGGCTGAGTAACCAATGCCTAATACATGACTAAGTATTAAGAACATGTTGATACATATAAGCCATATCTATAGTTTCAGTACATTACTGTGTAATCAATAAGAAATCCAGCTTAATCATCACCCACCCTAATCTCTGACTTATATGATTATTTTTTCCATTATCTTGGCGTGCCCCAGCTTCCCTGACCTTCATCAAATATTTCATTCTGGGTACCAAACTTTACTTCCATGTGAAGATACCATCATTCCAATTTGGCACAATGGTTTCCAAGACCAAGGAACATGTTTTGGTCTACATTTGGAAACAGCTGGGAACCATTTTGAATCAAGATGGCAGGCTGAACCATTCCAAACTGCACACATTTGGATGCCTCTGAAGATGTTGTCACCCAGTTTGGAGTGATGTTGACCATTTTGACATGGTGATTCCATGCTGCACCAATATGGATTCCTCTGAAGATATATTGTTGCCCAATTTGGCATGAGGGTTATCGAGATAGAGAAGCAGGTTTCGGTCCCTGTTCAGAAATGTTTGGTGGTGGTGGAAGAGACAGCAGGGCCCCGAACCACACCAAGCTGGGACACACACTGGGTGGAAAGAAGTGAGAGGGGGGCCCAGCAGGCCTGACACAGCAGCTGAGAATTGCGCACCAAGAGTGCAGTCCTGCTGGCTACAGGGATCTATTTTGCCAACATGTTTCCCTCAGGGACTGAATCCTCTTGCTCTCTGCAGTATGGATGGGAGGAGAAGGAAAGGGGCTGCAGTGTCACCTCCCCCCACCCACCTCTGGATCATAAAGGGTTTTTTTAAAACCTTCATTAAATATTAGCCCCACCATTTAATTGATTTGGGGTCTCTAATTCAGGTCAGAGCCCTGGATTGAGGGGGGTGCTGTGCACAGCCATAAAACTAATAAATCACACTGTGCATTGATAAATCTCTCTTTTTGTCCTTCTTAGTACTTTCGGTTTGTTTCCCAAGGGGGGGGGGGAAATGTAAAAATTTAAAATCACAGCCCACCAGCTATTACAAATGAAGTTTTCTGCTACATCTTGTGGGAGTGAATTCATTTGCTTAACTATGAGCAGCAGCAGATGACAGGCTGGGGCTTAGCTGACCTCCTGGCAGGTGTGTTGCTGCTGCCTACCGGGAGGAATTAATATCTATATGGACTGTTAAGCTAGTTTATTTTTGGCTTGTCATTTGACTTTATCTATAGATAATTAAACCAAAGCAAACCAAGCTTTTGAATTCACTAGAACCGTTCTTTGGGCTAGATTTAGTACAGGTTTCGGATGACCTGCAGAGGAAATGAGTCAGAGTGTTTGCCAAGAAAAGCTGCAAATACACTGTTGAGCCACTGGGCTATATATCTAGTCCACTAATGCTTTCCTCTCAGAATGACCTGCCTATACGTCAGATATGACCACTGGGACTGTCAACCTTCAACCTGCCTTTGTGTGATTTTCCTATCCCTTTACCTATAGAATAAATCATAGATGAAGAGGATTAGGGTGTGTCTTCCACTTTGAATAGGATACAGAACTTTTTCATTCCGGGGCTACTGAGTGTGGATGAGAATGTGAGATGTTGTTGTTGTTGTTAATTTATTATTTAAATGATGCTTACTCTGTCTTCTCATCACCAAATGAGAAGCTGTTTATTTCTCCCAGACTTTTAGTGGAATTTCTTTCTTCCCGCTATAGTTTTTATCCTGCCATTTTTATGGCACTGCTTCCTTTTATTCTTACTGTTGCATGTCAGCTGCCCTGGGAATAAATGCTTTATCCTACTTTTCCAATATTTTTGTTTGCTGCAAAGTTGTCAAGCATTTGGGTGGGGGTTTTTTTATTGGAGGGGGGCAGCGGCACAGCATTTCACAAATGCACTGACTCGCTCGTGAGTGGCTTCATGACAAGATGAATTTGTTTAATTAATTGATATACTGCTTAATACTTTTACAGATCTCAACAAAAATAATTCCATTTAAGAAAACACAGTACAAATTTCACATTCAAAACCAAAAATAATGCTCCTCATATATCCACATTTTAAGTAACATAATTACATAAATATCTGTAAACAATGTACATAAGTGAAACAACTAAAAACCATAAAAACAGATCATACACAAAACACTAAAGCTTATCAAGATACATCAAAATGCAACATAATTACAATATAGCACAAAAACCATAAATATTACAAAAAACCACATAGCACAACCACCAAAATCATTCACATACATATTCACACTACACAAAACTAAATTAAATCTTGTATTAGGTTCTGTTCACAAATGTTGGTACTGTCAGGAGCTCAGACTTCTGGGTAAAGAGGTGAGCTTGTGAGAAAGCAGTTTTCTCTCTGCTAGTTGATAGCATGCTCATTAATTGCATCTGTGTTATCTTGTCTGCATCAGGGCTTCAAGACCAAAGATGGCAAGTTCTCTAATTGGGAAGCATTCAAGAGCTGCAGAGTTGCATGTATACTCTGGACTCTCTGTTCTGGAAAGTTACAGCCCAGATATCTACTCATTGACTGGGAAGATTCAGACTGGTTACTACGCAAAAGGGTATAAGTTACCTAGATGTTCTGTGTGTGATGTCTTCCAGACGGGCACCTGTGGTGCATCTTTGTGGGGACATGAATTCATTGGCTAGATTAGCATTGCTTGGTTGTTTTTGTAATGTTTTGTGATTCCCCAAATGGTCCTATATACTTCACAGAAAAGTATTTCCCTTTCCTATTTCTCCTATGTAGTTAAACAGGTTTCATGGTTTGCTGTTATTTTAACCATTATTAATAAAACATCTACCTCTTCATTTTGGTGTGTCTCTTTGGGTTAAGCCTTGGTTATAAACTAATGTCTGGACTTCTTTGATCACATCTGTTACTTAGTTTCCTTTGGTAACTTGGTTTCTTTTGCCTGAGGCCCCTGAAGTAGAGAGTGGTACTTTAGCTCTTGCTCTCTGGCCCAGGTTAGGTGGAGTGGTGGCAGGGTTGAGCTCTACAGGAGCACATGGCGCTGTGGCTAAATCACTTAGCTTCTTGGGCTTGCCTATTGGAAGGTTGACGGTTTGAATCCGTGTGATGGGGTGAGCTCCCACTGCTCTGACCCAGCTTCTGCCAACCTAGCAGTTTGAAAGCACACCAGTGCAAGTAGATAAATAGGTACTGCTGTGGTGGGAAGGTAAACAGCATTTCCATGCACTCTGACTTCTGGCATGGTGTCCTGTTGTGCCAGAAGTGGTTTAGCGCCGAGGGCCTTCTGGCGGTTCCCTCATTGCGAGAAGCAAAGCTACAGGGAACCAGGCAGAGGGCCTTTTCGGTAGTGGCGCCCGCCCTGTGGAACGCCCTCCCATCAGATGTCAAAACGATAAACAACTACCTGACATTCAGAAGACATCTTAAGGCAGTGTTTCCCAACCGGTGTTCCGCGGCACACTACTGTGCCGTGAGACATTGGCTAGTGTGCCGTGGGAGGGAGGCGGGCGAGTCGGGCGGTGAGAGGCGGCGGCGGCGAGGATCCGCGTCGAGCCGGGGGCGGCTCCGCGGTGGTGGTGCCGAGCGGCGGGGCAGCGCGTGCAAAAGGGAGGAGCGCGAGACAGCGGAGGAGGAGGAGGACGGCATGTCCGGGCAGCAGCAGCAACAACAGCAGCAGCAACTCCCGGCGACGGCTCCTCAAGCCCCGCCGCCGCCCCCTCCTCCGCCCGCTATCGCCGCCACCACCACAACAGCCACCGCCGCCTCAGTTGCCGCCGTCCCTCAGTCCCTCGCTCTGCTGCCTCCTCCCACCCCCAAAGCTTGGAGGTTCCCCGGCAAGGGGGAGGGGAAAAACTTTCACTTTCGTGCGTCCCTCCCGGCGTGACGCTGCGCGCTGACGTCACGGGGCGGGGCTTTAATGGTGGTGTGCCGCGAGATTTTTTTCAGTAAACAGGTGTGCCGTTGCCCAAAAAAGTTTGGGAAACACTGTCTTAAGGCAGCCCTGTTCAGGGAAGTTTTTAATGTATGATATTTTAGTGTTTTTTGGTTTCTATGGAAGCCGCCCAGAGTGGCTGGGGAAACCCAGCCAGATGGGCGGGGTACAAATAAATTATTATTATTATTATTATTATTATTATTATTATTATTATTATTATGATGTCATGCTGGCCACATGACCTGGAAAGCCGTCTGTGGACAAATGCTGGCTCCCTCGGCCTGAAAAGCAAGATGAGAGCAACAACCCCATAGTCGCCTTTGACTGGATTTAACCATCCAAGGGTCCTTTACCTTTTATCTGTAGCTAACATACATTGGTCACTCCATTAACCAGAGTCACACCATTAACAGTGGCATATTTCAGACAGAGACTGGAAGTGAACATCTGATTTGCAACATATCTCAAACACATACAGTGTCTGTGGCACAGGAACGCGACCCGCAGTTCTCGAGGTGCAGTATGAGGTCCATGCATGTGCCAACACAGCCAGTCAGGAAACAGATCTTGTGAGGAACATTGCAAGCTCAGAAGAAAAGGAGACAGTAATGAACCATACCAAACAAACACTGTCATTGGTCCTATACAGCTTATACGGTTGTAGTAAACCAGCCAGCGGTTTCTGTGACGTATGCCAAAGTAAACAGAATACTTCATTAGACTTATTCCTGAGGACTCTTTTAGAGGTCATGCCATTCTTAACAATCATGTAACTCCAGCATGAAAGAGTACTATTGACTTCCTTAACGACAGAGTGAATTCCAAATGCCAGTCAATTATGCCATCTATTTTGCAGGTCAGTCACTCATCTTACAGGTACTTTCCATGCTATGTTGACAGGATGTTTTTCTTGTTAGTTGCCAGAATCTGTGCATTAGAGACGCTGTTTGCACATATATGGAGATGAACCAATTGCAAAGGTGATTATGGGAGCAGCTTCTTGAGAGGATGACATGATGAAGCAGTCAACTGTATTAGTGTTTTATTTCTAGCAAAAGAGCAATAAGGGTTGTGGAGCTACTCAGCAATGATGGAAAAGGTACTTAAGCATTTGTCAGGGACACTTTCCCATATATTCTGGCATCAAGCCCTTGTGGGGATTGGCACAAATCAAACCTGGACCTTGTTTGGTACCTCTGCTAAGACCACTCTTTATGTTCACATTGTTCTATCCAGACCCAGAGTCATGAAAGTGCTATCTCCCAATAGGAGATTGGAAGCTTAATCTGTGATTAAATAGATACAAGGAAGGTATGAGTATCTACAAGATGAGCTTCCCCTCCTTTTCCAGTTCAATAAAACACTGGTCTCTCAAGCAGCTTCTGAAAGCTGAACTGGACACCTAGTTAATGTGGGGTGTTTTGCCGTTGTTTAAATGTGGGAGGTGATGGATACTGGAATCACAGCAGGGGTGTGTGTGGTCTCTCTCTCTCTCTCTCTCTCTCTCTCTCTCTCTCTCTCTCTCTCACACACACACACACACACACACACACAAACAGAGAGAGAGAGAGATTTAACCATTTCCTCTCCTGCTGCAACCCTGAGGAAAATCCCCTCTGAAGCTGGTATCTGCATCAAGAGGAAATTCCCCATTGTTGTTCATGGGGATTTCCTCCCAGTATAAGGGAGGAATGGCTTGGGATGAAGAATTTTCCTCTGGGAAGCTGATGAGGAGAAAAGAATTAAATCACACACACACACACACACACACAGAGAGAGAGAGAGAGAGAGAGAGAGAGAGAGAGAGAGAGAGAGAGAGACAGAGACAGAGACAGAGAGACAGAGACAGAGACAGTCTCCTGCCATAGTTTTGATAATTATTGCCTTCAGTAGCGGATGTTATTTGCATTTTCTTTGAAATGCAAAATTCTTTGAAAAGGCTGTGTGTTAAATACAAATATACATATAATGGGGTCCAGTTTGACCCTGAGTGAAGTTTGTCCAAAGCGAGAGAAGCCAAACTGAATCCCTTGTCCCTCTAACAGATTGTCATCAGAACGCACAGTTTCATTTGCAAGGATTTTACAGTGGAAGGAGAGACAGAAGCACATGAGAGATTATTGCTTTGCCCTCTCTTTTTAAAATTAACCTAGGTAAATGAACGTTCCATGGCTGGAGGTAGGAAGCTAACAGCACATAAATTAAAACCAAAACCAATTTATTTATTTATTACATTGCATGGCAATGCTGTGGAAGAGAGCTGATGTTTCCCGTCATATTCCGCACCCACCAATGGCTACGCAGTGTTATTTTGCACCTTTTCTCAGAGACTTGACTTATTTACAGTAATGCACACAACACATTTCTGCTATAACTTTACTATACATGCCTTCCAGTCATGTCTTCCTCCATGCAGATGAATCCTTCCCGTTGGATGGTATAAACACTCAGCCTGTTAAAACAATGGCAGAAATAGGTTTTAAGACATGACATTGTTTCTTAAACATTTCCCAAATGCCAGGCCTTAGTGGTGGAAAGAATCATATTCCGGTCACTCACTATGTCATGGAAACTAGCTACTGAACGGCTGTGATACTCACAAAACCACAGCTAGATATGGTAGTTTTCATGCAGCATTTGGGTAACAGAATTGCTTTTCTTTTTCCAGTGAGAAGATATTGACTGATACTTCTGGGGAAATGCTGATTTTACGCGCAACATTTAAGTTACAGCTGACAGTTCTTCATGCAGCAGAACAGCCACCTGGAAAGCCCCTGAAAGGAAGATAACATATGCTGGAGAGCCAGAGTAGTGCAGTGGAAATGGAGAGCAGGTTAGACCTGGACCATGCAAATCTGTGATTGCCTCCACTGATGCAATTGTGCAGTCCCAACCTCTCCACAGTCCTGCCCTGATCCATCCCAGTATTGACCCAGTGTGTGGCTATTATGGCATGCAGTACAGTAGGTATTTGGGTCACACCCTTTGGCTATTATGGCATGCAGTATAGTAGGTTATTTGGGTCACACCCTTACCTACTATTTTCTCTCTCTTATACCTGGATCCAGTTGGCAGCTTTCAGGGGTTTATTAAAACAAAACATAGATCATGGGAGCCTGAAGACTGCCCATCCATAGCTACCTTACAGGATGGTGTTGAAGTTATAATTGAAAAGGGAGAGCTATGTGAACTAGTTTGAGCTCCTCAGAGGAAGGCAGAGAGGAAAAGGCAATAAAGATAATTTTAGAAGCTTTTGAGTTAGTTACCTGCTGGTTGACTTCAGCCAGAATGTACTTAGCAGCACCTTGGAAACCAATAGAAGCTCCATCTGGTGGAAAAGGTGATGGACTAGTGCTCTGTTTACTAAAGTGACTTATTATAAAAGAGGCAGAAAGGTTAGATTGCCAAATAAGTTTGTAGAAGACTTCTGTTTGTGAACCACTGGAATACTGTACTAATTTCCAGGATAAAGTTCAGCTTATGGATTTATTAGAGATGAAAGCTTTGGTATCACGCCCCCCCCCCCTTATTTCTAATAAGTCACTAATGCTCACAAGCAAATAAGGGAAGACTTAAAGCCAGTAACTTGACAAGGTTTGTGTCATCAGTACTGAAAGAGGGCTAGCAGGCATGTACAATTTTTTGCTTCTTCTGTTGGGCCTCATTTCCCCTGAATATAAAGCGTGAATCATGTCATGTCAAAACATGCTGCATGTCAAAACATGTTGCATTATATTAGAAACCTTAAAAGAACTTAATATATCTATGTAATCACAACAGAGAGAAATTTTGCACCTCAAAAACAATGTTGTGTTAGGTAGTATTGTGTTTTGTGATAAGTAACCCTTCCTTCATTAAGGCAGATTACAGATCCACCCTCCTGAATAATTTACAGCCAAACTATTTAAATACAGATGATATAGTTAAAAGCAGAAAGTAGCTGCATATCGAGAATATCAGACCCCTGCGAAAGCTAAATTGCATAGGTGGGTGTTGAAAAATAAAGACAGCATTAGCTGCAGCTCAGCAGGAAAGGAGTTCCATTGCCCACAATTAAGATGCAAAAAGAAGGTGAGGAAAGAAAACAGAAAACAGAAGCAATGTATTGTCAGTGCATAGCCAACCGTAAATTGGGTAAATGAGAATTCAGGTCATGACTCATCTGAAAGCGGGCATTTTCCTGATACTACTATATGTGACGCCATGTGGGAAGAGGGCCCAGTGAACTGTGGTTGTCACTTTTTAAATTCCTTGAATGAAAAAGACATGCCCTATTTCTAGAAATTCAGCTATATGAACCACATGAAGGCAAGTAGGTGAATCAGAGTTTAGGCTTTAGATTAAAAGCATTCTTCCTGGGAAGAATATCTGGCATCGGTGGCAGCTTATTACTGGTTCAAAACATTAGAGGGCAAAGTTACAAGGAGAGAACCGTTGAGAGAACGGAAGAATTTAGTCAGATGCAGAACCTGACTAAATCCTTCCATTCCTCATACGCAACATCTCCCATGTTGAAGGCAGCACCAGGACACATGGGGAGAGAACGCACGAGTGACTCGGCAAATTGTCGGCTTTAAGCAATTTCATGGCAGGCACAGCTAGGTACTGAGAGGCACCCACAGCTCCTAATTAAGAGCCTCACACACACACCATACATCTAAAACACATGGTTCTTCCCCCAAAGAATCCTGAAAACAGTTGTTTGTTAAGGGTGCTGGGAACTGTAGTCCTGGGCGTGGGTAAACTGCAGTTCCCAGGATTCTTTGGGCTTTGAATGTATGGAGCCTTATTCTGAGGATGACTGCTGCTGAAACAACACTTACTCTGAGGAGTCTCTCTCCTCAGCTGTGAACTGAGTGGCCCAAGGTATCATGGAAGGCTCAATTGACCTCTGTGCTGTGCACAGTGCATTTTTTTCTAGAAAAATAGGTGTCGGTACTCACCATGAAGTTGTGCGACACTTTTTAACAACAACAACCCCCCCCCCAAGAAACCCATGCTGGTTCTGCGTACCTGTGAGTACACCCTGGGAAAAAAAATTGGCTATGCAAAACAGAACATTAGTTTCAGGCCAAGAAGCTTCCAATTCAATCCCAAGATTGAGGAAGACACTACCTCAGCGGTAGAGACCATGCTTTCGATGCAGAAGGTCCCAAGCTCAATTCCTGACAGCTCCAGTTAAAAAGGATCAGGTGTCAAGTGATGTGAAAGACCCCTGCCTGAGATCCTGTCAAAGTAGATCCACCAGTCAAAGTAGATAATACTGGACTAGATGGACCAATCATCTGACCTGGTATAAGGGAGTTTCCCGTTTTCTCATGACTTACTGGTAAGGCTTGCTTTGAATCTCTAGGATTTCCGGTGGTTGGGGGGCGGGTCTCTCCCAGCCATATATGGAAATGCCAGGGATTGAGCCAGAGACCTTCTGCATGCAAAGCAGATGTTCTACCACTGAGCTATAGCCCTTCAAGGGTAGCAGTTCATTTCCAGTCACCAAACATTGTTGTTGTTGTTGTTTAGTCATTTAGTCGTGTCCGACTCTTCGTGACCCCGTGGACCAGAGCACACTAGGCACTCCTGTCTTCCACTGCCTCCTGCAGTTTGGTCAAACTCATGCTGGTAGCTTCAAGAACACTGTCCAACCATCTCATCCTCTGTCGTCCCCTTCTCCTTGTGCCCTCCGTCTTTCGTAGGAAATGATCTTCATGGGGAATAGTCTGATGTACACCTGCCATTTTCTTTATTTCTCATAGGGAATTCTTGTTTCTAATTTTATAGAATCCACAGTGTATTTTCCCTATGATAATTCAGCTCTTGCTTTGCTCTGTATGTTCTCTATGAATGCCCATGGTATTGATTTCATCAACCACATCCTGCAACATATATGATAAGACATTTAGTGGAAAAACCCCATCCATGCCAACCTTTCAGCTTAATTTTTTTCTTTGTTGCCAAAGAACCAAGACCTCTCTCTAAAGTGACAGCTTCTGGCTTCTGAATTATGCTCCAGAATAATTCTTTCCCCATGGCTTTGACGTTTTGGGTTCCTTTTCCCAAGCACTGATACATTTCAGCAGTTCCTCATTCCAGAGGCAAGGTGGCTGATTTGTTTAACCTCTTTTAATATTATCTTATTTCCCTTTTTAAAACACCCTCTAGCATCACACTTGCCTTTTGTTCACTTATTTAAGTGGTAAGTAACATCTGTTCGATATGTGCACACTCTGTCTTTTAAAGCACATTCAAAGCACAGTCTTTCCCTCAAAGAATTCTGGGCACTGTAGTTTGTTAAGGGTTGTTTTGAACTGTAACTTTGTGAGAGGTGAACTACAATGTCCAGAGTTCCTTGAGGGAAAGAATGTGCTTTAAAGGGATAGCATGTTCCTAGCCTGAGTTTCTAGACAAAAGCTCTAAATCCACTTAACCTCTTGCCATGACCAAAGTACCATTTAAAAACCAATGGGAAATCCATAAACCAAGTCATATGCAGTACCACAATGTACAAGCGTTTTCTGAAATAAATCCCTCTGTATTTATTTGGACTTACTTCACAAGAATGTGCCTAGGATTGAAGTCTTCTTCTCACAAGAATTGCTCATTGGCATTGGAATCTGAATTATTTAGATTTTCATCTCTGGCCTAGTCCTCAGATGCTGGTTCCTATACTGGCAAACATTTGAGGGGTAGGAACAAGGGCTTAATTCACCCTTGGCCAACCACAACTTGTGGAGACTGAATGCTAGTGGTGGGTGCACATACGCGACACATGCACACACACGATATCAGGACACAGAAACAAACATCTCCACCTAACCTAGTGCCATGCCAACTTTATTTCCCCACCTTTTTGTGGCTTCTTTTTTTCTGGGACAGGCAGAAACCAAAACAACCCACCTTGCTTGGGGGCTGGATCACAGGCTGAGAGTTAGCCACCCCTTTCCTATAGCATTGCTGCTTTGAGACAGTAGCTAAGCCAATGACAGTAACATCTGTTTGCCCAAGCCAAATGATCATCCAATGGCACCAAGAGAAGGGACTAGACAGTCCAGCATTAGGCAGCATTGGCTAGAGCCATGGTTTCCAATGTGGGGGCAATTTGATTTTTAAGGGGGTGCAATTCGAGAATGAGTTATTATCAGGTAATGGCCTTTTAGGCTTCCTCCATGTAAATAGGAGTTCACTTTTCGAATAATAAGAATTATATGTCACCGGGTGGGGGGGCGTCAGGATTTTAGAGATGCTTAGGTGGGGCATGACCCAAAAAAGGTTGGGAACCACTGGGCTAAAGAGATGGTAGAGTTCCAGGCAAAGGAACTGTTCCTTTAAGGTTCTACCCCAGAAATGTAGGCAAGGGTAAGGAACGAAAATAGGCTGGGTTCAGAAGCTCTTGTAGTCATCTCCCTGGGCTCTGTCCGGGGTCCTGAAAGTCCTGCTGCCACCCTCCCTCCTCTTCCTGCATCCAAACCCTGAAGAAATGCTACCTGCCCTCTCCTTCCACTCCAGACCGTTGGATTTGTACCCTCCTGATTCATCTGTGGGCTCTGCTTTGCCAGGACAGGGCACTTATATTCACATTACACAGGGACCAGAGGGATGCTGCTGCTACACTGGCTGAATGGCACCCATACTCAAGGGATGCTCAGTCTAGAGGCGAGAAGAAAACACACACAACCAGAAAATGATTTTTATCAAACACTTTGCTCCCTCTCCCTCCCTTAAGGATTGTAATCTAAGATTCTTGTCAGTAGCAGCAAAAGGAAATTTGTCTGCCAATGAAAGATTGTGAAATCCACACTTAATCAGTATCTTCTGCCAGAATGCAGCAGCTAGACTGGTGAATTGGAAGAGCTGCCAAGACCGTACTGTATAACACTGGTCCTAAAGGATCTTCACTGGCTCCCAGTACATTTCCAAGCACATTTCAAAGTGTTGGTGCTGACCTTTAAAGCCCTAAACGGCCTTGGCCTAGTATACCCGAAGGAGGGTCTCCACCCCCATCAATCACTGGGGTCCACCTCTGAGGGTCTTCTAGTGGTTCCCTCATTGCAAGATATGAAGTTACAGGGAACCAAGCACAGGGCCTTCTCAGCAGTAGTGCCCTCCCTGTAGAACACCCTCCCATCAAACATCAAGGAGATTAAGAACTACACAACTTTTAGAAAACATCTGAAGGCAGCCCTGTATCAGGAAGTTTTTAATGTTTGATGTTTTATTATGTTTTTATATTCTGCTGAAAGTTGCACAGTGTGGCTGGGGAAACCTAGCCAGCTGGATGGGTTATAAATAATAAAATTGTTGTTGTTGTTGTAAATTGAGAATGTGGCTTTTGAAAATGGCAAATCTTATAAACGCTGACTTACTGGAATTGCTCCCCTCATGACACCGGAGCAGTCTCAAACTGCACCCACATCTAAGTTTTGTCCTGAGTGATGGGTGGTATTACTTGGTCAAAAGAGAACTTAATGTTGGGGCTCCCCCAGTCTCCAGTTGAAGCAGATCTGTATAAATAGTTTATTTTTATTCTGGATTTCTTGGAGCCAAAATTAACTTTCTTGTATATTCATTGCCAGGAAGATAAGATGCTATCAGAAATAAGAATAGATAGCGTTTGAAATAAAAATAGCACTTTAAAGAGATGGGATATCTTGACTGACGCAATGCTCCAAAATATGGACTAATTAAACTTGCTCCATTTCCTCAAGTCTGCCTTCATCCTGTTAATCAGAAGGACAAAATTAGTCCAAGTCAACTTGTTTCAGTTCTTCATTATCAAGTAGCAGAATCCTGCCCATCCCAGCTAAGTAGCACAGGCAGCTCTTTGGATATCAGAGTGTATATTCTAGGTAGAATACGGAACACCATCAGGTTTGATTTCCACAACTTTTTCAAAAACAGCCATCTTTTAATTTTTCTGGTTTATCACCACAGCAGTTATTAACACTGGGCTTCAGCAAAGCAAGGAATTTAATTAGACAGTGCGTATATGATATTGTGCGACAGAATAATTTGGCCGCCATAAGGACATTTTGTTCATGGTATGATGGTTTAGTTGATATTTTAGATTGTAAAATGCTATTGATTTTATCTATTGATTTTTATCTATTGATTTGTTTTACCTTGTGGGCTTATAGCCGAATAAAGTATTATCTAATATGTTCATGGTAGGATTATTTTCCACCTAGTCATTTTGACACATTGGCATCCTATTTGCAAAATTTAACAGTTCCAAAATACAGACGTGCTTTCACTTACGCAAAATTAAATATAATGCCTTCAGCTGTACTTGAGGGTTGATTTTTTTAAAAAAATCCATGTGGAGATAGCAGTGTTGAATCAGTAGCTCATGTGATACTGGCTTGCACTGTTTATAAAGATTTGAGGAGTGAGGTTATTACCACTCTATCTATATCCTCCTGCCAACCTAGCAGTTTGAAAGCCCATCAAAGTGCAAGTAGATAATAGGTACCGCTCTGGTGGGAAGGTAAACGGCGTTTCCGTGCACTGCTCTGGTTCTCCAGAAGCGGCTTAGTCATGCTGGCCACAGGAGGCGGAAGCTGTACGCCAGCTCCCTCGGCCAATAAAGCGAGATGAGTGCCGCAACCCCAGAGTCGGTCACGACTGGACCTAATGGTCCGGGGTCCCTTTACCTTTACTTTACTATCTATATCAAGTCACTCAACCATTGCTACTATGTCTTTTCTTCTAGCAGATCAAGATAACCAGGTGACAGCAAAAACTGCAAAAAAATTGTGTCAGCAGTCCATATATCTCACACATCGACAACAACAATATTGCTCTAGAAATTATTATATTTATGGTTCATATACCACCACTACTCTTGTTAGAGAACTATTTTGGTTATAAATATTGGAAAGTCATTGTGGTTCCAGTCTCAAGCAACCCACACTGGAGTAGCCGCCTTTAGGTAAGCTATGGAATAAGCAGATTTTGTTGGTTTCTGCATAGACAGGTTTCTTAGTTATTGCTGTAAAGCAGAGAAGTAGGCATCCCATGGCTCCAGAGCTACAATGCATAAAGCAAGCTAGTAGTGGGGAACAGGGTAGGGGAGTGGCAGGAGAGAGACAAAGGGGGTCCACCCTCTTTTGCTTCTGCTCTCACCTACCACCATTTCAGCTCCTCCTACTGCTGGCCTGTGGCTGTGGCTGTGACGATGACAACAACAACAACAACAACAACAACAACAACAACAACAACAACAACAACAACAACTTATTATTTATACCCCGCCCATCTGGTTGGGCTTCCCCAGCCACTCTGGGCAGCTTCCAACAAAATATTAAAATACAGTAATGCATCAAACATTAAAAGCTTCCCTAAACAGGGCTGCCTTCAGATGTCTTCTAAAAGTCTGGTAGTTGTTTTTCTCTTTGACATCTGGTGGGAGGGTGTTCCACAGGGCAGGTGCCACTACCGAGAAGGCCCTCTGTCTGGTTCCCTGTAACTTGGCTTCTCGCAGGGAGGGACCTGCCAGAAGGCCCTTGGCACTGAACCTCAGTGTCCAGGCTGAACGATGGGGGTTCAGACACTCCTTCAGGTATACTGGATCAAGGCCATTTAGGGCTTTAAAGGTTAGCACCAACACTTTGAATTGTGCTTGGAAACGTACTGGGAGCCAATGTAGGTCTTTCAAGATTACCTCTAAGAGAATGCTCCCCTCAATGAGAAAAAAACCCCAAAGTTTCCTAGTCCTGCTACAGTGTAATAGATTTTCAAAGTTTGATCCATACTAAAAATTTATTTAGCTAGATGGCAAGAAGAGAAAGTGTCCCAAAGATTTCAGTCTTTGGGCATTTAACTGAAGTTGAGCACTCCCCCTCTCACACACATCTTTTCCAAGCTGTTTTGGTCACATGAATTGTCAGGACATTGTGGTTAAGGGTCTACATAACTGGCAGCATGTGTGCAGTAGAAAAAAACTCAGGTTCCATTGAATGGAAATGCTTTGGTTTGTGTGACCAAACCCTGAACCAACAAGGAAGTTGGCTTCTTAATGCTGTATATACAGAGTGAGAAACAGTCCTTGATTAGTCCCAGGACGCTCCTTAGCCTTCAGAAATCTGCAGGATATCCTGAAGGATATCCTCCCCACACAAATAGGAACTACAGTTAGTACTTCCTGAACCAGATGCAACTCTTTCTTTTTTTTAAAAAAGAAAAGGTAAAGAAAAGTGAACACCAGGAAGACAAGGTATGCCATAGAGTATGGCAGGCTAGGCCCATAGCTAGCCTAAAAGTTTGGAGGAGGCACTAAAAACGTAGGGGGCAGTTCATCCCCATGTACACATTAATGTGGTTAATGATGACGCTGATAAAGGTGATATTTCTTACTGTAACCTGTAGCAGTGGTAAGCCAGGTTGGAGGAGAGCTATTTATGGGGTTGCCAAAGAACAGCAGCCTCCCACTGCCTTCCCCTCTGTTCATCCCCTTTTTTCCTCATCTTTCCAGCCATCCATCCACTGGTTGCCTTCCCTCTCCCCTCTCTTTTCTCTTTCACATCTTCCCTGACCTCCATTCACTTCCTTGTTTCCTCCATTCTCCTCCAACACACCCTTTTCATATTTTCAATATTCTTTCTCCCTCTCAACACTTGTTACCCACACACAAGTATTCTGTCATAAGTTGGGGGAGTAATTCAATGCTAGCCTATTCAAAGGAGGCCCATTGAAGTTAAGAGACATGACTCGTTTACTCCGAGTAGGACTTAGTTGAAAAGAACCTAGAATGTATTGGTTTGCTAGTCATCCTATTTTGCTGGAAGGCACCCAGAGTGGCTGGGGCACCCTAGTCCAATGGGTGGCATATAAATAAAATCAGTGCTTTTTTCCTTAAAAAAATGTTTAGTGGTACTCTCATTTTGACTCAAGAAAATCACCATTTTATAGTTCAAAACGGAAAAAATAAATACAGTAAATAGACAAAAGTACAAAGATTCACAAAATGTTTAGGGGAATGCGTCCCCCTGCATCCCCCCCAGAAAAAAGCACTGAATAAAATTATCATCATCAACAACCTAGATGCATTTCAACAGAAACTTCCGGAATTCTCTCTTGTCCCCCCTTAAACTCCCACCCCAAGGGTTCTTAGGAGGCCCTTTTTCTTATAACCCTCCTTAACAAAGGGGAAAAGTTGAGGAACCACTCAACTGAGAACTCTGCCCCCTGTCCTATGCCTTACAGTCAAAAAATGAAATGAAAATGAATCTTTTGTCTCCCCCTCCCCACACACTGCTGCAAACTAGCTAGAGGTATGCAGGTATGCCTGATGTATGAAGACATTAAGAATATATGGCTCTGATTGGCTTATGTGTGGTGCTTGAGAGTACTATTAAAACAAAGGCTTTCCTGTTGAGTTAATTACTTGTTTATAGCAAAAAAATAAGGGGGAGGAAAGCCCCACTAGCACCCCCATCTACAAGCCTGTGGTCAGGGTCACTGATCTGGTCCCATGCTTGCCCATGTGCCTGAAGAGATAGAACCATGCTCTCATGTCACATCCCCATTGGTAATGAAGCAATAGTCCAAATTCCTTCCTTAGAATGAGATCCACCATTGCATCACCAGGGCTCTAATATACATGGACGATTAAAGGTGGCTTCATAATTCCAAATCGTGTAAGGACATAATTCTATATGAAATTAATTACTTTAAATTCTGTTAACTTTTGGCAGCTCCTTTTGCAACACCAGTGATGAAATGGAGCACAGATCTGAATAAAATCTGCATATGCATACACACACACACACACACACACACACACACACACTCCCGTCAGATGTCAAAGAGATAAACAACTACACAACTTTTAGAAGACATCTGAAGGCAGCCCTGTATAGGGAAGTTTTTAATGGTTGATGTTTCTCTGTTGTCTTGTGTCTTGTAAGATGCCCAGAGTGGCTGGGAAAGCCCAGCCAGATGGGCAGGGTATTATTATTAATAATTGGCCTTTTGCTGGGCAGCCATTCAGAGGAGCCCTTCAAAGAGAGGACTATCCATTGTAAAAGTAGGACACAGGGCACACCATCCAGAAAAGGGCAACCAAAATGATCAATGGGATGGAGCAACTTCCCTTTGCGGAAAGGTTGAAGCCTTTCAGCTTTTTTTGTAAAAATGCTGCAACCTTTTCCTCATAGTGGAGT
Organism: Podarcis liolepis; assembly: GCF_965112155.1. Taxonomy (NCBI): domain Eukaryota; kingdom Metazoa; phylum Chordata; class Lepidosauria; order Squamata; family Lacertidae; genus Podarcis; species Podarcis liolepis. The sequence goes on along the minus strand of NC_139555.1, from coordinate 56,445,325 downwards.
TCTTCCATGCCCTTGATCATTTTTGGTGAGTTAGAGGTGACAAGATAAAAGTTTATAAAAAGCATGCATGGCACAGAGAAAGTGGATAGAGAAATGTTTTTCTCCTCTTTTAATAACTTATGAACATACAAGGAAGCTGAAAAGCTTGAAGATTCAGAGCAGATAGTAAGTTAAAGTAAGGAACTTGCTCCCACAAGAAGCAATGATGGCAAGCAACTCAGATAGTTTTAAAAGAGAGTTAAACCATTCCATGGAAGATAAGGGTATCAATGGCTAAACTATGTTCTGCCTCCATGGTTAGATGCTTCTGAATACAGTGGTACCCCGGGTTACAGACGCTTGAGGTTACAGACTCCACTAACCCAGAAATAGTACCTCAGGTTAAGAACTTTACCTCAGGATGAGAACAGAAATCGCACGGTGACAGCGGGAGACCCCATTAGCTAAAGTGGTACCTCAGGTTAAGAACAGTTTCAGGTTAAGAATGGACCTCCAGAACAAATTAAGTTCTTAACCTGAGGTACCACTGTATCTGTTGCTAGAAACTGTAGGAAGGGAGAACACTCTTGTGCTCAGGTACGGCTTATGAATTTCTCGCAGGCATTTGGTTGGCCTTGTGAGACCAGGATGCTGGACAAGATGGGCCACTGGGCAGATCCAACAGGTTCTTCTTATGTACTATTGCATGCTTAACTCGTCACTAAAATCAATTGAACTTAAAAGTGCTTATCTCTGTGCCCATATATGTATACATTTCCCTTTAAAATTCAAGCATTCTTCACAACAAATCATATGCACCCGAGCATCAGATAAGCAGCTAGGAGATTCCATTATTCAAGGTAATTTCCCACCCCTCCACCTCCGTTGGGTATGCTTGACTTTTGTGGTGAGATATTAATCATTTCCTTTAGCTTCATGTGTATATATAAGAGCATCAAAGTCTTACCAGGTTCAGAACAAGGAAACTGAAGCACACTGCTATCACCACAATGCTGCCCCACTGTTTGATCATCCTTTGCCTTGGAGCATACATCCATTGCAAACCAACACGCAATCCGACCACGAGAAAAGAACTTACCGGTGTAGAGGGGCTTATAGAAACACAGGAACGTCTGAAAGATTTGACACGAAGGGTATGCTATAACTGTAAAGCAAAGTTAACTAATGTTTGACTGAACTTTAAAACATTTGATCATGAAAGAATGCATTTCTACCAGCTAACCTCATTTTGTATTTTGCTATTTGCAGACCAAAGTGATACCCAAGAATCCAGCCATGGTAAGAAACTAAACCTGCCATCCTTTGCATGCTTATTTAGGAAAGACCTCCTCAGCGCCACTAAATTCAGTGAACCTTGATTCTGAGTAAACATGCGTATAAAACCAAGCCTTTCTGAATGAATTGGACTTGCAGTGGCGGGCAAATTATAGAAGATTTACATGTGGAAATGTGTCTTTGGAACCCTGCACTTTTCCCCGGCACAGGCTCCATGGAATTTAGGGCCTACCTGATTAAAAGTTAATAGGTACATAGGAAACTCCTCTTGTTATGTTATGTTATGTTATGTTATGTTATGGGAAGCTGTCATAATGTGATTCAGGCCATTGGTCCACCTAGCTCAGTATTCTGAGTCATTGCACTGACTGGCAATGGCTTTCCAGGTTTCAGACAGGGTTAGGGATGCTGGGAGTTGAATATGGGACCTTCTGCATACAAAGCAGATCATAGAATCATAGCATTGTAGACTTGGATGAGATCCTGAGGATCATCTAGTCCAACGTATGCAGCTGTCCCATACGCAGATTGAACCTTGCCATTATCAGCACCAAACTCAAACTAACTGAGCTACCCAGGCTGTGCTACTGAGCCTTTCCATATGTGCATTCAGAGATAGTATCTTCAGAGGTGCAGTATTCAGAGATCCCATGAAGCTGCATCCTTTCTAAAACGCTACAGAGATAGGTTAGGTCCAGTGGTCAGCAAACTTTTTCAGCAGGAGGCCGGTCCACTGTCCCTCAGACCTTGTGGGCAGCTGGACTATATATATATTTTTTTTGGGGGGGGGGGAATGAACGAATTCCTATGCCCCACAAATAACCCAGAGATGCATTTTAAATAAAAGGACACATTCTACTCATGTAAAAACACGCTGATTCCCAGACCGTCCATGGGCCGGATTGAGAAGGCGATTGGGCCAGATCCGGCCCCCGGGCCTTAGTTTGCCTACCCATGGGTTAGGATAATAAGACATGAAAAGCTACATAGAATTCTCCTCTTCCAGTCAATAATGGGCCTTTGCCATTTGCTGAGCCTCTTGTAATCCTCTGCCTTGATGTGTTCCTAAGGTTGAGGCAACCCTTGAAGAAGGGGGACAGGCAAAGGGGACTATCAAGGCATATCTAATTTTTAACCTTGTCTAATTGAACATGTACTTTGACTTTCACACAGCCACTACTTAACTACATTTTGTCATTTAATATTTACAGACATCACTACTTGTCCCAGAAAACTTCCGGGTAAGAAATCAAAACATTATTATTATTTATTTAAAATGTTGAATCATTTCAAATATTGGGTATGGGTTGTTAGAAGAAGTACTTTTGGTGCGTAAAGCAATTGGCATATTGAAAAGGAGGGAACATGGGTACGACATTAGGATGTCCTGGCTTAAAAGACATCCTTGGAAGTGGGTTATTTTCAAATGGGAACCTATCTTTCAAAATAATGGATTTCCCTTAAAATGGTATAGCATGATCCTGCCAAAGTTAGTTCCCACTTATTGTGAGTGGTCTTAAAAGGGCTTGTGAGGTACAGAACATTCACCTAATGAAATGTCTATCATTTATGGATATCAACATGGCATTCTAAGCCTGGGTCAGGAAAAGATGTCTATTCAGAACAAATACTACTCCTTAAAAGAGTAGGCATGACTTTCCTGAAAGTTCTTCTGTGGAAGGCTCTTAGAAATATGTAAATGGGAATTGTGCAAGAATACTGAATTGTGTCTGGTCTTAAATAACTTTGGCATATAGTATGTTATTCTACAGAAGGCTACATAATTCCTCACATACTCTCATTTCAGGAATTTTGTGTAAAGGATAATTTGGATGTATTTATCAACTCATTGGAATTAGTGAGGGCTGAAACTGATGACAACATGCACATTGACAACTTGCGCAGAAACCTTAAGCACTTAAAAAAAGATTTGCCAAAAAATGAGGTAAGTAAAGCTATTTTAGTTAAGTTTTCAGCAACAGTATATTGGAACATATTTACCCTTACAGAAACCTTACAAAGTTGCTTTAGTTTAGCTCCAGTTTGTCCCTATTTGTACATCCTGATGGATCCATATTGCTGTAGGGCCTATAATAACCAAAAGCCACAAAATCCAGAGCCTTAGCTATGATGGTGAAGCGCTGTTGTATCAAAGGCAGCCAAATCATGAGGTGCTATCTTATTTGCAGTGGTTGAAAACAGGTGTTTGTGCGGCAGTAGCAAATTCAACATTCTAAGTATGTGTAGTGTATCAGAGCTGACCAGCTCTGATCTATTTAACGCTGCCCTGCCCAGAGTGGAGGGGGCAACCCAGTCAGGTGGGCAGGGTACAAATATATTATTTTAATTTTTATTAACACATAACCTCTCCCAAATCCCACTGTAATTCTCTAAATTCCCATTAAGATTGCCCTGACTGCGTTTTAACAGTAATGTTAAAATATTGGTTGCAGTTGTGGACTATAGCTGGGGATCTGGAACCACTCCCGAGAATGGCTACAAATCCATCTAACGCATGTGCTGCTCTGGGGGTGGAGGGAACCTTCATGTGAACATCTGAGCTGTGCAGAGACTTGGAGCAGGAGGTGTGCGGAGTGTTGATGCAGCCCTGGTCACGAGTGGGACAGATCCCATTAAATATCAGCTGCCATCACATACAAACTGGATAGGTTGTCTTCTCATGCCACCTTGGGATCTGGGTCCTCAATCCTATGAACCCCTCTGTCAGTGAAACTGCTGGTAGAACTGTTCCATATAAGAATAAGGTTCAGCTCTCTACTGTTAGGATTTAGTAATGTGGCTGGAGGACCAGGAAAATTATCACAAAGTGGGAAATTGTGGTATATATGCTTAAAATACAGACCTGGTTCAACCCTAGTCATATGCAAGAACTAGCAACTCCAGAATATTACCACTTGCATCAAAAGGATGCTTCCTTCAATAGGCCTGGAAGATCCATGTGGTGTGAACATAGATGTGCTTTCTGAGCTCCGGTGCCCTGTCTTCAGTCACCACAGGTGCACATACAGAAGTTAAATTCTGCATGCAGACCTCTTGTTGAGAGAATGGGGCACATATCATTTGGTGGAGCAGAGCTTCTTCCTTAGGTTGTTGGTAAGGATCCAATGTTGATACAGCAATCACATTAGGAAAGAGCATTGAGGGAGAAGCAGCTGACTTTGTACGTCAAGTGCATATTCCCAGAGTATTAATTTCAATTCCCCTCTTTGGAAATAAACCATGATGGAGCTGCAACAGATAAGTTCCACTGGTTGTATTTTGATGGTCATTAAGATACTTGATGGTCATGAAGATGACTGATTTGGGGAGGGTCTGCAGCTTAGTGGTAGAGCATTTGCTCTGCATGCAGATGGTCCTACGTTAAATCCCTGGCATCCTTAAGATGCCTTTTGAATTTGCAATTTCATTGTCACTGGTCATCTGCTACCATGCCTAACAAAGTAATCCTTTGCGTGTACAGAACTAAATTTAGGACTGCAGCCTAAAGGAACTTCTGGTGGTGAAGGTTATCTTCATTAGAAATATTGATATGTTGGGTTAATGCAATCAGTTGACAAAAACAACATATTTTAAATGCTTCAGGAGTGGCCAACATGGTGCTGTCCAGATGTTGTTGGACTACAACTCCCACCATTCCTGACCACTGGCCATGATGGTTGGGACTGATGAGAATTGAATTCAACAGTCTTGGCAGGGCACCAATTTGACTGTCCCTGGATTAGTCACATGTGTGTGGTCAGTAATAAATAGCCTGATAAGTTAGTGATACAAGAGATGCCAACTTCCACCTAAATCAGGAATCATGGGACACCATACACAACATATCTGCCCTGTGGAAGATAATATTTCCTCACACTGCACTCTGGGTGGTTCCAGACAAGTGTTTATTGTGAGATTGGCACCCCTCATATGTGAAGGTTTTCCACAGTTTTCCACCCATCATGGGCATAAAAATGCCAACCCTAATTTGATATGTTAATTGGATGTTTTTTATTGGAAAATTAATAAAAATGATTTAACAGAAAAATGCCAACCCAGTATTTTTACCCCATTCAATCCTAGTTTTTCCTTTCCAGAAATAATTTGACATTTATTATTTTTAATAATTGCCCATGACTTGTTTGTGATTTCTCAATGACCCATTGGCAACCTAAAGCCCCTGACTGAAAGCAAGCCGCAAACAATCTAATTTTTCAGTGCAAATTTTTGCCCCACAGGAGAAGAATGAGAATTGTACAGCACCACGCAAAAGTGTCGACAAACTCTTAGAATACCTTGATCGCTTTCTGAAAACCTTGCACAGTCATTTGCGACCCAAAAAAGCAACGCTGTGAACTTGGACCGTGCAAAGGATCGTTTGCTCTGCTGTTCAAGAGGATCTCTTTGACTAATCAAGTGTGTTGAACAAACCAGGACTCTCATCAGTATGTATCATGGAAGAAGAAGAAGAAGAAGAAAAGGAATTCAATTTGCTTGTTAACTTATAACAGTGTGTCAAAGATGAAACTATTTATTTATTTATTTAATATATTATTTAATGTTATCGAATCATAATACATATTTATTTCTGTTCATGAAATCATTCTAGAAATACTACTACTTATGACCTCATTTTGCATAGGGCCTTCTCGGTAGTGGCGTCTGCCCTGTGGAATGCCCTCTCAGCAGATGTCAAGGCAATAAACAACTATCTTACTTTTAAAAGACAACTGAAGACAACTGTTTAGGAAAGTTTTTAATGTCTGACGCTGTATTGTTTTTAATATTCGGTTGGAAGCTGCCCAGAGTGGCTGGGGAAACCCAGCCATATGGGTGGGGTATAAATAATAAATTATTATATTATTATTATGTTATTCAATATTTAATTGATATTTCCACAAATTTCAGCACACAACAAATCCCCCAGACATTTTCCTGCTTTATACTCCCTGCCATCCTCCCTTCACCACCTAAAAATACACCCACCCTCCCCAAATTATAAATGATCAAGCAATACCAATATAATAAACAAAAACAAAAACAGGGGAAATGGGGATAAAGAAAGAAAGTGTGCTCCAAATTTTGTCTTTGTCTGATGTGTCTCCCAACTGTTGGGTTTGGGACTCATGGATTACGGGCAAATGGCACCAGAAATCCATCCAGTGTAGACTGGTGCCCTTTGGGATTGGTAGGAGAGAAGGCAGGGGACATTGGATTGGATGGAACCAGACCCAATCATATGCAGAACCAGCTAATTCTATCTTTGTTCCCAGCCTCCTCCCTGCTGAGTTCTACAAGGGCATCAGAGCCTAAAGAGGAGGAAGCTGGAGGGTGCTACTCTGGGCTGGTTGTAAGTAGGAAGTTGGCAGCTATTGGGTGGGGGCTTGCTGAGGGCAGGCTGAGCTTTGTGGGGCAGTGCCCCATTTGCCCCAAAAGACTAGCTTCCACCGAACACATCTCAAATCTTGTGAGATTTCATTTTGATGTTTATTCCACAGGAACTGGGCTGTCAGCTAAGACATAGATCCTCCGTTTCTTTTAATGACCACAGCTCCTCTGGAAGTTAACACTCAACATAGGCTAGGGACTTCTTTCAAATGGGATTGTGAGAAATATTTTGGGCCCTGGTGAAGCCGTAAGTTATAGACCCTCTTATGTAACATGCTTCTTTTAACTGAGTTATAAGCACTTTTTTAAGATGATTGTCCCTGGTTGTCTAGCCATTTATACTTCAATTCTAGCTGAAAGTTGAGGATTGCAAAACTAAAAAATATCTACACAGGAATGCAGGTAATTTATATATAGTATTATTGTTCTTTGCAAAATTATTTATAATTTTATTTATAAAGTATTGCATAATATTTGCGAACCAGGCCAACAAAAATGTATTTATGAAAGTTTTGTAGGTATATAACATATTTAAATAAATTTATTTTGTGCAGTTCTTGGTTTTTATTATTATTGTGAGATGGAATGTTCAGCTATGGTCCCATGGTGAATATACTTGTACACTGGGGTTTTCTCTAGTCTATCTCCTTGAATCATTTTTCCTAACTGTCATTGCTGAGGTTTGTATGTAAGTGATACAAGGGTCAAGAACAATTTCAGCTCATATTATCTGGTAATGATGGCCAAAGAAATTTTAGAGCCTATATGAAATGTTTCTTGAACCAGTTATTGCTGAAACTTTAGTTCACACAAAGCTCTCTGACCTGCAAAGCCTGCCACGTTCATTTTTCTGGATAATATCCCTTTGCACACCCGGATCAGTACCCTCCATTTATAATCATGGAGCAGTTTCATATCTGTAGCTAGCATACAAAGAAACCAGCAGCCTCCCACCAGTACAACAGACAAAATTAATTCATGTTACAGGGATTGAAGGGCAGAATGATATATTATGGGGACATTTGCCTACCTTAAAAAAAGTCCTTAAAACAGTCAGCTTCATGGAGATGGGGATGGCACTGCGCTACAGTGCAGGACAAAATGGCAAGTTCTTTGGAGTAAACCCACTGAACCCTGTATAACTTATTTCATATATGAAGAATATGTGTATGTGGAAAAACTGGCACGTAATACATTCATACATTCTTCTGTGTATACTTTTTCCTAGTCAAGTGATATTGCTGTTGGCGGGTGGGGAAATGGCTCGTCTGACAAAATGAAACCACATATGTGGGCAATGAAACCACACAGAGATTTCTCCCCATGATAAACCATTTGTGAAGCTCCAGAGTAACTTCACACACACACACACACACACACACACACACCATTTGCACATGGAATAACATCCTCTTGTGTCATAGGGTCCAAAACACAACCAGATACTTGGTCAGGAATAGGAGAGATTATCTGATGGAGGGAGCTCTAATATGCAAATGCACCTGCCTGACTTAAAAGTGGTCTCATTCCAATGTGAACACAGTTCTCCACCACAACAAACTCATCCTCAAATTGGGGTCTGCACCCCACCATTGCCCATCCCCCCTTTCCCCTCCTAAAATGGGGAGGGAGGAGATGGTAGCAGGCAAGAAGGAAACCTGCAAGATCACTCCTCAGCAAGGCCTCTCCTCAACAGCCCCTGTGGCACAGACCTCTACTCAAAGACTCTGTAAATGTGTCAGTTGCTAGAGACACTCAAGTTTTGAAACGGGAGGCACACATTTCCTCATCCCTTTTGTAGGCTATCTAGTCCAACCCTCTGATCAATGGAGGGAATCAAGAGCTAGAACCTCCCAAAATGATGCCTTGTCAGCCTCTACTTGAAGGCTTCTGATGAGGCAGATTACCAGTCCCACAAGTAATTGGCTCCATAGCTGAAATGCTCTTAACAGTAAAGAAGGTTCTCCTAATTTTCAACTGAAATCTACCCTCCTGTAGCTTAAGCCCACTAAGCAGAGGACAAGTCTTTGCTTTCATTGGGAACATTGCAGTGACCACTGGTGAGCAACATGAAACCTTCCAGTCATAAAAAAGTGGGGGAATAGGAGGAGGTTGGGCCGTTACTCATTCCCTTAACATACCACATCAGTTAATGATGAACACTGAAAACAAAAAGTGCTTTCTTCCACTGTGGTGGTAATGTGCTTTGAAATGAGATTATTATTATTTTTTTAAAAAAATTAACGGTGCTGCTGGAATAAAGGAAATGAGGAGAGTGAAAAGGAAATGAGAAGGTGCATGTGTGTGTGTGTGCGTGTGTGTGTGTGTGTGTGTAAACAGAGGTCCTCAACCTTTGTAATGAAAACGCTGAGCTAAGTATATTGTCAGAGGCAACTTGCTTTTTGAGTGCTTTTGAGTGGTCTTGTTCAATGATGAGAAATGTATGTGTTCTCTGTTTCTAGTTGCTTGGCAGGAGAGGTGAGGTCAGTACTTAATTTCTAAAGGAAAGGGTGCTTGGGCTTATGCCATCACTCTGTAAACTCTGCTCATTACTCATAAATGTGGGTGGGAGATGCCATGTTTGCTCAGAGGTTTTGGGGAAAGCAAATTTTTAATTTTTAACATGTCTACTTTTATGGTATGGATTCATTGACTGATCTGTGACTATTACCTACTGCTGTGCATCAATGTTCCTCAGCTGTAAAATGGAACCATATTCTAAACTGGAATGTTGTCCACATATGCATATTAGGAGCATATCTCTTAATGGGGAAACAGAACTTTGAAAAGTTGACATAATTTCCTGTTTCATCATTTCCACTCCATTGGTTGCCTTTCCCCCTCAATAGTGGTAGCAGACTGGCAGCTGCCATCTTCTTTTGCCCATAATGTTTTGACGGTTGCGAAGAAATGAGTCTTTACTGCCCTCAACTGTATTGATAATGAATGTATTGCTTGCATGTCTTCTTGCAGTCTGTGATGGGGTTATGGGGATGGCTTGGAGTCCCAGTAAGTGCCTCAAGATTCCAAACATCAAGACCAAGGCAACCATCATTGCTGAAGCACAGGACTTCACATCCCTCATCTGAGGGTGACAGATTTAAAAGAACCATACAAACTGCAACCTGAGGCAGGGATCTGTGATTGACCGGGGGGGGGTCCTATATCCAGTGGCAGAGCAAGCCAATTGGGCACCTGGGGCGGGGCGAGCTGGGGCAGGATGCTCTGTGGGGCCTCCGAGGAGTCTGCCTGCCTCCTCCCACTCAGCCGCCCTATAGCTGAGGGGGAGGCGGCAGGCAGACTGTTTGGGGCAGCGTGGAGCCTGCAGGTGCCCAAGCCACCGTCTCACTCCCAGGAAAGACGCGTGGCTCAGGCACGCTGCAGGCCCCGCGGTGAGTGCCGCCTGGCATTTTGTCACCCCCCTCAGTGGTGAAATCCGGGGCGGCCTGCCCCCACCACACTGCATTTTCTATTCTGACCTCTGGGGTTCAGCGCCGAGGGCCTTCTGGCGGTTCCCTCACTGCGAGAAGCCAAGTTACAGAGAACCAGGCAGAGGGCCTTCTTGGTAGTGGTGCCCTCCCTGTGGAATGCCCTCCCATCAGATGTCAATGAGAACAACAACTACCAGACTTTTAGAAGACATCTGAAGGCAGCCCTGTTTAGGGAAGCTTTTAATATTTGATGCATTACTGTATTTTAATATTTTGTTGGAAGCAGTCCAGAGTGGCTGGGGAGGCCGGGCCAGATGGGCGGGGTATAAATAAGAAATTATTATTATTATTATTACTCATGAGTAGGAATACTAGTGAGAGTCTGTTGAGTTTAAAGGTCTGTGTAGGCCAGGAACAAAAGATGGAGTTTCTCCGATTTTGGCTTGTTTTTGCTCGAAATGGAATATTTTGGGATTCTGAAATTTTTGGATATTGCATGTGTGTGTGTGTGTGTGTGTGTGTGTGTGCGTGGCTGTAAGCCATTTAGAAACCTTTGAATGACAAGCGGCTAGTAAGTTCAATTAATTAATTAAATCCTTTTTGGGGAGGACAGTTGCCTGTCTTATATTTTTCCATCTTAGTAAACTAACTTATTGTTTCATAAACCTGTGTGGCCTCAGCTTATACTAAACACTCTTCTGCCTTAAACCCCACCCTACCTAAGGAAGCTATGGGAGATCCCAGGGAACTTATGGAGGCTGTTTGCTAAGCCTAGCAAATGATTAGTCTCTTATCTAGGAGCAACAAAACCTCAAACAAAGGAACGGTAGGTGCAAGCAGACTAGTACACTCTTCTGTGACCATGTCTCAGTTCCCCAGGTGGTATGAGAGCCAGGTGGCTGGGATGTGATATCCTCAAATCAATCTGCCCCCATTTCCAGAACGTTGTGAGATATGAAAAAGAAAAGGAGTTGCTAAATACTGCTCCATAGGCATTCATGTGTTGAAGGCAGGTAATAGCCATGCTCTTTTGCCATTATGTAAGAAATAAAGTCCAAATGATAATTCTGGCCATCTCTGACATAGCTAATCAGCAGATTTGAAATTCTAAATGCATGAGCTTGGATATTAATGGTTTTTCCCATAGAAATAAACATCTGCATCTATATGCATTTTATTGTTTTCTCTTTTTTAGTTGCAAAAATGCTGCCACCTTCACCACCGCCACCACTAAGAATCCAGTCACATCTGGCTTTATTTTTTAATGTTGATCCTTGAAATTGCTCATTTCATATGATAACATCCAGGAAAATGGGCAAAGCATATACATCTTCCTCCTAAATATTGCTCTGTTCGTATAGGGCCACCATTCTAAATAACACCAAGGAGTTCTGAAACATTTTCATAATTATCCTTCATAAGCAAAAGGGGATAAATGTTTGTGTGTATACTTTCCCCCCTATTATTAGCAAAGTAAATCCTCTCACAATAATTTGTGATGTGTTTCATGATAGAGCTGAAAGATAGTCATAGTGAGCAGATGAACGGATAATTTTGAGAGATGAAAATAAAAGGCTCCCTTCTTATGCCCTTTTAAACATTTTTCTCTTCCCTCTTCTTCTCTACTGCCTTTTCCTTGCTTTGCTATCTATCTATCTATCTATCTATCTATCTATCTATCTATCTATCTATCATCTATCAATCTATCTATCTATCTATCTATCTATCTATCTATCTATCTATCTATCTATCTATCATCTATCATCTATCTGTCTATCTATCTTTACATCTTCTCAAACAACTGCCAAAAGTATTCATAAAATGTAATGTATTCTGAATTTGTTTTGAACAAGGCTTTCTAGTTATACTACAGTGGTACCTCGGGTTACAGACGCTTCAGGTTACAGACTCCACTAACCCAGAAATAGTACCTTGGGTTAAGAACTTTGGTTCACGATGAGAACAGAAATCGCGCGGCGGTAGCACAGCAGCGGGAGGCCCCATTAGCTAAAGTGGTACCTCAGGTTAAGAACAGTTTCAGGTTAAAAATGGACCTCCAGAACAAATTAAGTTCTTAACCTGAGGTACCACTGTATTTAGTTAGCTGGCTAACCCATATTTCCAATTTCTTCCTTGAGGATACCGATTTAACAGATTTCCAAACCAGGTAGAAATGTTGCTTATATTGAAACACTTGCTCTTATTTTAAGTTATTCTGATCATTTACCATTTGATCCTTGAAAGCTGTATTCAGAACCCTTAAAACATTTGTTCTGGGTGCCTAGTACAAGTGCTGTCTCCAGACACTATACAAGCGCACCTGATCTCTGGAGTATAACCAATTGCAAATACATTGCTTAACTCTTTTGAACTGGAAATAAAGTTAAGTTTCTTCAAGGGCACTGTAAACACATTTATTCATGTATAAAACTGCCACCCACAGGGTCAAACTATTGTTTCATCGAACTATGTGCTGTCTTCATCAAGGTGAGGGATTTGTGGCCCTCCTTTGGTTAGGGAAGATGGGAGACTCAGTTCAACATCTGGAGAACCACAGGTTCCTCATCCTGGGTCTACATTGATTGGCATCTGCTCAGGGTCACAGCTGCCAAAGTTGTTTCCAGCCCACACCTTATGTGGAGATTGGATGTGGATTGGATATTAAGACTTTGTGCATGCGAACCAAGACCTCTACCACTCTACCATAATCCATGGTTATGCATGGATACCATTATGCTCTGCCACTGACCTATTCCCCACCCCTCCCACAAAAGGAATGTGGCAGGTAGTGCATTTGTAGTGAGTTTGTTCACATTCAGTGGCCTTTCACTCCTTTCTACTTCTACATGCTGGCAAAAACAGCTTCCAGGAAACAAACCACTTTTAGAGCAGATATTTTTCATTGTGGTTTCTAGGCAGATGCTCTCTGTTTCGCGAGAGTTGTTTTTAATTTTATCTTAGTTTGAACTTAGGCTCTTAGAGAAGAAAAACACTTTGGGAGGAAATTGCTCAATTTCAAGATAAGCCAGTTAAGAATGTCGATGGCTACAATCCATTGCACAGTTACCTGGCAGTGATACCCATGGAATTCAAGGGACCTACTTCAGAATAGGATTGTACAGTGTTTTGCTTTGTTTCACTGCTTCACTGCTGAAGTATTCGCTCTCAAAGCTGAACCCAGAAATGATGGATGCCATAGTATTGTGTGATCTCTAGCATCATGGACACAAGTGGCATTTTATTGGGTAGCTGTGAGTGTCAGATAGTTGCAACCTTCTGGTGTGCTTTTGGAACCTAAAACACTGCTAATATGGGCCTGGCCTTGAAGTTTGTTTGGTGCAAAATGTGGCAGCCCGAGTACTAACAAACACCCCTGGTGAAAACATATTCAGCCAATCTTTCAGTATCTGTTAATTTAAAGATGCTATTCAAGGTATAGCTGCTGACCTATTAAAATGGTGCATTTTAATGGAAATTGTATACCTGAGAAAACTTTTTTCTACATACAACCACCACTCATTAAGAGCCTGCTTCAGAAAGGAATTGACGATGAGATGGTTTGTGGGGTTTGCTCCAACACTTTGGAGCTCCTTACCAAAGGAAGTTCATCTGAACTTAGTGGCTTTTCAAAAGCATGTGGACCTACACTGCAACATATAAATTATGGATTGGCATACAGCTATCGTTCTGACATTTATTAACTGTAAATACCAATGTATACCAATCAATTACTTCCAGGTTAATTTGAGGAAGCTAAGTGATCTAAGTTTTTAATATAGCTTTCTCGCCTGATATAAAGCTAACTAAGGTTGTCAAATGTGCTGCTTGCCTTCTGCCACTTTGTCCAGTTCACACAAATACATCTAAAGATAGTGCAGATTATAGCTGTGGGTTTGTTTGTTTGTTTGTTTGGTGGGTTTGTTTTTTTTGGACAACTATTTCTTTCTAGAGACATCACCTTACCAACAAAGGTCTGTATAGTTAAAGCCATGGTTTTCCCAGTAGTGATGTATGGAAGTGAGAGCTGGACCATAAAGAAGGCTGATCACTGAAGAATTGATGCTTTTGAATTATGGTGCTGGAGGAGACTCTTGAGAGTCCCATGGACTGCAAGAAGATCAAACGTATCCATTTTTAAGGAAATCAGCCCTGAGTGCTCACTGGAAGGACAGATCATGAAGCTGAGGCTCCAATACTTTGGCCACCTCACGAGAAGAGAAGACTCCCTGGAAAAGACCCTGATGCTGGGAAAGATGGAGGGCACAAGGAGAAAGGGACGACAGAGGACGAGATGGTTGGACAGTGTTCTCGAAGCTACAAACATGAGTCTGACCAAACTGCGGGAGGCAGTGGAAGACAGGAGTGCCTGGCGTGCTCTGGTCCATGGGGTCACGAAGAGTCGGACACGACTAAACGACTAAACAACAACATTTCTTTCTCACAAACTTTTTAAAAAAAGTATTAGAATCAGTGAAGGTCTTGGGTTGGATCCAGACCGAGTTAGTGACATCTGAGTTCCAATGAAATAAATGGGACTGAAGTAATGATGACTAACTTGCCCTACTTGGTTTCAATGGCGCTAAAGTGAGACTAACAATCTGGATCTAATATGCTATATTTAGTTATAAATAGGAGAGGAGTAGGAGAGAATGGAATTATTGATCATTAGAAATGAGTAAAGAAAGTTGCCTTTCCATTATTTCTGGTGGTGAGTTCAACGATGATGTGTTTCTTAGAACACTGACTTTACGAAAGCAAAATTTCCAACTATCAAAAAGTTCCCAAACGCAGCCTGGACTTCAAACTGCCTTTCTTATACTTACAAAATGAAGTTTTCTGTGGTTAGCATCTCAGTTTCTCTAAACCCACAAAGGTTTTCATTTTTTAAAAATGTTGCTTAACTACTTTCAACCTTCAGTTTATTTGAGTTCGTCCAATGCAGTAGCAGTAGAAGTTGCAGCACCAGGAGATCAATTCACAGTGGCCCTGAGCTTTGAACACTAATCACTTCTGCTAGCTCAGCCCTTAATTGTCTATGTTTGGGTCCTCACTGCAGCTCAAGATCACAACTGCAGAGCCACACACCAGATTTCAGCTCCAGCACTGCTATAGAGTAGCAGCAGCCATCACCAATCCACTGGTAGCAATGGTGGTTCACTGTCATCATTTATGGTGCTGGTGGGTCTGTTTAAGAGCACTTGGGCTGTCTTGCAGGAAACAAAATAGGGACAGGAAGAGAAAGATTGCCTCGGGTGGCTATGGGACACATGCTCTTTGGGAGTCATCAGGACCAAGTCAGAAGTAGGATGGAAAGATCCCAGGAATGTAGGGAGAGCCTTTTCCATGCTGCGCTAACATATTTCTTGCATATTTGCAAATATCTGACCTGGGATAATTTTCACACCTCTTCTCTTCCCTAATGACAAGTACGGTATATGGTTGTGTGTCTTGCTCCTGGGCTATGAGCTCCAGGCATCTGACACATGGAAGTGCAGAATGCAGAGGCTAGACTGCTGGGGCAGCTGGTGACACTATTGCTAAAACATCTACATGGACTGCCCATATTTTACTGGGCCGTGTTCAAGGCCCTTTTGTTAATATACAAAACCCTGAATAACTTGGGTCCAGGGCAGGCTACCTTAAGGATAGCCTGAGCTCTGATGTCCAAGCTTGATCATGGACATCATCCAGAGAAGTGTTGTGAGTTGCCTTAGCTGGCATTCTGGCTTTTGACTTTCAAGCATCTCTTGAGAACTCCCCCCACCCCCATCAACCAGCCTATTCAGTTGTTTAAACCTGTTTAAGTTGAGCCAGTCATTTTAATGCTTGTTCTATACTGCTTTTGATGTTTTTGTTTTAGATGTTTTTATACTGCTGTACACTCCCCTGGTATTTTATGAAGGGGCAGCATAGAAATACTTTTATAAATAAAGAACTAGTCACATTCCTTTGAGAGGCTTTCCCTGAGAGGGAAGTTACACAGGGAATGTTCATGCATACATGTGTATCTGCTTGCATGTATGCAAAAAAGAGAGGGAGCTGAATAGCAGCCATTTTAAAGTGAGCAACCTGAACTTTGGTATTTCTAGCCATGCAGCTTCTTCCACTCTTTGATCAGAGTTACTCAGAAACTGCCTGTGCAATTCCCAGCATTGTCCAATTTATGACTCGACTCTGCATGGATTCCCTGTCACCAAACAGCTTTTAAGTCATCACTGCTTCGCTAACGGCTCTCCGCTTGCAATTGGACCTTCCCCCCACCCCCGGTCTCTCTTTGTTGAGGTGGACAACTGTGCATTTGGCATTCTCTGTTTCGAGTTCAACTTTGAAATCTCCTGTATCCATCGTTGCTAATTTTCTCCACTGTCGTGACGCATATTATAAACTATGGGACTGAGGGCAACAGACTGGAACACAGGTTTTTCCCTCAGTGTGTGGGCCTGTCTTCTGAGATATGGTTCCCACCCTCAACGAAGCAATACAATAAGCACATTGCACAAGGGGAAAGGGGAAACACACACACATCTATAACTGCCTAGTATATTTAGAATGGCCACTCTGACATTTTTTAATTACTGTCACGGAAAAACCCTTCTTAATTTTAAAAAGGTCACCTTTGTATATATTATTAGCGATAAGAAGCAAACCTACCTGGTGCTCACATTCAAGGAGTCAAGGCAAATACAACCTCATTAACTGCACTCGGGCAAAGTGTGGAGTCTGAAAAGCATTCAGTCTTTAACAAACGTGAATTGTCCCTTTGAGTAAAGCAGAAGAAAACACCAGAAAGGTGTGTGATGTGTTGATAGATAGCAGCAGACTCCCTCAGGCACCAATTTTAAACAGCTCTGTGGCTGAGAGGGGAAGTGGCAACCCAACAGAGAAGGTTGTTGTCAGTGGTGGTCACTGATGCTTCTCGCAGCTTCCTGCCTGCCGTTGTTGATAAATGCTAGCTATAAAAGTTTTGTTTTCTGATTTCTGAGGGTAAATGTTGTTTTCAAAAAAGATGCCTATAAGCCAGGGGTCGGGGACCTGTGCAGTGGTTAGAGTGTCGGACTAGGAGCTGGGTTCAAATCCCCACTCAGCTGTGAAACTCAGTGGGTGACCTTGGGCCAGTCACTGCCTTTCAGCCTAACCTACCTCATAATGTTATTGTTGGGATTAAATGAGATGAGGGGAGTACTGTGTACACCACCTTGTGCTCCTAGCAGTGTGTGGGGGGGGGAGGTAGGAAATAAATGCAATCAATCAATCAATCAATCAATCAATCAATATATAAATGTAAATTATAATGTTGCCATATTTCAAAAAGTGAAAATCTGGACAGAAAAGTTGCGGAACTTTTTTTAGTTTTGCCCAAAGTCATTGGCCTTGTGTGTGTGTGTGTGTGTGTGTGTGCAAAATTGCAAAGAAATTGGACGTTTTTGAGCTATTTTTGAGGGAAATAGGTAAAAATGACACTGCCAACATCAGCTGCCATGTGTCGGGATATTCCCGGACATTTAGCTGATTTCTGTCCAGACACTGTTTGAGGCTGCAGTATTCCGTGTATGTCCAGGAAATTCCGGATGCATAACAACCCTATGCTGGACCACAAGTCCCATCATCCCTGGCCATTGGTCCTGTAGGTCAGGACTGATGGGAGTTGGAGTCCCAACAGCATCTGAAGGGCTGAAGGTTCCCAATCCCCATTGTAGACCATTCCTCCCTCCTGCCCCACCACATTCCTGCCAAGACCAAGGAGAGTTTCCCTGGATTCCTTTCTTGCTGTTAAGTTGGATAGAGGTTAATTCGCACAGGTTGTGCACAATTCACTCCCCACAAGAAGGGCAAGATGTTCCAAGGGCTTCGTTTCCACCTGGGTTTTGTTTCCTTTGGAGGAAAGAATGCTGGAGGCTTACGGTGCTTTTTGTAATATCTGTTTTATGATACAAAGACGCAAGCGGAGCGTGAGAAGCGTCAAGCACCCACCCCCAGGATGCAAATGTGCTATCTCTCTTTTGATCTCCACACAGAGGCACCTCCAGATGCTTCCAGATTTAGGCTAATTCTCAGTTCTGTTTCTCTGTCCCTCCATCTCTCTTAAACAGTTCCTTTCCACGTACAGTGGGAGCTTGGTTATCAAACTTAATCCGTTCCGGAAGTCCGTTCCAAAACCAAAGCGTTACAAAATCAAGGCGCGCTTTCCCATAGAAAGTAAAGCAAAACGGATGAATCCGTTCCAGACTTTTAAAAACAACCCCTAAAACAGCAATTTACCATGAATTTTATTATGCATTTTTTAAAAAAAATCTTACCTGCATTGTTTGGATGTGGGGCTTATATCCATCTCCACAGTCACACAATCAATCAATCAATTAATCAATCAATCAGTCAATCAGTAGCTGAACTGGGTTCCACACAGTTACAACAAATTAACCGAAAAAGCCTCAAAAACAAAAATGCTAAATAAATAGCAAAAATAAAAGTGCCAAACTTAATCCATTCTGGAAGTGTATTTGACTTCCAAAATGTTTGAAAACCAAGGTGCAGCTTCTGATTGGTGCAGGTGCCCCCAAAATAGCCGACAGCTGCATCGGGTGTTTGGCTTCCGAAAAAACGTTTGAAAACCGGAACACTTCCAGGTTTTTGGCGTTTGAGAACAAAGGTACCACTGTATATGCATTTGCACACATAAAGGGTGAGTCCTTTAAAAGAGGCCCCGTGGATACAGAGTACACATGTTCCACAGGGCCTCTTTTAAAAGACTTACCCTGTACATACCTGTCAATCTCTCTGTAGCTGTACATGGTGGGCTGTATTACCCTTCCCCAACTGCTGATGTCTGTCTAAATCTCTGTATCAAGAAACCATCTTTTAATTACGGTAGCTTTCATCAACTGGCCGTTAAAGGTAATTACCATTTTTGTGTCAAATCCCAGACTCCAACCAGGCATTGTTTTAAACAGGGGTAGGCAACCTGTGACCCTCCAGACGGCCTGCAGCTCCTATCATCCCTTAAATTTTAATAGTGGCAGGAAGCAGTGATACAGGTTGGGTGACTGACGTGGTTATTGCACACACAAGCATTGTGCTTCTCTTGTCATGGACTGGCTAGATGCATAGAGGTAGTGGGAGGCACCAGTTGAGAAACCCCAAAGTGAAGAAGGCTCAGTGCCAGGGGGTGGAGGTGGGACGATGATGGTGGTCAGAGGGAGAAGAGGGAGCAGACTGGGAGGAGGAAGTGTTGGAAGTTGGAGAGGTGACAGGGTTGGTGAGCAGGAATAGTCAGTGGCAGAGGGCAGTCCAGAATCAGAGGTAGAAGTGGAAGCTGGAGAGGAGGGGGGCCAAGAGGCAGGGATGAATCAGTCTGGGGGGAAAGTCAGGGTGTGTCCCCCTCCTGCTGCGACCAGCTCCCCTCCCCCCCAGTCTTCCAGAACCAGAAGAGATCTGAAGAGGGAGGAGTAAAGGTAGACACAAAGCCATACTGTGACACCTCAGATTTCTTGGGAAAGACCCAGGTGAGGAGAAGACTTAGGTAACTGTGGGAAGGTGGGGAATTTCAGTCCACACAATTGCCTCATGGGGCAAGATCTACTGGGATGAGTTGCTGTGCTCACTAGGCCTGGCCTCCTGAGCAGACCTTGTTTCCTTGAATAACGAGTTGATGTACAATGTGTGGTTTATTGCTGACCCGCTCCTGACATCTGCTTCTGACAGCCAGTGAGGTGATTCCTTCCTGAAGGTTCACAGTTCTAGAGTAGCATGAGATCCAACCCACATATATCCAGTTCTCAAACCATTCTGCTTCTCACAACCACTTGTATTATGTTCCTATACCAACATAACTGTGACTGGATCCAGGTAACCAGCTTGGCATGGTACCAAATGCTACAACTGAGTGATATTTGCACACCAGCAACCAAGGGACAAGATGTCAAAGCCTTTATAGTACAATATCCAGGAGGGGTGGAGGGAGGGGTCCAGAAGAAGAAGGATGGGGAGGGCTGCTGTTTTTTGTGCTATTCCAGTCTCAAGTTGCACAGAGGGCTCAGTACAACCTGATAACCCGTCAGCATCTAAAAAAATTCTCATCTGAATGCCAGATGCCTTCTTTCCTCACTCTGTCTTACAAGATACAGACAGAGATAACTTCACCACCCACCAAAGTTGCATATTTCCTCTCCCTCTCTGCACCCTATTTTATTTTTTGCTTTGTTTACCATCTAGCCAGATGTAGAGTTATGCCTGCAGATATCTATGTATCATCTATCTATCTATCTATCTATCTATCTATCTATCTATCTATCATGGGGGGGGGCAGGTAAGACAGAGTTCCACGCATGGCCACTTACCAGGAGGGAGAGGAACAAGAAGGCAGCAAGATTGTGTCTGCCTGGGAGCACTGGATTGGCTCTGTCTGTGCTCAATCAGAGCATCCATTTCACCACCACCCAGCCCCTCCTGGTAAGTGGCAATGATGCCCCAGCAAGAGCTGCTCCTGTTGGCTGGCCAACTCAAAGTATCGCCCTAATGTGAGTTTCTGACTTTTTCTTGTGGGTCAACATGGCTGACTTTGATTTGTGGATTTACACAATAACAGATTCTGTTTTGAGTCTCAAATTTCATCTCACCCCACCACCCTACTCTCCTCGCCACAATATTTTTGGCTGCTGCCTAGATTTGAAGTATAGCTTTTGATAACACCCATGTGATAATGTATACAGCTTGGTTTGCTTCTCATATCAGGAGGATGGGCACTGCCTACAAAGGGAGAGGGGTCATCAGCTGTGCTTTTTGTGAAGGCCCCTTAGCTACTATTCACAGAAGGCTCTGAGGAAGGCATGATTTAACTAAAACTCAGGGCAACATGGCCAGCTTGAGAAACTTTGCTGCTGAATGCAAAGGACAAAATGGTGTCCCCTTCTGTTCTACCTGTCAAAGCAGACTGGAATAGCTTGCTTCTCTGGTGGCCTGGCAACACCCTCTACTGTACCTGAGGGCTAGGGGCAGGACGGGCCATGTGGCTCACACAGAGACCTTGGTCACCAATGCCTTGCCACTAGTCCCTGCCTATCAGCATCTACCACATGAGGCAGTTGCCTCCTTCTGGCTAATGGTAGGGCCAGTTCTGAGGGAAGAATCAGCAGTTTGGAACATGTACATTTTACAGTGGTACCTCGGGTTACATACGCTTCAGGTTACATACGCTTCAGGTTACAGACTCCGCTAACCCAGAAATAGTGCTTCAGGTTAAGAACTTTGCTTCAGGATAAGAACAGAAATCGTGCTCCGGCGGCGCGGCAGCAGCAGCAGGCCCCATTAGCTAAAGTGGTGCTTCAGGTTAAGAACAGTTTCAGGTTAAGTACGGATCTCCGGAACGAATTAAGTACTTAACCCGAGGTACCACTGTACTTACTGGTAGGTCATTCCTATATTCATCCCTCTTCTTAAGGCAGTGAAATGGACATCAATCTATTGCTTTCAGAACATCAATAACTGATCAAATTGTGGTTCATTCTTAGCAGGGTCAACCAATGGTACTGAATGCTTGTCACTCAGATACTTTTCATAACCAGGTCATGCAAGAATTTGCTTGCTGTACAGTCATTTCGTGTTCTACTCTTTACGGAGAAAAGCCACAGAGTATATGGGTTTTTCAAAAAAACGATTTTTATCTCAAAACTGACTGTGACCACACTAGCAACCTTGCTACGCAGCATGTATATATTTAGTTTCCCCTCTTTGTCCTGGACCTGGCCTTAGTATTTCCCCTGTAAATACATGGGTTTTTTTTCCCCCTTCTGGAACTGTATGCTTGGTTTTGGGTTTTTTTTCTCTTTCTAACCCTGCCCCTCCATTAAGTACTGCATTTTGATTATTTTATGGCCATGCAGCAATATCTAGTAAAGTTGATACAGTATAAACCCCACCCCCCCACCCAAATAGCATGATATCTGGGAGAATTAGCATGGTTGCAAATTTACACATGCACAATGAACAATGAAAATGGCAAGGAATGAGAAGGAAAGGAATCATCACAGGACAAATAAATGCACACCGGTCACCCAATACCTTGTGGTACAACTTCTTGCACAAGAAACACGGAGAAGCACAATGCTCTCAGCACTTGGTGTGGACTTTCCCCTCCGCAGGTTTAAAAATGCTTGGGGGAGAATATCCACGATAAAAATGAGTGTGCTACCAAGGATGTTATTCCTTTTCCAATCATTGCCGATTATTAAGGGGGCATCAATTTTTAAAGAATGGCAAAAAATAATTTCAAGATATATCTGGCAGGGTAAGAAGCCAAGGATTCAGTTTAAGTTATTAACAGATGCAAAAGAGAGAGGTGGCTTTGCCCTGCCAGATTTGAAATTATATTATGAAGCATCATGTCTCTGTTGGATAAAGGAATGGATTAAATTAGAGAATGGAGAGCTGTTAGATTTAGAAGGATTTGACAACAGATTTGGTTGGCATGCTTACCTATGGTATGAGAAGAAAAAAATTCACAAAGGTTTTGAAAACCACATCTTCCGAAGATCACTGATAGAAGTGTGGGAGAGGTATAAAAACTTGTTGGAACCTAGACTCCCCCATTGGATTTC
The DNA here is from genome assembly GCF_965112155.1 of Podarcis liolepis. NCBI lineage: Eukaryota > Metazoa > Chordata > Lepidosauria > Squamata > Lacertidae > Podarcis > Podarcis liolepis. The sequence continues at coordinate 56,422,641 of NC_139555.1, read as the reverse complement.
ACCATTAGAAGTGATGAGTGTGAAAAAAATTAACATGAGGGGGACGTGGATAACATATGGAGAATTGGTAATAAGAGAGGGGGGAAATGGAATATGAAAACTTATGAAGAGGTGAAAGAATTTGTTTATGACTGGTTACACTACTTTCAGATTAATGAAATGTTTAAAAAAGATTGTAAAATGTGTGGGTATGAAGGTAAAGAATCAAAATTTCAAGTGGAGGTATTGAATAATGAGTATAAAAACCTGTCTAAAATGTATAAAGTGTTGCTGGAGTGGCATACAAAAGATGAAGAGGTAAAAGTAGTAATGATACACTGGGCAAGAGACTTTGGTTACAATATACAGTATGATGATTGGATGAAATAATGGAATGAAAGGCTAAAATTTACGGCATGTACTGCGTTGAAAGAAAATGTAATGAAAATGTTTTACAGATGGTATATAACGCCAGTTAAACTGGCCAAAATGTATAAAACATGCAATAAGTGTTGGAAATGTAAAGAAAAAGAAGGCACTTTCTATCATATGTGGTGGGAGTGTAAAAAGGTGAAAGACTTCTGGGAAATGATATACAATGAATTGAAAAAGATGTTGAAATATACGTTTGTTAAAAAACCAGAAGCCTTTCTAATAGGAATGGTAGGGAATGAAATCAATAAGAGAGACTGTAAACTGTTTCAATATGCAGTGACTGCCGCAAGGATACTTCTGGCCCAAAGATGGAAACAGGAAGAAATTCCAACAGTGGAAGAATGGAGAAGGAAATTGATCGAATATGCGGAATTGGACAAATTGACTGGGAAGATTCGATACCAGAAAGACCAAAAGTTTATCGAGGACTGGGGGAAATTTACAGAATATCTGAAAAATATATGTGATGCACAGACAATGCTTGTTGGTTTTGAAGAGACTCTGTGAAATAGTAAGAAATACTGCAAAAAAGAGAGTAAGAGGAAAAGGAGTGGGGAAAGGCAATATCATGTTCAGAAATGCGTCAATAAATAGAAATTTTTCGAAAGATTGACAGAGAAACTGAGGGAAGTCAAAAATTGAAGCATGAGTGTAAAATAATTTGTTGACTGTATAAAACTTGTTTGGAAAATGAATAAAAATTATTTTTTTAAAAAAAGAGAAGGAAAGGAATCATCACAGGACAAATAAATGCACACCGGTCACCCAATATCTTGTGGTACAACTTCTTGCACAAGAAACACGGAGAAGCACAATGCTCTCAGCACTTGGTGTAGACTTTCCCCTCTGCAGGTTTAAAAATGCTTGATTACAAGGGCAAGAACACATGTGGAGCAGGAAACAGCAGGTTAGGGGAGGGTTAAGTTTCTTCTTGCTTTCCTGGAGCTAATACAGGGTGGCTGTGTAGCTCACTTTCCACAGGACAGTCCTCTTTTTGCAAGATAGTCAGAGGACAGTTCTCTGTTTGAAGCCCCAGTGGTTACAAGGACCCCTGGTGGTTATGCTCTGCCACCACAGTCAGAGGCAATGTGCCTCTGAATGGCATTTGCTGAGAATTTGCGGCGGGGGAGAGAGTGCTGTTGCACTCAGGTACTGCTTTGAGGCTTCCTGTAGGTATCTGGTTGGCCATGGTGAGAATTTGATGCTGCAGTAGGATGGGTCTTGTTGTGTTCAGAAATCCAGTTTAAAGATAATGAGATCCAAGGAGGGCAAGCAGAGATTTTGCAGTTGTCCACGAACATCTAACAGCTGGACAGCAGCATGAGCAGGCAAGAAGTCCCCTGGCCTCCGCCTTCCCTGCTATGGAGAGGTGTGTTGTCTTTCTGTTTGATTTTTTTTTAGTGATTTCTAAACTTGCATCTTTCACCTTTTATTCATTTTATTTCATTAAAATTATTTGTAACCCCTCTCTTCATTGTCCACACAGTCCTGGTGTAGGAGGGGGTGGGAATTGTATACATTGTGCATAACCTTGGGGGTTTCGTTTTTTGTTTTGTTTTGGTCTTGTTCACTGTCAAGGTAGGATGCACAACTGAGAACACCCTCACTCAAATCACCACATAAGTGTATTGCAGAGGACTGTGGCAACCTGAAAAGGGTACCCCCGGAAGATTTCAGAGTTCAGTTGTGTGCATGGTGTCGAGGACAGTGTGTTGGACTGGGACCTGGGAGATCAGGGTTCAAATCCCCACTCGGCCATGAAGCTGACTGGGTGACCTTGGGCCAGTCACTGGCTCTCAGCCCAAGCTCCCCCACAAGTTGGTTGTGGGGTTTAAACAAGGAGGGAGAGAACCATTTATACCACCTTGAGCTCATTGGGCAGCAGGGTAAAGTGGGATAAATAAATAAACAAACCACTCTGGGGTTTTTTCTACAGTCAAGCGGTATATAAATTTAGGAAATAAATAAATAAATATAAGGGAGTAAGGCTATCTTTCACATTATCTGTGTCCTGAGTCATCTAGGGCTTTATATGTCAAAATAAATATTGCATATTGGCAACCAGAGCACAGCTTTCCTCCCCAATATTGTATGTTGATGGTCAGCTGTCCCCCACAGGCAACCTCACCAGCGCATTCTGCACTTGCTGCTGTTTCTGAGACAGGTCCAAAGGCAGCCCACACAGAACAAATTGCAATTATCCAACAGTGTACTGGGCCCAGGAAATCCTGTTGATATCCCCGCATGTTTGTGTTTTCACCAACAACTATTTAATGAATGGCCACTGTTAATAATGTACTTCCTGCATTTCATTTCCCTCTGACCTCACAGTTCACAATCCATTTTATGCTCACTGTTTATACTCCTCTTCCTTTAACTCAAGATTTCCTGTGCTGAGCTTGTGGTGAAGCTTATTCCATAATAAATTGGTTAGTCTCTCAGGTGTCACAAGATTCTCTGCTGGTTTTTTCCAGCCACTTCTCTGGAAATTATACTGAGGCAGGCAAGGGAGACTACACCAGGTGCAAAAATGCCATTCTTGGTATAGAGCAAGTGCAGGGAAATTCAGAGCTTGCTCATCTCAGCAATTTTCAGATTGTTTGTGGATGTGTGTATAAGCCCTGAGGAGGGAGCCCTGAGAAGGGAATCTAGAATTCTGTTTGCAAAGCCTCTTTTTTCTTTTTCTTTACATTTTCTCCCCAAAATTCTTGGTGTAAAATACTGCACTTAGGGCTAATGCAGCCCACGGGAGAAGCAGCAGCCCCTTCCTTTAACACTTTGCAATTTTGCCTCTGTTTCCATTCGATCAAAAGGAATGTACAGCAAATCGAAAGGGCGGTAGCTCTATGCCCCCATACTTGTTTCAGTGTCTGAAAAAGTGATGACCCTTGGTTTGCTTTTTCACTTTATTTGAACAGCTCCTCGGGGCAGAGACCAGCCTCGATTGCCAATTTGTAAAGCACAGCAATGGTGTTCGATGTTCTCCCCACTGCCCTGAGCAGGGAGACGTTCCAGGGACAGCAGTGCTTGGATTGCTTTTTCTTTGGACGAGAGTCCTGAGCATGTATGGCATTGTTAATAATGTGCTTGGTTTACGGATATACAAGGATACGTGGATGCAAAAAGCAGGCTCTCCTACAAGGCCTCTCACCAGATTCCAGAAAGAGGCTCTGTATGGCCCCAGGGTGCCTTCAGCTGGCTCATAGCTCCCTCCCTCCCTCTGACTCTTCCAAACTGCTGTTTTAGCTTTCTCCCCCTCTCCACTCTCTCACACACTCATGCATCCACCTCCTCATCTGAATGGCTGTCCCTAAACTTCAATAGACATCTCAATCAAAAACATGGAGATGTTCAGCTCTTTCCTAACTATCAGCTACCATTGAGGAAACTGTAAAAAAAAAACACCAAAATCACACCAGTACCATTGTCCTGATACTGGCACTATGTAGATTTACCTAATTCAGGTAAGGAAGATCAGAGCCAAGTCAAAGATGACTGACCAATGAGTAAAAGGAATTTTTTCTAACTTCTGTTTACACTCATTTGCATGTTACCATAAAGTTAACCCTTTTTAAAGCAACAACCATCTGATTTATTTATTTTTAAGTTTATCAGCCAAAGAAATATTTCTGGGGTGATAATTTTAGCATGCGCCATTGGCAACAACTTGTTTTGGCAGTGACACACACACAGCATTTCTGAATCATCTGACATCATACGATCCACTCAGTAATTTAAAGCAGCACATTGTTCTTTAATCCAGAAACTGAGATGCACAAACAGGCTGGCAAAGCGGAGAAACAGAATGCTGCCTCTTGACCCGGCCCACATCTTCGTGTCAGATGAAGTTAGTCACACATCAGAGTGAACTTTTTCTTCTTCCTTTCATTTAAAAAGCTTTGTTAAGCGCCCATGATGTCAATCAAGGAAGACTTTTTTGAATGCTGTAATGGGAACCAGACTTTTGAGTGATGTGGCTGTTTAAATAAAGTATGATTTAATGTGTACAGCTTGTCATCATACCATATTCATGGGAAGGATCCTGCCACAGATTGGTCAAGAGAGCAGTATAAGCCCAGGCACATCTTGTTTGATGTAGACCTCAAGACTGACATCAGATTCTTGGTTGTTCAGTGCATCACTCTTAGTTTGCTGACTCTGCTCCAGACAAGAATGGGAGCTTGATCAGAAGAACACGCAGGGGAACTGCTATGTGCTAAATAAGACCATGGTTCCATCTACTATTTACTCCTAATAGCAGCCAGTATGGAGTATTTTGCTTATGACATCATGCAATGCCCCTTTAAAAAATGAGCACGTGGCAATTCCATTATGAAATGCCCAGTCTGGAAGAAGCCTCATCATTTCCTAAGAAACAAACCCCATTTGTTTGTTTCATTTCATGGGCTAAAAGACCTGGATATATGTTGACTTCTGAAAGTTTTAGCATTTGGTGGAAGTGGGACAGACCATGAGATTCAAAATGCACAATTGTATGGCCTCTGAATGTAAAAATGTCATTCCTTGGCAGCAGAAAAATGTCTATTTGATGTCTATATTTTCCTTTTAAACTTTTGCTGGCATGCTACCAGACTCCATGGAACAGCCTCAGCTATTTTCCAGTCCTCCCACCTATGCTGTAAGTAGGTTTTAACATTTCCAAAAACGTTGTGAGCTAAACCCAGGTGCAAATGCCAATGCATGAAGCAGATTCCACCATGGTGCAACAAACCTATTACTTCTACCAGTTTAGATCACCTAAAATATACATATAAGTAAGATAAATGCACTTAAAAAAATAAATATGCAAAATCTTTCTACCTAGTGAAAGATGCAGTGACAGACGCAGTTACGAGGGAAGAGGATGTGAAAAACCACGAACTATTTATAGTTGTGGAAATTAATAGACTGCGCCTTCAGCGATGGGAAGAGAAGAGTCGGCAGGTCTACCTCCACTCTTAGAATGGCAGCTGCTGGGAACTGCAGGTGGGCAGAGTGCTGCTGTGCCAATGTCCAGCTTGCAGGCTTCCCACAGGCATCTGGTTGGGCATTGTGAGAACAGGATGCTGAACTAGATGGTCCACTAGCCTGATCCAACAGGCTTCTCTTATGTTCTTATTGCTGAGAGCTTGGGTGCAACTCGGTTTTCAGAACAGGGGTTTAGTGTAACATGAGGATGCACCTGCCGTCTGTCCAAATTGCCAACAGGGAGAAAATATGTAGCTAGCTTTACTCTTATGCTACACTGAGAGCCAGTGTGGTGTAGTGGTTAAGAGCGGTGGACTCGTAATCTGGTGAACCGGGTTCGATTCCCCGCTCCTCCACATGTGGCTGCTGGGTGACCTTGGGCCAGTCACACTTCTTTGAAGTCTCTCAGCCCCACTCACCTCACAGAGTGTTTGTTGTGGGGGAGGAAGGGAAAGGAGAATGGTAGCTGCTTTGAGACTCCTTCGGGTAGTGATGAAGCAGGATATCAAATCCAGACTCTTCTTCTTATGCTAAGAACATAAGCAATGTGATAACAGGGTCAATTACCTATGGCAGGGGTCAGCAAACTTTTTCAGCAGGGGGCTGGTCCACTGTCCATCAGACGTTGGGGGGGCAGACTATATTTTTTTTTATAAAAAAAATGATGCAAGAGCACCACAAGCCCTGGTGGCTGCTTACCTGTGTCTTGTGACGGCGGCAGCAGGACAATGAATGGCGCACAAAAGGGCTCTGGAGAGGGGCTGCTTAAAATGGCAGTTGCTCAAGCACTGCTGCCGCTGGCACCAACAAAGCCCAGCCCCCTTCCTCCTCTAGGCAGGGCGTGGAGAAGCCAGGAGGAGGAAGGGAGGGAGGAGGCACTGCCGCCGCCATGTGAGGGAAAGGGAGGGAGAAGGAAAGAATGCGTGCGCTAGTGATCCACACGGCGATTCCTGGACCGTCCGTGGGCCGGATCCAGAAGGCAATTGGGCCTGATCTGGCCCACAGACCTTAGTTTGCCAGCCCATGACCTATGGAAACCCTTCTGATATGCAAAGCAAGCAGCATTTAATGTAGTGGATCTTGGTTAGAGAGTAGATGGTACTTGTTGCAAGCACACAGAAAGAGAGATGCTTGCAGGTAAGAAAACAATGTTGGAAACATATGACCTGGATAGAAAAGTTTCTAGTTCTAGTCTAAGTAACAAGGCAGCCATGCTTGCTCCTTTGTTCTCCCGGAGGATAGCTAAAGATGACTTCTCTGGTTCCAGGTTGAATGAAATCTAAGCTGTCAGGCATACCATAAGGCATGAAATAAACAAGAATCCTTTGCTTTGGTGCAGACTGGTCTAAGTTGCTTTCTACCTTTAGCTTTGTATTTGATTTATTATTTGCAGCACGCTACAAGTACTTTCTAGGTGTCAAGCTGCACCGAATGGTGCAATCAATTGATGACAATCTACTACTCTTGATCATTAGCCCTTAAGTCTTTATCATTCGTTGTAGATGCTGGGGCAATAAAAAAAAAGGGTGGAGGGATCTTTTGATTTCCTCATAAAGGCATTCCAAGAACTTTCAATCTGCAACTGTGGTTTTCGACAGCTTCATCTCAGTGTTTACGTGTCTGCCATACGTTGCACATATTGCTGTAAAGCACGCACACATTGTTGCATGTGTTATTGTGAGCCTAGAGGTTTTAGCAAATGTAGCTAAAGCACAACAAACGGAGCTTTGTAGATAGCCAAAAGATCACAAAAATACATGGTGCCTCATGGCAGCCTCCTATACTCTGCCAGAGAACCAAAGTTCAGATCTGCTCAGATTGCTATTAAAATGCCCATGCTACTAAAGAGAAGTATGGTTGCATTTCTCATCCTGTACACATCTGTTAGGCTTTTTGTGAAAGCAGCCAGTCTCTTCAAAGCCCCTCACTGCACAAGGCTGGGGGCAGCGGAAATGAATATCCCATTGTTGGGGGCGGGGAGGGAGGCTTGAGTCCTTGGAGTGAGTGCATCTTGCATCAGCACTGGCAACTTCGATTAACCAAAGAGGGAGAAGCATTCAAATATACATATCACAATGAGCAACTGTACTTGTACGTGAATGATTATTCTGCCCCCTCCTCTAGTTTGATGGACTCTTGTCAGCTAAAGTTTCCCACAATATCCAATTTAAAAACTGCTAGGCATGTTCTGTTGCAGGGGCCACCAACCTTTTTAGGCCAATGGGCCTATTGGGATTTTTCAACCAAGTGCTGTTGTCAGCCCCCTACCCCGTTTCTGGACAATGCTCTCCCACCTCCTCTGGACCAACTCCTCCTCCCCCAGAAAGACAACGAAAGAGATAAAACGAAGCATTTCTCCTTTGGCTCTATGTACTTTTCGAGGGGGAAGCAGTGCTCCGAGGCTTGATGAGCACCGGGAGAAGATCTCAAGTGCTTCTGCCCATGGGCACCACATTGGTGAGCCCTGCTGAACTGCACAGGAACCACCAGAAACTTAGGATTTTGAGATGCTCGACTACATAAGGCTCCTAACTCTACATGACAGGAAAAGTTCCACTTTTAAGGCATTGTAGTGCCTGGGCCGATCTTCTTCGTTGCTCCTTTGCAAGCTCAATGTTACAGAAACGATAAAACTGAAGATACAAGCCACTTTTGTGACTAAAGAAATGCACACCACCCACGCCACATCTTTCAAAAGAGCACTTTGTATTTTTTTGGTTAAAACTGCACGCCCTAGAAATACAATAAAATTAATTTTTTTACATTTGGAATAAAAAATATGGTTCGATGACAAATCTTTTAACATCTAAAAAAAAATAATAATGGTGGAAGTTCAGAAGGCACGTGGCCAAAGTGCCCAAACACTTAAAGCATGAGCAGGGAAGTTTGGGTGGTTCTTTCAGAAACTGAAAGAGAGCAGGGAAACGAGAAACAGCCACCCAGCACCAATAGTAAAAAGAGCTCCCTTCTTCCATCGATAGCCACTGCCTTTATTTATTTAAATAAATAGTGCCATCATTGTGTTTCATAGTAGAGTAGGAGTCATTTCTTAGAAATGAACTGGACGATGCACAAAGTTGTGGTGTGATGGGGAAACCAGCTGACTAATGCCCGGGATGGTTTCAGTCGACTTCTGTTGTCCCACATGGCCTTAAGAACTCATTTCCTCTTTCATGAAACCACTTGTTTGATACTGTAAACAATAAAAGTTTTCGTTAGAACTGGGGCACCAGGCCCGTATGCAACCGTCTCACGTTGGGCACTGCGGAACAAAATTTAGCTGAAGCAGCAAGGGGAAAAAACTGGTTGAATTGCACACATTCCTCCATTTATTTCCCCCTTTGCCACATATTACAGACAGTAGAAACGAGATAAACACACTGGAACCAACCCTAAATCTAGATCTTGTGATGCTTCAAAATTAAAGGCCCGATGCATCCCACATGTGCATGCAGGATGGGGACTGGGAAAGGACTCGACTGAGCTCTCTCTTTCCCTTTCTGCCTGGCCTTTGACCACAAAAAACATGGGCACTCATGGGAGTAACTTGTGCTCATGACCCCGGGGGTGAAGAGGGAGAGCTGGGTGCATCTATGGGTCTTCTGTTATGAAGGCATGCCACACCCAAGGGCCAGCGGAAGGGACAAAGGTTCCCCACTCCTGCCTAGTGCTTAGTGAGCCTGTCCTAAAACCAAGGACCTGGGAGTCTTACTTACCCCACTTGCACCCTACTAACACCGGACATGCTGCATGCCGTGTCCGGTAATCACCTTCTCCACTTCTGAAGAGGTTATACCAAAATACTGCAGTCCCCTGAAAGTAAAAGAAAAGTCTTCACTGAAATAAAAAGTACTATTTGTGCATGTTTCTGTGGGCATTTGCCACCAAACCTATAGCTGACGTTAATACGAGAAGACCACAATCACTTCCAGTCACCTCCTTGCTTATAAATTTCCCTGTTCCCGCTTTTAACAAGCTTGCAAAGGTAGCATTGTTTGGCCCAGTTCCCACGTCACACCAACCCACCATTTAAAGTAAACTATGGTTTACTGTGAACAAGTAGCATTCTGGTACATGCCGAGTGCAGCCAATACTAAAGGGGACTGCTGTCAGCACCAATCACTGGACAAGTGTCATGGGAACATCTGTGCAGCACGCAACAGAATGCTATTTGTTCACATAGCTTGCTTTAAATGATGGTTCGGTGTTGCATGGGAACTGGGCCAATGTCTAGAAAGTTCCTGAAACAGTGAACATCATTCAGGCAGGGAATGATTTTAAAATTCAGGCAGATGCTTCCTGAATCAGATTTAGCAGACGACCTGATTGCATTTTTTAATTAGTAGTGCTGGAATGTGCTTGCTTTTAATCATTTTGCATTGCAAATCTAAGCCCAGAAATCACTACCACATTTGTTAATCAAGCCAGTTGCCACACCATATGGTCAACTGGGCAGGAGGGGTGCAGAACACAAACAAGACTGGGAAATATTTAGAGCAAAAACAGTGGTCATAGCAGTTTTAGTGGGAAAACATGAGTAATAGACAAGTTCAGCTGTTACCTTCTTGGGCCAAATTGCTGCTCCAAAGTCTGGGAAAACTGTGGCACCTCCAGCTTCTACATCACTCATCTGGGGGTGGGGAGAATATCCATAAAAGTCATTGATGATTTGTAAGACTGCACAGATTAATGTATCGTTTCCTCTATAGAAATGTTAAGTCAGTTACTGCTGTCTGATTTTTAAAAGCTTATAAATATGAGATGCCTAAAATCAATGGCTAACAAGGGAGTCTTAAAATGCTTGACAAGCCACAATCCATAATCTAATTAATCAGAGCAAAGGGTCAATCAGATTATGGGTTGTGGATTGATCTGGATAAATAAAAGCATTTTTAAGGACCCCCCCCCCTTGTTAGCCAGTGATTTTAGGCATCTCATATTTACAGGGTTTCAAAAGTCAGACAGCAGTAACTGACTTACAATCTGGCTTAAAAATAGGTATGGTGCCTGCTTTCAATTGGAATTAATAGTGGAATCCTATGCATATTGAAAGCCTCACTGTGATCAGCAGAGCTTATTCCCTAGAATGTGCATTTAGGATTGTAGCCTGAATCCCTTCCAGAATTTTTTTTATTTTTATGGTACTCATTTGGTGAGAAAAAGCAACATTGCCATTTAGCCACATGTTTCCTTAGCAAATTTGAAGCATACCTTGGCATTGATAACACTGCTCAATTATACATGTCTCAGAGTGAGTCATTTATAGGTCTGACATGTGGCAATAAAACAGACACTGCTCTATTTCTGTGTTAGAGTAATTTCAGGTCAGTGAGCCACCGACTTGTACTGTAATGGAGTGACACTTACTTCCATGCAATGATTTGAATCCTAAGTTACCATTCTGTTTATGCAAGGATTGGTGGGGGGGGGGATAACCATTTTTGCCAACTACCCCCTCCATCTGCACTATAACTCATACCATTTCCAAGGTCCACCAACCCTCAGGAACAGATTTCCAGGAGTGCAGTTGGTGCAGAGTGAAGTGGGAAACAGAAAATCTCTGTTCTGCAAACAGAACTCTGTTCTGTTGATGGAGGTAAGTTAGGATCCAAGCCATTGTGTTTAATTAAGGCAAGGAAGTAAGATTCCCCTAAAGAGGCATAAATCAGATTCAGCTCATTTCAAAGACGAATCCAAAGCCAGTGGCAGCAGTGAGAAGGAAAATATTGTGGCTCCGTCTAGTCAGTGCTATGTGGAATAGCTGATGTGGAGATGAGAATTTTTGAACAAAACAGGTTTGAAGATTCGTATGACCCATTAAAGACTACTAGGTCATTAAAACACTTTTCTAAAGTATTCCGAATCCTCCTTGACTGGGAAGTCAAGGAGAAGGAGGTTACAGCGTCTATGATTAAGTGGTCACAAGATTTTGGGTACTCAATAACTAAGAAGCAGTGGGAAAACCTGTGGAAAATAAACTGGAATTTTACAGCCTGTTACTCTCTGAGAGAGAATTTTATTAAAATGCAGCATCGGTGGTATTTAACCCCTTGGAAACTGTCCAAGATGTTCAAAACTGTCCCAAATAACTGCTAGAGGTGTAAAGAAAAGCCAGGTACTCTATTCCATATGTGGTGGCAGTGTAAAGAAATCAAGGTGTTTGGGGAGGATATCCACAAAGAATTGGAAAAAAATGTTTAAAATATCTTTCAATAGGAAACCAGAAGCTTTCCTTTTGGGAATCACAGATTCGGATATTCTTAAAAACGTTAAAGAGATCTTATTATATGCTATGGTTGCAGCAAGAGTTCTCATTGTGGCAAATTGGAAAAGTGATAAAGTCCCATCAATATCAGAATGGATTCAAAAATTGGCTGAATATGCAGAATTAGATAGCATGTCAGAAATAAACCAAAACAGGTATTTATCTCAAAATGGGAAGTTTTTAAAATATACTTGAAAAATAATAATTGTAGTCTAAGGTCGTTTGCAGCGTTTGAATATTTTCAGTAGCAGTGTTAAGAATGTTGTAAAACCTATGAATGGATCAAGGGATATTAAACTTGAACAAAACTAGTTATGCAATGGCAGTGAACAAATAATACAGAATCTGTAATAAGGAATAGATGGGAAGTCTGGCCGATAGAAAAAGACCACTTTTATTTAATGATTTGAAGGCTATTAGTTGATGTATTAATTCCCTTCTTCTTTTTTTGGTGGTGATGGAAATTTGTTTTCTTTTTCTGTATGGTGTGTTAAAGTGAATGGTAACAATAAAATCTTTTTTTAAAAAAATACTACTAGGTGGCCATTTTGATATATGCACAGGTATGCCCAGCAAATTCAAAACGGCAATGGCAACATAACACCAGGAACCAGCAGCAGCACTCCACAAGCCCAAAGACTTGAAAATATGCCCACTTGATTTAATTGGATATTACACAAACACACAGAATCCCTATACTTGCAGACTAGTTATAGCTATACCTGTTGAACACATTTTTAAAATACACAAAGATACTGTGGTGGTCCCCAATCCTTTGGAACTCCCATTCCTCAGCAGTGCAGATTTTTAAACATCTTTATAAATATGTAGATATATTATAATTTATAAATAAATACAGTGGTACCCCGCAAGACGAATGCCTCGCAAGACGGAAAACCCGCTAGACGAAAGGGTTTTCCGTTTTGGAGGCGCTTCGCAAAACGAATTTCCCTATGGGCTTGCTTCGCAAGACGAAAGCCCATAGGGAAATCTCCGGGGACCTCTTTTAAATGCTAGCGGTGGGGAGCAAAGCCTTTCCCCCCCCTCCGGCCTTCAGAAGAGGTCCAGGAAGGCTGGCGGGGGGCGAAAGGCTTTGCTCCCCAGCGCCAGCATTTTAAAAGCAGTCTGGGATAGCAGGGAAGCGCTTCCCGCTATCCCGGACGGCTTTTGAAGGCAGGAGAGATCCGCGAAGCCTGGGCGCGCTGATGTCAGCGCGTGCAGGCTTCGGCATGCCGGCAACTCTCCGCCAGCAGCAGCAGCGCTGCCGCTGCTGGCGGAGAGGTCCGCGAAGCCTTGGCCGGACAGCTTTTGAAGGCAGGCGGGGGGGAACAAAGACTTTCGCCCCCGCCAGCCTTCAGAAGAGGTCCAGGACCTCTTCTGAAGGCTGGCGGGGGGCAAAAGTCTTTGTCCCCCCTGCCTGCCTTCCCAGGGGCTTTTAAATCGCCCCGGACAGCGGAGAAGTCCTCCGCTGTCCCGGGGCGATTTTAAAATGCCGCCCGCCAGCATTTTAAGATCGCCCCGGACAGTGGAGAAGCCCTCCGCTGTCCCGGGGTTTTTTAAAATGCTGGGGGTGGGAAGAATAATAATAATAATAATAATTTATTATTTGTACCCCGCCCATCTGGCTGGGTTTCCCCAGCCACTCTGGGCGGCTTCCACAGAAACCAAAAAACACTAAAATATCATACATTAAAAGCTTCCCTGAATAGGGCCGCCTTAAGATGTTTTCTGAATGTCAGGTAGTTGTCCATCACCTTGACATCCGATGGGAGGGCATTCCACAGGGCGGGCGCCACCACCGAAAAGGCCCTCTGCCTGGTTCCCCTTGTCCCCCCCCCCCAGCCTTCAGAAGAGGTCGGGGGACAGACTGTCCCCGGACCTGGTCTGAAGTCGGTTTCCCTAGGAACGCATTAATTGATTTTCAATGCATTCCTATGGGAAACCGTGCATCGCAAGACGAAAAACTCGCAAGAAGAAAAAACTTGCGGAACGAATTAATTTCGTCTTGCGAGGCACCACTGTAGTACCTTAATCACAGCTCTTACTGAAACCACAACTATAGCAGTTAGCTCAGCAGAGCAGATTGAATTCTTTGACAAACAAGAAGAAGCACAATGAATTCTCTGTCACAGATATTGTGACTATGTGTTATGCTGAAAAGGACCAAGGAAATCTCCACATTCAAGGTCTACACTGGATGGCCACACCACTGAGACCAGGACCAGTTCAACATATTCTTGAATCACCAGGGTCAGAGCTGACCTCTCAGAGTGAGACAGGTAGGCACCCAGCGACTCTTATGGAATCGCCCTCCGACGATAATTAACGACCTGAGCCTTTGATGAGGCTCCAAGCACGTTCCCCTTACGCAGAGTATCCAGCACACGGAAGGAGCCGAGATAGTATGAGCTGCATGGCTAAAGAGTTTTATTTCTAATTACACAGACAGAAAAGAAACATCCTCTCTCTGTGAGAGCAGAGAGCAATTGGAAAAAAAAGGAACAGGAAACCAGTAACGTCACATCTGTCTCCTGTCTTCCGTGAGAATTCTAACAGTATGGAATCTCTGGAATGTAAACAGAGTCTTGTGACTCCAAAGCACTGCACAGTGGCAACAAACAGAAACTAACAGAACAGGGCATGGAAGTGTGATCTGGATCTGTCTGGTATGTGAACATGTGGACCTGCTAAGCCCACTTTGGCTACATCCAATGCTATTGCTGCAGGGCTGACCCAGGGAGAAAGTGGTTCTCGGGCTGCAAAAAGGTTTAGCCACCCCTGGTCTACAGCCTAGTAAATAACTACATTTCATGCAGTAAGTTGTATTTATGCCAGTGGCATGACAAAGAGGTCTCACTCCACATATACAGGATTGGTCATACTTACATAGCTTAAAAAAGTGGCCACGCGATTCCCAGTCCCTAAATGCTTGAAAACATCAGGTTCCTCTTTCTATAAAATTAAATGAAAGTGAAGTGCAAACTTCAAGCACGCATAGAAGGACACAGAGGTACTTACATAGTTAAGAAACGTCGCTAGCCTATTTCCATCCGATTTGAGTGTGTTGTCAAAGGGTCGCTGAAACAAACAAGAACTTTAACCCAACTTCCAAGGTTCCCTGTTTTAGCTTTGGAAAGCGGGGTGTGCAGCCCTGATCCTATGCACATCTATAGTGTTTGAGAGGAAGTTGTCCAATGGGGGTTATCCTAAGGCAATTGTGCACTGAACTTCAGCCTTTAGAATCCCAGGCTAAATAGTTGGCTAGCTTATTTATTAATGTGGCATAGCATACAAGGCCAATATAGCAACTACACCAAGCCAAAGTTTAGCGTTTCATCCTGTGATCAAACAAGGTTTTTTCCACACAGGCACCATGCATGCTGGCAAGGTGTGAGAGAATTCTTTAGCTGCCCAATCAGCATGTATGGTAAATTTATGGCTGACATCCATGACACTATACAGGTAAGTGCTATCTTATTACATCACTGCAATTGGCTGTGCTTTATTCCTAAGATCACAGGTAGCTGAATCACGACATTTCCAAAATGTGGAAATAAATTGAACTGCAGAGAAACCTGTGGCTGAGCCAACAGAGCTGTGATGGAGACTAGAGAGGGTTGTGTGAGTGTGCGCATGTGGCTGCGTACTACTGGCTGGAGAGAGAATGAGCAACGCTTATAGCCCTGATCCAAAATCAGCCATGCCCGCACGGCTGCTCCTGAGTGCATAAAAATATGTCAGGTCTCATTAGGAATCTCTCTTATCTCTAGTTTAACCCTTAAAAATTATGTATGCTTAGCAGGAACACAGAACAACTTTGAAATTGAAATCTTACCCGTGAGAAGTCAAAGTGTGGTTCATACTGTCCTCCCATGCCGTAATTAGCAACCTAAGGTAGGAAGAAAATGACAAAAGAAAATGTAATGAAATATAAATAAAAGATTTCTTCTGTAGGTTAAAAGAAGAAACCTAGGTGATCAGTTGTATTCAGTGCTGCTGCTCCACTTAAGCAACAAAATCCACTTGTGTAACAAACTTGTCCCTCCTCTCCTTTCCTTTGCAGCCCCCAGCGCACACCCTCAAAATTTCCTCCAGGGAGCAGTTGAGTCTTGGACATATAGAGCAATGGTTGATTAAGTCATTCTCATTGAGCAAGACTCATTGAAACCAATGGACTTCCAAGTAATTTAAGCTTACTGATTTCAATATATATCTCAGCTGGACATCACTCAAGAGTCTCCGATGATAATGCTGACATAATGGAAATATCAGACAGTTGGAGATGTAGGATGTGAAGAGGGAGAAAGGATTATGAAGTGAAACTGGCTTGTTCATGACTGAATTCCACAATTTTGTCCTGGATGGAGTTCAAAAAACAGCAGCTGGAGGAGACATGGTCTCCATCTACTACTGCATTCACAGTTCCCATTGGCACACTCTGCCCCATGAATCCATAACCTCAGCTCTTCAGCCTGCTTATTTGCCAGAAACTACAGCATCCCCTAGTATCTGGTACTCCAACGCACTGAACTGAGATGAAGCAAACCAATATGGAAACACCTCAGCGCTGAAAATCTCTACTGATTCAGATAAGGGCCGTAATCAAAAGCGGTAATTTATATGTCAGGCTGCTGTGGGGGTTGCTGATGCAGCACTCCTGGGTGCACATGTGTATTCAGAGACATCCCTGGTGCCCACATGGTCCCTTTCCACCTGTGAAATTAAGCCTTGAAAGAAGCATTCTATTGCAGCCGGTAGACTAGGCTGCAGTGTCTGCTTGGTTGCAGGGGACGTGTGGTTCCCACAACGCTTTCTCCAAATTGCAAGTGGGCCCATAGCTCCCCAAAGTTTGGTGACCTCCTGGCTACGACCTGCCCAGCAGGAGGATTGTGGAATGAACATAATATTATTTTTCCCTTCCCTCGCCTCCTTTTTCAATTCTGTTTCTGTAAGTTATGGTCCCACAGAATTAACAAATGCCCCTGCTTCATAAATTGCAGCATGGAGATTGCGGTACTGATTGTTTCCCATGCCTATGGAAGAATAACTGGCAGTGTGCTTTTGTACTTACCTGCAATAATTCAGCTGTTTTCACTGTTAATCCTGTGATCTGCTCCATTCGATGATTCACTTTGGCGATAACAAGATCATCATTTTCCTCCAGCCATGAACTTGCAGAGAAGAAGATTTCACAGAGAAATTAGACAGTTCTCTCCAATCACTGTAACATGAAGTATATTCCCCCCTAATCCACAGCTCCCTGCATTTTTGGCTATTCTGGCTGGAGTTGGTGGAAGCTGGAACCCAACAACACCAAGAGACGTTCCCCATTCCTATCTTTATCCTATTGCTAATCTTTAAAGAGAAGTTGACAAATTGCTTCTGTGAATGCTCAGTATGTGTTCAGTTTACAAAAAATAAAACCCCCAACTTCTCAAAGTTTCACCTTTCATCAACAGTACTTGGAAATGACTCCTACAGCAATGAGAATGAGAATGATCCTCGGACAGCTTACCTTTTAGACACTCGGTAGTTTGCTGTAGTTAATACACCCGTCTTGGGGTCACGTACGGTAGCTCTTGCCAACTGTTATCAAAAGAAAGGCAAGGTTTAATAACTTCAGCAGCACACATACACACAAAAATTACTGACAAAATTAACACAAGTTGCACCTCCTGTCCTTCATTCACAGCCTTCCCATTTCTGCATCGGATAAAACTCTGTGTAAAAATGTTATGGGTAGATGATTTTATCATGTATACTGAGAAAGATGATATACTGCATTACTGGCAATGATAAAATTATCTCATATGAATTTTAAGCTCCATTAGAAGATGTCTAATGGAAACAGGTCTGTCTAAGAAACAAGTTTCGGAGAACAAAACAAGAGCCCCCAACCTTCATCTGTGATAAACTCTTGAAGATTACATCTTGTATTAGTCAATGCAAAGCAGAAACAAACAGAAAGTGACTATGTAAGAGGAAAGGGTTCCATCTTTTTGTTTATGGGCAGGGTTGGGTAAGGGCTGATTGCAGAGAAGCCTCCATAACCAACCCTTCCGATGTTTTGTACTGAAACACCCCTCAGCTCCAGCTAGCATGGAGTTGCTGTCCCAAACCTCTGGATTTCAGATTGGGGAAGGCTGCTCTAATGGAAGTGCCAGACACAATGAATGAACACACATTATATCTGCCAATAGGTCTGTACCAGTCCTGACTGCTACTGACTGAAACAGACCAGTAAAACCAGGATGGATGGCAGCGTCACAGCACCTGACCAAGCATCACTGCACCAAACGCCTGCGATAGGAATGGCTTCTTCTTTGAAGCGAATGCACTTAAAAGATGCTTCTGCAGTGCTGCTAGAGTTGGAAGCAGCTTCAGTTTTAGATCAGGGGTGGGGAAGCTTTTTTCAACCCAAGGGTCATATCCCCTTCTGGGAAACCTTCCGGAGGTCATACCTCCGCAGCTGGTGACTCAATAAGAGGGCCTTGTTCATATTTGTACTGTACTCATATTTATGCTTTTTGTTTCTCATTAACAGATGCCGCCTGGACAGTTAAAACTGAATACAACAAGAAATATTAAATGCATTCACAAGACTAGTGTAGCTCAGTGAAGCTGAGGAGGATTAATTATCCTAAAAAAAAAAAAAAGAAAGGGAGAGGATTCCTAGTATTTCTAATATATCAGCGCAAAGGACTTAACTGGGAAAAACAGAGATTGGTACAAAGATTTGGCACATAATTGCTCTGAAAGGCAGCAAATTCTAATATGGAACAGCAGTCTGAGCCAGAACTGGGCTTTGAAGGATAGCATGGGGCCCTCAGTTGCTAACAAGAGAAATAAGTGGAGGGAATGGTATTTATGAAGATGGAACTTGCCAGCAATCAATTTTGGGCAATACTGAGGGGCCCTGGCTCACTAGCCTCCATCATTCCTCCAGTGACCCTCCAGTAAAACTTGTTTCTGTTCAGCAGTTATGATGCTGCCACATTTATTTAAATCAAACTTAGGCTAAGATTTACTGTGTCCATTACAATCTACACAGCAATAGCTGTTTTCCACCTTATCATCCCCCCCACCCCCTTCAGTGTTTGATAATGTTTTCCTCCAGATTCTCTCATATGCTCTGAAATCCGCCTATTAATTTTCTTGTCTTGGCATGCAGTTTTTGGCACAACGAAGTGCCAGAATTCTGACTCATCTGCTATTCTGTTGCAGGCTCTTGCTCCACAAATTATGGCCAGAAATTTGATCTGTTGAACTTTAATTGTACAATAAAGTTTTGCTTACAGTGATTAAAATTCTGAGCTCCATATTTATGCCTGCAATTGTCTTATCCTTGCGATACGGTTCCTATGTGAATGCTTCAGTTGCCATAAACAAGCAAGAAAAGAAAATATACAGCCTACATCCTAATATTAACTAGTGATGTGATATAGCTCCTCAGCAAAATTTGGAACCAAGTCAGCGGTCACAAGCAGCACTGGATTACTGTTGCAGAAAATGTTCACTTTCCCCCTTGAGTTCTGCTTTGACCTGTAAAGTCAATTGCACCTTCTCATATTAAAATGTCATTGTCTTTATCCAAACCGTGGATGCTAATTTAACCACAAACAGAGCTAAGCAGAAGCCACCAAAGGCTTCAGGAATGATTGGGGAAGGCATCTGCAGATCCTAAGCACTGGAGAATTCTGTAGTCCATGAACATTATTATAAACTTGGCAATTACATATTGAACTTCAGCAATATCACAATAGGCACTGGCATTCCTTTCAGTTGATGGTAGACTGTTGCCTCTGCAGTAAACACTTCTCTACACTCTACCGTATAGTACAACAAGTGGTTATCCAATGGGTACAAGAGCTAGACGAGAAATAAAATTTCCTAACCCAATCACATCTGCATTTGATAAATGTTTTGCAGAGATGATGCAATTAACATTAACGCCAAAAGATTTGTTCCACTATAAATCTTCATTTTTAGCTCACTTATACTACAGTAAACCAACTTTATTTTAAGCAAAAATATCCAATTCGTTTAGTCTTTTCCCCACAGGCTGAAATCACCATGGTTTCAAAGTAAAACACTTTGTACAGTCCAGAAGTAATGTGATCAGAGTGCATCTCAATTGCTTGCCTAAATACATCAAAGCAACGTATGAAGAAGCCGTGCATTTTTTAAGACCGGCACACCTTTCCATTTCAAACTCCCTGCTGATTCTGAAAAATAAACCTTTCTCAAAACTAGATGTGCCTTCATTTAAAAACTAAAGCTGATTTCACAAGTAAAATTCCATGTGATTAGGAAGTATCTTGGCAATACTGAGTTACTGTGACTTTATTGAACGGTACTAATTGTTTTGATGATTTTGTTGTTGTTTGCTTTATATGCTATTGTCCTTGACAGTATAGTGATTGCAATGTTTGTTGTTCTTTAATGCTATTGTGATTATTGTAGGCCACTTTGAGCTCAACATTTGTTTTTGGTAAAGCAGAATACAAAAATGAAACCTACTAAATCAACTTAAATACCAGGCCGAAGACTGTCATTCTGGAAAAGTGTTGTGCTTCCAAATGCACCTAGAAATGCACCTGGGAATGATTTCTTTTTAAACAACATATATGGGAAACATGCCTGTTGCATTTCAACTGTTTGGGTTTATTCAAAGCTAGGCTAAGTTGCTGTTTTCTAGGTATGAGGTAATGATGAACCATCAGGAAAACACCCCAGAGTTTACAGAGGTGAAAGCCATGAGGCAGATAGAAGAATTTCAGCCAAGGCAAACTGGCTGATGAACAAAGAGTTATTACTTTAAAAGCATTTCAAAAAAAAATTCATGCTCTCCAAAAGGTATTTGTTTCTTATTCCATCTCCAGGGGGTTACATTCATTTAGCAATAAAGTAGAAAAGTTATACTGACCCTGTGCTACCGACTTTCTTTTCTGTTACAGCTGCATGAGCAATAAATGCAATTATAATTTCTGTACCAGAGTCTTGTAGAATGCCACATTATGAAAGAGCTATTATTTTTTTATTTCATATGAAGGGCCATAGCTCTTGGAAGAGAACATGCTTCAATGAAAGAGAACCTAGGACCATAGGGTTCAATTCCTGCTAAGTTAAACGGATTTCAGGTTAACGGGTGATATGAAAGACATCTGAAAGAAACTCTGAAGTGTGTCTCAGTCAAAGTAGACAATACCAAGCTAGACAGGGCAATCATCTCACTCAATGGTTTTCTTAGAATCTTATGCTAAAGTATGGTTTAACATGAAGTCAGTGAGTCTCAGGCACTCTCTCCTTTCCTCTCTTTCTCTGGCATGGCTGCAAGGATGAGACTGGAAGTTTTCACTTCCATTAAAAAAACCCTAACCAAAATTCCCCATTATGTTCTTATGTAAGAGGCCAGAGCAGAGTGTACATAAACAAAAAAATGATGGTTTATTGAAACAAGTCATCTTCAAACCATAGTGTATGAAGTTGGCATGTTTCCCTAAAGTTTAGGGTTGGCCTTAAACCAAAATTAATATTAACTTGTTTAGGGTTTGGACATAGCACTGAAAATGGAAGTGGCATCTTCCTTGGGACTGGGGTAGGCCGTGAGGAAGGGTTAGGCCATGAGGCTGACTTCAGTGTTATGCCCAAGCCAGGCCAGTACAAGGCAGCTTCATATGTTCTATGAATTCAGTTTTCACTTCTAATTAGCATGGCTTTAAAACTATAAGCAAGGGAGCTCAATAAACAACATAAAAAACAATGTGGCTGCAACAGTTATAAAAATGGTTGGGAAAGGAAGAAAAGGGGTCAGAGACTGAAAAAGGTCATTATCAAGTGGTCCAATAGAAATATTTCTCATTTCAGTTTTTTGCCAGGCAGCACAAATTATAATGAAAAAAACATTCAAGTCAACATCACTGGTCTAGCGCTGCCACAAATCTCGTACTGTGTGTTTTAACGACCAAAGGAATAAAATATTAGCACCCAAGCCTACTAACTATGGCCTAAAATCTCTTTAACTTGTGCTGTCTGTGTCATTCAGACATAGTTTGGAGCCAAGAATGAAATATAGACAGCTATAAAAAGAAACGAGTAAGGAGGAACTTGTGCCTGGAACGAAAAATACACTTAGAAATGATTCTGCTGATGGGTCAAGGAAAGATGCTCCCTATTCCACAATGGAGCTCCAATGAAGTGGTTTGATTTGACTATGGGTTCACTGGCACATAGACCTATTGCAACTACAGTATGATTGCATCTTATGTGGTGGGGATTCTGCATATACAGGTGGCGACCATTTTAGGCATGCCCAATGGATGCACAATCATCAACACATGAATCCTTTGGGACACAGAAAAGGGCAAAATGAAGGCAGAATGGGGTGGGGCGGACTTATGCGTGGCCCGCTGACATGTGTGGGGGCCGGGAACAGGACCCTCATGCAAAATGGTCACCACATGTACGTGAAAATTGCATAACCCAAACCCTGGAGCCACCCTGCAGATAGCGGAGGAAGGGAAGAGAGCAAAAGAATCCCTAGTACTCCCAGAACCAGTGCCTTGATCTGGTTGGGGTCTTGTACCCCAACAAAGGTGGAGAGCATAAAACCTCCTTATGTGCCCGCTAACTCCGAACAGACTCAGTGTGAAAAGAGCTTTTAAGCTATCTGTCTTGCTTGGATTTAACTTGTGCAACTTCAGCCAGCTCACCTCCAAACACACATGGCTGAAATTGCTCAAGATAAATGTGTGTAAGGTGTGATTATCCTGTAACTTGTTACAACCACTCCTCACGTAGCTGGGACGAACTTTGCTTCATCACAGTAAATCACACTCTTGGAACTAGGACAATGGGTTCTTGACATGTCTAAGTCACCCAAGCTCACTATTTCAATCAAAATATCACATTAGCCCAGTGAAAGACTGACAAAGACTTGCAGCACTTACTTTTGGTTTAGCCAGCTCCTTAATCTTCTCTATTTCTTCATCAGATAACACGTCATAGTACCTGACAATGTGAGGGCTGTCCCATTCATCCTCTTCTTTAAAAGGTGCTATAAGGAGGTGGGGATTTTGGTTCCCATTGTGGTACCTACAGAACAACCTCTTCTGTCTTCGAGGTGTCTATGAACAAATTCAGATAAATGTACTATTTTGAATGTTGAGTTTAGGTTCAGGTTTAGGTTCAGTCAAGGTTTAGGTTTAGGTTCAGTCAAGGTTAATTAATCTCTACATATTCAGACTTCAGTATTGTGTCTAATATTAATTGAGCAGTTATGCATTTATAAATTATTGGGAAACCATCTTCAAGAGTACAGTGGTACCTCGGGTTACATACGCTTCAGGTTACATACACTTCAGGTTACAGACTCCGCTAACCCAGAAATAGTACCTCGGGTTAAGAACTTTGCTTCAGGATGAGAACAGAAATCGTGCTCTGGCGGCACGGCAGCAGCAGGAGGCCCCATTAGCTAAAGTGGTGCTTCAGGTTAAGAACAGTTTCAGGTTAAGTACGGAACTCCGGAACGAATTAAGTACTTAACCTGAGGTACCACTGTACTCATCTGAGAAAGGTTTCAAGGGGAGCTTCAAGAACAGCTTGACAATTCAACTAAAGACCAAGGAGTGTGGTGGGTTCTCCCTCACTGGGGATACCGTATCTCTGAGTATCCTGCACTGAGCAGGATGCTGAGGAGATGACCCACAAAGGGACCCTCCAACTCTTATTATTCTATATACCATGTTTGGTAGTTATGTCCCCAAAAATCAAATATAGCAACATGATACTTCAACAGTTCTTCTTAATCATTTCTCACTAGTTAAACTCTTGCTTCTGAAAAAAAAAGGTCTTATCTTACAACTGGAGTCTCCACTGATACGAACAGCAGCAGAAAACCTGGCTTTAAAAGGGTTTGAGATTATGATTATGAATAAATTGTTGGATATGATTCAAAGGATCAGACTGGTTTGGGGGATACAGATGACACCTCTTCAGAAATAGCAACTTTGTGATTTCCAGTCTGATACTGGGTTCGGAATTTTGACTCAGAAAGACTGTTTTGCTTTTGTTTTTGTTTGTTTTCATTAAAAATGACTTAATGTTTAAACTAAAATATTCTGCAATCCTGAAATTCCCTGTGGACTTTTTCAGAAGCCAAAGGGTAGTGTCAGTTTGTTTGGGGGATGCATTCCCAGAAGATTTACGGCAGCATGATAGGTTAAATCTGCCTTTGGAATGGTCTTTCTCTCACCATTTTCACACCTTCTCCTCTGCAAAGAGCCTCATAGATTTCACGCTCTGGCAGGTAGTCCTGGGGCCTTTCATATATCCCACCCTGCGTTGTTGGCTCTATCGTATCTGAGGTCTCATTGATTGTCTTGGCTTCTTTTTCTTTCTCCAGCAGCCTCTCAAAGTACCGCATGTTGCTGCCTGCCCTCTCGTGACTGGGATCTTGGTTGGGAAAGAAAGGCAAGAGAGAGAGAGAGAGAGAGAGAGGAGACAGATAAAGTGATACTATCTGAGGAATCTGATCAAAGGGGGACTTCAAGCCTACAACATTACACCAATTATTTTGTGCAGTCAAGTGTACTCTCCCCTCCTCCCAACACAACTTGAAAAATAAAACCACAGAAACCAAGCTCTCTGGAGTCAATTAAAGTTAAGATCTTGATTCTGGTTAAAAGTAAAAAAGCACACCAAGGGAAGAAGCAGTTCAACTGACTCTTTCAGTTTGATAAAGAATACTATTCCTGTTGTACCACATACGGCAAAGGGAGCAAACATGGTACCCTCTAGGTGTTATTGGACTCCATTATCCACCACCATTGGCCATGCTTGCTAGGGCTGATGGGAGCTATAGTTCAATGCCACCTGGAAGGCACAACATTATCTACCCCTGACAAATATCATCTCGTTGCCGTTAAAAGGAACACAAGCTGTAGAATAAAGGAAGCATCAATTTTCATGATGATCTACCCAACAGAACATGCCAGTCAAGTAATGGAATGAGAAATTCTTTGCACCGCCTCCAAAACAAGGTAAACCTCTTTTTCTAGTATGCATATGGTGGAGAGCAATACAAGGATTGACTCTAAGGTTCAGGATATTTTGGAGATCACTTGCAGAAAAAACTTCAGAACAGACTAGGGCAGGGAGCTGAAATGACAAGTCGTCATTCATTCTCCCCCACTCAAAATCTGCTTTCTGGGTTTAACTTTTTCTCTTGGAGAGGCTGCAATAGCTTTGTGGGATGGGAGAATCAGTACTTAAAAATAAAAAGGCTGCCAAAACAAAAACAGTATTTTGCCACTCATGGATGGTTGGCTTAGCCATGTCACTCACTGTTTTGCACCGTTAGCCAGAAAAAGAATCCTTGCTGTCATTTAAAACAAAATCAACCCCTCAATCCACACACATCTTCATCCCTTACAGAACCAGAGATACAAAGCAAAGCATGCATGTACCATTCTTCACTGCAAGCACATGGGTTTGTAAGGGTGCCTGCACTGGAGGACATTGCAAATATCTTGCTTTAAATTTCCTGTGCATACAGAAGCAGCGAGAACATGGGTGTGAGCATTCCTTCTGTTGTTCAGTGATCTTTTCCAGTATTAGTTGCTGATGCCTAAGCAACCAGCCAAGGCAGCTAAGCTTTTGCCTCACTCAGAGTCTCTCCCCAAGCTGCTAGCCATGCCCCCAAACACTCTTTGTGAGCTGGGGTAGAAAAATAGGAGACTGCCATGAAATTGAAGCTAAATGATGTTACTGAAATTTCCATCTTGAACTGTTACACATTGCTTCTCACCAGCCCTACAACAGACTAGACAATTAAAAGGAATATGCCTAAATCAGCATTTCAACACTATCTCCCCTAATTCAATGCCAAATTTAACACCAGCATGTCATCATTCCTATAGGAATCACAAGTGAAGGCTGGTCCATTATGTCAAATGAAGCACTGCCAGCCCCCACCTGCCTGCCTTCTTACAACCAGTCCAGGGGGTGACATAATCTGTCAGCCTCCTCCTCCTCTGCCTGTCTTGCCCTGTTAGAATTCAGCAGAGGAAAGGGTGGGTACAGAGTTAGTTGGATCTGCCTGTCATTGGCTCTGGCTCCCTCTACTGTTGGTCTCCCTGCTTTCCCACCTATCACTGCTCTCCCCCCGCCCCGCCCCGCAATGGCTATCAAAATTTTGCCTGCTAAAAAAAAATCCAGAACAATGTTCAAGTTTTCATTGTTGACATAAGTCAAGGAATACCTGATGTGGTTCCTCCAGAAGTTGCTGGACTCCAATTCCCATCAGCTCCCACCAGTATGGCCAGTGGTCAGGTGTGGAGGGAACTGTGGTCCAACAACATATTGAGGACACCATGTTGGCTACCCCAGTTTAAGGGATTTCTGAGAGAAATAGAGTGGAGTATTGTTCCAGGTTAGATAAACTGAACTTTAATCCAAGTGACTGACTGATGCCAGATGTCACGAGGCAAAGGAGTGACTCAGAAACCTTCTATGTCTGCTAGTTTGCCAACACCACCATATGTTTCTGAAAGGAATTTATCAAATCTGTCCAAATGTGTGGTGATGTTGATGAATTATTCTCTCTAGGCAATTCAGAAATCCTGCTGCAGGCAATGGTATTGCCTTTCCATTTTATATTCAGTGTAAAACATTAACATTTGATACAACATGACACCTCGGAGGGCTTTTAAAAGTTAAAAGTAAGTCAAGGATCATTTAATCATACATTTAGAGTGAAGCTGTAACAGCCAGCAACTAGCAAAGGGCATACAAAATGCATGAAATACCAGGAAAGGGATGGGGTACAGAGCATATAGGAGAGGAAGCTTATAGGAAAGGAGCCATTTCAGGTCCAGTAACCTAACTTTAAACGCCTGGTCTTGTGAAGCATAAGGAAATAGAAGCTGAACTATTGTGAGCTAAGTTGAATAGTTAGTCTAAGTGTTTATGTACCCGAGGAGACAGATTCTACTCTATGGGAACAAAAGACTTTTCACTTGGCAGAAAATACCCAAACAACTTGGGCAATCCTATAGTACAGCATGCTAAATTCAACAGGATTTCATTCCAAGTACAGTGGTACCTCCGTTGTCAAATGTAATCCATCCTAGAAGACCGTTCAACAACTGAGGTGCAAAGGGCAGTCGGCAAAGTCAATGGAGAAAAGCACGCAGCGGAAGCCATTCGACTTCCAAGGCATGTTCGAAAACGGAAGCAATTACTTCCGGGTTTTCAGCATTCAAAAACCAAAACGTTCAGCTTCCGGGACACTTGAAAACCAAGGCATCACTGTCTAGGTGTATAACAGGGATGAGAAACACCTGGCCCGCCAGATGTTGTTGAATTCCATCTCCCATCAGTCCCAGTCAGCATCACCATTGGTCAGGGATGATGGGAGCTGGTAGTCCAGTCACAGGTTTCCCCTCCCTGGCACACAGCGGTGAGGCATCAGGAAAGAAGTGAAAATCTTGGCAGGATTTCAACACAGAAAGCAGGATGACTCTATGCAATGAAGCAAGTTGGTTGGTTGTCTCCCACTCCCTCCCACTTATGGAAACCTTTACTGGATTGAAGCTGGTTCCATACCCTCTCTCTTTTGTCTGTATAGAATGTGCCCTTCAAATGTGATGTCTCCTGTGTACAGAAACCTCTGACTGTAGTGAGGCTGGAATGTAGCACCACCCCACCCACTTTCAATTTAGGCCACGCCCATCTCTGGCACATGATCTCCAGGAAGGAATGCAGTCCTGAGGCTGGAACGCAGTTCCTCCGCCCTGGTCCTAAATGTTTACCATATCACAAAAAGCAGAGCTTTATTCTACTTTGGCTTCTCCACTTGAGGTGCAGGTAGCTTTCCAGCGTGCTAGAAGAATGCATGATTTGTCCTTCTTACCAAGAGACACCAACCGCCTCGTGAGCTCCATAGCCCTTTGTATGTCGCCAAGCTGGAAGACGCCATAGCTGAGATAATCCAGGATCTCCGCCTTCGTGATGGCTGCCTCTTCACCATCATCGTGCTTTTTCAACGCCTGCTGCATCCAGAGCACGGTGTGGTAATAATCCGCATCATTATACGCTGTTTTGCCCATGCTAAAGCAGTCGTCCACTGTCAGGACTGATCTGTACTTTGTTCCTGAATTGAGAGACGCAAATGTTAAGTAAGACCTAGTGACTTCTACTCACATTTACAACTTTCCTGAATGCTAAAGCCATCTGGAATTATCCTGTTCCATTTATCACCCCCATGTTTTCAAATGGACACACTGAGCCGATGTCCCTGCTTCTCTGTCAGGTACAGTTCCACCTGACCTGGGAAGGCAGGACTTCAGCTCCAAAGGCTGCCCTTGCTGCTGAAGGCACCTAGAGACCACCCAGCTGTGAGTCCTGTAAAACCTGGTCTCAGCTTCTCTGGCTCATTTCCACCTGGCCTAGCCCAGACTAGCTTAGGGGTTGTAGCTGGGGCCAATGCCTTGCATTTGATATGTTGTACTGGTTTGCCGCTATTTGAAACATTGTGTTTGCAATTCCATGAGTGGATCATTTAATCTTCCTATATATTTATTAACAGGAGGAGTTTGGCCTATAAACATTTGTATTTCAATTTTATCATGCTTATGTTCTTGAAATGTTTCTATATTTTATTATGCAAAGCACTCCCGACTTTGTTGTGAGCTGTTTTGAGCATGGTTGAGCACTACTGAAAAGCGGCACATTAATAAAATGATGATAACCCAGGAAAACAATGGATTTCTTAAATGACCTCACTTGCCTACCCACAACACCTACAGAACCAACCAGAAACAATGTCTGTGCATGTTCACTGCTCTCATGCTTGCCTTAGCACACTGCAGGATATTGAAAAAGCAAACCCAGAGAAAACTGACTTGGAAGTTGGACCACTCACTTGCTTTCAGCCTCTCACTCACTTTCCTTCCAGCTGGGGCCTAAAGGGGGATGGCCAGGAGGACACATTCCATCCAGGACACAACCTCTGAGTTAAACCGCCCCTCCCCCCATTTTTAGGATCCTTTAAGCTATTAGGCAGGCTACTTGCAGTTGAAAGGACTGGGGTGGGGGTGGTTGAAGAAACATATTTCCCTTTTTGCTGTGCAGCTGAAAGTGGGGAACCAAGCACTCCATTGAAGAGGACGTCATTCTTTCCCTATTTCTAACTCTTGGCTGACATACATTAAATAACTTGAAAAGGAAAAGCAGTGGTGTGTTTTAATAATGCAGTGCTTGTTGCCACCAGTGGAGAAGAGGGAACATGAAGAACATTCAGAGCCCAAATTCCTCCCTCACAAAGGATCCCTTAAACTACAATGAAAGCCCTTCTGATTTTAAAAAAGATGCAGGATGAGCAGAAGAATGCAAAGAAGGAGCGTCCTGAAACATGCCTTCTCTGAGCCCAGCGCTTCCACCCACCCACCCGGGTCCTTTTTAACTTCAATGGGAGAGCTGCCTTTTCGCAGCTCAGAGCCTAGGCATGGCATGTCATTTGTGGTTTGTGTCTCTCCAAACCAGGCTTCCTCAAATTCGGCCCTCCAGATGATTTTGGCCTACAACTCCCATGATCCCTAGCTAGCAGGACCAGTGGTCAGGGATGATGGGAATCGTAGTCTCAAAACATCTGGAGGGCCAACTTTGAGGAAGCCTGCTCCAAACCATAAGGGATAGCGAAGGCTTGTTCTTCACCACTCACGCTTTGTTTGTTTCCCTCAAACAAAGTAAACAAGTATGGATGTGCCCAAGTGGCTTGCCTGGCGAGGTGGAGCTGTAATGCTGGCTTTCCCAGCAGCAATGCCACTGCTTCTAACCAGGACGGAGATGGCACACTATGGAAGCCAGCCACTTCTGTGCACATGGATTTGGATGACACAACAAGTAAAGCTACCTGTGGTTTGTTGCTCCCAACACGGCCAGGAGCAAGGAAGGAGTGAAGCAGGGACTTCTGAGCAGCGTGCACAGGTACACTCCTCATTCAGACTTAAACAACAGGTAAACATTACTATGGCTTAATGTGATGTCCAAACACAGGCTGTATGTTCAAGTACTGAGTGCAAAGTATTATCCAAATAGCCTGGAGAACCTCACAAAACTGTTGTGAATCTAGAATTTGTCCACAAATGGAACAACATACCCCTACTCTAAGATTCAGTGCCCTGATTTGGGGAATTAACAGATTGTGGGCATAATTCTTTGATGGTGAAACTATATTTATATACATTTGCCTGCGGACATTCATAGTCACTACTTTCCAAATAAACTGATCCATGTGAGAAACCAGAATGAGTTAATGCGATTTAAAGCCAAACATGTTTATACTCAACACGAAGCCTGTGTGAGTTACTTTTCTTGCCTAAAAAATGTTCAAATGCATGAGAATCTCAATTATCACCAGCGTGTTAATACAGTTTGCCAAGTTCTTGTTCTGCTTGAAAATCCTACGTGGTGACCTTAAAATGCCCTCTAGTCCAGAAATACTGAGCTAACATACCAGTCTTAAGGAGAATAGCTCTACTTAAGCAGTGCCTGCATTTGCAAAAATAATTCAGCTAACAATTTAGATTCTGTATTCTTGTTGGAAACATAAGCAAATTGCAACAAACTATGACGAGAGTATTATAAATCTCCAGGCTTGTTTCTGTGGTTTCATGTTGATGCTCTAGATATGGCTTAGTAGGCTTTTCCAAAATCTGGTGAAGATTACAAGACTTTCATGGCTGACCACAGGTCTGGAAATGCAGAAAAACTGGCACGGTACCACCACCAGCAATTGTGTTTGAGAGGAAACTCACCGTAGAAGAAAACTTTGCTTCACCGTTTACTCAACTGCTATTGAACATATATTTTGAGAAACCAAAACACAAGAATCAGTGTGTAAAGTCAACAAGTAGCTTCTGACCATCACCTGGAAATGCTCCTTTTGATATTGTTTCCGGGTCAAGCTTGTAGGTGTCCTGCAAACGCATTAATGCCTTGGCAGCTCCCGTCTCATCTTCTTCATTTGGGAAGAACTGACGATGAATTGTGAGATTTGCAATAAAACCTTTATTTGAACAAGACGGAAATGGTTAGCACTATGGGTCTCTGATGCATATAAGTGATACCAGATTGGTTGGCAATTGGAAACATTTATTCTATCTACAACAATCCCTTGTGGGATTCCAACAGATGAAATTTAAACATGAACTATCAATGTTCTCATCGGGCTCTGTAAAACTATAATATATATATATATACTGTAGCTTTTGCTATTTGGCATAAAGATAAAAATTCATGAACTAAACACACAAGAGATATTAAGGGGGGAAATCTGAATAAGCAAGCAATTAAAAGTGGGTTTAGGCAAACAGTGAAGGAATGTTTGGAGCTTTCTAATGAAGTGTTCCACGTTCAGCAGGAATTGAGAGCCTGCATCCATTCAGTTGTTCTTAAGACTCCAACTTCCATCTACTCCTGCCAGCATGGTCAATGGTCAGGAATGAGGGGAGCTGGAGTCTAACAACATCTGGAGTGATACAGGCTCATCCCATCCAGAGTAATGGGGTCCAAAACATGATGCACTCAATGGCTATCATGCTTTCCCAGTACCCAGTTCCCAGTTCAGCTCGGATGTAGCAACAAAACCATGGATTGGCTACTGAAAATAAGCCTCAGATTTGCACATTTGATCCTCCTGCTTTTCCTCACATGTTCTAAATCCCAACCTCACTACCTGGTTTAGACAAACCATACCATGCTATAGTTTCCAATTCTGGTTTGAAGGCTAACTGTGATTTGCACAAACCGTTGTTTGACCAATCTGGATATACGCAATGAGAAATCGTGGCTTGCCCAAATCTAGAAATGATGCAGAGAATGAAGAAACAAAGGTGGGGAGAAGAGAACACATGAGTCCAAGGCTCAACTCTGATGGCCAGACTATGGTTTCATTTTTGCACCTGAAATGGAGCAGTGACTTGCTGAGAGCATGGTTGCCATCCATCACACATAGCTCCCATGATGCATCTCTGCCAAACCGATCCCACATGGAAGGAAAAATGCAGGACATCTGAATCCATCTTAAATATGTATTCTAATTATATCTCCTGTTTAGAGATCTAATAACACCTCAAATAAAAACAAGTACAAAAGTTCAACATTCAGCTAAGGGCCACCAACCTAATGCAAGGGTGATGTATTCATTAACATGGCTTTATACATACAGCACACCCTCTCTTATGGGACTATCAGAAGCCATGGTTCTCCAGAAGCTAGTAGACATCATTTCAAGAAAATTCCAGGAATGGAAACGGCTGATAAAAATTGTGACCCAAACAAAGAAACCAACAAGGTTTCCCAACAATGAGTGCTCCCCGAAAGGAATGGTTCCAGAGCAGCCTTTCTAGTCATCATGACCAATAGCCAAGAATGATGTGAGTTGTAGTTCACCAAAACATCTGGAGAGTACCAGGTTGCAGAAGTCTGCTGTAGACTAATTGAATTATGAGAAGATTTGACAACAAAAAGAGTTTGAGAGAAGATATAGTGGGGTAAGCTCAAACTGCACAGCCTTTTCAACGGCTCTGATACCAGAAATAACAGGAGGAAAAGAAGCTTATGACTGGCTTTTTCCTTAGCTGTAAAAGAAGACACTTCCAAACCACCCACCCTGTTCCAATAGCTGTGATCCAGCAAACAATGTACAGAGCCAGATTTCACTGTCAGCTATAGAAGGCAAAGAGCTTCAAGCACAAGCCAGTCTGTAGCAGGATGTGAGATAGGCCTGGCTGCACTCCCAGTACTCAAGTCACATATGGCCAATATCTTAGAAACAAAGGAAACACGAAGCACCAACTGTGAAGCAACCATCATCCATTATCAGTTTTGCACAAATCCTTCATCAATAAAGATAGCCATCTTCTGCCGCTCTCAGAAGGCTGCAGGAGTTCGATTTTATTTGGAAAACTGCTGCAACATGTGCTACACCTCCTGGCTGAAAAGAGCACGTTTCAAAGTCTTTCCCCGTTAGCCTGAGTGCACGCACGCACGCACACACGCACAAAACATATGTGGTTGATTTCTGAGAAACAGCATTTCCTCCTTTATAGTCAAGCGTTAGCAAAGTCTTTCTTGTCCCAAAAGCTGTCTTGCAAAATAGGTAAGCTTTAGTATATGGGGCAGCTCTAGAAGAACAATGAAATAGTATTACAGATAGCTTCCCTTAACATTGCGTTTTAGAAAACAGCTTCCACAAGCTTTCGGTTCGCAGCAAACTCAAGAACTTCTGCAATTCACAGCTGGAGAGGAGAATTTAATTGCCATGCGCCATTGCGACCCAACAAAGCCAGCGACTAAAAGCATCAAAGCCTTTATATGAAAGGAAAAGTGATCCATACAAGATTCAAGCATTACATTCCAATGACAACGTATATTCTACAAGACCAGATTTGAAAGGGGATGGGGATGGGAAAACCTTCTCTTGGTTAAACCTGCTCTGGGTGAGTATCACATCCATAATACCATACACACATGACCGAGAGGGTAGGAACATCAGTTCATTTAGTGGGAACGGGCCTTCTAGATTAGCATACAAACCCACTCACCTTGTGGATTGTGCCCTCTGCCCTCTAACTCTCTTGCTGAATTGTGCAGATCTTATTCCCTGAATGCTTCTGACATCGTTTACGTCATGTGCTTTTGAACCTTTTGGAGAATGAAGACTTGGTGGGCACATGATTCCTATTTGTTATGGAATGCACTCACCAGTTGTGGGTGGTTTGCCAGGTGGCAAATAATGATTTTTAAGGACAGTTCAACACAGCTATCACTTGCTGGAGAGGCAGCAAAAGCAACATATTTTTGACCAAACATCTGATTAATGATACCCTGAGGGAAACATTTGGGACTTCTTTCCTGTAGAAACATCTGGAGTTGTTTCATTAGTTTTGAATAATACATTGTTGCTGTGGTGCCAAGTGCTTATTTCTAAAACCTTGCTTTTATTGATGTCTTCTACTGTGATTTGCTGCATTATTATTTTTGTTGTTTTAATGAATCTATTTGCAACTGTATGCATATGCATTTATAAGGAAGGGTGGTATACAAATATTTCAAATAAATGAATAAAAAGGAGAGAAAGATTTTGGGCCACTCAGCACCACTCCATCTTACTGAATATGGCATAGCAGTCAAGCTGGAATGGTGTGGCCTGTGAGCCATCTATTCCAATCCCCTTGGACGATGGATGATATCAAGAGCGAGAGCATCCCCAGCAGAAGGCTGTCCACCAGCCCTGCTTGAAGACCACGAGTGAGGAAGAGAGGGAGCCTACATACACATTAGTGAACACTCATGGCTATAGTTTAGGACCGATTGGGAAGAGTTTAATGGCGATTCCTGGTTCGTGAATATTTCTGTCGCTGAATGGAATTAAAAACAAATCCAATGTTCTTGTGAATGGGGCAAGGAACTGAACTCATTGACACAAACATGGGTGCCAGTTGACACTTCTTTGAAAACAAGCACAGATGAGGAGAGGAGGCTTCTTGAACAGACACTGTGGCATTAAATAAGAAAAGGCATGTTGCTTTCCACACTGATTATTTTAAGAGCTTGGTTTCTTTGAGATTCTTACCTTTGGTTGCATCCTCAAGAACCAGATTCTCCAGCTGCAGCCATTCTGTGTTGAGACGCTTCACCAGTTTATATGCATTGACTGGGTGCGCAAGATAACCTTCTGGATCCGAAGTCGATTTAACAGTTAGCGATTCCATCTTCTCAGCCCAACTGGAAAAGACGAGTATATGCCTCAAGTGCAGTTTTGATTTTGTTTTTAGCCCAGGCATATGATATGCTCTGGGAGGGTTGTGATAGAAATACAAAAGCCCCAGTTGCCTTCCTTTGTCCCTGTATCCTTTTTCTTTCTTGAGCTGTGTTAATTGCTTAGCTATCGCCGTGCCTCTTGCACTTTGCTAGTTAAACAATCAAATTGCAAAGTGAATCACCACAGGGAAATTTGTTTCAAAACACTTTTGTCATTGCTTTCTTACAGCCTGGTTTTTAAGCCTTTGCACTGACACAGCATATGATTAGGTGGAGTGCTAGAGCCAGTGTTTCTCAAACCTTGAGCCACTTTCACCTGAGCCTCAGTGCTGCAACCTCCTCTGTGCTTCCTCACTTACCCTTCTCACTCAGATCCCAAAGACAAACATAGGGGCAACAATCTCCAGTGACAAGGAAGAGAAGAGGTGCTATGTTAAAATGGCAAAGTATCACTTGGTCTAATCTCACTTTACCTCTTGATTTTAGCAAGCTTAGATTCTTCTTCTTGAATATATGCCTTTAACGACTGTACCAGATCTTTCTCTGCATAAATGAGGTCTGTCATCTGGCCTTAAATGAAAAAAAGGAAAGAAAAGTATTATTAGAAACCCAAGAAGCCATCTGTATCCAGAAAGATAGGTTGAGAGCAAATAAATACTGCAGATCAAGGAAAAGACACAGGGAGACTATCACAGCAGGCTGGAATTTATAACGTCACTAAAGCATTTGTTCTAGTTCAGAACATGTATTCTGCCAATGTTACTGCAGCTCCATTTCTAACACTCTAAGGGTGGAATTCGACATCACAGTCAGGCAATTATTCTGCCAGCACAAATGCTTCTGCTTGCCATAGGGAATGATGCCTCCTTCTCCTCTCCCATGGGCAGTTCTAAGGGTTCTCCTGACCCACCTGAGCAGATCTGTGGAGGGTGAGGAGGGAGGAGAGAGGAGAAGTCCCATTGCGCCAGCTTTCACTAGCACAACAACTTAGCTGAATCTGGCCTTCAGAATCTAGGGAAGGGAGTTTTTGTTGCATTCCTTATGCCATGGTTATTTTATTTCACAACAGCTTTAAGAGTATATATGTATACATATTTCATATATTTCATAGAGAGGAAAATGAAATTAATTCATGCATGAGGAATGGGAAACAGAAAACTATTTGGCCAAGGCATAGAACATCCATTGTAATCATTCACAGAAACATGCATATTAGCTTTCTCGATAGTCGAGGGTATGCTGTTTTATCAGCAGCACTTATCCATTCTACCTTTGTCTGCTCAAACACAGGGTTACTTTAAATAGTTTGTTCGGTTTAGGCCACTGTATCCTGAAGAAAAGGAACATGCAAGAGTAAGTTGGCCTTTTAAACTTGATATGGTGAGACAGAGTCACAGAGCTTCAGGCTAACTGTATTGAGTTACAAGCTTAATACTAGCTCAAGAGCAAGACATGCCAATTAATCTAGCAATCAATCCTCAGCATGGCCTATTACGTTTAATGTGATGTTTTTGTTTAGAACATCAATTTGATCCTTCATAGCCTTCATAAAGCTGCCACAGTTCATGCAAAATTTGCAAAATTGTCTTTTAATCTGAAGTCACGCTGTATTTTATTTTATTGAAAAATGCAGTAATAAAATCTGAAAATGCCAAAGGCGTAACAGGTGCAAAGCTCCAGAAATGTTTTAAGCAGTGGTTGTCTCCATCCCTCCTCCTGTCAAAGGTGAGTTTCTAGAATTATTATGCTTACAACAGCTAATTAGCTGATGAAAATGAACTGATGCACACACCTCACATCAGTTATTTGGAATGGCATAACATCGTCAGCATATTTCCACAGATATTCTAATGCAATTAGATCCCAACTCTCTTGGGAAATTGTAAAAAAAATAAAATGGAGCAATTAAAAACAGAAATTCTGGGACATTCTCAAAATTGCCAGGGGAGCATTCATAAGCACCCCCCCCCCACAACTGCAGCAATTTGTTCAGCGTGGGATAAATGAGATGATTTTACAAGTCTCCCAAGGAGGAAAGTAGAGTGGCAATTCTAATCTGCAGCGGTGATTTACAATAATGCAATGTGTTTTTAAAGACAATGTCACATGTTTCTTCAAGTTAGCCCATAGCAATGGGCCAGAATACATCTAAGCCCATGCACCCACTAATACCTAGCAATGGCCAGAATACATCTAAGCCCATGCACCCACTAATACCTAGCAATGGCCAGAATACATCTAAGCCCATGCACCCACTAATACCTAGCAATGGCCAGAATACATCTAAGCCCATGCACCCACTAATACCTAGCAATGGCCAGAATACATCTAAGCCCATGCACCCACTAATACCTAGCAATGGCCAGAATACATCTAAGCCCCACGTACCCACCTTTAAACCACCTTTAAACCATTCTAAAGAGAGGAGTGGCAATTCTCATGCTGGAAATGGAAAGAGTAAAACACAACCAAAGAGTGGAGTCTATTCCAGATGATTGCATTAATAATATTGATTATGATCACACATTAATTGATGTAAACTATGCTTCACCATTTTCCTATTTTGCCTGAGCTTTTTCATACCTATAGAAGTGAAAAATTCAGCTCTTGTCAGGCTGGTGCAAATAATGCAGGATAGCAGTAATGGTATCATCCACGGCGTCATTCTGAATCAATGAAATGTCTGCAAGATATTTAAAAATAAATAAATTCATGACAACTGAAGAAAAAAGGAAAATACAAGCCCCAAATTCCACAATCTGTAGTAAAAAATCAGCCACATTTTTCGACTTTATTGAATTCATATGTTCAGCCATACCAAAAGAAACCTACACTGCAATTCAGGCACATTTGTCCAATTCGGCCTAAAATGGGGAGGCTGCCATTCACAGCAAATCTCATGCAAACCGAATGCCCCTATTTAGTGTGCAGAAATTTGACACAATGAAAACATTGTGCCAAAGAAGTTAATCATTTCCAAAGATGAATCAGTAGAAAGTGATGAGCGGAATTCAACATCATGCTGTCACGATCGTTCAATCCGTGCAAATATTTTTTGCTTTCTAGATAGAATGATTCTCCCCTCTTCCATCCCTGTGTTCTAGGAAATCTCCCAACCCTCCAGAGCAGATTTGGAGTCAGGAGAGAGAGGAAAGCCCTGTTAAGCTAACAGGAGTCCTTGCACTGGCACCCAGGTTAGTTGAATCCAGCCCTTTGGGTTGTAGTCGACTAACTTTTGCTCAGAGTAGATCCCAGATCCATAGCTGTCAACCTTCCCTTTTTTGCGGGAAATTCCCTTATTCCAGCGCCATTTCCCGCTGCTTCCCGGATTGTTAGATATCCCATAGATTGTCCCCGGGACAGGTGAGGCTGCTGATCCCTTATTTTCAAGGCTGCTGATCCCTTATTTTCAAATCTGAAAGTTGACAGCTATGCCCAGATCCCATGAACCACTTCTTCCCCCTACTAAAGGAAACTTACTGAGATGTACCTGGCTTGGGAGTGGGATGGCAATGGTCCTGTGAAATGCACAGGAATACATACTTCCCCATCCCCTTGTACCCATCACCACCAGGATTCCAGCAGCTGTTGGGCAAGCAAAGAGCGCTGTCAGTCCCAGTTCTTGAACCAAGAGAAATATCCCCAGCTGCGCGCTGTCTCTTAAGCTATGCTGGCACTTGTTTGCTGATCCACAGGCCTTTCCCTACAGCCTCCTCCTGCCCATTATAATCATGGACTCTTTGCTAGTCCATAAAACGCTAAATGATGTCACACTGAAATATCTGCCCAGTGCCACTTAACAAGAGCTCCCTTAGGAGAGAGAGAAAAGAAAGAAGTTTCAGCTCCTAAACCAATTCACAGGTAATCTGAGACTTCTGTAAAGCTGAGTGACAAGTACCATGAAGGGGTCTGCCAAGGGCAATAACACAATAAGCGATATAACAGAACAGGGGAGCCAGCCAAAAGAATTCCGGAGGCACATATATTTGGATATATTATGCCATGGCAGCCCATCTGAAGTGCTTGTTCTTGTTTCCTGGAGACATTACACACATCTTGGCTAAGCGACACTGGAGGAATTTTCCAGCTAAAACGAGCAAACGCCGCTCTCATTCCTCTCCCCACCTCCTGCCTCACATGCTTCGGAGTTCAGGGTACCTGCCAAGTCCAAGAACATTATTTACTTCATCCAGTGGTCTGAATCTTTTGCAGCTTTGCCATGGTACACAAGAGTTATGAGCGTCAATAAGCGGAAAGTAAACACAAAAGATGGATTTCGCTGGGAAGAAGGGAGACACCTGGCAATGGAATTTTATATTCTTTCCATATTGTGCAGCTGTTTAACTTCAAACAAAAGCAAACAACTCTTTATCATCCCAGCATGGCCATAGCTTGGTGAAGAAGAGCAAGAGCATACATGTGCAGAGAGCATGTACAACTTCTGCTTATGTGTCCCCACATTTTCCTAGAGTCTAAAGTGGAAGGGAAGCTTATGAGGGATTTTATAAGTGTGTGAATGATAAAAAAAAACACACACACACAACTTGTTCAGTCAGGCAGAGAAATAAATGTTTTGGATTAGCAGATGGAGGTGGGGGGGGAGGAGAAAATTAAAAGTCACTATTTTGCCTTTGTATGATACGTTTCGCTTGTGTTGGCCAGAAGACAGAAAGGAAAATGCCATGTTCTGACAGGTTGATTTAGAAGATCATTTTACATGCTGAAAAATTCCAAGTGCTTCATTATAATTTGAAAGCATAGAGACCCCTGGCTGGCTGAGACAGCAAAAAGAATTTGCTTCCTCAAACATGCAAGGGAGTCTTACTTCAGGAGGAATGTATGGGCGTTCTTCAGGGCTCCTGGCAGCACGAAAGAAAAGGTATGCAGCTTAATACCGGAGAAACAGTCCAAGATATCAAAAGAGGATAGGTATTCTCTCCAGCCCACCTGCAGTATCATTATTTTTCCAGCTGCTAAAATGCCTGTCTGCTGCATTAGTGACTCACTTGGGTGTCTAAGCATGTTATGGTTTTGCAAACCTCTATATTCTTATTCACAAAATGTATCATCACCCTGCTCATTCAGACTGTGCTTTGTTAAGAAATTAGCCTTTCACAGACCATTGCACACAAACCTAACAAAAAGTCTGCCCCTTTTTATTTCTTCACATTCCAGAAAGCGCTGATGATCTGGCACAGGAACACCAAGACACACACAACAACTTGACTTTCAGATACATGTGTCCCAAAATGGCAAATGCCTTAAATTACAATGGATTTAGGGTTGCCTTGTATTTTTATATTTTTCCAAGCCAGAAATTAACCACTGTGCAAGAAAAAAAACATTTCTTATTAATATTTGAAGAGTGGTAGAAAATTAGCCCATATTCCCATCAAATGATCTGAAATCCACTTGGACTAAAGGTAAAAGTTAAGGGACCCCTGGAAGGTTACCGTAAGTCCAGTCAAAGGCGACTATCGGGTTGTGGCGCTCATATCACTTCAGGCCGAGGGAGCTGGTGTTTGTCCACAGACAGCTTTCTGGGTCATGTGGCCAGCATGACTAAACTGCTTCTGGCGCAACGGAACACTGTGATGGAAACCAGAGCGCATGGAAATGCCATTTACCTTTCCACCACAGCAGTACCTATTTATCTACTTGCACTGGCGTGCTTTTGAACTGTTTTGGGACAGAACAACGGGAGCTCACTCCATCGCGGTGAGGGACGCAGGTGGCGCTGTGGTCTAAACCACTGGGCCTCTTGGGCTTGCCCCTTGCACTACTCACCATGTAGCCATGATTCTTACTCAGAGTGCCAACATTTCCTCCTGCACAGAGTCAAATCTCTGCACAGGGATAGGCTAATCTTTGTTGCCTACACTCTGGTAACCTTTAGGTTAGATTACTGCAATGCATTATATGTGGGGCTGCCTTTGAAGATGGTTCAGAAAATGCAGCTGGTGCAGAATTCAGCAGCCAGGTTGTTCACTGGGGCAAGACAGTCTGAGCACATAACTCAAATCCTGACCCAATTACTGGTTTTTGACCTATAAAACCTTATGCTCTGACACCACAAGGACTTACCTGGATCCTGCAATTGTCACCTGAGGCCCTTCTTCATGTGCCCTCTCCACAAGAGGTCTGAAGGTTTGAAACACGAGAACAGGCCTTTTTCAGTGGAGCCTCTCTGATTGTGAAGCACTCTCCTCAGGGAGGCTCCCCTGGCGCCATCATTACGTATGTTTAGGCACCCAGGTAAAGTGTTTCTTTTTCACCAGGCTTTCCGCTTTTACCCATCTGAGGCCTCCTTGAGTGGGTGAGATGGTTTAAATCCTGCCTTTTAAAAACAGGTTTGTATTTTAGTTTTTTCCTGTTTGCTTTATGGTTGTTTTAATGTATGTATGTATTATGTTTGTTTACAGTAAGCTGCTTTGAGTTACTTTTGTAAAAAGTGACTAACAATTTTAATAAATAATAATAATAATGAAGGTAAGGAGAAATTAAGGGCTGTGGAAAAGGGAGTAGCCGATGTGGTTTACCGATCCACCAGCAAAATAAATAATGCTACATTGCATCTCCAGGTGTCTGGTTTGTAACCACTTAATGGGATTACTCCCAGACTGGGGAAATCCACATTTGGAAGGTGAAACAAGTGAGATTGCAATTGGCTACTCTGGGCAAAAACTTTCATGGATCAGAGGCCACATTGTTATATGAAAGAAATGTAAACAGGAAGCTTAGAGGCAAATGAAATGCAGAATGTATAGACAGGGACAATGACATTCAATTTAAAATACGTTTAGTTTTGTTATGTTAACAGCAGCATTTAATTTAGTTGTTGCATTCAATTATTCCTAATATTCCACATGTGCTCCCTGTGGCCACAATTCTAATGCATACAAAAGTGGATAATAATCACAACATTATCCAGTTAATCTTGTGGGTTAATCCATCAAGTCCCTTTGTGTCATCTTGCTCTTTACAGCAGCACATATAGTATTAGTTTAAGCCAGCGTTTCTCAAACTGTGTTCCATAAAGCAGTCTAAGGGGTTCCATGATTTCCACTGAGCTGCAGCTATCAGGAATAAATGCACTGCTCAAGCAATTTCCCTGGAAACCCCTTCTCCTCCTTTCCTTCTCCCACTGTTAATTCAGGTAAGCAACACTGCCCAGCCCATACTGCCCTGCTATACTTGGGTGAAAACTGCTGTTCAAGCTCTTGTCATGTGACTCCCTCATTCCCCCCTTAGCCTCTTCTATTGAGCTGCAGCCTAGAGGCAAGGGTAACGCTGCAGTGAGATTAGCAGGCTTCCTCAAACTCAGCCCTCCAGATGTTTTTGGCATACAACTCCCATGATTCCTAGCTAGAAGGACCAGTGGTCAGGGATGATGGGAATTGTAGTCTCAAAACATCTGGAGGGCTGAGTTTGAGGAAGCCTGGATTAAGGCCACAGCCTAACCAGTCAGTGCATCTGGCTGTAAACCAGAAGGTGGTTTGAGCCCACCCAGGCAAAGCTTGGGCCAGGATTCCTGCATTGCAGGGGGTTGGACTAGATGACCCTTAGGATTCCTTCCAACTCTACAATTCTATGATTCTATGAATGTATTAAAAGCTTCTCCCATCAGAGGAGATCGGGAGGTCCACAGCAACCTTTTTCAAGGACTCAGTTGTTGTTTTTAAAAGCTCAAGCTGTTTGGTGTTGCCTTGCTTCCTGTCCAAATAATCAACCCGTCTCTCCGCCCCCTTTAAAAAATCATTTTAAAAGATTTTACTGCAAGGGTTCCGCAAACATTTGAGAACCATAAAAGTCAACAAATCCAAACTGTTGCAAATATATTTCCTCTTTCTCAAGCTAGTTGTATTACTTTGCTTAGCTTAAAAAAAACATAGAGGCTGATAAATTACATTTCTAAATAAAACTCAAACTGGCCTAAAGAAACAGTCAAAATCACAACCGTCTTTCTTCCTGCTGCAGGAAAAGAAGTGGTCTCTTGCATTTTTGCACTCTCTCTCTCTAAGTATATATTGCCCAGAACTTACGTGTCACACATGATTAGCTAGAAAATATACCAGTACAGATGACACGTTTCAGAAATGCAGGATTTTAAGGAAGCTGAACAGTTCCGCATATCACAGCTGTGGAAACAGATGAACACCATGAAGAGTCTTATGTATTCCATATGGCTGTTCTGAATTTATTTCTTCAATGTCACCTGTTGCTCTAGAGCTCTTAGTATCTCCAAAACTCATTAGAGGATTAGCAGTGCAATCTTATGCATTTATACACTGAAGTTACCGTATTTTTTGCACCATAACACTCACTTTTTCCCTCCTAAAAAGTAAGGGGAAATGTCTGTGCGTGTTATGGAGGGAATGCCTATGGGTGGCAAGCCTGCAGATTTTCCTCCTCTAAAAACTATGTGCGTGTTATGGTCAGGTGCGTGTTATAGAGCGAAAAATACGGTAAGTCCCACTGAGTTAAGAGTTTATTCCCAAGTAAGTGTGCAAAAGACTACAGCCTACAAGCATGATCTAGTCCATGGT
This sequence comes from Podarcis liolepis, assembly GCF_965112155.1. Classification (NCBI taxonomy): domain Eukaryota; kingdom Metazoa; phylum Chordata; class Lepidosauria; order Squamata; family Lacertidae; genus Podarcis; species Podarcis liolepis. The sequence goes on along the minus strand of NC_139555.1, from coordinate 56,379,621 downwards.
AGCAACACCTTATTAAACAAGAGAAGTCAAGCCAAATCTGAAGCAACAACTGGACCTAACTTTGTATTTTCTCCCCAAACCGGAACTAAACACCCCCTGCTGACTTAAGCAAAATTCAGTATATCAATATCCAGCTCAGAATAAAAGTTTGACTTTTTTAAAAAAAGTCTATAAATTGTTCTGGACACAAAACATTGGTTGTGTTTGCATGCCACAGTAGGCCATTAACTATGGCTTGCCGTGAACCAACAGTGTACTAAGCAATGCTGCCTAATCACTCCTGCTTTGCTCCTCCCGTAAGCAGAACAATTCACAAACCATGGTTCATTGTTTCATCAAACTGTGGTTATCCCTAAACAAACCACATCAGCAAGCCAAGAACAGACTTGCTCATTCACGAGAAGCCTATCATAGCTTATGTCTCACTGTGACTTATAAACATGGCCACTCTCTGGGAGGTTTTTTATACATTTTACATTTAATCTGATTTGTACTTTGTCTGCTTCAAGAGAGGCTACAGGTGGGAGAGCAGGCTGGGACCTTAATACAATCCACTGCAGACTGTGAAGATCAACAGGTTTTGCGTGAGGAAAGGACATAATACAGAACCATGTTTGGGGCTTGTGTTTCAAGGAGATGGGAGAAGACATCACTTGGTGTATGAAATGCTGGGCGTGTGAAATAGGAGGGCATGGGATGGCAGTTGAGGGAGGATGGAAATTCTGTCAGTTGAGGGAGGGCTTACTACAAATCTGTTTTTCCAATGTTCCTCAAATAAACACTCTGTCTATTGTTAAACTTGGACTGTGAAACCCATGTCCAAAAGGTTTGAACACCTACCCCAATTTCTACATAGTGCTGTTAGTGACTGTGACAACATCGTTACTATACACCATAAGGTATACCTTCCTGATGCTGCTGTGATCAGTCACTTTCTTTAGCTATTGTAGTTGTTGCTGAAATGCACCTGTAGCTGCAAAACCAAGATGCCTTCATCTGCCCCAGCTGCATGTCTCTCCCACATTAGTCTGTATGACCACAGCAAGCGCTGCAACCTTCCAAAAGCTTGAGCTCACCCGCAAAGGCACACCTCTCCATTGTCTCCCAAGATAGACGGATGCCAACATAAGCCTGCAAAATCTGACCCTTGCTTATCTGAAAGTAATCGTTCATTTTAACCTTCCGTCCCATGTCTACGTGAACAACCTTGTGGTTAGGAATCCCTACGTATCTGAGCTTGTTTGGAGGTTCTAGCAGGGGAGGGCAGCTATCGTATACCCTTGACCAAAGAACAGTACACTCCTTCTATATGGGACGGTCGTCCTCTTCCACCGAGCGCGCAGCTTCGGGAGGGATGAGCGAGGGAGGGAACACCCGCCCAGGCAGCCAGATCAACCAAATCAACCCTGGTGATCAATGGGGTGACAGATGTCGCAGCCAGATCGCCCTAACATCCAAGGGAATCTGCCCCCTTAGCTACTTCATTTCAGAAATCTAGAGAGGGGAATAAATGGGTAAAAATTTGGGGGTGGGACAAAGTGGATTTTTTTAAGGGCGTCACATCTTTCCGTCCATAATTTGAGCCCTTGAGGTTCACTTTCTTCTGTTTTAGGGAACCAAGCACTTGCACGTGAGAATGATCCTCTGCTTTAATAAAGCTGATACTTATACTGGGAAGCAGGAGATCTATATACAGCATTGCTTCTCAGTGTATCTAAATTTGAGCTGTACGACACAGTTTAACCAATCTTAATTTAGATGAGTGCTTGTCCTATATGACACTTAGTATTTGCTTCAGGGGTGTGACCCTGTGCTGAATCCATGAAGACATGTCTCTTGCATAAACAACAATTTGAGGTTAGATTCAGGACAGGCCTTCCTCTGGGCCTGTTTGATTTCACGTATGGAAGCAGTGAGGAGAAACCCACAGCACTCTTCATTAAATTGTTGGTGGGGGGAGGGATAAACAAAGGGGTTTTGCTTTTTTTAACAAGCCAAAGCCAATTAAATGCCAAACATGTGCCTCCTTTCTGTTAAGACAGCGTGGCTACAGTTCAGTGTCTTGGCGCCTGAGCCTATGTATGCTTACACGGAAGTAAGTCCCACTGTGTTCAATTAGACTTACATGTAAGTGTGCACAGGACTGAAAACAAAAAATATTGAAGCAAGGAGGCGAAGGGAACAACATTTAAATGCCAAACCCATCGCAAATTGTGAGGGTGTGACATTGGACAAAATGATCATTGCGTGAGAATATTATATTCTGTAAGCTGAAGGGGGGGGGGGGAGCTAAATACAAACAACAACTCTTGTCTATATCAGCCAGAATCTAAAGAACTGTGAAATTAGTTCCATAAGCCTGAATAACTTGCTGCTTTTTTTTTTGTTTAAATCACAGGCCCTTTCTTACTGGTGTAATATACAGCAGGCAGCAGCATGTCTCCTGCTCAGAGAAGAGTTAACTTTGCCCATTAATACTGAGGCTCGACATCTCTAATTGTGATGCAGTTCCAAGGCACTTTCAGAGGAAATAGTCAGCATTACACAAGGAGAAACTGTTTTGTTATTCCTTTTACATTGTGGTATCTGCCCTGGAAAGTATCCATCAGTTCTTCACCCTGTAATTACTGTCTCCAGAACGTACTTCTAAATGTTTAAAATCGTATTTCTCATTTGCAGCCTTCCAATCGCACAGAAATCACAAGACAGAGCTTCCAGAATCTGGAGTCATTCCCAATCCGCTCCGTGTCTTCAGAACAATCTAGATTTGTCTGAGTGTCCAGCAATATGAAACCCAGGGGTCAGTATTATTCTTAGCCTTTTCTGGTCCAACATAGTGCTTTGATTAAAAACCCTTAAGGAGCGCACTAGCATTTCCAGAGGACTGCGCTCACCCATCAAATACAAGAGCCCTCATTCTAAGCCCCCCTCCCCCAGTTTTCCTGAAAGATATCTGCCTTCCAGCTGGCTCCTTGCTTTGGAGTTCAGCATTATTACACCCCTCAAAGCTTTGCATGCATCCACTCCACATGCCTGCATCACCACCTCCCTTGCCAAGTGCCTAATGTGCATCTGCAAATTATTAAAGCATCTAAATGCTAAACAATAATCAAATCCTTGGGGTGTGGCTTTCCTCCTTCTCCCTAACAGCATATGAAGACGTGGTGCTTCAAATGCTGTTTCTTAGTACAGAAATCAGTAGGGTCCTTATTCCAATAATGTTAGTAACCTTGTGATTTGTGTTATGTAAGCTTAAGAAATACCCAGAATCTGGATTAGCTCCTAAAGTCTCCTTCATGCTTCACTGCATTTCACAGCTAAAGCATTTTTTAAAAATTTTTATTTTGCCAAAGCCCACAGTACTCTGGCACTTTTAAATTCCACTGTTTGAACCTTCTCTTACCCTGTACAGTGGTACCCCGCAAGACGAATGCCTTGCAAGACGGAAAACCCGCAAGACGAAAGGGTTTTCTGTTTTGGAGGCGCTTCGCAAGACGAATTTCCCTATGGGCTTGCTTCGCAAGACGAAAGCCCATAGGGAAATCTCCGGGGACCTGTTATAAATGCTGGTGGTGGGGAGCAAAGCCTTTCCCTCCCTCCAGCCTTCAGAAGAGGTCCAGGAAACTGCCTTTTGGTGCTGAAAGCCCAGAATGTTAATAAGTAACATCCTGACAGATAAATCTAAAAACAGTCTTGGAATATATATATATATATATCATGAAGACCAAATTGAAAATCATTCCAAAATCCCAGTTCCAAAATGCTTGGAAGCAAATCCCAATGGAATTAGGTGTGTTGTAGACCATAGCTCAAGTAATCAGAAACATTTAACTTAACGACTATATTTAATTATGAAATGTTTCCTCTCCCCTATGGTCAAGGTGGGGAGCTCTTTTCAGTCCATGGGCAACATTCCTTTGTATATATCCTTCCATATATATCATTCTTTTTCAGTACAAGTAAACATTACAAGCATTATCCATAGACCTTGTTTTTATAAACATCAAATGAGGAGATTTAATCTGTTTCTTGATTGTACAAATTCAAAATGAACATGGAGATTTTAAAAAAGAACGCTTTCCTGCACACAAAAAACTAAATGAGGGACAGCTTTGTAGCTGTGCTTCTCTGTGGAAAGCAACTTTCTCTACGTCGGGAGAAGAATCCAGTAACAGGACCCTGTCTTGTAGCCTGGCATGGTACAATCTAGAAGCAAGCTTATTTCCTCGTTTGATGCTGTGAGACCTAGAAATAGCTGTCAACTTTTTCCTTTTTTTAAGGGAAACTCCATTATTCTGAATAGGATTCCTCACAAGAAATGGGAAAAGTTGACAGCTATGAAAGTAGGCCTTCATAATCACATTTGGCAAAGTAGAAGCAAGCAGCAGTCTGTAATAAGCACATGCCACATTAAAGAGTGCTACACCAATGTCTTAAACCAAGGTCTCTGGCAGTAGGAGGTTCAGACATCTTACTCACTACAGTATTGCAGCAACTTGCTAGAGGTAGGAATTGCTATGCAAGTCTGTTATCTGCTGCGCTGCAGTAACGGCACTGCTGCAGATGGCAAGAATATTCTCTGCAACTGCCAATCAGGACAGAAAAAGGACTAATGGGATTCTATCTAGTCCTACAAAGTTGGTTGGCTCCTACGTCTTATGTTGTTCTGTTGCTTGATTCCCTGCCAGTCCTGAGTGAGACAGCATTGTTTGAACATTGTAGTTCTGTGCATTTTGGTTATACATGCTCAAGTTAGACTAGATTCCTAGACATATGTGGCTCTGTGCCACTGCAAAGGGACAACTGCATCGAACCTAAAATGAGTCTATGGTCCAATTACTAGAACTTAAGGTGATGGGAATCTGCTTGATGAACGGAGTTTAAGGTCCACAAAACCAGGCAGTTTTCAGTGGTTAGAAAGCAGGTCTGCTTCCACAGAAACAACTGCTCTATCCCGGCCCTATAACGGCTCATATATTTATGTCTATGTGCCTCTTTATAGGGACAGATAGGTAGGAGGAGTGCCAGCGAGAGTGTCAGGCTCCAGGACCTGGGAGAGCTGGGTTCAAATCCCCACTGTGCCACTAAGATCACTGGGTGACCTTGGTCCTATCACTGTTTCTCAGCCTAACCTACCTCACAGGGTTGTTGTGAGGATAACATGGAGATGAAGAGAACCCTGGATGACACCTTGAGCTCCTCGGAGGAAATGTAGGATATAAAAATAATAAATTAGATGTTAACACATATATAAAATTATATCCCTCTGATTATCCCTCTAGTCCTTGCAAGAGAATGTAAACTCTGCCAATGCTCAGATTTTTGTTAAAGTCTCAACCTATTGACACTGGCAAGAGTTTGCATTTTCTAGCAGGGACAAGAGTGATCAGATTTTCTTCATATTCTTTTTAAATATTATAAAACCTGCAGGGGTTAGTCATTAATCCTTGGTGATGATTTCTAGCTATGGCTCTAAAATGCATAACTCTACATTCTGTGGCTACAAATTAATGGTTTTTAAGCATATGGGAAACCTCAAAAGAGTAATATATGAAATGTCCTTTAAGCATGACTCATGTTGATTACGTTCAGTCATTGAACTGGCACTACTTCCAAGCAGCAGGAAAGCAATAGACTCGATTGAATCATTAAGCTTAAATGGATGTATAAAACTGTACCCATTTACGCAAACACTCCTCCCACTCACACAAGCTGCACAAATCAGAGAGATTGAACAGGTAAATAAACAAAAATCATGCAGCTCCATAAACTGCCCTTAAGCTTTTACCCATTACAGAGACAGCTAGCGCAGTACTGTGTGGTTAGGATTATGTGCTGGCCATTTCTGATTCAGAGCTCTGCTTAGCTATGAACTCAGGGGTGGTCTGAGACAGGCCACTATCTTGTACCTTCAATTTACCATCTACGTATATTATGGCTATACTGCAGCAGTACTAGCCTATTTTACAAATGAACACACATAGGACCAGACTGCAATGTAGCGTGTAAAACACCCAAGGGGGAAAACACTACAGGCACACTGCGCATTAGTATCATTTTTGTCAACTTAAGATATGGCTCCCTGCTGGTCAAATAACCGCTGTGGTTACCTATAATTCGTTTAGCAGAATCTGCTTGAAGAATTACCTCCTGAAAATTATTGGCAATTCTTCCACACAACCAACTCGTCTCTTCCTAATGTAGCTGCAAAACAGACGAGAGAGTCCACTGATGTAAGAGACCACTATATGTCAATGACTTGGATGGGATTTCTGTTTTCTTCCAAATCAGTAAAAGGGGGACGGGGGAAGAGGAGATGGTAGAAGTTCCCACTGCCACCCAAACAGTGAAAAAGTGCTACTCGTTTTCATTCTGTTAAGCAGAATGCACGCCCTTTCGCTGTACGTGGAGCTGTTAGAAGATAGAAATGTGGGGTGTGTGCATGTTTTCTATCCCAGAAACTCCATACTAAACATGGTGCACTAGGGCAGTCATGCAAATTTAATGCATCTGGCGCAAGCCGCAGCCAGGTCATCTGTACTGTGCCAAGGAAGTTATATGTAATTTTGATGGATGAGGCAACTGCATATAAAGCCAGCTCTGTGCTCTATGAATTCCACAACATTTCTACATAATTGCAGGCTGAGTATTGCAGGGACCCAAGGATCCTCTTTCACGAACTGTCTAATATTAAGCAGTGGTAGGGCACAAAGCAATGCTCTTAGCTAGCCCTGTTCTGTGTCCCTAAAATCGAAAGGAACATGGAAAAATATATGTCTTACATATGACACACTACCAAATGGAATAAGGAGGTAGGAAAGATATCCACTGGGGTTTTGTGTGTGTGTGTGTGTGTGCTTTAGATATCAAATGGACAAATACAAACAGAGGTGATGAGGAATCAGGATTTAAAAGAGGAAGAAATGAAGGGGGAGAGTGGGAAAATAATGAGGAAGAAGTATACATTGAATCTGAATATTTGTTTACTAGTGGAAAACAAGTTCACTTTCATATTTGGTTAAAGCAGAACTTCAACTTTATAGTTTGAAACTATAAATAACCCAACACCATGAAGTAGTTACATTAGCACAAATGATTTCAGTTTGTACAATGGAACTTCTCTTCTCTCTTCTTTCCATGTCTCCCTGGTGCCCTCCCTGAATCTGCTCCAGTGGATTGGGGGGGGGGCACTATCCAGAACAGGTCCAGGGGCATTTGGGAGACTCACAGGGAGCTATCCGGAAGCAATTCTGTTGTGCAGCCGGAAGTCTTTGTGCTAATGGAACTTGTATGAAAGCCAGTGTGGGATAATGAGAAAGACTGTTGGACTAGGACCTGGGAGACCACGCTTCAAATCCCTATTTGGCCACAAAGCTCACTGGGATGACCTTGAATCAGGCACTGCCTCTGTCTGGAGTGAAGAATTAACTCCTTATTGTCAAAAGCACACTTACAAGTTAGCTGAAGGCTAACTCAGTCCTACATATCGCAGCTACTCCTAGGTGTACACCCAATGGAGCAAATGCTGTAACAGAGAGAACCCATCCCCGACCTCAGCTAATGTATCTCCTAACAGCAAACAACTTTGTTGGATACCACCAGAGTATACAAATATGAACTACCAAAGAAAGAAAAATGACATTATGGGAGATGTGGTAAAAGAAACCCATTACCTTGAATTTCAGGACATCGTCCCACCAGTGGAAGTAGGCTATAAAGAACTGGTGACCAATTCTGCTTCCTGAGAAGTTGCTTAACTGTTCCCACTGAAATCAGTGGGACTGAAAAGTGTCCCCAATCTCATTTGGCTTCTTGGATAACGTAAACCACAGCACTCATGAATAATGAATTACAGACTGTGGTTAAATGAGATCATGTAGTGTAGAAAGGCATCCCGCTGGAATCAGAAGCAGCAGCCACCACTTCCTTTGGGAACTACTAGGGCCCATGGCAAATTACTGTTATAATTGTTGCATTTTGTCTCAACTTTGTGTGGACTTTTTCATGCTAATTTAAGGGTGCTCTTATAAACCATCTGCAAGATTGCATGCACCCTAATTAAAGGAAAGTGGTACCTACATTCAGTATCCTGAAGACACTACCAATAATAATATTTCAGAGCCTTGATGGAACTATTATATTTATATTCTTATACACGCTACACACATCCATTCTCTTTATCCCACCATGGTTTTGGTCAAAGAGGCTTGCAGCTTTTGAAGAGACTGCAATGAGCTAGGAAAAGTGAACATCTGTATAACAATGGATTTTCTGTGCATAGCTTTTATTTGCATAGCCTGGGCACAAAAATACCACAATTGGCCAGTGCTATTTCATGTACCCATGTCATGTAAAGCACAGTTAACCAATGTTTTGTCAGTTGCTGTAGGCCTACAACTCCCATTGTTCCTGCCTATTGGGCCATGGTTTCTGGGGTATGATGGGAGCTGAACATCTGGAGAGCTTTGTTGGCTACCCTGGATGTAAAGTGATGATCCATGAGATGATCCACATTTCTCCACTTCCAGAGACTAGGAAAGTCTTATGTAAACGAGCTTGGTGTGTGAGGGTGGCCTTATGTGACCTTATATGGGAGAAATCCAGAAAGTGCCTTTCCTCTACCACCAGAGGACTTGTGTAAAATCCGAATGTAAAAATCCCTTTTCTCCAAAGCTCTTGAGAACTAAGAAGGAAAACAACACAACTGTGGCTTTAACAGTGCAAGAGGAAATGCTTGTTGAATCTCTGATAAGCTTTTTAATTTTTTTATTTTGTAAAATGTATCAACCACATAACCAAAAGGTCTCCACGCAGCATACATGATTTATCAATAAAAGCAAGTATACATAACTAAATTATTGCTGAAATAAATAAGTTCTTAGCAGGCTGTCTAAATCAATATAGCAGGGAAGTTCCAACGCATAGTTTTAATTCGAACATTGATTAATATTTTTTAAAAATAATTGGTTTTTCAAAAAGTTTTAGTTGTCTTATTTTTATCTGTAACCCGCCTTAAGTCCCTGTCAGGGAAGAAGGTGGGGTATAAATAAATATAACAACAACAGCAACAACAACAAGCGCTGCAATGTTCAAAGAGCCACTCCAAACAGTTATGCAGAAAACTTTATATATCACTCTTAAAAGTGCAAGTTATACAGATTAAGGTGGGTCAAATCAAAGTCATTGGGAGGGGGAGAGTAATGAGCATCAGGCTATCCGTAGCACTCTATGGAGGTAGAGAAACTGGCAGATGGAAAGGACTATCACCAAGAAGTCAGTACCCTCAATTCCTCCTTTTCTGAGCAGCATATGATCAATCTGCCATACTTTTCATAAGACCCCTCTCATATTTTCTCCTGTCAAAAAACTGCTTTGCAAGGGAAAGGTGCAAGAGGTTCCTACTCCACATTGCCTCTTGAACTCAGAGATCCTTGAGAAGTGGGAGCTCTCCTGCCTCTCCAGGGGCTCCCTAGCACCACCAACCCACCCAGAAACAAACAAACAAACAAACAAACAAACAAACAAACAAACAAACAGAATGGAGCTTTCCTGCTTCAATCCATCTACCACTGACACTGTCAGAGGATGGTTTGCATTATTTTCCAGAGCCACTCAATACCCTCTTCCTCCTCTCTGAAAATAAAACACATTTCCTTTCCTTCCAACCCCACTGTTCGCGACCCCCCTCCCCAAAACATGCATGTACACAACTCTGGATACATGTGTCAGATGAAGTCTGGTTTTTAAGGTGCCACAAGACTAAGAGGGCTGCCCCTCTAGAAATCCCCACAGGAGACATTCCAGGGGTTTTTTGTGTTGTAAGAAGTCCACCTTCCCAGCTTATGCACACAACCATTTGCGTATATTGGAAAAAACAGGGATAGCTCAGTCAGTAGGAGCATGAGACTTTTAATTTCAAGGTTACGGGTTCCAGCCCCACGTCCAGCAAATAGATTTCTGCATGGCAGAGGGTTGGGCTAGATGACCATCGTTGCCCCTTCCAACTCCATAGGTAGCTAGTCTATGCACCAGGTAAGCCCCTGAGGGTCGCCCTGTATTTACATTACTCCCTTCCCTTCGGAAATGCAAAGGATGCTGCCAAGAGCTTTTCTCTTGCTGCAACCCCCATTGCTGCCGCTGCTATTGCTACTTACCTGAGCTCAAAGTTTCCCACAGACATTCCTCAGGTAGGAAATCGCCCACGGGGGTTTGGGAGGGGGTGGAGGAAAGTCACACTGCTCCAAATAACTCCCCGCTAGCGGTACAAACCAGGGAGCGGATTTACCTGCCGCAGCCGCTGTGTTGACAAGTTGGCAGCGCCCGCCTCGTCCGTCGCACTTCTTGCCTCGGGAGCCTGAAAACCAAGTTAGGCAGGAGTTTATTACGGCGCGGAAACCTCCCCTGCCGCCGCTCGTCCCAGAGATGAAGTCATCCCCGGCCGCTTTTCCACCCGCGTCTCGCCTCCTCGGCCGGCGGCTTCGGCTGTCGCCGTCGCGGGGGCCCGCGAGAAGCCATGCTGGGTCAAGCGGGAGTCATGCAGGTGCGCCGTCGCCTCCAGGCTGCAGCAGCGGGCGGGGAGGGAGGGAGGCACGGAAGGAGGCGGGGGGCGAGCCCCACGGAGGGAAGGCGGAGAGGTGAGGAAGAGCCCAGCGGGAAGCAGAGGTGGGCAAGGGGCAGCGGGAGGGCACAGCAGCCGGAGAACAAGCGCCCCCGGGCGCGCCAGAGGCAAGGGAGCGGCCGGCTGAAGGCGCCGCGGCCGCGGGGAAGGGGTCGCCCGAGGCGCGCGCCAACCCTGCCCTGTCCTCGGGGCGCACCTTCCGCGCCTCGCCCGGGAACACGCCGCTTCCCGCGCCGCGCTTTCTAGAACAGCCTTGGCGTTTCCAGCCGGAGCTGCGCTTCCCCCGCCCCTTTGGCGGAGGCCCTCGGCGTTCTGCGCTCCGATTGAGCGGCTGCCACGTCGGAAGCCCCGCCTTCGCCCGGCACGGAGAGAGCGCTACCGTAATGCTCCCAATAGCCGACGCCTCCCCGGCGATGATGGAGCCTGGACGGTGTTAGAGCTGTGCGCTCGACACCCTCCCCGAAACGCGCGCACCCAAGCAGCACCCAACTTGTCAGTGCGACGTCTCGTTGCCTAGGACGTTTAGAGCACCCAGTGGCGTAGCGTGGGTTGTCAGCACCCGGGGCAAGGCAAGTAATTTGCGCCCCCTAACCCGTGGATTTGCGCCCCCTAACCCTAACCTCCAGATGTTGCGCCCGGTGCGGCCGGCCCCCCCTGCACCCCCCACGCTACGCCACTGAGAGCACCAACAAGAATTAGACGCTCTTGTTTGATGGGAACGACAGTGGGATTGAACGCATTATTGGCAAGAAAAGGAAGGCCTTTCAGATCTGGCAAAGAGATAGAAACATTCGCAGGAAAACCCAAATGCTTCTTTACAAAGCTATTGTACTACCAATTTTACTGTATGCTTGTGAAACATGGACTACTTTTAAGCATCATCTCCAGCTCCTTTATTCTATCAACGGTGTCTCCGAAAAATTTTACATACCACTTGGGAAGACAGGCAAACTAATGCCAGTGTAGTGGAAGAAGCAAAGATCACCAGTGTCAAAGCAATGTTTCTTCAACATCAACTTCGTTGGAATGGTCGTGTTGTGTGGATGCCTGATTATTGTCTTCCAAAGCAACTACAGTGGTACCTCGGGTTACATACGCTTCAGGTTACATATGCTTCAGGTTACATACGCTTCAGGTTACAAACTCCACTAACCCAGAAATAGTACCGCGGGTTAAGAACTTTGCTTCAGGATGAGAACAGAAATCGTGCTCCGGTGGCGCGGCGGCAGCAGGAGGTCCCATTAGCTAAAGTGGTGCTTCAGGTTAAGAACAGTTTCAGGTTAAGAACGGACCTCCGGAATGAATTAAGTACTCTATTGCCAACTTAAGAATGGAAAGCGTAATGCTGGTGGTCAGCAAAAGAGGTTTAAAGACTCTCTCAAGGCAAATCTTTAAAAGTATAGCATAAACACCGACAATTGGGAAACACTGGCCTGCAAGCTCTCCAATTGGAGAACAGCCTTTACCAAAGGTGTCATGGACTTTGAAGATGCTCAAACTCAGGATGAAAGGAAGAAATGTGCTAAGAGGAAGGCACGCCTGACAAACCCTCACCATGATCAATTCCTGCCCAAAAACCTATGTCCCCACTGTGGAAGGATGTGTGGATCCAGAACTGGACCCCCACAGTCACTTACAGACTCACTGTTTAGACTGTGTTCATGGAAGACAATCTTACTCGGCTATGAGTGATCACCAAAGAAAAAGAGATGCTCTTGTGGGGGTGGGGGGCATTATCGCATTCTAGGAGGCAAGGTGAGGCGACCGCCTCAGGCAGCAGGACCCATGGGGCAGCAGATCTTAATCTAGACCTTTGTAGGAGGTCAGGTAGGAGCAAGGGGCAAAGAGAGAGGCCTAAAAAAAGCACTGGCAAGTGTGGTGGTGGAGGGTCATACTTTTGTATCTGAACTGCAAGATGTTGTCCTGTGTGCATGTCATTTACGCTGTGTGCATGTCATTTACCCTGATGGCCAGAAGGGAGAAGTCTGTTGTGTTGTGTTTTCATCTCTCTCTCTCTCTCTCTCTCTCTAAAACTGGTGTGTGGATCAGGGTGGCATCTGAACATGAAGCATAGAATTGTGTTTTGAACATGTGCTCCAGGTGTCATTCTGCTGCCTGCCTCCGCCTTCAGTGAAGTTATCACATTATAAACAAACTGACAAGTGAACTGATTGAATGCTCATGTTAACAGACAGGTCTCACTGTAGTCAACCAGCTGTCTACAGGACGCTGTGAGGAAAAACACACTCACTGTTTTCAAGGTAAAGAGATTGTTTTACGTTGAGAAAAGCTTACTGCAGTGGAAGATATTGAACCAGATGGTCCTGGAGCCTGCAATAAAAGAATGTGAAACAGAAAAGTTGATCCTTAAAGTACACTCTGCTGATCACAACCAACCTGCTTTCGGATGACAGTTAGAGCTGCGTGTGGGCGGGCATCTGTATAGCTCTACATTCTTTAAACTTGCAACATTCTATTTCTGCTGCAGCAACATCTAGCACCTTTGGGGATTGAAGAACTTAACAGCCATGAACAACTTCATGCATGCTGGGGGGGGGGGAGAGAGAGAGAGAAAGCTTTGACCACTTCAGACTAATTGCAGCAGATTAGAGAAGGGAATTCCTCGTGGTCCTTTATGGCCCTCCACCATATTCCTGGAAGCACTTCAGTCTGGGAAGTGATACACTTAACAGCATTAATTGAAAGTGAAGAAATTATCCAATCCAAACCAACACGAACATCTTTGCAGTGTAAGGAATTTAGTTCAGTGTTTGCCTGTCCATATAATCAGCATGCTTTGATTTTTGGCTTCAGATCCTGATGATTTTCACAGACGACTGTGTGTGGTTCATTCATGGAAAACAAGAGAAGAAATGCAGAAACTACCTCTAATAGAAACAACTTTCCAATGAATATATTGTTATGTGTTTCTGGGTGCCAGACTCCATTGGGTTACAAGTTTCTGGGTGCCAGACACTGAACCCCTGGATTCAGCAAATGTTAACATATAAGCCAGGCCAGTTTCCTGGTGAGGAAATTTCCTGGGGTGATGGGCCATCAGGAGAACAGAAAGCGGGGGATGAGCCATTAAGGAAGCCAAGGAGAGGGGTGTCTGAGCCAGATGGCATATGGGTTGGGGGCCCTTCTCTATCCTGGAGAAAGTGAGAAGAACAAAAGCCAGAGTTGAGGGTTTGCTGTGATGTGACCTAGAGGAAGAAGCTGTAGGCTGGAAAGGCAAAGAAAAAGGCATGGCTAATTCCTGCTTGAATCCAAGGCTGTGACTATGGGAGAAACAAGATCCCCTGGGGGTGTTGATGCTAATAATAATAATTTATTATTTATACCCTGCCCATCTGGCTGGGCCTCCCCAGCCACTCTGGGCAGCTCCTAACAAAATATTAAAATACAATAGTCTGTTAAACATTAAAAGCTTCTCTAAACAGGGCTGTCTTCAGATGTCTTCTAAAAGTTCGGTAGTTATTTTTCTCTTTGACATCTGGTGGGAGGGTGTTCCACAGGGCAGGTGCCACTACTGAGAAGGCCTTCTGCCTGGTTCCCTGTAACCTGACTTCTCACAGCAAGGGAACTGCCAGAAGGCCCTCCGCACTGGACCTCAGTGTCCGGGCAGAACGATGGGGGTGGAGATGCTCCTTCAGGTATACTGGACTGAGGCCGTTTAGGGCTTTAAAGGTCAGCACCAACATTTTGAATTGTGCTTGGAAACAGACTGGGAGCCAGTGTAGGTCTTTCAAGACCAGTGTTATATGGTCTCTGCAGCCGCTCCCAGTCACCAGTCTAGCTACCGCATTCTGGATTAGTTGTAGTTTCCAGGTCACCTTCAAAGGTAGCCCCATATAGAGCACATTGCAGTAGTCCAAGTGAGAGATAACTAGAGCATGCACCACTCTGGCGAGACAGTCTGCGGGCAGATCGTAATAGTCTCAGTTTGTACATATGTGTAAATAAACCAAACATCTTAAAGGCATCACAGTCTCCACTGTTCCTCATTCCCAAAAGCTGAAGACAAGGGGGAAGGTGATGCCTCAGAGAAGGGTACACAGGCTGGAGTGGAGGAGCTGCTTCTCATTGAGTTCTCTCCTCCCTGGGAGCCTGCTGTGAAAAAGGGGGTGCAGGAGGGAAGTACTGCAAAGAAGGGTCAGCTGCCTGGAGCTGAGGAGCTACTGCTGATTTGATTCCTCCACCTGTTTCTGCTGTGTCTCATTTCCAGAAAGAAACACAAACCCTAGCTGAACACCTGGAATCTCACACTGCTCTGAAACGGGGGTGGTGGTGGTCTTGAAAAACAACTTTTAGTGAACCTTCTCCATTTGTCAAACCACATAACAGCCTTGCTTTGTTGGTGGACTTACAACAAACAATTGTGCTGCTACCTACAGATATATTGCAATGGGAGCATTTAAGTGGAAGGATTAGTATTTCCTTTACGCTGCTTTCAATACAATACATAAGAAGAAAACACTTGCCTGTATACTATTATTGAATCTGTCAGTAACATGTTGACTGACAGCCAGAGGAAAAGCATTCTTAGTAAGACTTCTTCTTACTAAAGGATCCTGTTCTTAAGGGTTGTGTTCATGTTAAATTACAAAACAAGAAGAGCATCTGGTTTGCAAATCATCCTTCAAACTTGCCTGGTTTGTTTTAGATTTTGAATTACTAATCAACAGCGGGCACTGTTCCTAGAACAATCACTTTTAAAACATACTGGTTATACTGAACAATGCACAAATCACGCTCTGAATGTTTTTCAAGGTTCTAGTCTTTTCGTTTAATAGTCTTTAATTTTCTTTGATTGCAATTCATCTCCTTTGTATTTCTCTTAACACATTTTTTCTCTCCCTCTGTTAAATACAAGTTTGTGTATTGATGTGACCCATGGGAGATGCCCAATGGAGTAAATATTAGCTTTAGATGGGGCAATTTCAATTGGGCAAATGGTGGTAAGGAAAGTCTCAAATCCCCTTTCCCCTTATACCATGATCCTACTCTGAATCAGGTGCCTGCCTGCCCCTACAACTTATTGTAAATTGCTACTATTTTAAAACAAACCCACTAGAAATCCTACTCACAGGTCTCCCTTGTCATGTTCAGTTTGGCCCTCAGTGATCTATAAGGTAATTGTCTTCATGTGCTTGCATTCCTTGATGGCAGAGATGTAACCATGAAATCAAATTGCAGAAATTACGGCAGCAGAATTACATTTCCCCCTTTTAACAGGTAGAAGCAAGAACTTAACTGACCAAAACCAAACTCATATATGATAGGAAAAAGCCCTGTTCAACAATAACATTCTTTTGCTTCTGCTAAATTTAAGAAACCAAGTATTGGCTGGCTGCAAAGTAACGGAAGCATTTAGAACCAAACCCAAGGGATGGTTTTGGAGGCTCATTTAATGTAATTATGGTAAAAGCAAATGATTCTCTGGCAGCCTTAGAAAGCATGCCCTCCTGCACGTTCGCAAAGGCACCAAACTGACATTTGGAATACGGGAAGCCCCAGCAATTGCCTGTGGCTTGCTTTATTTTTAAAATGTCTAAATGTTACCATGTGGCCAGACATGTCTCTGAGAGGTCAGAACCCACGGTGCATGTAAGGAGAAGATGGATTGATTTGTCTTTTTATGTGCAACAAATATAGCTTAAACGGTTATCACAAATGTTAGCATTTATTGTTATTCCACACCGGCAAAACTTTAGCAACGTTGTTCATATCCTGTTTTGTACAAGGTCATAGATCTACATTTTAAAATTGAGACATGATCTGATTCTCTCTTCTGCAGGAGAACCCCAAGCTGGGCTCTACAATTTTTGAAGGTATATATCAAATGGAATTTTCCCATTGTCTTCAAAGCGATGTAAATTACAGCTGCTGCTTAAAAATAGGCATGACTACATTTCTCAGTTTATAGTTACACGCTACTCTGTGTTGAAAAGAGATTTTGGAATATCTGAAGGTCATAGTCTATTCTTTGCTGCCAGCTATATAATATTTTAACAGTATTTCATAAACACGCCAGAAATACACACCTCATATTGTGCATGAGTGATGCCATTTTGGCCACATAAGGATGGCACTTGGAGAATGAGTTCACTATTAGTTTTTTGGGGGGGCGATCCCCTTAAATTCCTGGGTCTAATAAAAATTAGAATGAATCAAGGTTTGATTAAACTGTGCCAAACTCTGCTGGATTCAGTTCATGCTAACAATCCAGCCCAGTCTGGCATAGCTTGCTGAGTGTGGGTCATTGGAGGAACAAAGCTAATAAGGGCTGAGCCATTAACCCATCAAGAAAGCCATTAGGAGAGCAAAGACTATGGCAGACAAGGAGGGGTAGTACTCCTCCTCCAACTGTGTGCTAGTGGACAGAGACAAAAGGGTTTAAAGGGGGTAGGGTTTCAGTTTGGATGATGTGAGCGAATAGGAAACAAGGGTCAGTTTGGGAAGCTGGAGGGGGGCAGAAAGAAGGTGGGCTCAGTGGCAGAGCTTCATACTCTGGCATGGGGGGGAGAGCAGGCTGGGCTGGGGCTGGCGCGCATCCTGGGGGCGTGGCACACGTCCTGGGGGCGTGGTGCCCAGCGCGGGCGGGGGAGGCAGCCGCGATGACACCCCACCGGGACTGCGCTGCTGGGAGCGGCGCGCTCCCCCTGCACTCCTCTTCCTCCACCAGTGGGTGGGCTGTCTGTTTTATTCTGCAGAGAGGGTCAGACATGATTTGGGGGGGGGGGAATCGGAGGCTGCAGCAATGGAAGGAGCAGGGCCCTATTAGCATGTGAATGCTCTGTACTCTCTCCATCTAGACGCAGATTGTATATATGTGCAAATAAACTGTATATCATAAAGACACCACAGCGTCCGCTGTGCCTCATTGTCCAAAAGGAAACACAGACTCTGCTAAGCGAATCTGGTACCCTTGGAATCTCACACCACTCAGAGATTGGGGGTGACATGTAACACTACTATTATAAATGGCTAGTCCATATAGTCAGAAGCTGTGACTCATTACTCCCCACCTTAAATTAGCTCAAAATCTGATACAACGGTGTAACATGGAGAACTGTACGGGATTTGGCTTTCCCTTCTGACCACACAGCATTACTTATTTCCATGAGTCATGCTGAAATATTGTCATGCACTAAAGCTGTTCTCTGTGGAACACTGTAGTCTGGAGGTGTAGTTGATTCTGGGATGGGGGAGCAGTTGGTGGTTTTGACTTTGGAAAGGGAGTTCAGTTTTGGTCTAGTACAACTGTGATTCTGTTTTAAAAGCACTTTTCTCTCTCTACACATGAGCAGAATCCCATGCATGTGCTACCCAAAACTAAATTTTTTTTGATACTTTCAATATCCTTGTCCTCAGATCTGAAACATTTTCAGTAGCTTGATTAGATAAATGAAATTATTGCTGAGGTATCCTCAAGGTTAAAGCAGTAGGTTTTCTTCATTGCCTTGTCAGTCATTAGCAGGGGAAGGGAATGAGGTAGATTCCTCGAGAAATGGTTAAGTGATGGAGTTCGAAGAGTGCTTGCTGAAGTGTTTTTTGATTTTAAGCAAACTTCCTGGAGTTAAACTATAACGCCTTATTCCTTGTTGGCAATTCCTTGGGCCCTGTTTGCATAGCAGAAGCAAATAGTTGGATGACTGAGCATGTAGACTCTTCAGAGGGCTGATTTATTAAATAAATTAACCAGCACACTTCACAGGGGCTCTTAGAATACGAGAAAGGGATTTCTCCCCTCTAGTGTTCATACATCAATACACGTACAGTTTCTGGATTATTTTGAAAGGGATTTATTTTTATGTTAATCTTAGGATTTATGAGTAGAAATGCATACTTTGTAAAAAATAAATAAATCAGTGTTTGAACTCTTTCGTAGTTATGTACAGTGGTATCTCGGGTTATAGACGCTTCAGGTTGCAGACGCTTCAGGTTACAGACTCCGCTAACCCAGAAATAGTACCTCGGGTTAAGACCTTTGCTTCAGGATGAGAGCACAGAAATCGTGCTCTGGTGGTGTGGCGGCGGCAGGAGGCCCCATTAGCTAAAGTGGTGCTTCAGGTTAAGAACAGTTTCAGGTTAAGAACGGACCTCCGGAATGAATTAAGTTCTTAACCCGAGGTACCACTGTACTTAAGAGTACATTCTAGAAAGTTATTTTATAACTTTCTAGACCAATTAAAAAACTTTTAAAAATGGAATAATTCCTTCCTCTCCCTTGGGACTGTACACACACCATACCTTTAAAGCACACTTGGAGCACATACTGCCCCCCAAGAATTCTGGCACTGTAGTTTGTTAAGGGTTGCTGGGAGTTGCATTTCTGTGAGGGGTAAACTACAGTGCCCAGAATTCTTTGGGCTAAAGAACGTGCTTTGAATGTGTTTTAATGGTATAATGCATACACAACCAGGGACTAAAGGTTTCTCCCCCCCCAAAAAAAAATACTTATCCCCAGCCCCTTTGGGGTTCCTTTTCCCTGTACTACACTACAGTCACACATGCAGGGGTAATACAGGTTTTATTTACCACAGAAGCAAACTCATTCTGCCTGTACCATAGATGTCAGCTCCTAAGGGTCGAGGCACTTTCACACACACACACACACACACCGTGTTTGTTTTTTAGGGGGCTGGGCCCTTCAACGGTTCAGAGGACATTTGGCTCTGCCCCTGGCTTCACGCACTAACACTAGCATGACTTCAAGAATCACATTAGGTCCCCTCAATCATCTTGAGAAGATGGCACCTCTGGCCTGTACCAAGGGCTTCATGCTTTTAGTATGTACCAAGAGTGGCCTGTGTGTAGGGATGGCGCTGTGGAGCCACTTTCCTGACACCAAGATTGTTGCACAGCTACACGGTATGGTAGAGCTGGATTGGCTCCGTCAAAGCACCCACACAATCCCATCTACCCACCACCCTGTCCCACCTCAACCTCCATACAAGTGAGCTGCAGCAGTGCTGGTGTCAGAAGGGTGGCTCTGTCCGCGCCCCCCCCCCCATGGGCCACTGCATGTATGTGGCTAAATATATAACATGTGAATACAACACAAGTGTCTTTGCAAACACCAGAGTTATGCAAACGCACTAGACAGAGGAGTAGGATAGGATATGGCTTCCTGTCAAGGGTCCATGTGGTGGCAAACCCAGGCATGGCCTCAGTGTCATGTGAGAGACAAGCCTATGGTGAAATGAAGCCCCTGGGATGATGCTATTTTAGCCAAACATTCATACAAAACTAAAGGTTCTGCAGTGCAACCAGAGTACAAAATTAGAGTGGAAAATAATTAGTTTTTCATTGAATGTGCATGCTGTTGTTTCCACACTAGGTGTGTGGAGTGCCGCAGGGCGCAATCCTCTCCCCGATGCTTTTTAACATCTTTATGTGCCCCCTTGCCCAGATTATCCGGAGCTTTGGGCTGGGTTGTCACCAATATGCTGATGACACTCAGCTCTATCTGCTGATGGATGGCCATACCGACTCAATCCCTGACACACTGACCAGATGTTTGGAAGCTGTGGCTGGATGGTTTCGTGGGAGCCGTTTGAAACTAAATCCTTCAAAGACAGAGGTCCTCTGGCTGGGTCGGGATGGTATGAGAATGAGGGACCAACTCCCTTCTCTTGCGGGGGCCCAATTAGTGCCATTGCCTTCTGTTAAGAGTTTGGGTGTAATCCTTGACGCCTCCCTTTCCAGGGAGGCGCAGGTTACAACAACAGCCAAGGCAACATTTTTCCACCTTCGCCGCATCAAGCAGTTGGTCCCTTACCTTTCCCGCCCCGACCTGGCCACAGTAATCCATGCGATGGTCACCTCCAGGCTTGACTACTGTAATTCGCTCTATGCGGGGCTGCCCTTGAAGCTGTCCCAGAAACTCCAGCGGGTGCAGAATGCTGTAGCAAGGCTCCTCACAGGGTCTCTGCCATGGGAGCATATTCACCCAGTGCTTTTCCAGCTGCATTGGCTCCCGGTGGAGTACAGGTTCAGATTTAAGGTACTGGTTTTGACTTTTAAAGCACTTCATGGCCTAGGACCCTCGTACCTATCAGACCGCCTCTCCTGGTATGCCCCACGGAAGACCTTAAGGTCCATATATAGCAACACCCTAGAGGTCCCGGGCCCTAAGGAAGTTAGATTAGCCTCAACCAGAGCCAGGGCCTTTTCAACACTGGCTCCGGCCTGGTGGAATGCTCTGTCTCTTGAGACCAGGGCCCTGCGGGATCTGATCTCTTTCTGCAGGGCCTGTAAGACAGAGTTGTTCTGAGGCATCAGGCATAAGCCTGCATTTTATTAATGTTTGATCAGGACTTGTATATTAGAGAGAGCCTAAAAGATTTTCAAATGTTTCAATGCCAGGCAGAGAAAACCTTGGCCATTCTCCTAAGACAAGGGGCCCCTTTTGATTTATAGCAGAAAACAATTCTCAAAGTCGTAAAAGCTGAAATTACAGACTAAAAGCAGGACATTGACCCTACATGTTACAGAAGATAAAAAAACAGAGATAAACATAATTAGGAATGGGCAAATAGTAAAATGATACCATGGGCCTCTCTTAAACCTTGAGCTGTATTTTCTAAGGCCAGAGGTAAATGGGAGAAAAAACATCTAGCTGACAGAGAAAGAGAGGCTTTTTGGGAAGTCTTTTTAAAGCATCTAGCTGGGAAGTCTTTTTAAAGCTGTTTCTTCCTTAAACAGATAATGGGAAAAGCAGCTTGCTGAAGGGGGGGGAGGCTTCTTCTGAAACTGTTTTAAACTGAGTCCTTTTCTTTCTTTCTCTCTCTACTTTAAAAAGGCCTTATTCCTTTTAAGAGGCTATCTGTGTTGTGTATTAAATATGTTGGCTTAAATG
Source organism: Podarcis liolepis (assembly GCF_965112155.1). NCBI lineage: Eukaryota > Metazoa > Chordata > Lepidosauria > Squamata > Lacertidae > Podarcis > Podarcis liolepis. Next base: position 56,358,136 of record NC_139555.1, on the reverse strand, counting down.
TAATTATGCAAAGGATTTAACAAATGCTAGAAGAGTTGTATTTATCTTGAAATTAAGTCAGCCACCAGTCCAGCCTCTTGCCAGACAAGAAGACGCCATCAAATGCTGTCCTGATATATTAGCTGCCAGACATTTGTTTAGAAACCTTCAAATGAAGGATATCTTTCAATGTTGATGTGAAACTCAAGATCCTTGACATATGTTTAAGATAAAAATTTAAGATTAACCATTTGTTTTAGAAGGCAATAGGGCAGGGAGGGCAAGAGGTGAGCTGGTAATTAAGATTCCTTGTTGAGACACATGTAAGATATATTACTACTTATTTGTCATTTATAGATGTAACAATATATAGCTGTTTGTGTTCCTTATAAGGACAGAAGGATATGGGTGTATCTTTTTGTGATTGGTTATAGCAATCAGCCAATAGGAAATCCAACCAGGCTGATTGGACAGAGGCAGCCCAAGGAGGAGCAAAGGGGGCTGGATTAAGGGAATATAAGTGCTGGCCATAATGGCAGGAGGCCAGGCCAGAGCTTGGTAACCATATACCACTGTGCCTCTCATTTATTTGTCTGACAAATAAATAATTATTTTAATTTCTCTATTGCTGCGTTGAATATTTCATTCCAGCTAAGCGTTAACCACAAGCAGGGTGCTACATTTTATGGTGCCCTGTGACTCGGATAAGTGGTCTGCTGGAACGCAGCCCCTTCGCTCTACTGAGCAGGGTACAAGAGAGAGGATCTCTAAACTGCTTACCCAAGCGCGCACTGGTAAATTTTTCCAGGGGGAACGCAGAAGTCTCGTCTGTCTGATACCCTGCTCACTGGCGGCGACGGACCGGGGGGAAACGGAACCAACCAGGGGTAAGTGCACTAAGGGGTTTTGGCCCTCCAATTAATTGGGAGGAAGAGAAGTCCTGATCAAACTTCTGCGTCTCAGTAAAGGGGAACTGAGTACGCTAGGTGGCTGGGTATATCAGATGGTGATCTGGTGTAGGGAAAAGGGAAGTTGGGAGGTAGTGTGTGGTGAAGTATCCAGCGCATTGTATGTGTGAGAAAGTACAGAGCAATCTGTAGCTGACCTGAGTGTGGAGTGGGTAGTACTTCGGTTCCCAGTGAGGCGACTCCATCTGGGCAAGAAACCCCACGAAGCGTGTGTGTGAGTGACTGAGTGGATACTTCACAGGGCCATACAATGGGAGTTGGGGGTTCAAAAGGGGAAAATACACCTCTTGAATGTATGTTAAATAATTTTAAGAAAGCCTTCTCAGGGGCATATGGAGTCAAAATGACGCCAGAGCGCCTGAGAACGTTATGTGAATTAGAGTGGCCGAAGCAAAATACTGGATGGCCATCTCAGGGAACTTTTGATATAAATTTAGTAAGCAAACTTTGGTCTAACATTGCCAAAGAAATTGGAGGGTGCCCAGAACAATTTTCATATATAGATTCCTGGCTGAGCACATTAAATAAAAATCCTCCATGGATAAGGGAATGCAAAGTCCAACGATGCAAATTATTGGCTGTAAAAGCCGAAGCTAGGAAAGGAATCTTGCCAAATAAACTCAAACCCATTTTTGAGGGACCAGAGGAAGAGCTGCTTCCACCTCCACCCTATGCTCCACATCGAAGGGAGCCTAATCCAAACACTCCACCAGTTGTAACCCCAAGGCAAGAAAGTGGAATGAATAATGGGGCTGGAGTCACAGAACTTGATTCCTTGATAGATTATGATAAATATCTTCAGGAGGCATTGGAGTCCTATAATAAAGCCCAAGCAGAAGTGGTTATTCCATCTGTGAGTCCCAGTAGAACTCCATCTACAGTCTCTTTTAGTGAAACAACTGATTGCCTACCCCAAACTCCTGTACATCCAAATCCTAGAGAATTATTACAGAAGTTACAGGGAGACCTTAATCGGTCAGCAAGCAATACAGCCAGGCGTATAAAGCTGCTAAAAGAACGCCTTGGGACAAATACCATCCCCTATGATTTAAGGCCCCTAGAGCAAAGCGAAGAGAAAGATCACGTAGTAGCCCCTCTCAGAAGAGTATTTGATGCACTTGAGGAGCCTGTGCTGGTTAACGGGCTACCTGGACCAAGGCCACCTCGAACTTCGACCCTGCAATATATTCCATTCACGACTACAGATCTGATGAATTGGAAAACACACACCCCATCTTTCGCAGAAAAACCTCATGCTATGATGGACTTGGTGACTTCAATAATAAATACTCATAGTCCTACTTGGACAGATTGCCGCCAGCTCCTGAATACTCTGTTCACCACTGAGGAAAGGAGAGACATAATTGAAAAGGCACAGATATATTTGCGTGAGCAGGCCAGAGTGGGAAATATTTTTAATATTGACCGTCATCTCCAAGACAACTTTCCCTTGGAAGATCCTAATTGGGATCCAAACAATGTAATTCACCTGGCCAGGCTTACCACCTACCGCCAGACGCTTGTGCAAGGTATCCGCAGGGCATGCCAGAAGCCCACTAATATGTCTAAAGTCTCAGAAGTAGAACAGAAACCAAATGAGAGTCCAGGAGACTTTTTAGAGAGGCTGCAAGAAGCCTATCGTATATGGACTCCTTTTGACCCTGAAGCCCCTGAAAACAGCAGAATGATTACTGCTACATTTGTGGCCCAGTGCGCTTCTGACATTCGTAAGAAAATTCAGAAATCAGAAGGATGGGAAGGGATGCTGATGAGCCAAATTATGGCCATTGCACGCCGAGTTTATCGGAATAGGGATGAGGCTGAGAAACAAGAGAAGAAGAAGTGGCAGAAGGAAAAGATGGTAATGCTAGCCACAGCAGTGAAGCAAGACTACCGCCCCTTAAATGGAGGAAGAGGGCGGGGAAGGAATCCACCACTGGGAAGGAATCAATGTGCAAATTGCAAGAAGGAGGGTCATTGGAAGCGGGAGTGTCCTGAACCCCTGAGGTTGGAAGAAGTACGCCCAGGCCCAGGCCCAGGCCCAGGCTCCGGCCCAAGAAACCAGGGACGGGGACGGGGAATGATTCGAGATGGAAGATATCAGAGACCTGGACAAGGACGGAGTAGGGACAATGTCATTGGACTGGCAGAGGAGGATTTTACCCAAGACTAGGAAAGACCGGACTCCATAAAGTTAGGCTTCCAGGAGCCCACGGTCACGATCCAATTAGGAAGCCATTTAATAGACTTTATGATTGATACTGGGGCTGAATACTCAGTACTCCCAGAACTATTGCAGAAAAAGGCATCCAAAAGTGTAGTCATTAAAAGTGCCACTGGTCAGTCAGCTAAGAGGTCTTTCCTCCAACCTTTGGAATGCCAGATTGGGGGACATCGTTTAACCCATCAGTTTTTGTATATACCTGAGTGTCCAATACCTCTCTTAGGTAGAGATATGCTGTCCAAATTGCAGGCCCAAATCACCTTCACTCCTCGAGGTCCAGAAATGAAATTGCCATCAAAGGCAGCAGGAATAATTTCCCTCTCAGTACCTAAGGAACAATCATGGCGCCTAATGTCAGCCCTGCAAGTCCAACCTACATTGGATACAGAGTTAAACAAGCTCCTCCGAACTCTACAGGTGCCACCAGGAGTATGGGCCGAAAATAGCCCACCAGGAATGGCCAAGAATATAGCTCCAATTGTAGTAACCTTAAAACCTATGGCTACCCCTGTATCTGTAAAGCAATATCCTTTACCCCGGCGAGCAGCAGAGGGCATCCAGAAACATTTGGACCGCCTATTAAAATATGGTCTGCTTAAGCCCTGCCAATCAGAGTGGAACACACCCCTTTTGCCTGTTCGAAAACCTGGGACAGATGAATACAGGCCAGTGCAGGACTTGAGGCTCGTAAACCAGGCTATCGAGACCTTGCACCCAAATGTACCAAACCCATACACCCTGCTGAGTTTGATCCCACCAGAAGCAACATTTTTTACTGTATTGGACTTGAAAGATGCATTCTTCTGTTGCCGGCTGGCACCACAGAGCCAACCTATATTTGCCTTCCAGTGGGAAGACCCTTTAACAGGAACAAAAGGCCAGCTAACTTGGACAAGATTGCCCCAGGGATTCAAAAATTCCCCAACTTTATTTGGCACTGCCTTGGCGAAGGATCTAACAAGTTACCCCTCAATACCTGGAGAAAAGGTGGTTCTGCAATATGTAGATGACCTTATACTAGCAGCAAAGGATTTTGATACCTGTAAAGAAGGTACAGAGGAACTGCTCCACTTGCTCTGGCAAGCTGGCTACCGAGTTTCCCAGAAAAAGGCACAGTTATGTTTAGAAAAGGTCAAATATTTGGGCTTTGACATCTCACACCAACAACGAGCATTGAGGCCAGAGAGGAAAGAAGCTATTTGCCTTATTAAGGAACCTACCACAAGGAAACAACTCAGAGGATTCCTGGGAACAGCAGGGTTTTGTAGACTATGGATACCTGATTTCAGCAGTCTGGCCAAACCCTTACATGAAAGCACTCGAGGTGCAGAAAAGGACCCATTTGTATGGGGACCTGAGCAGCAACAAGCCTTTTTAGTTATCAAACAACGACTTATGGAGGCCCCAGCCCTTGGACTGCCTAATTCGGAAAAACCCTTTCAGCTGTATGTACATGAACAGAATGGGATTGCAGCGGCAGTCCTGACCCAGAGATTAGGAAGTTGGAACCGTCCAGTAGCTTATTTGTCAAAACAATTGGACTCAGTAGCAAAAGGATGGCCTCCATGCCTAAGGGCAGTAGCGGCCACTGCAAGCCTTGTCAAAGAAGCTGATAAATTTACCTTCGGCCAGACAATGTATGTGAATGTACCTCATGCTGTTCTGACACTCATGGAATATAAGGGTAGTTATTGGCTAACGAACCCAAGGATGGCTAGGTACCAAGGCCTATTGTGTGAAAATCCCAGGATTCATCTACGAGTAGTGAATATGCTCAATCCAGCGACTTTGCTGCCCCTACCAGAGGTAGATGATGAAGAATCACATGATTGTCTCCAAATAATGGATGAAGTTTATTCCAGTAGACCCGATCTGAAAGATGAACCATTGAAAAATCCAGATGTTGTATATTATACTGATGGTAGCAGTTACCTGCATGAAGGTGCCAGACGAGCAGGATATGCTGTGGTCACCAATGAGGAAGTAGTGGAAGCTGAAGCTTTGCCTGCTGGCACCTCAGCACAAAAAGCTGAACTTATAGGTTTAACTAGAGCTCTGCAATTGGCAGCCGGATGTAAGGCAAACATCTATACTGATTCTAAATATGCCTTCTTAACCCTGCATGCACATGGTGCTCTATGGAAAGAAAGAGGTCTAATAGGAGCCCACGGGAAGGCCTTGAAATATGGACCTGAAGTAGAAATCCTGTTAGAAGCAGTATGGGCTCCAGAACAGATTGCTGTAATGCACTGCAAAGGTCATGGACGAGGAAGGGATCCAATAACCAGAGGAAATCATGCTGCTGACAAAGCAGCCCGAGAGGCAGCCCAAAAGCCTGTGGGAGGATTTATAGCAGCCCTCATACCAGAGGTAGCTCCAGAAGAAGTTAAACCTCACTATACCCCAGAAGAGAGGAAGTGGGCTGAACAGGAAGGAGCAGTTGTGAAGGACGGTTGGATGATCCTGCCAGACAATAGGATTTATGTACCTCATCATCTAGCAGGCACAATTGTAAGAAATTATCATGAATCTACTCACCTTGGCGGTACTGCAACCAGAGAGAGTCTCAGTCGGAAGTTGTATATTATTAACCTATCACAATTAGCAACTTGCATTTCACAGAAATGTGTTCTTTGTGCTAAAAACAATCCCAGGCAGGGACCGGTACAACCCCCTGGAATCCAACATGTGGGATATGTCCCCATGGAAAGCCTAATTGTGGACTTCACAGAACTGGTCCCTTCTAAGGGATTCAAGTATCTCCTTGTGTTTGTAGATACTCTTACCGGATGGGTTGAAGCTTTTCCCACCCGAACTGAAAAGGCACGAGAGGTAACTAAGAGACTCCTCACTGAATTGATCCCGAGGTTTGGATTACCTAGATGCATTGGAAGTGACAATGGGCCAGCGTTCATTGATCAAGTAGTACAAGAAGTATGTCGAGTCCTACAAGTGAAATGGAGACTGCATGCAGCCTATAGGCCTCAGAGTTCAGGGAAAACTGAAAGAATGAATCGGACTCTGAAAACCCAATTGGCAAAATTAACCCAGGAAACGGGATTGGGATGGGTAGATGTGTTACCCATAACACTGTTTCGTGTTCGGTGTGCACCCACAAAAAGACTTAAGTTGTCACCTTTTGAGCTCCTGTATGGGAGACCGCCCTCCTTTGTTCAGGATATTCCAGCTGATCTTAAACAAATAGGAGACCATGTGACACAGGGACAAGTGCAATCTCTCTCCCGTGTTTTTGTTTCTCTTAACAGGTGGGTCCTCGAGCGCACGCCGTGCAGCATTGCCGAGCCGATTCATCAGTTCCAGGCTGGCGATAGCGTATGGGTGAAAGAGTGGAAACGTGATCCACTTGCACCTAAGTGGCGTGGACCTTACACCGTCTTGCTCTCTACTCCAACAGCGGTGAAGGTAGCTGAGGTGACCCCCTGGATTCATCACTCCCGTTTGAAGAAGTCCGAAGGCAGTTGGACGTGCAAAGGTGACCCCTCTAATCCTCTTAAACTGACTCTCTCCAAAAACCCCTGTATCTAGCCCTACCGGGAACGGGCTAGGTCACGGGCAACATTAGACGACCGGCCTGCTGCAGCCACAACCTGGAAGCTGGCTGACCTGCGCACGCCTGAAGCTTGAGGAGCATCTGAACCAGCGATTGTGAAAGGAAAGATTCTCTTATACAATTAATTGACTGCCCACCCCCTTGTGGAACAATTATCAGAGATATTACTCATTGGGGATCCTCGGGATATATGTTTTGGTCTTGGTGGTTCCCCATTTCTGTCACTGGGGGAATTATATTGGGACTAATATTTATTTGCTATCACTATAAGGTAATCTTTTGTGGAAGGAATGCATATGCTAGACATCAACATGATTCTATTATTAATCCTGATCCCTTGGGAAGGGGAAGGGTCCTTGAATCTGGCCAAATTGACTAAATATGGATTCCACCATGACCACAATATGTGGGTAGGTTTAGCTGAAATGGTAGCCAATGTTGCAAATAGGACCAATTGCCTTGTTTGCTCTCTTGGGCCAGATGATTCAGAGGGAGGTATGCCCTTATTACCGATACCATTAGATGCCATTGGTATGGTAAGCGAAATACCAAACCAGACAGAAGTACAGAATTTTCCCGGATGGAACTCAACTAAACCATTACGAGTTATACCTGTACAAGGGGAATTCTGTGTACATAAATCATCAGATGCAGCTGATTCTACCATGATAGGCTCTCCTCATTGTCACTATACTTGGGATAATATTAAGAATACCTGGGCACACGATACTACCTATCGAACTCGGGATGCCTTGCCCTGTGCACCTCCTTTTATTCATGCATGGAAAGTGGTATGGAACATAACTGTGACAGAAAAAGGCAATCTAACATACTGCACTGTGAACTCTCTACCTCTTTTGCTATTTCGCCTTCTGTACTCCACGTACCAAAGACCTCAGACACGATGGTTGTGGTGGATATGTGGAGAATGGGCATACAAGAAACTCCCCTCCAAATGGAGTGGGACTTGTTTCCTGGGATGGGTATTACCACCAATGTGGATTATGCCTACTAATTTGCCCAAGCGAACACGAAGAAACGCTGATATTTCTCGTATAGCAGGAGGAAGTACCCAAAGTTGGAGCGGTACTGATGATTGGCCACCAGAACGCATTATAGCCTATTATGATCCTGCCTCCTGGAATCCTGGTGAGCTCATACAAGGGGCACGGGATCCTATTTATAATCTAAACAGAATAATTCGATTGCAAGCAGTAGTGGAACTTGTAACCAATGCAACGGCCCGGAGTTTGAGACTTATTGCACAACAGTTGGATGAAAGTAGAGCCGCCATTTTGCAGCTGAAAATGGGAATGGATTATGTACTTGCCAAGCAGGGAGGCCTATGTGGAGTCTTGAACTTGACAGGGAATGCCTGTTGCTTTAACATTTCAGATAATGGTGAGGCAATCCGTGTGTTGGCCACAAAGATGGAGAATATAGCACATGTCCCAGTACAAACATGGGAAGGATGGGATATGGGATGGCTCACCAATTGGTTACCTAATGTCACAGGACTCAAAGGGATACTATTGTCTTGCTTGTTTTTCTTGACAGTAGTGGTAATGGTTTTATGTATGATGCCATGTATCATTTCATGTTTTAGAAGTACAATTAGCAAGATGGTTTCAAATGAAACTCTACCTCATATCATGGCCCTATACAGAGCTTTACCTCAGGAATATGATGAAGGTCAAGCTATCAAGGACACTTGGGACGAAGGTCCTTGAGCTTGAAAGGGGGGAATGAGGCATCAGGCATAAGCCTGCATTTTATTAATGTTTGATCAGGACTTGTATATTAGAGAGAGCCTAAAAGATTTTCAAATGTTTCAATGCCAGGCAGAGAAAACCTTGGCCATTCTCCTAAGACAAGGGGCCCCTTTTGATTTATAGCAGAAAACAATTCTCAAAGTCGTAAAAGCTGAAATTACAGACTAAAAGCAGGACATTGACCCTACATGTTACAGAAGATAAAAAAACAGAGATAAACATAATTAGGAATGGGCAAATAGTAAAATGATACCATGGGCCTCTCTTAAACCTTGAGCTGTATTTTCTAAGGCCAGAGGTAAATGGGAGAAAAAACATCTAGCTGACAGAGAAAGAGAGGCTTTTTGGGAAGTCTTTTTAAAGCATCTAGCTGGGAAGTCTTTTTAAAGCTGTTTCTTCCTTAAACAGATAATGGGAAAAGCAGCTTGCTGAAGGGGGGGGAGGCTTCTTCTGAAACTGTTTTAAACTGAGTCCTTTTCTTTCTTTCTCTCTCTACTTTAAAAAGGCCTTATTCCTTTTAAGAGGCTATCTGTGTTGTGTATTAAATATGTTGGCTTAAATGTAATTATGCAAAGGATTTAACAAATGCTAGAAGAGTTGTATTTATCTTGAAATTAAGTCAGCCACCAGTCCAGCCTCTTGCCAGACAAGAAGACGCCATCAAATGCTGTCCTGATATATTAGCTGCCAGACATTTGTTTAGAAACCTTCAAATGAAGGATATCTTTCAATGTTGATGTGAAACTCAAGATCCTTGACATATGTTTAAGATAAAAATTTAAGATTAACCATTTGTTTTAGAAGGCAATAGGGCAGGGAGGGCAAGAGGTGAGCTGGTAATTAAGATTCCTTGTTGAGACACATGTAAGATATATTACTACTTATTTGTCATTTATAGATGTAACAATATATAGCTGTTTGTGTTCCTTATAAGGACAGAAGGATATGGGTGTATCTTTTTGTGATTGGTTATAGCAATCAGCCAATAGGAAATCCAACCAGGCTGATTGGACAGAGGCAGCCCAAGGAGGAGCAAAGGGGGCTGGATTAAGGGAATATAAGTGCTGGCCATAATGGCAGGAGGCCAGGCCAGAGCTTGGTAACCATATACCACTGTGCCTCTCATTTATTTGTCTGACAAATAAATAATTATTTTAATTTCTCTATTGCTGCGTTGAATATTTCATTCCAGCTAAGCGTTAACCACAAGCAGGGTGCTACAGTTCCACCTGGCCTTTGGCTCAGAATCAGTTTGATTCCCTCGCCCTCTTTCTTTTTCCTTTCTCCTCCTATGAAGAGATTGCTCCCTAATTGTTTTAATGTTGTGTCTTAATCTTTTAAATTGTATTTTAATCAACTTGTTTTTATTATTGGTTGTTAGCCGCCCTGAGCCCGGTCTTGGCTGGGGAGGGCGGGGTATAAATAAAATTTTTTATTATTATTATTATTATTATTATTATTATTATTATTATTATACAGCAAGAGGCTCTCAATCTCTTGGTCATGGGTTCAAGTACCATCCTGGGTGAGGTGACTCTCATGGTCTTTTCCAACTCCACAATTTATGATTCTGTGATTCTATGAAATGTAGTAAGTAAGTAAGTAAGTAAGTAAGTAAGTAAATAAATATTCCTGAACTAAAACAAAGTAGGACAGCTTGGCTTCCCTGCGGGTATCACTGTATCATGGGCATAGCCAGGTTTTTTTATTAGGCGGGAGGACAGAACTTTTGTTGGGGAGGGGCAGAACCGAAGTGATTGGTCAGTTAGTTAGGTATTCTATTGTTTTACTTGAGATGGGGGGCACAGTTGCTCCCCTGCCCCCCTTGGCTAAACCCATGCAGTCTATACTGTTGATGTATTGCCTATGTACAAACAAAACAAATTCTCATTAGAAACTCCCATCTGATCATGATACTTGACTGAACCTCAGTTTGAAACTGACTGCTGCTCTAAACCGGTGGTTAGCTGGCCCAAAGCATCCTTCCAAGGAATGAACTATGTGTTAATACAGCATGATTTTTCCACAAGGGGGCACCAAAATGTATGGCACTATACTGTATAGTGGTACCTCGGGTTAAGAACTTAATTTGTTCCGGAGGTCCGTTCTTAACCTGAAACTTTTCTTAACCTGAAGCACCACTTTAGCTAATGGGGCCTCCTGCACGATTTCTGTTCTCATCCTGAAGCAAAGTTCTTAACCCAAGGTAATATTCCTGGGTTAGCAGAGTCTGTAACCTGAAGCGTATGTAACCTGAAGCATATGTAACCCGAGGTACCACTGATATAGCTAAAACAGGGAAACAACTAAATATGAACTCTTTCTTGCTTGGGAAATAGTTGCTTTTCTCTCTTCAGATTATAGGAAAAATACATTCATTCTATTCAGTATTTTATTTAAGAATAGGACCAGAATACAGAACACTGCTGCAGTTTTCTAGGCTCTGGTTTATATTTTCTATGTCACTACAGGACTTTGATGGATGTGTATTCTTTCCTGGCAGACCTTGATGATGGGGAGAGCATCCATCCGGGGGGGTGGGGACAAAGGAAAGGGTGTGGATTCTGACATTGAGTTTTCCAATCCAGTGCTCTGAGTAACAATATTGCAAGGTACTGAACAAACAGAAACAATGGATGGCAGTCACAAATTACAACCACATGCTCAATTTAAAAAACAGGTGATTTCAGTGTCGTATGTTGTGAATAACAATGTCTGTGCGTTCCACAAATGGAATTTAAAATATTATCATAGTAAGGTTTTATGTATCAGAGCAGCATAGTACAACATGCAGCTGAGTAATCAAGAATATATAGGAATGTTCTGACAATATTGGGCTACATGAAGGATACAGAATAAAAATGAGTCAGAGGAGGCTAGGAAGAGAACAAAAATCCAGCAGAGACAAGTAGGTAGGTATCTGGGACACCTGAATTAAAACCCCATCTTTAGCTTCATCCTGTCTGGGTAGCCTTGGGGAAAAGCTGTTCTCTGTCCATTTTTATTTCCCCATCTATAAAAGAGGAATAAAGTTAACTTAATTCAAATCACAGGCAGTAGTGGCTGGGACTTGTGGGGCTGAAGGCAGGGAATCTGACAGTGGGTGGTACCAGTTATAATTTTGTCCCCATCTTTCTGCCTACTGTGTTCTACAAGGGCAAAACTGAGCCTAAGGAAGAAGAAGCCAGCAGTCAGGTCCACCAGCCCCTACTGTGGATGTAAGTAAGAAGGCAGGGAGGTGGAGGCTGACTGAGGGCCGTGGAGGTTGGTGGGTCAGAGCCCTGTTTACCTTAGTGGATGGGTAATAAATGTGACCCCCGCTGGTCATGGGGATGTAAGTAGAATGAACAAAGTACCGGATCTTAACAGTGCCATACTATGCCTAAGTCTGCAATTGCACAATTGTTCTGCTGAACTCCACAGCGCTTACCTCTGAGCAGGTAGGCAAAGGATTGCACCAGAAACCAGTCAAGCATTTTAATTATTATATGTATTAATAATGACTAATAGTCAGTGACTAATGACTAATAGTCAATGACTAATGACTCGTTGTTCTACTGTGACAAGTTTGACGCATGAATTTAAAATGCTAGGTTCTCTTGCATTCTAATATTAAGCCACATATGACTTGCTTATTTTTTATATTAAAAGAAAACAACCAGTGTTTCTGTTGCATCTTTCCTACAATGTACACAAGGATATGTTAACAGTATGGCCATGAGGGGGAGCCTTGGCATTACAGATTCTCATCTGCAGACATTCCACTATGAAATGGTAAAGGAACAAAGAGCAAAGAGCAAGGCTTTACTAAAAATGCCTACCAACAATAATACTAAAATATTACTTTGGGTAACCCCCTCAAGGGTCCTTAATGTGCTCTCAGTTTTGCCCAGTGAATGCAGCTGGAGACATGGGACGCACGCCTGGGAAATGCAGGTACTTTTCCCTCTCTGAGAGATCTACCTTCCAAACAGGAAGATGGGCAGACACTGTTTAGATCTGTAGCAGTTCCTGGCAATAGTGAGACCTGCAGTTTCTGTCCTGGGCTCCTTTGGGAGGAAGGGCGGGATATAAATTCAGTGAATGCAAACAAACACTGTGGACCAAAAGGGGAGCAATGTAGGCAGCACTGCCCTTTTGGCATCACTGTAGCATGCCAGTTGCTGGGGAGCAGAAGTGAGGAGACTATTGTTGTACCCGGGTCCTGATTTTGATCTTCCCAAAGACATCCTGTTGGCCACGATGGGCCTTTGGCAGGCTCTTACTAATGTTGCTACTACAGTGTGTGTATATTATTATCATTATCATTATTATTTTAATTTATATACCACCCTATACCCAAAGGTCTCAGGGCAGTTCACATAAAAAGATCACGGTATATAAAATTAAAATATAAACAATAACCCAATAATACCCTCCCCACAAAAAGAGCCACATTTCAAAAGGGTATGGGATGTTGAAACAGTGCAGCAGCTCCCTACATCTGGGATTTGTGTTTGCATCTCTGATACAGAGTGAGGAGGGCGCTAGGGAAAGCATATAGCTGATTGCCATCAACATGACCCATCTACACAGTTTTGCATTTTGCTCTTGTTGCAGAACAGCTATGCAAGGTAATATAGGAAGCTGCCATGTACCAGATTATTTGTTCATCGAGCCTGGCATTGCCTACTGTGACTTCTGAATTTCGGAAAAACATCTTCCTACCCTGGGAGAGGCCAGAGACTGAACATAGTTCTTTCGCATGCTGAGTGTGTGTTCTGTAGTATTAGAGGAGATGGGCCTGTGCCCATCAACTGTCCTGCCAGCAAGGCAGGAAAGCCAAAACATTTCCAAGTATAACTGTAAATGTAAATGACCAGATATTGGGTTATCCTGGCAGATAGCAGAGCCAGGTGTCCCTGCCCAGCATGTCAGGTTTAGGATGCAGCTTTAGCAGTACAAAGCTTGCCCAATATGTGCTTGTTTGGACCTCCCAGTTTCTAAAATGTCAAGATTTACAATACAAATATGAGAACAAAGCAAAGAATGCCAGTACATTATCCAGGAGCAATCTCTCCCAATTTCTTAGGAACCCACACAGACTTGTATTCTGTGTGCGCAAAGGGGCTGAATGGGGTTGACACCCAACTGAAGAAATGTCGGTTAGTAGTGCGTATATCAACACGTTAATCAATTGGTCCGTCCATTCAGTCTGCAGAAATGTATATATGAATGGCAATAGCTGTAAAGAAAAACTGCATTTTGTTCTTCCATATGTAAGGCAGGAGGCACCATCTTAGGAAGCATTCTCTCCTGGGAAAGAGGATGGCCACTGTGTCCCCCACAAATAGCTATCTACATATTAGCATGTGGGTGAATGGTAGTCATTTGCAGCACTTTTAAAAAGATGTGGGTCTCTTTCAATGAAACCTAGCGGGTGGAATTCAAGGATGCACGATTCCGCTTGTTCCATCTGCACAAGCATCCCAGTTTGCCAGGTCTGCTGCCCTATCCCTGTACAGTCCTGGAGTTGTTCACACCCCTCTGAAACAATTTTGGGGTATGTGGGTACAGGGTCTGGGGGGGGGGGGGAAGAGAAAGATGGAGAAAAGCCCCACCGGGCAAGCAGAAGTCCTTGTGCAGGGTTCCACTGACAGGGCTTGTCGGTGAATCCCGCCCGGTGGCTTTTCCAGAATATTGAGAACTTATTTCGTAAAGAGTTCCAAGGCATCATGTGGATTTACCACCACTGGTATGAATGAAGCTTAAAGATTAACAACCACTGCATTTAAACTGGTTCTCTCATATGCCATAGAGAATTACACCAATGCAGACACATAAGCTGTTCTGACATACTCCCCTAATGCTGATCAGTGCCTTTGATGCACTCTCATAAATGCACTCTCACAAAAACCTATCTTTGTGGAACTAAGCCAGGGAATTGTGGCATGAGTACACAAACAAAGCCAGTTCATTGAGATGTGGCTGACAGCTCATTTATAAACCTTGGCATTGCGTCTCACTTGTTATTTGCATGCCACCGTCAGGTTTGTTTATGAAATATTTCCTGAGATTCAAGTCATGGGACTCTCTTTGAAAGTTGCGGGAGTCCTGAAGCAAACACCACACCCAGCTTTTTGAAAATGGCTACATTCCATCCTACCTCACAAACATTAAGCTTTTTGTCTCTTAATGTTTACTATTGGATAAATCCTATGGGCCTCAATCAATATTTTGTTCACCTTGGAAACAACACTTAACTCTATCAAAATGGCTGCCAAGCCCAACTATCAGTGCCTCCTTGAAGGCCAGTTGTGTGTCGAGACCCTGAGACCACCCCCTTGTTGATGAATAAGACACAAGGACACAGATATTAGGTTAATGTTATTGGGCAAATTGAGGCCACAACTTTATGGGTTACAGACTGTGAGCGGTATTGGCTTAGGCATTGAAATTGACCCAACTATATCTGACTCCTGCCCTCATGCAGGGAGTCCAGTAAGGGTCAACCACCGGTAGGGGGAGCCCCATCAATGCAAACCAACTCGAGTTCCCCTGGGTTCCCGTGGCATGGCCCTAGCCCAGCCCTGGACTTCGGACAAGATCCACACCCCTGGATTCCTTTAACGGAATACCCTTAAGATTGGAGGGGCAGGTGATGGCCACACCTCCCCTCCCCCATCATAAGTTCAACCAATGCCTAATCACCAAACCTGACAAAGCTGTGATGATTGCTACAAGGTAGGCGAAAACCAAATGGCCCGTGCCAATTTGCCAAGTGGAAAAATTCCTGCCAGAAAATATCCAGGGACAGAGAACATCCCTACTGAAAATACTAAGGTGGAAACCAGTACAGTGCAACCTGAACAGCAGGAAAAGCTGGATGGAGGGAAATACATATTGAAAGCAAATCCCCTATTAGAATTGTTAAAAACTGAGCTGCACAAACAGTGCTGGACCCCTTCAGGTAGCTATGACTTTAGGCATGATAGTAGAGGTCCAAGAGCATTTTGCCATGCATGGCTTTCTGAATGTTCCCCTTGGTTAGCCTTCTCTGTTGTTTTGAAAGCACCTGTATGCTGTTATTGCATTTTATTTCCCCACAAGGGGTACAGGGTACATTTAATACCAAAGTCTGTACCAAGTACAAACAGCACTTACAAAGTCGATGGCATAAGGTTTCACATGAAGATGCTTTTATCTTCCTTTCTATCATGAACAGGAAAAAGGTGTCATTTGGCTTAATAAATCAAATGCAAGAGCTATCGAGGAAAATAAACAGAAGCTATATTCTAGATAATATCAACCATTGTATATTGTGGATGACTTGACTTTGCTCTTTCTTGGAAAACCAGTACAACAGGTAACAGGATAGACCTTTTGAGTTCTTGTTGAGGAACAGGATAGAATATTCAAAAAACAGTTGAAAACAGGCAGGAAATACTAAGCACACATTTGCAAGAAGGCACAGAATGAGTTAATAAATTTGTGTGGCCAAATTTTGAGGGAGACTCTCAGTTTTAGCAGATGAAGCAGCATACATTTCTAGCATAGGACTGTCTCTTGGTATGAGATCTGTGGTTGACAGTGATGGGAATGCATATGTATATGCTGAATTCTTTGGGTTCATTTCAATCTCAGACCAAACTATGGTAGGCATATAGGCAATGCAATTTGATATACTTTCTGATTTTGGACTGGTGGAGGCGGAGTGGTCCCTTGTAAGGGACCGTAAATACAATAAACACCAATACATCCATCTTAATTTACACATACAGATTGATTGTATGCCACCCAGAGGTGCCTTTTATGCCTCTTTTCCAGCTCTGCAACAACCTTTGTGGGAAGCAGTGAACAGAAACTTGTTGGTGTTGAAATACCTTTTTGTATGGAGGAGCATACAATTGTGTGAGCCCCCAGCACAAATAGAACAGCCCAGACATATTTTTACTATTTTGGTGCCCAGCTCTAATTGTTGACACAAGCCTCCAGGGTGCAAGCCAAACTAACAGTTAAAGGATTTGTTTGTTTTTTGCTCCATTGCCTCCTGCTGTACACTGTAAATTATTCAAAAAAGGCTCCCTGCCAGCTTTTTTTTTTAAAAAAAGTCTCTTCATTTAAGCATTATTTATTATCAAGGTTTATAAGCACAGCTGGGCCTACCGGTATCTCCAGTGGCACCCACAAAAGGTTTCAGTAACTGTTTCCTCAGAAATCCACAGCACACAAGAGACTGTTCGCTTTTCCTGCTCAGTTCTTGTCTGCACTGCCTCAGTTGCTCTTACGGCGAACGCATCTGATTAACATGCCTATGTTTCATTGGATGCCAGGATTGAATGCTCACCCTCCCATCTGTTCTGAACAAAGAGCTTATCTCTGTGGGCCTGCACAGTGGTGGCTGATGCAGGTACCTCCTCAACCCCACCCCACCGCCGACATTGATGTGGCGGCTGATGTGGGGTTAAGGGTTGGTGAGGTATCTTTTTCTGCTCTTATAGACCCATTATCCCATGGCAACCATTTTCTCTCATGCCACATGCTCCACAGCAGCCATTTTGTGCTATGCAGTTCCCCCATGGCAGCCATTTTGTGATCTATCTGGCCTAGTGCCCATGGCAGTCATTTGTAACTAAAACTAGAACTTTTTCAATACTCCTTTGGCTCAAAAAGGTTGGCAACTCCTGGCACATATGATTCCCTTAGCATCACTGTTATGTATTGGGTTTAGCACTTTTTATGTTACGAGGTGCGTTCTAACCAATCATATAAGTGTTGGTAGACGAATGTTCTAATGGCAAGTAAGCGCATGCACTTTCAACTGTCAACTGTCAATGGTCAGTTCATGTTGGGGCTTTTATTGTGTAGTCCTGTGAGTTTGGGTTTTGTTTTCCTAAGAGTGAGCCATTGTCACTGACAATGTTGAATAAACGTAGTTGAGGAACTTATACTGCCTTGGGCTTCTGACTTTTCCAAACATTTAACATTGGCAATGAGGATGGGATGTATGAGCTCCCGCCGGCTGCCAGAGGCCCAAGACCGCACCGCAGCACCACCGCCTGCCACCTCGCAGTAAGCGCGACCTTACTGCCCCGCTGGACTCAGCAAATAGTCCTGGAAACAAGACCGTGCCTGCCACTTCTTCACAACCACCCACAATCGCACAAGTGACTGCTCCAGGTCTGAGGATGGCCACCAGTCATAGTTGGCCGCCACCGGACTTCGATATGAGCCATCCTGCAGAATGGCCACAGTGGCTCCACTGAATAAGGAGCTATGCCCGACTACAAGGCTTCACTAGGGAGGCAGACAAGGTGGAAGTGCTACTGACAGTGCTGGGAAGTTCCGCCATCACTCTACTGGAAGGTCTGATGGCACCCAGGGACATAGAGGCATGCACTTTTGATGAGCTGGCACAGGCTATGACAAAACACCTCGCGCCCCAGCCAACTAAGAACCACCGCCACTATGACTTTGTGCACAGAGAACAACAAGCGCAAGAGTCAGCAAGTGAAAACATCACAGCGCTCCAGGCGATTGTGATGTATTCAAGAGAGCAACAGAATTCACGAGAGTAAATTCAGAAGGATCCCTCCCTGCCAAAATCCTGTTGTTGTTTTTTATTTGATGGGGGAATTTTCAACAGCAGCAACCCTACTGTAAATAAACTATTGACTCTGTGCTATGTGTATGTCAGATATCACTTGTGCAGGAAAATTGAAGGGCTGGATGTATAGTAATTAAATATATTCTAAAAAGTGGCATTTTTTTATTTTAAAAAAGCCGTGCCAAGGAATTCCACATTTTCTAATGTCATTGCAAGCTAAAATGGCACAATGCTCTTAACTGTGCCTGTGTTTATCAGGTTCCTGTTCCAAGTTTCCAACTTTGTTTTCTGGGAATGGTCACTATTTCATAGAAGACACACCAGAGAAAGACAAAATAAAAGTGAAGGCAGCATAGTGTATGTTGTCTTGCTTATAAACAGAGGGGTAACTGTAAATATGCAGACTGCAGGTCAAACGTCTGCCAGAAGTTGATGAGAGCAGCAATTTATATGGAAAAGGTCACAGTGAATTAAGAGACTAGCAAGTGAATGAAAGTGGTAATTAGTCATTCATATTTAGCTTCTTAGTTACTTTGTTTTCCAAGACCAGAGCTCACTATGTGGCCGGCTCAAGATGTCAGCCTTCTTCACTGTAACCCTTTGATATTTTTGGTGTTCCCACAGCAACAGACGTTGGGCCATTATTGTTTTTTTCCATCTGCTCACACAGTTTCCACTAAGCTTTGGAATGGAAACCTATGTCACCATGTCTGTGAGAGAAGAAGCATGCCTGCGTACAGCATCTGAAATGCTTGCACAAAGAAAGGAGCTCAGGAGGAAGCGAAGTCAGACCCTCACCAGGTATAAACTGCTGGAACTCATTTGAATACTCAGATGCTAAATTTGATTTCGAGCACCTTGGTTTGGTTCCCATTCAATGTGACGGCAATGAAATATGGAAGCTAAAGACAATACAAAATGGAGCAAGTTTTTCAAGAGCTTGCTTAGGTATTGGCCAGATCATGAAGGGATGCAGATCAGTGCATGCAAAGGTCTGGGAGAGACACTTATCCAGAATCATGAATAGTCGCTGCAAGTCAGTGTGGACCAGCTTCACCCATATGTTGTTGAACTCCAGATCCAGATCATAAAGAATGATGGGAGCTGTAATCCAAGAACATATGGAGGATACCAGAGTGCTGTAGACAACGCTGAGCTTGTTGTTCTTCTGTACCATTTCCCCTGATTGTGGGATTGGCATCTTTAGAGCTTGTTTTGTTCTGTTGTCATATACTTGCTTACATCTTGACAGATTACATCTTGATCAGTCAGTAGAGCATGAGATTCTTAATCTTAGGGCATATTGGGCAAAAGATTCCTGCATTGAAGGTAGTTGGGCTTGACAACCCTCACGATTTCTTCAGATTCTATAGTTCTGTGATTTTATTATTCCCTCTCTTCACTGCAACACGCAAGAAATAAAGACCAGGAAGCTGATGCCCAGAAGTCCATGGCTGAAACGATAGCTCCAAGGTAGTGGCTAGTTTCTTCAGGATTCTGAAGGGGAAAAGTACACCCAGTGCAGGCCAGCTAATTGGGTATGCCCACATTATGAATAGCGTAGAAGTAGACAACTTGCCAACTGAGAAGAGTTAGAACCAATCAGCAACTCTCCCCTCTTCTACTTCCCCACTGAGCTCAGACTGCTCCAGAGACAGCTAATGAGTGCTTCACACAGTTGCAGGAAGATCGTTCCCTAACACCAGAGGCATTTTCAGGGAATAATGTTGAAATATGAGATGAGCCAAAGGCAATTTATTGTGGTCCGAGGCTGTTGCAATCCTTTCGTTGAGCATGCTTATTCTACACAAAGGCAGTTAATATGGAAACTGGCCCACGGCCAAAAAGGAACAAGAATCAGAAATAGACTTTCTGGTCCAACAACATGTTTACGTTTGGGGATTTGGGGTTTTTTTGGCGGGGTGGTTTCAGATGCTGTGAATCCCTTGACACTACATATCATTGCCTGCTGAGTTAAAGCTGAAGTCATTCTAAGGTAGGAGGATGTCAAAGACTGTTGTGAAGATGACTATTAGAGTTAGGAGCTAACAATCATTCACAATGCATTCAGTGATTTTTCAATTAGGGCATTTGTTATGGGGGAGAGGCAGAAGGTGAGAAGGCAGAAGAGTTGGGTTTATTTGAGGGCAAGGGGTTTGGAAGGAAGGCTATTGACAGTGTTTGTCTGTTTTTACACTGCCATCCCTTTCTACACAATTGTAGCATAGAATTCTCAGGCCGAACTGTCTCCTGAAAACTAAAGACACCATGCCAAATAGTTCAGAGCAGCTGAAACCATATTTTGTGTGATCAACCTTCTGCAGGAACAGACTGCCAAAACAGCTAGCAGCAGGCATGCAAGCAATGCTGTGGTTGTTTCACACAATAATCAGATCTGATCCACTCAAACATGCTTTAATTTCAGAGAGCAACTGTTGTAGCACTGTGGCAAGTCAGATGGTACACATCAGCACAAAATCAGCATTGCCATTGCTAACTTCATTCCCATGGTTTAGATTTGGACCTGGTCCTGCCATCACTGCCAATATGTTTAATACCTTCCAGAACCACCACTGATGCACTGACATCCAGGCTGGTGGAACCTCTGTGATGTGGTTGCAGAAAGTGCTAGATGCTGCTGAGTCCTTTCATTGGGATGGGAATGAGATTCTAGAGAAAGTCACTCAAATATATGCAATCTCCCTTGAAAGAGACACATATGCACCAGGCGAGTATATGGACAAAGTGATGGGGGACGTGCATATGTCTATTGGAACACAGAAAACTGCCTTATACAGAGTCAAACCACTGGTCCATCTCACTTAGCATTATAAACAGTGGCTCCACAGAATCTGAGACAGGAATATTTTACATCCCTCTACTGAAGATATTAATGAGTGGGAAGGTACATACAGGCAGCAATACAAGTATCTTGGTCCAGAGCCATAAAGGGTTTTGCATTGGGCTCAGAAATGAACTCAAAACCAGTGCAACTGGTATAATATGATAATAGCACCCGGGCAGTAATCTAGCTATCATGTTCTGAACTACAGTTTATTGTACCAGCTTCAAAGACAGCCACACATAGAGTGAATTATAGCAATCTGTCATGGAATGGTTGGGTGCAGAGTAATGGTGGGAGGAACCAGCTGGGGAACCCCCAAGGGAAGAAGGCTCAGAGCCAGGGCATTGGTGGTAGGACAATGACAAGTGGTCAGAAGGAGAAGAGGGAGCAGACTGTCAGAGGCAGAAGCTGAAGCAGAAGAGGAGGGAGGCCAAGAGGCAGAGATGAGTCTGGCTGGTGAAGAGGCACAGGTGTCGCCTCCTCCTGCTGTGACAAGCTCCCCTCCCTGCTGGTTTCCCAGAACCAGAAGAGACATGAAGCGGGAGGAGCAAAGCCTGACACGCAGGTCTCAGATTGCTTGGGGGCAAACCCTGAAGAGGAGGGGACTTAGACAGCTGTGAGGAGATGAGGACCTTCAGTCTCCACAATGGCTTCATAGGGGCAAGACCTGCCGAAGAAGAGTTGCTGTGTTTCTTAGGCATGACACTCCTGTGCAGATCCTGTTTTCTTTTCTTTTTTCTAATGAAGAGTTAACTCCACTTACTTTGTGTGATTCACTGCTGGCTGGCTTGCTCCTGGCACAATCTAACCTGGAAGTTATCAGAGCATGGATCACTGAGGGATGGAAGTCTCTGCCCAGGGAGTATTGCAGATGGCATACCAGCATAGACTGTTAAAGGGTATTCCATATCACAAAAGCAAAATGTGCCTCCGGTGTCAAAGATGGATCATGGAGCACCCTCAAGGGCCAACCTGTTGCTTTGGGGAAACTGTGGCACCTTCTGACAGAGGATGAACACACTCCTTGGGGAAAACGAACCCGTCTTGTGGTACCGCCTTCTTTCTTTTTTTAAAATTGAGGTTCAGTTTATTTGCCTCCAGCCCACCAGTTACTGCAGTTAGGCACTGATTTACCACTTTCAATATTTCATCAGAATATGATTTTTGGGGTTGTTGTTTTTGTTTGTTTCTAGGTCTTTTTTCATTTTATTGCATTTTGATATTTTTATTGTAATTCACCATGCTGCTAATTTATGAAAGGTGGTATAAAATAAAGGATGTCCATATAAACATACACACAAGTAAATGTGGGCTTTCCTAAAGTTGGGCCTCGGTTTCCTGCTGTGAGAAGGCTAAATTAGTATCTGTCCCTGCTTTTTCTGCTTTTGTATATGTAGCATGAGGTCCTGGAAGTCTTTACGTTGTCTCTGTTTTCCAATTGGAACATTCCTGTCATTTTGCATCATTCCTGGATCATGTTTTCCATTAATATAAATTAACATAGCAACACACTGGCTTCAAAACTGGCTTTCCCCAGCTGAACATCTGTTTCCTTATGCACAATTCATTTTTGTCTTCAGGAACCTGGTAAGAGAAATGCCACAAGATTTCTAATCTTAAACAAATCCAGGCAACAGATTTTTATACCCACCTAAAAGCTTGCCTCTCAACCCTCTCAGTATACAGAAATGGATTCAAGTGTTTATTTCAGAATGTATGCCTATATCGTCTCGGGCCTATCTAATGTGTAAAGTTGGAAAGACTTCTTCTTCCCAACAAGCCTGAAGTTCTTCTAGTTTAGAAAGCAGCTTTGCTTGGAAGAGATGCACATTTTTTATTTTCTCTGCTCAGAGGCGGTTTTATGGTAGTGCAACCGATTATAATAAATAATAATAATAATTTCTTATTTATACCCTGCCTATTTGGCTGGGTTTCCCCAGCCACTCTGGGCGGCTCCCAACAGAATATTAAAAACTTGATAAAACACCAAACATTAAAAACTTCCCTAAACAGGGCTGCCTTCAGCTGTCTTCTAAGTCATCTGATGGGAGGGTGTTCCTCAGGGCAGGTGCCACTATTGAGACGGCCCTCTGCCTGGTTCTGCTTCTCGCAGTGAGGGAACCACCAGAAGGCCCTTGGCGCTGCACCTCAGAGGCTGAATGATGGCTGTGGACACGCTCCTTCAGGTGTACTGGGCCAAGGCCGTTTAGGGCTTTAAAGGTCAGCACCAACACTTTGAATTATGCTTGGAAATGTACTGGGAGTCAATCAGGACCAGTGTTATATGGTCTCAGTGGCCACTCCCCGTCACCAGTCTAGCTGCTGCATTCTGGATTAATTGTAGTTTTCAGGTCACCTTCAAAGTAGTCCCACACAGAGTGCATTGAATTAGTGCAATTCCCTCACACTGGGCACTGAGTCAGTGTCCGGTATGCACTTTCCTGGCTACGGGAAGGAGGCACGAGGGCTCTGACTGTTACCATAAAGCACCAATGCTGCAGCAAGCAAAGGCTCCAGCAGCTCAGTCAGCTGCTTGTGGCTGGAAAGCCAGACAGGATGTTTGTGACTGTTGCCATGGAAACAAAGGGGCAGTTCATTCTGTACTGAGCACCGGATGTTAGCTCAGTGTGTGTGTGTCATATGACCCGTACTGGAAGTACATGGGTGGAGTTTCTTCTTGCTGTTGTCGAGTGCAGACATGTTTCTCTGTACTGATATGAGAGACAGAAATAAAAGATGTAAATAGTTTTCTGTCTGCTTCTTTCCCCTCCTGGGGGCCACCAAAGGGGAGAGAGGAAGAACGGTGTGTTCCTCTCACACATCTGAGAAGAATCGCCGAGACCTCGCCTGCTTATCAGCAGAGTGGAGACGCGGGGAGGTCGACAGGAATATCTGCCGGTGCCTACGCTGTGGCACATTCCTCTGACCCAGGCAGAATTCCAACAGGGTCCTAGAGTCCCTCTTCCCGCTTCCCAAAGCCTAATTCAGGCTTCCTCACCCTTCCAGATGTTTTTGGCCTACAACTCCCATGATCCCTAGCTAGCTGGACGAGTGGTCAGGAATGATGGTAAATGTAGACTCAAAACATCTGGAGGGCCAAGGTTGAGGAAGTCTGGCCTAGTTAATGCTTGTCCAACTTTGGGAAGGAGATGGGAAAGCTCTAGGACCCTGCCAGAGCTGTCAGACCTCCTTCCCAACGCCTGACATGGTGTAAGGGGCTGGGCAGGTTGGGAAGCAAATATTGGCCTAGCTCAAGGAGCCATAGTATCAAAGACCACCCCTGCTCTGCTATTGTCCAGTATCTGTCCAGTTGCATGCCTTCCTGGCTACTACTCATGATGGCTGTACCCTACTAACCCAATGTGTGTGAGCCAAGACATTGAGATAATCAGATCACTGGATCATCATGCTTTTCCACACAACTTGTTACAAATTGAAAGGCAGTCTCCTAAAGTGGGGAGCCTTATCTACTTCTGAAGGCTCCTTGCATTATTTCTTTAAAAAGTTAGACGAGGAATCCATTGGAGTTGAACTAAGGTACTGGGCAGGGTTTTATAATCCACTCCCTGCTGTTATTTTTGCAGTTAAAAAAAACCCCACCAGAAGCTATTTTCTCCATAAGGGAAAGGTTCCAAGTAGTATAGGAAAAGAAAAAACCTTTGCTTTGAACAACACTATATGGATTCCTTAACAAAAAAAAAAGCAGTATAGGTAAATAAGCACCTTTTAAAGATGATTTCAATTGGGGAAATAGCATAGGCTGAAGAGGCTGGGAAACCAAAGGAAAGTGTGGCTATATGGAGGTTAAGTTGTAATTAAGCAATCACAATATGACGTGAGAAGAAGTATCCTACTTATACTGCAGGAAGGAAATTAAACAGTGGCGTAGCATGGGGGGTGCAGGGGGGGCCGGCCGCACCGGGCGCAACATCTGGGGGTTAGGGAAATCCACGGGTTAGGGGGCGCAAATCCATGGGTTAGGGGGCGCAAATTACTTGCCTTGCCCCGGGTGCTGATAATCCACGCTACGCCACTGAAATTAAATCCGGCATTTTAACTTGCTATTTCTATGTTTTTGGGTGCAGGAGTGAATTTGCAAGCACCTTAATTGTTAGAGAATTTTAGAATTGTATTACATCTGTTTCTTTAGCTGTAAGGTAAAGGGATAAAGGGACCACTGACTGTTAGGTCCAGTCACAGACGACTCTGGGGTTGCGGCGCTCATCTCGCTTTATTGGCCGAGGGAGCCAGTGTACAGCTTCCGGATCATGTGGCCAGCATGACTACGCCGCTTCTGGCGAACCAGAGCAGCGCATGGAAACGCCGTTTACCTTCCCGCCAGAGTGGTACCTATTTATCTACTTGCACTTTGACGTGCTTTCGAACTGCTAGGTGGGCAGGAGCAGGGGCCAAGCAACGGGAGCTCACCCCGTCACAGGGATTCGAACTGCTGACCTTCTGATCAGCAAGCCCTAGGCTCTGTGGTTTAACCCACAGCACTTGGCACTTAGCAATGGAATAGCATGGAAAGCCCTAATTTAAGCTGGGGAGGGAAACCAACGGACTCTAGCCTTTGTTTCGGGTCCAGATACTTGTGTTTAGTTTCCTGTTTAGTTGCTTGGTTATAGATATGTGGTACAAAGGCAGCACTTCTCCTTATAATTAAAAAGAAGAATAAATAATACGTTGGGAGAGAAGCCTAAGAAGGTGTTACAAGAGATTTACTATGGAAGAGAGTTCTAATGATTCATCCCAAGCTTAATCCTTGTCCTCTGAGTGCACGTAACTCCCATTAGCATTCCTGGGAACTTTGCCAATGCACCAGGAAAAAATGGAATAAACAGTGCTGTTTGCACTTGAAAATAGTGTTGCTTAGAGAGTGCGGCATAATCCTTTAAAACAGCTGGAGCACGTGTGCAATCGATCTCCCTACCACCATGACACTCTTTGTTTATGCTGAACATCAGGCTTTCCTTGTCAGCCCGCCAGGGTTGGACCAGACCTCTTTGAGCAGATACTCAGAGCTAAAGTAGTCAAATATGCATGTGAAGCACAGCAGATCTCAACTTATTGTTGGCTATACAGATATCGGACTGCTGCCATTTGCCACAATTGTGCTTCAAGGAACGTCAAAACTCAAATTCTACATGACTTTCATTTGTTTCATGGAACAAAGTCCAGTGGCCTTTCCATCAAGAAATCGCCAGCCTTGGCAGCTTGAATTAGGGTGCACAATCCAAACGATATAAGAAACACTGGTAGGGCAGATCTATCTTTACTAGATAGGCAAAGAGGTAAAGTAGTGCCTTCCAGATGTTGTGAAATACAACCCCAGCCAGCAGGGTCCACCAGTGGCGTAGCGTGGGGGGTGCAGGGGGGCCGGCTGCACCGGGCACATCGGGGGGGGGCGCTCGCACTCGAGTGCTAAAATCCACAGGTTAGGGGGCGCAAATTACTTGCCTTGCCCTGGGTGCTGACAACCCACACTACGCCACTGGGGTCCACAACATCTGGAGGGCAGAAAATTGCAGGCTCTGGTATAGAATCATCTCAAGGCACATTCATGAGTATTTAACCAATAAGGTTTATTAAATCAGAGCATATATTGTAGAAGCAATATACTTTCGTATTGACAGCACAACGTTTTTCATGTGAATATTCCTCTCTGCTGGGAGAAACAAAATTTACATCAGAATCAACACATTTTAATTTTCTTTAAAAGGGGGTTTCCCCTGAGGTAATCCAAAATGACGGTGCACTATGTTATCCAGAAGTCCATAAGATTCTTCTGCCTGATTTATGTTGGGAGGGCCAAATTCCTGTTAATGCCACGGGATGTTTCTGTGCTTTGCACCTCCAGATTTGACATGGGAAGCTTTTCACCTTATTACAACACTGATACAGCAAAGATAGCGTGGCTGCCTGTGATGGGAGAGGCAGAGCAGGCGAGGCGGTACCTTTTCCTGGAGCAAGAATGTGCAAGTTCCAAGGAGGTCATCTTCAAACAGAAAAAGAAGTTGGGTGCAGGGAGAGTAAGCAGGTTTAGACTGCAATGAGGAGTAAGCCTTGTTGAACACAATGGGCCTCACTTTGGAATATGCATGCCTAGGACTGAGTGGTCAGGAAGCAATGGAGTGTTCGAACAAATGGCTGAAATTCTGGTCCACTATTGCAGTCACAAAGAAGTCATAGGCTGTGCACACATGACAATGGCATCTTTCCTCCAGAGAGGTCAAGGTGGCATACATGGCTCTCTCCCCACCCCCATTTTATCATCACAACAACCCTGTGAGGTAGGTTGGGCTGATCACCCAGTGAACCTCATGACTGAGTGGGGGCTTAGTGCACTCATTAAACACTCCTCCAAGCTAAACTCACACACTCCACACGGTGTGCTGACTTACACCAGATGAGAATTTATGCCACAGAAAAAGACCACTTGACAGTTTATAGTCAATGAGGCAGAAACTGATTTAGAGGACAGCTTCCAAATGCCTTAAGAAAAACCTAATAAAAAATGCCGTGCCTCCTAATCCATGTCTACTCATTTTTTGGGAAAGAGTTGAGAAGATCCAAAGCCAAACCTCCCAGCTGCAGTCACTGTGAGAAGACAGGCCAGAGCTCATGGTCTTCTATCTGAGAGATGTATGGACATGTTTTCTTTAATTCTAGGGTGCAGTGTCAGCAGGCCTGAAAAAAAGAACAGCTGGAAAGACACATCATGCTAGCAGCTGAAAATAAAATGCCATTTCAGCTGTCTGAATGTAGCCCAATAGCAATGGAGTTGTGTTATAACAGTCTTCATCAGCTAACCCCATTCGTAACCCACACCATCCCTACCTGGGCAAACGGGTGCAGTATTCTGCTCCAACAGCAAGCACTAACTCATAAAAAGTTGCTGTCCAAGATCTGAAATGGGTTTTTCTACCAAGTGAGCAGAGGCAACGGTTAGGAAACTGCAGGCTACATCTGGATAATTTGGCTTCTTTTCTTTCAAGAAACAGAACCCCGGAAGCCATTTGCTATGGCAGCACTACAGTTTTTCTGTTGGTATCTTGTAAATAATATTTGGCAAAACAAGTGGAACCATTCTTTACTGCTACATGCATGTTATTATTTCCTCCCTCCGGGATGGAAAAATTATGGCACAACACGCGATCAACTTCTTGCTTTCCTTAATTGCACAAGTAGATAGAGTATGAACTTGGAGACCAGAATTATTGATCAGTGTCACCTCAACTGGAAACTTAATAGCATTCTGATTGCATACTTCACAAATTCCTTATTGTTTTACACACACCTATGATGGTCTGGAACACACCATTCAGCAAAGGCAGAGGACAGCCATCTTCTGTGTATTCAAGCAGCATCTAATTAGTCATTTCTTCAGGAACACACAATGCTAGTTATGATGAAAGAATCACAAAACATGGTCTTAAACTGTTTTATGTAATCAGTTTTTTTGGTATTTTTTAAGATTTTGCCTGCAGCCTCAACCAAAATTTCTTTGCCCCCCCCCCCCCGGCCTGAAACGGTACCTCAGATTAGAGTATGAAATCTGATGAAGTCTAGCCAAGACGGCAAGCTCTGTAGGGGGAGAACTACAAAACACAGACCCCAAGAAGCTGATGACACATCCATGAAGTGGTAATGACAGAGAGACATGATACTCTGTTGTAATTGCTGCAAAATATTTAGGAAGCCCGAGCAGCATTTACACGGAGTTGAAAGGTCAAAGGTCAACACGCGTGAGAGCGCACATAGATCCCACTGGACTAACACATTGCTATAGCATAAACCATTCCAGATGTCCAGAAGAACCTCCGGCGGATATTCATTTGTGTCTGGGATCTGTACAGCTGAATTCCTTGATAACATCTGCCCATTGGTGGTCCAGGAAGACTATTTCCTATAAAAACAAAGAAATAAGAGGCAAGACCTAGACTTTTACAGGTCATTTCATGGCTATCTTTGACAGTCTGTGCAACTAGAAAAACAAAGGCATGACTCGGCATGCTTAAAAGCACAAAGGGGGCGGAAGATTATGATCTAATTATGATCTAAAACACCGCTATGTTTGTTTACTTTGTTTCCAGTAAAGAAGTTCATGAAGCAAGCCATGCACAGTCTAATATGAAACTGAGAAAAATCCAAAATGATTATAGATAATAGCTGTGTTCAGGATTACCTTTCAGTGTTCAGCAAACAAGTGAGGGGCAAGAAGTGGGAATGGATGTGCTCCCTCCCTCCCACTCATCGTCATTTCTTCATCCTCCCTCTCAGCGAGGGCAACTTTCTGAAGTCAGGAGCCTCCTAGACCTTGGGAAAACAGGGTTCAACTAAAAGGTGTGGGGTACCTTCATTAGTTAAGAGTGCTTCCACTTCTGCAATGCTTTCCCTGCATTAGTTGGAGAGCAACAGAAAGCATAATTGAAGGGGTCGAAGGAGACTGGGAATGGGGATTGAGAGGGCAGGGGGTCAAAGCCTGACATTTCTTATTCAACATTCAGCTCTCAGTGGGAATGAAGAGCTGAGACAGTACTGCCTCCAAACCCCCAGCTTTCTTAATGCACTGTGCCAAGCTAATCTAAGTGAGGATAGCTTTTGCATATCCGATAAGTTGAAGGTGATTTCATGCAGTGATATTTATTACAAGGGCATGCAAAATGCGTGTTCTAGCTATGGATATCCTTTTTCAAGCAGAGGATTGGATTTAGATGAGCTACAAGGCCTTCTCCAGCTCTGTAAGTCTATAAAGATTCATGGTTGCATCCAAAAGCTTCACTCCACACCTCCCATCCTCCTCTTTCATTGGAAAGATGTGGTAGAACAAAATACGTCAGATCTGATGTCATATTACATCCTTTGTTTGAATGCATATTATGAGGAGATAAGAAGAAGAGACACAAGACTGTGGCTTTTGGTGGCAGCCACACAGTTCCAGCAAAACCAGGTCTTTGCACCCAGAAATCATCACTAATCTTCAATTAGAAAGTGATTTGGTTGCATCACTCTGTTCAATGAGTAGGATAGCATATGAGGCAGATTCTTGTTCATTTAACTTTTTTTTTAAAAAAAAGGTTTTTTAGCAGCTAATAGTGTAGAAGTTAGAGGTTAGCCCTTTTGAAATAACAGTGTATAAGGATAGAAGGTCAAGCAGTACCAAATACAGCTTCAGTGAATCTAACAAAGTCACTACTGAGAATCTGATATTTTTAAGTAGTCTCCCAGCTGGAAAACTTCATATAAACCTAGCACTTAAGGAGTTATTTGGGGGGTACAAAATGAGCCTCCTAACTTGATTGGATTATCATAAAAAATTTCTCTCATCTCTAACAGCCACAAAGTAATGCAATATCCATGCTGAAGTAAACGAACTCCATAAATGGAAATATTAGCAAGAGTTCAAATTCAGACCAAAATCAGCTCTGTGGTTTTGCATAGGCTTTGTGCCCTGAATATTTCATGCTGTGATTAAGTACCAGAGAGCAGCTCTCCTGCTCCAGAAAGTTCTAACCCTCAGAATTCTTGCTGAGATATTATGTTCTGTGTCTTTCATACACATTTATAGAAAATAATTAACAGAGTAGCAGCATAAACAAAAAGGAAATAGCTTATGACAGACAGGCAAATAGGCAGTCACCAAGTAAAAGAAATGTCACTTTGATCCATCTTGGTATATCTTAGAAAGTAATGTTTCCTAGTAGGAAATTCCTGCCTTTATTTCAACTACAGTGGTGCCCTGCAAGACGAATGCCTCGCAAGACGGAAAACTCGCTAGACGAAAGGGTTTTCGGTTTTTTGAGCTGCTTCGCAAGATGAATTTCCCTATGGGCTTGCTTTGCAAGACAAAAAACGAAAACGACTTGCAAGTTTGTTTCCTTTTCTTAACACCGTTAATACAGTTGCGACTTGACTTCGAGGAGTAACTCATAGAACGCGGTGTGGTAGTTAAACTTTTAAAACTTTTTGGGGTTTTTTTGGATTTTGGGTTGGGGTGTTTGGAATTCAAGGACTTGGTGTTGGGGAGGGGTTTGCAAGAATCTGGAAGCTTGTGTGTGTTTTTCCTGCATTTTTATGATTTTCTGTGACCATTGGGTCACTCTGCTGTTTTTTTAAAAAAAAATCTGGATTTGAATTTCTGTGTGGTGGGTGGCTGGGGGAACAGTTGAGGAGGGGGTTCTTCAGCAAGAAGCAAAGAGTGGAAGAGGAACCTTCTTCAAGTTGTCCCCCAGAGTCTTAGAAAATGTACTGTACACTTTCTTGATTTTTAAATGTTTTTCTGTCATGTTTAGAAACTTAATTTATTGTTCCTTCAATTTTTGAAATGCTCTTTACAGTATGTGTGACTTTAAAGAGCACTTAATAAACTCTTGTACCAAATTTGGCTTTGTTTGGACTTTTTTTGACCATAGGAACGCATTAAATGAATTTCAATGCATCCCTATGGGATTTCGTGCTTCGCAAGATGAAAAATTCGCTAGACGAAAAAACTCGCAGAACGAATTAATTTTGTCTTGCGAGGCACCACTGTACTTGCAGCTACTACATAAGTGCATGGCATTTCAAGATATCTGTGAAGCCTGAAACAGTGCACTTATGGAAGCATTGAATTAGGCTAATGTATGGAAAAGGCCAGTGCAGGAGTGGACAAATTTCAGGCTTGCAGGATCTGCTTTGTTTTTCACTAGAACCTGAAGATCCACCAGCTGGAGCCCAATGCAAAAGACATAGACTTAGAATTACAGAATTCTGAGCCAAAGATTTTTTTTTATTATTCAAGTGCCAGAAGTAAACAAGACTCAACAGGCCTTCCACACAAAAATAAAATTATTGTTACCATCTTCCAGCTTTCTTTATTTCAGGAAGGTATATAATTTAGGGGAGGAGAATCACTCTGCTGCTACCATTGTTAAACACCAGTAATGATAAATCCTTAATGATTTCATATCACCCAGAGATCTGATTTACTTCCTGCCCACCCTTGCTTTTCCTAAAATGCTTATATCCAAGAAAACTCATTTAAAAAATTGACTCGCAGCATCCAGTGAACTTTTACAAGTGCCAACTATCCAAAATATCCAGCACAGAGGATGATTTTAACCCAAGCCAGAACCAAACCTATATTTAAGACTGGACATGGACTGCACCGAAGCAAAAGTTTAGTTGAAGTTCTGAGCCACAGAGACTACTGTCTATCCCATAAGGGCAGAGGGCATTTTATTCAAAGTGACGAAAGCAAGGAGTCCTTTTTCTGGTTCCAATACAAGAGAAAAGTGCAAGCAATGAAGAAACAACAGAGAAGGACTAAATGAGTTGTAGAACATGAGGGAATAGGGTGATAAAGAACAGGACCAGAGAAATAATGAGCTTTTGAAGAAGTTCAGAAGATGAGGCATTTCCTAAATTTAGAGTAGTCGGATCCCAGAAACAGTTGAAAAGTTGACCTTGAAGGGTAAGTATTGACTAGAAACTTTCACACCAGGTAATATTTAAAGAGTGCTGATGTGTTTGGTGTTTCCTTTGTGTGCCTAATAAAAAGTTACATCTTATTTGCAAAACTGGCCATAATCAAATATTGTCATTGGAAGTACATATGATTATCACCTGGCCTGTTCCTGCACTTTGCCATTTGATTTAACACAACCAACAAGTCCCACTTAACAGGAGAAGCTAAACATTGCCACCCACTAATTGTTGTTCTTCATGAAGCTGTGAAACGTTGGGTTAAATCTGTACTTGTTTAAGCGTGTATGATGGCCGTCTCAAATGTTCACTCTCTTCCAAAGTATGAAGCGAATGTGGCTTCAGTTTTCTAGCTGGACTGAGGCTGGTTTGAGAGGGGTGCAACAAATAGCAGTATTGGCCAAGAAGCTACAAGATCACTATGGATTGTGGCCAACATCGTGTGAACGTGGCTTCAAAAACTAGCAATTGGAACACAATGGATGCAAAGTAAGCAGTAATTTGTTTGTTTTTTAAGGCCTTGCAAAATATACATATATTAGGATCAATAAGCTGGAAAATGTCCTCCTACATATGTTTCAAAGGCTTACTCTTTTCCCCGAGATGTTCAGAGCATGCATACTCTCGTAACAAAAGCAAATGACAACATTATCAGCCCATCTCTCTCTCTCTCTCTCTCTCTCTCTCTCTCTCTCTCTCTCTCTGTGTAGCAAAATTGATACCTATCAAAGTAGTTGTGAAATGAAGCCTCATTGAGAAATATGATGCTCATTATTTGGGGTGTCTCTTTAGAATTCCAGATAGAATACCAAGCCACTGATAAAATGGGAAATTGCCAAGTTCTTTGATGTTGCAGCATTCATAGTGCATGCAATGGCAAAATATGGTAGTTTACAAGCATTTTACTCTCAAGAAACATTCAAGCCAGTGGTACACTGACATAAACCTTCTGGAAAGTGGGGGGGAGGGAGGTAACCTGATCGTTAAAAGAACATTAAAGCCATGCTGAAACTTTAATCTTCAAAGCTTCCGAGATGAATTAAATACCTAACTTATTCGAGCTTGCCATTTTATGAGACACAAAATTACTAGCTTTTGCTTGATCTTTGTAACACCCCCCTCGCCTTACCATTCATAAGCACCATAAAAAGCAATATTCCTTAGCAATCTTCTCCTATGTTCCATATCTTAATGATATAATACAATATTTATTTTGATGAATTAAGATCCCTTTAAGTACTGCAAATTAGTGGCTTTCTGTGTAGGTCATGTCAGGAAAAAAATACTTGGCATATAACCTTTGATGTGCCTTACACTCTGCTTCAATGAAAGATGAAAGCTAATAGAGATGTGTTCCTTAGCCTTAGAAGTTATAAAGAAAGCTTTTACTTAGTTTTGTACAACACTGGAGATCTTTTAAAGACCTTTAAAGTGAGTTTGGATTAATTCGTTTTGTGGGGCATGTTTTGATTAATTCCCAGAGAAGTGAAACACTGTGGAGGTAACTGTCTGGCCCTTGACCATATCTGGTCCCAGTTCTCTTGTCTGCTGCAGATATTCCTCCTGGAACTTACACAGGGTGACCAGGGGAAGAGCTAGCGCACTCATCCACACTCCTCCCCTCATATGTTTATTTAAGCCCCTATATCACGTGTGAAAACATCAGGATTGAGGCAAAACATGACCCTCCAAGGCCTTTCTGTCTGGCCATTGGAACTTCCTCCATGACACACCTTTCCTTCTCACGCCACACCCCTCAGAGTCCTACACCACTTTTAAGTGCTTCTGCCCAGCAAAAACATGGCATTGCCTCTTGCTTGCCTGGATGGAAGAAGAAGGAGAAGTGAGTGAGTGAGTGAGTGAGTGAGTGAGTGAGTGAGTGAGTGAACACCTCTACTCTCTGCCTGTTTGGAATCCACCCTACTATACAAGGGTAAGAATCATAGAATTGTAGTGTGGGAACAGATAATGACAGTCATCTAGTCCAACCCCCTGCCCAACATGGGGCTTGAACCCATAACCTTGAGATTAAGAGTCTTGTACTCCTGTCTGTAACAGGTTATAGCGATTAATTGGAAAAATGCAGAAGAGCTAGGGGTGAACCAATGGAGGAAAAAACTGAATAATATTATAATTTTATAATACCTAACTGTGAAGATACATAAAATGAAAGGGTTTAAGGTCAGTGAGAAAGAGGAGGATTGGTTTGAGAAGATATTGAATTATTTGAGTAGGTTTGAACAATTTGGGGTAATTAAAATGTTAAAAGTTAAATAAACCTTGTGGAAGGAGGAGTGTAAAGGTATATAGAAGTGTACATATGGTTGATTTGAATATGTTATTATTGAATGTTATTGAATATGTAGATTATTGAATATGTATATTATACCTAACCCTGGGGGGTTTCACTGTTTGTGTTTTGGTGGCTGGTAATAATAAAATATTAAATATTAAAAAAGAAAGAAAGAAAAAGAGTCTTGTACTCTACTGACTGAGTCTCCTCTGTTGCTGCTTTACTTACTTTTTGCTTCAGGCCACTGACATAGGGTATTAATTACCAGGCTCCGTAGTCAGCACAGCCCATATTCACAATTTAAAAACAAGGTACATCTCTATCCCTTCTACGAAAACAGTTAAGAAACAAAATGTGCAGGTACAGTGGAAAAGGGCTTCCATGTAGTGCTCACTTTTTATGTATAGGATTGTGGAGGAGGAAGAGCAGCAGCAGTATTCAGTTATGGAAATCAGGGGTGGGGCACCTGTAACCTTTCAGATATCACTGGAGCCCCAGCCAGCACTCCAGATGGCACTGGAGCCCCAGCCAGCGTGGTCAAGAGACAGGGAGGATGGGGGTTTGTAGTCCAGCAACATCTCAAGGTCCCCCAGCCTGATGTAATTTCTGAAGACTGAAGTAGTACCTGTGGGACTCAGGATTACCAATTTAGAGTGCTACGTGAGACCTATGCCCGGGTATAAGTTATTTTATGTAAACTCTTTAAAAATACTGCTTATATTCTACAGTCCCTGGATATACAGTGCAATGTTAAAACATTTCACTTTCACAGTTCAATTTTTAGAAAATCTATATACACAAAAGCCAAATATAAAATGCTTAAAATATTAGGATTTATATGAGGCATGAGGGACTGGAGTTACAGCTGGATAAACCTAAGTCTTTCCTCTGTTGCCTCAAGTGAGAAATAATATAAACATTTAGACAATTCTCCAAAGCATAAGTTGCTCATTTAATAAGAGACAGAATTCTTTATGTTCTAACATCTCCCCTAATTTATTAACAATTCTCACCTTTAATGCATTAAACATGTTGTCATTTTCAGGATCAGCATGTGCCTCAAAAGCCCTTAATCCAACTTTAAACTAGAAACAAGGAAGAGTAACATGGAATACGTGCAAGGAAATTAATATATTACGAACTAGATTTCTTTGAATCCCTGCCAAAATGGAAAGCAAGACTTAATTACAAATTTTCCTCGATTTCATGGCTATGAAAGGCAGTCATATTGAAAACTGATTTGTGACTATTTGATTCCAAGCATCTTCAACACAAAGTTAACTTAGAATTGCTTATCTTTCGACTAGACGCATCTGTGTGCTTTTTTTATTTTTCTCCAAGAATGACTCACTGTTGATTTAGATTTCTCTTTTATCTCCAATTTGATGGAGGAGTCTAAATCAACTAATAAAAGCTGTGAAACTAAAGATCTAGAGCAGCCTTGGCCAACTTGCTTCCCTCAGTCTAGCTGTTTTTGGATGAACACTCCCATCAGCCCAAGCCAGGTTGGAAAAGGTTTGCCTAGTGAGAGGTATGGGAGTGGTAAGCTGGTGATTTCCGTGGGATGGCCAGCTAAGGTTGCAAAATGTTTCTGAAAGCCAATCAAAGCAAAAACAGTCTGGAAGTATTTGGAGCAGGGAAGAAAATAACATGGGAAAGAGTAAAATCTCCTACTCGCTCACTCCCAATCACAGCCTCTGGAAGCAGAATTTCCTCTTCTAAAGAGCCGTCAAGGTATCAAACATTTTGAGGTAACAATTAAAGGGTAAAGGGACCCCTGACCATTAGGTCAAATCTTGGCCGACTCTGGGGTTGCGGCGCTCATCTCACTTTATTGGCCGAGGGAGCCGGCGTACAGCTTCCGGGTCATGTGGCCAGCACGACTTAGCCACTTCTGGCGAACCAGAGCAGCGCACGGAAACGCCGTTTACCTTCCCGCCGGAGCGGTTCCTATTTCTCTACTTGCACTTTGACGTGCTTTCAAACTGCTAGGTTGGCAGGAGCAGGGACCAAGCAATGGGAGCTCACCCTGTTGCGGGGATTCGAACTGCTGACCTTCTGATCAGCAAGCCCTAGGCTCTGTGGTTTAACCCACAGCGCCACCCACGTGGGTTTAGCCCTATTTAGGTTAGCCCTAAACCAGAAGACACACAAGACTGATTACAGAAGGACTATTTGACCTGGTAGCTCTAGATTTGTACTTAGGTCACTCTATATCTGTGTGAACATGCACATGCATGCCCACACATGTCCAAACACACTTGTGTTTATCTTTATTCCTCCAGTCCTGGAGCGCTCAAATCCCCAAGGCTGGGATCCTCAGACTTGTATGAAGAGTGGCTAACACAGCAGAGAAACAAAATGCTTCCTGAGGTTTAGAAAATTTCTCGCTTACAAAATACGACAGTAATGCATGTGTCTGAAACAGAAATAGAACGAAACAGGACAGAGAACCATTGTTCAGCACAGTACTATCCTGCAATTTATATCACATCAGAAGTTTTGACTTTCCTCACCCAACTACTGTTTCTTACAGGAAATGGATCAGTTTAATCCCATAATAAGAGTAATTAATGTTTCCAGAAAAACCCGCCACTGGCATAATTATATTGTCAACTTTGAAAATTACAATAGAATTTTCTTGGCCTGTTTGCATGTGTGCAATCATTTGGTTAGCTGCATAATTTATGGAAGCTGTGCCCTTATTTGTCAAACTGACCTTCCTATGGCAACTCATGACCTGGTGACCCCAAAGCCAAGTTCCCTGTAATTACCTCCTGTGTCTGTTTTTCGGACTTGTTCAGAATGTGCCAGCATTGTTACTACTTTTCCAGGCATCCACGACTAAATTATAAATTATGCCCATCCTTGATGTCAACAAGCAAAGTCAATAGGATTTTAGACCAGAGTGGGGAGTCTGTGGCCCTCCAAACCTTTTTGGACTCCAACTCCCCAAAGACCTAACCAGCATTCCCAATAGTCAGATATGTTGGGAGTTGTAGAGCTATAGATTCCCCATTCTGGGCTCAGGATAAGAACACAGATCATCTGGTTTGTAATGTGCTGCAAAACTAGAAAATAATAAATGGGTAGAAGTGAGAATTTTGTCAGGTGACACTAATGGACCTTTCCTTAATATCTGACCACAGACAGTAGATAATAGATATACCGTAATTAAACAGCACCAATGTTTTAAATGATCATTTACCCTCTCATTTCAATATCTCAGGAATGTGAGAAGAGGCAGGACAAAGCGGAAACCTGTAAGCAGTAACTCCCTATCCACATCTTTATTCAGTTCAGTGACCTTTTAGCCAAAAAAGAACAAAAACTGACCAGACTATTCATTTTACATCCTAAATAGGTAGTAGTGGCATATCAGCTAGGGCATCATTGTCTGGGAAATTAGGTTGGAAATTAAAATTATGTACAGTAAAATAAACTTGCTACACTGTAAATGGTTTCTCCTTTGAGAGACTCAAGAGAGATATACGCACCATTGACCCAAGTGAGGTGGTGTGAGTAAACATGCATAAGATTGTTCTGTATGCCTTCTTTTACCAGCCTTGTTGACTTATCACACCTTGCCTGGTACTGCTAGTCTGAACATACACATACAATGAAATCTGCAACCATTTATGACCCCAACATACACTCTGGTAGCCCAGTTTTGGGTTACAATCAATGATTAAGGAAGCATTTTGTGGAGGCTTTGCCTTTTTCTAATGACATTCAGAGGAATTTGTAAAAAATAAAAAGGTAAAAGCCCTTCAGCTTTAGTTCTAAGTACTACACAATGCAAAACATTGACTGACAGGTAGAAAAAAATGCTTGAGTAACTATACAAAAAATATCTTCAAAGTAACTGTCAAGTTAAGCATGTTTAATAACATACCTCTTTTTTCCCCATTTTGCGTAAACACATAAATTTTCCTAACAAATGCCTGCTTCTCATTGCTTTGACTTGTTTTTGAAAATATGGTTCTGTAGGCAGATAGGTACGTGAAAATGTATTTGGTCACCTGTTTTAGATTTGTGTTCATTATATTTGTGTTCATTTTCATTTGACTTATATGTGTACTGTTTAAAATGCCTCAGGGGCCAGAGCACTTTAGAAACTCAATAATATGAAACATTGCTATTCATCAAATTTAGGCTAGATAGGACCACATGTCCCTTTCCACCCCCACCGCCAGCCAGAAGCTAATTCATTTCCCAACCATTCATTTTCTCAAGTTCTTCAGCTGGGTCTGATGGCAATTTGGAAGAACCACAGTTGTTCCTTTCGTATGCCGCCAGATATGTGGCCAATAAGTTTCTTGTCTGAAGGTTTGAAAGGCTTAAAGAGCACTACTGGGGCTGATACTGATCCTTTTGGTGATTGCCTGGATATAAGAGCAGTTGGGTTTAGAACTAATGGGGGAGGGGTGGAGATTGTTGAGTATAATTGTACATTGAAATGGAGAATAACTCTGTATGTGTGTTGCTAAAGGGAACATGGAAAATTCCAGTGGAGCTAAGTGCCTAATGGGTTGATAATTACCGTATTTTTTGCCCTATAGGATGCACTTTCCCCCCTCCAAAAATGAAGGGGAAATGTGTGTGCGTCCTATGGGGTGAATACAGGCTTTCGCTGAAGCCTGGAGAGTGAGAGGGGTCGGTGCGCACCGACCCCTCTCACTCTCCAGGCTTCAGGAAGCTCTGTGCAACCCTCGGGAGCCCGGCGCCAAGCCATGCCGGGCTCCGGAGGGTTGCGCAGAGCTGCCTGCACTCCCGGGCTCCGCGCAGCTCTGCACAACCCTTGGGAGCCCAGTGGGAAGCCGCGCCGGGCTCCCAAAGGTTGCGCAGAGCTGCCTGCATTCCAAAGCCTGGGGCGCGCTGAAGAGCGCGCCCGGGCTTCGCGCAGCTCTCTGCAAGCCTGGGGTGACTGGTGCGGCTCCCTAGGCTTGCGGATAGTAGGCTGTTCTGGGGGCTGGGGTCGGGGGAAGCTCGGGATTCCCCCACGCCAGCCCCTTGCCTGGGGGGGAAATAATTTTTTTTCTTCATTTCCCCCCCCAAAAAAACTAGGTGCGTCCTATAGGGCAGTGCGTCCTATGGGGCGAAAAATACGGTAACTGAGAATGTATTTCTGCTGCTCCCTCATGTTGTGCTTAACTTAGCAAATCTCCGTTTTGTGTCAGCTGGTTGTCTTTGTTCTCAGGCCACCAAAGACAAAGGGTGTGCTAATGATGTCTCTCCTGGAGAGAACACAGCCTTGGGCTATAATGGAGTCTGTGTGGAGAGAAAGAAATTTGATTTCAGTTCTGTTTGAAATAATTTTATATTTCTATGATTTTCAGACTGTGCTTGGACTATTTGGATTTATCAATACTGTTGAAAGTCTGTTTTGGAATAAGTTCTGTTCATAAAGCTTTGGTACCATATTTTTGGTCTGGATAATTTTTATCTCAAGAGAAGTCTGTTTTTATTCATCCTGTTGCTTCCATATGTACAATATGAATAACCACATGGACAAATATCTAGACCTACATGCTTAGCCCCAAACCTATTGCTGGGCCTGCCCTGGATATATCTCATTTCTGTTAACTATAGCTCAAATGTAAGCCACATAATTAGAAGCATATCCTATTCTGGGACAGGGCATGACTAACCAACAAGCAAAATTCTGGTGTCCTGAGAAGGCCTAGACATTCCCCAAGGATGTTTTCCTCCAACGCTTTGATCAAGTCCCTCAAAACCTGCAGCTTGTCACATGGCAATCATGAATTCCCTACATGTTCCAGCTCCACTGGCGGGAAGTAAGCCTGGTTACAGATGCTCCATATTTTCATGGGTTACAAGAACGCTTGACTCCTCTGCTGATTGATGGCATGCTTCCAACATGTTTGCACAGACACCCATTCCCTTTTGCCCTGCGAGTAAGAAAATGTCCAAGTAGCATGTACCTGCCTAATTGCCTGTTTTCATCCTTGGGCACCATTCCAAAAACACACTATAGCATTTAAAGGCTGGTGAAACAGCACATCAGCATGGATTTGTCAATATTTGTCAAGCCTGAGCCCTTCAAAACTGAAATTCAGCAGATGCATGGGCAGGAGCCTCTGTATATAACTGGGCCAGTAAGACCCTAGGTCAAAGGGCACATTTGACCCAACAAGTATTCAGCTATGTTTTATTTAGAGTAGATGTGTGGGTTAAACCACAAAGCTTAGGGCTTGCTGATCAGAAGGTCAGTGGTTCGAATCCCTGCAATGGGGTGAGGTTCCATTGCTCGGTCCCTGCTCCTGCCCACCTAGCAGTTCGAAAGCATGTCAAAGTGCAAGTAGATAAATAGGTACTGCTCCGGCGGGAAGGTAATCAACGTTTCTGTGCGCTATTCTGGTTCACCAGAAGTGGCTTAGTCATGCTGGCCACATGACCCGGAAGCTGTATGCCGGCTCCCTCAGCCAATAAAGCGAGAGGAGCGCTGCAACCCCAGAGTCGGTCACGACTGGACCTAATGGTCAGGGGTCCCTTTACCTTTACCTTTATTGACATTAATTAGCATGACTAAGTTAAATTCATTAATTTCAACATGTCTACTCTGAGTCAAACTTACCTGAATACCACCCAAAGTACTGAATCAATAGCATAATTCACTGAAGCCCATTAAGGATGTGGCAAGATATATTCCAACCTGTATTCCCAAGGGACTTTCCTTGGCTCCACCCCAAATGGGGAGAGGCACAAATTTTGTATTTGTTGTTAGATATGTAGGCCTAAGACCCTCCCCCTCCTTGAGGTCCTTAGTAACTTGCTACGTTTCTTATTAATTGATTTAAGGAAATTATACCTTGCTTTTCACTATAGCGTCACATCTTGCCTGTGGGCCAGAAGTTCTCCACTCCTAGTTTATAGCATAAGAAATTCTAATGTAGTATATAAGTATTTAAAGTTATTTAATCTTTTACATTACCACTTGGCTTTTTTGCTATATATCAGTCTTATGTAAATTATTATAAACATTTTATAAATGTTTTAAACACACATGTGCAGCCACAGCTCTCGGCACATGAGGATGTTCCAAAAACCTTTCAAACGGCAAAATAACTCTAAGCTGAAAGTTTCTGCAGAGCCAAGCCTATAAATTAAGTAATCCTTTTCAAATCTCAAGTAAATTCTGCCTTAGGGTTCAGGTTTGCTGGGACATAGTCCAAACAATGAGATTCAAAGATTTGTCTATAAACTCTCTTGCAAAGATGCCATAATTTGAAAGAGTTATTATCAGACTGTTCATTTAGGTTGAATTATTGTCAAACTGCTGAGTTTGGGACTGGGTCACTGAGGTATATGGGGATGAACTGAATTATACTAAGTAATAAAAGCATTATTGTTGGTTGGACAGTGGACATAATCTAAAAAGAAAAGACCACCAACTAACAAAGAATTAAAAATACTATACAAAAGGAAGAAGGATGGTTGAACCAGAAGCTACAGTTGGTGTAAAATGTGATGGCTTGACTGCTCACTGGAACACACTATTGCCCACTTTACCCCACTGTTGAAAGAATTGCACTGGCTTCCTATTTTATTTTATTGATTTTATATACCGCCCTATACCTGGAGGTCTCAGGGTGGTTCACAGAACAAAATCAAAATATAAAACTACAAAATATATAATCAAAATGAAAACAATAACCCCCCTCAAAAAAAATCCCCCACATTTTAAAAGGGCATAGGATGTCAATCAAATCAATATTACGTATTGGCTAACAGACTAATTTCATAGCACTGGCAGGGCTTTTTTTTTCTAGAAAAAGAGGTGCTAGAACCAAAGCCATTGAGCTTACCTCCTCCACATAGCCCCAAGCGCAATGCCGGGGAATGGCTACGCAACATTGCAGAGGTGCTGGAATGCATAAAAGAGATGCTGGAACTCAGTTCCGGTGAGTTCCAGCTGAAAAAAGCCCTGTAGCTTGGGACCAGGATACCTGAAAGATTCTGTGACCCCTTATATACCAAATCCGTCACTGCAGGAGGTGAGGGCTTCCTGCTGTTGTTGGTTGGCATCTGTCTGTCTCGAGAGGTAATGGAAAAGTGTGCCTTCAGGGATGATGTCAAACCATTGGCGAGTTACAGTGCCTGTTGTGGCTGTAGAGATCAATACAGGAGAGGCTGGTTGTGTTGTTGTTGTTGATGATGATGATTTCATGCAAGTGTACCATGGCGTTACTTCTTTCTGAACTCCTCCCAGTGGCCATTCCTCCTCTGGTCACTGCTGTGGATACGCGACCTGTCTGCCTCCAGGCGCTTTGGTCATCTGCAAGGGATTCCCACATGGCAGGCCTGATGTGTGACAGCCGTCACGTTTGCAGACATCTTTGTAATGCAGAGTTGGAGTGCCAATGAGCCTGATGTCGGAAGCCAGATCCTCACAGTGCACGTCCCTGGGGATCCTGCCACCTTCCATTCTGTGGAAGTGACCAAGCCGGCATAGACGTTGCTAAAACAGGAGTGTGAACAGTCTGGGAATGTGGACTTGGGACAGCACATCTTTTGTGGGATGTGAGACACAAGAGCAGTCAAGTACAACATCCCTAGAGTGAACATAAAAGAGGATGTCTGGACCAGCCAGTCGAAACTTCCTGTTTCTCCTAGGCTGGGACAGACTTCCTCTGCATGTGACTAGAGGTGGGTGTGACCTCACCTGCCCAGGTAGCAAAAGAGCAGGACTGGTCAGCCATCTCTCTCTCTGACCACATTCGTTGATGACACAACATCTGCTTAGGACAAAGGGACTTCTCCTTATGGGATAGTTTCCAGGTGTATATTACTTTTGTAACTTAAAGTCTGCCTTCTGGGATCCATTTGTGAACAGAATGTGTGAGTAAACTCATTTTATACTTTTATAGAAGACTGTGTCAAGTCTATCTTTTTATGAGGGACTAAAGGGGAAATTATAAACAAAACATATTTTAGAGGCTTTAGCGAGCCTGAGCAAATGCATCTGCTGTGCAAGTTTAAAAAGGGGAATTTTACTCTGCTAAATTGTAGAACTTGTTAACACAAGTTGGAAAGGATATAATCAAACAATATATCCTCTCCCGCATCCCTGAACATTCCCACATCTTTGAGACTCTGTCCTGCCATGTGATGCCCAAAATCTTCCTAACACACAGCATGTGGTGTCTCTCCTGGTGAGTGCAAGTTGCCCACATATCACTACCATAAAATAGAGTGCTCAATGTACAAGCCTAGTAGACCTTCTTCTTGGTGCTGACTTTATCCTGCAAATGCAGGAGACCTGTTCTACACAATGTAAGAATTAGGCCTTTTATGTTGTGGCACCTTCCATTGAATATCAGGCAGGCACCATCTCCATTTCTTTTCAGTGTCTACCAAAGACTTTCCTCTTTCAACAAGGCTTTCAACAAAGCTCTTTCCCAGCCCCCATCTGTATTGGAATTGTTTTAAAGTGGTTTGTATTGTTTTATTGCTTGTTATTTTGCCTCCCTGAGCTCCCTTGGAAGGGAAGGATATAATTTTTTTAAATATATAATGAACTC
This sequence comes from Podarcis liolepis, assembly GCF_965112155.1. Classification (NCBI taxonomy): domain Eukaryota; kingdom Metazoa; phylum Chordata; class Lepidosauria; order Squamata; family Lacertidae; genus Podarcis; species Podarcis liolepis. Next base: position 56,313,887 of record NC_139555.1, on the reverse strand, counting down.
AGTTATAATAGTGAGCTAGTTAGTGTAGTGGTTGGCATGTTAGAATTTCGCTGAAGATACTTACCTTCACATCCCGCATGTGGCAAAACTGAAATCCTGTGCATGGTTACCTGGGAATACATTCCATTGAACTCCGCGACCCCTACTTCTGACTGCATAGGTTCAACTTGTATAAAACACATTGTGGTTTTCATGAGAGTTCTTCCGCCATGTGAGATGCAGCCATTAGCTTTTAATTAGAAATGGAAACCAGCAAATAAATATTACCATTTAAACTGCTCCCATGAACCAGGAAACAGTATCCAGCCTCTGCTTGATCCTTTTCCTCATTCCCATATCCTCTACTAAGCTGTTACAAACAACAGTAAAAACATGAAAAGCTTTGTTATCACCTCATTCACTTATCAGAGCAAGGAGGGTCCATTAATTACCCTGGTGGACCAAGTGGCCATGTCATCACTCCTGCTCTGAATATGTCCCAGAGCTGTGTTGCCTTCCCTCTAGGCCTCCACACCATTGGCTTTGAAAGGGACTGCAGACCATGTCTTTATTTTCCAGTCCTAGTTCTGCCTATTGAATGATCTGAAATAGCAGCTTGCTTCTCACTGATGGGAAATGTGTCATTGTTAAATGGAGCAAAGCAATATTAACACCACTAACAGCATAAAAGTAGCTGATAAATGTGTGTGCTTAATTTTTTTGTGTAGTCAGCTGCTTCCCTTGAAGATATTTCCAACTTTTCAAATATGAAAATTGTGTTCTTATTAAAATATGCTCCATCATCCTTAATGATGCTTACATAATAACCACAAGTATACAAAATTGTTATTGCGATGGAAGAAGAAAAATCACACTCTTGTACCCAAAGGTAAGGCGTAAGGCAGCGGGGCTGTAAAAATATCCCCCTCCTATTCTCCTTTCCCCTTTGGCTTGCAAGCAGACTGTTTGAACTCTCAAGAGATAAAATTAAATATAGTTTGGTGTTTCATGTCTGCCACATTACATCTGAGTGCAATAAGAGCTCTTTCAGAAAACTCATTCAGCTGGAACCTTTGAGTGAAGTAACTATAACAAATGTTGCTGAACTTGATGGATGTCATTTTAAAAATGACTTTTCAGAGCCTGTTATTTTTCTTATTAAATAGGAAAGCACAGTTCTCTGAAATTTTGGAAGTTGCTATCTACTTGCGAAAGAAAACATGAAAGGGATATATGACAGATCCAGTTGGAAAGCTGCAATCATTTCATCCGTATGGAAGAAACAGGACTGTTTTACAGTGCTCATAATCTTTTCTTTTTCAAGTTTATTATTTTTCCTGCTACTACAGTATAGGAACAATGATAGCCATGCACCTTCATGACAGCATGGCTGGGAAATTCCGGACATATAGCAACCCTACCAGAATGGTGTGCCAAATGGGAAAACAGGTTCCCGTACTTACCTCCAGCCCACTATGATACAGTTAGCTTAAGGAGATGGAGTGGAATTGCAATATAAAGGCCAGCGACTTACTGTCTGTACTTATAATTATATGTACCAAATGATGTAGCTGTGATTTTCATAACATTATGAAATCAGTTAATCTTGATTAATCTCAGAACTCAGCGTGTTGCCTCAGACTTCATAGCTGACTTCCAATCCTGATGCTGATGAAGGAACGTTTTGAATATATGGAAGTGCCACCAATGGGGCAACATATTCTTCTTGTCAGGATGATAGCTGTCAGCTTGAGCTTCCATACTGAATCAACACCAACAGAGGAAATGGAGGGAAATGCTAGCTTAAGACTGGTCTTCAGCCATTCGCCTGAGAAAAAGAAAACCTTTACTTCAACATGTGGGTGGCAAATGGAAATAGTTCGCCTTAAAAATAGTAAATGAAGTTGGACTTTGTATTAAACACATGCCTTTTGTGGACAGATGAAGGGAGATATTTGCTTTAAAAGAGACCAGAATGGAGCATTGAGATAAAGAGATGAAAGCCTTGCAGTAGAAAGAGGAATGGGAAACAAGCGTTTATCAAAATTCTGGGGAGGCAAGAGGTGGGGGGGGGGGAGACACCCATCTGCTGTCAGAATTGTTAATAAATTCTATATTTTGTTTTAATGGCAAATATAAACATGAATGAGCAAATGTGTAAGCTTTGCCTGCAGTTTCTACATCGAGGCAGCACACAATAGGGCTAAACTAGTAATAAAGGAGAATTATATTTCAGTAAAGTCTTTAACAGCCTATCATTTCACACTCTGTTGATGCTTCTCAAGTAAGACAGGTGTTACTTTTCAAAAGGGACTCAGACTTCAATTACTTATTTTAATGACTTGCACTCCCATACAAAGAGTGACATAGACAAGGAACTACTACCATAAAAGAAATCATTGGGGGAGGCTGCTGCTCAGTCTATGCAGGATGTACGGTATGTTCAAACCCCAGCATCTCCTGGGAGGCTGAAGATCTTGGCTGCAGTTCTGGAAAGCTGCTACTAATCAGTGTAGATTAGGGGTTGCTAATTTGGTGCCTGTGGATGCACAGGCACTCATAGAGACCTTCTGAGGTGCCCAAAGGGTCCTATCTTGTTTCCAGCTGAAACTAGGATTGAATAAAGAATTTATTGAGGCCAATAATATAGGATGTGGCTTGTGCTTGTTTGCAGTGTGGGTGTGGTTGCCCGTGAGTTTCTTCAGTTTGCAAATGTGCCCCCAGGCCCCCAGAGATTGGCAAACCCTGCTGCAGACAATACTGGGCTAGATGAACCAATGGTGTGACTCAGTATAAGGTTTCTTACTACAGTATTCTACTGCGAGGTAAATGGCTATGGGTCCCGCCCCCCCTGCCCATAGTCTTGTCCATTTTACTTAGCATTCTCTGTTCAGGATACGCAAAATTCTTGCAACATATGATAACTGCCAATGTCTCTTCTGCCACATAATTACAATTCCTACAGATCCTGCCATCACAAATCCGTGGACACATTTCATGCTGGTTTCATTCAATACACTGAGAAGCAGTGCATAGTATTGCATTTCTGCATGTGTCCCAGTATTGCTAAACCAGTGGTTATAGGAACTGTCATGCAAGTGGCAGTGATATATGGAATCAATAAATCCCCTTGGGCAATCTGCACGTAAAATGTTGAAATGTGCATTGACAATACTAGGCATACTATTGTGATTGCATCAGCAATCATATCTTAGTAATGAGATTTGCCTAAGGTAGGCTAGAATAGTTGGTATACTGTTACCCAATATGGGCCTTTACAACAGGGTAGATTATAAATCCGGTCAATCAATCAGACTGCAATATCACTTGGGAAAGGTTTATTCAAATCAAATCAAAACTTTATTAGCAAAGCCAACAGGCCACAGCTGTACAAGAGTTAAAAGTGAGAATAGGGATAAAAGGAAGAAAAGAACAGGCAAAAGGAGGTCCGTCGGATGAACAGGTCTGTCACTCAGATGGTGGCCCTCAATTTCGCAGCTCTCTCGATGTACCTCGCGACCTTCTCTGTTATCTGACTATCCGTATCAGATAATAGAAAATACAGTGTAATGTCTGGTGAACGGCCGGGGTTGGAGAGAATGAGTGGAGTAATAATCTCATTCCTTAGGTCTTTGTAAAGGGGGCAAGAAAGAAGGACGTGGGACACTGTTTCCGTGTTACCATCTCCACATGGGCAGAGTCGTTTTTCAAGTGGAGTCTTTTGGTAACGCCCTTCGAGTACAGCAGAGGGAAGAACATCCCATCTAGCCAATGTAAAGGCACGTCTGTATTTTGGGATGGTTAGTTTAGACAAATATGAGGCTGGGGAGTCAAAATGAGAAGGGGGAAAGTAGGTATACCATGGGCACAGTTTCTTTAAGATAGTCAGGTTGTTTTGTCGTTCAATGTCTTTCAGGCGCTGGCCTATTAGACTCTTTGCTTTAATGAGGCCCATTGATAGTAGGGACTGTGAGTGCAGACCGCATGTAAGGAGTTTTTGATGCACAGTTTTAAACCACTTGCTTTTGTGAGGGTCTTGCATTACTAGCGGCAGTAGACCAGGAGGATTCAGATTAAGACGAAGCCAATAATTAAATGTTCTCTGCCAGGTCCGAGTTTCCACAGATGGAAGGCAGGCCTCGAGTCGTAATGCTGCATTTGGAACACAGGAGGGGACACCGAGTATCTGCCTTAGAAATTTGGACTGGACAGTTTCAAGACTGGAGCAATGGTTCCCCGTCCAGATTTGCGCCCCGTACAGTAACTGCGCCAGAGGTTTTGCTTGAAAAACTTCAAGGGCTGCTGGGATGTATCTGCCCCCCTTCGTGTAGAAGAAGCGGGACAGCATCTTGGTGCTTTGAGCAGCTTTTTCTTTGGCACATTTTTGATGGACATCCCAGGACCCGGTCGACTGGAAAACGATACCCAGATATTTGAAGGCTTTGACTTGTTCAATTGTCTGGTTATCCATCCTCCAGCTGTACTGTCTGTGTTTCCTTGCAAAAACCATGATTTTGGTTTTCTGATAGTTTATTGCAAGTTGCTCTCTCCTACAGTATGCTGAGAATTCACCTATGAGCCTATTTAAGCCTATTCTTGTTCGAGATAGGAGTACCGCATCGTCAGCGTACAAAAGCACTGATATTGCTTTGTCAGCCAGTTTGGGGGCGTGGAAGTCCGGAGATGACAAACAGTTAACCATATCATTGATGTAGATGTTGAATAAAACTGGGGCCAGGATGCAGCCTTGCTTGACCCCCTTACTGACAGGAACTGGTCCTATAAGATGGCCATTTAACGAAGTTCTTACATGCAGCACCGTGTCTTTGTATAAACAGCTGATCAGAAATAATAGTCTTTTGTCTATGCTAGAGGTGCTCAATTTATCCCAGAGTCTTACACGTGGAATTGAATCGAAAGCAGCCTTTAGATCGATAAAGGCTGCATATAACACCCCACGGGATTTTTTGGCATATTTGTCAATTAAATAGGCTAGGGTGAAGCAATGGTCTATGGTGGATCTGCCTTGCCTGAAACCCGCTTGCTCTTCCGCTAGAATAGCTTCAGTTTCCAGCCAGCTAGTTAGCTTGGTATAAAGATGTTTGGCATATAGTTTGCTGGGTATAGGCAGAAGGCTGATTGGTCTATAACTCGCCGGATCTGTCATGGGTCCTTTTTTATAGATTGGAATAATTATTGCCTCAGTCCAACCATCTGGGAGGAAAGGTTTATTACTAGGCAGCTGCTTTTAAATATCCATGGTGTTAGTTTTATGTGTAAGGACTTTTTTAAAGTGTTGTGTTATTTTGTTTTATTCTAATAATATGCTGTGCCCTATCTCGTGTCAATGACAGAGTTGCCTTTAAAACTTCAGTAATGAAAGGAAATGTGATTGCCAGTGGGGCCCTGTGGCTCACAAAAGCTGCAGAGGCTGGGAATTTTATAAGTTACTGCATTCCACTAGCCACAAGACCACAGCCACTTCTTTACAAAACTTGCACCTCTCTCTAGATGGGGGGGGGGTGATAGAAATGGAAAATGAAGTGGCATCAATTTAAAGCACTGTTTTACTTAAGTAGCACAACATATGAGGAAGTAGCTTTTTGCTTTTTTTTTACATCTTTTTCTTGGAAAAGGTAATTTGATGTAAATGCACTAGTTGAAATTGGGTTGAATATCAAACCACTAAAATCAATGAAATCAAGTTTGGTCATGGCAGGTTAATGTCAATGGAAACTTAAGTTCTACTGATTTCAATGGGCATTATCAGAGGGGGTGAAAATGTGAGGGAGTTCAGGTGAAATTCCCAAATTATGTGAATTCCTAAACTAATTATGAGGTTCCTCAACACATGACTATATATGTTTGGAAATTGCATTAAAACATTTGATACAAGCAAGCTGAAAGTGTTCAGAATCTGATAAAAATCAAATGAGCAGATATGAAGAAAGTCCAGTTTTGACACCTGTGCCTGAACAAGTTCTCAGTAGTAGATCTCTTGGTATATCGGGTTCTCTCTCTCTCTCTCTCTCTCTCTCTCTCTCTCTGTGTGTGTGTGTGTGTGTGTGTGTGTGTGTGTGTGTCTGTCTCAGAGTCCATTTTCATAGAATCATGTTTCAAACAAAGGCAAGTTTGTTTAGACTTCCTTGCAAGAATGACTTTCCTGTTCCTGCCTTTACTGGAAAATGAGGGGTTTTCCACTTCACTGGCAATGCTGATGTATTTCCTTCCCATAATTTCCATGCAGGTTACTTCCATGATTCCTGCTAATTGTAGTTACAGGTGCCAGGAATTATTTAACTCACCAAGACAATGTTCAGAAGAAGGTGATCACATATTCTATTTTATTCTCTCTCTCTCTCTCTCTCTCTCTCTCTCTCTCTCTCTCTCTCTCCCTCTCTCTCTCTCTCGTGTCTCTCGGCCTTTGCTTTCTCTATTACCGGTAACTCATTCTGTTCCAAAGGAGAAATTAATGGGAGCAAGTCCTTTCCTCCACACTCTGGGACTGCAAGAAGGATCAGATAAAGAATTGTTAGAGCCTCTCACAACTGCAACCCAGGTAGACTCTTTATACCATGCTACCTCTGAGAATGCACAGAGACCAGGTCAAGTAAAGGTCACAGAGTTGGGTTGCAGGAGCATTTGGCACCTTATCAATTATTTGCACAATAGCCACCAGTGAAGACAAGCCTACAAGTCTATGTGCTTGCAGGGAGCAATGTCAGCATGTGGTTGAAACAAGAGGGCATCTAAGGAATCTCCTTTCATGTCTTTGGGTTTTGGTTCTGTGCCCTAGACAGGGTGATTCCCAACCTGCCAAAATGTGCATGGTGCACTGGCATAGACTTTTCATGACCTTCTTCAATTATGCTACATTCCAAGAGGCAGGCGAAAAGGCATGTCACACAAAACTCCTTATTTTGCAAGTAGACAACTAATCAGAAATAGGTCTGTGCATGGGGGAAGTGACGCTATTGTTTTTAGAAGTCTATGATATGGCTAATTTGGGGGTGCTGGTTAGGGGCTGGGGCTTGTGGGTTTTATTACTTTATCCAAGTACCTCCTTTAGCAGAGGTGCTTTACGTATTCGCAAAGCAGATGGGGACACCTGTGGGGTTTAGACCTTGGCTTTAGGACCCAGCCCCTATTATAATCTCTCTCTCTCTTTTGACAGCAGGTGAGCTACTGTTTGCCAAGTTGTTTTAGAAGCCGTTTTCGTTAGAATTTTCCCTGGCTCTGCTCTTTCGTTTTATGTTTTTAGTCCGACACTCCCTCACATATGTATGCTTTCGGGTGGCTTTATCCAGCATTTATCTGTCCTGCAGACAGTTTTAATCACACTTTTGTAGGCCCCTGGGGAATGTTTTCTATGAAAGGAGAAGGTAAGAAATGTTCTATATACATAGCCCAGGCTGCTCATTTCTTCTTCTGTGTAATTCGAGAACTGGTGAGCAACCCACTAGTCCTTGGTGAGAAAACAACAGGTAGGAAGGGCTTGTGTGTGTTGCTGTCTAACTCCTACAGCTAAGAGAAGGGCCCTGAGCAGAAAGCCTGAGAGAGAGAAGTTCTCCAGCTTCTCCAACAGGGCTCCTTGGAGCGGGAGGGTCATCCTGAGGACACCTGAGCGCGACCCGTCGGGCTCCGAAGCCCCGACCGCCCTGCGCGCCAAGCGACCCGCCTCTCCCCGCCTCTCCTCTCCCGCCTCCTCCGCCTCCTCCTCCTCTTCTCCCCGAGGTGGAGAAACAGAGAGACGTCAGGCCGGACCGGAGATTAGCAGTCGCTTTAAGTGGATTAGAAAGCAGCCGAGTTTGGGAGAAGCGAGCGGAGAGTGAGCGGAGCAGGCGCCGCTTCCCCTCCTCAGGCATCAGCCTCTCTCTCTCTCTCGCTTTCTCTCTCGAACTGAGGCGCCCCGCCATGCCCCAGACAGTGGCTCTGAGCGGCCCTTCGCCGTGGGGCTTCCGGCTGGTCGGGGGCAAGGACTTCAGCACCCCGCTGACCATTTCCAGGGTAAGACTCCCGAGGGAGAAAGCGCGTCCCTTTGGTTTTCTTCAGTGTGGGGGGAAAGGGGCGGGCTGCTGGCTTGAGAAGCCTCTCAGGCACCGGCCGGCGCGAGGCTGTCACCATGCCCTGACCCGCGTTGGGCTCAGCTGGGCTGCCTTCTGAGGGGACGGCGACTTGCGCGCAGCTAGGCGAAGAACTCTGTCAGTTTGGGCAGCGCGTGAGGCGAGGGAAACCAGCAAGCTTTTTGCGCCATTGGGCTCTCAACCGACGGGGGGTGGGGAGACGACGGTGCCCCGTCTTCTTGCCTCCCGGGCGCCGCAGCCTCTGAGGCAACTGGGTCGCGGCGGGGAGCAGCAACGGCAACAAAGGCGGCATTCCAGGGACGCCAAGCGCTCCGCGGAGCATCGCTCCCCGCAGAGGCACTTGTTGCGCGCCTCGAGTTCCGCTCGTCGCTGCTGGATGCGGGAGGGTGGCATGGCTTGTGAAAACTTAAGACGACAGAGGAGGCAGGATCAAGACCCGCCTTCAGGGGGTGCTGAGGCAGGAGGCTGGTTTTGCCCAGCTGCTTTGGTTTCAAAACTCAGGAGTTTCCTCTCTGGTGCTGTAAGTGGAGAAGTGGGATATTATTTGGGATCGGAGTGTGCGCTAAGCAAAGCTGGGTAGCGACTTAGATTTAAAGGAGAAGGAGAACCTGGAACCGTGCTGAGCGGACCAGAAAAAGATGTTCTCCTTTAACAGCGATGGGCTGCTGCTGCTTCTAACTAGCGGGCTGGATCGCCTGAGATCTGTTCCAGGGAAGCAAGTGAAAGAGTTTGCACAAAGTGGTCTGACTGGGTGTTGTGTTTGGCCCACCAATGAATGCAGCGCGTCAGCGCAGAGCAGGGAACCTCCAGCCTTTGAAGCGATTGGATTTATCTGCTGTTTATCTCTTTTCTGCTTGGGTCTCAGCATTTTCGAGCGCTGTGCAGGCAAGGCAATCCTTGGACCAGTTATTTATCAGGAATGGCTCTCCTGAAATTATACCTGGGGTGCATGACTTTCATATCTGGTTTAAACAAGCTGATCCCATTCATGTTGACTGGGAAGTAAGTTTTCCTGACAGTCGTGGGTCTTAGCTATGAAGTTAACTTGTGTTGGGTTGGACTGATCACCTCAGCTTACAGTCCTAAGTATACAACAGGGCAGCGTCCTAAAATGTCTGAGAAACAAGCTTAGGATAATTCATATGAATGAAGCTTAGGACTCGTATGAATAATAACCATTACTAACTATTAACCACCCAAAGAAAATGATTGAAGGGTGGCTTGAAACGCCTACTGATTAGAATGTTTGATTTCTAGAAGTGTTTCAGAAAAACGCAGGTCTGACATTGTATAATGTAAAAACGGGTAGGGATAGTTATTTCACCATTTAATTTTATTTATCCCAAGGCAGCATTACACTTTAGTCAGTTTGGCCACTGTGAAAACATCCACATCTGGGTACTGTAGATAGCATGGCACTATTCCTACTATGTTTCATTCTGGCACAGCTACTCCTGAGCTATCAATGTAATACTTACCTTTAGGATTGTGGCATTATATATTGGAGATCCTGTCCTGAAGTATTCTGGTTCTTTTGCTCCATACAAGATCTCTGGATTTCCTTGTGAAAATGGCATTTATTTCATTTTTTTACTTTGTTGTAATGAAAAATGTCCTCTGTTTGGCCCACAGTTCAGTAAATCACAAATCCCTCCTCCAGATATGGATATATGTACACTTCTTGAGCTTCATTAAGCAAGTGAATGTACCACAGTGACAGGGAAACAGTGGTTTTAAGAAATGAGTAAAACTGTTTCCAACAGGAGCCCAGTAACTGGCAAGATGTCCTTCTCTCTTGGAATTTTTGAAGTGCCTACTTCAAAACATGCCTCTAACAGAAACCATATATTTAGATACTAGAGAGCATCTGATTCTTTCCCTCTCCCCCATCCAGCCACGCAATGACTGCAATCCTATACACGCTTTCTTGGAAGTAAACCCCTTTAAACAGAGTTAAATACATTTCTGAGTAAACAATGCATAGGCTTTGGATGCAAATGTCAACTCAAAATGCCATAAATATTTTCAGTGGTTCAAATTTGAAATACATAAATAGAGACCTATGCAAATTTGTGGATGCAGTTTTCTCTTTTGCTCTTACATTTGTCCTGTTCAGATATACACCACTCACAAACCAAATGGCCTGCTTGCATGTTTTCCTGTCGCCATCTGGTTGGCCTCTGTGACACTAGGATGCTGGACTGGGTGGGCCTGATCCATCAGGCTCTACTTATGTTCCTACATAAAAATGCATGGGAGGAGTACCCCCCCCTTCAACCAGCACCCTTCAGGCACTCCTCCCACTCCAGCTAATTAATTTCCTGTTTGACTCTTTCTGCAAACCATTCCTGGTGCCTACCATAATGGTATTTTAAAAGCAGTGAATATGTATTTGTTGTCATTTTTCAAGGGGGAAATGTAACAGGGCTTGCTGGGAGAAGAAAGAAAAGGTACAGCCAGTCTAGGCAATACCTGTCAGACTGAGTTTTCCACAGATATTAAGACATGAATTGCTAGACCAGACCAGGATTCATATAAATCTGTGGCATGGAAATTTGCAACCTGATGTAGAGGTAATGAGGGATATCTATCATTTCTGCCTAGGATCCAGCATTCTGTACTTCTAAATATGGAGTTTCTATTGAGCTACCGTAGTTGCCAGCCACTGACCAACTTTTGCCCCCTGAACTGAACTGTTGCAATGTTACAGAAATATGGGGGTCATAGGTGCCAGAGATATGCCTTAGTTTTATTGTAGAGGCCACATGTGAGTTCCTAAGCATAGTGGCCTGAAGATGAGATGAGAGAGGAACAGAACACGAATGAAATTTCTGAGAGCTGAAAATTTCAGGTAGGAGGAAACTCTCTCATTAGATCTGGCTCTCAGCCAGATCTAATGAGAAGAAAAGCTCAAGGGAGGCCTTCAAAGCAAGAAGCTTTTAGACACCTGAACTTATCACAAAGGTGATTTCACTGTGCTGGAGGATTGAAATTCATGTGATAAGACCAGCAGCAGGTGATGTGAACAGAGCTTGGAGCACTTTGAAACGGAATGAGCCATAGAATACAATGGTACCTCTGGATGCGAACGGGATCTGTTCCAGAGCCCCATTCGCATCCAGAGCGGAACGCAGCCTGCATTTGCAGGTCGCGATTCACCGCTTCTGCACATGTGCGTGACATCATTTTGAGCATCTGTGCATGCGCGAGCGGTGAAACCCGGAAGTAATGCATTCCATTACTTCCGGGTCTCTGCACAGCATAACCTGAAAATGCTCAACCTGAAGCAACTTTAACCTGAATTATGACTGTAATAGAGGGACGCGGGTGGCGCTGTGGGTAAAACCTCAGCGCCTAGGACTTGCCGATCGCATGGTCGGCGGTTCGAATCCCCGCAGCGGGGTGAGCTCCCGTCGTTCGGTCCCAGCTCCTGCCCACCTAGCAGTTCAAAAGCACCCTTAAGTGCAAGTAGATAAATAGGTACCGCTTTATAGCGGGAAGGTAAACGGCGTTTACCGTGTGCTGCTCTGGTGCCGGTTCGCCGGAGCAGCTTCGTCACGCTGGCCACGTGACCTGGAAGTGTCTTCGGACAGCGCTGGCTCCCGGCCTCTAGAGTGAGATGAGCGCACAACCCTAGAGTCTGTCAAGACTGGCCCGTATGGGCAGGGTACCTTTACCTTTATGAGTGTAATAGAATTGTAGAGATGGAAGATATCATGAGGGTCATCTAGTCCAACCCCCTACAATGCCCGAATCTTTTGTCCAACATGGAGCTCAAACCCATGACCCAGAGATTAAGAGTCTCCTGCTCTACTGACTGAGCCATCCATCATGAGCCATCTTGCCAGTCAGTGATCATCAGGACCTGCCAGTCCTGTTAATCAGATCAAAGCTTGTTCAACTTCTGTTAAGCATGGAGGGATGCTCCCTTACTATTTAGGAGGGTGCCAAATGGTTGGGTAGTTGTAAAGATTTTTCTTGTAGGCCTACTGCAAGCTATGCGAGGAACCTGGGCAGACTTTACATTGTGGTGGCTATAGTCATGGCTGTAGTCATGCCAGCTTTTTAAAATCCTAGCACTCTTTTTTTTGGTTTTTTTCCCCTAAGGAGAAAAACAACAGTGCTTTGGAATACCAAACAAATCATCTGTTTAAAATAACAGAACTTTATATTTTAAAGTCTCTTCCCCACCTCAGCTTGAGAAAGGGAATCAGTACAATAATCTCATGTGATAAGAAAACAATTGAGGTACTATTTCTTATTCACCTGGAAACACAAAGCACATGACATGTGACCACCTGGCCAGCAGCTTTCCAGTGTCGCACTAGATTCTGCCTGCAGGAACACTTTTGAAATCTTGTTTTCATGAACTGAGTTTCAGGGAGAGGAGACAGTGCAGAATTTGGCACGTTGTGTGCTACAGGCTTGTTAATACAAAGTTAACCTTGCTATGATTTAACCCAATGGTTAGTAATTAAAGAGTAGGGCTGCATTTTGCCTTTCAGAGAGGCCTTTTGAAGCAGCTTCATCTGCGATTATGACCATTTTAGTAGTTAATAAAAATTAACTTTGAATCCTCCTCCCCAAAAAACAAAATGTTTACACTGATAAAGCTAAGCTATCCAACACATTCCAAGCTCTTTTCCTAATATTGAACATCAGCTACTGTCCCAGAGACATAGGGAACATTTAATCTAAAACTGAAATATAAAGTACTCCTACAATAGGTTGTTACCCATTTCTTCTTCAGGCTACCTTGAAAAATGGATATGTAAAAGTCTTATATACATCACAAAGCAGCGAGGAATTTTTTTTAGTATTAAAGCAGTACCGTATTTTGTCACAAAAATACAGAACTTGGTAAATGAGTTAGCAAACATGGTACTATGCTATTTAGACCATTCCATTTTGAGTATTTGTTGTGTCAAAAATACTAACCTCCTTTGTCTTTTCATTGCAAAAGTTTGCGAACTTTGAATCTTGGGAGTGTCTTAAAGGACTGAACATTTCTCTTTGAAGTCAAATAGATAACTTGCCTTTTTATATCACTTTTGTAGCCATTTTGTGTTTGGGATAGGTATACATAATGGCTCATAAAACTGTCACATACATTGCAAGGAGAAACAGCTGCTAAAAGGTGTTTCCCCCCATGCAGCCTGCAAAATTCATTCTCTGTAGCTGCATTCAGTCTGGAAGAAGTCGCTGCAGTAAATGGGAATCACATCCAGCAATCCTAAAACAAAATGTCAAAGACAGGCAAATGAATAACTTTTCAAAACTATTCTATTTGTAATTGTTACAGTCAATTTGAATATATTTGGCTGCAAAACTCTATATATTCTTCTTAATTTAGATAGGTTTTGCACAAATCCCATTATTTTAATGGGGGATTTTAATAACACAGACCTTGAGTAGTAGCAGGCAAGGAACATGTGACAAGGTACTGATGAGGAGTGAGTAAAATAATACAGACATCTGTTAAACAAGCACATAATAGATATGCCCAGAGGGAAAGCAATTGGTCTCTAGGCATCAACACTTTTTGTTTATTTAAAAAATGTTTGCTAGCTCTCTGCCATTCTCCTTGCCACCCTTTGGTCTTAATGGAATTTATCATATCCAGAGAACCACCAGATAACCTATTCTTAAGCGGTTTTAAGTGTGATCCTGTTCAGGTTCACTCAGAAATTAGTCTCACTGTGTTGTGAGGTTTATTCCCCAACAAATGTGCATTGGACCACAGCCTTACAGAGCAATCCTATGAATGTTTACTCAGAATTAAGCCCCACTAACCAGGCACTGTGAAAATTTTGGGCCAGTGGGCACATCTGGAATTTGGACAAAGGGCTAATCACAAAGTTGCTGCCATTGGGGCATGGTGTCAGGGGCGTAGAGTGGGTAGCTGGAGCCTGGGCCAGGGCAAGTGTTGCATCCCCCTGTGTCAGGAACTGGCTGGATGAGGAAGAGTGGTGGAATCCACCCAACCAAGAGCCCCACAGGGAAGGCACAGAAGAAGAGGATCTCATGCCTGGGGACTGGTGGTGCGACTCTGGTCTTACCTCAGGGGAGGGGAGAAGCTGGGATGTGCTAGAAGTAGGGTGCTTGTGGGATAGTAGGGTGCTTGAGGGATAGCAAAGAGAGGACAGGGAGAGGAGGTTCCCAGTTTTGATGTAGGTGCTGATAGTGATGACAGAGGGGAGGTAGAACCTGCGATTCTCCCTCAAGGCCACTTTTCTGCTGACAGCTTCCTATGCCCCACCGAACAACTGCTTCGTTAAGACAGGATTGCCCTCTGTGTGTTCTTTGTTCTGCTTCCTTAATAAAGAAACTAACTGCAAGTTAGCCAAGTGTTTCTCTCTCTTTCTCTGACTTGCAAACAACCTGCTCTCCCTGTCGGCTTCCTGACACCCTGGTGGACTGGGCAGCAATCAGTTCATTTGCTGGCCAGCATCTAATCAAGGGAGTCTCTCCTTGCAAACTAGCCCCAACCTGGGAGCAGAAATAAGGCAGAGAAACGTGAAGCCAATAGCAATGCTGTGTCGCCTTGACCTCCTGTCCTTGCAGCTAGGTGCTCTGGGCAACACACGTGGCTCTGGCATTGCTTTCCCACCTTCCTCTTCCTCCCTGCCTCTTCTGTGGGTGGTGGTGGCACAAGTGCAGCTGTCCATCTGCCAGCCATGAGGAGGCACTGCCACTGCCCAGCACCAAAGGCCTGTCCCAGGTGTGGCTTGCCTCCCTACAGCTCTGGCCTCAATGTGGGAACCTGTTGTGGAGGTGCCTGGTTGCACCCCCTCATAAATTTGCGCCCGGGGCCATGGCCTCCCTGGTCCCACCCCCACTACATGACATAGCACAAACATGGCTGTCATGGCAGCATAGTGTAATGGCTGCTTCATCAAAGAAAGCACAAAAAGAGACAGAACTATAAAATAATGCAGGTTTCTCCCTTCGCCATCAATGGGGGAAATGCACCTACATCCCACTGTCAGAGGAGATGGTAGGATGAATGTCCAATCCTGGCGTCCATGAAATGTGATCATGTTTAAGGGAGCTAAACTAATGCAAACAGGAGCTGAGCAGGAAGTCCAAGCAGTCTCTCATGTGGATTTTTGATGGAATATTTCTTGAAACCTTTCATGAGTATCATAGGATGTATTGGTGGGCACACTGATGCCCATGAGCATCACATTGGCAACCCCTGTGCTAAAGGGAGATGTTTCCAGCTCATTCATATCACAGTCATTTGTGTTTAGGTTGGGAACATGTGCCAACAACTATCAATGTCATAAAACGTTACAGATATATACACTAGAGCAAATCTAGCTTTTGAGTGTTAATTTGAAGCAAGGAAAATATTGGTTGGCTGGCATCCATCTGTCTTGGGAGACAATGGAAAAGTGCCCTTTCAGGGGTGAAGTCAAACTGTTGGAGAGTTACAGCGCCTGCTATGATTGTAGAGACCACAAAAGAAGCCTTTGTGTCTTATGGCTGGAATATGCTTATAGATCTACTTGTGCACTATCATGTAATCCATGTGTATAATTTAATCATGCAATACAGCATGGGTGGTGTTTCTCAACAAAAATGGTGTAGCTGCATTAATGGTTATTATTTCCTCTATTTAACAGTGGTTGGCTCCTGATAAATTACTAGTTTTTGGATTTACTGTAGAAAATTCAGTTGTGTTTCTTAAGTAGTAATGTGCAGGTCTTTATGACTCAATTTTAAATTTCCCTTCTTTTGAACATCATTATGAACTACTCTTACCTTATGCACTTAATAGTGCTTTTCCCCCACAGAAAACTAAGATAATCTTGACTTTGTGCATAAAATGAATTACTTTAATTAATCAGTCCCACTGATAATCTGGGATAGGAAATCAGACAGAAGAGATGATTCATGTTGTTCCATTCCTTCAAGGTCTGACCTTGGTGGAAGCTTAACAAAATAAACCTCACACACCCTAAACATTTTCAAGCTTTGCCAAGCTGGACAAAACAAAACACATTCAGCCTAATGGAGGGGATTTACAGAACTTTTACAATGTTAGTGTAATGACATCAGTATTTTAAAAACAAAGTTTAAACTATTGTTCTCCTGATGCAGGTGCTCCAAGTTTCTGTGGAAATAATATGCAAACATCAAGGTTCCCACTTTGAACCAAGACCTGAAACCATTTCATCCATTTCTCAAGTAGACTGTCATGATTTGACATTTTCAACAGAAAAACAACCAAAAACATTTTAAAATAGAAAGTGTCACTGAGTCCAAACCTTGTACCTGAAATAAAATGGGAATAGGACAGGTTCCCAGTTTATGACAGTGATGTTGCTAACACATAAGTATATTTGCAATATGTAAATTTAATAGCTTGGTATAGTAATCAGATCAGTCCAGCTACTCTGCTTATATTTATTCAAAAGAAGCAAAAACAACAGCATCCAGTTTTAAAAGGATTGTTTTCATACTCAACCATTTGTTGTGCAAAAGCTCTAAAAGGGAATAAACAGAGGGCAGTGAATTGAATTACAGAAATGGTAGTAAGAAATAATATATATATATATATATTATTGCCAGTGATAAATTGATACACAAAGAATATAAATATATTTATATTGTTAGAGTGAGTGCATCAAGAGGTACTAATTATATGATTCACAAATGAGGGAGATTTGTTTCATTTAATTAGATAAGCACAATGGCTTTATTGGGCTGGGTGCATGTGGTACCTCTTGGGCTCTCTTTAAAAATATTTTTCCAGCACTGGGTGGCACAGGGTAAACACTCCAATAGGAATAGAGATTCCTGTAAATAAGGGTCCCCTGCTTTGGCTTTTGAGCTTGGCAGATGGGTTTGAAAAGTTCTTGTAACAAGTCACAGTCACCAGATAGGTCCACTAGGGCTCATCCTTGAATAGAAGGCCCACTGAGAAAGGAAAATGCTCTACATTTGTGCATTCCCTAACAGTCAGGGGTGGCCAACACATGGAGCCAAGTGAGGTGATTGTCTCAGGTGGCAAGGTACCCAGGGCCAGTAGATCCCAATGTTGATCTTCCTCTCTTTCCCCCAATCCGTTCCTAATGCTGACCTTCACTCATTCCTTCTTCACTGGCAGGGAGAGGGGTAGCTCCATTCTGGGGTTGCCTGAGGTGCTGAAATGTCTTGGGCCAGCCCTGGTTACAGCCCCCATGCTTGCCACTGGCCCTCAACAACACCAGCCCTATGTCTCCACTTCCTATCTTTCCCATAACCTTTGGTACAAAATGTGTGACATGATGTCACTGAGCTGAGAGTCTCTTTATCCATTCTCCAATTGATTCCCTTGGCTTTCGAGGGTTGGGATTGGCACATTATATGCTTTGTACTGTTAAATGTTTGCCGGGGGAGGAAGGGAGAAAGAGCTGTAAGGTTGCTGCTTTTGGCAACAGCCATATGATTCCTGTAACTGAAACATATAATTCTACCATTAGAGGATGACATGGATGGGGGAAGCCAAGCACTGTGGTGCTCTGCTTCCTTTTTCCTCACTCGTGAGATAACTCAGCTCTTCTTGGCTGGCAACAAGATTCATAACTAAAACCATACATTTTAGCAGCAGGCTCTTGCAATCTCTGGAGAGGGATAGCTTTATACTGTGAATGTGAAGGAAATGTGTCAGTCTCCGGGGGACAGAGCTGAGCACTCCACACATCAGCAGATGGAAGCAGCCCTCACAAAGGCAGTCATTGATCCTGTTCTCCCACATTCATGGCTAGAAGAGAAGTTGTGGGTAGTAGCATTCAGAAGGTTGGAGGGATAATGGGATTACAAGACCTTATAAAAAAACAAAAACACAACCCTAACTCTTGCCTTTCCTTTACCAAGCTCGCACAATTAACTGGAAATATTTAGTGTTCCTTTGCCACTCATCGGGTTGGAGTCAAAGAAGAGCAAGCAGAACGCCACTCATGCAGTAAGGCTTTCCTGGCTCCTTCCACCGTTGTACCCTCATTCACCCTGCAAAAAGACATTCTTGGGAGTTGAGGGACCCTTTGGAACAGCATAGGGTGTTTGCAAACAAACCAGTATAAAATACCAGCCATGCATTGTACTGAAATATGATTTACTCAGGACTCTTTTCTATATTTTGCAAGAAAAAAAAGCAGGGAGAAAAATTACAGCAATAATTAGCACAGAAAATCATATTATCATTGACAGCCAAAATACATGCAGCACCATTTTAACAGTAAATAGCATGTTTAGGAGGGTTTGATCTATGCTGGAACCCTAAAGGCATAGTAGGTGGCTCTAACCTTTTGCCCCTCATTGTGGTTACAATCCAGATTGGGTACCCTGTGTCTGCTAACTGCCACATAGTAAGCTCTTTCTGATTCATAGTTCAGTCTCTAACACTATGCTAAACCAGAGAAAATGCAAACAATATATCTTACCTTCGGAGGTCATGACTTCATTTCCCTCATGTGTCAACCCAACCATAGTAATCACGCAAACAGATGAAAAGCAAGGAACTAGGCTGGAGGATGCCTGGCATCCCTTTCAGTCCTGCAATGAAAGCAGAAATGAAGGTACCATTGTCTGTTAAATAGCCCTGCTGTGCTTGGCTTTCTACAAAATACAATAGAGAACTTTCAAGTTCAGAAACTTTTCTAGTCTAGACAAAACATCCAAAGGAAGGTGTCTGTCATGCACTGACTCACTTCATTCAGAATTATGTAAGTTCATTTTAAGTTTTCCTTTGGCTTGCATACGTTTTCCACCCCCATACCAAGAGAGTTAAACTTGCATGATTGTCAATTGCAACTCATCTGCTTCTTGCCAAAACTGCCTGTGGCAATTGTAATCAATAACAGTCAGTGATATTTGCAATCCACTAAAACAAACTCTTCTGTGTTGTTTTAATAGAACCCAGTTAATGAATCTTGTTAAAAGCATATGCTTATTTTAATACAGTGGTACCTCTGGTTAAGAGCTTAATTCATTCCGGAGGTCTGTTCTTTTTTTAAAAAAAACATTAATTTTTATTAATCTGATCGGAGGTCCGTTCTTAACCTGAAACTGTTCTTAACCTGAAGCACCACTGTAGCTAATGGGGCCTCCCACTGCCGCCACACCGCCGCCGCACAATTTCTGTTCTCATCCTGAAACAAAATTCTTAACCCGAGGTACTATTTCTGGGTTAGCGGAGTCTGTAACTTGAAGCGTCTGTAACCTGAAGCGTCTGTAACCCGAGGTACCCCTGTACAGTTTTTGTCTGGTCTCCTTAAGGAACTGCTAGTTAGGGACAATTCTAAACTTAAACCATTTTATGGAACATTTTAGTGTTTGTGTTTTGGTTAATAAAAATATGTTGCTACACAGGTGTTCTTTTTTATGCTTTTTAAAAATCTAGTCCTTTAAAAGTCAGCAATAAGCTATTTATTCAACTTCCTCTCGCCACCATCTCAGTTCTGAAAGAAATGGGCCTATAAGGGGTTTAATAAAAGGCAATGGCTAGAAGGGTCAGACTGAATGTTTAGGTTTCATGACACAGCATCTGTGTAATATTGTTAAGTTATTCTATACAACATCTGAATAGAAAAGTGACTCTGTCAGTACATACTTCCAGGGTTGCTGCATGGGAGTGTTTTTTATGAAATAGAAAGCTTGAGAAGCTGAATAAAATGCTTCTTATACAGCTGCTGAGGTGTATATAAAGTAGGATTATAACAGACAACCCAAGACTATAGCAGATTAGATAGCAGCCAAAATAGCTAGGGGAGTTCCAAAGCCTGATTTATTTATTTATTTTTTAAAAAGCTTTAAGTGCCTTCCTAAAGGTAAGGAGTGAGGGGGCTATTCAAGAGGGGAGAGTTCCAGAGGTGGTGGGCCATCACAGAAAAGGACCTGTAGAGTATTGTCACCTTAGGAGTACCTGAAGGTATGGTTAGAAAGGCTTTTTAATCTTGGGCAGGATTATAGTCCTAACCTGACACAGTTCCAATGGACAATTCTGCAGTGCCAATCTTGCATACGTTTGGGTGCTGATGTTAATGGGGGGGGGGGGAGACAGAGAGATGAGGGGAATTGCCTGAAAGGCAAGGAAGGAGCTTGCCTTCTGTGGATTGAGGGGTTTGCTAAATTCAAACAGAAAACGCTGGGTTTTTGTTTTGTGGCTTGGACCCTACCTCTGTTTTATACTTAATTTTGTTTTGTGATGGCATCCTCAATCATTTCTATATAAAAAACACTCATCTAACCTAAAGAAAGCAGGTTTCCAATCTTACATCATTCATGTGCTATGCAATTCGTTTCTGAAAAGCCTGCTTCAGAGAATTCTGCTCTTTTATTGTTTGTTGTTTATTTGTTCTGTTACTTTAAATTATTACTGGCATTCTGTGAATTAATAGAAAAGTCGTATATAGTTACAGTAAGCTATTAACTAAAAATGACTGTGGTGAAAGTTTTGTCATCTATGATCCATATTAAGCAGCAAGTGCTTATTTATTTGTAAGAAAATAATTCTCAGCTTATTTAAAAGAAGTTACACATCTCTTGAGGAAACAGAATTATGGTTATTGCGATAAGAATGATCTCTTAACACAGCAAGATATAATTAACCAAAACTCCAGATAAATGTTTCATTAGATAACACTGGGGAAACCCAGGCGGATGGGTGGGGTATAAATAATAAAATTATTATTATTATTATTACCATAGTAGTCTAGCTTTTCATGGCAATTGTGCTTGGAAGCAATAACATGCTGTGAATGACTGTGGAGAAAGCTAGAGGGTAAACATGGAGTTAAATTATTCACAAATTCATTGGCCACTAATCTACTTCCATTATATCATAATAGATTAATCTTGTGCACGAAGATTATTTGTTCTGATACCCAGTGGTTCAATGGAGTGTAGAATCCACTCCCCATTTTTCTTTCAAATTCAAACTACAAATTCAAATTACAGGATGTGTCATTAGCCTCCTTCAAAGGGAGTTACAAGCTTTGCAAGATTTTGGCATTAATACAAAAACAGCAGGAGGGGAAGCGATAAAGATTTAATAAACAGCATGATATTTCATGCATGACTGGAAAGTGACAGGTAATCAGGGGAAGTCGTTGTGGAAGATAACACCCTGGCAGAAGGCTGTTAGAATAGTTGCCACCATGTTGACTGTTTCTTTCAATTATAGAAACAATTTCTCATTTGTCCCTTGAACTGAATGAGCTGATCCGAAGCATGTGACAAAACAGTGAACCTTGGCAATAAAAATGGGGGTTTCCAAGGGCCAAATGCATTTGCAGTCTGCTCATAGTATAAGATTCAGCTTGGATTTATCTAGCTTCTGAATGAGTCTCAATTGCAAATCCCCCCCCCCCCCCCGAATATCACTAATAAGTTAGCAAGGTGCAAGTTATATCCCTGTGGCTGTTGTCTGGTGCTGGAATGCCCAAGCTGAACATCTACATACTCTGTCTTCAGCTGCATATTGGACAGAAAGTGTGCTTTATCACCTCTCCGCTAGTACACACCTCCCCCATAATGCAACACTGACTTCCCACTACTCTATGGTCCTTATTCACCAGGCCATGGAACTGTGTTGGAGTACAAATGCTGCACTGGTGGACTCTTGTATGGCAACCGCCGGATGCTCTTGCAAACAAGGAGCATGAATACATGGTGCTGGAAGTCTCTACTGGATCAAAGAGCATGAGAACATTGTTGGGTGAAACCTAATTCAGTACAGTGAAATTTCAAAAATCCAGCAGAAGCAGATTCCACAAGCATCCTTAACACTCTTTATTGACTCCAGTGATTCTCCAGTGATACTTGGCCATACAATCATGGCCTGGGTTTCAAGCTTCTAACCTGAACTATTGTCAATGGAGACTAAGTTCACCAAGCTGTTTAACTCAAAATAGGCATCATGCTGGCCACATAACATATGGCACTCGAAAGAGAAAGAAAGAGAAAGAAATAAGCCAATACATTTTAACCTTAGTTACAATCCTTATGAGCTGGAAATCGTTGCAGATAGACTTTGGCCGTTTGTAATGGATCAGCAGTTTTCCTGTGGGTTTCTCTGTTCTTTTCTGCTGGCTCTCTCAGTTCAAAGCTGCTTGCTCAGGGAAGCTCTAAAAACAGTGTGCTACCAGTTTCTACTCTGCTTTCTTCACTCTCACAACCCCAACAAGAATAAAAGTCAATAAATGTCCTGGACCTGCTTTTTCTCCACATGCAGTTTACATTGAGGAACAAATCTGACTCGTTCGCTATTAAAACTTCATAGTAATCAAACTTTTCTTTCTCTCATGCAGATTAATCCTGGAAGTAAAGCCGCCCTTGCCAGCCTTTGCCCAGGTGATGTCATCTTGTCAATTAATGGTGTGAGCACAGAAAACATGACACATCTAGAAGCACAAAACAAGATCAAAGCATGCCTGGATCAGCTGACCCTATCTGTGAACAGGTAAACTATCTGTGCTTGCCTCTTCATGCTGACGCACTACGTCTGTGCACATTCACCAAAATGTATGTACTGAACCTGTGGCTGGACTTATGCATCTGCTTGCACCTCACTCACAAATTTGCCATGTGTAGTATCCTAAATGTTGGAGGGTACATTCCTATATCCATTGAGTGGTATTCAAGCAGGTTTTACTCAAGAGTAGACCCATTAAAATAAATGAACATGATACGCCCATTAATTTTAATGGGTCCACTCTGAGTAAGACTTAGTTGAATACTGCCCATTCTCTCAAAATGTTCAACTTTTTACTTTCTAGGAGTAAAGATGACCCTTTTAAAAAAGTCAACATGCATAGGGATGTGTGCATAGACATATCAGAATGTGTGAAGCAACTGACAGAGCACAATCAGTCGGTCATTTCCTACCTAATGTTCACGATACACACTTGTGGGTTGTATAATGGATTTTTATCACACTACATTTTCAAGTGCAACCTGTCCTTCTCTCACCCCGAGGAGTCGCCCTCAGGGCAAGTGAGCAACCTGCCCCAACAAGGGTTGGAAGTGAAGCTGAGGCCTTTTGAGCCTCTGCCTCCTAGACTCTTCCCACCTTTGGAGAACTAGAGCAGATCCACACCATACATTTAAAGCACATTCAATGCACATTTTAAAGCGCATGAATTCTAGCAAAGAATCATGGGAACTGTCAGGGCTTTTTTTCTAGAAAGAGGTGTTGGAACTTGCTCAGCACCCACACAAAGCTGTTGAGCTTTTTTTTTTTAGGGGGAACAGCCACTTTTGGCAACCCTGCTGCCGACTTCCACCTCCGGCGCACAGCCACAATTACATTCACTGTGCCAACACGATCGCTGCAGCAACCCAATCGTCACACTGCACAGCCACAACCCTAAAGGGCTGCTGGAATGCACCTAAGAGGTGCTGGAACTCAGTTCCGTTGAGTTCCAGTTGAAAAAAAGCCCTGGGAAATGTAGTCTTTTAAGGATGATAGGAATTGTAGCTCTGTGAGGGGGAAACTACACTTGCCAGAATTCTTTGGGGGATGCCGTGTGTTTTAAATGTATGTTGAATGTGCTTTAAATGTATAGTGTGGATCTGCTCCAAGTATTTTAAAGCTCCAGTTGCTGCCCTTAAATATTTGCCGCCTGAGGCATCTACCTCACTCTGCCTCTTGGTAGGGCTGGCTCTGTAGAAATGTAGAAAAGATCAGAGTGGTAGTAGGCGGAGGACATTACAGGGAAGTGTCTCAACTCTAATGATAGCTTAGCAATAGAACACACTCAATAGAGAAGCTTTAAAATGCAAACTGAATTATCATCAGTTTCAGTGAATTTAAGTATTGCAAGTCTACAGATACGCTAGATGATATCTGGGGCCCTGTTTCTTGCTATCATTCTCATATTGTAAGACAATGAGCTATGTGGGGGTGTTTATCTCTAGTACAGCAGGTCTCCAATAACTGTGATTGAATGAGACCACATTGTTAGAGACAACATGATGTAATGCTTTCAACACCACATGTGTTTTCACATAACTTTAACTAGCATATTTCTGCACCGAAATAAACTCTATTGTGGCTAAAGTAGATTTCTGCCCTTTTGATAAAAGCTTAGCTGAACCAGGGAAATGAGTTTTGTAAACATTTGTGCACCCCTCAGAAACTGCCTCCCATTTTGGCTTCATCCCACCACCACCACCCTAGAAAGGATATAAAAGCATTTGCCCTGGGGGAGGAATAACCCTTGCAATATCTGAGAACTGGGAGGGCAGCTTCTAACATCTTTGCTCCATCTGCCTTCAGAACCAGTGAGAAAGTCTTGGCCTGTGAGGAACTCAAACCTAACTGCTTATGCAGCCATGTTTTCTAGGAGACCTCCAGCCAATTGGTAATCAGAACATCTGGCATTTTTGCTACCCAGCGCCTCCTGCATTTGCACTGACCGGATGTCACTGAGTAGCTAAATCAGGTTGGCTCTATGGCCCCAAGAAGTCATCACAATAATTACATGGTCTCTGAAAATTTTATCAATTATTGAAGGAGAAATTCATGGAGGACAAGCCTATCAATGGCTACTAGCCAAGATGGCTATGTTCTGCCTCCACTCTTGGAGGCGGTATGCCTCTGAAAACCAGTTGCTAGGAATCATGAGTGGGGAGAGTGCTGTTGTGCTCAGGTCCTTCTTTGGAGCTTTTCATCGGCATCTAGTTGGCCACTGTGAGAACAGGATGCTGTACTTCATGGGCCATTGGCCTGATCCAGCAGACTCGTACATATTTAGGAAGACAAAGCCCAGTTAAAGTGTTTTTTTAAAGTGCCAAAGTTTGAGGGAACAATGGCTGCAAACGTAATTAAAACTGGAAAGAAGAGTTTGGGGGAGTGCACACATTCTCAGAAATGTGTGAGAATGGAAATTCAACATAGTTCTAATTTTGATCACAAATCTTTTGCTTTGTAATTCTCCGATCTGTTGGAGAATAGAGCTGTTACTTTTCCACAATTCTTCACTATTGTACTCTGCTCTTTCTTGTAAGGATTTGATTCCTGTCCTGGACCTACTAACATCACTGGATGATACAGGAGTTGGGGTATCTTTTGTTCCTTTCACTTCTCCATGTCAGGTCATTATTGCATTTATGAATGCTTTATAAAGAATTTGAATCTAAAATATATTTGCCTCCAAAATTGAACAACTGCCTCTTTGTAAAAAGCAAGGTCTCTCCTAATGGGGAAAATCAATTTGTTTATTTTGTGCTTCAGCTAAAGCAACTACAGTAACATTTTTATTGATTCTGTTTTTAGACTGGACCAAATTAAACATAGGGGTGATGTGGGTTTTTTTATTTCTCCACTCAGCATTTAGCAATTTGTTGAATTCCTAACCATTCTGTCTGGCCAATAAAAGTTAGTCACTATTCAAGCCACATCCAGGTCTATTTTGTCACTGAGAATGAGTCATCCTTGCATAGCAACGCTTCTCAAAAGAAATGGGAAGCTACCCTTTTGATAATTAATCTAGACCTCCCATATCCAAATACTTCTATAAAATCAGCATGTTTAACATCCATTCCTTACCAATAAAAATACATATGTGTTTTATGTCCACAAAACCCCTGCATTGTGATGTTCAGACATCAGAAGCACAGAATGCATTTGCTTTCATTTTCCTACTTTCAGAAAAAATATTGCATTCTATTACATAAAACGGATTTAGCATTTACACTGAGCTGACTTTCACTTATTAGATGATTAGGAGAAATGTTCAGCTTACTGTTGGGAACTGGCGTAACCTACAAATACCTTGCATTTCCCTCCAAAGTAAGTCCTGTTGAGTTCAATTGGACTTCAGCCTTGGCTGCATCAGTGTAAAAAATAATTTAAGGCCCAGTCTTCAGAAACTCTATTCAGTTTGGACCTCACTGAAAGGAATAAAACTTGCAAGTACTTAAGAGTTCAGTGATACACATTCCACAGCTTATAAACTGGGGGCTACTGTTTTAAGAGCATTAACAGTTAGCTGTCATTTATATTCTGTGATTCAAAAAATGTTTTTTGAAGGATTCCTGTTTATGTTTTAATATAATAGCCTTCTGGAACCTAGTGGATGCCTCTTAATGAAGTATGTTGTTCTTCTTAGTACTTCACAAAACAGATATCATAGCTTCTCATTTCATATTTTTTAAATTCTGTTATTTCTTACCTTGGCAGACTTGAGGGACTTCAATGAGATTTGAGATATTAAGTTCCAGTGCCAATTGGAAGTATGATGCTTTGGTTTTCCTTCAGGTTGGAAGGATGATTATATTTTTATTTTTTTAAAAAAAGGCCAGTCCTGTAGGCCAAAT
Organism: Podarcis liolepis; assembly: GCF_965112155.1. NCBI lineage: Eukaryota > Metazoa > Chordata > Lepidosauria > Squamata > Lacertidae > Podarcis > Podarcis liolepis. The sequence continues at coordinate 56,287,515 of NC_139555.1, read as the reverse complement.
TCTCAGCTGGCATGTATTAGGATAGCTTAGTTGGTACTAAGATTTTCACTGATTGCATATGTACCCTTTAGGTTTGGATTCAAGCTAAACTTCTAAGAAAACACAGACAGGGAGGCTGGCTGTTCTTAATAGTTTGGATAAGTAGTTCCTGTAGTTTTGAGACACTGTGTTTTCACACACATGCATTCCTATCAATGAATTATGTTTCTGCTTTCCTGTTTATGTCCTTGACATGTTCTACTTTGTTTTCTTAATTTATTTTCTACCAGACAGAAAGGAGGGAGGGAGGGAGAAGAGAAGTGAAATAATAATAATAAAACCACTTTCCTTATTTTCCATTTAGTGAGAGTTAAGAAAAAGCGCTGGGGGGACTTCTGTAGACCAATTCAAATAGCCTAGTTGTTTATGATTTTGTTTCTCTTTATATATGCTGAGTGAATCCTCATGGAATTTGTTGCTGCTCACTCTTTGCCAAATAAGGTTCCATGGATACCCAGCTATGGCCATGTGATTAATGGTCATGTCAAGAGAAAGGACATGTCTCAATGAACATCTTTCATCCTCTGGCAATTGTTTTTCCATCCACTGTCCTTCATTAAATGAATTATTCCCATTGTGATATGTAAGAATCGCCCCTCCCGCGGCCCCTCTTCATACTATGTTCAGCCAATGCCCTTTCACTCCCATTGGAAAGTTCAGTAGGAAAATAGCAAAGTGACAGAATATTTCCATGTTACCAGTAAAATAAGGATTTTAGTTTTGAACAGTGGCTGGGTTAGACACCAGAATCATTGTTCTAATTTCAGAAGTGTGCCTTAGTTATCATTTTGATATATTTCCATATAATAAAATTTGATTTTATTTATTCATATATTCTGCTCTTCAAGGATTCTCAGAGAATCTCTCTCTCTCTCTCTCTCTCTCTCTCTCTCTCTCTCTCTCTCTCTCTCTCCACCCAAACACACATTCATTTAAGTGTAAATGAAACTATAAACATTAACGTTAGGAATAATGAGAACAGCACTGCAGGGACAATGCAAGCATTAAACAGACGTCAGACTAACAAATCTCAGAGACCTGCTGTATTCATACATTATATTTAAAGGTGTACACTTAAAAGCATCCTTGGTGTACATCTGAATGTGTGAAGGTAGAACACCCACTGACTTCAAAGCATAAGGATTAAGCCATAGATATGTGAGACTACTGTGTTGACTGAATAAGGGTAAGACAGTAGCCCATTTGTTCAGATATGAGGCAGTGGAAAATTCTGACCAGTTCCAAACACATCCAGCTTATGGAAGTGATTCATTTGTGGTAACTGACATAGATGAGGAATTACCTAGACATCACCATGAAAGCTAGCAGATGGTAGGTCTAAAGTCCTTTTAGACGCAGGGGCAAAACGTCAAGGCAATACAGTAGTAAGGTGAGCTAGGAGTAGCACACATCAACCATTTTATGTGGGAGAAAGTAAGTGATGGGGGTAGGTGAAGTTTTAGCAGAGCAATTTAGGCTATAAATCAACTTATTTGCTTCTGTGTCTTCTTTGAGCCAGCGTAGAACATGGTTTCATTTATTACTCTGATGTGGCCAAAAGAGACTAAAATATCAAGTTTATAGCAGATGTTTAAGGAAAGTTTTCTAACACGATTCTCTATGAATTCTGGTTCACAGAAATGTGATGTAAAGATATTTGCTGTTTAGCTGTTAATGATGCATTCAGGGGACTTTAAGAAAACATTTTCTTTAATAATTCTTCTTGCATGTCAGCTTTATGAACAACTGAAGCTGTTTTCTTCAGTAAGTAAAGAAAAGCATTCCAAACCAGTAAAGAATGCATGATATAATGCAGAGAATTGAAACAATATGGGTTTAGGAATTGACCTTCCAAGTTTCCTTAGGCTGAAACTCTGAAGGGTACTACTGAGCACAGTGGTCACATAATAATGATGTGTAGTGCGCAGAAGGGGTGCAGTATGTGAGGGCAGTGGTTTGTCATTGCGATGAGTAGAGGGAATGCCACACTCTGTGCTGTGTGCCCTTGCCAGCCCACTTCCTGGCAGAAGGAGCACAGGACGCAGGAGCCAATTCCACTTCATGGCAGCTGAAAACCACAGACCCAATCCATTAATTTAGGCAGTGTGTTTGCAGCACATTTGGGTATAAAGCAAGGCTCCTTTGACAGGGATGCCCTATATATGTTCGTTCTGTGCCGAGTATGGAAAGTGTTACTATGCATGACAGTCTCAAGTTTCCAAAGAAGGTGCCACTGAGAAAGTGAATCACACAATTTTCTTCTTGTAACTCCTCAAATAAACATGTGTGTGTGTTAAAAGTATGCAACTAATGGTCCAAGGGCAATATAGGCAGCTATCAATCAACCATTTTAATTAAAACCTATTATTAGGAGAAAAAGAGATACTACCTTCTAAAAAGTTTATGGGCATTTCAAATAGTAAGCAGATTTGGACAAGCAATCTCAATAGTTCTGTGTATTCTTTTTATAGCATGAAGGAACTCTCCCACATACATGTGGTTCTCCTCTGATGAGGACTAAGTTATGATGTGACCAATTTGCATCCCATTTTATACTAGACCAAGACTTAGGGTTTGTGAGTTGGACACCCCATATGTGAAGGTACAGCGCTGCAGATGTATGCCCCCCCCCATTTTTCCAGGGCTGCTGAAGTGGGCAGAAAGGATCTCCGTGTCCAATGATGTGCAGTTGCCAACAGTCAGATCTCATGATGGAATAGAATTAAGCTGAAGTAATGCATTTGTCTGGTGATTCAGAAGTGTCTGGTTGGAAGAACTTTCATGGTTGTTCTCCAGTGCTTTTTTTTCACAGTGCTGTAAATCAGTACTGTAATATTTTTACCAAGAACTTTACAATCAAACTGAGATGAAGAATTGTCTCACTGTAGTTTGTTTCAGACAGCTGTATGGCCAAAAAATGAAACTCAGAAGCATTGTCCTTGCTTTCCTTGGGCATTTTTGTATACCACTGAATCAGATTGTTTTCCAGTGTTTCTAAGTAGAAATTTTGATGGGGAGAAAATGTGTCAGCTTTGGCCCTGGCAGCAACATTCACAGCTATACAGATTCTTTGCAAGCCCAAAATCTAAATTTCTATAATACCCGTAATGTCTCTGCTGTTCTGGCTTTAAACCTAATTCTGAATACATTTACTGACTACATTTATTTGAAGTTCTCCTTGATCACAGTAGAACTTGCTTCCAAATACTGTATGTCTGTTTAGAACTCAGTTGTGGGCATAAATTCTTCATGCAGCTGTGGAAAAGTTTATTTGTGTGTTTCATTGTATCTTTCATTGTGTCTATTTCCTGTTCTGCTTACTAGCAAGATTTATTTAAGGATTTTGATTATATAAAAAAACCACTTACTTGCCGTTTGATTGCAATCAGAACACAAACACTGATTCTTGCCACAAGCAAATATCAAACTAATTGGGCTCATTCTGATGTAGCCTGAAACCATGGACTTTATTTGGGGGTAAACAAGCTTTGAGTTTCTGTGTTCCACATTCTAGACAAACTGGTTAGTTTTAGCTATGGTTTAGGGAAACAAGCCGACTTCAAATCATGGTTTATGATCCTGGTTTGCATTTCTAAACCATTTGTTGTTGTCGTTTAGTCATGTCTGACTCTTTGTGACCCCATGGACCAGAGCACACCATAGTTAAGGTTAATCATGTCTTCAGGTTCATGCCTAACTATAAATCACAAATAATTGAAAATGGAAGTGAAAGCTTCTTACCTCCTCATGGCCGCACCAGAGAGGGAGGAGGGCACTAGACCAAGGGTTGTACATATGACACTGAACCATAGTTTAGCATTACATTTGAGCCAGATCAAATGGATGGATGGAAATATATACACACTGCCAGTCTAAAAGGAAAAAGTTACACACACACACACACACAAAATTGCTTACGTACACCTACAAGGATACTTTCTTTTTGCAAATGCTGGCTAAAACCAAAACAGCAACTTGCAACTGATTATTTCAGTTTTAGATGCCAACAATGATAATGCACTTGGGCGGTTTCTGTTCAATAAGATACATAAATGAAAATTCAACTGTGTTAGGCTTCACTCAAGAGGAGCTTAAAGCATCAGAACCCTTCCCATGGGTTTCAGTGGCTCTTCTATTAGACTCAGCATTTTTCAGAGTTCTGAAGTTAAAGCAAAAATCACATTAGTTTTGAAATAGAAGTCCCTCGGTTAAATTTCCTTGCTTAAGTTGCACATGTGTCCTACAACCTTGCTGCTTAATAAATGCCATCAATTCATGCTAAATACAACTGTAGTGTTGGGCAGATTGGGACTGAAATCTAAATAAAAGATTATGGGCTACAACAGTAAAGCTGTACCTACCAGGAACAAGAAGATCCATATTTTCCAAAGTGACATGCATAGGTCTCCTAAGGCTGAATGGAAAGTTACACGTTATACACAGAAATAGTCCAGTTTTTCCCTAGATTCACTTTCATGGCCAAAATGAGAAATACAGAGGCTTGGATCCAGACAAGTGCCAATGGAAGGAGGTGGGTGGGAGCTACTCACAGGAGGTGCCTCGACCCAGTTTTCAATGTTCCCCATTTCCTACTCATCCCCCTTTCTCCTTAGCCTACCCTGAATTCAGGAAAGTCTTGGGGGGGTGTTGGCAGAAGTCTGAGATAAAGCTCTTTGATCCAGCGGTGACTTCCATCAGCAGAATGGGAAAGGAGACAATTATTACAGTATTATTATTAATAATAATATTACATATATATTTATACCCTTCTTTCCTCCCCCCCGACAGGACTCAAGATGGCTTACAGATAAAGACAAGAACCGCTAAAAATTAAACACTGATAGAATTAAAACCATATACATATAAAAGCCCAGTAAAACCATACAAGTATTTACAATACAATACAGCATGGCACCAGCCCTTTCATTACAGGGAATTCCAAAGTCTGGGAGCTGCCACCAAGAAGGCCCTCTCCCGCGTCCCTACCAAGCTTGCTTGTGAGGATGGCAGGACAGAGAAGGGCCTCCCCCAAAGATCTCAAAATCCGGGCAATTTCTGCTAATCCCTCTCCCCACCCCCTGCCACAGACCCCTTCCCATGTTCTTCTCAGGGGTTCACCAACCCTTTGTATCAGTTTCTCAGCAAAAGCTAGAGTTCCGTGGGCAGCAGCCTGGATGGGGGAATAGGGCTGCTGCCCATACATCTATGTGATTGGTGTTTGTTGTATTATGGTTCTGTTCTGGGTATTTCAATTCCTGCTCACACTAGGGGGCAGGAATGAAGCAGGAGGTATCCTCACATTCACAGTAAACCATTCTATGGCTTACTACAGCATGTAAACTGGGCCAGTCTCCTCCAGGCTATTGATTTGACTCTTGGATGTGTATATATTTTCATTAGAAGAACACCAATATCTTAACTCTGCTCAGCTTCAAGTTTACTGGAAAGTAACAAGCTATATTGTTATATAAATATATAAATTATATAAATATATGACTTTGTGTTTCGTATTGCAGAGCTGAAAGCAAGGCTTGGCCCCCTAATATTTTAGAAGATGGAAAAGCACAAGCTTATCGAGTCAATGTAGAACCAGAGCCACAGGTATGTGACCCTTTGACACTATACTATCTGTGCCATTTTATAAGATAAAGCAGGAGGCTACTTCCTCTCACCAATTAGCTGATCAACAAATAAATAGACACATGAGATGAAATTTTAAAAGATAACATTTTTAATGTACAAAGTGCTTTCACTCGTATCCCGTATACAGTGGTACCTCGGGTTAAGTACTTAATTCGTTCCGGAGGTCCGTTCTTAACCTGAAACTGTTCTTAACCTGAGGTACCACTTTAGCTATTGGGGCCTCCCACTGCCACTGCGCGATTTCTGTTCTCATCCTGAAGCAAAGTTCTTAACCCAAGGTACTATTTCTGGGTTAGCGGAGTCTGTAACCTGAAGCGTCTGTAATCTGAAGTGTCTGTAACCTGAGGTACCACTGTAGTGCCAAGTGACTGTTCGTCAGCACAAGGGTTTCTACTTATGCAACAGGACTCTCCCCCCCCCCCCGCTCTGGGTTCTGTTCTGGATTCCTCCAACCCTCTGGAGCAGATTTGGGGAGTGTGCAGTAGGAGGGGGGAGTCCTCTTGCACTAGCAGAAATCCTTGCCCTAACAGGGCAAGGGAGTTGAAAACATTTACTGTATTTCATTCATGTTCACTACAAACCTTGGCTTAGCTACCCTGCCACACTGAGCTAAAATCTTGCTTTTCTCATGATATGTGACTGGAATCAATTTGTGGTTCTCTCAAACACATGTCACAACACACAATCAGTTCAGTGACTAATGGTACATTGTTCTATGAGGCTTTCCTCCAAGCCTCTGGCTGAAGTGAGGTGGGCAGCAAGGGGAGGCTGGGGCTTTTCCATTGTGACACCTTGTCTTTGTAGTTCTGCCCAAGACAAACTTGCCTGGCATACTATCAGTTCTCTTTTTCAGCACCACTGGCATGCGCGCGTGCACACATACAAAGTCAAATCTTTTGTTCTTCATCAGGTTTGCTTCTCTGGAGATTTAACATGAGAAGCAAAGTGGCATTTAAAGATGTTGTGGTGGCTAGAGTAACAGCTGAAATTAATCCACCTACTACCTGCATAGGAAATGGTGGTGATAAGAACTGATTTGTTCTTTAACAGTTTTCACTTCTTCACTGTAGTTCCTGGATTACTGGAGAATTTGACTGCTGGTGCCAAAATGGGGTTCTGAGTGCATCTTGTGCTAATTGCTATGAATGTCTGATAGCAAATTAGACTGAGTAGGAAGTTCAGTTTCAGTGACACTTTAGCCAAAGCAGCTCAACACTTCTGCCTGAACAGAGTTGCAGTAGAATACCAAAAGCCCAAGTGCACAAACAACCTTTTAACATAATATTTTGCCACTCAGTTAAATGAGCTCCTGCTGACCAAATGTGCAAGGGACTCAACAGAGAGAGAGGGTTAGTCACTAAATCAGATGGCCATTATGTACAAGGTGTTGAATGATGATGCGTACATGGGGGTGTGTGCTTTAAGTCATTACATTTCTTGCTTTTCAGTTTACATTTTCCTCTTAGTATTTTTGGTGATATGTACAATGACTTTGTATGTGGAGCCAGCACAATCTGAAATGAGGAAGGGGGAGGGGGGCAGCAGAGATGGTGAGGACTGTAAATCTCTGGATTTATGGGAGTTATGGTAAACCATCAGACAGATTGGAGTAACACCCTGGGGTGGGGGGAACAAAGGCTGGTTATAAAGCAGGCACAGGAACGTCTGTCCACTTCTGGTCCTTATCACATTTTTACCCATAACTGCATTCAATTTCTGCATTATTTTTAACTATCTAAAAAAAAGTTCCCAGAATACAAGAGGTGCGGATCAGGTCTTTCCAGATAGAAACTTGTAAGCATCAAATCCCTCAAGAATTCCTGCTGAAGAATATTAGGTGCTCTGACTGAACTCAGTGACACTTTGTTCTGAACAGACTCGCATGGGATTGTGCCAAAACAGACTGAGTTGTAAACCAGGGAGTATGTTGGGCTAGGTCCTGAGAGACCAGGATTCAAATCCCCATTTTGCTCTGCCCTGAAGCTTACTGGGCGACCCTGAGTCCATCGCTGTCTCTCAGCCATTACCTACCTTCTAGGGTGGTTGTGTGGATAAATTAGGGAGGAAATGTGGAATACGAATGTAACCATAACAACTCTCCTTTAAAAACTACAACAGCTATCTCTGTACCCGAACACAGCCATTTTCCTCCTCTAAAATAGAAAGAATGCCTGTGCCACTGAGGAAAGGAAATCATTAGTATAAACTCTTATGTGCTTTGTCTCTTATAGATTGTTTTTTAGTCAAAATACACCCACATGGTGCTAATAAAAGAATGGGTTGTTTGCTTTCTTGACCACTTGCATAGTGCCGGATTTGACAGCTTGCTGGCATAACAGAGATTGGAAACTCATGTTTCAAACTGTGAGGTCAGACTCTGTTCTTGTTAATTGACAGTAGTTGCTGATTCCTGGTCATTAAGGAGAAGTGGGGAGGGGGGAGATTGCTGAAAAATGGGCATTAGCTTTGTGGAAATTCACAAGGCTGAAACGGGAACAAGGAAACAAAGGGTTTGGCAATACATTGCAGAGCCTTTCACTGCACAGACACTGGTTCGTTTCCACTCCAAAATAAAAGTGATCAAAAGGTTTTGGTGAATTTAGTCTTGGGTGTCTGTGGTCAAAGATCCCTGATAGTAATAATAAAAAAGTTAGCCAGCCAATGGAACCTGGTATTTAACTATCCATTCCTCTTGATTACAGCTTTATCAGAAAGGCCTTGGGGTCTCAAAAGCAGCACACAGAGCCCAGATTTGTTTGCTTAAAGTACACATCACTCTTGGCTTCCGGTGAAATAAACAGCTACTTTTGGTTGGGCCAGTCATACCACCCACATAAGTGTCTTTTCATTTGTCCTTTTGAAGTCCTACAGGACAATAGTTATAGCATTAGTGTCATTCTACTAGTCAAACATGCCACTTAGCTGTGTTTATTTCCTGTGGAACAGAATTCTCTTAATGGAAGCACCATGAAACAATGAGTTAAATATTAATTATTTTTTAATAGATGTAGCTCCAGTTTCTCCTCTTGGACAGACAAAGAAGATAATGTTTCATTTAGAGATAATACTTAAAGCATGTTTTCAGTTGTTATTCTTAACATAGAGTAAAAAAGAGAGAGCTATAAATGAGCCATGACGTTTCTGAAATAAATGGCAGGTTGGGAGACGCCACTAAACCATTTTGAAAACAAATTCCTGCTTCACTCATGAAAATTGAGCAAGCCTAATTATCCCTGCATTTCATATGAAAACAAGCACTTACAATACTACATCTAACGTATGTTTAATTCTGCTGTGCTAACTGTAATTGGTTGCATATGTAGTAGATGTATTTTGAAAGCAAGGCTTTAAAACATAGCTGGTTTTAAAGAATTTATCATAGAACCTTAGGGATGATTTCCTTTACCACTTGAAGCTGCAATGCATATTTGGTTTATTTCAGTTCACACTAATGCCCCAGTTCTTTGCAGGTGCCACACACGTGGGACCAGATTTTCTGCATGACATTGGAAAAACCACCCTAAATCCATATTTAGATGGGATGGAATTCAGGGTGGGGAGCCATGGTCCCCCCACTTATTTGGGGCCTGCCTTTGTCTTGAGTTAAAATTCCATCCTGGGGTACGAATAGCTGTGTGCTAAAACTGGGTTCCTGTGCTTGATGGTTACTGCACAGAATCAGTGGGCACAGCAATTCCAAGTGGTCACCATGTGCCCATATGATTATGTGAATGGACTTTTACTCAGGATTGCTTCCTTGGTTATTCTTTTTGTTCTCTTACTTCCCAGTGATAGCAGACTTTTCATAATTTTCATTGCAGTTAATTTGGAGTAAGGCATAGAGGTTAATTGTCATTGTCATCCACATGTCTTGACTAAGGAGCTTTGGAACAGATTTCTCTTATTAGCTGACAGTTGGAATGAGAATGTCCCATCTGTATGGAGTGTTCTGTTCTGGCAACCTTCCAGTATTAGCTGATGTGGAAATGATCCCATGATATGGAAGTGGTGGTGGTCCCTTTGGGGATATACTTTATAGTGGTGGTATGGAGAAGATCCCACAGAGTCAAATTCAAGCAACATAGTGTTGCAGGCCACCCCAATCTCCGAGTGGTGTGAGATTCCAGGAGTTCCAGGGGTTTGTGTTTCCTTTGGAATGAGAAATAGTAGAGACTGTGGCATCTTTATGATATGTGCTTTATTTACCGTATTTATACATATATACAACCTGACCCTACAATGGAGGAGTTCACAGCATAAACACTCCAAAGAGTCTTGTTTCTCCCATAGTCTTGGATTCAAACAGAAATCAAACATTGTTCCTTCACTTTCTCCAGCTTGCTTTTCCTCTAGTTCCTGTCACTCCAGACTCTGGTCTCAACTCTGCCTTTGTCTTTCTACCTATTTGCAAGTTGGGAGAGGGGCTCCACTCAATTGCCATCTCACACAGAGCCCCTTTGTTCCTCTTAATAGCCCATCACCCAGGTGATTGCCTTACCAGGAAGCTAGCATAGCATGTATTTTAACTCCTGCTGGATCCAGGGCTTAGAAGGGTCTTGGTATACAGCCTATTTTCCCCTGCCTAAACTCATAACATGGGACGCGGGTGGTGCTGTGGGTTAAACCAGTGTTTCCCAACCACTGTTCCGCGGCACACTAGTGTGCCGCGAGATGTTGCCTGGTGTGCCGCGGGAAAAATTAAAAAATTCGAAAGTTTTTTTTTTTTAAGTCAAATTTTCAATTGGGGCGCCGTCACTAGATGACCCCTGGGGTTCCCTCCCTCCTCCTCCGGGGAGGCCCTTCCTGGCTCTCGGCCAAGGCTTGGCGGCTGCCACTCACTCGCTCGCCCACCCGTCCCTCCATCCCTGCACCCGGCCTCTCCCCCTCCGTCCCCGGCGCGGGGGCTGCTGGGATCCGTAGTCCCCTCGCCCTTGGGCTCCGCGCCTGCGCGGGGTGCGTGAACTACGTTTCCCAGCGTGGCCTGGCGGGCCGGGCGTTTTGTTTGAAGCGCTCTTCTCCCGGCCATGGAATGAGCACAGCGGCGGCGGCCGGGCGGGCAGGGGCTCTTCCGCGCAGACCCCGCGCAGCCTGCCTGCGCCCCCGCGGAGATCGGGCGGCAGGATGGAGCCCGGGGATCCCCGTGGAGGCGGAGGGGACGCATCGGACCGCGGGGAGACCCCTTGGCGGGTGTGCAAGGCAATGCATGCGTGCAGGCGTTGCATGGAGTGCAGTGCAATGCAATGGCAACGCGGCGCCCTGCATGCATGCATGCAACTTCCACCGGCGCTCCGGACTTGGCAGGTGAGGGGGGTCCCTAGTGGGCAGCAGAGAGAGCCAGGAGGGCGAAGGGGAGCCGGGGGGGAGCAGCGGTGCTCCCCGAGCCGAGCCCGGGGGGAAACTTCGGCGTCGTTGCGCCGGGTGTTGGAAGCGGAGGCTGGCGGGGGCCCCTCACCTGCAAAACCTGGTCGCCTCTCATATATTTCGTGCATTGCATTCACCGCCCGCTTTCTCCTCCCAGGAGCTCCCGGGGGCGCGCGTGGTTCTCCCCGTGTTATCCTCGCAACAACAGCCCTGCAAGGTGGGTCAGGCGAGTGGCCCAAGGGAGCACCCAGGGATTGTCCTGGCCAGGTGGGGTGATTTGAACCCTGCTCTCTGCCCGGTCTTCGTCCTCATTTAGCCCCCACATGTGCATGACTGTGCATGACTGAGGTTTTCCCCCCTCGTCTTGGCTATGGTGTGAGTCTGTGCTGTTAATTAATGGGGTTCTGCCTTCGGAGAAGATGAGCCAGCCCTCAAGGAGGTGATTATGTAATTTGCTAGCAATTCATGTCCCTCCCGGCGTGACGCTGCGCGCTGACGTCACGGGGCTGTAATGGTGGTGTGCCTCAAGATTTTTTTCATGAAACAAGTGTGCCTTTGCCCAAAAAAGGTTGGGAAACACTGGGTTAAACCACAGAGCCTAAGGCTTGCCGATCAGAAGGTCGGTGGTTCGAATCGACAGGGTGAGCTCCGGTTGCTCGGTCCCTGCTCCTGCCAACCTAGCAGTTCGAAAGCATGTCAAAGTGCAAGTAGATAAATAGGTACCGCTCCGGTGGGAAGGTAAACGGCGTTTCCGTGCGCTGCTCTGGTTCGCCAGAAGCGGCTTAGTCATGCTGGCCACATGACCCGGAAACTGTACGCTGGCTCCCTTGGCCAATAAAGCGAGATGAGCGCCGCAACCCCAGAGTCGGTCACGACTGGACCTAATGGTCAGGGGTCCCTTTACCTTTACCTTTAAACTCATAACACTACATCAGTGGCTCCCAATCAGCTAATCACCCTTGTTTTTCAAAAGCTAAGCCTACCCCATACTTTTGAAAATGTTGATATCTCTGTATAGTTTTTGTTATGTGAATGGTGCCACGGACCCCCTGGGTGGGTTACGCCGACCCCGCAACTAGGAACCACTGCACTACATAATATGTGGGTCAGCATGGGTGACAGGGCTGCCTAACTATTGCGTACACTAGGAGCAGCTAACCTTTTTGAGCCCAAGAGCTATGTAGACCTCAGGTCAGCTCTCTAGGGCCCATATATTAAGTATGCATGGCCATAGCCAATTTTTTTTTTTTTGAAATGAACTTAATTTCAACCACTGACACATTCTTCTTATTCCTCACCTATTTTGCAAATATAACAGGAGAGAGGGGAGATTTAAAAAAATCATTGGCAGCTGACATTGACAATAAGAATATTCCACCAGTGGTAACTTAAATGGGATAAACAGTCCATATGTCCAAAAAGATATCTAAACAGGATTGGTGACTATAAACATAGAAAAGACTATGAAATTTTCAGTCCACTGAGTAGTACATGGTGGTTGTTTATAATTCCAGCCCTGCACTATATGGGTTGTATTCAACTAAGTCCTACTCTGAGTAGACCCATTAAACTTAATTGGAGGAATTCAACAACACACTAATTAAAGTCACCTAGCAGTGTACTGTTTACGCTGGAATGGCTTGCACCAGCAGAATGGCTTGTGGAATAAAAGGCACAAGAAGTCAGCATGGCCCTTGTATCTGATTGCACAACCGATACTTCCTGTTGAGCAAAACGTCACACAACAAACCTCCGCTAGCACAACCACTGCACTGCATTTCATATTGTGCAACCTTTATTTCTGTCCTTATGCTAGGCTAGCACAACAACTTTTGCACTGACAGTTGGAGAATGTTGACGTTAGGTCAATAAACCTAAGTCATTTGTGCCCACTAACTTCAATGGGTCTACTCTGACTAGGCCTGGCACTGAATACCATCCATAGTTTCTTTGCAACCATAAGGCCTCACAGGATACACTTTGTTCATTAGTCATTACTAACATTAAATATTAAATTCAACAATTTATTAAGAAAGCACTAGCCACTAAACTAAGAGCGTCCCCAAACAAATAATTATTTTAATTCCACTTCATAGCTGGAAGCTGCTTTCCCTCTTACTCACTCACACAATTAATTTCATTTCAATTTACTTCTGAGCTATAAGCACCCTGTACCTCCCCCACCCACATAATTAAATTCATTTCACAAAGCACTGGCCTGTTTACTCATTTCACTTTACAAAGCAGTGACCTTAAATTACATTGAATTGTGCTATTTAAAAGTTGCTGTTCAGTGTCCCTTTGGGTGCCTCTGAATGCTTGTTCTCTACTTTGGTTGGCATCAGCTGTCTCCAATTGCTGATGGAGAGATATGATCTCTCCTGATTGTTCCTAAGGGGAGCCAATGCATGAAGCAGCAGGAAAAACAACATACTGAGGTTTCCAACTGCTGCAGAAGCCCTTGTCAATAAGGAAGTGACAGGCAACTTACTGGATATGCTGCTGCTCCCACTTCTAACAACTTTAGGGGATTTTAGGGTGCTTTGGGACCCTGTGAAAACTCACTGAACAACTAGATATGACAGTGGGAGACAGTAAGGAAAAGGAAATGATACTTAAATAGATTTCAAGAGAGCCACCTTGGAATGGCTTGGTGACATGGACTGGCTAAACACAGAAGAATGGTTTTTATTTGTTTTCATTATTTATGCTCTGTAAAATGTGTTCTTAATGTTGTACACCTCCCTGGGATATTATGGTAAAGGGTGGTATATAGATCTAATAAATAATAATTTTTAGTTGGAGTTGCCTCTGGAAATCGAAGGCAGGATCAGTGGATGTGCTACGTGTTGTAAGTGTCCATTCATTTCTACTACATTCTACCTATATAATTGTAAATAAAATAATGAAGATAATGTAAGTCTTAAGTGCTGTCCCATTCCAAGGAAGCTGTGCCCTGAAGCACTGGCCCCAAGTCTCTTCAGCACTTCAGGAATTAGGAAACAATATTATTGCCAGCATGAATTGAGATATTAATTGTACCATTCTCCTGGGCAAATATAGTTTTCTTAGTTATAGTGACCTTTCTATAAGATACAAGCTGGGGTGGGGGTGTGTGTAGTATTGTATATGAATCTTTTTGGGAATTATACAGTATCAAACAAAAACAGCATATACTGCATAAAATCTCCAAATGAATTCAGTTAAATGCATCACCAAAGAGAAAAAATAGTTTTCATACTTTTGAGAAAACAAAACATGAGATAATACCCTGGCACAGTCCTAGATTCCCAATCACACGGGAACTGCAGGCTTGACTGAGGGCTGATTTAATGGTAGAAACATGCAGAAGCATTACAGCTACTGTTATTCAAATCAACCATGAATGGAAGGAATTTGTACAGAGTTCTCTCCCCACCCCTCACCCCAACACCACAGCCATTCAATGGCATTACTATTTTGGAGACAACTAATTCCTTCAGATCAAATTGCTAGAGTGAAAAAATGGCAACAAAAAAGATTAACAGTTTTTTGCTTCTTCATAAAGGTCACATTAAATATCGCATCAAAGCAGGATAAATAGTATAATATAATGATGTTCTTGCTAGTACTGGCAAGACCACTAAATTAATCTGTTATATAGCTTAGCCTGTTGACACTATTAGGAAAGTTTTATTTGTGTATTGTCAATAGAATCATAGAACTGTAGTGTTGGAAGAGACCCCGAGGATCATCTAGTCTAGCCCAACTCCCTACAATATAGGAATATGCAGGTGTCCCACATGGGGATCAAATCTGCAATCTTGGCATTATCAGCACTACACTCTAACCAACTAGGCTATTCTGCTTTTGCATCACGACCCGCATCCCATTGTTTTGCTATATTTGAGCATCGTATGAGCCATGAAGGGTTAAATAAGGAAATGGCCGGGGGCATGTATGCCCCCCAACTTCCTCAAGCTGCAAGAGAGTTTTTAAGTGAGTTGAGCTGAATTCCTTGGTTTAGTCTTGTTTTGGTCTCTGTGCAGGAGGCAAGGGGGAAGCTAGATATCCAGTACTGTACAGGTGGATAGCCAACTCCAGAGGATTGAGGAAGCAGTCCAGTATCAGGGCAACCCAGAAACAGAGGGCCTTAAGAAGAAGCCAAAGCCAAGTAGAGTGAAACAGTTTAAAAGTGGGCACGATGTAACAGCAGGGTTGTGAGACAATGCCAAAGTCAAACACAGCACAGCAGCCCGAGGTGTAGTAAAGATTCCAAGAGCAAGGTGCTAGCAGAGGTCAGTAGCACAGGATCAGTTAGGACAGGCATCAGAAGCAAGAAGCTGGGTTGCACAGAGCTAAGGTCCTGCACTGATCCAGCAGGCTAACAAGTCTGTAGCTGTGGTCACCCAGACCCTACTCAGGCCCAGCTGCAACTGGTTATCTCAGACTTCCAGGTTCCTTGCTTCCAATGAGTCCTTTGCTCCCAAGGATGACTCTTACTCCTGAGGAACCTGGTTCTTTGGGGCCTTAAGGCATGCTCTCTGTTGAATGAGAAGTCAGTAGGGCACCTCCTACAAGAGCACAGCCATTGCAGGGAGCATTTCTAAGTGCATTCAAGTAAATGTGCTTGAAAGCTATCTTCAGAACTTTTTGCTAATCACTCAAAGATCCCAAGAGCAGCTGGTCTGCTGCGGGATGTGGGGAATGGGGTTTGTGTGCCCACCCCTGCCCTCCCCCCTGATTTAATGCCTGCACGTGGCTATTGTTACCAGCACATACCAAAAGTAGGGATGTTGCTAAAATAAATGGGGGAAAAATCCAACAGCAGATTGTTGGGTTCAACTTGAAAATTTGGGGGAGTTCTTGGGTTTACATTTCTTGGGTTAAAATGCAGCTGCTGCCACCATGATCACAAATAAGAGGGGATGAGTTAGCACGTAACTACTCCGTGGGTTACAGCAGTAGCATCAATAGCAATGGTTTGCTGGCCCTCGCAAACTGATGTTTGTCATTGTCATTATTAACATGGTTGGCACCTCAGGGTGTCTAGTCCTAGAATAATCCATATCTCCTAGAGGATTTACAGAGTTTCAGCAGATATTCTCATGAGCGTAGCCAAGGGGGGACAGCTGCCCCCCTAAATCAGTAAAAATCAATTAAAAAAACATAGCTAACTGAGGTTCTGGCCCCGCTAACAAAAGGCCTGTCCCCCCAACAAAAATCCTGGCTACACCCATGAATATTCTTCATAATGAGCAGCAACGCTGTATTATTTTCAGACCTGGTTCAGTGGGGTTGACCATCACAAGTTTTTCCATCTTATTTAACCAAAATTCTCCCCAGATAAGGAAAATCTGGAGTGGCTGAATCTCATGAATGTTAGATTTTCAGTTACATTACAGTGAATTTGTATAAGCTGTCACTTAACCCATTTTTAATCTGCTACAACTGATATCTATACAACAGTTTCTCTCAAATCAACCATCTTAATGCCAAATAATTACAGTATATGTTAAAAATGCAGCATTTAGCTCAGGAAAGACTTGTTTCCAACTGAAATGTCTTTGTAGTCAGTTCTTTTTCCTGGCTTCCATACCTCCTGCCCTGGCTGCCATAAGTAGGCAGGGCTGTGGATGTGGTCCTGGCTGTGCCACTTCATCAAGTATTACTGGCCTAGAATTGTAGGCAAATGTGCTGCTTGCAAATAGATTTGGGGAGAAGAGTTTAGTATGCTTTCTGTTGCTAAAATCGCTACAGTTGTGTAAAGTTCAGCTCCTTAGTTTTGCTGTGCTTTACCTATGTGGCCAAAGCCCATGGGAGACATAATGATGGCCTTGGTTAATAATGTTTCTCTGTTTTCCACATAGTCACTTCCTGTGAATTAAGCACTGTGTAGCCATTTGTTACCATTTTCATACAGCTCCATTTGTAACCAAGCAACCAATATTGTAGGTAAATAATTCTGATCACGGTGCAATACTTTGGTTGTTCTTCAGGGGAAAAATTTCTGTGATTTTTTTTTTTCCCTTCCCCTTTTTAATGTGGTGCTGAATCATTTGGAAAATCCTGTTTTTCATAATAATATAAAAGGGTAATTTGTCCTGTGTCCCAGATAAGAAAAGTTGTTTCTCACAGTAGGCTCTACGTACAAATCATATGATTATTTACTAGATATGCATTTTAAATTATTATTTCAAATATCCAATCATTAAGGTTACCATATGTTCATGGGCTACATTTTAATTAATGTATTTTAAGACTTTAAAAAAACAACAACTACCACCACCTGGAGTCAGAGTCACTTGAAATAAAACATTAGTATAATATATGTCATGGACCTAGGAAAATGCAAATAAATGTCTAGTAAAAACAGAGGTGGTTTATTTTTAAAACAGGATCATATACAAACTTGAAAGCTAACATTTAGGCCACTCTATTATCTTCTCTGACTGTTTGACACAATCTAGTTTAGAATTTTAGGTTCGTCACACCATAATTTTAAAACTTTATCAATATGAATATAGAGATTTTTCATTATTCCAGATTCATAGTTGAATTCTGAATAAAAACTGCTTGTTGGCTATGGTATTCCATGCAATCTTGATAAAGGAAGAAAAAATAAAATTAAAACAGCTTTTTTAGCAAAAGATGAACATGCAGATTTTAAGAAATTAATGCTATATTCAGTTTCATTTACCGGTAATATGACTACAGAATTTATTATCTCTTAGGAACTGACCATCGGGCCCACAAAGAAACTGGGCCACAAATGATCTTTGTAACTCAGCCATTTCAGTCTAGCAGTTGTCAGAATTTTTTTATGTTAGTAAATTGGTAGATCCAGATGGACAATAGAAAGTGCTTGTGTTTAAATATATACTCAATGATATATAATCAGTGAAGTACACGTAGAATGAAACCAGTTGAATAGAAATGGAATAGAAAAGTCCTTTTAAAACTGAAAACTAAATATCTAGAATCAGGCACTGACGTTGGTGGTGTGATAACATATATAGGGACCAGTAACTAAAGGCTTAATGGCCAAATTTGGACCTCAGAGGAATCCCACCTACAGGGGCACCCCTTCCTGCTTCACTACCTGAGATGTAATGGAAATATGTCCTCTTGCCCCCACACTGCCTCACCCTGCCCCCACCACCTTTGCCCCCACTGTAATGCCGCCCCCTTTCACCGAACCCGTAAGGCGTTGCTGCTCCTCTTCCCCACCCTGGGGAGGGGAAGACGAGAGGCAACACAGCACACCAGAACACCTTCCTCTCACAGGTAAGAGGGGGCGCTCTGGCAGTGGTAGGAAAGGTGGTGCTGCCGGCTACTACCTCTTATACTTCCTCTGTCTGAGGTGGGTGCTTTACCCTGCCTCATTGGTGGGCTGGCTCTGATCACCTGACAGTACAGAGGCAGTTGGTCAATATAAATGCATTACATGTACGTGGAGAAGGCAATGACTGTAGATGGCAGCAGAATGTTCTGCAAGTCTTCATTGGGAGTGGAGGTTAGGCCTAGATCACCACTGCCTTCATCTCCTCCTAAAACTCTTATAGAAGTAGCCCATGCCACCTATGGACTGATTGTTGTTAGAACCATTTCAATGCAGGAACAAATCTCTGAAGCACCCTGGTGACATGGAAGTTGCACCCAAGATTAAATGTTCTGTTAGTAAATCAATGTTGAAAGTACAGCATTGGAAAAGTTACTGTTTTGTTTGTTTGGTGTCTTCGGTGTGACTTAGCATGTCATGTCCCATTTTGCAGAGGATAATGCAGTATTTGGCACAACTCTGTGCATTTGGAAACTTACATATGCTTGGATTCTGTAACCTTGATCCAAATGGCAGTATTTTCCTTTAGAAGTGATATATGCTAGATTTAAGAGCCAAATGAAGTGAGAACCTTATGCTTATGCATGGTGTTTTGTATTCCTGATATCAATGAGTACCTGGAGTTGAGTAGGAGGGACAGTTTAGGAGATATTCTCTTATTCAGCATGGTTGCAGAACCTAAGCAATCTTGAATTACTATCATGATTCTTACCATTTTTGGATTCCAGTCAGTGATTAAAGGGATGGGAAGGCCTTCATTCACTTCCATAGAACGTGTTCTGCAAAACTACTAAGAGCAAACTTTTACATTATTTGTGGTATTTATTAATTCAAAGATAATTAATAGTTATCTTTGGACATAAGATGTATTGTTCTGTAAAGATTGTAGATTTGGGGTGAATAGTGCCATAATTTTATCCATAGAAAGATACCTTTTACATTTACCATCTAGGTTTATTCTAAAATCCTTCTAAACTTATTTTCCAACTGTTTTATACCTTTAAATATTGCATATCAAAAATAATTTTAACCACTGGGATGTACAAAATAGAAAAATATAATATGAGTGTTACTACAACTTGTTTGTGAAATATTTTAATGCAGTTTCTTTTAATAATTTTTAATAAAAAGGATATCAGTTTAAATCTTCCAATCATCCGCCATCCCACTTCAAAGCTTGTGAAACCTATTTTGCCTTTTTAAATCACAGTTCATTAAGCATTACAACCACACAAGCCATACTGAAGTTAATGAAGGTTAGGCAGGAGTAGCATTTGGTAGATTTGTATCCTATGTTACGATAGTACTGTACTGGAGTTTTCTCAGCAGGAATTTGAGTACTGAAGATATATGAGGCACAGTAACAGAGCATGATTGTTTAGGCACAGAAGAATGACTTTTCTTTCTAGACCGTACTTTCACTAGAGATGTGGCTCAGATTTGTCTAAAAAATAAAGTACTAGGCAAATAACAGAATAAAAAAGACTTAGTGGTTCAAGACAAAGGTTGGCTTCCTGTCAGAAACAAAAGGAGAGCACAGCAAATAGGAGAAATTATTGGTTGCCTTTCAACTTCATGGGGGGTGGGGAATGAACTGTATATACTAGTATCTTCAAACATGTTTTAGGAAGAAAAGGTTTATATATATATTTATTGAAAAGCCTATGAGCTGACTTTGGTTGTTCCATTCCATACATCTATTTGAATGGAATGGAATGGAAAATTCTTTGTTAATTATGCTTTTCAAGGGTGTAGAGAGACACCACTAAAATTTTATCTTGTGCTGGATCGAATACTTGTATGAAAGCATTGCAAGCATACAGGGCAAAAAAGTTAGCCTAAATAAAACACTGTGTACTGTGTTACAGTTATTTGAAAACATGCCAGGCATATTCTTCTAGCACCCAAGATGCCAACAGCCTAACATGTCAGAATTTGGTCCATTTTATTTTACTGTGAATGCTTGCATCTGTATAAGCGCTTATTCAGTTCAAAAAGTTTGAATGCTTCCAGAAATGAGTTGGTGCAATGAAGTTGTTTGAGAAAAGGTGTTACTGTAATTTCTTTTCTCGGTTCATATATACATTGAAGAATCCAAATGGACAACCATTTACATTATGTCAGTATAGAGGTAGCCCTGCCAAGTGAGTTCTAGAATGGTCTTCCAAATAGTTCAGCTGAGATTATTTCCAGTACTACACACAGTGGTTAACAGTGGGAAACTTGGTAACAATGGAAAATAATGACCAATGTATTCTACTGTTAAGGTACTGTAAAGGGACCCCTGACCATTAGGTCCAGTCGTGGCCAACTCTGGGGTTGCTGCGCTCATCTCGCTTTATTGGCCAAGGGAGCCGGCGTACAGCTTCTGGGTCATGTGGCCAGCATGACTAAGCTGCTTCAGGTGAACCAGAGCAGCGCACGCAAATTCCGTTTACCTTCCCGCCAGAGTGGTAGCTATTTATCTACTTGCACTTTGATGTGCTTTCGAACTGCTAGGTGGGCAGGAGCAGGGAACAAGCAACGGGAGCTCACCCCGTCGCAGGGATTTGAACTGGCGGCCTTCTGATCAGCTAATCCTAGGCTCTGTGGTTTAACCCACAGCGCCATTCTACTGTTAGCATCTTATAATTTTCCAGCCACAGAATTTTCCTGTAGACAACATGAAGAAGTTGTAAGGGCCTTCTCAGTATTGGTGCCTGTCCTGTGGAACTCCCATCAGATGTCAAACAGATAAATAACTATATGACTTTTAAAATAAAAAAATTCCTTCCTGTAGCACCTTAAAGACCAACTAAGTTAGTTCTTGGTATAAGCTTTCGTGTGCATGCACACTTCTTCACACGAAAGCTTATACCAAGAACTAACTTAGTTGGTCTTTAAGGTGCTACAGGAAGGATTTTTTTTATTTTGACTATGGCAGACCAACACGGCTACCTATCTGTAACTGGAACTATATGACTTTTAGAAGACATCTGAAGCCCTGTACAGGGAAGTTTTTAATGGTTGCTGTTTTATTGTGCTTTTACTATTTTCTTGGGAGCCACCCAGAGTGGCTGGGGCAACTCGGTCAGATGGGCAGCATATAAATAATAAAATTATTATTGTTGTTATTTCAATTTACAACAACATTAATATAAGTATTTTCAGCTTTTGTTAAAGATGAAAGGTTATTCCAGTTGTTACAGGGATTCAGACTGTAAACATCACTATTTGGTTCTTTGTTTCCAAAGTATTAGTTTCCTTGGTCATCTTTCAAAGGTTTTGTCGATGTTCCTATCAAGTATGGCAGCCCAAAATGTTTACAAAAGTTGCATGAAAGGTGCAGGCAACTCTTGTGAATAATTATTTTTCTACCAGAAAGTGCATTCAAAATAAGACTGATTTATCACACACAATTCCCACCCAGATGTTTCATACATTGTAGCAGCTTCAAAGTTATTGAAAATATATGGGCATACTGTGTTGCCACGACCATTTCAGCATATGGAAATGATGGGGAGGGGGAGCTCAGCACCAGTGGAATTCCAGTTTCACCCACCCATGACAAGACAATTGCATACATGTGTTTGCAAGATGCTGAATTCAATCCAGATCAGCTTTTGTCATGCCACCACACATATTTCATTACGCTTGTGCTGGCAGGCCGAGGGCCAACTCATGCTCCGTTCCATGCAGGGCGGCAGTGTGCATGTGGCTGCCTTGCCACCAGCTGAACAAGGATGAAATCAGCATGGGTTGAACTGTTCCCTGACCATCACATGGTGAATATAATTATCAGAACAGGCAGTATCTCGACTTAAGCAAAAGTGAAGACAGTCCTTATTTACCGTATTTTTCGCTCTATAAGATGCACCAGACCACAAGACGCACCTCATTTTTGGAGGAGGAAAACAAGGAAAAAAATATTCTGAATCTCAGAAGCCAGGACAGCAAGAGGGATCGCTGTGCAGCGAAAGCTGCAATCCCTCTTGCTGTTCTGGCTTCTGGGATAGCTGCACAGCCTGCATTCGCTCCATAAGACGCACACACATTTCCCCTTACTTTTTAGGAGGGAAAAGGTGAGTCTTATAGAGCAAAAAATACGGTATGTAAAGCACAGCATCTTTTTTTGGGGGGGGAATTGAGATTAGCTAGTTTCATTACGCTTCCACTTTCATGATGTATATGAAGACTGATCTCCTGACACAGCTTCCTCTCAAACTTTTACTTGACCTGCTAATATTCTGCTAACATGCAAGTATGCAGAAACCACTTTTGTTATAATCAAGCTGCTGAACAACGCACATAAGGATTGCATTGCAGATTTCAGTTTCATGGGTGAAACCACAGATCACTGAAATATGTATTTCATAACTTTCACACCAGCCTAAACAGGGAAATCCCAGCATCCCAAATCAAATTCTTCAGCCAGGACTTAACTCACTCTGTTTATATATTCTTATTACAAAATGTAAGCCTGATGCATCTGGCTTTGCTGTTCAAGGTCCTTTAGATGTATTTTGAAGCTCTTTCAGCTATGGATGTTTTGATGTGGATATATCTGGAGCAGTTCAGTTTTCCATGTCCACACCCCACCCCCAAAAGCCCAATACATTTTGCTGCCTGAGGCAGATCGGTAAATTGCTTCCTACCCCCACAAAACTCAAGGTGCAGAGTTGCCAAGGCAAATCAAGTTATTTTAACACCGGAGGCTAAACCTCCCAGGAGTGTTTTTTCCCTTTCCCTGGCAGCAGAAGCACAATAATAATAAATAAAATAAGTAGCCCTTTCATGAAAAATCGGTTGCCTCACTCTGCCTAATGGCAGGGCTGGTATAACAGCATTCTTCCTAACCCCATCAACTTATTTTAACAGTAATATTTTTAGATGGTCTGCGAACATCTTTTTCTCCTATACCCTGTCATATGGAAAAACTGAACCTTTTCTGATGTTCAGGCCATCAATTTTCTTTTTCTTTTCAGAATTCATTAGGCTGGGAACAGCTAAACAATTCTGATGGAGTAATGTTCACTGATGGCCAGGCCATTAAATTTTTGTTTTTCTCCCGACCTGTGTTTGCTACCAACTGGTATTCAGAAGCACACTGCCTCTCCTACTGGTGACAGTGCACCGCCACCATGACTAGTAACCATAGATAGCCTCATCATAGCTGTCAAGTTTTCCCTTTTCTTGCGAGGAATCCTATTCGGAATAACGGAATTTCCTTTTAAAAAAGGGAAATGTTGACAGCTATGAGCCTCATCCTCCATGAATTGATTTAATCCTCTTTTAAAGTTTATGGCTTTCATTACCTTTAGAATAGAATGTTGAAGTCTGATAGGAAGTATAGGTGGGAAAAGGAAGCCAAGCTTCATTTTGTATTCCTGGATTTGTTACATTGCACTTGAATATGCACAGTAGCATATAGTAAAGAAGTATGATAGGGTAAAGGAAAATGATATTACACTGATCCTGCTCGAACATAAAAAAGAAGAATCTGAATGCTGGATTCTAACTCCCACCAGCCCTAGCTGCCATGGGCAAAGGTCGGGGTGATGGTAGTCCAGCAACATTTGCAGGGCCACAGGTTCCCTACCCCTGATGTAGAGAGAAAGCCAAGACTTCAGAACAGTCTCCGTATTAGAAGATTAAGTTTTAGAACAACTCGGTTTAAGCTTTGCCTTCTGGGTACAGTTGCTTTTTACCTATTTACATTTCAGCTGTTTTGGATTTATTTCCTTTTGAAAAATCCTACAGCTGAAGCACATTTATTTCAAAAGGCAAGAAGAAAAAGTTCTCTAAGCCATATAGAAATGGCTTTTCTCTTGGTTACTTTTTCCTTTCTGTTTTAGGAATCAAACATTGCTGCAATTTGCGGGCATTTTTGGTTTTGTGTGTGCCTGAGGGAAAGCTTGTAAGGTTTCAATTCATCAGTGCAGAAGCATGGGGGAGTGTATATCATTTCAGTCCCTGCTCACATCATCGTAGTTTCCTTTCCCAAGTTTTGTCTCTTATAAGGATTTATTTTTCCTGAACAGAATATACACAGTTAATTCCCTGCAGGAGAATTAAATTGCACTAAGTCTTTATGAGCTAGGGTTTTGGAGCTGATTTCAAGTACCGCTATTCAAAATTGCTCAAAACCAGAGGTTGAAGAAGCAACCCTGGGAGGGAGAAGCAGTTTCCAAGCACTGCCCATTGGCTCATGGGTGGTGGGAACATGTCTTGCTACAGCAAAGAAACAACTGTGCGCTCAATTTATGATCAGGAGGTCCTGCATGTTCTTTTGAAGCCCGGCCCTTATCTGCCTGTATGATGAACAGGCATGGCTTGCCAAACATGGCCTTGCTGGCAAAATGGGGCGGCCAAGCAGACTAAGTTTGGAGGTTCTCCAGCCTTGGTATAATGTCTGCTTAAGACACACGTTAGCAACATGGCCGCAGGATGAGTTATAGCTGACAGGGAACTCAAGGGAAGGTAGAATGGAGGCCGATGCTTAAAGCAAGAATGCAGGTGGGCCAGTGGGCAAAAAGAATGGAATGTGCACACCATTTGTGCAAGGTCTACAATGGCATAGTCACACCACCAAGTAGCTAAGTTTGGATCCTCATCAGACCTCATCTCCACCCAAGCAAGCGACTGCCAAAGGTCCTCCCACCAGTGGCAGATAGCAGAAAGTCCAGAATGGGCCTTTGGAGGGCACTGGAAGCTTTGACATGCAGGATCCTGAGGGACGTGACACGTGAGCTGGTGCAGCAAAAAATGGATGGAAAACAACCACCCCCAACCCACATCTTCTGCCCTGACCGGCAGGAACCAGCTGGGCCCCAGGTTAAGTTCTTCCAATCCAATGACCCCGAGTCCCATTGAGGATGGCTTGACCTGCCAAACAAGGGGGCGGGTGGGGGGCGGGTAGCAGGGAAGTGTAAGCTCTGTGAAAGAAGTAACAGACAAGACCTTCAAAAGACTATCTCATCTGCTAGCTATATGTGTACTGATAGAGATTTAGGAGGGCAAAAAAGCAAAGTGCTACTTATTCCAAATATTTTAGAAAAAGTTATCTGATTAAAAAGCCTTCCAAGCAAGGAGAACACATGCCAAATAGCACCAAAATAGTTCATGAACATGGTGAGATACAATGCTGGCACCCGCCACATCTCATTGTTAGTAATTTAACTAGAAAGACAGAGTAGTTCTGATTGCCAAGAAAAGGATTTCAAATGCAAATCCCTGACTTAAGATCATTTGAAATTTTGAATCCAGCAGGATTCCCCCTAGGCAGACAGTCTTTTGGTCTCAGGCTCTCGATGTCAGATATTTTTAAACCTTAATATGTTTTATATTTGTGTTGATTCCACATAAATAAGTCTATAAAACATGACAAGTACTCCATTCTCAAAATGTGTATGAGAGAATACTTTTCTACTCCTTTTCCAAATTCCTTGCTGATGACACCCCCCCCCCATTATGGGACCCAGATATTAATATTAAAACTGTTCCGCTTGATGCAAATGCTTTGCTTAAAGATTGGATTTCATATGTTAATTAGGAATCATAGGGATTATTAAATATATATTTGCTTCATTCATTCAACTAGGTCAGAGGTCATTGTAAAACCTTAAATAGTCTAATAAAAAGCTGAACACACATTCCTCTTGGATATGTGTTTCAAAATGTAATAAGAGCCAGATTATATTCTCTCATTGGGCATTTTAACCCTCTCCTGCCCCACTTAATTATTCTGGTATATTTCTCTATTACTTGGCCTATCCCTTCTGCTAAAATGGATGACTATGAAGATGCTATGAGTGAACAGCATTGGCACCTAAGCAGAGTGCTGAAGTTGAATACAGT
Organism: Podarcis liolepis; assembly: GCF_965112155.1. Taxonomy (NCBI): domain Eukaryota; kingdom Metazoa; phylum Chordata; class Lepidosauria; order Squamata; family Lacertidae; genus Podarcis; species Podarcis liolepis. The sequence continues at coordinate 56,261,315 of NC_139555.1, read as the reverse complement.
GGTACCTCGCAAGACGAATGCCTCGCAAGATGAAAAACGCACAAGACGAATTTTTGAGTCGTTCTGCAAGACGAATTTCCCTATGGGCTTGCTTCGCAAGACGAAACATCTTGCGAGTTTGTTTCCTTTTTCTTAAAGCTGCTAAGCCGTTAATAGCCGCTAAGCCGCTAATAGCCGTGCTTCGCAAGACGAAAAAACCGCAAGACGAAGAGACTCGCGGAACGGATTAATTTCGTCTTGGGAGGCACCACTGTACTTACAAACTAGTACAATAGTAATAGTAAAGTTCAACTGCGTCTGCGGCTAATTTTAAAATTCAGAACATAAAAATATGTCATCTCTCTGAAAAGTAAAATAAGACCATTCTGAGCACTTGTACAGCAACACTGTCTCTTCATTTGCTTCAGAAATGAGGTATTTTTTTTTGTTGAGCCACCATTTGAGAAAGCTTTATGTTAACAAATAAAATTCCTGAGACTAAATGCTGCTACTAGAGCCAAAGTTCCTTTCTGGTTATTTGATTATTCCATTGATCATCTGCAAAAACACATTTTGAATACACATTATTCAAGCTTTAGATTCTAAAAATTCTGGGAGACACGGCTGCCCTTATAGTTGTTCTTTTTGTGAATGTCTGCACACGAGATACCACACAGAATGATAGACTGACTCTCCAGAAATGCCATTTTGGCTGGATCTGTGTGCTTTTCAGAGGGTGTGTTTCTTCGTGTTGGGGTGGGGAGTTGAGAGAGGAGGGAGATTCCATGACTATAAACACAGAACAGAACAGAATTCTGAGCCACCTCCTCTATAATCTGATTTGCCTTTTATATGTGGTTAACTCATCTCATATGTGCTAGATTACTGAAAGAAGCTTCCAAAGCCTTTGTTTGCTCTTACATTTACTAGCTAAACTGGTTTGATTCAGCTGACCTTTTAACGAGTAATCAACACAATGAATGGCTTTTCAGTTGACGTTATATACACCTGCAGAAACTGCTGCTGAAAGACTACTAAGAAGTAGTCTTAATCTATTTATTTGTTTATATGCAATATAAATACACATATATATTTAGTATATTCTCTTTCACTCGCAAATTACTTCTGCAGAATTAAAGGTTTTACTGGTGTAGCTCAATCCTATGCATGTCAACACAGAATGAATAGACTTTTCAGATAATTGAACATTCATTCTGACTCATTTACACAAAACTTTGTGTATAGTTTATACAGCATTGCTGTTTGTTGAGCATTCATTCTGATTTGTTTGCAGGGAGGTTACTGGATATTGCTTGACATTGTTGCTATCCCATACATTCCAGTACAGCTTCCTGTCACTTTTCTGTTTGTTTGTTTTTAATTCGTTCGTTGTGCAAAAGCACCAAATTCACTTTAGTGGTGCATCCTCAATTTGCTGGTATGCAATTGAATCGTACCCACAAATAGTGACTGTCTGGAAATGGCCTAAGTCCAACTAAATGTAAGTGAGCGTAGAATTGATGCCCAAAGCCACAAAGAAGAGGCTTCTTGCATTCACCCATATTTTTTGAACCTTTTGAAACATCCCCTGCATTAAAGTTGATTGATTGGAAACAATTGATTCATTGTTTTCTTTCTTTCCTGAAGGTTTTTGTAATATGATGTTGGATGACCTCACTAACTCTAATAGGAAAGGAAATTGCATGTATACACCCAAAGCCTTTTTCAGTTCAAACAGAAATGAGGCCAAGTAATCATGAGCCTCCCCCCCCCCCTTTTTGGAAGCCTACCACAGTTTCAAGTAAGATGCTGCTGAACATGTGTAAAATGTGCCGAACATAGACCTTAATGAATGGATTTATTGGAAGGAAATCCAGTAGCTTTGAATGCACCAGGCAATACAGTACCTCTCCAGAGACAGCACTTAAGTCAGCCTGTGATTCAAGTACAGTACCTGCTTGCTGCTAGTGTTGCTATTGCGTGGACAGGCGGAGTCCCCAGATCCTGAGCGGTCCCCCCCCCCATCATGTGGAATAACGACTCAAGACAACGTGCTATGGGATTAAATTGGCCACAACTTTATTAAATTTCAAATGTGGGTAGACCTTGGCTCAGACATTGGGCGTTCTCCTTCCCCAGTCCCCAGCCGGGGACCTAGGGAGCTTCAGGGTTATCCAGTGTGTGGGGGGGGGGGATGGGCCGGCTCTGGAGAACATATGTTCAAGCAGAGATGGCCGCCCCCGTTACGCCGCCGCCGCAGGGGAGAGCAATGACGACCTTTCGGCGTACGGTCAAAGCCTCCCTTCAGAAACCCCTTTAATGGGGAACCCTGGTATCGCCACCGCAAAGAGGAAGATGGACTAAAGGATTCCGCCCAAGGCCTGATACTGCCAAAGTTGTGACGTTTTGCTATGGGAAAGGCGAAACCTGCCAATGCAGAGAAATTCCTTTCCGGCCCTTTAACAGCGACCTTAACGTAGCAGCGCCCGCATACCTGTGAAGATAAGTTAACCTGCAAAACCGATGAAGAAAGGTTAACTTGCAAAAGAAGACATTAACTGAGGGTGGGTAGGGTGGGAGAAGCTCTGGAGCCAAGTGAGGATTCCCAGGTAAGATCCCCCCTCTATTGTGTGGGCAGGTAATCCCTCCCCTACCTGGCCTGGTCTGCTTGGCAACGCTTCCCCCAGGTGGGATTGGACAACTGACTGAGGTAGGCGGAGACCTCCAGGTATCCCACCTGAGGGAAGGCAAAGCCAAGCCTATGCTGATGGGACTGCTCCAGATCTAGGGCTGTGCACATCCACGCAAAGGGCGCCCCCCGTTTTAAGCGGGGAGCGGTCATTACTATAAAATGCATATACAGTGGTACTTCTGCTTACTTACTTAATTCGTTCCAGAGGTCCGTTCTTAACTTGAAACTGTTCTTAACCTGAAGCACCACTTTAGCTAATGGGGCCTCCCGCTGCTGCTGCGCCGCTGCCACGTGATTTCTGTTCTCATCCTGAAGCAAAGTTCTTAACCCGAGGTACTATTTCTGGGTTAGCAGAGTCTGTAACCTGAAGCGTATGTAACCCAAAGTACCACTGTACTTCATGCACAGCCAAAAACAGTGGATGCACATTTTTGGTAGTCCCTACTTTTTCTACAACTTTTGACAAAACTTTTTTAAAAAACAAAACACCTCCAGGATACACAAGTTTTATCACCCAAAGCAAACTTATATGGTGAGTGAGTAATAAATCACCGCATGAATCTTAAAAAAGAAAACTGTGAACAAGTTTAAATGTTGCTTAAGGAGAAAACAATGACTATACAATATGTGGTACTTGAGCTGTAAACAGCAGTGGTAATAGTGATTTCTTTTTTTAAAAAAGTTTTGGTTGCTCTGGAACAGTTAGTTTGGAAAACTGGCACAATAAGCTGATGTGGAGGAATCTATTTTCCTATAAATATTCTCAGTGTCTTTGTTTGTCTTCCTACACAGAGTAGTTTATACCTCCGGAGGTAAAGAAGTATGTGACTGTTTCTCAAACAATGGGGAGACAAAAATGATATGTAAAGGGTTAGCCTAGAGCTAGCGATGAAACATGAGAGCTAGCAGTGTTCATTTAATTCATTTGAAACACTATGAAATAACAATAACTTTGTTGCATTCATACGGGAAACTTCACTACTTCAGGAACATTGCATTTGAAACCACAACTTCTAACTCTTGATTCTGCAGTAAGTTTACCTTTTAGTACAGATAACTACCATTTTATTTTCATTCATTCATAGAGAGATAAAACTGCCAGTATCTAACACATTTGTCCCAGTTCAGGCTTTCCACTTCATAAGTCTGACAGGAGAGGAAGATTTTCAGATGACACTGACAGGTGGAGAAGTTGGGTGCCAGCCTTCCCCCAACTGGGTGGGACCCAACTGCAGAGAAGAACTTCTGGCAGGTCACAGGTCCTCTGGTGTCATTCAAAGATGGTATTGACCAGAGGCACAGAAATAGTACCTCGGGTTAAGAACTTTGCTTCAGGATGAGAACAGAAATCGTGCTCCGGTGGCGCAGCAGCAACAGGAGGCCCCATTAGCTAAGGTGGTGCTTCAGGTTAAGAACAGTTTCAGGTTAAGAATGGACCTCTGGAACGAATTAAGTACTTAACCCGAGGTACCACTGTATTATTGTTCCTGGAAAGTGTATTACCTGAGCTCCTCAGCACTCCTGTGTGTGACAAACACACACATTTCTCTAGCAGGGTGTGGTGGGTTGACCTCTCTGTGTGCAAAAAGATTAATTTTAATTTGAAGAATGGCATTGCTAAGTGTCTTCTCAAAAGCATAAAAACAAAATAAATCAAGGCACAAACTCCTTTTCTAAAAAAGATTTTTTTCTTTTTTAAAGGAAAGGGAAAAGGAAAATGCACCAGAAATTTTATACAAGTCAGATCAGTTAGTCTCCAGACTGAGGAAATGTCTGTAATTTTAAACTTTGAAAGCAAGAGAAGAATATGTCCCAATATGTTGCAGCTACTCCATCGGAAATTGTGGGGGCAAAGGGACCACAATCCAAGAAGGAAGTCAGGAAGGAGAATAGGCAAAAGGCATGGATAAGAAAACCTGCAGGGCATCCTATTTTTGAAACATGGTTCCCTGGATAGTTTGAAAGCCATTGTTTTCTTATTATCAGGTGCCTGCTATTTATTTATTTATTGCCCATCCTTCACCATTAAGGTCCCAAGATGGGTGACAGCATTGAAAACAATTTAAAACAACTTACTAATACTAATACAATTCAATAAATTTATTTTAAAGTTAAATTAATCCCAAACCTTGGATTATCAGGGACTCTCACCAAAAGGGTTTTTGCTTATGATGATGGCAAAGAAAAACTTGAAACAAAGATGCTGAATTTTGGCTGTGTAGTCAAGAAATGTTAACTTTCACTTGAGAAGCCAAGTATCTGGCAAAGCTATTACAGTTATAAAAGTGCTGCGTACTAGTTGACATGACTCAGCAGGAAATACGATAAAACATAAGAAAGGTTTTCTTCTGGGGGAATAAATCTAGTTTATAATGGTCAGTGAAGACAAAATGAATCATAAAAGAGACTCATGAAGTCTACTTTGGTAACCAATATAATGAGGGGTAAGGGCTAACCAGTCTAGACTCCTAGGCAAATTGCCATGTACCAAACGTGATATCCCAAACATTTTAAAAACATAGATTTCTGAGTTGGTCTTTCTTGTACAAAGCTTTGTATTTAGGCATGACCAAAAGCCATATTTTCTGCCTCTTTCCATTCTCCTTCCCTGCTCCTCTGCTATATTACAGGGGCAAAGAACAGGAAACATATGCAGACAAAGTTAAGTCGAAAGAGATCCACAGGCAGTGGGAAAATCTCAATAGGTTTGGAAGCTGGAACACATGGGGGAGAAAGCATGAAGAAACTGGACACTTCCAATGGAAGGGACAGAAGTTGATATTGAAACCGATAGCTCCAAGTCTGGCAGATAAATATGAAATCATATCACTTCTCATAAACCAGTTCTCATAGTTGCTCTTCCCACCAGCTTTTGTACAAAGTTAGTACCGTTGAGCATACAGTAGTAGTAAAACTAAGACCTTTTATGTGATTGCTTATGATGGCTATTTGGTAGTAGGAACAAAATTAATTTATTAATCTGAAAATAATAAATCCTGCTCTTCAGCCAACAAGGCTCCCAGAGAGGCTCACATAAGATCAATAAACGTAATAACAAATCATTAAACCATACAAACTGTTATGTATTCAGTGGTTTGTGACTTCACAAACTGCACATTGTCTTTAGATACCTTATTTAAATAACTTATTTAAAGAGGTGGCAATGATAATACTTCCCTTTGCTTGCTGCTGTTGGTCCTGAAGGTCTCTGTGGCAGACAAAGCTCTTTCAGCCGAGCCCCAAACCAATGGACAAGAAAGGTGCTTCTGATCTCTTTTACGGTATGCTTCCTTTTTCATAGTTTCACAACGAGCAGGGTACACTTTAAGAAACAGAGGAATTGTGTGATACCCACTGTGCTACTTTACAAGAGAGAATGGATATTTTGAGGCATCAAATGGGGCAGGGGAACGAGTGGCCTTCCAGATGTTGAATGATCACTCCCATCATCCATGACCACTGGCTGGAGCTGAAATAATTTCGAGTCCCACAACATCTGTAAGACCACAGGTGCCCCAGTCCTGAAATAGGGAATTATGTGAAACTGCTAACCATACTTGCTGAGATGAAATGCTCCTTTGCTATTTATAGTAGGACTCTGGGATTGGTGACTCAAAGTTTAAAGGGTTGTTTTTCATGTTCAAATGATCCTGATTTGCTGTTGTCTGGCCACAAAAAAAGCCCACAACTGGTGAAGTCATCCCTTGTAAAGGTGTATTAAAAGACCTGGTATTTCTTTACAGATAAATGTTGTTTTTTAAATTGCACAGTGTAGCATATTTGAGCAAAACTCCAAAATAATCTTACCCAGTGCTTTTTTTCTATTAAAAAAATGTTTAGGGGTATGTTCATTTTGACTCAAAAAAATCACTATTTTATAGTTCAAATCAGGGAAAATAAATACAGTAAATGGACAAAAGTACAAAGATTCACAAAATGTTTAGGGGTATGCGTCCCCCCAGAAAAAACCCACTGATCTTAGCATCCTTATGCATATCAGTGAAGTTTTATGCCATCTGGGAAAAAATAGAGGCAATAATTATAGTTTTGTAGTTATTCAGTGTGGATTCAAAACTCATTTTGTTTAATACTTGGTGGTTTACAAAATGCCTAGAATTAAAGGAAACCACAGAGAATGTGACTCTCTGGATTATTTACAACACAATTAATTTTAGTTTAATGTCATTGCAAGGTTTTTAAAAAAGTAATATCTCACTGAAAGAAAAAGCTGTGTGGTTGGGAGGCAAATGAAAATGTAAGTGTGGTGTAGTGGTTAAGAGCCAGTGTGGTGTAGTGGTTAAGAGCGGTAGTCTCGTAATCTGGGGAACCGGGTTCACGTCTTCGCTCCTCCACATGCAGCTGCTGGGTGACGTTGGACCAGTCACGCTTCTTTGAAGTCTCTCAGCCCCACTCACCTCACAGAGTGTTTGTTGTGGGGGAGGAAGGGAAAGGAGATTGTTAGCCGCTTTGAGACTCCTGAAGGGGAGTGAAAGGCGGGATATCAAATCCAAACTCTTCTTCTTCTTCTTCTAAAAATGGATGAGGATCAATTTTGGGGTTTCTTTATTCCATCAAGAAGGTATGGAGGTTTGCCAGATTAGTTTTAATGTGAGGAAATGCTGTATGTACATCAGCTGTAAAAATAATTCAGCAGTTTTCTGTAACCATGTCTGTTCTTTTATTGTGCAGTGTTGGGTTCCTTTGGGCATGATGCTATCAGTGACCAACACCACCCCTAACATGAGTAAAGCCACCTCCTTGCCTCTGTCAGCAGCATTGCCCTACATTCCCTCTCCCTCTGACCCCAGTCAGCAGCACTGCTCTGATGAAAAGGGCAAGCCTAATGCTGGCTCCTCCTCCTGCTTTTCACCACTTACACTTGGAGAGACCAGGTCAACAAGTAGCAACAGCAAGGAAGAGAAGGAGAGTCAGGGGGCTCTCCTTGGGGTGTGGATCTTGACAAAGTGCCTCAGTATCCCAGCTCCTTGCACTGGTCCTCTCACTGGTCCTTTTCAAGAATGGCTGAAAACACAGCCACTCTGTTTAATGAGCTATAGTTAACGAAGTATTTTTTTAAGCTTGTATTCTAAGTTCTGATTGCAACCATAAACACCCTTAAGTGTTGCCCGCTCTGTTATCCCTTTTGCTGTTTATCTTTTGCTTGTAGTATTTTTTCTTCGATGCATTAGAAGTTGATGCAGAGGGATGGGTGTGGAGAGCTGGCCTCTGAAACTGAGTTGAGTAGAAGGAAGAGAGGGAATTGGGACATTCAAGGGGGAGGTATGTTAGAATGGGAGTGATGAGTTGAAGAATTTCTCTACACTCCACCCATAAAATCTGACAGGCACTAGCTAGCACTGTTCAAGAACACGATGTTTCCTCAAAATACAGTAAGATAAAATTGTCTCTCATATACATACTTAATGTCCCACATCAACAATGGCTTGTGTTGGCTTCCCAGTGTTTATGAAGCTCAGCTAATCCCACATGGGTCTGCTCACATTAATCAAGGACCAAGACACTTCTTCAGATACAAACTTGCTGTTAAAACTTGAGTATTGCGGCCAAAGCCTAACTAAATGCAATACCTCAACAAAAACAGCAGCAGTCATTCCACAAGAGCTACAAAATGCAACAAACATTTATTTCCTCCTCTTTTCTCTCTGTAAATTCTTTATCTACCAATAGCAGGCTGCATAATACTAAAGCAGTATTGTTAGCAGTTGAGAGGCTCTACGCACAAACTACTGTTGCAGACAGGCGTGGCATTTAGCAGAAGAGGTTGCTTAATATTGGCAATGACAACTAGTGTTACAAAACCTCTGCTTCTTTCCCTGTTTAGGATAATGGACCTGTTCCAAATAGAAGACCAGCGACATTTTCACCTGGAGGAAGTCCAACAGACAACAAACAGATATCGAACGTGCAGTACAATAACCCCACGCGGCTATATACAAACAACAATGCAGATTCCAGTTTACCATCACAGATGAGTAGCCTGCATATCACATCTCCCCACAGGTATGAGAGTCAAACATGACATGGTGATGGAGATTATTTTTATGAATAGCTGTTGTGGGTGGGGAGAGGGCTACACTGTGGCAGCAGGGAGGTTAATCCCTTCTCTTGGACTATTCTTTCAATGAAAATTGCATGCAGCCCCCTCAGAGCTGCTATTTGCTTCAACTGAAAAGCATGTGAAGCAACAAAGAGGCTGACATACTTATACAATACTGTGGTACCTCAGGTTAAGTACTTAATTTGTTCCGGAGGTCCATTCTTAACCTGAAACTATTCTTAACCTGAAGCACCACTTTAGCTAATGGGGCCTCCTGCTGCCGCCACGCCGCCAGAGCATGATTTCTGTTCTCATCCTGAAGCAAAGTTCTTAACCCGAGGTACTATTCCTGGATTAGCGGAGTCTGTAACCTGAAGCGTCTGTAACCAGAAGCGTATGTAACCCAAGGTACCACTGTATAAATATACCAAATTATTAGGACCAAAACACTGCCACAAAAGGGACCCATTCATGCAAAAACATACCCATTTCATTTGAAGAAAACAGCTTGTTTAATTTGCTAGAACATACTGTTAAAATGGAATTTTAAAACATTTTTCTTTAAAAAAAGGCTGCTTAGGGACAAATAGATGAAATTCACACTGGAAAGACAAATGTGAGCACTAAAGAATCATCATAAAGTAGGATTGCCAATAAAAGTGCTAAATCTCATGTTTAGGGGCCTTCAAAGCAAATTTGCCCTAAGGCTGCTTTGTACATTTTAGGAATGAGCACAGGAAGCTGTTCAGAGATGGCAGAACACATACATTGGAATGACCCCCCTCTCCTCCCCTGCACACAGTTCTGGGAGTTCTCCCGACCCACACAAGCCAATTTCAGGGGGCCTGGAGGGGAAGGAGAGGTTACGTGAACCCGACCCCTAGTATTTTAGCATTGTTTAAATCTTGAGGCTTTTTAATAAATATATATTATGGGTACTTTAGAAAATGTGGACTAATCCAGGAGGAAATGTGCTACAAGGAAGTATTTTAAGACTTTTTAAAAAGTACCCTTGAGACCATGTTTGGCAAAAAAACATATAATGCCCTAATTGCCAGATATTTTTCAATGGTTGGGTGGCTTCCAGGTTCTTCAGTAATTTAATTTAATGCATTAAAAAAAAAAGATCCATGTGTGGCATAGTAATTCACAATGAATAGCAGCAGCTGGCCTGTCTGTGGTGCGTATGTTCACAGGTCACTCAAGCCCCACTGCACAGGGGCAAGTAGAGTATGGCTAGAAAGTTTGTCCTTCATAGTCTCTACAATGATCTCTACATTAATAAAAAGCTAGTTCAGGAAAAGGAAGCATTGTTAACTAAATCCCCATTAAAATAAGCATAGGGTTTGCTTAGGGGTGAGTTATGGGTATTCAGTGCGCTGTTGCCTTGTGATGCAAGAAGCACTAGAAAATTTTGTTTAAATAACCCCTCACAGTTCACAAGGAATTAACTTTCCCCCCCTAAAGAACTGATTTTATTTCTCTAGTGTACAACAATCCTTTGACCTCCATTTTGTATTTAAATAGTGCTGACCCTTTGAGGTCCCTACCAAGAAGCAGAAATGGAATTGACATGGACTCAGATGTGTACAAAATGCTGCAGGATTATGAAAGACCAGTTTCAGAACCCAAGCAGTCAGGATCTTTCCGATATCTGCAAGGCATGTTGGAAGCAGGGGAAAATGGTAAGGAACACAACATGTTCATTTCAAAAAAATTGTTTAATATCCCCCCCCCCGTACTTTATTTTAAATTTCAAAGGTGCTTACAAGGAGTAATTGTGCCCATGAAGGACCAGGTGCACAGCCTGACACATGGGCAGCTGTCCAGGGCAGCTGTCTACCAGCTCCATCTGATACGCAGGCTGAGACCCTATCTACCCGCAGACTGTCTTGCCAGAGTGGTGCATGCTCTAGTTATCTCTCACTTGGACTACTGCAATGCGCTCTATGTGGGGCTACCTTTGAAGGTGACTTGGAAACTACAACTATTCCAGAATGTGGCAACTAGACTGGTGACTGGGAGTGGCTGCCGGGACCATATAACACCGGTCCTAAATGATCTTCACTGGCTCCCAGTACGTTTCTGAGCACAATTCAAAGTGTTGGTGCTGACCTTTAAAGCCCTAAATGGCATCAGCCCAGTATATCTGAAGGAGTGTCTGCACCTCCATCATTCAGCCTGAACACTGAGGTCCAGCTCCGAGGGCCTTCTGGCGGTTCCCTCCCTGCTAGAAGTAAGGTTACAGGGAACCAGGCAGAGGACCTTCTTGGTGGTGGCACCCTCTCTGTGGAAAACCCTCGCATCACATGTCTAGGAAATAAACAACTATCTGACTTTTAGAAGACATATGAAGGCAACCCTGTATCAGGAAATTTTTAATGGCTAATATTTTACAATTTTTATGTGCTGTAAGCCACCCAGAGTGGGTGGGGAAACTTAGCCAGATGGGTGGGGTACAAATAATATTTTACTACTACTACTACTACTACTACTACTACTACTACTACTACTAAGTGGCTAAGATTCCATGGCTGCTCTTTGTTTGGGGCACAGCTAAAAGCAAATGGGATGGAGGAGAGAGAGACAAGGAAAGAAAAGAAAAGAAAAGAAAAGAAAAGAAAAGAAAAGAAAAGAAAAGGTGAATGTGATCAGACACATATTTCAGACTTTGCTCTTCTGTTGCCCTTTCTATACTGCCAGTGTACTTCTGAATGTGTCTTACAAGTCCTACAAGCAGTTTCAAATTGTGCTGAACTGATTAAAAAGAAGATTTTAAAATTTTTATGGGAGAGAGAGAGAGAGAGAGAGAGAGAGAATTACTCTCACATAAATCCCCAGGGCAACTAAAAGTATCAATAATTCAACAAATGTAACACTGTTACTGTCACAAATACACATTAAAATGCAATGCAACAGTCATTGATAAAATAGGCAAATAGAGCCACTATGTTCTGAAGCTCTGCATAAATAAACGAGTTTTTAGCTGACACCTGAATGAAACCAATGTGCAGGACAGCCAAGTCTCCCTTGGGAGAGGGTTCCATCTGCTTTATAAATATGATTGAAGGGACGCTTTCTGGAATGATGACACCCCATGCATTGTTCGTACTTAAATGATTCAGTTTTAATTTATCGATTTTCTTACATGGATTTCCATTTCTGTTGCTTTAAAACTAAATCTTCCATTCGTCTAACCTCTCTGATACAAAGCCACTTATGAAGTACCTATACGCAATCCCAAAGAAGTTAAGAAACTCCTTAGAATGTTATGTTTCTCCCCCAGGAGCTCTAGGGTCTTTTCTTTCTTTTCTTTAATGAGTAGCAACACACTGTGTCTCTAATAAGAAATGTTTCCTGCAGGGAATCAGACAGGATTTGTAAGGCAACATAACAGTTACCTCGGTAGGTGCCCCTCAGCCGTGAAAGATGAGCCCTCAAACCACAAAGCAGAGAAAAGAATGTTTGGGGTTGTTCGATCACTTTTTGCAGAGTTTTGTAGCTGCCTAGTTGAGAAGTTGAGGGACATAAATTTGGGGGCGAGAAGCGTGGGCATGCAGAAACAAAGGAGAAAAACAGCCATGAATGCAGCAAAGTTCAGCATTACTTTTAAACTCCTTCCTCACTCCCTAAGGTGGTGAGGAGACTTTTCACTAAGTGCTCTGTAAATTGCCTGCCATTTTGAAGCCTTTATCATGGACTAGAGCTTCTGGGAACCTTTGCAGTAAATGTATCAAGAAGCTATAGTCACCTAAAGCAAATTAGTAGTTGAGTGAATTTACTTCAAAAAAGGAGGCAGAAGGGATCGTGTGGCAGATGTTGGAGTCCCATCAGTCCTAGTCTGCATGGCTAATAGTCATGAAGAGATGTTACAATGCAGGTATCATAGTGCTGCTTCATTATTTCATTTTTGAATGAAAGTTTAATGTAAGTGTCCTATTTTGAGTTTATTCCCTACCAGTGAAAATTCCTTTTTAAAAAAAGCACTGCTGTGAATTTCCAAATATACGCACTTGTGTGAATATATACATGAACATTACAGGATGCATCAATAGCTTGCCAACATACCCCTTTGTACATAAAGATTTCATTGCTTCCCTTTTTCTGGTTGTTTTTGAACACATATGAAGCAAAACCGAACGCCAAGAAAAGAGCCAGCGTCTAACATGCTGCCTTACTTTTGTTACAGACTCTTAAAGGTCTTCCTGAGTCATGACATTCAATAAAACAAATAAATCTCTCAAGTAGTAAAAGTGCACTTTAGCAGTGTTATTGCTGGGCTTTCCCCCCCTTGCACAGCAAAAGGTTTTAAGCTTTTTTCCATGGGGTTGAGCATATATCAAAATCTTACTAAGTTAGACAATGTCTTTTGTTCTTCTATGGTTTCATGTATGTGCCTCTTTTGTACCAGCTCTCATTCTTTTTCCTTGGCATGCTTCCCATTAAAAGGTCAATCTCTGGTTTATCCATTTAAATCAGAGCTCATGTGTTTGCATGCCTTTTTATTATTCTTATGGTCATTCCATCATTTCATTTTTTCAAGTATTGTTGTTAGCATATGGAGCCTGCTTACCTAACACTACTAGGATCAGAGCACTTACAGCCCCGTCCTAACCATGTTCACTCAGAAATAAATCTCACTGATTCCAATAAAATTTACTTCCAGGTAATGATACTGTGGAGTGCATCCTTTGTCAGAGTTTAAGAATAAATCACCCCTTCAGTTGAGAAGCTTGTGTGTTAGCAACATTCCACATCCCTTAAACAGATAACTCCAAAAACGCCGTCTTAAATTCTTGGCAGGTGAAAAACATGACAGGCTGACGAGTCCAAGACATGTTAAATCTCCAGTATCCAAATTGGGTGGAGCCATGCCTGGCTTACAGATGCTCCCTGAGTGCACCAGATGTGGCAATGGAATTGTGTAAGTACATGAATCTCCCCAAGAGCCTTGACGTTTAATATACCATACTTTTCCATGTATAAGACAAGGGGGGGAGGGTTAAAGTTGAATTAATGTGTAAAAATTGGGGTCGTCTTATACACGGGTAGTGCCGTGTTGGGACGGGGGAATGATTGCTGCCATGAGCAAGAGATTGTCGGCGGTGGCTGTGCGAGTGATTGATGGCTGCGGCATGGGCTTGCATTGATGGGCTGCTGCTGGAGGCAAGCGGTCGAACATTTGGTGTTTTTTTGCGTCGTGTGCGAAAGGAAGCATTGTTCAGGCAGGTGAGTGATTTTCAGCAATCCCCCCCCCCATAAGAAGCTCAACAACTCTGGGCAATCCTTCCCCCAAAAAAGCTCAAGAACTCTGGGCAATCTCCCCCCATTTTCTATATTTTGAGTCCCCCAAAATAGGAGCGTCTTATGCACGGGGGCGTCTTATACACGGAAAAGTACGGTACTTTTTGGTAAAGCTAAATAAGGAACACACTACCTGCTTAACTGTAAAATCTTGTTATAATGTAATTCCATAAGGCAATGTTACTTGAAGGGGGGGGGGGGAGAGACATACACAAGTAGCATGGCATTTGTGCTGCATGTTACAAAGAGCTTTTAATATTAATCAATGTTATCCTCTTGATCCAAAGCCACTTGGTTGCTCCAAAGTGCACGTGGAAGCTCCATACAAGAAAGAACTGTCCTGCACACTTACAGTGCTTCACACACAGCATTTTATTCTACAGCATTCAGAATGGAACAGCTCCTATTTATATATATATAAATATATATAATCTGCACCAGATTCCTTTAAGGCAGGTTATACAATACAGGAGAAACAATACTGTGTTGCAGATGGGGAGAGATTTGTGTAAACAGCCCCTTCTGTGGGGCCCATAAAAGGCAAGCCACTAATAAAAACCTGAAACGAATAGTAATCGTTTGAAATGTTTGCATTCTAATCTTATCTTCTTTCCTGCGACAGTGGCACAATAGTGAAAGCCCGTGACAAGCTCTACCATCCAGAATGTTTCATGTGTGATGACTGCGGCCTCAACTTGAAGCAAAGGGGCTACTTCTTCATTGAGGAACAGCTGTACTGTGAAATGCATGCCAAGGAAAGGGTTAAGCCGCCAGAAGGATATGATGTGGTTGCTGTTTATCCCAATGCTAAAGTTGAACTTGTCTAAATAGATGCTCTTATTTCCTGGAGAGGTCAAGAGGTGGCACACCCACCCACAGGCACAGGCACTGTTTTAAAGCATGGCTGTAATCAACTCTGATTATTCAAGTCTCAGTAAAATGTCTTTTCAGAGATAAAATGGTTTGCACTTGGGATCTCAAGGGGATAGTGCTGAAAGGCCTCTGAAAAGGATTTCTCTCGCCTTTTGACACTTGCTTTTGGGTTGCTGTGTTGCTGTTTGGGTGGGTTCTGTTTTGTTTCATTTTTTACTGCACATAGTTTCCATCATACCCCAGTCCAAAACCTGTGTAAATATGGGTGCTTTTTAAAACACTGTTTCATATAAAACCAGTATTTCTTTTATTCTGGACTCAGCTCGACTGGTAAAGAAAAAGCGATTTATATGCGTTGTATGTGCGATATAACATTGTGTCACCAGGTGGCGACGTGGAGTCCAGTTTTTCTCTATCTGTTTTCCCTGTTTAAATTTACAACGTTTTAAAACTGAAATGCTTCTTTGATGCGTCTAGATCCAGCCTCTGTCTCATTATAAAATATAAAGAAGACTGCATGAAAGCTCCATGAAAAGAAGGCACTTTAAGAAATGACATTGACATTTTACATTTTAAAGCATTGCATCACATTTACTTTTGTCAGTAATAGAGATATGCCACAAAGATTGCTTTGTGGCTTTCAGAGTGATAGAAAACTGAGGCCACGTGTAATGAGAATTTTAAATATGAAGCTGGCTGCATGAGTTTCACCAAGAAACTTCGGAATGAACAGGTAAAGAACTCGCAAGAACACAGATATATATATATAAAAGGTAATGTCCTGGTTGCCACTTCCAAACAATACTATTTATTACATGTAAGACTAATCATTAACATTTATCATTCTGGCGATATCTGCCAGTAGCAGCTAGAGCTATCCACTGGGGCTTGTGCTCCAATACTGCCTTTCTTGTTATACCAGAGAAAATATCCTGGGAATCCCAATGGATGGTCCCCCATTGACTGGTAGTAATGAACAGGCTGGAGACCCTGTTAAGTTTCCTCAGGTCTTTCCAGATCAAGGGGACACTAATATAATTCCCATTGTGGCACCAAACTATAACCGTGTAAACCACTGTTGTGCCCTGCATAAAAATGTTTAAGAAAGATTTCACATATATATATTGTACATGTGGTTTTCTGTCTCTCATCTTTGAGAAAGCATGGCTTCTTTTGCAGATATTCCTGGTTACTGAATCATCTAGGCACCTGCATTTATTCTTTCTTTTTCTTTTTTTTTAATAAAGCTTTGAACAAAAGGCTTTACATGCCAGCCATAAACACTTTACTTAAAACTGCTTTCAGACACAATGAAGTTGACCTGGTCAACACTATGTGCAGAACATCTAAATCCAGCCTAGGATGAAAAGAAAAATAATTCATTCCAGATTCTGTTCTTAGGGTGAGGCATCAGACCTAAATATCATAGACATTTAGGAGCTTTCAAGACAATCATTGTGTAGCACAACAATTGCACATTTGTTATTCATTTGTTACATCTGAAATTGCCGTGATAGACACAAATTGTTCATTTCTTGAGAGGAATTAT